>NC_080673.1:206695503-207895503 GCF_030445035.2 Dasypus novemcinctus
TGCCCCTTTCCCGGCAGACGAGCCCCAAATGGCCAGCGCCGGGTGCAGGCCCTGCCTCCTCCACACCCCCTGCATCTGAGCGGCCACCAAGGCCAGTGGCAGAGCAGGCCCCACACTGGCCCCTTCCAGGGCGCTGCCCCCTCCTGGCTGTCCCCACGGGGTGACGGTTCTGGAGGCTTCCAGCTGGGCCAAGCCCCCTGGGACCCGCTGCAGCCGGCTGGCCCCAGGCCCACCGCTCTGTCCACCTGCCTTCCTTCCCGGCCCGCCCCGGGTCTCTGCCTGCCCCACCCCACCCAGCACATCCTCCACCCGCACACCAACCCCAACCCCAGTCCAGACTCGGGGGCCTCCCCGTGCCCACCTGGCCCCCCATCCAGCCCCCATGGGCGTTTCCCCGAGCCCCGCTCCCTGTGCACCCGCAGACCCCAGGGCTCCTCACTATGTGAATCCCCTGGGCTCCCCTCCGGGCCTCTGTCCGCACTGCGGCCACTGCCTCGAGGGGCCATTGACCCAGCTCGTGGGAGCTAACCAAATGAACACCAATCCTTCCCAGGCTCCTGCAGAAAGCAGAAGAGGAGGAGCTCTTCCTAACTCAGTCTACGAGGCCAGCACGACCCTGATGCCAACTAGACACAGGCATCACAAGCAAACTACAGACCAGCACGCTTTACGAATTTAGATGCAAAAATTCCGACCAAAAAAAAAAGGGGGGTGGGTAGCAGGTATAGCTCAGTGGTTGAGCGCCTGCTTCCCATGTCCAAGGTCCGGAGTTCAATCCCTGGTACCGCCTAAAGAAAAAAAAACTTCAACAAAATAATAGCAAACTGAGTGCAACAATGTCTAAAAAGAATTATACACAATGACCAGGATTTATCCTGGAAAGCAAACTCGGGTTTAACATCTGAAAATCAATTAATGTAATGCACCATTGTCATAGAATAAAGGACAAAACTCACCTGACTATTTTAATATGCGTACACACACAATTTGGCAAAACCCAATGTCCCTTCATGATAAAAACACTCAACAAAACTAGGAATAGAAAGGAACTTCCTCAACCCAATAAAGACCATCTACAAAAAAAGTCAGCCAACATAATATTAATTGTAATACTTTGTATAATATTCTGTAAAAGACTAAAAGTTTTCCCCCTAAGATGAGGAACAAGACAAGGATATTGATTCTCGCCACTTGTATTCAACATTGCACTGGAAGTTCTAGCCAGGGCAATTAGGCGAGAAAAAGAAAAAAAAAAGGCATCCAGATTAGAAAGAACAAAAGAAAGCTACCCTCTATCTGATGAGTTGCTTCTGTATCTAGAAAATCCTAAGGACACCATCAGAAAACTATCACAACTGATAAATGAGTTAGCAAAGTTGCAGGCTAAAGATCAACATACAAAAATTGTATGTCTATATATTTGCAGTAAACAATCCAAAAATGAAATTAAGGAAACAATTCCATTTACAGTAGAACCAGAAAGAACAAAATACTTAGGACTAATTTAACGAAAGCAGCACAATGCGTATACTCTGAAAACTACAAAACATTGCTATAAAAAAGTTAAGCTCTAAATAAACGGAAAGACACCCCGTGTTCATGGGTCAGAAGCCTTTATTTGGCTAAGATGGCAACCCCAAGCTGATCACCAGCTCAGTGCAATCTCCAGCAAAATCCCAGCTGCCTTCTTTGTAGAAGCTGACAAGGCGAGCTAAAATCCATCTGGGATGGCAAGGGACCCAGAACAGGCAAAGGAAATCTTGAAAAAGAAGGAAGTAGGAGACTCCGACTTTGCTATTTCAAAACTCACTATGATGATAGTTTGATCCATAAGATAGAATCGAGAGTCCAGAATAAACCTGTGTGTCTACATCAACTGATTTTTGATAAGGGTGCCAAAACCATTCAGTGAGGAAAGAACTGTCTTTTCAACAAATGCTGCCAGGACAACTGTATTTTCACATGCAAAAGAATAAAGTTGGGCCTTGACCTCACATCATGAACAAAAATTAACTCAAGATGGATCAAAGATTGAAATGAAAAAGGTAAAATAAAAAAACTTTTAGAAGAAAAGCTAGGGATAAATCTCTGTGATCTTGGGTTAAGCAATGGTTTCTAGAGTATCTAAAAAAAACAAGCAAAAAAAGAAAAAAATAGGTAAATTGGACTTCGTCAAAATTAAAAACTTTTGTGTTTCAAAGGGACATATCAAGAAAGAAAAAAGACAATTTACAGAATGGGAGAAGATCTTTGTAAATCATATATTTGCTAAAGGGCTTGTTTAGATTATACAAAAAACTCTTACAACCTGTAGCTGTTTGATATAACTGATGAATTCTAAAAAGAAATATTGGATTATGCTTGTAATCTGGTCTGTACCTGGACATGACTGAGTTATGATTAGAGCTTTAATTGGGCCAGGTCATTAGGGCATTGAGTCCCCACCCACCAAGGGGTGGGGACTCTCAGATAAAACACATGCAGGGAAATGGACTTGGCCCAGTGGTTAGGGGCGTCCGTCTACCACATGGGAGGTCCGCGGTTCAAACCCCAGGCCTCCTTGACCCGTGTTGGAGCTGGCCATGCGCAGTGCTGATGCGCGCAAGGAGTGCCGTGCCACGCAGGGGTGTTCCCCCGCGTAGGGGAGCCCCACGCGCAAGGAGTGCACCAGTGAGGAGAGCCGCCCAGCGTGAAAAGAAAGAGCAGCCTGCCCAGGAATGGCGCCGCCCACACTTCCCGTGCCGCTGACGACAACAGAAGCGGACAAAGAAACAAGACGCAGCAAACAGACACCAAGAACAGACAAGGGGGGGGGGAAAATTAAATAAATAAATAAATAAATCTTTAAAAAAAAAAACGCATGGCAAAGGACAGAGTTGAAGTTTTGATGTTGGAGTTTGATGCTGAAGACTTAAGCTGGAGCCCCGGCGAAGTCAGCACGCAGAGGAAAGAGAAGCCAACCCCAGGAAGGAGGGAACCCTGAGCCCAGGAAGAAGCAAGCCCCAGGAATGTAGGAACCCAGGAAGCCTGAGCCCTCCAGACGTCGGCAGCCACTTGCTCCAAGTAGACTTTGGTGAGGGAAGTAACTTATGCTTTATGGCCTGGCATCTGTCAGCTCCTACCCCAAATAAATACCCTTTATAGAAACAACCAGTTTCTGGTATTTTGCATCAGCACCCCTTGGCTGAATAATACAGAATTTGGTACTGAGGAGTGGGGAAGTGCTTTTGCAATTACCGAAATGCTGGAATGGTTTTATAAATGGGTAAGGGGTGTTGTTTGGAGAATTGTGAAATGCTTGATGGAAAAGGCCTAGATTGCTTTTAAGAGACTGTTGATAGCAATATGGACGCTAGAGAGACTTTTTATGATGCCTTAGAAGTAAATGATGAAACTATTATTGGAACTGGAGGAAAGGCGATCCACGTTTTAAAGTTTGCAGAGAATTTAACAAGATTAACTCCTGGTGTTTTATGGAAGGCAGAACTTGAAAATAGCAAGCTGGGCATTAAGCTGAGGAAATTTCCAAAGTAAACCCAGAGAATGTGGCTTGGCTTCTGCTTGCAGTTATAGCAAAATGCTGGATGAGAGAGATATGCTGAGGATGGAACTGTCGGGCACAAAGAAAACAGAAACTGATTCTGGAAATTCCAAGCCTCTGGAGATCAAGCCTCCCAGATGAAAGTGCCCCACTGGAGAACTTAACTAGACTTGGAACTTGTAAATCAGGATTGAAGATGCAGTTATGTCGGGAGACTTGTGGAAAGTCTTACTGTCTGATGGCTTGGACCCCTGCTTCCTGCATGCCAAACCAACAAGCTTTTTGAGAGCTGTATGAACAAAATTACTGTCAGCCTGGAATAAAAGGACATGGAAAGGCGGGATCAAAGGGGAAACGACTTCAAGAGGAAAACCACGGAAGCTGAGATCTGAATTAAGACATCACCTTGGGCCAAGAGAGGAACCCCACCCCTGTGTGCAAAGGGAGAGTTTGCCCAGCAGTTGAAGAGGGTGGATGTTCTACCGATGTTCTGGGAGAGTTTTGCCACCCCAGGGTGCAGAGAGGGGGGAGCACATTCCCAAGGACTAGGGCGGTTAAGGTCAGCGCCCACAGGTCTGAGTGGCATAGACCTGTCCCCCGTGGAGTAGGGAAGGCCAGGGGGTCAGCCCGTTGCTCTGAGGGACTGAGCCTGTATGCCAAAGGTTAGGGGGCATGTTGCCTTCACGTCACTGTGCTAAGGGAGTTAAGACTAACCCAAAGACTGGGGGCGCTGTGGCAATCACCCCAACACTCTTGGAGGGAGAGTTCTGGAGCTTGGTCCACACCAAGAATGCTCATGAGGGTGGAACCAAGAAAACGGCCGTTGGGCAAGACTGTGGAAAGGGCGGGTCCCCAAATCGCCCCAAGGAGAAGAAACCATCATCCTAAGAATGACTCCCAGACTTTGAAATCGAATGAGGATGCCCTGCAGGTTAGCTGAACTGCAGAGGACCCGTGACTCAGTTTCCCTCCCAAATTTTCCTTATCCTAAGGAAAATGTTTATCCTGTGTCTGTCCATTTATGTATCGGAAACAGATAAATGGTTTTGTAAGTCTCAGAGGTCTATAGCAGATAGGACTTTGCCCCAAGACAAACTGCATTTCTTTAAATTGATTATGATATGATTTAGTACTTGCATTGTAACTGATTTCAGGCTTTTTTGAATATTGTAATAACTTTTTGGAATTCAGAGGGTGGAGTGTAGCCGTTTGATATTACTGATGAATTCCAAAAAGAAGTATTGGCTTATGCTTGTAATCTGATCTGTCCCTGGGCGTGACTGAGTTATGATTAGGGCATTGAGTCCCAGGGTGGGTGGGGACTCCCAGATAAATGGCATGGCGAAGAACGGAGTTGAGGGTTCCTGATGTTGGAGTTTTGATGTTGGAGTTTGATGCTGAAGACTTAAGCTGGAGCCCTGGGAAGTCAGCACGCAGAGGAAAGAGAAGCCAGCCCCAGGAAGAGAGGAACCTTGAAGCCAGAGAAAAGCAAGCCCCAGGAACGTAGGAACCCAGGAAGCCTGAGCCCTTCAGACGTCGGCAGCCATCTTGCTCCAAGGAGACTTTGGTGAGGGAAGTCACTTGTGCTTTATGGCCTGGTGTCTGTAAGCTCCTACCCCAAATAAATACCCTTTATAAAAGCCTATGAATTTTGGTATTTTCATCAGCACCCCTTCGGCTGACTAATACACAACCCAATATTAAAAAGACAAATAATCCAATTTAAAAACGGGCAAAGGACCAGAATAGATATTTTTTCCATGGAAGATACATGAACGGCCAAATAAGTCCCCGAGGAGGTGCCACTGGTCACCAGGGAGGTGTCAACCAAAACCACAGAGGGGCCCCACTTCTCGCCCGCCAGGACGGCTGGAGCCCAAGAGCCAGGCGACGGGTGCTGGCGAGGACGCGCCCAGTGGGAACCCGCGTGCGCCGGGGGTGGGAGGCAGGCGGCCGCCCCGGGCAGTTCCTCCGACACTCAAACCCAGAACCACACGCGACCCGGCAGCGCCTGGGAGCAGGGACCCACGCCCCCAGGAAAACCTGGGCGCCGAGGTTTACAGCGGCATGGCTCACAGGCCGAGAGGGGCCGCGCCCACCGCCCCCCACAGAGAGCGACCAGCACCCGGGTCCCTGCCAACCGGGCGCTCTTCAACCAGAACAGGAACAAAGTTCCACGGAGGAACCAGCTCATGTACAGGAAGCCGGTCACAAAGGAGCACGCGATTGTGCAACGCCACGCACAGGAAGTGTCCAGGGCGGGGCTCCGTCAGCAAGTGACCTTTGCTGGCCAGGGCTGGGGCGGCGGTCGGGGGCACAGCTAAAAGGTATTGCACTGCTCATCAAGGTGACAGAAATGTTCTCAGGGAAGCGGGCTTGGCCCAGTGGCTAGGGTGTCCGTCTACCACATGGGAGGTCCACGGTTCAAACCCCGGGCCTCCTTGACCCGTGTGGAGCTGGCCCACGCGCAGTGCTGATGCACGCAAGGAGTGCCCTGCCACGCAGGGGTGTCCCCACATAGGGGAGCCCCATGAGCAAGGAGCGCGCCCCATAAGAAGAGCCGCCCAGTGCGAAAGAAAGTGCAGCCTGCCCAGGAATGGCGTCGCACACACGGAGAGCTGACACAACAAGATGACGCAACAAAAAGAGACACAGATTCCCGTGCCGCTGACAAGAATGCAAACAGACACAGTAGAACACACAGCGAATGGACACAGACAGCAGACAACGGGGGAGGGGGTGAAAGGGAGAGAAATAAATAAAAATAAAAAACAAAAAGAAATGTTCTCAAACGGACTGGTTACGGCTGCCCGTGTCCGCGAACCCGCGAGAAAGCGCCGACTCGTGCCCTCTGCACGGGCGAAGCGAATTTGTGTGAATTTTATCGCGATGGATGTTTGTACACACTAGCGACGAGCACCCCGGAATTGAAAGCGAGTTAGCGGAGGTGGCCCCCGTCCCAGCCTGACCTCGGTGGGGGGATGTGGCCCTTCTGGGGCCAGCATAGCTTTCCCTTCACCCAGATGACCCCCTGGGCGGTGCCCCCCCTCAGGCCCGGTGCTGACTCCAACGTGGGGTGGGGGCATGGGCCTCTGAGACAGCGCCCCCGAATCCCGAACCCGCAGACCGAGGGGAGCGGGTGGGCCTGTGTGTGTGAGGGGGTTGGGGGTGCTGTCACCAGCACCCACGGAGCCCCCCGTCCCCAGCCACGCCAAGGGTAGGCTGGGGGCAGGGACTGGGAAGGCCGCGGCCAGCTGGGGCCCTGCAGGCCCTCCCCCCAGCCCTGCAGCTGGGGCCCTCGCGGCAGCTGTGGAGCCGGCGCCCCGAGACCACAGCCTCCGGGGGTGACTCAGCGGCCACCAGCCGGGCGTTTGTGGGCGCCAGGAGGGGGCCGGCCCGGCCCGAGAGGCGCTGTCCTTCACACCCTCACTTGCGTGCGAACTCACTCGTTCACACTCACTTGTACACACTCACACAGTCCCCAGGGGCTGCCGAGGCCCCCCTAAGCCCCCCCGGTGCTCTACCCCACCCCGCCGCACAGAGAGGGTGCAGGGGCCAGGAGAGCCTCAGGACTCGCGCCCAGCGCACCGGGCACTCTCCTGGGCCAGGCCAGGTGCCCCTTGGGGATCACCCACGCCATGGCCCCAACACCACCGAAAGGATGGACCAGCGTCATTCCCGCGTCACTGAGGAAGACGCCGAGGGTCAGAGAGGCTAAATAACATGCTCAGAGTCACACAGTCAGTAAATGGTGGGGCACCCCCACGCCGGCACGGCCACACCCCAGCCTGGCACACGGGGGTGGTGCCCGGCGACTGGGGGGGGCTGCAGTCCATCGCGGCGGCCCCCTCCCCCGCCTCACACCCAGCTCTCTCTCTTTTCAGTTTCCCCTTCTGCTTCCTCTTCCCAGAATCCTTCTCCATAAGAGAATCAAAAGAAAGACCAACACCCAAGCTCTCCCACGGAGGCCCAGCAGAGACCCCGCTGCTCCGCGCAGGGCACCCGGGCTTCAGGAGAGGAGCCCCACCCGCGGGCCCCCAGACCAGGCGGGTCGGCGCGCTGCCCAGGTCCTGTGCAGGGCCCTCCCGCAACTTGCTCTGGGCCCCCGGAATGCTACACGCGCACACACACGGCGCACACTCACGCAGTGGACACACACGGCGTGCACACACAGTACACAGTGCACGCACACACAGTGGACACACGCAGTGGAAACACGGCGCACACTCACGCAGTGGACACACTCAGTGGACATACACGGCGCACACACATACAGTGGACACATTCAGTGGACACACACAGTACACACAGTGATACAGTGCACACACACAGTACACACATGGTGCACACACATGCAGTGGACACACAACACCCACACAGTGCACACACACTCAGTGGACACACACAGTGGACACACTCAGTGGACACACACAGTGGACACACAACACCCACACAGTGCACACACACTCAGAGGACACACACACAGTGCATACACAGGGTGTACACACACACTGGACACATGCGGTGCACACAGCGCACGCACACGCAGTGGACGCACACACAGAGTACACACACGTGCAGACACAACCCAGACACCACGGCCACCCACGCAGGGTGGAGGGAGGGTGGGAAGGGTCCACCCCCCTGGGCCCCACCGGGCTCTGGCCCCTGGGACGGGCCTGTGGGGGACAGGCCGGCCGGGTGGGGCGGGCGGTGTCCCCGCAGCAGGCCCTCCGAGGGGAGCCCTCCGGGTGCCGCCGAGCCCACCCAGCCCCGCGGCGCACGGCCGGCCCCGCCGCGCCCCAGGGACCCCGCGCGCAGGCCGCCTCCACGCCGCGCCCACTGACCTGGCGCCGCTCACCCAGCACATGGCTCTCCTGCCGGCGGGCGAGCGCGCGGGGGGCGTCCCGGGGCGCAGGGAGGCCATGGGCAGGCCCGCCCCGCGGGGAGCCCGGCGCGCCCGGCCTCGGCGCCTTCCGGCACTTCCTGCCTCCCAGCCCCGCGGCCGCGCCGCCCGCCGAGCCCCCGCCCCGCGCCCGCCTCCCTGCGGGCAGCGCCGGCTCCCCGGCGGGGCGGGCGGGAGGAAGGCGCTCGGCCCGGCCTCCTCTGGGCGGGCCTTCCCCGCAGGGCGCGCCGGCCACAGCCCCCGGCCCCCGCCAGGCCCCCGCGGGGAGCGCACGACCTCGCGGCCGCGGCCGCCCAGCCCTGGCCGCCCGGGGACTGCTCGCGCCGTGGCCGGTCCTTCCAGCGGGGACTGAGGCCCGTGGGGCTGCCCTGGTGCGCGCAGCCCGGGCTCTGCTCCCCAAGCCCGCCGCACGCCCCGATGGCAGCCTCCCTGCTCACCCAGGGGACCCCCACTCTCCGGGGGCTCAGCGAGCACCTGGGGGCACCTTTGGGACCCCAAGCAGCAGCTCTCCAGGGCCTCCCGCACCGGCCCTGGTCCCTCTGGGAAGGTGGCCGCCCGGCCGCCTCAGCCACTGCCCTGCGCCCCTGCCCTCCCCTGGGGCCCCCAGCCAAGAAGCTGTGGAGCTGGGATTCGAACCCAGCACCTGCCTCTCCTCCCCTGAGCAAGAATCTCAAGGCCATAACTCTCTTGGGTAGGGCTGGGCCAAGCGGCCAGAGGGAGGCGGGACTGGGGGGGCGACAGGTCCCAGAAGACGGGAGCCGGCCCCCGAGATGCGGCAGCCATGCCACGGCCACCAGCCACGCCCCTCCCGCCCTGCCCAGAGCTCGGGCACCAACAAGCCCCCGACAGAACATGGTTTCTCTGACTCTGAGGTTTAGACAGGAGGCGGGGGTGGTCTCGGCAGGTGTCACAAGCAGCCACGGCCTGCGAAGCCTCGAGGACTGCGGGACCCCGGAACCGAAGCATGGGCTGAAGAGCTCGGTTTACCAGCTCCCCTGGCTGTCGGAGCACCCCATGAGCCACCAACCGTCTAATTTTCCTTTTCTTTAAAAACCACCCGCCTGGAAATGCCAAGATGGACCTCTGGTGGTCCGGGACCTGGATCGGTGCTCCCCGAATCGCAGCTGGACACCCCAAAGAAATGCCCCGGTGGCTGTGCGGCTGAGTGTACCCATTGGTCACACACCAAGCCGACGCACGTCCCGCCCGCTGGGCGCAGGGTTCTGGAGGGGGCAGAGGCAGCGCTGCCCTCCGCGCGGGCGCCCCGTCTGCTGCCGCATGCTCAGCCAAGGTGTGGGAGCGGGGGTCTCGCGTCTGGGGCCACCGCCCATTGACACGGCTGCCTGGGGACACCACACAGAGAGCTGGCGTGGCCAGCAGACGGCACGGGGCAGGGATCCCTTCCCCGGCCCTTGGCACCCCAGCCAGGGTGGGCAGAGGGCCCCAGAGCCAGACCCAGCGGGCGCCCGTCCCAGTGGCCCCTCACCAGCTGGGCGGTCCCTGAGCCTTCGTCCGTGAACTGGGTGCTGAGAACTGACATAAAATAGCAGGCGAGGGACCCCTGGGCCGGGGTCTGGCCGGGGCACTGCCAGGGCGGCTGTGGGATGGGGCGAGGGTCCAAGGCGGTTCTGGGCCCGGCGGGTGCCAGGTCAGGGGGGGCTTCCTGGGGGAGGGGGCACCGGGCCTTGGGATCTGCTGCGATGGGGTGGGGTGAGGGGTGGCGGGCAGGCCAGGGGCCCAGGGTGAGTGACGACCCAGGGTGGGAGCAACCCCAGGCCAAGGGGCAGGGGAGGCTCAGGGAGAGGCGCAGCGCCGAGGGGGGGCCTGGGAGCCTGCCAGCCCCTCCCTGGACAGACAGGCCAACAGATGAGAGGACAGAAGTGTGTGGGGGGGGTCACGGACGGCACCCAAGGGCACAGGGACAGCTGAGGGATGCTGTGGGCAGAAGGCCGGCCCCCCGCGCCCCTGCCCTGGTCAGACCAGGTCCAGAGCAGGGGAGCAGGCCGCAAGTGGGTGGCCCCTCCGCAGCCCCAGCCCCCCGGCCGCCCACCAGCCCCTGGGAGCCCTGGCCACTACGGCTGCTCTTGGCCTCAGTTTCCCCATGGGCCCTCCATCTCCTGACGTTGCATGTCCTCGCTGGGGTGTATCCCCCAAACGGGGAGGCCCCCTGCCTGCTCAGGCAGCGAGACGTGCGGCTGGGGGGCTGCCAGCACGGGGCAGCCCTGGGCTCCCCCCACCCCAGCCCGGGCTATGCCTCAGCCGTGCGCAGAGGCAGGCACTTACCAGGGAGGGCGGGAGCCGGCCAGCGGGCCAAGGGGCCAAGGGACAGCCTGAGGAAAAAGAGCAGCTTTCGCTCTGGGGACTGGCAGCTGGCTCAGGAGCGAGGCCAACGCCCGACCCACCCCTGTAGCCACCGGCCCTGCCCCTCACGCCTCACCGCGCCTGCCTGGTCTCGGTGCTCAGCCCCAGAGGCTTATCCTGACCTCATCTCCACTCAACTGATGAGGAGACTGAGGTTCAGAGTGGAGGGCAGCTACCAGGTCAAAAGAGTGGGGCCTGGAACCCAGGTCCCTGGGAACCTGCAGGACCCCAGGACCTGGGCCCCGGCCCCGTGGCCCACCTGCCTCCCCCCAGTTGGGGCCGTCGGGTCCAGGGAGGGTGCTTGGCCCAGGGAAGGAGGGGGCAGCGCCCCAGCGGGAAATCTCCAGCTCTGAAGACAAGGTGCTGGCATCAGCCCCTCCCAGGGGCTGGGGTCCACCCTGGCCAGCCTGGCCGGCCGCAGCCCTCGGCGTGGGGGTGGGGGGTGGGGGCAGGCGCGGCCCCGGGCTCCCCCTGCCAGCTGCCTCCCTCTGAGCCTGGCCGTGCCCGCCTCCAGAGCAGGGCCCCGAGAATGCCCGAGGCCGGGAACTCTGGGCACACGGGGGCTGCCGGTGGGGCAGGGGGAGCCCCGAAACACAGGCGCAGGTGGGAAGCCGCGTCCTAACCCCAGGATTGCGCACGGGGCCTTCCGTGGAAAGGGGGTCTTTGCAGTGTGGTTAAGCGAAGGGTCTTAGGTGACAGGGGGCCCGGGGGCCAGCGTCCTTGTGAGGGGCAGAGGAGGAGCCCACGCGGGGACGGAGGGGGCGGCAGGGACAGGGAAGGGGCGGCCACCAGCCAGCCGGGGCCACGAGCCGCAGAAGGGTCTAGGGGAGCCTCACTAGGCCCCTGACGTTGGGCGGCCCCCAGCCCCGAGCTGGAGACACCGATTCTGCAGTTCAGGCCGCCGGTCGGGGGGCTTGGCCTCCTCTAGGGCCCTCAGCCCCCTCCAAGGCCGGGAGACCCCGGGGTGAGGCCAGCAGCCCCTGCCTCCCGCTGCATGGGCCGTCCCCCTCCTCCGGCCCCTCCCGCCGCCCCCCCAGGCTCATCGCCCCCTGGGCCTTGCCCGCTCGCCTGGCCAGCCCCTCCCAGGCCCAGCCGTGCCCCCCTTGGGCAGAGCCCTCAGGCAGAGCCCGGGCTCCTTCGCTGGGGGGCCCTGGGGTCAGAGCCCACTCCCGCCCTCGACTGGGCACTAGCGATCACCTCCAGCTGGACGCCGAGCCCCCTCCTCCAGGGCTCCCGCCCCTGGCCAAGGACAGAACCATCCAGAAGCGCGCCCCTTCTCTGAAACCCCAGTGCCAGGGCCCCACCCACTAGAGCACCTCCGCCTGTGTCCCCGACTCCCCCACGAGCCCGGGCCCCCCCGAGCTCCCAGGACCCAAGAGGGACAGAGGGACGGCCGGGCTCAGGGTGCGCCCACACCCCTCCACGCGGCCCCTGCCAGGTGGCCTGTGACCCCAGAGCTCATCTGACTCTCAATGAGTCTTTCCAAGAACGGGGCGCCCAGGACGGCCCTGCCGAGGCCCGGGCCCCCCACTGCCTCGGGATCAGGCCTGGGAGACAGAAGCCCACCTGTGCGCAGTGAGAAGGGGGCACAGGCTGACGCGGTGCCGACTGGGGCCTCTGGGGTGCCACTGGGCCATCTGGGGGGCCAGGGCATGAGGGAGAGGATGGCAGCAGGGCCACCCCACTCGGAAATGGGGTGCTGGGGGAGGGGGCTTCTGCTCTGGGACCCTCGGCCCTCGAGCCCTTCCTGGACGAACCCCGGGCCTCCCGGCCTGGCCAGGGGTCTCTCCAGCTGGCCTGTGAGCGGAGCTAGACTGCAGCCCCTTCCGTGGGAGGGAGGGGGGCCCCCAGGGAGCCCGAGCAGACACCCCCGGACCCTGGCAAGGGGGCTTTGGCCGGGCCGGGAAGAAGTAGCCGGCGCCAGCTGGGGACAAAGGGCAGGGGGTCCTTTGGGGACAAAAGCTGGGGCCCCGTGGCTGGGGGTCCCAGGCCCAGGGGGAGGGAGCCAGGGAGAAGGTGGGCGGGGGGTGGGGGTAAGGCCCGGAGCTGCCTCCCTGCCCCAAACCCTGCGAGCAGAGGCGTTTCCAGGATTCACACTTCAGCTCATCACAAACATGACGCGTTTCCACTCTGAAGAGCTTGAGGGCGCGTGGGCAGGCCCACCCTGGCTTGCTGCCACCCCGTGCGTGGGCGCGGCAGGGCGCTCCCCCCCCACCAGGCCACGGCTCCGCATGGCTGCCGGCCCGGCTCCCAGGCCTGCTCCCCGCACAGGGTGGGGGGTCCCCGCCGCGAGGCTCCTGCTGGCCCAGCACGAGGGGGCCGCTTCCCCAGCGAGCCGGGCAGGCAGGGCACGCAGGCCGAGCGCGCGGCCCCCGCCTCAGCTTCCCCATCTGCAGAGGGGGCGGCCGGCCGGTGTGGGGTGCCGTTGGGGGCCACCTGGAGGGTGGGGTGGGCACGGGGCTCCAGAGGGTCCTGCTGGCCCCACGCCCGGCCCAGGCACGGTGGGAAGGAAGGAAAAGCCTGACATTTTCTGTGATCTATGTATCCTCAAAAAAAAAAGGCAACGTGGGAAGCGGATGTGGCTCAACTGATAGGGCGTCCGCTGACCACATGGGAGGTCCAGGGTTCAAACCCCGGGCCTCCTGACCCGTGTGGAGCTGGCCCACGCGCAGTGCTGATGCGCGCAAGGAGTGCCATGCCACGCAGGGGTGTCCCCACGTAGGGGAGTCCCACACGCAAGGAGTGCGCCCCATAAGGAGAGCCGCCCAGTGCGAAAGAAAGTGCAGCCTGCCCAGGAATGGTGCCGCACACACGGAGAGCTGACACAGCAAGATGACGCAACAAAAAGAGACACAGATTCCCGTGCTGCTGACCACAACAGAAGCAGACAAAGAAGAAGACACAGCAAATAGACACAGAGAACAGACAACCCGGGGAGGGAAGGGAGAGAAATAAATAAAAAATAAATATTTAAAAAAAAAAAATTTTTTTTTAAGTAAATAGAACTTGGAAAAAAAAAAAGAAATGCCTGAGGTGAGCTCTCCCAGAGCACCTGCTTGGGCCCCGCTTTCCAGAAAGCCCAGGCCCAAGCCCTCGGCCCTCCCCGGCCCTCCCCGTCCAGCTGCCGCTTCCACGCGGGACCCTGTCCCCACTCGCAGTCCCTGCCTGGCCTCAGCCCCCTGCAGGACCCTCCCCAGCCCCTTGGACAAGCCGGCCCCCCCACCCCTCACGCTGCCCCTCCCCACGTGTCCCCCGGGTCTGCCCCTCCCTGACGCCAGCTCAGGCGTCTCCATGTGGCCGTCCCCTGCCGCTGCCCTGAGCCTGCCCCCCCAACCCCGGCCAGCTGTCACCACCCAGGCCTGACCTGCTGAAGGAGGCGTTCCTCTGGCCCCAAGAGCCCCCAGGGCAGCCCCTGGAGGACCCCAGGCTGCGCGGCCCCTCAGTGGCCACTGCCAGCACTGACCTTTAGGCTAGCAGGCGTGGGGTGGGGACGGGGGTGGGGACGGCAGGTGTCCACCCCAAGGACAGCCGCTGCCCGAGCGCTGGCGGCCGCGCCCAGCAGACCAGGCTGCCCCGACTCGAGCCCCCGCGGGGTCCCGGTGCTGGTCCTGGAGGCTGACCGTCCAGGGGCCAGGCCACCTCCTGGGGGGGTCAAAGCCGAGCTGGACCCCTGGGCGGACGCGGACCCACGGAGAGTGGGACGTCCCCAAACTCCAGCCCGTGCCCTCTTCCCTCACTCACCTGGAAGCTCGGAGCTGGGGGCACCCGCCATGGAGCCCACCCAGCCCTCCCCCGGGGCCACCCTCGGCCCTCTTTCCCCATGAAGGAAGGGGGAGATGGAGCCGCCAGAGCCAGGGCCTGGGGACCCGGGGGCTGCGGGCCTGGCCGGCCCCCACCCACGTTTCCCGCCGAGCTTGGCTGAGCCTGCGCTCGGGGAGGCAGGGCCCCCGACACGCACAGAGGGGAGGGCGGTGAGCAGGGGGCCTCGGGGCACGGGGGGGCCACGCTGCGTGGGGTGCGGGGGGAGGCCGCCGCAGAGGGCCAGGGGGGAGGGGTGCAGGTGAACGCATCTGTGGCAAGAAGCAGGAGCCTGCGCCTCGGTTTCCACATCTGGAAATGCCCAGACCTGGGGCCAGCGGAGCCTGCGGCCACGGCATGACCTCTGCCCCACCAGGGTCGGCATTTCGGGTGGGGGTGAGTGCCGAGGGGAGGAAAGCCCCCTCCCCAGGAGCTGGGGGGGCAGTGGGGTACCGCAGAGCCGCTGGCCCAGCCCCACGGGCAGCCGAGGGAAACGGGGAGCGGGAGGGACCCGAGAGCAGCGTGAGAGCCTTGGGGCCGGGATGGCGGGAGCTTTGGGGGTGCGGGGAGCCCCGGGACCTTGTCTCTCCCGCACCCACTCTTACACCCCGGAGTTCTCATGGCATCGTGGTGGGGGGTCCGGGTGGTACCACCTGTTGGCAAACACCACCCGCTCCAGCCCAGGCTCCAAGCTGCCCCCGCCCTCTGTCTGGAGCTCCCAATCTGCTGGGGGAGGCAACCACCTCTGGCTCATGTGCTCGTGACACCCATTCCACCCTGGCGGCTGACACACGGGCCCGCGTCCTGGGACCGGCCTTCCACAGGAGGGAGCCTGTGGGGTACCGCGGGGGCCCAGGACGGGGCTTGAGCAAAGGCCCTGGGACATGCCAGGACGCTTGTCAAGGTCGCGTGCCCGTGAGGACGGGCCTCGCAGCTATGCCCTCAAGCTGGGGACCTGGGACCCCGGCCTCCTCGCCCGCAGGACGGGCCTGCTGAGGACGCGGCAAGGTGACGGGCAGAGGTTCTACCCCGGGCACCTGCCCCCAGGGGTGGACAAGGCCGTGGCCCAGGGCTGGGCGACCCGGGAGGGACCCTGCCTGCCTCCTGGGCACACAGCAGGGACACGGGGACGTGAAGCTCATGGCAGGGGGATGGGAGGCAGCTGGGGAGGGCAGCCCCAGAGGCCGGGGGCCGGCGGGGCGGAGGCTGGGGGGGTGCGAGGACAGGGAGGGCGCTGCCCCCTGCCGGCCCCCTGGCCCGCAGGCCTGGCCTGGCAGGGGGCGGGAGGAGCAGCTGCAGAAGAGGAGGCGGCAGGGGCTGTGTCAGCTCCGGGGACCCCCACCCCAGTTTACCCCGCCCCCCAGGGCAGGGCCGCCTCAGGGCCCTGAACCCCGTGTCCCTGCCGCCGACCTGGCCCGGACCCCCAGGCCGAGGTGCCGCCTCCAGGGCCACGGGGGCTGAGGAGGGCAGGACTCCAGCAGCCGCCGCCCGAGGGCCCAGGACGTGGGCGGGGAGGCCGCGCACCCCAGGCCAGCCGGCAGCTGCGCCCTCTCTCCACCCGCCCGCAGCTGCCGGGGACCCGCTGGGCTCTGGTTCCGCTCAGCCAGCCTGGCCCTGGTGCACCAGGGGGGCCTCCTCCGGCCCCCTGAAACCGTGAGGCTGCTTGTGTCTCCTCAGGCCCCGGGGAGGCGGGGCGAGATGGGCTGGGAGCGGGGTGGAGGGGTGCAGTGGGCGGGGAGCCCGGGGAGGGGTGCAGTGGGTGGGGTGGAGGGGTGCAGTGGGCAGAGGGGAGGGGTGCAGTGGGCGGGGAGCCCGGAGAGGGGGTGCAGTGGGTGGGAGGAGGCGTGCAGAGGGTGGGGAGCCCGGGGAGGGGTGCAGTGAGCAGGGTGGAGGGGTGCAGTGGGTGGGTGGAGGGGTGCAGTGGGCAGAGAGCCCGGAGAGGGGGTGCAGTGGGTGGGGGGGGTGCAGAGGGTGGGGAACCTGGGGAGGGTTAGAGAGAACGGGGAGCCCGGGGAGAGGATGAGGTGGAGGGGGGGAATGGGGGGTACAAAGGGCAGGGAGCCTGGGGAGGGGGTGAGGTGGGCGGGGGAGGGTGGGATACAGTGGGCAGGGAGCCTGGGGAGGGGCTGCGGTGGGCGGGGGGACAGGGAGGGGGTGCAGAGGGTGGAGAGCCGAGCAGGGGTGCAATGGGCAGGAAGGGGAGGTGCACTGGGCCAGGAGCGGGGGAGGGGGTGCCCCGGGCAGGGAACTTAGTTGGGGGCGCTGCGCCCCGGGCTGGGCCTCTGCTGGACGGGGCAGGGGGAGGTGGGGAGGCGAGGACAGGCGCAGGAGGAGGGGGCTGAGGAGGGGGTTGGTGGAGGGAACTGAGCGCCGCGCGGGGGCGGGCACGGACTCAGCCTGGGCCGCGTTCCCAGGCGCCCACACACCGCCCCATTGTCCGCGACCCGGGGGGAGGGGTCCAGCGAGCGCCCTGGTGGCAGGTGCAGGCTGGCCCGGCCCTCGGCAGGGGGACAGGGGGTGGGGGGGGGTGGGGGCCGCTCTGGCTCTGGCTCTGGCTCCCCCCACCCCCACACACACCCGCCGGGCCCCACCTACCTCCTCTGACCTCACACTGTTCCTTCTCCGGGGCTGCCTGCGCCTTCCCCTCCTGGCCCGAGGGGTCGCCCCCAAGGCAGGGGCCCAGGGACCCAGGCTGCAGCGCCTCCCACGGGGGCAGGGCTCCAGCAGGCCCTGCGCAGGGGGCCCGCGTCCCGTCTCGAGCGCCACCCGAGGAAGGCCCGGCCTGGCACGGCCTGCCCAGGGTACCTGGCGTGCCATCTGGGCGCTGCCTCCTCCGCGCAGCCCCCTCCCGGCCCCGGCCCAGGGCCCACCCAGCTATGGGCAGATCTGCTGGATGGGGGAATGCACAGCCCCGGGACAGCTGTCCCCTCGGGCCCAGGGACCATGGCCCAGGCGCTGTCCTCCTTCCCCGCAGCCTCCTGCCTGGACAAGCTCAGCTGCCACCACAGCACTTGGACCCCAGAGCTGGGGAGACCACCCCGAGAGCCCCTCCCCACGGACCCCCAGAGAGGTGTCGCCCCACCGCCCGTTACAGCGAGAGACACCAGGGGCCCCGCGAGGCCAGGGCCAGGGGCTCTTGCCGCACCCCGGGGGGCTCCCCCGGCAGAAGGACCAGCGGGGGCCTCTTCGTCCAGCCCCTGCCCGCACCCCCAGGCAGCCGCAGCTACGCTTGGGCCCCCAGAAGCCGCGCCGGCCGGGCCTGGAGAGGCTGCGAGAGGAAGCCACTGCGGGGTGGCCTGGCGCGGCCCAGGCGGGCGTCGGGGTGGGGCGGGGGGCCCCAGAGCTGGGCGCCCTTCCTGGAGAGAAAAGTGCCATTTGGCGGGGGAACAGGGTGGGGCGGGACCCCTCTCCTGGAGCCCCCGGTGGGTCCCTGGCTGAGTCCCCACCCCCCGAGGAAGGGCTTTCCGGCCCCCTTTGGCCCACGTGGCGCCTGGCTTGGCGCAGCCGCCCGAGCCCACGCCGCTACGACAGCCACCCCTGCGCCCCTAAAGCTTCCAGGCCACAGACGGGAAGGCCACGGGCGTCCCCCCCACCTCCCCGAGGGGCAGGGACGCAGCCACCCCCTCGCCTGCCCGGCTGGGGTCAGAGGCTCCCGCTGCCCGCTGCCCAGGCCGTGCCTGCTGCCGGCAGGGGAGCCCGGGCCACGTCAGCCGCCCTCCCGGGAAAGGGGCTTCCCTTTCTGGCCTCAGATGGGCAGCGGGGCCGCCGGAGGGCCGCGGGAGGGAGATGAGGTGCCAGGTTCCCAGCAGGCGGGCGCAGGCTGGGCTGAGCATCCGTGCCCACCGGGCGCTATGCCCTGCACCTGTCCCGCAGGCCCCAGTCAGCTTTTCCAGTTCCTTCCGCCCCTGCTGACGGCTGCAGATCCCATCTTGCTGGGATCCAAAGCCAGGGCCCCCGGGGGTGGCTCTGGGGCACCCCAGTGGCCAGATTCTGGTCCCGGCACTCGTCTCCACAAAGTACCGGCCACGGGACTGCCTCAGGGTGGGGTGGGCGCCCTCCCGGGAGCCCTCCCTACCCCGGCCTCAGACTCCCCATCATCACGGGACCGGGACCCCCACCCACGCCATGGCCGGGTGGGGGGAGCGGGCAGGGGCTACGATGGAACCCGGGGGAGGCTCAGGCAGGGCTGCCAGCACCACGACCTGCCACCGTCCACGTGGCAACTCGGCCAAGCGGGGCCCGTCCAGGATGACCCCAGGAGCCTGGCCACGCCGCGGCCAGTGCACGTGCCCTGCCCCCTGCTCCGGGCCAGGCCCGCGGCGGCACTGCAGGGAAGGGGACAGTCATGGGCCTGCCTCTCCCAAGTCCCCAGAGGGTCCTTGAGCACCAGCAGGATGGACACTCGGGCCTTGACTAAAGATCAGGGCAGGGAAGCAGACGTGGCTCAACGGATAGAGCATCCGCCTACCACATGGGAGGTCCAGGGTTCAAACCCAGGGCCTCCTGACCCGTGTGGAGCTGGCCCATGCACAGTGCTGATGTGCACAAGGAGTGCAGTGCCACACAGGGGTGTCCCCGCATAGGGGAGCCCCACGCGCAAGGAGCGCGCCCCGTGCTAAAAAAGCACAGCCCACCCAGGAGTGGCGCCGCACACACGGAGAGCTGATGCAGCAAGATGACACAACAACAAAGCGACATGGTTTCCCGGTGCTGCATGACAAAAACGCAAGTGGACACAGAAGAACACAGCGAATGGACACAGAGAGCAGACAACAGGGTGAAGGGGACAGAAATAAATTTTTTTTTAAATCTTAAAAAAAAATAAAGATCACGGGCGGCCACGCAAGCTAAGCCGCGGCCTTCCCCTCGGCCGGCAGGTCCTGCCCTCGGGCCAGCGGCCCGTGCACCCCTAGGGCCACCCGTCTTCGACGTGGCCCACTGTCAGGCCCGCCTGGTGCCCACGGCTCGAGCCCCTGTCCAGGAAGACCGGGCGGCAGGTCTGTGCCCCTCTCGCTGTGTGGGAGGCGCAGAGGGCCGGGGCGGCAGGTGGCGGCAGCCCGGACCCCCCCACGGCCCCCGGGCGGCCCCTCTCCTCCCCGCACCCGGGCTGGGGGCTCGGCCACCTCCTGCCCGCTCGGGGTGTGGACACACACGGAGCCGCGCTTTCACCAAATCTAGCGAACACTGCCGTCTGTGGGTCTGTCCAGGGCAGGGCGGCTCGGCCTGGGAGGTGCCCCAACAGGGCCCCTGGCAGGGCGCCCACGGCGCTCAGGTGCCTCACCCCGTCTCACGGGGGGAGGGGTGTCCCTTGGGACGTGGGGACCGAGGCTGCTTCGTGCCCGGGGAGGCCAGGCCCGGGTTCCCTCCTGGTCCCAGAGCAGTCCTGGCAGGCTTCCCCCAGCGGCGCCTCCCTCTCTGGGAAGCCTCTGGAAGCCTCTGGAAGCCTGCCCAGACTGGCTCGGCCTGGCCCGTGGGGGCCACGTCCCGCACGCCAGCGTGGCGGGTCCCGGGGCGGGCACGTGGCCTCGCGCTGCAGGCCCAGGCAGGTGGGTGCGCTGGGTGCCCGCCCCCAGAGGGAGGGCCGGCTCGGCACCCACTCGCCAGGCGGCGGAGGGTGCTTCTCGGAGCTGGAGCTGGCCGGGCGCGGGGAGCCGGGGGCAGGCGGCGGGGCGTGGGCGCGGAGGGGCCCCGCGCCGGGAAGGAGCGGCCGGGTGTGGCGGGACCCGCCGTGCCCAGCTCGCGGGGGCCTGGACTCAGCCACCCGCGGCCTCTCGGGCGGCCGAGAAGCAGGGACCCGGGAGTTCTTGTGCCACGGGAAGAGGACGGGACAGGGGGCCCCTTCGGCTCCTCTGGGGCCCCCGCCGCCTCGAGCGCCGTGAGCCCCCTCGCCCTGCATCCCCGGGGCCCTGCCTCCAGCCCTGGAGCCCGGGTGGGCGCAGGAGCCTCCCACAGAGCCCAGACCCCAGGGCGGGGCCCTCTGTTGCCCCTGCATGTGGACGGGGAAACTGAGGCTCAGTTCACTGGTGCAGCGCAGGGCCCACACCTGAGAGGAGTGGGCTCCATCACACCTGGCGTCACCCTGCCTGCCCCCTCCCCAGGCACAGGCCAAGGTGGGGGGCTGCCCCAGGGTGGGGCGGGGGCAGGCGCGGCTGGGCCTGTCCCGGGAGCTACAAAAGTCTGGAACGGCCCCCAGGAAGCGGGCGACCCTCACTGGAGGAGCTCCTGGAGGACCCTGACCTCCTGCAGAAGGCCACCTACACTTGGAAGGGAGGTTGAGAGGCCCAAGAGCCCCCTCCCCGCCTCTCGGGCCTCGTCGTGCCCACCACGCCCCAGGCCATTCTGGTCAAACTGGTTGGCCCCCTCCCCCCACCACCCTTTGGCTCGGCGTGGCCCCTCCCTGCAGCGACCCTCCTCCCGACTGCACCCCCGGCCCACTGGAGCCCGCTGTGAGGCCACCCGCCGGCCAGCTGCGAGGCGAGGGTGCGGCCTGCCCACGGCCACCGCCCCCACACGTCCCCAGAGGAGCACCCGGGGGGCTTCCCAGCTCGAGGGTCCAGCCTCTGAGCCCGGCCGCTCTGGATGGACTGAGGCCCTTGACCAGGGGACCCGTGTGGGCGGGGACGCGTGGCCGTGCCCTTTGCCCCAGGCCTCTCCAGGCCGGCCGCACCCACACCCTGCCCCCCCGCAGAGGCGGCTCAGGTGACCTTGCCTGTCCCACCAGGACAAGCAGCGGCCCGAGGGCCAAGGGGAAAACGCCCGCAAGGGCTACGGTCCCGGGGTGCCAGCCCGGTGCCCCTCAGCCCCCCAGCACCCCCCCACTGGCCTCCCACGAGTCGTGGAGCGGAGATGAAGAGACACGCATCTGCCCAAGGCCACACAGCTGGTCACGGGTGCACTCGAACCCAGGACACCCGCCCCGAGCCGGCGCTCCTTCTCGGCGGCGCCGTGGGCTGGCGGCAGGCGTGTCCTCTCGGAGCGCCGGGCTCCCCGGTGTGAGCGTGCGCGCGGGTGTGCGGCCGAGTGTGTCACGGGGAAGGCCGGAGCTGACTCAGCGCCCCGCTTCCCTGTGTCCATGAACAGGAAGTGCCCCGGCAGGCCCGCAGCCCGTCCCGCCTCCCCCAGGCCAGCCTTCTGGGTGGGCTCCCCCCCACCCTGGGGGGGGCTTCCCGAAAGGGCCAGGCCCCCTGCCAGCACCCCTCGTGTCCGAGGCCCAGGAGTTGGTTCCCCGCCTGCCCCCTGGCCAGGGTGTGCCCTGACCCACTGCTGGAAAACGGGGGGGGGGGGGGGGGAAGGTGGTCCCACGCCGGGCGCCCCCCCCCAGAGGAGCACTAGGCTGCGGCCCCCAACCCCGGGCTCCCGGCTGCCCGCCCGTGCGGGGGTCTTGGGTGACGGGAACCCAGACGCCTCCTCTGGGCTTGCAGAGAGTCGGCGGGGGACAGTGGCCGGCCTGGCCTGCAGCCCGGGGTCCTGCCCCCGCTCCAGGACCGCCCCTGGCGCGAAATACAACCCAAATCACTTGGTCGCCGCGGCGGGTCGCGTTCCCAGAGCCCCCTCGCGCCAGGGCCCGGCCGCATCGCTGGCAAGACCGAACACGCGTCGCCCTGGGGTGACCCAGCCACCGAGCCTCCGGTCCAGGGGCGCTTTCCAGGGAACGTCCCTTGTCCCAGGGGCGACAGCAGCCTTGTCGCAGGGGCAAACCGAGGCCCCAGGGGACGCGGAGCTCAGAGTCACGCGGGGCTGAGAAGCGGCGGTGGCTGCCGCTGCACCTGTCCCCTGATCTCCCGGCACCCAGAGGGACAGGCCATCAGTCCACCTCGCCAGGGGAAGCTACTGCCCAGGCAAAGGGGCAGGCGGCTTCGGGGAGGCGGCCCTTTCATTCCCGACCCCCTGTGCCCTCCTCTCTGAGACCTGCTCTCCCCACAAGTCACAGACACGCCCCACGGCCCGGGGCTATCAGCCACTCACACTTGAGTGTGAATCAGCCCCTGTAGGCGGCTTTCCTCCCGCCTGGGTGGAGACCGGACGGAGAAAGGAAAGTTCTGATCACGGTGCGGAGGAGAGCGCAAATCCCGCCGTCCTCGGTGGCCCGGGGGCGGGGGGGGGGAGAGGGGCGGGAAGGGGCCCTGATGGGTGGCGAGGCGCCTCCCCCGCCCCGGCCCGCGCGCTTCCCGGGGCAGTGCCCGCCGTGCCCAGGCCGCAGCGGCCCGGCCGACGAAGGAGGACCCTGAGCGGGGGCCGGCCAGCCCGGGGGCGCGACCCTGCCCGCCTGCCCCGCGCCCGCCGCCGCGCCTTACCCGGCCCAGGCTCCGCTCGGGGCCCGCCGGCCCTGGGTCCCGCGGCGCTCCGGCTCTGCCGCCCCGCGCCGCGCTCCGCCCCGGGACCCGCCCCCGGGACCCGCCCCCAGAGCCCGCCCCGCCCCGGGACCCGCCCCGGGACCCGCCCCCGGGACCCGCCCCCAGAGCCCGCCCCGCCCCGGGACCCGCCCCCGGGACCCGCCCCCAGAGCCCGCCCCGCCCCGGGACCCGCCCCCGGGGCCCGCCCCACCCCCTCGCGCTCAGGCGCTGGCCGGGGGCGGGCCGTCCGGCAGGGGGGGGGGGCGCCCTGGCAGATCCCCCCGCAACGAGGGGCGAAGGCGGGCATTGGCGGCGGTGGGGACGCGCGGTCGGCGCGCGGCACACAGTAGGTGCTCAGTAAATGTAAGGAAGGGGTGAACGACCAGCGCAGCCGCCCCCGCGATCCCGGTGGCCCCCCTGGAAGAGGCGCGGTCCCGCCCGCCTCCCCCGTGCCCCCGGGACCGACACCCGTGGGCCTGGCGCGGGCCCCCCTCTCCGGGCGCAGGGGGCTTCGCCGAACCCGCTGGGGCCCGGCTCCTCGTGTGGCACGAGCCTGCCCCTCACTTTTCAGTCACATCGAAACAGACTTGGGGCGCCCTGGGCCAGCCGGGGTCGCTCGGGCCCGGGGGGCCGCCTCCGAGAAGGTGGAGAACAGGCGCCCGACCCCAGAAACGGGGCGCCTTCGCTTTGCCGCCATCAGCTTCCTCACCCTCCGGTTTGGGGGCTGCGGGGACACATGGGGCGCTTTGGGCGCGGGAGACGGAGTTCAGGGGCATCGGGGGTGCAGGGAGCAGCCGGAGGGCATTTCTGGGAGGAGGGGGCTCCTTTCCAAGGAGCCAGGTGGAAGGCAGGACGCGGCGGCCCCGGCGAAGGCGCCTAGGCACCGGGAGCAAGGCCTGGGGGTGCTGCAGGGATGGGGCGGCGGTGATTTTGGGGATGAGCTGGCACCGACCAGACCCCGGGCCCAGGCACTGGCCTCGAGGGGAGAAGCAGCAGGCGGGGCCCGGAAGGCCTGTCCCCGCGCCCCGGGGAGGGGTTGGGGCCCACGCGGCGCCCCTGGACTCCCCAGGAATCCGGCTCCGCCAGCGAGAGGCTCCGAGCGCCCCCGAGGGCGCCCCGGGGGTCCAGCCCCGACCGAGCGCCTCCTGCCGCTGTGCCCGCCGTCCCTCTCTCCTTCTACCCCCCAAGAGTTCGTGGGGCGGACCGGCTGCGGGTCTCCGAGCACCCCACCTGAGCCAGCGGCCGTGTGGCCGAGGCTGGCGCGGCCTGCGACCCTGGAGCCGGCGGGACAGGAGTGGGCGGGACGCAGGCCCCCCCGTGGGAGGGGGCACAGAAGAGCCCACCCCGCAGGGCTGGCGAATCCAGCACATTCCAGCGTCGTGGGAGAGCCACCGCGGTCCCCAGAACTTTCATGGCCCCAAACAGAGGCTCCGCCCGCTTCCTTCCACGGGGTCCCCCGGCCTCTGTCCGCAGACCCCGCCCCGTCGTTGAGGGGGGGCCGGGCCGGCGGGTCCCTGGAACCGCAGGGCCTGGCAGAGCGGCGGGAGGCCCAGGCTGGGGACCCGGTGGGCGCCGCCGGCCCTCGCCCCCGTGCCGCCCCAGGGGCCTCCCGTCCCCCCACGCCCGCCAGTTCCCGCCCCCGGGGCTGCTGGGCTCCTGGGCAGCGCCGCACCCCCGCCGCACCCCCGGGCCCTGGCTCCGCCCCCCTCTCTCCCCGGGGGTGGGGTGGGCCTCGGGAGCCCCCTGGGCACCCAGTGGGTGGGGGTACGGGAGTGAGGGGCGGGGGCTGCTTCAGCCGGTGGGAGGACGGGGCGGGGGCCGGCGCCCTCCCAGGGGCCCACCTCGCGGGGCGGCAGGGGGGCAGGCGGGGGGAGCTGGGCCCCGCGCACGGGGTGAGCGGCGGAGGGGGCGCCGGGGGCTGGGCAGGGGCGGGGCGGGCTGGGTTCAGCAGAGCCCCCCACTCCCTTGCCCGGGGGCTCCAACGCCGCGTCGCGGGTGCGGGTGGGCGCTGGCCGAGGCGCCCCGGGGGCGGGGGCGGGGGCGGGGGCCTGCGGCGCCCAGCGCCCCCAGCGGGCGGGGCACCCTCGCCCTGGAGAGGTTTGTTTGGGTTAATTTCTACCTAAAAGTAGGAGTCCGCCCCGCCGCCCAGGCCTCTCCGGGCGCAGCACCCCGCGGCCCTGCCCGCGCCCCGCGCCCCGCGCCCCGCGCCCCGCAGAGCGGCCCCTTCCACTCCCGTCCAGCCGCCGCCGGGCCCGCGTGGGAGGCCTGCGTGGGAGGCCGTGTGCGCACGCGCGCGGGCTCTGCATCCCCCCCAGGCCTGGCCCCTGCGCCCCAAGGCGCGTGACCTCCCGGAAGGAGCCTGAGAGGGAAGTCCCGTGGGGCCTGAGAAGGGGAAGCGGGGGGGCCCCACGTCACCCGGGGACCGCCACCCACTCCCCCTCCAGGGCCTGCGGGGCGCGGGGGGCGCAGCCCTCCCCACTTCCCGGCCTGGGCGGGCCACTGGCCGAGGCTCGAGGGCCGGGATCTGGGGAGACGAGGCCAGCGGGGGCGGCGGGAGGGCGACCCCAGGCCTGAGGCCGGCTGCCCCGCGTGGGGAGAGGGGCCCCCTGCCAGCGTGGGCCGGCGGGCCCTCTCCTCCAGCCCTGAAACCCTGAGCGCCGTGGGTGTTTCCTTTTGCAAAAGCGGAGGAGAAGGTCGCGCCTGCTGATCTCAACTCATCCTTTCTTCCCCCGAATTTTAAAACTTGTAAAAGGTACATTAAAAAGTTACCATTTTGACCACTTTTAAGGGTACAATTCCTAGCATTAAGTGTATCGACTTAATATACTTGAAAGTACATTCTTTCTAGAGCTTTTCAGCATCCGCAGCAGAAGTTCTGTCCCCTCAGGCAATAGCTCCCCCCACTCCTGCTTCTAGAGTGGGAGAAGGAGAGCCCACCTCACACCTCAGGCCCACGGCAGTTTCAGCGAGAACAAAGACTAAAAAGCAAAACAAAGAAACGAACAAAAGCCACGCTGAAAGGAAACATAGCGCTCCACTGAGGGAGTGAGGCAGATTTTCTAGGCACAATATCAGAGGGAGAAACGATCAGTTTTTGAGCATAAAGGAAAAGGTCACTAGATGAGACAACGTAAAAGTAAGCCCTTCCCTGAAAAGCGTCAATGCCATAAAAAAAAAAGAAAAGAAAAGAAAGGAAGCACCATAAACAAAACTGAAAGGAAAACCACAAACCAGGAAGTTATGTGCAAAGTGTGGCTTTTACAAGGGAGTAAATATAAAAACCATTTTTACAAGCTACTGACAAGTTTGTCCCTTCAGTCAAAACGGGCAAACATAGCCATATGTGGGAAGCAGATGTGGGTCAGGCGCCGCTCACATGGGAAGTCCCTGGTTCCGTTCCTGGAGCCTCCTGAAGCAGACAAGCAAGACAGCTGATTCAATGGGCTGGCGTGGCGAGCCGATGCAACAAGAGACACAAGGAGGAGAACATAATGAGAGCACAACAAGGCAGGGAGTGGAGGTGGCTCAAGCTATTAGGCAACTCCCTCCCACGTGGGAGATCCAGGCTCAGTCCCCTGTGTCTCCTAAAAAGAAAGACAAGCACAATAAACAGACATGGCAAGCGCAGACAACGAGGGGATGGGAAGAAATAAACAAATAAATCTTAAAAAAAAAAAATAGCCATATGTGACAGGTAGAACCTGGGTGGACCCCAGAAAATCCTGTGCTTAGAGCCAATCCATTCCTGTGCATGGAAACTATTGTAGGTTGGACCTTTTGGTCAAATTATTTAAGTTAAGGGCCTTTGATTAGATTGAGTAACCCTGGGTGGCGTCCTTTATAAAGGGGAGAAACGGGCAGAGACACGGTGAACTCCTAGAAGATGAGAGAGAAAACCCCGGAAGCCAGAGGTGAAAGCAACGGAGCGTGGAGGAGAAGGCAGAGGCCAGCCGAGGCTGCGGCCACTGTGCCCTGCCCGGGGCCTAATGGCCCACGTGGAGCTCGGGGTGGGGCGACATCTCCCAATGGTGCCTTGATTTGCCATTTTTCTCAGCCTTGGAACTGCAAGCTTATCAGATAATAAATCCCCATTGGAAAGGCCTGCCCCCTTCTGCCTTGGCATCCTTGAGCAAACGAAAACGCCATTCATCCAAGGAAAAGATACAAGTAGCCAGTAAAAGAAGTGTAAACGTGTCCTACCTCCCTAGCAATGAAATTAAACAGAAACGAGAACAACGAGGTATCATTTTTTTGCTTACGAAGGTAAAACTCCCGTGGGTACCCCAGTGTCCACGAGCCAGTGAAAGCAGCATTCCGTCGCCTGCAGGGATTTCTTCCAGGAAGGTGGGCCAGGAAGGGGCCAGCCGCAGGGACGCGCTCCCTGGCTGCGCAGTGGCACGTTGGCACCCTCTCGACAGCCACCTCCCTGCACTAGGAGGTCCGCGCGGCCGGCTGTGGGGGGCGGCGCCCCTCTGCCCGGTGGACAGGCCTGACTTTGGAGAAGTGCTGGGTGCTGGGTGGCCACTGCAAGCCGGTCCTGGGGCACCAGCTACTGCCCTGCTCGCTCCAGCAAGGCCGGCTGGGGACATCACCCACTCGAGGGCGGCGGGCTCTTTATCCAGCTTCTGTTTGTTCTAGAAAATCAGAGTTACATGTGCACGTGATCTGAAGAGCTGCGCAATCTGACGAGGCCGGTCACGAAACACAGCAGACCCCAGCCCTTCTTCCTTCCAAGTTGAGCACATCCTTTTCCCCACCTCTAGATCCCTAAACACAAGGCTCACTTTGCTACCTCCTGACTCCGGTATTATAGCATCGTTTTGTTTAGATCGATGGCTTACGTTATGATGACACTATGTCAACGCTCGTCACACCTGAGTCATGCAGCCGGGCGTGAGAACTTTTCCTTTCCTGCTTTTTTTTTTTAATGGAGTTTACGTTTACAGAAAAACCATGCAGAAAATTTAAAGTTTCCATATACACCCCACTCCCTCACACACATACACTTTCCATTAGGGTGGCATCTTTGTTACAACTGTAGAAACAATCTTTTAATAATTATACTATTAACTATAGTTCCATGGTTACATTAGGGCTCACTCTGTGTTGTACAGTCCTATATTGTTTTTATTCTAGTAACATAGATACAACCTAAAATTTCCCCTTTTTAACTACATTCAAATATAAGTCAGTGACATTAGTGACATCCACAATGTTGTGCTACCATCACCACCCTCCACAGCCCAAACTCTCCCATCGTCCCAAACAGATGCTCTGGACCAACTGACCATTACCCCCCATTCTCTGCCTCTTCCTTGGCCCCTGGTAACAAAGACTCCAATTTCTGACTTTATGAATTTTCTTATTGTAAATATTTCATATCAGGGAGATCATACAATAGTTGTCCTTTTGTGTCTAGCTTATTTCATGCAACATGATGTTTTCAAGATTCATCCATGTGCTCTCATGTATCAGAACCTCATTCCTCTTTACAGCTCAGTAATAGTCCACTGTATGTCTATACTGTATTTTGTTTATCCATTCATCTCTTTATGGACACTTGGATTGCTTCCATTTTTTTTCGCAATTGTGAACAATACCTCTATGAATGTGGGTGTGGAAATATCTGTTTCGGTCTTCTGCATGTATTTCTAGGAGAGGGATTGCCAGGTCATATGGTAATCCTGTGTTCAACGTTCTGAGGAATCCCCCAGCTCTGCTCAACAGCCACTGCTCCATTTTATATTCCCACCAAAAATAAACAAGGGTTCCCACCTCTCCACAGCCTCTCCGACACTTGCTATTTTCCATTTCTTGAATAGTAGCCATTCTGGTGGGTACGAAATGGAATCTAGCTACGGTTTTGATTTGCAGTTCCTTAACGGATGATGGTGTGCAGCATCTTTTCATGAGTTTACGGGCCATGTATATATCTTCTTTCGAGAAATGTCTATTCAAGTCTTTTGCCTATTTTTAAACCGGGTTGTCTTTTTGTTGTGGAGTTGTAGGGATTCTTTATATATTTTGTATATTAAGCCCTTATCAGATATGTGGTTCCCAAATATTTTCTCCCATTCTGCAGGTCGTATTTTGATTTTCATGATGAAGTCCTTGAATGGGCAAACGTTTTTAATTTTGGATGAAGTCCCATTTATCTCTTTTTTCTTTGGTTGCTCGTGCTTTTGGTGTAAAATCTAAGAAATCGTTGCCTACCACAAGGCCCTGAAGACGCGCCCCTGCGCTTTCTTCTGGGAGTTTTAACAGCTGTGATGCGCTATGAGTTATTTTTCGGTCTGTGGTCTGAGGCGGAGGCCGCCTTCATTTGCGTGCACGTGGGTAGCTGGTTCCCCAGCAGCACTTGCCGAGGAGACTCTCTTCCCCAGCTGAGTGGCCTTGGCACTCTTGCCAAAAATCCACTGGCCAGAGACGTGAGGATTTCACTGTGGACTCTCAATTCTATTTTCACCAGACTCGATGTTTATCATTACGCCACTACCACACTGATTTCATGACTGCAGTTTTGTAGTGAGTTTTGAAATCAGGACGTGTGGGTCCTCCAATTTTGTTCTCCACTTTCAATTCCACATGACTTCGAGGATCAGCTTTTCCAGTTCTGTAAAAAAAGCTGCTGGAATTCTAATAGGGAGGGCACTGAATTTGTGGATCATTTTAGATAGTTCTGACAATCTTTTTTTTATTTTAAAGATTTATTTATTTTTTTCCCCTTCCCTGCCCCCCCCTAGTTGTCTGCTTTCACTGTGTGTTCTTCTGTGTCTGCCTGTAGTCTTATCAGTGGCACCTGGGAATCTGTGTTTCTTTTTATTGTGTCATCTTGCTGTGTCAGCTCTCCGTGTGTGCGGTGCCATTCCTGGGCAGGCTGCGCTTTTTTTTGCGTTGGGCGGCTCTCCTTACGGGACTCACTCCTTGCACGTGGCACTCCCCTATGCGGGGGACACCCCTGCGTGGCACAGCACTCCTTGCGTGCATCAGCACCACACATAGGCCATCTCCACACGGGTCAAGGAGACCCGGGGTTTGAACCGCGGACCTCCCGTGTGGTACGCGGACGCCCTAACCACTGGGCCAAGTCCGCTTCCCAGTACTGACATCTTAGCAATATTAAATCTTCAACCCATGAACACAGGATGTCTTTCCATTTACTTGAGTCTTCTTTCATTTCTTTCAGCAATGTTGGTATAGTTTTCAGTGTACAAATGTTTTATTGGTTAAATTTGTTCCTAAGTACTTTTTCTTTTAAATTCTATTGTAAACGGAATTGTTTCCTTGATTTCTTTTTCAGAATGTTTATTTCTGGTGTATAGAAGCCCAAATGCCTTCTGAGAGTTTATCTTCTATCCTACAACTTTGCTGAATTCATTTAGTAATTCTAGTAGCTTTCTTATAGATTCTTTGGGATTTTCTATATATAGGATCATATCATCTGCAAATAGGGGATGCCTTATATTTCTCTCTTTTTTAAACAAATCAATTTTACTGTACATATTAATAAAGCAGAAATCCATCCAAAGTGTACAATCAGTGGTGTTTGGTATAATCACATAGTTGTGCATTCATTACTTCAATCATTATTAGAACATTTTTATTATTCCAATAATAATTTTTTAAAAAAACAAACAAACAAAAGAATCACATCACCTCCCAATCTTTCTTTGCTTCCCCTGTCATACATAGTAGCAATTCTGCTTTGTCCCTCTAGTTTATTTGTATTTATATTTTGTAAAAACAGTTTTATATATGAAATATTACCCATAATCGTATTTCACATGCAGCTTCACTCTGTGTTAACCAGCCCCATGTTACATTGTTCAGCTTTCCTTCTAGTAACACACGTGACCTTAGACTTCCCCTTTCAGCCACTGACATCCCCATCTAATAGCACTGCCAGTAGAAACACTGACGTGCTTTCATCTTTGGAAACAACCTTTCTACCAATTCTGAACAGAGATTCTCAGCTTTCCATTCTCTACCCTCATTTTAGTCTCTGGCCACCCATATTCTAATTATTAAGTCCATGAGTTTACACAATATATTGAGTTCATAATAGTGCAATCCTCCAGTACTTGTCCTTTTGTGTCTGGCTTGCTTTACTGAACACAATGTCCTCCAGGCTCATCCCTGCTGTCACGCGCTTCACGACTTCATTTCTTCTTACAGCTGCACAAAAGTCGTCGTGTGTACACACCACAGATTGTTTATCCACTCATCAGTTGATGGACCCCTGGGTTGTTGCCCTCTTTTGGCAATCGTGTGTAACACAACTCTGAACACTGATGTGCAGATGTCACTGCTCTCAATTCTCCTGGGTATAGACCAGTAGCGGAGTGGCCGGGTCATGTGGCAAGTCTGTACTCACCGTCCTCGGGAGCCACCAGGCAGCCTCCGCGGCGGCTGGACCGTTCTGCGTCCCCCCAGCAGTGAACGAGCGTTCCTGTCTCTCCAACACTTGTGGTTTTCCTACTTTAACAGTAGGTGTGAAATGATATCTCCTCGTAGTTTTGATTTGCATTTCCCTAATAGCTAGTGAGGTTGAACGTGTTTTCATGTCTTTTATTTTGCCATTTGTATTTCTCTTTGGATAAAAGTCTACTCAGTTATTTTGCCCAGTTTTTCATCTGGTAGTTTATCCTATTAGATATGTGATTTCCAAATATTTTCTCCCATTCAGTTGCTGTGTTTTCATCCTTTAGGCAAAGTCCTTTGAGGTGGAAAATGCTTAATTTTGAGGAGGCCCCATTTATATTTTTTCTTTTGTTGCTCGTGCTTTCTGTTCAAGGTTTAAGAAACTACCGCCTGCAACAAGAATTTTTTTATTATTATTATTTTTAAAGATATATTTTTTATTTTTCTCTCCCTTTCCCTGCCCCCCCCCCCCCCATTGCCTGCTCTCTGTATCCATTCGCTGTATGTTCTTCTGTGTCCACCTGGATTCTTGTCAGCGGCACCCGGAATCTGTCTCATTTTGTTGCATCATCTTGCTGTGTCAGCTCTCCGTGTGTGCGGTGCCACTCCTGGACTGGCTGTGCATTTTTTTGCATGGGGCGGCTCTCCTTACAGGGCGCACTCCTTCCGCGTGGGGCTCCCCTACGCGGGGGACACCCCTGCGTGGCAGGGCACTCCTTGCGCGCACCAGCACTGCGCATGGCCAGCTCTACACAGGTCAAGGAGGCCCGGGGTTTGAACCCTGGTACTCCCATGTGGTAGGAGGACGCCCTAACCACTGGGCCAAATCCGCTTCCTACAACAAGGTCTTGAAGATGTTTTCCTACATTTTCTTTTAGGAGTTTTGTGGTTCTATTTTTTCTATTTAGGTCCTTGAGCCATTTGGAGCTAATTTTTGTACAAGGTGTGAGATAGGAGTCCTCTTTCTTTGGATATGGATATCCAGTCCTCCCTGCTGGAGAGACTGTTCTGGGCGAGTTGGGAGGTCTTGGCAGCCTTTAAAATATTACTTGACGGTGGGTGTGAGGGCCAATTCCTGAGTTCTTGATTCGGTTTGATTGGTCAGTCTGTCTGTCTTTATGCAAGCACCCTGCTGTTTTTCCACCGTAGCTAGGTAACATGCTTTAAAGTCAGGAAGTGAGAGCCCGTCTTTCTTTATTTTTTTATTTTTATTTTTTTCGGGTACCAGGGCTGGGAATTGAACCTGGGAACTCATATGTAGGAAGCTGGCACTCAACCACTGTGCTATATTGGCTCGCCTGAGTTGGGTTTTTTGTTTGTTTTGCTTGTTGTTTGTTGTTTGTTTTTCGTTTTTTCAGGAGGCACCAGGGACTGAATTCAGGACCTACCATGTGGGAAGCAGGTGCTCAACCGTTTGAGCCATATCCACTCCCTTTGTTCTTCTTTTTAAAGACATTTTTAGCTATTTGGGACCCCTTACCCTTCCAAATAAATTTGGTAATTGGCTTTTCCACTTCTGCAAAAAACCAGGCTGTTGGGATTTTTATTGGGATTGCATTGAATCTGTAAGTCTGGGCAGAAGTGACATCTTAATGATATTTAGTCCTTCAATCCATGATCACAGAATGCCTTTCCATTCATTTAAGTCTCCTTCAGTTTCTTTTAGCAATGTTTTGTAGTTTTCTGAATACAGGTCCTTTATGTTCTTGGTTAAGTTTATTCATAAATATTTGATTCTTTTAGTCACTATTATAAATGGAATTTTTTTCTGATTTCCTCTTCAGATATGCTCATCAGTAGAGTATAGAAACACTACTGATTTTTGCAAATTAATCTTGTACCCCACCACTTTGCTGGACTCATTTATTATTTCTAGTAGCTTCGTTGTGGATTTTCCAGGATTTTCTAGATATAGGATGATATCATCATTGAACAGCAAAAGTTTTGCTTCTTTCTTTCCTATTTGGGTGTCTTTTGCTTCTTCCCCTAGTCCAATTGCCTTAACCAGAATTTCCAGCACAATGTTGAATAACAGCGGTAACAGTGGGCGTCCTTGCCTCGTTCCAGATCCCAGCAGGAAAGCTTCCAGGCTTCCACCATTGAGTACGATGCTAGCTGTGGGTTTTCATGTACGTACTTTCCCATGTTGAGTAATGTGCGTTCCATTCCTTCTATTCCTATGTCTTATATTTTGTCAAATGCCTTTCCTGCATTAATCAAGAAGATCATGTGATGTTTCTTAAATTTATTAATGTGGTTTATTATACTAATCGATTTTCTTGTGTTGAACCACCCTTGCATACCTGGGATAAAACCCACTTGATAGTAGTGTATAATTCTTTTAAGGTGCTTTTGGATTCAGTTTTCAAATATTTTGTTGAGGATTTTTGCATCTATATTCATTAGAGATATTGGTCTATAATTTTCTTTTTTTGTAGTATCTTTATCTGGTTTTGGTATTAGGGTGATGTTGGCTTCATGAATGAGTTTGGTAGCATTCTTTCCTGTTCAAAATTTTGGAAGAGCTTGAGCAAGATTGGTATTAGATTGTCTTTGAATGATTGCTAGAATTCACCTTTGGAGCCATCTGGTTCTGGGCATTTCACCTTTGGGAAACCTTTTTTGTTTTGTTTTGTTTTCACCTTTGGGAAAGCTTTTTGCTTGTTTTTTCATTAAAAAAAATTATTGAAATATGTCACTCACACATAAACGTACATAAACAATAAGTGTGTAGTAATAGTTGTGAACTCACAAAACAAACACACAGAGCATCGCACGGGACTCTCACAACTCGCCCCCCACCAACACCTGACATTGTCGTTGAACATTTTAAACTAATGATTAAAGAGCATTGTCAAAATATTACTACTAACCAAAGTATTTTCCCCAACCTGCCCTATCATTATTATTATCATTGTATCACTGATGTATGAACAAACAGAAACAATAAGTGGACAGTGAAAATTGTGAGCTTCAGGAGGTTCTTGCTGACTGTTCCCACCTCCCGCTCGTGGTTGGTTTTTTGAGGTCCTCTGATTCTTCTAGGGTCAGTGTAGGCTGTCTGTGTTTCCAGGAATTTGTCCAACTCGTCTACCTTGTCTATTTTTTGGCATACGGTTTATCATAGCATCCTCTCATGACCTCTCTTATTTCTGCGGGCTGAGTGGTTCTGCTCCCACTCTCACTCCTCATTTTTTTTTTTAAGATTTATTTTTCATTTATTTCTCTCCCCTCCTCCCCCCCCCACCCCCCCACCCCCCATTGTCCACTCTCTGTGTCCATTTGCTGTGCGCTCCTCTGCATCCACTTGTTTTATCTGGTGGCACTGGGACACTGCGTCTCTTCTTTGTTGCGTCGTCTTGCTGCGTCAGCTCTCCGCGTGTGCGGCGCCACCCCTGGGCAGCCAGCGCTCTTTTTCACGCGGGGCGGCTCTCCTTTCGGGATGCACCCCTTGTGCGTGGCAGCACTGCGCGTGGGCCAGCTCACCACACGGGTGAGGAGGCCCTGGGTCCGAACCCTGCACCCCCCACATGGTAGGTGGACACTCCATCACTTGAGCCGTGTCCACTTCCCATCTGATTTTATTTATTTGCATCTTCTCTCTTTCTTTTAGCTAAGGGTTTGTTAATATTGTTGATCTTCTCAAAGAACCACATTTTGGTTTTGCTGATTCTCTATTGTTTGTTTTTTTTCTCAATTTCGTGTATTTCTCCTCTGATCTTTATTATTTCTTTCCTTTAGCTTAGTTTGGAATTAGTTTGCTGTTCTTTTTCTAGTTTCCCCAGCTGTGCGGTTATAGCTTCAATTTTAGTTCTTTGTTCTTTGTTCTTTTTTCTTTTTAGGTACCCGGGGCCAGGGATCGAACCCAGGACCTTGTATATGGGAAGCCGGTGCTCAACCACTGAGCCACATCAACTTGCCTGAGTTTGTTTTGCTTGTTGTTTGTTTTTTGTTTTTTCAGGAGACACCAGGAACCAAACCCAGGACCCATGTGGGAGGTGGGCACTCAACTGCTTGAGCCACATCAGCTCCCTTCTTCTTTTTTAATGTCAGCATCGAGTGCTATAAATTTCCCTGTCAGTGCTGTCATCATGGTGTCCGATAGGTTTTAATATGTTGTGTTCTCATTTTCATTTGTCTCAAGATATTTACTGAATACTCTTGCAATTTCTCCTTTGACCCCATGATTATTTAAGAGTGCGTTTTTAGGACTTCCGGGAAGATGGCAGACTAGAAAGACAGAGGACTCTCTTCTCTCCTAGAAAAACAGCTGGAGGACGGGCAGAAACAGCCTGAAAAAAATGTTCTAGGATTTAGGACACCAGGGGAGGGCTGGACACTGCCCGGGAGAGAGAGGGGCAAAGGAGAAGAATCTCAACAGCAAAACTGTGAGTTAAAGCAGCAGCCGCAGCTGACTGACTTCCCCTGCCCTGTAGACACTTTCAGGTTCTCTGACCTCGTGTGGCCACAGAGAGGGCCACAGGGATCCATGTCCCCAGGAAAAGAGAGAGAGAAGGACACAGCCTAAGGCGAGTCGGCTTTTTTTTTTTTTTAATTTGTCCACCCTCGTTGTTTGCACTCACTGTCTGCTCTCTGTGTCCATTCGCTGTGTGCTCTCTGTGTCTACTTGTCTTCTCTTTAGGAGGCACCGGGAACCAAACCTGAAACCCCCCACGTGGGAGGGAGACGCACAATTGCGTAAGCCACCTCTGCCCCCTGCTTTGCTGTGTCTTCTTTCAGTATCTTTCCCCTTTGTGTCTCCTTGTTGTGTCATCTTGTTGTGTCAGCTCGCCGCACCAGCCCCATCACATCAGCTCGCTATCTTGCTTGTCTTCTCCAGGAGGCACCAGGAACTGAACCTGGGACCTCCCACGTGGGAGAGAGACACTCAATCCCTTGAGCCACCTCCGCTCCCTGCTTTGTTGTGTCTCTCATTGTCTTTCCCCTTTGTGTCTCCTGCTTGCGTCAGCTTGCCACGCCAGCCAGTCGTACCAGCTCGCTGTCTTGCTTGTCTTCTCCAGGAGGCATTGGGAACCAAACCAATTCCCACGTGGTAGGCGGGAGCTCAATCACTTGAGCCATATCCTCTTTCCTGAGTCAGCTCTTGGCCCACGCTCTGGTCTGCTGTGTCCAGGAGCCCCTCCAGCTGGCAGGGCTGTGCCATTGTTCGCCCGGGAGCTGATGGGACTAAAGCGGTCTGGGATTAAAAAGGTCCGACCCTCCCAGTCTCCCCCTCTACAAACCAGGACCGGTTGTTGAGGATGCAGAGGGGAGTGGAATTATTTCCTCCCTGGGAAAAGGGAGGGGGCTGCCAGAGAAGGCTGGAGAACGGCCTCTGAGAAAGCTGGAATTATGAGGCTCTCAGCCTCCAGGCAGGACCCTCCACCACCCTGATCCATCCACGTAGCAGCCAACACACCCGACCGCACATTGAACTAAGAGGGCTGCCAAAGCCGCCATCTGCTGGCAGAACAAGGAAGTGCATGTGGAGAGATTGAAAGTAATGAGAGGCTTTTCCCAGCCTTCTGGCCTGCCTCCCCAGGGCTAGGCAGCGGTTCTGCAACACATTACCCGGTCCAGGGCCCAGACTTCAGCAACTAACAGGGACAATCCTAAGGCCCAGAACTGGTTGAAAAAGAATCAAAGAACAACAGTCACACACTGCCTCCTGTGTTACTAAATCCCTACAAAAGAGAGAATTGAGCATCAGAGTAAACGCATGATCATAATCAGATGCTTAGACAGCAGCAAAAAATTACAAGCCATACTAAGAAAATGGAAGAAACAACCCAAACAAAGGAATATATCAAATCCCCAGATGAGACTCAGGATTTGAAACAACTAACCAATGAGATTCATAAAAATTTCCAAATCAAATTAACGAGCTGAAACAATTTGGCTAAAGAGATAAAGGTCATCAAGGAGATACTGACAGAGTCCTTTCAGGTACAAAAGTGTTTTAATTTTGAGGAGGTCCCATTTATGTATTTTTTCTTTTTTGCTCATGCTTTGAGTGTAAGATCCAAGAAACCACCACCTACCCCAAGATCTTGAAGATGTTTCCCTACATTTTCTTCTAGTAGTTTTATGGTCCTGGCTTTTTTATTTAGGTCTTTGATCCATTTTGAGTTGATCCTTGTATAGGGAGTGAGCTAGGGGTCGTCTTTCATTCTTTTGGTTATAGATGCCCAGTTGTCCCAGCATCATTTGTTGAAGACCGTTTTGTCCCATTCACATGGCCATGGTAGGTTTGTCAAAAACCAGTTGAGGAGAACCAACAAGATGGTGGTGGATAAGGCGCTCCTTGAGCCAGCTCCTGCTCCAGGGCAGTTAGTAAACACCCAGAGCTCTCTGGAGCTGCTGAAGCACCTGTTTGGGAGCTCCAGGAGACCAGAAGAGCATCCTGCAACATCCTTGAAGGAGTGGGAGGAGGAGACTGCCCATCTGCAGAGAAGACTCATAAGTAGAGTGCTCCACGCCCTGGAGGCCAGAGCCATCCTCCACTGGAAGCACAAGTTTGCCTCGGGAGCTGTTCTGCATCTGAAATTGAAAGCTCTACTTCCCAAAAAACAGGGGAGGAAGAGACGGTTGGGCACCAATTTCAGCTACTGATGAGTAAATTCACTGGGTAAAGTATAATCCTGAGAACAGCTAAAGTCTGAGCCTGTCCAAGCAGAAAGAGGCTGGAAGCCGCCATCTTAACTCCATGCCTGGCACAAGGGTAAGCAGGGCGGACTGAAAATCACAGTGCTGATGTTGGCCAGCTTCTTTCCATCCAGATCAGATGGAGCTCTAGCCTAGGCCCCAGTGCCACCGCCAGCAGGGAGGAAGCTGTGAGGACCTGCACCAGCCTCTCCAGGAAATTATTGGTCAAGCCGCAGAGGCTTGTGATTGTCCTACTCTGGCAGCACTCGCTGCCCTAGGAGCTATTTTGTGGCTGGAATTGGAAGCTCCATTTCCCAAAAACAGGGGAGGAGAAGATGGTTGCCAATTTTGGCTACTGATTGGTAGACTTGGCTGGCTAAGATACAACAGTACAACCTTGGGAACAGCTAGGGTGTGAATCTGTCAAGTTGGAAGGAGGCCAGTAGCCGCCATTTTGACTCTGCCCCCAGCCTGAATGGAATCCGGGCTGACTGAAACTCTCAGTGATGGTAGGAACTGGCTTCTTTACCCCAGATTGGCCTGCAGCCCTCCGCCTTGACTTCAGCCCCACCTCTGGCAGGGAGGAGGCTGGGCCCCCCACCCCCGACTCCAGCCTAGCCAGGTAACTGCAGGTACCTTTGGCTGGCACAGACTGTACAGTTTGAAGTCTACCAGGGCAACTGTGGTCATCTTGGACCCACACTGCATAGATTGCTGCCCACACCTGCAGCTCCATCCCCACCCCAGGCAGGGGAGAAAGGGGAGTGAAGCCCCATCAATCTCTCTGGGCAACTACAGTCTAGGCCTGTATGACTTGGATTATTCCACACAGCTGTGACTCTGTCCTACCCCTGGCAAAGAAGAAAGTCAAGAGACACTTCATTGGTCTCTGGGCAATGAGGGCAGCTTGAGCCTCCACAGCTTACAGCACCAACTACATGCTTGGCTCCTACTGCACAACCAGCAAGGGAGAAAGGGCAGGAAACCCTAATCTAAAAAGAAAAACTGCACCCAGAATAAATACTCTAGTAATCCAGGTGCCAAGACACCAAAAAAAATTCACAATTCACACCAGAAACAGGAAGCTATGGTCCAGTTAAAGGAACAAGATAAGCCTCCAGATGACATAAAGGAGTTGAGACAACTAGTCAGAAATGTTTAAACAAATCTCCTTAATAAATTCAATGAGATGGCTAAAGAGATTAAGGATATTAAGAAGACACTGGATGAGCACAAAGAAGAATTTGAAAGCATACATAGAAAAGTGGCAGATCTTATGGGAATGAAAGGTGCAAAAAATGAAATTAAAAAAACATTGGAATCAAATAATAGCAGATTTGAAGAGGCAGAAGAAAGGATTGGTGAGCTTGAAGAAATGGCCTCTAAAAGTGAACATACAAAAGAATAGGTGAATGAAAGAATGGAAAAAATTGAACAAGATCTCAGGGAAACAAATGACAGCAAAAGGCATGCAAACATACATGTCATGGGTGTCCCAGAAGTAGAAGAGAAGGGAAAAGGGGCAGAAGGAATATTTGAAGAGATAATGATAGAAAATTTCCCAACCCTATTTTTTTTTTTAAAGATTTATTTATTTATTTAATTCCCCCCCTCCCTCGGTTGTCTGTTCTCTGTGTCTATTTGCTGTGTCTTGTTTCTTTGTCCGCTTCTGTTGACGTCAGCGGCACAGGAAGTGTGGGCGGTGCCATTCCTGGGCAGGCTGCACTTTCTTTCGCGCTGGGTGGCTCTCCTTACGGGGCACACTCCTTGCACGTGGGGCTCCCCTATGCGGGGGACACCCTTGCGTGGCATGGCACTCCTTGCACGCATCAGCACTGCACATGGGCCAGCTCCACATGGGTCAAGGAGGCCCGGGGTTTGAACCGCGGACCTCCCATGTGGTAGACGGACGCCCTAACCACTGGGCCAAGTCTGTTTCCCCCAACCCTATTGAAGGACATAGATATCCATGTCCAAGAAGCACAACGTGCTCCCATCCAAAAAAAATCCGAAATGACCAACTCCAAGACACATACTCATCAGAATGTCAAATGCCAAAGACAAAGAGAGAATTCTGAGAACAGCAAGAGAAAAGCAATGCATAACATATAAGGGATACCCAATAAAATTAAAGGCTGATTTTTCACCAGAAACTATGGAGGCAAGAAGACAAAGATACTACAAGAGAAAAACTTCTGGTCAAGAATCTTATATCCAGCAAGACTGTCTTTCAAAACTGAGGGTGAAGGAAGCGGATGTGGTTCAACTGACAGAGCATCTGCCTAGCTTATAGGAGGTCCCGGGTTCGGTACCCAGGGCCTCCTGGCCCTTGAGCTGGCCCACAAGCAGTGGTGCTGCATGCAGGTAGTGCCGTGCCACGCAGGGGTGCCTCCTGCATTGGGGTGCCCCACATACAAATAGTGCGCCCTGCAAGGAGAGCCACACAGCATGAAAAAAGCACAGCCTTCCCAAGAGTGGTGCAACACACATGGAGAGCTGACACAGCAAGATGATGCAACAAAAAGAGACACAGATTCCAGGTGCTGCTGACAAGAATGCAAGTGGACACAGAAAAACACTCAGTGAATGGACAGAGAGAGCAGACTATGGGGCGGGCGGGGGGTAAGGGGAGAGAAATAAAAATAAATCTTAAAAAAAAATGAGGGTGAGATTAGAATATTCACAAATAAACAGAAACTGGGAGAATTTCTAAGCAAGAGACCAGATTTTCAGGAAATACTAAAGGGTGTGCCACAACCTGAAAAGAAAAGACAGGAGAGAGAGGCCTGGAGGAGAGTCTAGAAATGAAGATTATATCAATAAAAGTAAAGTGTCAAAAGAGTGGCAAGAATAAAATATGACTGATAAAACCCAAATATTTAGGAATAAACTTACCAATGATGTAAAGCACTTGTATTCAGAAAACTACAACTCAATGTTAAAAGACATTTAAAAAGGACCTAAATAATTGGAAGAACATTCCCTGCTCATGGATTGGAAGACTAAATATCATTAAGACGTCATTTCTACTCAAATTGATATACAGATTCAATGCAATCCCGAAAAAATTCCACCAGCATTTTAAAAATAAATGGGAAACATGATTATCAAATTTCTTTGGAAGGGTAAGGGGTCCTGATTAGCCAAAAACATCTTAAAAAGGAAAAGTGAAGTTGGAGAACTCACACTTCCAGATTTTAAATCACACTACCTAGCTGCAGTGGTAAAAACAGCATGGTACTGGCATAAAGACAGACACGCAGACCAAAGGAACCAAATTGGTGGTTCAGAAACAGACCCTCACGTGTATGGTCAAGTGATTTTTGACTAGCCTGTCAAACCCACCCAGCTGGGGCAGAACAGTCCGTTCAACAAGTGCTGCTGAGAGAACTGGATATCCATAGCCAAAAGAAGGAACGAGGACCCCTATTCTCACACCTTATCCAAAATTTAACTCAAAATGGATTGAAAACCCAAGTATGAAAGCAAGAACCATAAAGCTTCTAGAAGAAAATGTAGGAAAATATCTTCAAGACCTGAGGGTAGGTGATGAATTCTTAAAGAAGATAAGAGAGGACTGAGATAGACTACTAATGTTTAATGTATGTAGAAGTTTTAATTAGTTTTACTGTAAAAGTGTAGAAATGTACAGAGTTGATGGTGACACTTTATAGTGAGTAACAGCTGGTTTGTAAATGGGGATGTGGCTGAAAATGGTAGTCTAGGGATGTAAATGCCAATTGACAGAAAGCTAGAGAATAATCTAGGAACTGAATAGCACAGTAAACCCAGAGGTAGATGAGAATTGTTGATTGCACAGATGCAAGAGTGTCCTTTGTGAGCTACAGCGGAAATACATCTATTTAAGAGTGGGAATATGGAGAGACATGGGGAAAATACAACTGGAGTGACCTATGGACTGTGGTTAATAGTAATAATGTAACATTCACGCATCTATGCCAAAGAGGTACTGTGTTGATAATGGGGGAGTATGGAAAAAGGGTGCCAAATGTACGCTATGGACCTGGTAATAATCTGATATTATCTCATAATCTGTAACAAATGTCCCATCACAGTGTGGTGTGTTGACAAAGGGGTTTTGTATGGGAATTCTGCACATGTGCAGGATTGTTTTATAAATTTACAAATTCTCTCATAAACATATATTTATAAATAATAATAGGGTGGGTTGGGGAAAAATACACCAAATGTAAGATAAGGACTATAGTTAGCAATAAAAATTTTTTAAATTATTTTAAAAAGGAATTTTTAAAAAGATTTATTTTATTTATTTCTCTCCCCTTCCTCGCCCCCCATTGTCTGCTCTCTGTGTCCATTTGTTGTGCATTCTTCTGTGTCTTCTTGCATTCTTGTTTGCGGACTGGGAATCTGTGACTCTTTTCGTTGTGTCATCTTGCTGTGTCAGCTCTCCGTGTGTGCGGCGCCATTCCTGGGAGCTATTTTTGCATGGGGCAGCTCTCCTTGCGGGGTGCACTCCTTGCACATGGGGCTTTTCCCCTATGCGGGGGACACCCCTGTGTGGCACGGCACTCCTTAAATTCAGTAGCACTGCATGTGGGCCAGCTCACCACACGGGTCAGGAGGCCCTGGGTTTGAACCCTGGACTTCCCATGTGGTAGGCGGACGCTCAATCAGTTGAGCCACATCTGCTTCCCAGCAATAAGATTTTGTTGAAATTCTTTCATAATTTGTAACAAATGTCTCACAACGATGCAAGGCGTTGGTGGAGGGTTAATGTATGGGACCCCTGTATGATGTTATGCATGTTTGCTTTGTGAGTTCACAACTTTTACTGTGCACTTATTATTTATGAATGTTCATGTATAAGTGATATAATAATAATAATAATAATAGGGTGGGTGGGGGAAAATACTTTGGTTAGTAGTAGTATTTTGAGGATGCTCTTTAATCATTAGTTAAAAATGTTTCACAATAATGCAAGGTATTGGTGGTAGGGTGAGGTAAGAGAGCCCTGTATGATGTTATGTATGTTTGCTTTGTAAGTCCACAATTATTACTCTACATTTATTGTTTATGTATGTTTATTTATGAGTGCTATACTTCAATAAATTAAAAAAAAACATTGTGCTAAGTGAAAGAAACCAGAGACAAAGTACTATATGTTGTATGATTCCATTTATATAAAATGTAAATATAAATCAGTTTATAAAGATGACATTAGATATTAGTGGTTATGCAGAGCTGAGGAAGGACTGCTAAGGGGTGTAGAGGTTTTCTTTTTGGAGTAATGAAATTGTTCTAAAATTTTTTATTGTTATGAATGCATAACACTGTGATTATACTAAAGATCATTGATTATATACTTCGGATAGATCATATGGCATGTGAGTATATCTCTACAAAACTGATTAATAAATAAATAAATAAATAATTGTGCAAGAATAGCCAGAAATATAGCTATATACAGCAGGGCCAGCATAGAGAGATTGAGAGATGAAGAATTTTCTTGTTTGTTTTCATTTATTATTATTATTGAAAGAATGAAAATTTCTAATAATGATTGAAGTGATGGATGCACAACTATGTGATTATACCAAATATCGTTCATTGTACACTTTGGATGAATTGTATGCTCTATTAATATGCATCAATATATATATTTTAAGTACTACATGTTGTTTGATTCTATTAATATAAAATGTAAATATAAATCAAGTTATAAGATGAAATTAGATTAGCTGTTATTAGGGCTGGGAAATGATAGAGGATTAAGAGGTGACTGCTAAGGGGTGTGGAGGTTTTCTTTTTGGAGTAATGAAACTGTTCTAAAATTTTTTGTGGTGATGAATGCACAACACTGTGATTATACTAAAAGTCATTGATTGTATACATTGGGTAGATCCTATGGTATATGAATACATCTCAATAAAACTGCTTTTAAAAAGGAGTATGTTGTTTAATCTCCATAGGGTTATGAATTTTCCCTTTTTGTACCCATTATTGAATTCCAGCTTCATTCTGTCATGATCAGAGAAAGTGTTTTGTATAACTTCAATCTTTTTAAATTTATTGAGACTTTTCTTATGACCCAATATATCGTCTATCCTGGAGAAGGATCCATGAGCTCTTGAAAAGAAAGTATATCCAGCTGTTTTGGGGTGCAATGTTCATTAAATGTCTGTTAGGTCTGGTTCATTTATCATATTATTTAAGCTGTTTCTTTATCCTCTGTCCAGATGTTCTATCCAATGCCAAGAGTGGTGTATTGAAATTCTCAACTATTACTGTAGAGACTTCTATTTCTCCCTTCAGTTTTGCCAGTGTATGCCTCATGTATCTTGGGGCACCCAAGTCAAGTGCATAGATATTTATTATAGTCATTTCTTCTTGATGAAGTATCCTTTTTATTAATATATAATGACCTTCTTCATCCCTTATAAGAGTTTTGCATTTAAAACATATTTTGTCTGATATCAGTATCGCTACTCCCAGATCCTTTTTGGTTGCAATTCACGTGGAATATCTTTTTCCAACCTTTCACTTTCAACCTGGTTGTGGCCTTATGTCTGAGGTGAGTGTATTGTAGACAGTGTATAGAAGGCTTGTATTTTTTTAATCCATTCTGTCCATCTCTCTCCTTTTTTTCAGGAGGGACCAGGGATTGAATCTGGGGACCTTGCACATGGGAAGAAGGCACTCGACCATTGAGCTACACCCACTCCACTAGTCTACGTCTTTTTTCATTGTTGTCTATGTGTTTTGATTGGGAAATTCAATCCATTAACACTTAATGTTATTACTGTAAAGGCATTATTTACTTCATCTAGTTCATCCATTGGCTTTGTGTTGTTGTATCTCACCATTATCTGTCTTTTTACCCTTTAATTTATCCTTCCCAATAATCTTCATTTCTACATGCCTCTTCAAGTCTCTCACCCTTGTTTTTTCCTTTCAGGCTGCAGCACTCTCTTTAGTATCTCTTGTAAATGTGGTCTTTTGGTAACATACTCTCCTGGTTTCCATTTGCTGTGAAGACTTTACTCACCCTCCTTTTTGAAGGACAGTTTCCATGGATACAGAATCCTTGACTGGCAGTTTTTCTCTTTCAGTACCTTAAATACATCATACCACTTTCTTCTCGCCTCGTGGATTCTGATGAGAGATTGGCACTTAATCTTCTTGAGGTTCCCCTGCATGTGATGCTTTGCTTTTCTCTTGATGCTTTCAGAATCCTCTCTTAGCTCTGATATTTGTCATTCTCAATAGCAGGTGTCTCAGAGTAGGTCTATCTGGATTTATTCTGTTTGGGGTGTGTTGTCCTTCTTGGATATTGATATTTATGTCTTTTGTAAGGGTTGGGAAGTTTTCAGTCAATATTTCCTCAAATATTCTTTCTGCTCCTTTTCCACTGTCTTCTCCTCCTGAGACACTGACAACACATGTCCCAGAGCCTCTTTTCCATTTTTTCCATTCTTTTCTCTTTCTGTTCTCCTGTCTTTTCCAGTTCAGATGTTCTGTCCTCGAAATCACTAACTCTGTCTTCGAACAATTCGTCTGCTGTCATGTGCCTCTAATGTATTTTTTTAAAGATTTATTTATTGATTTATTTATCTCCCCTTCCCCACTCCCCTGTTGTCTGCTCTCTGTGTTCATTCACTGCATGTTCTTCTGTGACCGCTTCTATCCTTAGCAGCAGCACCAGGAATCTGTGTTTCTTTTTGTTGCGTCATCTTGCTGTGTCAGCTCTCCATGTGTGTGGCACCATTATTGGGCAGGCTGCACTTTCTTTTGCGCTGGTGTCTCTCCTTATGGGATGCACTCCCTGTGCGTGGGGCTCCTCTACACGGGGGACACCCCTGCGTGGTGCGGCACTCCTTACACGCATCAGCACTGCACATGGGCCAGCTCCACACGGGTCAAGGAGGCCCGGGGTTTGAACCACGGACCTCCCATGTGGTAGACAGACTCCCTAACCATTGGGCCAAGTCCGTTTCCCTTCCTTTAATTCTTTGACTTGATTTAGGAGATTTGTGTGATTATCATTGTTTAATTGTCTTAAATCCTGCATCTTGTCAGGATATTTGGTTTGTTCCTTTGGCTGGGCCATCTTTTCCTGTTTCCTAGTATGGCTTATATTTTTTGTTGATATCTAGGCATCTGATTATGTTGGTGAATTTACTCTGATGGTCAATTTCTCTCTCTTGCCCAGAGGAGTTTTTTTTTTTTTTCCCACAGCTCTTCTTTGATTTTTGGTTCAACTTTTTCTGAGTCTTTAAAATTGCCCAGCCTAAGTTATCAAAATCGGGACAGGTACTCACTCGTAGGGTGCAGATTTTTCTTGCCTAACTGCTTTGGCTAGAGTTTCTAGTACAATGTTGAATGACAGGGGTGACCGTGAGCATGAGGGGTGGGGCTGGGGGCTCAGCATGGAGCATGAGCACATGCCATGGAGACTCCTAGTTTCCACCGTGGCCCCCCCCCCACTGTGCCTGAGCCCCCAGTCCCGGCACCCTCTGTTTGGCCCCTCCTAGAAGCCTGTGGTCCCTGGCCTGGCGGTGCCAGAAGCGCAGCCGTGGGGCCTGGGAGGGAACGGTTCCCTGCCAGGTTTCCAGCCAGCCCTGTTTACTCCAGCTCCCTTCCGCTCCCACTTCTAGAGGCTCCTGAGACCACAGTCCTTGAGTCTCTGGGGTGGGGCAGTGTGGGGCGCCGGGCTGGGGGAATTGGGCGCCCCTGCTCTCTGCCTCAGGGGCCACCAGGCTGGAGGCAGTCCTTCCCCTCTGAGCTCGGCTTCCCCATCTGCTCAGTGGGGCACAGATTTTTCCCTGGACCCGTTCCCATGAAGGGACTTTAAACTGGGGTGGGGGCTTCCACGGCGGGGGGTGGGGATGCTCAGCAAACCCTGGCGAGGTGCTCGGCAGTGGCTGCTGTGGACCTAGGGTGTCACCCTAAGAACTCTCTTCCTTTGTGTTTGTCATGGGCACTTTCAGTCTTTGGAAATCACTGGGTCATCATAACTCCGGCCGGCACTAAGCCGATTTGCAGATAGCCGTCTGGCTCGCTCCCAGCACCCGAGCTGATGGGAAACACCTTGTGGCCAGCTCCCACACCGCAGGTGTTCCTCAGTGCCCCGGTGCCTGGGAGCAAGGCTTGTCCCGGAAAGAAATAGACAGCCTCGGGGAGGCGGCGAGGGGGGTGGCTTCTGGAGGAAGGAAACCTGCTCTGGGGTGGAATGGAGTTGCCAAAGTCCCACAGCGCCGCCGCTGCCGCGTTGCCCAGGGCATCTGGATGGGGTGGCCTCCCCCGGAGCATGAGCCGGGGCACACATGCAAATTAGCAGCCTGCACTTCTCCTCCGAACAGAAGCAGCCGCGGCCCGGGCTGTGGGGTCTCGCGCCTGCCCGGGCTTGGCTGCGGTGTCCCTTTCGGCCACTGGACTTTGTCAAGGTGCTGCAGCCTACACGTGTGGCACTTCTTCCACCCTTGGTCCCTGGTGGGGACACCCCTGCCCTGCTGACCCCACTAGGAGGCTCCCAGTCCCGGGGCCGGAAGAGGAGCCTGAGGGTCCCAGGTGCTGGCTCCCTGGCCCAGGGCAGAGCAGTTCAGGCCCCGGGGCCCCTTTGCTCTCCTAGGAAGGCTCAGAACCTTCTAGAATAGCGTCTGGGTGGATGCCCTAAGTGCCAAAGACTTCTTAAGTCACCACCTGCGCCCCAGCCTCCCAGTCACACCCACACCTTCTTAGAGTTTTCTGCTGCTGCTGTAAGGAATGACCCCAAGTTTAGTTGTTGATGTGAGAGGAGTAGGGTGGGGGTGGGGATCGGGTATTGGGAACCTCTTATGTTTTTGAATGTAACATTTTTTGTGATCTCTGTATCTTATAAAAATACAAAAAAAATGATGGGGGTGGGGGGATGGGGAGTGGGGTATATGGGAACCAGTTCTTTTTTTTTAAAATTTATCTCCCCATCCCTCCTCCCCTCTGTGTCCATTCTCTGTGTGTTCTTCTGTGTCCCCTTGCGTTCTTGTCAGCACCACCAGGAACCTGCATTTCTTTTGGTTGCGTCATCTTGTGTGTCAGCTCTCCGTGTGGGAGGCACCACTCCTGGGCAGGCTGCACTTTCTTTCGCGCTGGGCGGTTCTCCTTACAGGGTGCACTCCTTGCGCGTGGGGCTCCCCTATGTGGGGGACACCCCCGCGTGGCAGGGCACTCCTTGCGCGCATCAGCACAGCGCATGGGCCAGCTCCACACGGGTCAAGGAGGCCTGGGGTTTGAACCGTGGACCTCCCATGTGGTAGGCGGACGCCCTAACCACTGGGCCAAGTGCGCTGCCCGTGCTGCCCCTTTCCACATTGAAGAACCGAGAGCTCCTGACGAGGAAGCCTGTGCCGCCTCCGCATCTGCCTGTCTGACTGGCAGGGAAGGAAAAGAACTTGCATGTTGGCGAAGGACGACTGAAATCTAGGGTAAAAGCAAAAGCTGGTCCAAGTTGTCCTACAGGCTGTATAACGCAGTTTAATCAGAGTGCCATTTTTTTGTTGTTCAAATGATTTTAATGACTGTAATGCACAATTTTTAGAATATGTAAATAAAGTTTTAAAACCTAAAAAAAATCCCACCAAAAACCTTATGGGATACAGTGAAGGCAGTGCTGAGAGGGAAATTTATACCTCTAAATGCCTATGTTAAAAAAGAAGAAAGAGCTAAAATCAAAGATCTAACTGAACAACTAGAGAAACTGGAAAAAGAACAGCCAACCAATCTCAAAGCAAGCAGAAGGAAAAAAATAACAGAGCAGAAATAAATGAAACTGAGAACAAATAACATAGAGAAAATCAACAAAACCAAATGCTGGTTCTTTGAGAAGACCCATCTACCATGCGTATATTCCAGAGCCTTCCACAGCGGAGCCAGGTCTGCCCGCCACCACCGTCTGTGCCATAACCACCTGGCTGCGTCCGGCTTTGCTTATAGCCTTGTCTGATTTGCAATTAGTTGAGGTTGGACAAGATGTTCACCAGCTCAGCCCCAGCTCGGCTGTGGGGGACATCAAGGGGAAAAGGCACCCGTTCTCCATGGCTGTAGGTGAGGAGGGGCGCGCACACGGGGGCAGGCATGCTGTTGTCAGCAAGGGCTTGCTGCCCACATGCAGAGGCCAATACGATGACATCGGATTCTGAGAGTTGTACTGCCAGGCCAGCGGGTAGGGAGACGGGTGCTGCGGGTCGCTCTGTCTCCAGGGCGGCGGCGCGCTGAGGGAGACTATGGGAATGGGAGGAGGGGTGGCAGGGTGACTTGGCCTTGTCCGAATGAAGCTGGCCAGTAAGACAGGGAATTAATAGATGGAGCTGGACCCTGGCAGGGAGTCCTCGTGGACATCAGCAACCCCCACGATGGCTGCTGGAAGACCCTTCCCAAGATTCTGCCCCTCAGAACAAAGACTTCCTCTGGAAGCCAGGAGAAGCCCGGGATATTCCCAAGGACGTTATCATCGGGCCCTCCTGGGAGACGGATGAGAGAAATAAGCAATCAAAGCGGTAAACAGCTTGATACCCCTCCCCTGCCCTTTGCAAAAAGCATGGGATAATCAGCTCAAAGGGCCTTAGCCCTCTCTCGCCTGCGGACCGGTGCTTCCCTCTGCGCGCCCTTCTGCCATTTTCCTCTGCCATGTGGCCCCGCAAATGAACCCTGGCATTTATAATCTATAACGGGAAACTGTAGCCTGTAAAGCAGCCCTCTTGATCACTTTTCAGCTCCGTCCTCTCTACCTGGGGCCCCTGCTCTGTTATTTTCTCCCATTTCTCGTCCCTCCCTGCCTGAATAAATTCCTGGCCTAACTCGCCCCGCGTGCTCTAGAAATTCCTTTCTGCAGCACAGCCAAGAACTAGATAAAGTCTGGTAACACGAACGGGTGACTACAAAGCTGCCCACGCACGGCGAGTGGATTTTAGGCCACGTCCTCCTTCTGGAAGGGCCTCTTGCAGTTGGTCTGCTTCCGCAGCCTCCCCGCCCTCATCGCGGTTCCGAGGAAGGTGACGTCCGTCCCGGGGTCTCTGGGGTCGCCGGGGGACGACGGTCTTTCTGCGCACGCTCAGGTCCCGTGCCCTGCGGGTAAGCAGCTCTGAGACCGGGCCAGGCCTGCAGGAAGGGGTTCGGCCGCCCCCGGCGTCCCTCCCGCGCGCGGAGCCCGGGAAAGGCTGCCCTGCGCTGTCTGGGACACGCGACGGGAAGCGCCTGCTCTGAGAGAGGGAACAACCGCGGCCCCGCGGCCCCTCAGGAGGGCGGGCGCCGGCTGGGAGGGCCGCCCCCGGACCTCCGGGCCGCCCGCGCCGCCGCTCCCGCACGTCTGCTGCAGCCACGCTCGGGGCCAAGGCGCCGTCGTCTCTCTCCCGCCCCTCCACCCGCCGGGCGCCTCGGCCCCTCGAGCCCCCGCCGCGGCAGGGAGCCCGGGAGACCCTCTGCTCACCCAGCAGCCTCCACGGCGGGGCGGGGCCGCGGCCTGGGGGCGGGGCCACCGCTCGGGGGCGGGGCCGGGCACGCGCGAGCTGACTGTGGGCGGGGCTTCTGGGCGCGGCGAGGATGGGGGCGGGGCTACTGGGTAAGGGCGGGGCAGGGGCGGGACCGTCGCTCATGGGCGGGGCCGGGCACGCGCGAGCTGACTGGAGGCGGGGCTTCCGGGCACGGACGAGGCTGGGGGCGGGACCGCCGCTCGTGGGCGAGGCCTGGCACGGGCGGGCGGGGCTGGGGGCGGGGCCTCTGGGCGCGGGCGGGGCCGCGGGGCGGGGCCGCGGGGCGGGGCCGCGGGGCGGGGCCGCGGGGCGGGGCCGCGGGGCGGGGCCGCGGGGCGGGGCCGCGGGGCGGGGCCGCGGGGCGGGGCCGCGGGGCGGGGGCCGCGGGGCGGGGCCGCGGGGCGGGGCGCGCCGGGAAAAGTTCCGGAAAGCCCGCGGGCGGCGCCGGGCGGCGCCGGGCGGCGCGGGGCGGAAATTCCCGGGCCGCAGCCATGGCGTCGGGGGCCCCGGGCGGGCGGGAGGAGGGCCCGCGCTCGGCGGCCGCCGCGCTCTGCGGCCTGTACCACGAGGCCGGGCAGCGGCTGCGGCGCCTGCAGGCCCAGCTGGCCGCCCGGGACGCGCTGGTGGCCCGCCTGCAGGCCCGCCTGGCGGCGCTCGAGGCGGAGGCGGCGCCGTCGCTGGTGGACGCGCTGCTGGAGCAGGTGGCGCGCTCCCGGGAGCAGCTGCGGCGGCAGGAGGGCGGCGACGGCGCGGCGGCGCTGCGCCAGGTGAGGGCGGCGGCGCCGGCAGGGGCTTCCGCGCCTCAGGGGCGTGCGGGCGTGTGCGGGGCCGGGCCCGGGGTGCGGGGGTGCGGCCTGGCCCTCGCGGCCCCTCCCCCGCCCCAGCCCCCCGCCCCTGCCGCGGCCCGGGCCCGGCTCCGGGAGGGGTGTGGCCGGGGCGCCCCGAGTGCGGGGCTGTGAGGGCTGCGCCCCTCGCCTGGGGAAGCTCCGCAGCCCTCGTGGGGCCGCTCGTGGGGCCGCCCGTGGGCTCTGCGCGCACGTGGGCGCCCCCCGGGGCCGGCCGGGCGGGGGAGGGCCCAGGGAGGCTGCGCGGGGGCTCCCCGAGACTCCCGGCGGGGCTCCGCGGGGGCGGCGCGGGCAGCGGGGGTTCCCGGGCGGGCCGCGCTGCCACACTCGGGGGCGAGGCCAGTCAGGCGGGGTCGCGGGCCCTCGGGCGCTGGGCCAGCCGGGCCCCCGAGGGGCGGTGTGTGCCCCCTTCGGCCGCCCCTGCCGTGGCAGTGTCACGGGGGCGTCTCCCGCTCCGGGTTGAGATCCGGAGGCCCGGGGCCTGGTGAGTCCTCGCGTCGCCCACTGGCTGTTTCCCGGGGTCCCCGGGGGCGTGGGGGGAGCCGTGCGCCCCGCCTGCTGCCCCGTGCCCCGGCGGAGAGGAGGCTGAGACATCACCCCGGGAGAGGCAGGAGCCGGCGCCTCCCCCGCGAGCCTCGGTTTACCCGTCTGTAAAACGGGGAGAGGGTGGAAGCTGGCACGAGGGTGTGCGGATGGCGCAGGCTGGTGCCAGGGGCGCGCGAGGAGCGCGGCTGCGCCTGCGCCACGGGGTCAAGAGGCCCGAGATGGTCGTGGAATTAAATTTGGGACTGCTCTGAGCCGCCCTAGTGGGTGCTGCCTGGGGAGCCCCAGCTTGTCCCGTGGGTGGGCGCACGCGTGGCGGTGGCCGCGGCCACTTTTCTTCGTGGCGCCGACTGGAGCAATCTTAACATGAAGAGAAAACGTACGTTGGGGCGGCGCCGTACTCGCTGCAGGCTTGCACCCCGCACACGCTCTGGAGGCGCCCTTGGCAGAGGTCCCCACGCAGTCAGCCGCCCCAGGGAACAGTGGGGTGCGTCCACGTTGTTGGTGTCAGCACCCGATTCCCCTTTAGGCCTGGCTACTACGCCTGTGTGCGCCCAGACCTTACGCCTCGTTGTTCGTCCAGTCATCTGTCTTGGACACTTGGGTGGCTTCCACCTTTTAGCAAATTCGAATAATGCTGTCATGAACACTGGTGTACAAAAATCTGTTTTGAGTCCCTGCTTTCAGTTCTTTTGGGTATGTATCTAGAAGTGGAATTGCTGGGTTATGCCGTAATTCTGCCTGACACTCCGAGGAACTGCTACAGTGTTCCACAGTGGTTGCACCATTTTCCATTCCCACCAGCAGTGTGAACGTTCTAGTACATGCACGTCTTCACCAGTATTTATTTTACCTTTATTCATTTATTTATTTTAGTAGGTACCAGAGGTTGAACCCTGGCCCTTGTACATGGGAAGCAGTTGCTCAACTACCATGCTACACCCACTCTATTTTACTTTTTTTTTTTTCTCTTCCTCACCCCTGCCCTGCTGTTCTTGCTGTCTGTGTCCATTCGCTGTGTGATCTTATGTATGTTTCTCTTTTTGTCTTCTCTTCTAGTCTTTCTCCAGGATTCACTGGGATTTGATCCTGAGGACCTCTGATGTGGAGAGAGGTTCCCTGTCAGGTGTGCCAACTCAGTTCCTGGTCTCTGCTATGCTTCACCTTGACTCTTCCCTTCATCTCTCTTTTGTTGTGTTGTCATCTTGATGTGTGACTCACTTGAGCAGGCACTGGCTCACCATGCGGGCACTCGTGGACGCTCGGCTCACCATGCGGGCACTCACTCTTGCACAGGCACTGGCTCACTGCACAGGCACTGGCTCACTGTGCAGGCATTCACAAGGGCACTCGGCTCGCCACACGGACACTGGCTCACGTGCAAGTGCACTCTCTTTTCCTTTTCACCAGGAGGCCGCAGGGATGGAACCCAGGCGGAGGCCTTATCATTTCATTTGAGCCATATCCACTTCCCTTTACATATTTACATCCTTTTATATATTTATTTTTTAAAGATTTATTTTTCTCCCCTTTGCCCCCCACCTTGGTTGTCTGTTCTTTGTGTCTATTTGCTGCATCTTCTTTGTCCGCTTCTGTTGTGGTCAGCGGCACGGGAATCTGTTTCTTTTTGTTGCATCATCTTGCTGTGTCAGCTCTCCCTGTGTGTGGCACCATTCCTGGGCAGGCTGCACTTTCTTTCGCCCTGGGCGGCTCTCCTTACGGGGTGCACTCCTTGTGTGTGGGGCTCCCCTACGCAGGGACACCCCTGCATGGCACAGCACTCCTTGTACGCGTCAGCACTGCGCATGGGCCAGCTCCACACGGGTCAAGGAGGCCTGGGGTTTGAACCGCGGACCTCCCATGTGGTAGGCGGACGCTCTAACCACTGGGCCAGGTCTGCCGCCCTGTTTATATTCTTTTAAATAGCCATCATAGTGAGTATGAAGTCGTAACTCATGGTGGTTTGATTTGCCTTTCCTTAATGACTAATGGTATTGAACATTTTTTCATGTGTTTATTGGCCATTTCTTTTTGTTTTAATTGATCTTATTGATACAGAGTCATAAAACATACAGTCCATCCAGAGTGTACAGTCAGTGGTATTTGGTATAATTACAGAGTTCTGTTTTCATGTCTTCAATCAATATTATAGTATTTTCACTATTCCAATAATAATTAAAAAAAACACAAAAAAATTCTAACCCTTAATAATCTATTTCTCAATCCCTTATTCTTTCGCTGCTAAACAGTTAGCTCTTCTGATTCTAATTTGTATTTATAGTTTGTAGACTCAGTCAAATCATATGTAGTACCTATTTGTTTAGTGTCTTTCACTTAGTATATTTCCTTTTTTTATCCTTAATAGAAGATTATTAATATATTACTATGCAGTATTGCTTTGGTTATATTTTTGCCTGCTATTAATATCTTGTAACATTAACATATTTTTGTTCAGTTTCAAAGGAAAAGTCTTTATATGCGCGATTACTTAACCATTTGAGCCACATCCGCTCGCTGGGTTGAGTTTTGTGGTTTTCTTTGGGTGGTATTGACCTTAACAACATTGTCTCCTCATCCACGGACCTGGACTGTCCTGCCATTTATTTAGGTCTTCTTTAATTTCTATCGGCAATGTTGTGTAGTCTTCAGCATATATGTCTTTCACTTCCTGGGCTAAATTTATCTTTAGAGATTTTATCTTCGAGATGCTTTTATAAATGGAATTGTGTTCCTAACAGCTGTTCATTGCTGGGGTGTGGAAACAGCTGATTTTAGGTGTTGATCTTGAACTCTACAACTTTGCTAGATTTGTTTATTAGCTCTAATAAGTTTTACTTCTTTTCCAATTTGGATGCCTTTTTTTGTTTTCATCCCAAATTGCTCTGGCTAGAACTTCTAGTACGTAGTTGACTTGTCTTTGATTACTTACTGCAGATCTGGGCTTCCTCAGGACGTTTCTGTGGCTTTAGTTTGTGCCTTCGAGTGGGTCATCCTTTCCTGTTTCTCTGTGTGCCTTGTGATTTTTTGCTGAAATCTGGACATTTAAATATTTCAGTGTGTTTAATCACATTCTCCACTTCCCCAGGGTATGCCTTTTTTTTTTTTTTTTTTTTTAAATTGTAGGCGGTATCAGTCAATTTGTTTAGTGACTTTTTCCCAAGCTATTTTTGCAAAGTCTGTTTCTTGTCGTCCGGGTCACTGAACTCTCAGCTCCTTTGGCTTGTGTTCAGCTAGTTTTGGCACAGATTTCCTTTAAGGCCAGGAGCGCAGGGAAACTTGGCCTCTGCTGGTGCTGGCCAGCTGGCTCCCGCCACCGCTGTCCTCAGCACGTGGCCGCCCTGGCAGCGTGTGGCTGTCCCCTGCGGCGGCCGCTGACGGTCTCCTCAGGCCTCTTCTGCTTGTCTTGCGCTGGCCGTGCACGCGGTGCTCAGAATTCCCCCAAGTGCACGGGGTCCCTGTATTAGTCAGCCAGAGGGGCGCTGACGCAAAATACCAGAAATGGTTGGTCTTTATAAAGGGCATTTCTTTGGGGGAGGAGCTTACAGATACCAGGCCATAAAGCATACGTTACTTTCCTCACCAAAGTCTATTTCCACGTGTTGGAGCAAGACGGCTGCCGACGGCTGCGAGGGCTCAGGCTTCCTGGGTTCCTCCCTCCCAGAGTCTTGCTTCTCTCTGGATTCAGGGTTCCTTCCCAGGGCTGGCTTCTCTTTCCTCTGTGAGCTTCTTGGGGCACCAGCTTAAGGCTCCACCATCAAACTCCAACATTAAAAACCCTCCACTCTGTCCTCTGCCATGCCTTGTATCTGTGAGTCCCCACCCACCAAGGGGCAGGGACTCAACACCCTAATGACGTGGCTCAGTCAAAGTCCCAGATACAGACCAGATCACAAACAGAATCCAGTATCTGTTTTTGGAATTTATAACCACGTCAAACAGCTACAGTCCCCGGACCCAGGAAACTCCGGTGTCCGCCTCAACGTGCACTCCCGCGCGGCGTGGGCCGCTTGCCCTCGCGGTGCTTCCCTGCAGCCCCGCCACTCGCCCGCTGTGGCCACGTTAGGCCAGGGAAGCGGGGACTCGTGGCCGGCTGGGCAGCCCCGGGTGGGTGGGGAGAGACAGCCCCCACACGACCTTGCTCTTAAGGGCCGTGCTGCGCTTTGTGCCGGGACCTGCGCTGGCCGCCCCCAGGCCGTGCGACTGGGCTGGGAGGGCCGGGCCAGGGCGGCAGCCAAGTGGCCCCCGGCGGCCTTGTACTGGGGTCCGTGTGCTCCCGGTGCTCTGACCCTCCAGCCGTCTCCCAGGGTTCTGGGACCGCTGCTCACTTCCTGCCCGTGGGACGGGCTGGGATGCCCCAGGAGCTTCCCGTATGCCACCGCTGGGGCCAGGGGCTGCTCTCCCCTGGCCCGGCTCTCGCCCCTGGCCCCGTGTGGGTGCTGGCCCACACCAGCCCCTCTTGAGGCTGATGCCGCACGGTCCTCACGATGGGGCTTCTGCTGTCCTCTTTCATCTGCTCTAGAGCGAAGCCGAGGAGGGTGGGAGGAGGGACTAGCAAGGCCCGGCCAGCCCTCCCGGGGCATCTCGTCTCTGGCGCCCCAGGTGTAGCCTCAGCAACCTGAGGGGAGGCTGGTGGCACTGGCGTGCTGCCAAGACACAGATGCCAAAGTGACAGGAAGCCCGAGGAGCTCTCCCGCTGGCACAGTGCCAAGGAGCGAGCCCCAGCCCTCGGTCGACTGCCGTGGATGGCGGGGTCACTCGTTGCTCCTGATTTCAAAATCGCTCTCCAGCTTGGATCAGTCTCCCAGGTAGCAATCCCATAACTTGGAATATTATTCAAACAAAATATACGTACGGCCTGCCCAGCATGAACAGGGAACCCTAAGCTAGAGCAGGGCCCATCCTTAACGGTCCATTTATAAAGCGGGCGCTCGTCAGTGTGACAAGCTGCCCCGGTGCAGGGTGTTAATCGTGCGCTCGTCAGTGTGACAACCTGTACCGGTGCAGGGTGTTAATCGTGCGCTCGTCAGTGTGACAAGCTGCGCCGGTGCGGGGTGTTAATCGTGCGCTCGTCAGTGTGACAAGCTGCGCCGGTGCAGGGTGTTAATCGTGCGCTCGTCAGTGTGACAACCTGTGCCGGTGCAGGGTGTTAATCGTGCGCTCGTCAGTGTGACAAGCTGTACCAGTGCAGGGTGTTAATCGTGCGCTCGTCAGTGTGACAAGCTGCGCCGGTGCGGGGTGTTAATCGTGCGCTCGTCAGTGTGACAAGCTGCGCCGGGACAGGGTGTTAATCCTGCGCTTGTTGGTGTGACAAGCTGCGCCGGTGCAGAGTGTTAATGCTGACGGCACACGGGGATCCTGTGTTTTATGCCTGACGGTGCTGTAAGCCCACAACTCCTCGAATACAAATATGAATGCAAGACGCCTGCGCGAGGGAGCCCCAGGCTCCTGGGGGCCTCCCCCCTCTCCTGGAGCCGACGGCTGCGTCTCCTTCCGCGGCCGCGCAGCGTGAGAGGTGCGGTGGGGTGGGCCGGGGTGGCGGGGCGGCTGGTGTCCGCTCCTGTCCCTGAGCTCCCGGCATTTCTTAGCTCCAGCCTCAAACACAGCCCCGGGCCTGCCCCTTCCAGGAATCGAGGCTCTGGGGCCCCTGGCAGCGTGCCCACAGGTGGAGAGTGCGCGTTTTTGTGACGGGAGCCTGGGGGCAGCTGCAGTGCCTGTCGGCAGGAGGCGTGTTGGGGAACCTGCAGCTGAGGGTGGAGCGCGAGGCCACGGCTCAGAGCGGGCAGGCGGACGTGGCTCAGGTGTGGGGCCTCCGCCTGCCACGTAGGAGGACCCAGGGTCGATGCCTGGGGCCTCCTGGTGAAAAAGAAGAGAAAGTGTGCCCGCGTGCGTGCGCACGGAGGGCCAGAGCCCGCGTGGAGAGCCAGAGCCCGCGCGGTGAGCCAGTTCCTGTGCAAGAGAGTCACGCAGAAAGATGCAATAAGAGACGAAGGGGAGAGTCAAGGTGAAGCACAGCAGAGATCAGGAACTGAAGTGGCGCAGCTGACAGGGAACCTCTCTCGACATCAGAGGCCCCAGGATCTGAGGACAAAAAAAGAGAAACAGAGACAGCAAAAACAGCAGGGCAGGGTGAGAGAGAGCGAGGCAGGTCTCTCCTCTGCGGAGTCGCGTTCACTGTGGAGGAGACGCAAGCCACAGGTGACGGCGTGAATTTGGTGGATCCCAAAAAGAAATTGGTTTTGAGCTCAGCATCCTGTGGGTGCGGGGCCCTCTCCCGCTTGGATTCCGAGGGACCGTGGCGGGGCCCGATGCTTGGCTCGTGATGGGCCTTTGTGGAGGCGCCGCAGCCCGCGCTGCGCCCTCCTGCTGGGCCTTCCGTGAACAGGAGAGGCAGAGGAAGGAGGCGCCCTCCCGGCCGCCGAGGCGGGAGCAGAAGCCCGGAGAGGCGGGGGGGCGGCGCGGGGCGGCGCGCGGGCCTCGGTCGAGCCCGGGAGGGCACAGTCCCTGGACTGAGGGCGGAGGCCGCTGCCCCTGGGAAGCGATGTGGGAGCTTATTTCCGTTTCTCCCTTTCTGAATATTTGGATTTTTGCTCACCAGGCACGTGTTTTTATGCTTTAAAAAGTCACGGCTCCGTCGGCGGCCCGGCCTAGCCCTGACCAGAAGGTTCTGGGTTCCTGCCGGCCGCACCTCCTCAGGTCGAGTGTGCGGCGCCCCCTCTTTCCCCCCTTCGGACCCCCCCCCCCCCCCGGGGCAGGGGCCCTGCCCAGGCCTCTGACCGCGGTGGATTGCACATCCAGGGCCAGGGTGAAACACCTCAGTTGTTTAAGGAGTTTTCCCTCTTTTTGTAGAAGTGATTGGGCGGCGGTAAGTGTCGGTCATAGTGGAAATACAGATCTCGGTTGGTGGCAGTGCTTGGGTGTGTGCTCATCGCTTCTAACAAACTGACCACACGAACAAAAGATGTTATCAAGAAGGGAGAGGGAAACGGACTTTGGCCCAGTGGTTAGGGCGTCCGTCTACCATATGGGAGGTCCGCGGTTCAAACCCCGGGCCTCCTCTACCCGTGTGGAGCTGGCCATGCGCAGTGCTGATGCGCGCAAGGAGTGCCGTGCCACGCAAGGGTGTCCCCCGCGTGGGGGAGCCCCACGCGCAAGGAGTGCGCCCGTGAGGAAAGCCGCCCAGCGTGAAAAGAAAGTGCAGCCTGCCCAGGAATGGCGCCGCCCACACTTCCTGTGCCGCTGAGAACAACAGAAGCGGACAAAGAAACAAAAGCAGACAAAGAAACAAGACACAACAAATAGACACCAAGAACAGACAACCAGGGGAGGGGGGGGAAATTAAATAAATAAATAAATCTTAAAAAAAAAAAAAAAAAGAAGGGAAAATGGGGGGAGGGGGCCTATACGGGAATCCCTGATGTTTTTGATCTATAATTTTCTGTAATCTAAAACTGTCAAAAATAAAGTTAAAAAGTTAAAAAAATAACTGGGGTGGGATTTCCACCCCTTTTTTCCCACAAGTGTTGGAATTGCCACACTTAAACCTGGAATTGTGATCTTGTTCATGACAGTGAAGTTTTCGGTGGCGTTTGGGAGGGAACATCGTAAGGCTGGAGTCCACGTCCGGCCTCCACGGTGGGTGCGTCCGACGCGGGCGCCCCCTGGCGCGGCTTTGGCCCCGGGCCCTGTGCTGCCTCTGACTGGGTGTTCTGCCTTCTGCTTAGGAGATCGGGCGACTTAACGCGCGCCTGGAGCAGAGCGAGCGGGAGCTGCAGGAGCTGCTGAGCCAGCCGCGGCCCGAGGCGCAGACCCCCGAGGCGGCCGCCCTGGAGGTGGCGGCCCTGCGGCGGAGCCTGGCCGAGAAGGAGCGCGCCCGGGCGGCCGGCCACGTGCTGTGCCGCTCGCTGGCTGACGAGGCGCACCAGCTGCGCAGGGCGCTGGCCGCCACGGCCCGCATGTGCCAGCACCTGGCGCGCTGTCTGGAGGAGCGGCGGGCGCCGGCGGGGCCTGAGGAGGGGCCGGGCGAGGTGGGCCAGGTGGGGAGGTGGGGAGGTGGGGAGGTGAGGGAGGTGGGGAGGTGGGGAGGTGAGGAGGTGGGCAGGTGGGGAGGTGGGGAGGTGAGGGAGGTGGGGAGGTGGGGAGGTGGGGAGGTGAGGGAGGTGGGCAGGTGGGGAGGTGGGGAGGTGGGGAGGTGAGGGAGGTGGGCAGGTGGGCAGGTGGGCCAGGTGGGGAGGTGGGGAGGCCACTCCCAGATCCTAGCCCTGCTCTAGCTGGGGGGTAGGAGGGGTGGGGGGGAGGGAGGGAGCTGTGCGGCAGAGCCTGGGTTTCTTCTAGAAAGATCCAGTGTGATGGGAGAGATGGGCGCCGGCAGCTCCAAGTGAGGCAGGAGCAGCTGGGGGCGCGGCTGCCCGCAGGTGCAGCCGAGGGAGCTGAGGCAGCGCTGCCGCAGGAGGGAGGCCAGGCCCGAGCCCGGGGCTTGTGCCGCCCGCGCGGCCCGAGCTTGGGCGCTGGCCCGGCTTCTGGTCTCGTGTGGAACGGGCCGGGTGGGTGGCCCGATGGGGCCTCGTGTTCAGTGGGCCCCGGGTCCCCACCAGGGAGGAGGCCAGCGGGGGCTGGGGCTGCCGGGGTAGGGGCAGCGGGAGAGGATGGTGGGGGCTCGGCGCGCCCGCCTGCCGGGCACCTCCGCCCGCTGCCTGGGACGTGCTGAAGACCCTGCGGCCCGGGCCGCGCTCGCTGTGCCTGCGGTGACGCGAGACTCGCTGTCCTTGTGTCCCCGCAGGGCGCGGCTGGGGCCGCCGCGGCGCGGGCCGCCGTCCAGAAGCTAGAGGAGGAGAACCGCCTGCTGAGGGAGAAGGTCGTGCACGTGAGTGCCTCCGCGGCTGCGCTCGGGCGGCTGCTTCCCGGGCGGCCCCCGCCTGCTGCCCAGACCCAGAGCTCGGCCTCGTGGCTGCCAGGACTTGGGGGGCGGGCTGCCCCCTCCACCCCCCGGAAGCAGTTCTCGTGCCACTGGAGGGAGCGTCGGGGTCGCGGAAAGCAGAGCCGTGTGAGCGCGGCGGGGGCGGGAACGCGTGGGCCCGAGGTTTGCCCGTCAGCGTCGTCGGGGTCCGCACCACTGTCGATTCCCAGACCTTTTGCAGCGACCCGCCGGAAACGCTGCCCCCGTTCAGCTGCCCTCGGCCGGCCCCCATGACCCGCGTTTGAATCTGCCCCCGGGTAGTTGGCGTGCCCTGGCGGTTTCCTGCCGGCGGGACGGCGCCGTTTGTCTGTCGTGTCTGCCTTATTTCGCTCCCTGTGCCGTCTTCGGGGTCCATCGCGACACCCGGTGTCAGGGCTTTGTTCCTCTCCAGGGCTGAGCGATGCGCCTTGGCGCGTCGGCACCACGTTGGGTTGACCCTCCCTCGGCTGGAGGCCGCTGCGGGGCGCGTCCCTAGGGTGAATTGCCGGGCCGGGGTAATTCTGTCTGTAACTCCGAGGACCCGCCACTGTCGTCCTCAGCACCTGCTCAGTTTTGAGTCCAGCCTCCCCCTCTCCCCCGCGCTGAGGCTTGTCATGCTCTGATGAGCCGCCTGGGCCCGTCCATGGGGGCCGCCGCCTCCCGCCGCCCGCTGGGCAGAGGCCCCCGCGTCGTGCGCCCGGGGCCTCGGCTCTGCCGCGGTGGAGCCCCGGGCTGCGCCGAGCCCTGCGTGTCGCCCCCAGGTGGAGGACCTCAATGCCAAGTGGCAGCGCTACGACGCCAGCAGGGACGAGTACGTGCGGGGGCTGCACGCACAGCTCGGGGGGCTGCAGGGGCTCCCCGGGCCCGACGGGGCCTCCCCTCCCGAGCTCCTCAGGAAGGAGATCGCGCGGCTCAACCGACAGCTGGAAGAGAAAATGAACGACTGTGCCGAAGCGAGGCGGGAGCTGGCGGCCGTGCGGAGGGCCCGGGACGCGGCGCTGGAGCGCGTGCAGATGCTGGAGCAGCAGGTGGGTGCAGCGCTGGGGGCCCGGGTGGGCGGCGGGCCGCCGTGCCGGGCGCCGTGCCAGGTGGGGACCATACTGGGTGCCGTGCTGGGTGCCGTGCTGGGCGCCGTGCCGGGCCGCGGGGCCGACGTGCCTGGCCTCCCCAGGTCCTCGTCTACAGGGACGACTTCTCGTCGGAGCGGGCCGACCGGGAGCGGGCACAGAGCAGGATCCAGGAGCTCCAGGAGGAAGTGGCCTCCCTGCAGCAGTGGGCGGCCAGGGGACAGGTGGGCACCTGCGCACGGGCCCTCTCCTAGCTTTTTGGGTGTTTGCTCTCCTGAGGGGTTCCGGGCCTTTCTGAGCCTGCCAAGGCGCCGTTCTGCTACCAGGTGAGGGTGGCGCGAGGGCTGGGGGCTGGGGGGGCCTCCTGGTCAGCGGTGTCCTGTGGGGCGCGGGCGTGTTGGCAGGGGGGCTGTGCTGGGGGCTGTCCTCGGCCGTGCTGTGGTGGCTGGTCCTTCCGGGCTGAGCCCTGCATGTGCCTGGAGGGCGGCCAGGCCGGTCAGCACAGCCGGGAGCGTCCCCGTGTCGGCGCCACGCGGCCAGCCCTCTGCCCGGTGGCCTCGAGTGCTTCGCAGAAACCCGGGGTCCCCCGCTCCTCCAGACGGCGGGCGCGGCCGGGCGCATCAGGCAGGAGGCCGGCCGCCGGCCTTGGGGAGCCTGGGGGCTGAGGGCCCCCCAAGGGCAGGCCATGCCAAGGGCCCAGGCCCACCTTTGTGCCCTCATGCCGTGGGGTGGGGGGGGTGTGCCAGGTCCCCCCTCCCCCGCAGTGGCGCATGAGCCTGTCTCCCGGAAACGCGCTGCAGGCAGGGGTCCCACGTGACGCGAGGACGTCAGTCCATCCTGTTCATCGGTCCTCCACCACGGGTTCCGGGCACAGGAAGAAGGGGATGCGGGCAGGGGTCTCTGCAGGGCGCGGCTGACCTGGGCCTCTTTTCCAGGACTCTGGGGAGCCAGGCCTCCGTGGGACGCACCCAGGGGATGGAAGCCCCACGCATGTGGAGCCTGAAGCCTCGGAGTCCGCAGCGCCTGCCTGGAGGCCGGCGTCCCAGGGCCTGGAGCCCCCCGCGGAGGGCGGGCGCCCCGGGGACCTCCAGTGTCCGCACTGCATGCGGTGCTTTGGCGACGAGCAGGGCGAGGAGCTGCTGGGGCACGTGGCCGAGTGCTGCCAGTGAGCGCCTGCTCGGTGCTGAGCGCCCTGTGGACGGGCGCCACGACCCGGGTCCCTGGAGCGGGCGGCGTCCTCCATCGGACCCGAGGTGGCAGCGCCGACCGTGCCAGCAAGGCCGCTGGGCCCCGCGCCCGCCTATACCGGGACCTCTGCGCAGCCCTTTGTTTGCATAATAAAGCGGACTCCTCGGAGATGCTTGGGGCCGGTGTCTGTGCTCCCGCCAGCCCGGGCCGGAGAGGCCTCGGGATTCCTCACGCAGGTTTCTCTCCCGTGCGAGGGAAGGGGTCAGGGCGACGTCTGACCCCGGGGCTGCACTCCAGGCTGCTCGGGCATCCCGGAGGGCTGGTCCTCGGAGCACACCGGCTCAGTGCGTCCGCAGCAGGGCAGGCAGGCCTCAGGGTTGGGGCAGGGTGGCTGCTGCCCGCTCTAGGCACAGCCAGGGTGGAGTGAGGATGGCAGGCCAGGCAGCCCCTGGCTCTGGGTGGCACGTGCCACCTGCCCGCCAGCAGCCAGGGGTGACCCTGTGTCCCCCAGCCCCTCCTGCACGGGCCGCCCGGGCTCCACCCTGGAGCGTGTTGCCCACCCAGCAGCAGTGCCCCCATTTGGGGACAAGTCGGGTGCTCGCAGTGGCCACGGTGGGGAGCCAAGAGTGGATGGCAGGTGTGTGTGTAGCCGTCTCATTCCGATGCCAAAACCTGAGAAAAAGGGCAACAAGGAAGGAAGGACGGGCCAGGTGGCCATCTCACGCGCGTAGCCTGGAACCTGAAACGGCGGCCGATGAGCTCCAGTGCCGGGAAGGACGCGGCGGGTCGGCGGGTCTTCGTTACAGGACGGCGAACGGGCTGGATGTGCGCGCCACGGCCGGCGCCGCACAACACGTGTCTGACCAGAGCCAGCGGCGCTCACGGTAAGGCCTTGGCAGGGCCCTGCGGGGGCAGGAGTCGTGCCAGCTGGGAAGGGGGCGGTTTTATGCCGAAAATCCTAAGGAAGCTTTTTTTAAAGATTAGAACTTACAAGTTAATAGGCTACTTGGAATCTGAGGATACAAAGTCAAGGCATGAAAAGACATTGTATTTCTAATTGTAGGAATTCATTGAAAAAGGACATTTTAGCAGTTCTGTTTAGAGTGGTGTGAAAAACAGAATGCTTAGAAAAAGAAATTTACCAGAAACTATGCAAAAAACTCTATAATAAAAACTCCAAATATTGCGGGGAGAAACTGAAGGACACGCGTAAACGCAGAAATGCTGTTCACAGGCTAGGACTCAGGAGAGTGGTCAGATCTCCCCAGCCATCTACAGATTGGGTGTAATCTCAGTCAAAATCCCGGGCTTGTGAACGCGACACGCTGACTTTAAAGTTTATATGGAACTTGAAAGGCTCTAGAGTAGCCAAGAAAATCCTGATACAGTGGAAGTGGAGGACTGACCGTCCTCGATGTCAGGACTGACGGTGGCACCACAGTAACCACCAGCACTGGACCGGCTCAGGCCAGACTGACCAGAACTGGGGAGCGCCCGAAGGGACCCCCACTCACGCAGCCCAGCGGTGCTAGCCCAGGCACCGAGCTCGTCACGGGCTCCGGCGCCAGGGCGACGCGACACCAGTGCGGTCAGACGGAGTCTAGCCCGCCCCTCTCAGCACGTGTAAACACTCACCTGAAGTGGGCCACACACCCGCGCACACACACACACAACTGTAAAACTGGAAGAACAAAGGCTTGTGGCCTTGGGGGTACCCCATGATTCTTCAAACAGAACCACAACAAAAAACACACTTCATAAACAACTAACTGGGCTTCCTCAAAACTAAAAATACCTGAAAAAGGAAGGGCAGTGAGAGTTTAAAAAGTGTGAGTGCTTGCCGGTGCAGACAGTGGCGTTTAAGGCCTTCAGAAGGAAGGGTTTTTGTTTCTCCAGTCAGCTTTTCCAATCACGGGTCATATTTCCAAACATATTCCATTTCTATAATTGGAACAGTTTAAGAAATTATTACAACTCTTTACTATAGAGACATTTAAAATGTTGTTTTTTTGATACAAGCTGTATAGCTTGGACCAGATAACTTGGCATCTAAGATGCTGTTTTAAAAAACGTGGTTTCGAGTCACGGCAGAATTAACAGCATACGAACAAACATGCTGTGATTTTAAGAGATGCTTTGAATAAAAATTTTAATGAAGATAAAGGCCTTTCTGCAGGGCTCCGAGGGCCTCGTGCAGCCCCGTGCGGCCCGTGGCCCCGGCCCCCGGCCCCCAGCAGCTGCCTGCCTGCGCTCAGCTCTGCCGCCTGCGCCGCAGCTGAAGTCACCTCTTTCCAGTGCTGAAAACACCTCTTAAAAAATTCATCTGGTTTTTATTTTTTATTTTTTTAAAGATTATTTATTTAATTTCCCCCCCTCCCCTGGTTGTCTGTTCTTGGTGTCTATTTGCTGCGTCTTGTTTCTTTGTCTGCTTCTGTTGTCGTCAGCGGCACGGGAAGTGTGGGCGGCGCCATTCCTGGGCAGGCTGCTCTTTCTTTTCACGCTGGGCGGCTTTCCTCACGGGCGCACTCCTTGCGCGTGGGGCTCCCCCACGCGGGGGACACCCTTGCGTGGCAGGGCACTCCTTGCGCACATCAGCACTGCGCATGGCCAGCTCCACACAGGTCAAGGAGGCCCGGGGTTTGAACCGCGGACCTCCCATATATGGTAGACGGACGCCCTAAGTCCGTTTCCCCTCACCTGGTTTTTAAACTGTGCCTGGCTGGAGGGCAGTTTCCATAGAGTTAACCCCTCCTGGGTGCCACTGTTTAGTATTTCCTCCCTTTAAAAGAAAATTGCAGTAAAGTCTTTGATTTGCCATTGCCACCATTATTTACATTCACACTTGTGCAGTCACCCCTTCATCACTCATGTAGGAGCTTGAGAGCCGCTACAGGAGCCCTTGCTGTTATTAACCGTAACTGCCCATCCTCCCTTCCACCAAGTACCTGGCAATCGCTAACACTTTAATTTGCAGGCTGTGTCTGTTTCATGTAAGTAGGTTACAGTATCTGTCCTTGTGTGGACAGCCTCAGGGCCGTCTGGTGCAGCGTGCATCAGGGTGCCACTCCCCCGGTGCGGAGAGCACGCTTTGCTCACCCATTCCTCTGCCTGTGGTGGCTACTGATGTAGGAGTATCTGCTCCAGTGCCTGTTTTAAAACCTTTCTGCGTATATACCTAGACTGGGGTTGCTGGATCATATGCTGATTTTCCCTCTGAGGAACCACTCAACCATGTGCCACACACCATTTCCCATTACCATCAGCCACGCACAAGGATTCTACTTACTCCATGCTGTTGCCAGTTCTTATTTTCAGTGTTTCTTTTTTACTGTTACAGCCATCCTAATAATAGGTGTGAAGTGGTTTTGATGGGCGTTCCCTAATGGCTAGTGATGGTGAGCATCTTTTCATGTGCTCCTTGGCCAGGTGTACATCTTTGGAGAAATGTCTATTCAAATCCTTCTACCCATTTTTTAACTGAGTTATTTTCTTGTTGAGTTGTAGTAGTACTTTGTATATTCTGGCTATTAATCACATAAATGATGTGCAGATATGTTCTCCTATTCTGTGGGTTGGTTGTCTTTCACTCTTAGTAGTATTGGGCACTAAACTTTTAAATTTTGACAAATTACCAGTTTATCTTATTTTCTTTTGTTGCCTGTGCTTGTAGAGTCAAGAACCATGGCCAAATCCAAGCTCATGAAGCTCCCCGTACATTTTCTAAGAGTTTTCTTGTTTTAGCTCTTAGACTGGGGCCTTTGACCCAATTTGAGCTCCTCTTGCACATGGCGCGGTGGGGGTCTGCTTTCACGCTGCGCACGTGGCCTTCCAGCTGTCCCACCCCACGTGAAGGGACGGCTCTTTCCTTACCGAATGGACGTGGTGTCCTCGTCCCAAGTCGAGGGGCTGTACACATAAGGCCACTACCCAGTTTTAGTAACACCTGTGAAAGCTCTGCGTGGCGCGTTGAAAACCGCCTGGAGGGCTTGCGGCCACGCGGCTGGCTCCAACATCCAGGCTCGGCCAGTCACGTTTGTTGGAGAGTTCAGTTCTTACCTGCTCGTGATGGCTTGACCTTCTCTTGCAGTTTGTGTCCAACCCCAGAAGCACCCCTCGTTCCTGCATTTCAACAGCGGGCCCAGAACAGGCCCGCGCCTCGACTGGAGGGTGAGGAACGGCTCGAGTCCCTTAGTTCTGTCCTGTTCTACGTGACGACTTGGAACGTCTGCATTTAAAATGTGAAACCATCACAGTATGAACTGTGGAGTTTTTTCTTTTCTTTTTTAAATATGTATTAATGCCAAAGTATTAATTCTTTGTTCTTTTCCTTTCTAGCAACAATCTTTTTTTTTACTTTTTATGGCAGGAGTATATATGCAGAGATTGATAAAATAAAACTTCCACTCAGTGTTTCTTCTTCAGCTGTCTTACTGCTGTGTAGAGGGGAGAGTAAACACCCCTCCTCAGCCCCCAGGCCTGGGCTCCTGTGGGGGGTGGGGCTGGGCTCCCCTCAGGCGCCTGGGTGCTCATGCCTGGGCCCGTCTCCCCTTTCCCTAATGGAACCACGGGCTGGGAGGACCCTGCCCCTCACTCGGGGGGGTGTCAGCAGGCCACCGGGGCCACGCTGGAGGCGCTGTCCTCAGCCCCCATCCTCAGGCCCCCGGGAGCTGTGGCAACACCTTGAAGCATCCAGAGGTGCCTGGGCTGGCCTGGAGGCCGAGCCGCGTTTCCAGGACAACAGCAGGGACCATTCCCGGCAGGTGTGTGCAGGAGTGCTGCCGCCGCAGGCGCGGGGAGCCGGGGGCCCCTTGGGCCTGTGGTGCCCTCGGCCTTGGGGCTGTCCACGCCAACGGGCTGGCCTGGGCGTGGGCCTGAGGGCCAGGCCTGGGGGAGAACCACGGCCCCCGCCCTGGGCCTGCCCACCCCGCCCCATGGTCTCGGCTCCCTAGCCCCCCTCACGCTGCCCTTCCCCCCACAGGAAAGCACCGTGCCCCGCCCCCCACCCGGCCGCGCGCCTGCTCTGCCGGGGCCCCAGCAGCCCTGCCTGCGGCCTCCAGTAGGGTCCCTCCTGGCGGCCTGTCCCTGTCCCTGCCCGGCTGGTGACTGTCCCTTCCGCCCTGAATCCCGGCGCTGCTCCAGCTGCTGCCCCGACCTGCCTCTCGCTAGGTGTCTGGTGGGCACCCCCAGCCCCTGCCCGCCACCCCCCTTCCCACTGCTCAAGCCAAATCCTTCCAGCCAGCCTGTCTAGCCTCTTATCTCCCACCTGTGTTTGGCCTGTGGCGAAACCCCAGGGCTCTGCCACCGAGGTGTTTCCAGAAGCCAGCCGTCTAGCCGGGTTATTTCACTCTCTGCCAGCCCCTCACCTGCTCCCCCTGCGCTCTGGGAAAAGCCAGGTCCTCACACTCAGCAGAGGCTGGGAGCAGTGGGAGCCATGGAGCGCTCTAGGGGTGAGGGGAAACTAGGCAGCAAGCAGGAGGCAACCCGAGGGAAGCGCTCCTGGAAAGCTGCCTGGGAAATCTCAGACAATGGGGCTTTTCATGTCATTTTAAGTATTACTTGTTATCTAGGTGACTGAGATTTTATTATGGGGCAGCCCCTCTCCCCTAAATCTCCCCAAAGGTGGAAAGGCGCCTGCCTACAAGGCCAACCGACCTTGCCACCTCCAAGGCCTGGCCCGGGCGCCTCCTCCCGCAGCCCCTCGAGTCTCTCACCCACAGCCGCCCACACCCCAGCCTCCTGCTGCTTCCACCCCCGCCGCGCCTCTAACCAGCGCCTGGGAGGACGAGGGGCCACGTGCTCGCCCCCGCCCCCGCCCCCAGCAGAGCAACCAGACAAGGCCTTCTGCATACTAATGTATTCCATCTTTCAAAAAGAAAGACATGATTTTAATATTACTTAACAATATGTTAAAAGTAGCCAGGCAGGCCTCCGTGTTAATACAGTTGTACACTCTAGAACAGACGGGGTGACGGTGAGTACTGGGTGCTTTTTGTTTTTCAACTTTCTCGTTGGCAGGGGTCTTACACAAAGCTGGCTACAGGTCAGGAGGGAGCTCAAACACAGACGGCGTAACGTGTACACTCTTAACAGGAGATCGGGAGAACGGAAGAGCGCCTGCCCTGGCCGCCCCACCCGTCCGGGTGGACGCGGGGCCAGTGGAGGGCAGGGCGGCAACGCCGCGCGGGACGCTCAGCTGCAGCCAGGGCCCAGGGCCCAGTCAAGTGTCCGAAGCTGCGGCAGGTGGGAGACGTCCCCGGGTCGCTCCTGTCCCCCAGCCGGCACGGAGCTGTGGTCGGTGGCGCCTCACTCACGGACTACACGCACACGAGCTACAGAGCCAGGTGAGCCGCACGTCCTGGCGGCGCTCCTGGCAGCCTGGCCGCTCTGGGCAGGGCTGGCAGGGAGCAGCCGGGCTTGCTCCGTGTCCCTCTACAGCGGCCATCCTTCAGTGGGCAGCAAACGTGGCTTTTTTCAAGCTAAAATTGGACCAGTTGATGGACAGTCTTTGCCGGGTCTGTCTTGCGGAGTCCAAACAGAACCTGCAGAGACAAAAAGCCACACGGTCACCAAAGGGAGGGGGTCCCGAGTCCCACCAGCCGTGGGCCCCGGCCCCGGCCGCGGAGCAGGACAGGCCCCCGTGCGCGTGGGGCCTCGTCTCCCTGCGCCTCAGGGGATGGAGCCCAGGCCAGGCGAGGAGGGGCTTTAGGGCAGGGCTGCCAAGCCCCCTGCTGGGCGAGCGCGGAGCTCATACCCCCTTCCCAGGAAATGCGTCAAGCAGACCCCTGGCTCTGGGATATCGGGCAGCAACTGAGAAGGGCTCAACCCACGTGCATCCGTCCTCCAGCGCCAGCCCAGTGAGCCACCAGCCCAGGGGCAGCCTGCTGGGAGGCCGGGCTGGGGGCCTCACGCCAGGGCACCCTTGCAAGGTCCTAGTGCTGGGCCTGTGACAGCACTGGAGGCAGCCCTGGCGCCGGCAGGCCCTGCCGTGCGGGGACGCGCGCTGCGCTGCTTCCCTTCACAATTTAAAAGTGGAAACCGCTCTCAGCTCAACGGGGACAACTTGTGTAACAGTCAAGTCACTGAGACTTCAGCCTGTCCTGATTTCACAGCCGGTGGGAGGTGAAGGTAAACCTTTACCAGCAGAGAGGAGGACGGCTGTCGCGGCGGCAGCCAGCGCGGTACCCGAGGGCTGCCTGGCCAGCGCCCAGAACCGCCGTTCCTGGAGCCTCCAGCCTGTGGTGGCCGACGGCCCTCGGCCTCGCTGCTCCAGGCCGCGCCTGCCAATTCCTTAAATAACTTCTAAGCTCTTCATCTCCTGTCACCTGTTTCTCTGGAGAACCCTGACTGATACATCTTGTGAGAAAGGAAGAGATGTGCTAAAAAACAAACATACTAACCCCAAATGAGCCTGGCCGTGGTCTACCGCCAGTGTGCCGGTGCGGGCAGATCAGTGCCTGACACCTCCACGCCGACGGTGGGAGCGCGCCGTGCGCCTTCTAAACCCCGTCACGTTCATTTCCGCAATCCATCTTAAGGAAGAAAAAGGGCCTGATGGGCAGGACAGGCGCACACCTTCCACGACCCTGCTGCCTGAGGCCAAGCCTTGTGCCGCCTGCTCCGTGCGCTGAAACCTAGGTGCACAGCCAGCTGCCGAGAAAGCCCCGGCCCGCACCCCGGGGCGATGCTGCCTCTTGCATGGCACCAAGAAAAGAACGTTTTCTTCCGCAGCCTTTACGTGGCGTAATTCCTGACGCTCTCACACTCTGGGGTGCAGAGACCTAAAGGAGCCCGCGAGGACAGGCCCCGCGCAGTGGGCTCCTCAGCGTGCTCGTGGATCCGGGGGCAGAGGGGCAGGGTCTGCAAACGCCCATTTCACTGGGGTGCGGGTGTGGTGCCAGCGCTGCTCCGACAAACTCCACGCACTGGGCGGCTTTGCCAGCAGGAATGCGTCCCGGGCTGGTGCTGGGCTGGTGCTGTCCCCTCCCGCGGCTCCTGACTGGCCTGAACTTCCTCTGGTGACCCGGCTGAAGGGGACGCTGGCTCCAGCGCTTCCCTTTACGGTCCTCCTGACAGTGGGCCCTCACTTGCTGGGGCCCGCCTTGCACTGGGGTACAGGCTCAACCTACTGCAGAGGCCCAGGGAGCCTCCGCGCCCACCGACGGCACCCCGAAGCAGCAGGTCAGGGGCCTGCACTCCCTCAGACCCCAGCCAACCCACCTTGGGGCACCTTTCAGGGCAGCCCCATCTTTGAACCCAGGAGTGTCGGGGTGGGGTAGAAACCCGAGGGCAGGGCCCTGCCCACCCCACCTAGCCCCCCTGCCGTGTGGGAACAGTAGCCACAATTTGGCTGCGGGAAAAGCAGCTGGGGGAACCCAGCCGGGCTGGATGGCAGCCACAGAGCTGCCCCATGGCCCAGAACCCAAACCCTCTCCAGGGCCACAGCCTGCAAGCCCCAGGCCTGCTGCCACCACCGGACGCCTCTGGAAGCGGTGCGCCCAGCCTTGCCGCCTCCCCAGCAGACAGGAGGTGCAGGGGCACCAAGCCCAAGGTGCCATGACCAAAGTGGCTCCCGGAAGAAACCCAGCCCAACAGACAAACGTCCCCACAGCTTAGCACGGAAAGTGAGCCACGGACCACAGCGCTCACTCAGGGAGCAGAGGAGATGCCGGAGAGGACACCTGCCTCACTGCTTGGCCCGGGCCACAAATGGAAGGTGGCCACGTACAGCGTGTCCCCAAGGCACCCAGGGTTTCATGACTTTTGTAGGCAGCTTAATGGCCATTTAATTAGAATTGTGGTGAAAGATAATGTATCATAAAAATCATGAGAACCATTTTAAGTGGACAATTTTTTGACATTAAGTACACTGACAATGTTGCTTAACTCTTGTTTTTCTTATTTTTGTTGCTGTGTATCTTTGGCCCCTATTTCCAGACTTTTTGTATCATTCCAAACCAAAGCTTATACTCACTTAGCAATAAGGGGAGCAGGTGTGGCTCAGTGGTTGCGCACTGGCTTCACACGTTTGAGGTCCCAGGTTGAACCCCCAGGACCTCCTAAAAAACAAACCAAAAAACACAACGCCCCATGCCCCTTTCTCCAACCCAATAACCAACTCTTCTGCTTTCTGTCCCTATGAATTTGCTGATTTTAAAAGAAAGCACACAGTATCTTCCCTCTTGTGTCTGGCTTATTTCACGCAACACGATGTCTTCAAGGTTCGCCCATGTTGTACCATGTGTCCGCACTTCACTCCTTTTAAAGCTGAAGAATCTCCCATTGTATGTATGTTCATACAATGTTCCTCTGTTCCTCTGCTGATGGACACTTGGGTTACTTCCACCTTTTTGCAACTGTAAATAATGCTGCTATGAACACTGTGCAAGTATCTACTTTCAATTACTTGGGGTGTATGCCTTGAGGTGGAACTGCTGAGTCGTGTGGCCATTTTATGTTTAACTTTCTGAGGAACCACCAAACTGTTTTCCACAGCAACTGCACCATTTGACATTCCCACCAACATGTACATGGGTTTCTATTTCTCTGCATCCACGTCAGCATTTATTTTCAGGTTAAAAACAACAACAACAACAACAACAACAACAAAACACACCCTAGTGGGTGTCCAGTGGTAGCTCATTGTGGCTGTGCTTAGCGGCTAATGAGGCTGAGCGTCTTCTCACTTGCTTATAGGCCATCTGTGTAGCTTCCTTGGAGAGATGTTTCTTCAAATCCTTTGGCCATTCTTAAATTGGGTTGTCATTTGGCTGTTAAGTTATGGATTCCTTTTTTTTTTTTTTTAAATTTTTAATAATCCACCCCCCCCCAGTTATCTGTTCTCTGTGTCTATTTTTGCTGCGTGTTCTTCTTCTTTGTCTGCTTCTGTTATTGCCAGTGGCACAGGAATCTGTGTTTCTTTTTGTTGCATCATCTTCTTGTGTCAGCTCCCCGTGTGTGTGGTGCCATTCCTGCGCAGGCAGCACTTTCTTTTGTGCTGGGTGGCTCTCATTACGGGGTGGACTCCTTGTGCGTGGGGCTCCCCTATGCAGGGGACACCCCTGTGTGGCACGGCACTCCTTGTGCGTTTCAGCACTGCGCATGGGCCAGCTCCACATGGGTCAAGGAGGCCCAGGGTTTGAACCGCGGACCTCCCATGTGGTAGACGGATGCCCTAACCACTGGGCCAAGTCCGCTTCCCAAGTTATGGGTTCTTTATAGACCCTGGGTATTAAACCCTTATCAGACACATGATTTGAAACGCCCCCCCCCCATTCAGTAGATGGTCTTTTACTTTCTTGATAATGTCCTTTGATACACTAAAGTTTAAATTTTTGAAAAGTCCTATTTATCTGTTTTTAATTTTGTTTTGCTCGTACTTTGGGCAGAAAATGTAAGACCTGCTTACTACAAAGTCTCAAAGTATATTTTCTTGTAAGGGTATTTCAGTGGCTCTTAAATTTACATTATTTATCCGTTTTGAATTAATTTTTGTATCTGGTGAGAGGCAGGGTCCCAAATTCATTCTTTTGCACGTGGATTTCCCATTGTCCCAGCACCACTAATGTTGAGAATCATCTGGCCACAGATGTGAGGTGCTATTTCTGAACTCTCATTTCTACTCCATTGGCCTATATGTCATTATGTCAGTACCACAGTTTTAATTACTGTTGCTCTGTAGTACATTTTGAAATGAGGAAGTGTGAGACCTCCAACTTTATTCTTTTTCAAGATTGTCTTGACTATTTGGGGCCCTTTGTGGATCTGAGGATTAATTTTTCCATTTCTGTAAAAGAAAGAAAAAAAAGGCTACTGGAATTCCCCCTTCTGCCCCATTTATAACATGATAATGTCAAGTTTTTATCAGTGGGAAGATTGTTATTCAAAAAATGATATTGGGTCCATTGGATATCTATTTTAAAATAATTTCTTTCAGTAAGTATAAGAATAATATCCAGATGAAGTAAAGGTAATTTAAAAATTTATGAATATATGAATGTTTATTATAGGAACCCTAAGTAAAACACAAAATCTAGATGGTAGACCCCTTTAGTTATATAAAAATGAAAACTGGGGAGTGGATGCAGCTCAGTGACTAAGTGCTTGCTTCCCATGTACGAGTCCTGGGTTCGATGCTTAGTACCTCCTAAAAATAAAATAAAAAAAGGAATAAAAGGGCATAAGACAAAAAGACCATACGCAAAGTTTTTAAGAAACTGACAGGCATTCGTTTGAAGATGGCAAATCCATCACATTACCATCTCCCTTTCTGTTCTAACAACTCAGGAATTACTGAAAAAGAAAAATATTCCTTAATTATATTCTAAAACAATAATTCCTCATCTGACCAGAAACTGAGAAATGCCTGGAAATACAAAATAGGCTATAGGTGGCAGGTGGTATGGAGACCACTTTCTTAAAATTTACTAATCACTGAAGGTTTCCAAGAATGGTCCAGTAATGGTCAAAATGCAAAGTGCACAATTAATAGTATTTGAATGCATTTCCTTCTGAAAGGGCTTTCTTTGGATTGTGTGCTGAGTTATAAATTCTCTTCTTCATTTGTTTCCTAGATGAAGTTCAGGGGAAAATCTGTCCAAAACTTGCCCTCTGCTCTACTGTTTTTCTTCCAGTCTATTTGGCACCTCTCGAACCCAGCCCCGCTGCCTCTCCTAGTTTGTGAGGGGGTCGCACGTCCCATTCTGAAGAACTGCCTGCCTCACACCAGCTTCCACGGCCTCTTCACAAGGCTTTTCCCCCTAATAATTGTAGGATTTGAACACAGAATTTCTGAGATCTTTCTGTTCTCCTCATACATCATGAATTGAATTCTGAAGTGGCTTTTGTGCTCAGAACAACTTTGATATGGTCAAACCAAAGGCTTCTTAGTACTTTTCTTTCTAGAAATAGTTTCATGAATCCCTCCAATGGTAGCTGTAGCTCCAAATATTGTCAACATGTTGGAAAAATGTAAATAAGACCACATGACATCCTATATAGGACTATTTTCTTAATTTCCTTTTCAGATAGCTCATTACTAGAGTATAGAAATGAAGTTGATTTTTGCATCGCCATCTTGTAAACTGCAACACTGCTGAATTAACTAGTTCTAGTAGCTTTCTTGTGAAATATTTGGGATTTTCTGTATATAGGATCATGTTCCTCTACCATGGGGATGCTTACACTTTTTCTTTTCCCATATTCTTCTACTTCTTTTTCTTTATGGTTGCTCTGGCCAGAACTTGCAGTGTGGGGTAGAGAGGCAGTGTGATAGTGGGCTTGTCTTCTTCCTCATCAGCCTTTCACCATTATGACATTACATGTCGGTTTTTCATTTATGTCCTTTATTGAGGAAATTATCTTTTATTTCTAGTTTTCTGACTATTTTATATCAAGAAGAGGTGCTGGATTTTGTCAAATGCCTTTTCTGTGTTGACATGATGTGGTTTTTCTCCTTCATTCTATCATTTCCATAGACTTCTATTATATAAATGGAATCATACTGTAGGTACGTATAACTGCTTCTTTCACTGATCACTGTGAGTTTCCCCCACGAGGCAAGGGTTTGCTCATCTCTGCTGCTGCATGAAAACACCACCACCTATGCATGCGTCTGTACCTGGAGGACCTGGCTGCTTTGTTTTCAGGCTGGGACTACAACAGACAGTGCTGCTAGCTGCACTTCTGTCCTGTCTCCTGGTGTGGGCGTGCAGTCTCTACAATGGTACTGCTGGTTGGGGCACATGGAGCACACAGCTTTTTTTTAAAGCTTTTTTAAAATTTCTCTCCCCTTCCCTGTCCCCCTCCCCTAGTTGTCTGCTTTCTGTGTCCATTTGCTGTGTGTTCTTCTGTGTCTGCTTGCATTCTTGTCAGCTGCATGGGAATCTGTGTCTCTTTTTGTTGCATCATCTTGCTGCGTTAGCTCTCCATGTGCGTGGTGCCACTCCTGGGCAGGCTGCGCTCTTTTCGCACAGGGCGGTTCTCCTTGCGTGTGGGGCTCCCTACACAGGGGACACCCCTGCGTGGCACGGCACTCCTTGTGCGCATCAGCACTGCGTGTGGGCCAGTTCCACACGGGTCAGGAGGCCCTGCGTTTGAACCCTGGACCTCCCATGTGGTAGGTGGACGCTCTATCAGTTGAGCCAAATCTGCTTCCCTGCATAGCTTTAATTCTACTAGTTTCTGCCAAACTCTGTTCCAAAGTGGTTTTAACCAGTCCAGTCCCTGAAGCAGTGGCTATGGATTCCTATCGCGCTAAGCCCTTCCCCAGTAGGTAACGGATCACTCATTGTCTAAGAGCTGACTCTTAGTGAGCTGACTAAGAAGTAAATGCACTCAACTGCTCTTCATCTGGGTTCCTGGAAACCACTTTTAATTTACTGGTTAAATGTGTTACGCTGTTGTGACTTTTTAATTTTTCAATTGGTTTATACGTAAAAATCAGATCTTACTGATCTGTAATATTTGTTTCTTGAAACTAATTTATGTGTAGCATATACTTTCTTTAAAGTGAGTTCTTAACTTTAACGCATTAATTTTTCTTTTATTTTATGGTTGGTATTTTAAGAAGCCTCCCTACTCTGAAGTCAGAAAATTCACCTATATTTTCTTCTAAATGAAAAATGTGAATTGGACATTTAAAATCTAATTAATCCACTTGACACTGACCTTTTTTGAGTCAAATCCTAGTGTTTATTCAACCCATAAGCTCCAAAACATGTGAAGTTGATCTTAAGAGAAAATATTTGGAAATTGGTGATGGAATATTGGGCATAATTATAGGTAGAGCTATGGAAACATAAAACCCAAAGAGTTCTACCATAATATGTACTGTTTTAAAATGCAATTCATATTCTGATTAACTTAATTTTTTTTGGTGAATCATGCAATAGTCCATATTTCTCTATTATTTGTATAATGTGTGTACCAGTTAGGAAAGACTATAGCTTGGAGAACAAAATTTTTGTCAAATGTATTCATTACTTGGTTTACTGTTCTATCTTGGGTTGTGCTGGAGAAAATTTTGCTTTATCATCTTTACTTGGCTTTAAAGGACCAAAGAGAGGGCAGAAGGGCTCAGTAACTGCAATTTGATAATTGTAAAGGTATGGGATCTGTTATTTACGTTGCAAAAAGAAATGTCCATATCCAGGAAAATCCCCACTTTGTGAAAAAAGGAATTTCCATGCAGGGCAGTAGGAGTAGTAGAATGGGCCAAACAGTAGCTTCCCTTTCTCAAACTCAGTGCCCAGAATCCAAGGTCTGTGGATAGTTGGATCTGTCTTTTTTGTGAACAGATTCTTTGCAAAAACCCAGATCCCATCCTTTGTTCCTACATCTACCTCCCAGTAATGGCAGCCAGAAGTGAACCTAGAGGAGACCAGGACACAAACTGAGTAGCAGAATGAATCTCTCAGCAGTCTTTCAGCTTCTGTTTGATAGTCCCACACTGGCCACTCCTCAGATCATCAGAAACGATGAAGAATTCATTGGCTGTGTCAACGTCCAAGGTCATATCCACTTGGAATTTCAGCATCCTTGGCTTGATCTGTAAAGTAGCTCTCAGGTGGGGCTCGAGTTCTTTGCCCAGCTACAACTTGGGCCTGATGTCGTACTTTCTAAAGGCCTCAGGACAGAAGGGGCACAACAAACCCTCCCCACTGGGCTCCTTCTTTAGTGTCTTGATGCAGTGCAAGCCACAGACAAAGCCACATGTTAGGTGCGGGGATTTTCAAGATAAGCCAGACAGGAAAGACTGTACTTCCTTCTTTAAAGTGTTCAGCCATGGCACTCTACTCCACTAGATTCTCCGCTGACCTCCACGTGCTTCCACAGGCCTGGCAGTGACCTTCGAGTGGGATGCAATATAGGGCTCCACTGTCGGTTTCCCCATATATCAGAGCTCAATTTAGGAACAGTCCTTCTCTTCCCCAGGCACATGTCAATCCATCTATGGTAATATGTCAGAATTCAGTATAGACTGCCCAAGAAATTGGGGGGAGGGTGGGGCAACATATAAACATAGAAGATTGTCAGGTATTTGGTTGAGAGTATAACGCCGAGAAAACTTTTTTCAAAAATATAATAAGGAAGGTTATCTGTTTAAGATGCTTAAAGGGGATAATCTGACACAGGACAAACTCCTAGGGAGTGTGTGAGTGCTCATTTTGCCATTGTGGGTTATTATCATTGGATAGAGACCCATATAATGAGAGTGAAGGTATACCCACATCCTGGGGAGGACTGATGCCCTCAAATAGAGGGATTTGTATCTCTCAAGAGAAATGGTGGCTCCCAGTGCATTAGGGCAGTTGAGCATGTCAAGCCCTCAACACTGTTGCAAGCATCTCTGAACATGGCCCTTTAAGCAATGAAGATTGACGGTCACTGTGGGCCCTCAGGGGAGGGGGAAAGAGGTATTGAATAGATGGAACCAATGTAACTGTGTGGGCAATAGAAGTGTTCCACAAGAGTACGCAAGGATGGATAGAAGACACGTAAAATTACACCAAAAATATATAGGGGCTGACAGGCTAAAATGTAAATCATAATGTAAAACATAAGATAACTAAAAATGTAGAAAATAGCATAGTCTAAAATATAAACCACAATGTAAACACACACACACACACACACATACAATTCAGTATAGGGGAGCAGAGGTAGCTCAGTGGTTGAACGTCTGCTTCCCATGTACAAGGTCCCGGGTTGAAACCCTGGTACCTCCTAAAAAAAAAAAATCAGTATTTGCATGGGCCTCTTTCCAGACTCTGTATTCTGTTCCACTTGCCACCCATCTCTGCACCAGTACCACAAGGTTTTAATAGCCATGACTTTATATGTAAATACTCCCTCTTTGTTCTTCACACTTCTCAGAAGTGTCTCAGCAATCCTGGACGCCTTAATGTTGTTGTTTTTTTTTTTAATGTTTTGTAAAACACACAGAAGAGTGAATAAAACCAATGTACCACAAAGAATAATTATAAAGCAAATTCTGTGCACTGAAGACCAAAGTCAAGCAATGGGCATTCCCGAGGCCAGGTGGCCCCCACCCTGGTATTTTCAGCCATAGGCTCCCCTCCTTCGCTGTGGGAGTAACACCAGCTTGGATTTTTCCCCCCTAATCTTTATAAATTTATATTTACATTTTATATAAATGGAATCATACAGTATGTTGCACAATATATTTAGTTCATAGTAATGCAACCATACAGTATTTGTTCTTTTGTGTCAGGCTTGCTTGACTCAACATAATGTCCTCCAGGTACCAGTTTGGATTTTTATGGAGATCATTTTCTAGTTATTCTTCCTAGTTTTAACAGCTAGGTATGGATCCCTTAAAAATATACTTAGATTTCTTAAAATCTACATTACTTAGGTATAACTTCTATTGCAGAGTAGAAATTGGATGGATGGACCACAATTTGCTTATCTGTTCACCTGCTGATGGCCATTCAGATAGCTGCCAGCTTCTGGCTTTTTCAGATAAAACTCCTAAGAACATTCACGTACCGGCCTTGGGCATGTGCTTTACTTCTCTTGGGCAGAGTGGTGCTGCTGGATTGAATGCTTGGCGTATCCAACAGTACACTTTAGTTCTGCTTTTGAATTTTATACAAATAGAAAAATTGAATAAGGTCTTAGTTTGCTAGGGCTGCTATGACAAGTGCCACTCACTTGTCTGGACCAAACGGTGGGGATTTATTTTCTCACTGTTTTAGTTTTAGAGTCTAGAAGTCCAACATGAAGGTGCTGGCAGGCCATGTTTTCTCTGAAGTCTGCAGTGTTCTGGGGGCAGCTCAATGTCTGCTTCCATCTCACAGCCATCTTTCTTGGTCATTACTTACAGCCTCTACTAGCTGCATTCAAATGTCTTCTGCTTCTAAGGACTTCAGCTATAATGGATTAAGGCGCATATTGATTCAATTTGGCCCCATCCAAACAAGACCTTCCAAGGCCCCTTTATACAAATGAGCTCATGCCCACAGGGCTTGAGCATGTGTTTGTGGGGACATGAGCCAGTCTACCACAAATAATGTTATGTATACACTTTCGTGCTTCCATTTACCATTCAGTGTGAAAGATTAAATTTAATTGCCATGAAGCTGTTTGCTGTATTCTTTTATTATATATTTTAGTCTTTGCAGTATCTATAATTATCTCTACCCATTAACTTACAAATTTCCAAAATTTAAAGAAAACCCTTTTTACTATGGAAATTGCCAAACACCCCCAAAAGCAGAGACTGTCCTATACACACACAGCCATCACTCAACTTTTGACAATTATTAGCATCCTGTTTCTCGTTTCATCTAATTTACGGTATTTGAGTCTTTTTTTCCCCCTTGACCAGTCTCCCAAGGCTTTATTTTGTAATTCTTTCCAAATTATCAAATTTTGACTTTGTTGCTCTCTACTACATCTTTCTTTTTTATTTCATTGATTTATCAAACATCTCCTTCTTACTTTATCTGGGTTTATTCTGTTGTTCTTTTTCTAATTTTTATATGAAATTAACTCATTAATTTCCACCTTAATTTTAAAATTTGGTATTTAGAGCTTTCTATAAAGGGCTCTGAAAGCAAACCTTTTCTGCATCCCACAAGGTTTTATATGCAATGTTTTCATTATCTTGCAAAGTTTCCACTCGGTTTTCTGCTCATGATGATTTATTTAAAATGATACTTTTAGATTCTCAAATATTTAGTGATTTAAAATGTATTGCAAACTTTGAACCTAAATGTAATGTGGTCAGAGATCACAAACTATATGATGCTTATTCTTTGAAATTTTTGAGTCTTGATTTATGTGTATATACTCAATTTCTGTGAATGCTCCATGTGTTCTTAAGAATGCTAACTTTATTTCTTGGATACTGTGCTCCTTCTATATTCATTAAGCGCAAGCTAACTAGCCAAGCTATTTTAATCTTCTTCATCTTTGTGGATTCTTGGATTGCTCAAGTGATCAAACGTACAGAGTGAAGGGTTGACATTTGCTACCAGGACAGTGGATTTGTCTAATTCTATTTGTGGTTCCAACAATTTTTGCTTTCTATATTTTGAAGCTATTTCATTAAGTACATATATTTAAAATTTCTATTTCATTAAGTACATATATTTAAAAGTACATATATTTTAAAATTTCAATGATAAATTGAACCTATTATGTATTTACTTTCTCTATCCCAAATGATGCCTGTCTTAAGATATATTTTGTCTAACACGAACATAACTACAACAGCTTCCATTTGCCTCACCTATCTTTACCTATACCTTATTTCCATCTTTCCATTTCATGATACCTTAGGTATGTTTTTGCAAATACTAAATAAATACAGATAGATTTTATTTTTAAATATAATCTGACGATCTATTTACCTTTATTTTAACCTACTTACTGTTTACTGTGGTTATTGATAAAACCAGACTTGTGTCTATCATCTTATTTTTTTGTTGTCTATCTCACTTTTTCTCAATTTTCTAAATTTTGATCAACTTTCTTATTTTTACCCTATTCCATTTTTTCCTTTCTACTGGTTAGCAATTCACACACCTTATTTCTATTCTTCTAATGGTTGTTCTTGAAATTTTACTCTGCCCATTTAATTTAAAGCCTGAAATGTTAATTATCTTAACCACCCAACCTGAAAATAAAAGGATTGGAGAATATCTAGTTTTTAACTTTTTGATCCTGACTTCTATACTACTGCCACTCAATACTGCAGAGTTCTTTTATTTGTAATCCCACCAACTGGATAATATTACTATAACATTAAACAGAAAATGCATTGTAATGGTTAACCTTCATGTATCAACCTGGGTGTCCAGCAAGCACTGGACTGACTGATATTGTGAGGATATTTTGTGGATTTAAATCATCAACCAATTGATTCCATCTATGGGTGATGACATCTACAATTAACAAAAGAGATTGCCTTTGGCAATGAGAGAAGTCTCATCCAACAATTTGAAAGCCTTAATGCAAGAACTGACTATTTCGACAGGCAGAAAGAATTTCCACCTCTATACTTCAACAAGCCAGCCTCGCCAGGGAATCATCAAAACCTTCACTAGAGTTCCCAGCTTGCAGCCTGCCCTACAGAACTCAGGCTTGTCAATCCCCGCAGCTGTACGAGCCAATTCCTATAATAAATCTCATAATCTTTACTATATATATATATATATATATATATATATATCTCCTGTTGGTTTTGTTTCCCTGGAGAACCCTGATTTTTATTTGTGTGTATATATATACATATATATATATGTTTGTATTTACCTAGACTTACCAGTTGATTTGTTTTTCATCCCTCCATGAATATCATCAGACTGTCCTTCTGAGGTCATTTTCCTTTTTTCTCGAAGTGTAATCTTAGAAATTTCCATTTATACAGGTCTCTTGGTAGCAAGCTCCTGCAGTTTTTCTTTATTATGGGAAAATATTTTTATTTCATCTCTGTTCTCGAAGAATAGTTTTGTTGGATACATAATTCTAGACTGACAATTCTCTCTCAACACTTTGCAAATTTCACTCTACTGCCCTCTGGTTTCTGTTAAAAGGTCTGCTTCATTTTATAATGGCTTCTCCTTTGTAGGTGATCTTTTCTTTGCTGATGTGCTATACCTAGGGGTGGGCTGGATTTTTTTGTTTTTCCTACTTGACATGCACTGCACTTTTTGAATTTGTAGATTCATACTTCTCATTAGTTCTGCAAAATCCCCAGGTACCATCTCTTTAAATATTTTATTTTCTCTTAGGGATCTCCAATTAAACCTACATCTCTCCTCCCTGTCTCTTAATCCCTCTTTCCTATGTTTTATCTTCCTTTTATCTCTGTTGCATTCTGGATACATTTTCCAGATATACCTTCCAATTTACTAATTCTCTCTTCAATGACATTCGCTATATCTGTCATCTACTGAGGTCTAGATTTTAACCGTTTTAATTTTCCTTTCTAGACTTTTCCTTATTTTCCTAAGTCTTGTCTAAGAGGTCATGCCTGATTTTCATGTATGGGAGTCCTAAAGACCTGCCCTGAGGAAATTTCCCCTAGCGTTCTGTCCAAAGTCAGGAAGCACCCCTACGTTCTACTCCCCTCCTTCTACATCCTGGAACCCAGCCTCAAGCAAGCCGGGCCCTTCCTGTCACTTCAGCTCCAGTCCTGGCTTCCTTCCCCCATGGCTTTGGCTCCTTATAGTCCTGACCCTCGTCTCAGGTGTTCTTGGCCTAGTACCTGGGCATTCCCCCTTGGCTCTAGGGAACCCAGGCTCCTAACCCACTCACACCCCAGCTCAGGCCTTTTCTCTTTCCTGAGAGGAAGGAAGGGTGGTTCCTGGGGGCCTCCTGCCTGCTGCACGAGCAGAAATGCCTCAGCGAGTGTGAGTGTGGACTGCGGGGCAGAAGCTGGGGAAAGCACCTCTAGACACTCCGAATTGTCCATGATATCAGAAGCAGGTTCCCTCTACTGACTTTGTACTGACAGCCTTGCCAAACTGTCTTAATAATTCAAGTAATTTATCTATAAATTCTGGGCAAACACAATCATATCATCTGAGAATAAGAACACTTTCATTTCTTCCTTCTAATCTTATCCCCCTTTTCTCATGCCTTTATAAATATAAGTAGTGGAAACTGACATCTTTATCTGTTTTTTACACTCAAAGGATAGCTCTTAATGTCTCATCATTAAGTATGATATTTGCTGCATTTTATTTATGGATATCTTTTATAACATTGAGGAAGTTATGCCTAGTCCATTAAGAGTTTTTACTATGAATGGATGTTTAACTTTAGGAAATGCTTTTCTTCACCTACTAAGATAATCGTGATTATATACACACACACACACATATTAAATATAAATAAAATTTCCCCAAACATTTTTTACAATGCTTCAGATAAGAGTCCATAACTTTCACCACTGCAAACTAGCCACTCCTTTTGTGTTATTATTTTAAATAAAGAGGCCCAAATACTTCCAAAGGTAAGATAATTTTTCCCACTATAATTCACATAAGAGATAAAATGTTATTAAACAGAATACTGAGAAAGTTTACCCATTAGGAAAGCTGAACAATTCTAAAATATTCTATTTAACAGGATGCCATATTAATGTTTCCAAACTACAGAACACATTAGGATCACCTGGAGGGCCTGCTGAACAGACTGTTGGGCCCAACCACAAATCCGATTCAGCTGGTGAATCTGCACTGCTCACGCATTCCCACGTGGTACTGGGAAACCCTCTGAGAACCATTCCCATGTACTACTCTTTGTACGTAAAGGGGAGGAAGGGAGGGAGTGGGTGTGAAAGGGTGACTGGGGAGGAAGCGTGTGTGTGTGTGTGTGTGTGTGTGTGTAAGTGCTGGGGGCCTGGGTGGGACGTGTGAGGCAGGCCTGTGCCACTAGTACGGAACTCAGCAGCCAGGGTGGCTGGTGGAACTTCCATCCAAGACAACTGAAAATGCTATGAGAGGATAATGAAAGAGAAAAACAAGCATTTATGGTAACCATGAAAATATCCTTATTTCAAGCAGTCTGAATGCTTACCTTTTGAAATACTCCACTTCCCTTTCAGTCTCATCCATATCCACACTGTCTAGGTCGATATCTTTAGGCAGAAAGACATCATCTGCAAAATGAGAAGGGTAAATCAGATTACAACAGCTTGCCATTTACCAGAATAGAACAATTCATTTGGTTTTACTTAAGTTCCAACAACTTAACAAATTATAAAAATTCTGAAAACAGGACTTTCACAAAAGGCCAAGGGAGGGCAGACATTTGTGGTATACCTGTGAGCACACAAATTCAACCTGGAAATTAAGGGGCTCACATGTTTGCTGAACAAAGTTCCATGAAAAGAGATCCCCATGTGATCGGTCATTTAAACACAGCTAGCCAGATGAAGAATCCTGTAGAATAGTCCAGGAACCTGAGCTCCACACTGTCCTAAGCCCTGCCAGAGGGAGGACACAGGTGTCAACCTCCCCCAGGCACTGTTTACAAACACTATTCCAGACCCCTCAGGATTTGCCCCGGACGTCATCAAAACCTTGACAGCTGCCCTAAACAAGCACAGCTATATTGCAGCTTGCAGTTAAATAATTCCTCTTCTTTGAAAACGGGCAGGATAGTAGGGTGCCTGCTGATTCAGGATCATTCAACCACAAAACTTCCAGTCCCAGAATCCCAGCTGAATTTGAGGATCTCAGCTTCTCTCTTTGGCTCTGCTCATTCCCATGTGAATCGCTGCCAAGCGTCATCTAAGGGGGTATGGCAGGAAGGGGGCCTCACAGCAGGCCCACTCTCCATGACTCAGGAACAAGTCTGGCCTTGTTTGAGCCTCGTGTGCCAAGTGAGGCCACCCGCAGGGCACACTCGGGTTGCTGGGGGGCGCACTGACAGCACCTGGCACAATCCATGGTAAGACACGAGAGGCCACTTAAATTTCCACATCAGCCAAGTCTCCATTTCTTTGACAGACCTTAACAACGGGACACTTCTTCAGCTTCCTTAATAAGCAAGGAGCCCATCTCTCTCTCTCAAAGGGCCATTTCCACAGTAGCATAATGAAGGCCTGTTTTGCCTGCGGAGCAGCACCTGCCCTTGTGGGAGAAGCACTCAGCACTGGGTCACGCGCCCTCACCCTGCCAGCACACAGAAACCCCAGGCCTGGCCAGGGCTATCTGCTTTACCGCCACGGAGTAAGCCACGTGACCGGTCCGCGTGACCCCGTGGGTCACAGTGGCCCGACACGTCTTCTGACCTGACTGACAGCCTACGCTTCAATTTGTCCACAGAAGGGGCTAGAAGGCCACCTCACCGAGGCCCAGAGGAGGTGCATCTCCTGCCCTGGGCCGCTACCTGGATGGTCTGCTCACCAACGGCCCCCACCACCCTCGACCAGCGGTGGGCAAGGCACCTTCCCCTGCGCTGCTGGATCCCTGCCTGCTCCCCGTATCTCAGAGTCAGAAATGGATTCTGGCCAGAGCTGATGCAGCTCTTACTGCAGCGTAAATCAAAGGATACAGCATATGCAAAAAAGCCTGCAAAGTATCAAATGTGCAATCATTTTTCATAAACAACAAACTTTTTTATAAATATTAAGTACCAGGAGTTTGCAACCAAACTTTCAGTAAAACGTGCTCAAGCACGTTACACATTTCACCTCCGACACCCTCCCTCTGGCAAGCTCACAGCCAAGAGGGTGTGGGCCAGGCCCAGCCCCTCCCAAGGGTACAGGTACCAGGGATGGTGGGGGCTGGGGCCTGGGGAGCGGAAGTTCCTCGGAGCCCTGCCGTGGCTCCAGGCTCCAGGCCAGCCTTTGCTATCTCAATAATGCTCACAATAGCTCTGGGAGACCAAGGAGGCTAAATCGCTGGCCAGAGGCCCATGCTCACCAGTTGCCTCAGGTGATTTGCTGGTCTCCTGCCAAAGGCTGGGCAGCTCTACCAAAAAAAGAGTAATGAGGCTGGCAGACTTGACCTCTGAGAAAAACTCAACTTAGGATGAAGGGCAAAGACATGGTTCAAAGAAAATGCAGCCAATGACCACTTCCTGGACTCATGACAGTGCACAACAGCCAGCGGGAATGGGCACCTGGAGACAGAAGACCCCCACGCCTGCCAGAAGGGTGCATCAAGGTGTGAGGGACACTCCAAGTCTCTATTCTGAAAGACTAAAATAGCAGAACAATGGCCCCTGGTCAAGGAAACACTGATGCACAGAGGTGGGGCAGGAGCATTTATAAATAAAAAGTCTAAGAAAGCTCAATCTCAAGTTATTCTAGAAATATTTCTAGAAGAGCAACCAGTCTCAACCAAAAAAACCAACACAGAGCCAGCATTTCTGCTGTAAGTACTGCCAATAAGGAGATTTCTAATATGCATTTTTCCCAATTAAAACTAACAGTATATAAAATTGGTATAAGAAAAAATGAAACAGAATTGCAAACAGATTCAGAACCTAGAAGAAATTTTTCAGCAATAAAACTAAATTGAAGGTTGGAAAGTAAGTGTGAACCAAGAATTTTACATCCAGCTAAACTATGTGTTCATTGTCAAAACCATAGAAAAACAGTTTAAAATGCAGGAACTCAGAGAATGTCATACCCATGAGCCCAACCTGAGGAAATCTGCTGGAAAATAAGCTCATCCAGCCCAAAAGATGACCAGGAATACTTCAGTAGAAGGTCCAATATGAGGACTAAACGTATGTAATTAGAGACTTAAGAAAATTTTGTGTTCAAAGGAAATAATGCAACTGAAGAGTGGGAAGAGAAGGGACAGGGAAAGATGAGAAAAGCAGAAAAAGTAGAATTAGCTCACTGACTACTACGGAAGCAGTAAGTGGGAGTAAAGGATTTGATCTTAAATGTAACATTAAAACAGATAAACCTAGTTGTGAAAGGTTAAATAAGGAAACTGGGGACTAGGGGAATTAAAGGCACAAGTACACAGGGGGAAAAATTCCTTGTTTTAAGGAATAAAAGAAAAATGTCACACAGAAAAAGCATATGGTTGAAATCACATAGGGTTGAGATCAACCGTATCAGTTAAATCAGCAAGTGTGAATGGGCTTAACTCACCTATTAAAGGAGATTTTCAATTTGGCCCACAAAGACTCAGGTCTATGCTGTAAACAAGAGACCACCTAAAACAAAGGGACTCCAGAAAGGCTAAAATCAAAGGGATCAATAAAGGAAATTCCAGGCAAATAGAAACTAAAAGAAAGTAGAGCTGCAATCACAGAAATTACAAAGTAGGATTCAAGCCAAAAGCATGAAACATGACACAAACAAGGACAATTCTCAAAACCAAAACCCACGATTTACAAAGAAGATATGAGTTATAACTGCATCAAATAGCACAGAAACCTCTTTTATAACAGAACTACAGGAGATAGAAGAAAATATAGAAAGAAACACATTAATCATAAATAAGGAAGACAGGTCAAATGGACAAAAGAAAAGAGAAGACCTAAACATTGTAACTAATCACTGTATCACCGATGTACATGGAATTTTACACCACAATAATAGAACACACTTTCTTCTCAAGTGCATTGGAAATATTCACAGAAGTTTCATATATTCGGTCACAAACAAAATATTAACTCTCATGAAGGAGAAATACTACATACAAACTGTAAGTAATACTTTCTGATCACAATGCGAAAAGACCTAGAAATTACTAACAAAAAAGGCTGTCCCACCTGGAAATTTAAGTCACCTATTAAACTAATATTGAGTGAAAGGGGAACCTTATTGACCAGACTTTACAGAACACATTTAAAGCAATAAGAGGAAAATTCAAAGTGTTTAACTTTTATTAAAAATGGTAGATGAAAACAAATGAACTACATTTTAACTCAAAAAGTTAAGAGAAAGAACACAAAGTAAAACAAAAGCTAGCAAAGGATGGAAATAAAGAGAAAAGCAGAACTTAATGAGGTAGAGGAAAGACTAGTAAATATAATTATTAAATCAAGAGCCCAGCTTTTGAAAAAAATTAACAAAATTGACCAACCACTAACTTAATCAGGAAACTTATGGAGAACACACAAATATACAAGATAAGAAATGACAAGGAGAAAATAACCATTGAAAAGAATTTTTTTCCCCAAGGTAGCGGGCCGGGGATTGAACCTGGGACCTCATATGTAGGAAGCATGCGCTCAATCACTGAGCCGCAGCAGTTCCCCTGAGTTGGTCTTTTCATTTGCTTTGCTTGTTGTTTTTTGTTTTTAGGAGGCACTGGAAACTGAACCTGGGACCTCCCATGTGGGAAGCAGGTGCTCAACTGCTTGAGCCACATCTGCTCCCCAAAATGAAATTTTAAAAAATCATGATACTACTTTCTAAGTATCTATGCAAATAAATTTTACAGCCTAGTTGAAAAGGATAATTTAATGTAGGAATACAGTTTATAAAAACTGACCTCTTAAGAAACAAAAATATTAAACAGATCAATGTCCAGAGAGGAAAGAGAGAACGCTATCAAGAACTACCCCACAAAAAAGCAGCAGGCCCGATGACTGACAAGATTTTCACCACCACTTCAAAGGATAGATGTAAGTCCAGATGCAGCATGAGCTGTTCCAGAATACTGGAACTGAAGGAAAATGTCTTGAGTTCTTTTTATAAAGCAAGTATAATATTGACACCCAAAGCTAATATAGACAGTACAAAGGGGAAGGAAAAAAAAAAGAAAATTTGGGAAACGGACTTGGCCCAGTGGTTAGGGCGTCCGTCTACCACATGGGAGGTCCGCGGTTCAAACCCCGGGCCTCCCTGACCCACGTGGAGCTGGCCCATGCGCAGTGCTGATGCGTGCAAGGAGTGCTGTGCCACGCAGGGGTGCCCCCCCTCCCCAGCGAAGGGGAGCCCCACGCACAAGGAGTGCATCCCATAAGGAGAGCTGCCCAGCGCGAAAGGAAGTGCAGCCTGCCCAGGAATGGCACCGCCCACACTTCCCCTGCCGCGGACGACAACAGAAGCAGACAAAAGAAACAAGACGCAGCAAACAGACATAGAGAACAGACAACCAGGGGAGGGGGGGATTAAATAAATAAATAAATCTTAAAAAAAAAAAAAAAAAAAAAAGATAATGTGAGCCACATAAGGAATTGAAGATTTTCTAGTTGTCACATTAAAAAGGAAAAAGAAACAAATGAAATTAATTTCAATAATATATTTAATTCAATGTATCCAAAATAATTTCAACATGTAACATAAAAAATTATAAGCTATTTCACAATGTGTATTTTTTTGGTGACTGCACATCTCAACTGGGACCAGCCACATTTCGAGTGCTGGATAGTGAAATGTGACTTGTGGCTTCTGCATTGGACAAGGCAGAGGTACAGGATATAATATTAGAGAATACTTCACTTAAAATAAAAACAAAGATGAAATGTTTAGGAATAATCTTAACGTAAAACATGGGAAATCTACGTGAGGGAACATTTAAAACATTCCTGAAAGACACCAAATGGAAAAGGCAAGGCGTCCCTTGTTCTAAGGAAAACTATCAGGATCATAAAGCCATTAATTCCTAAGTTACTTTATAGACTTAATGTACTCCCCAAACAATAGCAACAAACTTTTTAAAAAAAATTGATCTAGGTAACTTAACAGTAAAATTCACAAGGGAAAACAGAAAAAAGAGCTAGGAAAACTGGAAAGAACAGCTGTGATACCTCCTGACAGCCTCCTTGTTGCTCTCTCCTTGTGGCCTCTCTCTAAAACTGAACTCAGCATCTACATGCATTACCTTCCCCCCAGCATGGGATATGACTACCGGGGATGAGCCTCCTTGGCAGTGAGGGATTACTACCAAGTACCAACTAGCAGTGCGACTGGAGAAAGACATTAACCAAAAGGGCGAAAGGGTAAAGACAAATGAGTTTATATGGCTAAGAGACTTCAAAGTGAGTCGGGAGGTCATTCCAGAGGTTACATTTATGCACATCTCGCATGATCTCACTGACTGCCAAAGAAAATATTGCCGTAAATAGCGGAGACATCCAGACACTATGGGCAGGGTAGACAGTTCAAGAGTTTGGTGCCCTGCCAGTGGGCTCTACTTGGGAACTCATGCTCCCCAGTGTGACAGAGTTGGACTCAGGTGTGGCTTCCCTACACATGGCTCTTCTGTCCCTTCTCTTTGAACTTACAGTTAGTGACAGAGTTGACAGGTGTATGTCCAAGAGACTTAAATCTTTGCGCTGTCCATATGCCAGCTGGGCCCTGAATCTCAACAGAGTTGCAACACCTACCCTATAGTTTATCAGACTCATCCAGGACAACTAACAAGGAGATGATGATGTACCATCCCAAGAAACAGAGAGAGTCTGCAATTGCAAGCAAGATAGTCCCATCCATCTGCCCCATGGGATCTAAGCCCCCTCTCGATTAGAGGTGGAGCAGACATCACCGTTCCAGAATCCTCAGGATTGGGGAATGAACAACAGACTAGAGCAGACTTACTGGTATAGACTTAATGTGATTCTAGCAATGGAAAAAATTTTATCATTGATGTGGAGGCAGTGGCCACTGGAGGTTCTGAGAGGAGGGAGACGGAAAAACAGGTGTATTATGGGGACGTTTTTGGGGCTTGGCAATTGTCCTGAATGACACTGCAATGATGGATACAAGCCATTACATATCTGGTTGTAACTTAGAAAATTGCATGGAAGAGAGTGTAAACTACAATGTAAACTATAATGTAAACTATAATCCACGCTTAGTGGCAATGCTCCAAAATGTCTTCATCAATTGTAAAAAATGTATCACACTAATGAAGGATGTTGTCAATGTGGGAAAAAGTGGGAGGGGTAGAGAGCAGGGCATATGGGAATCCCCTATATTTTTAATGTACCATTTATATAATCTAAGTATCTTTAAAAAACAAAACAATGGAAACAGCTGTGGCTCAACTGACAGAGCATCTGCCTACCATATAGAGGGTCCAGGGTTCAAACCCCGGGCCTCCTGACCCGTGTGGAGCTGGCCCACGCGCAGTGCTGATGTGTACAAGGAATGCTGTGCCACGCAGGGGTGTCCCCCACATAGGGGAGCCCCACACGCACGGAGTGCGCCCCGCAAGGAGAGCCGCCCCGTGTGAAAAGACAGCTGTGAGCAGACAAAAGCCCTAGGAGACATTAAACTGGAGTAGAATATAGAGTGCTAGGGAAGATAAAGCCTTGGGGAGATGACAGCACACGAATAAAGAGTGGAACTGAGGAGAAATTTCAGAATCAGCTCCAAATACACATGGAAATTTAGTTTATGATTTAAAGTGACATTCTCAAATCACTGGAACCGGAAGAACTTTTGAAAAACTGGTGCTGGGACAACTGGTTAACCATTTGGAAAAAGATAAAATTGGAGTCATACTTCACATACCATGTGCAAGAATAAATTCCAAAGGTATATATGTCAGGGGTCTAAATGAAAAAAATAAAATAAAAAGAAACTACACAAATACCAGAAGAAAACAGGGTACATTCCTCTTTAGCAGTAGCGTAGGGAAATGCTTTCTAACAATATTCAAAATTCAGAGGCAACAAAAGAATAGATCAAAGAATTGAATATATAAAATTAAAAAAGAAAACTCTTGCCTGGCTCAAAAGGATCATAAAGTTAAAAGACAACTTATGAACTGAGAGAAAATATCTGCAGCATCCAACACAGTTAACATGTAAAGGACCCTTAAATATTGAAGGGAAAAGACCATAAATCCAATTAAAAAATGATACAAGCAGAAAATTCACAAAAAAGGTAGACAAACAGGCCTTAATTATGTGAACTTGTTGGAAAGAGACAAAAAGGCAAATTAAAACTACATGGAGGTATGACTCCCACCTAATGGACCAGCAAAGACGACAAGGCAGGACTGCGCTCTGTTGGTGAGGCGGGAGGCAGAGCACCAGGAGGACAGCAGTACCCAGCAGAATCACGTGGGCACTTACCTGAGACTCAGAAAGGCCTCTTCTCGGAATTTACCCTGAAGACACACCGCCAACAACATGAAAGTAGACACACGGGGACTCACTGCAGCACTGTTTGTAATTACAAGACATTGGAAACCTAATGTTCATCCATAGGAGAATACCAGCTGGATAAATTATGGTACGTCTAAAAACGGAGTACTAAACAGCTATTAAAAAAAAAAAAAAAGAATGAGGAGGAGCTCTATGAACCGATATGCAGTGATTTCCAGAATATTTTACATGAAAGAAAGAGTAAAGCTCAAAATATTATCCAGAGCATGCTATCTTTTGTGAAAAAAAATAAGAAAATAAGATAGAAATTGACTATTTACCTATAGGCGCCCGGTGGGAATGAGATGGCAAAAAAAAGAGGGATGGGGAAAACAAAAACCAAAATGGAATACAAAAGAGAAACACATGAACCTGACTGCATTTCAAATAATGATGTAAGGGTACTAAAGGAGCGGAGCTGGGGATCAACCCAAGTAACTTTTAAACACAATATACTGACTACACACCCACAGACCAAAGACAAAAAAAACTGAGCAAATATTGGAATACAGTTCATTTGTTTTTCACAGTGATAAGGGTGAGCAATCTGGAAACTGCATGTATTCTGGAATTGAACAAGTAACTATATTGCAGACAGTAAGAACCCAGTTTTCCTTGTCAGAGAAGGGCGTTACAGATCTGGAAGGGGGAGGGTTAGAACGGGCCCAGCAGCCCTGCAGCGGAACTGGCTCTGTCAGGGAGCACCTGGACTTTTAAGTCAGGTAGAAGAAACACAGACACCCCACGTTTCCTAGCTTAGTCAACCACAAGGACCTAGAAACGACGACACACAATAGCACTCAGATTTGGGTTTGCAATGACTCGCCACTAAAAAGAACCGGGACTCCCTGGAGAAAGGGCCAATTCCAGGGCTGGGAAGTGCAAGCTAAGCCTGGACTGTCTTGTTGCGCCAGTAGGTGAGGAAGCGCTTGGGGAGTCAGATGCACTAAGGAGCCGTCCTCAAGGGGCTTCCAGTGGCCAAGTCTTGGCCAACTGGGGCATCAAAATAAACAGAATCCAAGACTCCATCCTGATAGAAATAACTAAATGAGTGAAAAAATAAAGGCAGAGGAGAGGAGAAGGAAAACTGTCTTAAGAGTAGAATGCTTAAATAAACAATGTAGAAGGAGACGAATAACAGAAAAGTCATTTGGCAAAGAACAAAGTAATAACTATTTTAGGCAAGAATCATTGACAGACACTAGCTAGAACTAGTGGGTGAACGATGAAAACAGGACATTCATCTTTCCAGAAGGTATTTATTAATTATCGAGGGGGAAATGAAACCTGGCAGATACCATCTTGACCAAAGATCAAGAACCACATGGCGGGACAGAACCAAGAGATGGTCTGTGCCTCCTGATACAACAAGCTGAGAAGGTGCAGCATCAATTCTGAGGGAGCTGTGGCAAAAATACACGACCTGAATCCAATCTGAGGAGATCGTACACAAACTCAAATAGAGGGGCATTCTAGAAAATAAATGACCTGAGTTCTTCAACAATGCCAAGGTCATGAAAAGCAGAAAAAACTGAGGAACGATCCAATATAAAGGACATTAAGGAAACATGACAATTAAATGCAACCTGTGATCCTGGACTGAACCCTGTGCCAGAGAAACAACAAAAAACTTTGTTTTTTTGCTACAAAGAACATTAATGGGACATCAGGAAAAATTTGAGTAAGGTTTATAATTAGATAAAAGTATTACGTCAGTGATAATATCTTGATTTTGATCACTGTATTGTGGTTTTGTAAGAGAACATCCTTGTTTGGGGGCAGAGGTGTATCGTGTCTGTAACTAACTCTCATTTGGTTCAGAAAAATGAGAGGTGGGGGAGAGAAGGATAAAGCAAATGCAGTAACATGATGTGGGGAGCCTGAGCCTATGGGAATCTTTGTACTATTTTTGTAGCTTTGTGCTAAGTCTGAAACTATTTCAAAATAAGACGCTAACATATGAACAGTGACTACCTGTCCCTCACAGAGAGAGAAAGGCCACAAAAACAGCACAAAACCAGAGGCAGACAGACAGGAGCAGGAGGTACAGACGGCCAGTCCCGGGCGCACCTCCCCCGGAGACTGAGAGGCCGCGCCCTACGGGCCTCGGGGCTCGGTATTTACCGATGGAGTTGCGGACGCGGTCCCCCTTCTTCTTCTTGCTCTTCTTGCCCTTGCCCCTGGGCTGGGGAGAGCCCGCCAGCACCGGCTTGCCGCTCGGGACATGCTCGCCCGGGGAGGGGGGCTCAGTGGGGGCGGCGGCTGGCCTCTCTTCCCGGATGTGGTTCAGCTGCTTCTTGTGGCTGCTGTGACTACTGGCTCTCCGCTCCTCTCTCTTCTGCTCGGCAAGGGCCATGAGGTCCACCGCTTTCGCCCTGGGTTCCGTCTGGGGCCTGGCTCTGGGCAGCCCCTCTGGGGTTCTGGGGGACTCCACTGGCTTCTTCACGGATTCGCTGCTGGCCTTACTGGTCTGCTTTAGCTTCTGTTTGCTGCTTTCTTCTTTATGGTGATGCATTATATCAAAGAGAAAAGAAAGCGGCTCGTGCTGCTTCCCATTGACCTCCTTTGGGAGGAGGAGTTTGGAGTCCCTGGAGTCCCTGGCGTCCCCGTCGGCGCCCGGTCTCGGCTCTGTGTGATTCACATGTCTGGAAGGGGAGCGAGATGAGGTTTCTGGGTCTTCAGTTGGCTCAAGTGAGCCATTGTGGATGTTCTCAGAGTCAGGCACAGACTCTGTTGCCCCCTTAAAGTTTCTGGCAAGCAGGTCCAGCTTGGGACAGTCTTTACTTGGCCTCTCCTTCTTCTTCTTCTTCACAGCTCTGAGCTGCTGGAGCTCCTGGAGCCGCTGGAACTCCTCCTGGAGCCGCTCCTCCTCCTCCTCTTCCCGCCGCCTCTGCTCCTCGAGGAGGTGCAGGTGCTCCCGCTGCCGGGCCTCGGCTTCAAGGCGGGCTTTCTCTTCCAGCTGTCGGCATGAAAAGAAAAAGCAGTTTAAGAAAGCAGCAAGTACTCTAGAAACTAAGACATTCAGGAAAATAAGGTCATTTGAAAATCGAGTCACGCAATGGAACATGAACAAACTCTGATGGGGCTATCGTAAGCCAAAAGTGTGAAACCGCCCTGTCCCGAGCTCTTCCAGCCCACAGACCAGTGAGGCCTCACGTGCCCACCAAGGCCTAGCCTGACTCTGCGAGGGGCACTGCTTAGCAATTCCTCCCAGCCTCTACCCTAGTGCCAGCGCGAAGCGGGACCGGGAAGCCGCCGCGCCTGCCTGCCTGCCTCCCTTCCTCCCGGTGTCTTGCAGTGGTCTGTCCTGGATGCTGGAAGGAAACATGGCCTTCGGCCTCCATGCACGAGGTGGCTCACACGACAGATTGAGTGTGCAACAGTTAACACTTCCTAGAACTCAGCATGCACACCTTTCCTAGTGAAGGCTGCTGCTGCTGCATTAATGCGTCAATAGGACATGTGGAACACGTTCTCAAAAACTAAGAATGGTTTCTTCCCATCCTAGCAAGGAAATAAAAGTTCTAATATATCTTTACCAGTGTGACAGAGCAAATGACTAAATTTCCAATATTACATGGCAAATCGACCTTCGTATATTTCTGCTATCCAGCTTGATAGAAAATTGATTTTCATCCCAAGATGAAGACTATATTTTAATAGTGACATATATTACAGGCCATAAATGGAAATTATTCCTTCTGTTCAGAAAACAAATGGAAAGCCATTAGGAGGTAAGGAGCACAGCTCCTCCTGTTATTAAATTCCCCAAAGGCTAGTGCTTATGAGACACTTTGGTAAAAACATTTTGCATGAGAAAATTTAAAGATTCTTCCTACTTTAAGTCATTTTCTCACAATGCTTTAAATATTTCAGTAGGCGTATTTTTTAAAAAACAAATTTACTTGTCTTTTTTTTGAAAAACAAATATAATACAGTTATGTTAAAAGATCCAACATGACAAATTTAATAGAACCCGAGCGAAGTTGTTTGAAAACCTTGCTGCACTAGGTCTTTAAGAGAAGCCTCTCCTGGGGAACAGCAGCCAACACGAAGCTCCCGCAGAGGCCACGGCCCAGGCCGCGCAGCTGGCACCGAGGGCAAGTCGACTCTGCCAGCAGGCATGCTGGCACGGCCAGTCCAGCTGGCGCTTTCTGTCTCTTGATGAAGGATGGTGTGTGCCGACTTATGTTCTGGCGCACGCTCCTTCTTGCATCCGGGAGAGTAACTAAAGGTGGGGAGGGCTACCTGGGCAGATCCACCCAATTCCCCAGTCATCAGCCTCCTGCGGAGCCGGGGTCAAGATCAAGGATACGGGCTGAACCTGCCACCGTGACAGAATCTACAGGTAGATTAAGAAAAGGCTATCTGCTGCCTTTATTTCAACCACCAGCTCACAGCCTCTTATAAACCCAGGCTCAGTTAAGGAGACTTACTTACAACACGAGCGCCAGCCCTCTGTCCCCACGGCTCTCGTGCTGCCCATGCTTGGCCTCCTCCTGCTGGCTGGTCCCGCCCCGACCCAGCAGGCACCTGGAAGGAGGGCAGGCAAGGCCTCCCGGGGGCCCTGCCCTCCCCTGCCCCTCCCTCAGCAGCCCCTGCTGATCTGGCCCAGCTGCCCCATCTGGTCTCCCCTGTGCCGCTGCTCCTCCGCTCTGCTCCAAAGCACCACGCCAGTCAGAAGAGGCAATTCCACTCGTGACTGTGTCTGAAAGAATACTCTCTCACCATGTGAGAAACTGCTGAAAGAAATGAAGGCCTTCATGAGTGGCCAGACGCCTGTGTTGGCAGTGGGAAGGCCTCAGGCTGTCACCACTGTCGGCCACTACTACCCAGAGTGACCTACAGATCTGATGTGAGCCCCGTCAGGATCCCAGGAGCCTTTTGTGCAGAAATGGAAAAGGTGACCCTCTAATCCACAGGAAATTGCAAGGGGCCCTGAATAGTTAGAAAGGAACAAAGCTGGAAGATCTTCTCTCCCTGCTTTCAAAACGCACTGCAGAGCTACAGTGGCCAGAGCAGCGTGGAACCCGCAGAGGGACAGACGCAAAGACCAGCGGGACAGAAGTCAAGGTCCAGAAGCAGCCACAGCCAGGTGATGTCCATGCAGTGGGGAATGAACCGCCTCCAGCCAATGTGTTGGGACACTGGGCATCCACGGCAAAAGTAAGACCAAAAAGTTAACTCAAAATGGACTGACAACCTAACCTAAGAGGTAAGAGCGCGAACTCTTAAAGAAAACACAGCTAAAGAAAGCCAAAGCTTTCTGACCTGGAACTTGGCAGTGGATTCTTAGGTATGACAGAAAAAGGGTGAGCAATAAGACAGAAATCAGACTTTATCAAAATTGGAAACTTTTGTCCATCAAAGGATATTATCAAAAAAGTGAAAAGACAACCTACAGAATGGGAAAAAATAGGTGAAAATCCTATTTGGCGAAAGGCTTTGGAATCCAGAGTGAGTGAAGAACTCCTTCAATTCAACAACAAAAAAAGCAACCCAATTACAAGAAACAGGCAGAGCGCTGGGCTTGAACAGACATTTCTCCAAAGAGGATATGCAAATGGCCAATAAGTACATGAAAAGATGCTCAATATCATTAGACATTGGCAAAATGCAAATCAAAATCACTATGAGGTCCCACTTCACACCCACAAGGGTGGCTATTATTTAAAAAAACAAACAACCCCCCAAAAACCGGAGAGTATCAAACGTTGGCGAGGATGCACTGTGGGTGGGAGCGTGAAACCGTGTAGCCGTTGTGGAAAGCAGCTTGGCAGGGGAGAAAGAAGAGACACCCTGGGTTCCAGGAAGAATCACAAGGGTGAGCCTCACAAGCTCAGCTGGCCCGACCGGCAGCCAGAAGCTGCTGTCGCACGAAGCTCTAGGTCCAGGTTGCCTGTAAGCACCGGAACGGCAGTCAGGGCTCAAGGGCGCCCCTGAAAAGCAGGGGGCTTGGAGTCCCAAAGGGGAGCCTCTGGGGCCTTGGACCCCCTGAGATTTCCCCGAGTTCTCTACTCCTGTGGGGCTTGGCAAACCCACATCTCCTGGGGCGACCAAGCTTCTCCCCCAAGGCTGAATGAGCAACTAAATCAACTGGCCTTGGTGGTCAGGGCAGACCTATTGTTAGGACACTGGGCACAACTCCTGGTGGTTAATCTACTCTGTAGAGCATCAGGGGTATTAGAGAATCACTATAAATAGTGATGTTGGAAGCAATTCTAGGACATAGGGTCCAACTTCACGGGACTCTCCCCCTCATACCTGGAGACGACGGCCCACGTCTCTGCCTGACCACAGAGGTGAGGGCCGCGCCTCGTCCCACAGCACTCCATCCCACTCTACGCTGGTCCCAAAACTGCATTCCAGGCTCTGTTCTTTGGATCCTGACTTCTTTAGGTAGCAGAGACCCAGAGGATCTGGGGAATGGTTTGAGCATAGGGCGCTCTGTGGAAAATCCTGACAGAAATGGGGGAGGGGGTAGATTTATGGACAAAAATCACACCCAATCAGAGTAGATGCTATTTCTCTCATTCCCAATGTCAACCTGAAGCAAAGAACTCCATTTACTACTGACGAGCAGACACATAGTTTGAACGTCATGGCCATCGGCCAGGCCACAGGCAAGTCTGCTCACGGCCCCCAGCCTGGGCCAGCCTGCCTGTCCCTGAGAGATGCCATTTCCTCCCGCACAGGGTCCAAAGCTCGGGGCTCCCCACGCAGGGAGTCCTCCTTCCCTTCCACTGTCCGGCCCCTCCCGGAACAGCACTGCCTGACTCCTCTGCTGCCAACAGCAAGGGCTGGTGGGCAGGGGGAGGGCGGCACACGTGGAGACTGCGCAGCACAGCAGCCAGGAGGGCCTGCCTGCCCCAGGGCCTGCTCCGCGCCCCCTAGCAGCTGCTTCTTCACCCATGGTCTCCACCATTCTCCGACTCTCTAGGGCCAAGGGCTCCCCCTCCATCCCGCAGAAAGAAGGGAACCCCACGTGCTGCTGCCTCCAGGGCTGGCTTGTGAAAAAGCTGGTTAACAAGCCTGTCACACAAATGGTTGGTAAGTGGTTTTCTGAAAACAGGAACAAAGTAGAGTTTTTAACCAGCTTCCAATTCAGGCAAGGGCTCCTGAACAACACACGGGGCAAGCTGTGGCCTCTAGACCCTGCCTGCCTCCTCCTCACAGCACTGCCAGAGCACCCACGGTGCACAAGGGCCACAGAAAGACCGAGACTTTCCTGTTTACCTTTCTTTGCTTATGTCTTGCTCGTTTGGCTGCTCGAGTACTGCTTACTGGTTTGGTCTCTGAGCTGTTTATAAACTGTAACAAATCTTCTACCTTTCGATGGTCAACTACACTCTCCCTTTCTAAGAGCTGATCAGTTTTTTTAGGTTGTTCTTCTTTCCTCTTGGTCAGGCGTAAACGAAGCTTTTCTCTCATTTCTGCATAATTTCTACTTGTTGGAGCAGCTGGAGGCTAAGACAAATGAGAACATAATTAGATTAAGATTCAAGTTATAACAATTTTGAATATAACCATTTCAGAGCATACATTTTAAAATAACTTTTTTCTTATTACTCAAAGTAATACATATTCATTGTGAAGAGTAAGGAAATAAGATACTCATGCAGAGTAGACAAAACGATCACAAAGTCCTCTGAACACACTGCTTTAGCATCTGCCCCTCCAAGTTACAATATATTCATGAAAAGTCTGGTAGACTATGTACAGTTATGTCAAGAATGGCTTTTTAAACAGAAAAAGGAGTAATTACACATACTGATTTATCTACTTTTTATTTAGTGTGTTATCGTTATTGTTCCCTATCAGTAAATGTGTATCTTTCCATCCATTTGTAGGTTTCCCCTGCAGTGCCCCCAAAAAAAAACTAAAAAGAGAAAGTAAAAATTCCACTTAATTCCAGCACTAAGATATTTCTTAAAAAAAAAAAAAAAAGGATTTATTTATTTATTTAATTTCTTTCTTTCCCCTTCCCCCCAACCAGTTGTCTGCTCTCTGTGTTCATTCGCTGTGTGTTCTTCTGTGAACGCTTCTATTCTTATCAGCAGCACCGGGAATCTGTGTTTCTTTTTCTGTTGTTGCGTCATCTTGCTGTGTCAGCTCTCCGTGTGTGTGGCGCCATTCCCGGGCAGGCTGCACTTTCTTTCACTCTAGGCGGCTCTCCTTACAGGGCGCACTCCTAGCACGTGGGGCTCCCCTATGCGGGGAACACCCTTGCGTGGCAGGGCACTCCTTGCGCGCATCAGCACTGTGCAGGGGCCAGCTCCACACGGGTCAAGGAGGCCCGGGGTTTGAACTGCGGACCTCCCATGTGGTAGGTGGACGCCCTATCCACTGGGCCAAGTCCGCTTCCCAAGATATTTCTTAATAAGTATTAGAAAATATCGCGTGTACATATTCTAGAAAATGCAATCATCACCAACAGAGAAAAAGGCAAACCAAGGCCTCCTACTCTTCCTAGGCAACCACGGCTAACGTTTGTTTGTAGATATGCAAGCCATTGCTCTGGAAAGCTGTACACATATACATGTAAGCTGAATTTTATGCACTTAAAGAAGAGCAACAAACTGTACGCACACACTATTGTTGTAACTGGCTCCATAGAATTCCACTGGATGGGTGCACCCGAATTCAACAGACTGTCACATGCTTGCTGGGCTACCCTACACCTCACTGACTTTCATTTTTGGTATTTCTTAGGAGGCACTGGGGATTGAACCTGGGATGTTATACATGTGAAGCAGGCACTCAACCACCGTGCTACACATACCAGCTCCAGCAACTGTTCTTAAAAATCACAAACAAATACCATATGCAGCGATGAAAATCTTTCTAGATAAATCTTTGGGTAAATAGTCAATTATTTCTTTAGGATAAGTACAGCCTAGAAATGGAATGGCTATTTCAGATCATATCTGCTTTTAAGTGTATTGCAAATAAAATTTCACACACCAAATAATGATACCCTGATTCAACCTAGAATTTGATTCTTGCACAAATCCTTGCAGGGATTTCCTCATTTCACTTTAAACGAAGACGTTAACTCAAGAACAGGCATCGTGAGCCTTTGCTCTGTGTACCTGCTACAGACCACTGAAGCTCACGGTGCCCTCGTGCCCACCCCCGGGGCCTGGGCCAGACACACTTACCCCGCCGTGCCCGAAGAACTCACAGTAGCAGCAGTCACAGTACTTGCCCTCCTTCTGGTTGGTGGAGGTCGAGGTGCTGGAGCTGTGCTCGGAGCAGCTGTCCTCGTCTGCACTCTCGTCCCCGTCGTCCTGCTGTGGGTCGTAGACCCCGTTCTCACAGCGGTGCCCTTCGCAGTCGGGGTCACTGCAAAACCGCGGACAGGCGTGGTCAGCGAGCAGTCCCTCCAACAGGGAGCACACAGCACGCCTCCCGGCAGCTTCTCCGGTCCTCACAACAGCCTGTCGCTGGCCCGTCTCACCGATGAGAGGCCACCAGGGTCACAGGCGGTCAGGGAATGCCACACAGCGACGTGGACAGGTGGCTCAGGCGTGGGACCTTTCACAGAAAACACCCCGCACCTAGAACAGGCTCTTGGGGCTCAGGGCCCTAAGGTGCAGAGCGAGCCATAACATACCGATCCTCTCCAGTCCCCTCCCAGCCCCACGACAGCCCCCTGCGCCTGCTCCTGAGCAGGGGCTTCAAAGGGGCAAGGTCAGGGCAGGGCGACTGTCTTCTTTATGTGGTGGGTGTCGTATTGTGCTTCTCTACTCTGATTCATTTTTTCTTTTCTACTCTGACTTTAGACCTTTCCTCCTGACTCTTCTCAAGGTGTGACAAATAAAACTTGGGCACCAACTGCAGCACAGCTGCTCATGTTGCTATCGGTTAGGAGGTGATCTCCTCTCAAAGACAAACCTGAAGCTGCACCTGACCCCAGGCCTGCGCCCTCTTCAGCACAAGGCTGAGGCTAAGATCCCCAGGCATGGTCAGGGTCGTCCTTGCTCTCCTCTCCTCTACACGCCACCAGGCTCTCTGACTGCAGGGCTCCAAGGAAGGTCCAGCTCCTTGGCCTGGGTGAGAAGGCGACGCTAAGGCTCACCTGCAGACGCTGGGAGGGGCGCTCATGGAGCTGTCGGTGGGGGGTGGCAGGGGTGTGCTGGGAGCGGGACAGAAGCTCTTGCGTGCATCCACAAATCCAGGAGCCGTGGTTGCAGTTTTGGGGCATGATGGAGCTGCAAGGTTGGCAAGATGAGGCGTGGCGGCTGGTGGCAGTGTGGCGGGGGCCAGGGAAGGCAATGGGGCCAGTCCCGTGGGGCTGCTCCTCGGTGCAGCTGGAGCTGCGTGTCTGGGGTCCTCTGGGTTGAGGCCGTGAAAAACTTCACCTGCAGGGAAAGACGCCCAAAGGTGAAGACAACAAGGAATCTAATCATCATTCCTATTTTCCTGAAACGAAATTTTTCCATCCAGTTTTTGTTTTGAAAATGTTCAAACCTACAGAGAATCTGCAGGACTAGCCCAGTGACCCCACAAGCCCTTCGCCCAGATGCACCGAGCATCAGGTGCCTGCCATCGTTACTTCTCACACTCCCTGGCCCAAGGGCCCTGAAGACCTCAGAGCGGAGTCCTGAGAGCCAGAGACGCCCAGCACCGCCACCGGAGTCTCTGCGCCCGATTTCCAATCTCCCTCCAGACGTCTGCCATAGCTTTTTCCCAACCAGCCTCTTTTAACCGTTTTCCGCCTTTTCCAGCACTGACATGTAAGGCTCCAGGCCAGCATCCCTTCATCAGGAGCAGCCGTGTCTCCTCCAGCCTGACTTCAGGAGAGGCATCTCTGCACAACTTCAAGGATGGGGGTGGGAAGGACTCAGCGCACGAGCAAGGGGTATCCAAAACTTCCTCTGTGGCAGAGGCACCTGTCATTTGTAACCAGTCCTCTGTGGGTGATGGCTGCAGGCTGCAGAAACGGGCGCCCCAAACAGAACTGGGGACTCTCCTCTGACCAGTTCAACAAGAGCTGGTCTTTCCTCAGAGGAAGCCTGGAGGTGGGCGGCAGAGAGTGTGCAGTGGGTCCACAGTCCTGCCCTCTGTCCCACCATCTCACCACGTGGTCTCTCCACTCTGGTTCCCAGGAGGGGCTGGGCTCTCGTCACCATCACACCAGGCAGCAAGGTGGTAGGAATACAGAAAATGGACCTGCCTTCTGGCTGAGTAGCTCCTTTGCTTTTCTTTTAAACTTTTTATTTTGAGATAACTGCACATCAGTGGTTTTAGCACCCACAGCAGACACCCGAATCAGACTGCACTGGAGGTCGCCTGCGCCTCCCTCTCACGCCAGGAGGAGGTGGCATGCTTCTGTGGGACAGGGCTGTGCCCTCTTCCCTCCTCTGAGCACCTGTGCACCTGGGCTCCCTAGTCTTGCTGGAGTGCCATGGTCCTCTCGCTGCTCCTTCTGATGCTCAGGCCGCCCCATTGTGCCAGTGCCCGTGGCCTTCTGACATGTGCCTGTCTAGCTCTGGCTGCTCCCTTGTGCTCGGGGGCCTTTCCTGCTCTGTGAGAAGGTTAACCTGAGGCCGCACCTGGGTGCTGTGGGTGCTTGGGACCCCATCAGCACATGTGTCCTGGGTTCCCCTCCACGCACTGCAAGGGAGGCCCCTCCTAGCCCAGGGGGCGGCACAGGGACTGCAGGCCGGGGGTTCAGTGGTCCAGCCACCCATCTAGTCAGGTTCCCTTTGCCCTAGAGTAGTGTGGGGAACAGTAATGACACTTACACCTTTGGCTAGAGGAGTTCAAATGCAATCACAAGGACGATGGAGACGTAGAGGTGAACACGCACCCACAGTCGCCTGGCCCTGTGGCGGGCCGCCTTACCTATGGAGGGGGGTCTTTTGGACGACACCTTAAACTGGCTGTTGCTTGACTGCACCGTGGTGGCTGTGCAGGAGACGGAGGAGGTGGCTGACGACGTGGCCATGACGACTTTGTTTGCTTCCATAAAAGCATCTTGAAAATTGTACAAACACTTCTTTTTTGCAGCGTTTTTTTTCTCTTTACTATCCGAAACGGCAGCTGTTTCGTTGCTAGATGGAGGTGGAAGGGCTTCGGGCCTTGCTTCCGAGAGTGTTGCTCCTAATATGTCACTCCCTTCAGAGAAGAATGGGAAAATTAAGGCTTCTAGAAGAAATAGCATTTAGCCCAAACTCTTGGACATGCTAATGACTGAACACCTAGCCCGGGGGCTGCCAGTGAAGTGAGGACCCTGCTAGCAGGACACTGTCAACTGGCTTTGCATCTAAGAAAAAAGCTGTATTGAGCACCCACTATGTGCCAATTCCTGTGCCAGGTGCTTTTCAAAAGGTATTTTATTTAATGTCATACAACTATCTTCACAGGCTGGTACTATTATTCCCATCTGAAAGATGAAGACACTGCGGCTCAGAGAGACTAAGCAACTTGCCCAAGGTCACACAGCTAGAAGCCCTTTCCAAGCAGAGACCAGGAAGCTCACGTCTAGCTTGTTCTGAGCACTGCAGGGCCGGGATGCGGGCCCCCTGCAGGCTCTTGCTACGTGAAGACAGAGAGGAGGTGCAGGCGCAGCCCCTCTGTAGGGGCACCTGGCCCTGCCTCAAGGGTCGCAGCTGAGCCTCGCAGTGGAGGCAGCTGGGTGGAAGGACCTGACTGGAGGGGACGTATCCCATGTAGGGTCATTATGGAAAGCAGAGGAAGGGGATGGAAGCCCCAGCACTCGGGTGGCCCGATGCATGGTGTCAACCTCCCTGCTGGGCACTGGGCTGAGGCCTGGTCGCCACCCTGCTCCATAGCCATGCCAGCGGCCACGAGGCTGAGCACAGGGCCCTGGGGACAAGGCCTTAGTAAGGGGGAGGAGAGACCCTGTGCCAGCCCAGCCCAGCCCAAGACTCCAGGCTGAGAGCGTCTCTCTGCTTGGCAAGTGCGCAGAACCGGCTGGCGCCAGGGGCAACCAGAGGGAGAGGTGGGGGTCCCGGGGCAGAAGCGGCTGGGCCGGGCCCCCAAGGCCCCTGCCCATGCGAGGGCTGCCGTTAGAAGCCTACAACAGAAACGTCAGCTACTCGGCTTGGAGTATTTTAACACTTTAAGAAATTTTTAACAAATTCCTTACCAGAAATTGTATCTGGCAAGAAAGTGCCAGGATTCCAGTTCTTATCATTCATCACTTCTGATCCCCAAAGACTTATAAATTTAGAACTATTCCACTCTGGAGTATTCCCAAAACAGCTCGGATAAATATGGTCTTGAAGAGATGCATTGAATACCTGATGCTTATTTGTGTGATTCTGAACAGGTGCTGGCGGTAAAGCCTACAAAAAAAAATTTTCTAATCACATATCAAAATTAATATTCTGTTTACCAAAGTAGTTAAGCTACAGACAGTCATTCCTGAAAGCCCCTTGGGAGATCCCCGGTGCGGTGTGCATTTCACAAAGTGCTCAAGAGATCTGTCAGGACACCGCAAGTATGCATCAAATTCAAAGGCAACTTGGCTTCTAACATTCCTCCTTGGTCACATTTTAAACGTGGTGCATTTGCATAACATCTGTTTCTAAGGCTTATTCCCCATCTGACTTTTTAACGATCATGCTGCTAAAAATTCAACTCTGGAATCGCTGATGAAAACTGATAAAACTTTTTACTGTTTTCTCACACTTGGGAAAAGAACAACCTAAGTGTCAAGCGTTCACTGGACTTGATGTTGAGCTTGGAGGCTGAGGTGGCCATTCCAGGAGCTGATCTTACCCGAGCCCCGGTTGCCCCGGGGCCCTGCAGGGCAGACCCTGGGCTGACAGCCTGCAAAGGTGACTGTGGTCTGGCCAGCTGGCATCAAGTACTTAACTGTCCCCAGGAAGACCTGTGGCCTCAGCGGCCCCGCAGCCTCCACACTTGCGCTCGGGCCTCTTTCCCAGCCCATCTCCCCCAGAGCAGCTGGAGCCTTGCCTGTGAGTAATGCACATGCGCCACTGCCTGGCGGCTATCCACGGCTTCCCACTGCTCACAAGCAGGTCCCAAGTCCTCAGCGCAGCCCCAGGAGACCCCAGGGCACCCAGCCCCACCTGCCCGTCCTTCCTGCTCACTAGCCCCTGGACACTCGGGCCCTCCCTCGGTCCTCAAATGCCATGCTCCTCTTGACCCCAACGTGGCGCATGCTGACTCAATCAGTTCGTTACCTCAGTGAGCCTCCTCAGAGCCTCCGCTGCTCCTGCCCACCCCCCACCCAAGACCAGGCGAGCCTGCCCATGAACATACTGGCACCCACCGTTTTGCCTCTGAGCACCTATCACAGAGATAAGGCAAGACCTACACCTGCTGGCTCACTGTCTGTCTTCCCCCAAATTATGTAAGCATCACAAAGGAAAGGGGCATCCGGCCCCCAGACCCTGCTGTGCCCAGCACTTTGTCAATGCCAAGCACACAGCCTTCCCTCAGTGGGCATCCATTGCTGTAAGCACAGGCCCTGCCCTAGAGAAGTTAAAATCGTGACCCTGTGCGATGACAGAGCCAGGCAGCACGGGATGACAACTCAGGGAGGTGTGGGGCAGCCAGAGGACCCTGAGGCTCATGGCAGAGAGGGAAGGGGACAGGGACGGGAAGGGCAGAGGGCGGGCACGCATAGCGCATGGACCTCAATGCAGCGCCGTGCCGATGGGCGTAGGGGCAGGCCTGGGGACAGCCGTGCCCAGGAGCACTGCCTGGCTGGGGCCAATCAGGGTCGACCTTCTATGACGTTGCCCTGAAGTGGAGAGGGGCCCACGGAGGGTTTCAGCAGTGGAGTCCTACAACTTGACGGGGTTTTTAAACGGTCAATTCCGTGGCAGCATGGTGGAACGATGGCACCAAAACAGTGCAAGGGCCTCGGCACGGAGAGGAAGGATGAACTGTGGAGCTATCGAAACAGTAGCTACCGGCTGACTGTCTAGTTTAAGAATGCCCACCTCTGGCCCCTTTTCTGGGAAGTGTCACCAGGTGACGGAGCTGGGGGCTGAACGCTAATCTAGGGCCTCAGCCTTCCCTCTGTAGCGCTCTGACTGGTTCAAGTGTCAGCTCTTCCTTTTCCCAGCTGTGTGACCTCAGGCAAATTACTCAATCGTTGTGTGCTTTAGTTTCCTACCTGTCAACTGGAAATACCTACCTTGGGGTCTGCTGGGAGGATGAAGTCAGAGATCCCTGGCCCGTGGTGGGGGGTGAGGAGGGTGAAGGGGATTAGTGCCGTTTTATAAGACACAGGCCAGCCAGACCAACCAGGCCGCGGCCTCTAGCACAGAGCCTCAGAGCAGAGGAAGATGGGAATGGCTCCCCTGGGCGCTGGGAGGACACGGAGCACCCACCGTAAAGGTCTCTGTGTTGTGAAGGGAGGGGAGGCCGGAGCAGACATTTCAGGACTTGAAAGCAAAACAAACAGGTCTGGACGGGCCACTGAGGACAAAGGTAAGGACATGAACCAGCTGTTTTGGCAGGGGAGCCCCAGGGGTACAGAGCAAGGAAACCTTTCAGTAGATACCAGCTTCTACAAAGTAGTGGAAGGCTAAGAGCGCTTAGTGAGAGAGCATGATGAGAAGTAGCAATTAAAGACAGGGAAAAGGAGCGATTAAATAGATGGCTTCTAAGCCTTAGGGACCTTCCGGTAAAGGGAAGAACTACTGGACAGGTGTAACTCAGCTAGCTGTATCACACTGTACTGGTTGTATGACTCTGGGAAGCTTGGCCCGAGAGCCTATATTCCATCACCCAAATGTGCCAGAGAACTCTCATTCACCGTTCAAAACCCTATTCTGGTGTCACCTCCTCAGTAAAACCAACCCATGGCTCCAATTACTCTTTAGTGTTACTTTTCTACCTTGCCTCTACAGTTTCTATCAAGGCACACTATATAGTATTTTGACTTCTTAAAATATGACGACATTTTTGTCTTCTCTTGAGCCTGCAAGCTCATGGAGAGTAGGGATTTTTGTTTTCCTAGCATGTAGCACAGGGTCTGGCACATATTGGATGTTCAATATATGTTTAGTGAAGGATTGAGCACAGAGTAGTCAAGGCGCACAGCCCGTGTGGGTGAAGGTGTTCTGCAGGAACACATCCATCAATCCAACGTTGGAAAGCAAAGTTCATGATTCTACAAGTCCTATTTATACACTTCTTCGAGAAGCCCATCTACTCGAAAAAGGAGGTCCAGGTGTACAGACAAAAGGCAGTGAACAGGGGGCTCCAGAACAACACAAGGTGTATTTTTTAAATCAGTGTTTCAGCACCAGTTGCCCACGGACCTCAACAGCGTAAGAAAAGGTGCCTGTCAACGAGACTAGTTTTGGGTCCTGCCTCCGTGAATCCACCATGACTTAGCCACGGACTAAGTGGTGACAATCACTAGCACACTCTTCACACGAGTCCACCAGCTTCCATCAACAGTTCTGAATCGTTCTCCACTTTTGAGACCAAAGAAGTACTTCATAGGAAAACAACATTTTTGCCTTAAATGAAATCTCTGACACAAACACAGTCAAAATCCTCACTGGACACATGTCCCGAGTTTGTCCAAAGTCGGGTGAAGCAGACTGTTTTCTACAGCACCTAATGCCCAGCTCCGATACTATGCACTCAAAAAGACATGCTGCAGGCAGACTAAATCTGCAAATGCATGCTTGCAAAAGACAACCAACACTGTTCAAAAAACGGTTTCTGATTATTCAACAGTTAATAAGAAAATGAGGCTGACCATCCTGTATTTCTGCTTAACCGAGGTTTTTCAAAATCCCTCCCAGAGAGGCAAAACTTCTGTTTTGCCCTTGCTATTTCTCGGTTCCAAAGAACTGAACACAACCTCTAACAGAAAACATAGGCCAAATCTCCTAAGACCACCCCAAGTCAGAATCTGTTTTATGTCCCTCATTTCCACACAGCTCTCCCCTCCAGCGCCCTGTCTCAACTTACACCACTCTAACCTTATGAACACCGCCGCAACAGTGGTACTTAATTCTCAAATAAGCCTCTAAGGGAGGGGTCAGGTGCAAGCCTGGGCCTCAGAGACAACGGGGGATCTCAGACTGACCCCAGGGCTCAGCGCCATGCCCGCCCGGCACCTGGAGCTGCCTGGTGGCTGCTTTCAAAATGTCCATGTGGTCCCCTAGAGAAGGCACACTTTCCTAGTTATCGCTGGCCCTGCAGGATGGAGCAACCCGCTGCTCCTTGGCCAGCACGCTGGTGGGCGCTGCCCAGATTCGGAAGCACGGCCCCAGCCAGAACACACCTGCTCCTCACCCGAAGGCTGTGCTTTCTTTTCCGCCCAGGCTTGGTCAAGTCCTGGAGGTGAAGGGGACTGACGGACACTAGATCCTAGACAGACCACAGCAAACACCTCCCTAGGAAATTGCTGAGCCACAGCAAAAGCAAGGGAAACTGCCAAAGGGAAAAAGGAAAGACATGGTGAGAACATGGGGACAGAAACACAGAGCGGTGAGGGTGGGCGTTAGGGAGAGCTGCCCTGAAGGCATCAGCAGTTACGGGCAGGAAGCCTGGGTGAGCAGGCAGGGCAAGGCAGTGGACATGCAGGAGATTAGATTCTCCCACACCAGGGCCAGGACTCAGACCCGGACCTGGGCCCCGTCCCAGAAGGGACCTAGGACTCTCCCAGGCAGGGGCTTCCCCAGGCTCCCACTCCCTGTTTGGAAGCTTGGGATTCTCACATATTCATCTGGACAAAGGCATGCCCAGAAAATGAAAAATTACCAAACATACGAGGAAACAACACCCCATGAGTAAGTGAGCAGAGACAATAAAGGCCAGACACAGAACAACTATGCAAAGGCTTAAAGAAAGAAAAGATGGAATAAAAATGACCAAGGAGCACGAGAACATGAACTGATAGACATAGAGAAATAAATTAACTAAAGCTGAGAAATAAGAATAGGACTTGGAATTTAACATGCTTAGAGGTGTACTGACTGAATTAAAGGGTTACATGGTATCCTTTATTTGGAAGCAGAGTAAAGACAGTAACATAGATTTGAAGACAAATATGCATAGTAAAATTCTAGGGCTGACTGGTACTCCAGAAATAAGGGCCACAGAGCACATAATCTTCCAGGCAGGACAGGGGGAAATGGAGTAAAGGGAAGACACCTCAAAAGGTAAGAAAGAAGGGAGTGGATGTAGCTCAGTAGTTGAGCACCTACTTCCCATGTACAAGGTCTTGGGTTCCATTCCCAGTACCTCCTAAAAGAAAGAGAATAAAAATAAAAGACAAGACCAACAAAAAGCACAAAGCAAGACTGTAAACATTCCAAATATCCCATTAAGTACACTAATATAAATAGGCTAAAAGTCCTAGCTAAAATACACATTGTCAGACTAGCAGAACAGCAATATGCTATTAACAAAGGAAAATTAAAACCAAAAGGAATAAGAAAAAACAATTCAATGCAAGTGTTAACGAAAACAAAGCTGTGATAAAATAGTGTCACATAACTGACAATAGGGATAAAGAAATCACTGAAATGCTCAATTCACAAGGAAGAGTTAATGTTCTATGCATAGGACCATAGTCTCAAGGAAAAAAAAAAAAAGTGGCATCTAAAAAACATTAAATTCCAGGCACTGAGACTTCCAGCATCAGCTCTAATCTACAGAATTTGGAAGCTGTCACTTCTGTCCTTACAATAAAAAAAAGCTGGACCAATTGAAAATCCATGACTTTTCTTGGACCCATGAGAGGACTGAGTTTACAGGTAAAGAGCGCCCTAAAATCTGGAGAGGGGGTGAATCCCTGAGTAGCAGCCAAGCTCTGCTGGCCTGAAGCAAAAATCACCAATAGCTATATAAACCGGGAGAAGCACTTGAGGGAGCACTTCCACTGAGCGCCGGGCGTGGACGCTGCCCAGGTATGGGCCAGGGTGAGAACACGCAAGTCCCGGGTGCGGTGAGAGGGGCCCACACTCACATGGGTGTCACCTCCAGGAAACCTCTAGTTCTCCTGATGAGTGTGAGGAAGATCCACTAGAGCAAGGGAAGGGGAAGAGTCACCTGGCCATCACTGAGAAGGCCTCCTTCCAGGGCCTCCAACGAAACAAGACTGGGTCACGGCGGGAAGACGGTAAGACACAGACTCCTCGAGGAGGTGGACGCAGCAAGCCCAGGCGAGAGGGGAGACGGAAACACAGACACTAGAGGGCCTCGAAGCCGCTGGCACCTATGGCTAGAGCAGACGCTAACAGAGCCAAGTCCTAGCTGGGTTACTGAAGGAACATGGCACATGGTGAAATTTTAAGACAGGGCATTTAAAATATTTCTGATTAATATGCTAAGGACGCTAATGGAAAAAGTGGACAACATGTAAGAATGTATGGGTAATGTAAACAGAGATGGATGCTCTAAGAAAGAATCAAAAGGAAACGCTCGAAATCAAAAACACTGTAACAGCAATAGAATATGCTTTTGACGGGCTCATCAGCAGACTGGACACAGGCGAGGAAAGAATTATTGAACTTGAAGCAATGCCAATAGAAATTTCTCAAAATGAAATGCAAAGAGAAAAGAATGAAAAACAAAACCAAACCAAGAGGGCAGAATGAAACACCCAAGAACTGTTGGACAATTTCAGAAAGTATGATACACATGTAATGGGGCCACAAGAAAGAGAAAAGGCTTGAAGAAACATTTGAAGTAATAAGGGCGGAGAATTTTCCAAAATTAATGACAGACATCAAAACCACAGCTACAAGAAGCTCAGAGAACACCAAAAAAACTACATCTAGGCATACCATATTCAAAGAGCAGAAAACCAGACCAAGCAAACATCCTGAAAGCAAAGAGAACGGGGCAGGGAGCACCTCGCCATGAGGACAGGGCCAGGAAGTGCCCTGCACGGCTCCCAGAAGCCAGGCTAGCAAGGAGGGAGCCCAGGGAAACATGGGTAGAGTGTTCAAGGGAAAAAAGGTGCGACCTGGAATCCAGCACCTAGTGAAATTTCCCTTCAAAAGTGAAGAAGAAATAGGCTTTTTCAGACAAAGAAAAAACAAGGACGTCCACCACAAGCAGACCTGGCCTTTAGTGTTACTGGAGGAAAGTAAGGTAGGAGGAAAACATCCAGGCCAGAAACTGGGGTCTAATAAAGACAGGGTGAGGGTCAAAGGAAATATCTCTTTTTCTTATTCTTCATCAATGTAAAAAAAAGAACTAGTTTAAAATAATAACTGTAACTATGAACAGGGCAAGTACAGCATAAGGATAAGTGAAAACAATGACAGCAACGTCCCCAGGGATGGGCGGGACAAACCAGGGAATACTCTGCTATGCCATGCAGGCAGTCTGTTATTTGAAGGTGGCCTCAGATTAGTTAAAAATGTGTATTGTAAACTCTAGGATCATTGCTAGTAATTTTTTTTTTTTAAAGATTTTATTTATTTATTTAATTTCCCCCCCTCCCCTGGTTGTCTGTTCTTGGTGTCTATTTGCTGCGTCTTGTTTCTTTTGTCCGCTTCTGTTGTCGTCAGCGGCACGGGAAGTGTGGGCCGCACCATTCCTGGGCAGGCTGCTCTCTCTTTTCACGCTGGGCGGCTCTCCTCACGGGCGCACTCCTTGCGCGTGGGGCTCCCCCACGCGGGGGACACCCTTGCGTGGCACGGCACTCCTTGCGCGCATCAGCACTGCGCATGGCCAGCTCCACACGGGTCAAGAAGGCCCGGGGTTTGAACCGCGGACCTCCCATATGGTAGACGGACGCCCTAACCACTGGGCCAAAGTCCGTTTCCCCTGTAATTTTTTTTTTTTAATGAGGCATAATTACTACACCAAGAGAAGAGATAAAATGTAATTATATAAAATGCTCAACTAAAACCAGAGAAGACAAAAAAAAAGAAGCCTCTGGCAGCAAATAGAAGAGAGTTTCAAATATGGCTGCTATTAATCCAAATATGTCAATAATCACTTTAAATGTGAATAGTCCAAACATACCAATTAAAATAGATATTTTCTGATTAGATTAAAAAAACCAAGATGCAACTATATGTTGTCTACAAGAAAACTACTTTAAATATGAAGACTAAGGGAAACGGACTTTGGCCCAGTGGTTAGGGCGTCCGTCTACCACATGGGAGGTCCGCGGTTCAAACCCCGGGCCTCCTTGACCCGTGTGGAGCTGGCCATGCGCAGTGCTGATGCGCGCAAGGAGTGCCGTGCCATGCAGGGGTGTCCCCCGCGTGGGGGAGCCCCATGCGCAAGGAATGCACCCATAAGGAGAGCCACCCAGCACGAAAGAAAGTGCAGCCTGCCCAGGAATGGCGCCGCCCACACTTCCCGTGCTGCTGATGACAACAGAAGCGGACAAAGAAACAAGACGCAGCAAATGGACACCAAGAACAGACAACCAGGGGAGGGGGGGAAATTAAATAAATAAATAAATCTTAAAAAAAAAAAAAAAAGAAGACTAAAGTAAAAGTAAAGCAATGGGGACAAATATAGCACATTAACACTATTTGAAAGAAAGCTGAAACAGCTATGCTAATTTTATACAAAGCAGACTCCATCATAACAAGGAAAATTAGCAGGGATGGAGTGGGGTACTCCATAAAAATAAAGAGGTCAGTTCTCTAGGAAAACAAAACAACCCTAAATACATACACACCTAACAACAGAGCATCAAAATACGTGAGGCAAAAGCTAAGAGAGAAAACAGGCGCCCGCACTATTGCAGCTGGAGACTCCAATGCCACCTGCCAGCAACGACAGGTGAGGCCGGCGCTGGCAACAGCCCTGCGGAGTGCGCGGGCAGCGTCCCTGTTCCCACAGCTTGCCCAGCAGCAAGCACAGGCCACAGCCTCAAGCTCACTGGGGATGGGGAGTCACCAAGACAGGAAACATCCTGCCACCCAGCATACCTACACAAAGTCAAAGGAGAAGTAATACAAAGTGAGTTCTTCAGACCACAGTGGAATTAAACTAGAAACTGGAAACAGAAAGATACCTGGAAACTCCCCCGATATTTAGAAATCAAATTATATGTTTACTTTTTCTCTAGTACTTCATTACTGTATTTTCCTTCTGCAACTACATTTAATTTCTAAATAACATATCTAGACATGTAAATTAATCAATGGTATTAAGAAATCTGAAACTAGGAATAGTCTCTAAAATTTATTAATTTCAAGAAAATAATTTTTCATCATAGTTACTGTAAGTATTTTAGGCATTACACGTATACCCACAATGAGCCAAGTATAAAAGAAGAATTAAGATACAGGCTTAAAGACAGAACTGAAACTCCTTAAAGCAGCTGATAGTGCAGAACTGGATGAGACACAGAAAGGAAGGTCAGAAGGGCCTCGCGCCTTCCACCTCTGGGCTCCAATGACCTCGATCCTCCTGGCATTGCGAGGAGACCCACTTAGGTATCCTGGAGACAAGCTGGGTCATTCTAACGGGGCACACGTGTTCTCTGGAAGAGGTTTCTACCAGTTCCAATGGGGTTACCAGGTTAAGCAACTAACTCAAATAACATAAACTTTTGTAAGATCTGTTAACTGACAATGCTTGTTAAGAGAAACAAACATTTTCATGTCAGATACAAATGAAGTATTTGGTAATGGCAACTCATTTTTACAAATAAAAATATCAACTTGCTAGAGCATTTTAAATGTATTGATGAATAATCTTGATATTAGTAACAAAGTGGTTGCAAAAAGGTTTGATTATAAATTCTTAAGTTTCCGAATTTAGCTTGACAGCTGTATTTCCTTTCTACTTATGACTCTTTCACATCCTCTAGATTCAAGCTTAACAGGTATCAAATGAAGAGATACCAGATACAAATGGTGTTCCTAAAAAAAGGCTTTCTTCCCCTTTTACCCGTACACAGACTACCTATAACTTCCAGAGAAAAGGTCAAAAACCAGAGGAGAATATCCATTTTTAAGCTAACTACAGTGTCCCAACAGCCTTCAGGAAGACACAGCTCCACTAGCTGTCATGGATTTTTGGGAAACACATTTACCCAGAGGAAAGCAGGCTACTTATTTTAGTTAGTTAGTTAGTTAGTTAGTTATTTTTGGGAGGTACCAGGGATTGAACCCAGACCTTGAGTGTGGGAAGCAGGTGCTCAACCAATGAGCTATATACCTGCTCCCTGCAGGCTATTTTTAAATAGTAACTTAGTAAAACTTGGGGAACATTCCAATTTTGATCAATTAGAGCTAACCTTGAACCAGAATAACTAGTAAAAATAAAAAACAACCAGAATTTATGGTCAAAGTCAACAAAGGTAAGTTCGAAATGGATAGAGGCAAAGCTATCTAAAGTATGAAGACTGAAACCAATCTAAAAATGTAACTGCAAAACGCAAGGTTCTGAATAACTGCATGGGGTTCCCCAGGAGGAAAGGCCCATAACCTCACGGGACTTCCTAAACAGGCAGGCTCTTTCCTGTCTGCCCTCTGGGTACCGCTCAAATCCCTCCACACCATCACGATTTCCCACTGCGTTGCTCTTAGAAAGGCTCCACAAACTTTTCAAAACACGAAGATTAAAGCCTTTTCAAGTCCAGTCAAAATCAGCAATGTGAGAGAATCTGGACCCTTTCTCCTTAACGCTGTGCATTTCTAAAGTCCTTAAGCTTGGACGTGGCAGAACCCAGCCAGTGCAAGAGGCCTCCTACACTTACCCTGTGAGAGCGAGAACCAGGCCCTAAGGACTACAGGAGAGAGGGCAGAGGGTGTCCAGGTGGGCAGATGGAACCTGAGGACGACTGGTTACCAGCTTGCCTGATAAACTAATGTTCTCATGAGTTTGGAATGAATAAGTCATGACTTTCATCGTTGTTTGTAATGACTTTCAATTATAAAGGCTCAAACTTCCCAGAGCTTAAGAGATTACACGGCAAAAGAAAACACTTGCAGACCTTCCTGGCAGGTGTAGATGGTGTACTATGCAAGTTGCCAATTTATAAATTTGTCGTTTCAAACAGGTACCCCTGTGAGATCCTTGTGATGGGGAAGTTTTAGCCTTTTCTGATCCAACATACCTTACTGTGTGTAAACGGGGGTGCTGTATACAAGGTGGGGTGAATAAGAGGGCGAGGCAGATGTGGAATAGTGTGCAAAGGTACATGTCCATGGATGTGGGGGTAAAGGTGAAGTGCAGGATGTGTCGGCTTCTCCGGGTTCAAGAACTGGTGGCCAGGAGGAAGAGCTCCAGCTGTCATCGCTGACGTTGTCAATCCCGAAGCTTCTTGTTTGCAAACATGACATTCACAAGTGTTCTGAGCTTGCTCAGTCTAAAGGCAAAGAAAAAAAAAAAGTACATAATTACCAAAACAAAGAACATAACAGCTACACGGAAGCCAGTCACATTTCTGCAGAGCAGTTGCACAGCAAATGCCAAGGCAATGGGGGTCGTCCTGATACCCGAACTGGCCGGCCCCACGCCCTGGTGTGGAAAAATGCGGGGTTCCAAGAGACGGCAACTGAAGACGTCTGCCAAGAAGAGATGAGCACGTCACCCTCCAAGCAGGTACGTATGGGGGTAGCAGCCTGAGTCTGTATCCTCTGCCTGCCTGAGCAGGGAGAAGAAAACTGGTGAGGACAGCAGAGGGAGGAGAGGCAGCTGGGACCGGGATGGCTATCTCTGCTGGGCCGAGAGTGCTAATAAATGGTTATACAAAGTCTCCTTAGACTGGACCAAAGAAGGGGCTTCCAGCTATGGTGAAACACTAGTGAATCAACCCCCCCCCCCCCAATCCAAAACAAATGTAAACAAACTGAGAAACATTTATTTATGTGAATCAGCTAGAACCACGGGTGAGAATAGCTAGTGAGAGTCTGGCCTTCCTGCCTGGGCTGTTCCCATCCTCCCACCCCCAGTATCAGCTCGGCTGGTGGGAATTGGAGTTCCACCAGAGCCAGGCTATTGAGAAGAGCTCTGCCGCCAGAGGAGCAGATGCGACTTCAGGCAGTGGGCAAAGCCCACTGCGATGATGTCAGTAAAAGAAGCAGACTCTAGAAAACATACAGGTGCCCTGGCTGCAGTGAATGACAGCAGAGAGGAAACTCCCAGGGAGACCCTGGCGACGTGAGAGCAATGCAGCAGCTGCACAAACCCTTCACACCCTGCTGGTGGACCAGGAGGGAAGTCTGTGCGAAGATCGCTTTGAGCACTGCTGCCCACTGAGGGTGCTCCCCAACTCACAGACAGACACGAGCACAGGGGGCGGACGCCCTGCAGGCTGGAGGCACGTGAGCAAACCTCTGTCCAAATAATTGGCTGTCCAATAAACTACACAGACACGGGTGTAACCTCTAGGAAGCTAAGCTGAAAAACAAAAAGAACGAAAAAACTGAGCAGAGCCATTGTAAGTGGAAAAAAGAGCCTGCTATTTAAATCCAGGAACAAAACAAAAATCAAAATGAAAATAACAAAAAACCCATAAATGGGAAAGTCAGAATGCAAGGTTGCTATATTATATAAAACGTTCAGGTCTCAACAAAAAATTACAAGAAATGCAAAGAAACTTTCCTTGTAGGAAAAAGAACAGTCAAAGTAAGCACTCATTAGAAACTGATTCTGAGATTCTGAGTGGGCCTAAATATTGGATTTTGCACACACAGATTTCAAAGCATTTTATAAATATGTTCCAAGGGTTAAAATAAACTATGTTCAAGGAATTAAATGAACATACGAAGACAAATATTTAAAATACATGAAATCTCAGTAAAGAAAAATAAAAAAGAATGAAATCGAAATTCCAGAGGTGAAAGTACAATAACTGAAATAAAAATCTCCCTAGGATGACAGCTCAATAGCAGATTTGAGATGGCAGAAAAAAAGTATCTATGAAGGTGAAGAAAGAGCAATAGAAAATATCAAAACTGAAGAGAAGGAAAAAAGGTAATGAAAAGGAATCAGAGACCCATGGGAGAAAATGAAGCGTACCAACATATATACAATAAATCCCTAAAAGGAAGAGATAAAAAGGGAAGAAAAACACACAAAGAAATAATGGCTGAAAACTTTCACTTCGCAAATTTGATGAAAATCCTTAGTCTACAGATCCATGAAGCTCAACAAACCCTCAGACAAAAACAAAGAGGTATACACTCTGATACATCATAGTCAAACTGCTGAAAGACAAAGAAAAAAAAAATCCCAGATGCAGCAGGAGAAAAGTGCCTGATGGTGAAACAGAGGCTGCTGACTCCTGGTCAGACACAGTGAGGCCTGCGGACGGTGAAAGGACACACACACAATGCTGAAGGAGGAATTGTCAACTAAGAATTCTATCTCCAACAAAACCATCTTTCAGAAATGAACACAAAGTGAAGACATTTCCAGGTAAGAAAAATTACGAGAACTCATTAGGAAAAGGAAGGAATGAGAAACTCCAAAATCCACCTGTAAAGGTATAAAAGATTATTTAAGCCCATTTTCACTCTTCTTTTCTCTTCTGTAAACAACATAAAATTGTATAAAGCAATAACTATAATACCATGTTATTAAGTTTATATAACATACAATGTAATAATGTAATATATATGACAAGAGTTCAGAGAAAGAAAGACATGGAGCTATATTGAGGTCAAAGTTTCTATATTATACCAAATTCAAGTATACATGGAACATTATTTAGGCCAGATCATATGACAGGCCATAAACCAACTCTTGATATATAAGAGATCTCTAAAATGCAATAACATAAGGTTTTGTTTTAAGAACTAGAGAAAGAAAAACAACCTGAATCCAAGATAGAATAAAGAGACAAAGATAAAAAAGAGTGAAAATCAATGAAATAAAAAACAGATTAACAAAAAATGAGGGGGAGTGGATGTGGCACAAGTAGATGAGGCACCTGCTTCCCATATGGGAAGTCCCAGGTTTGGTTCCTGGTGTCTCCTAAAAAGAAAACAAACAGAGCAGACAATGAGCAAAAACAAATGAGTAAACAATGAGCAAACAGATGACGGAGCCAACAGCCAACTCAGGGCAGTTGATGTGGCTGAGGTCCTGGTAAACTTCTGGTGAACTTTTCATTTGACTTAGGGAGTTAAAAAAGAGAGAAGACAAAACTACCTAAATCAGGAATGTGTATTACTAGAGACCCTACAGAATAAAAAGGATTATAAGGGAATATTATAAACAGTTTTACGCCAACAAATCGGACAACTTAAGATAAAATGGACAAATTCCTAGAAAAAAAAAAAAAGATTACCAAAATTTGCTCAAAAAGAAACAGAAAATCTGAACAGACACTATAACAAGTAAAAATATTAAATCAGTAATTAAAAATCTTCCCATAAAGACAAGGACAGGTCCTGAGGATTTCACTGACAAATTCTATTAATTGTTTAAGGAAGAAAATATACCAATCCTGTATTAACTCTTTCAGAAAATACAGGAGAATAATAACACTTCCCACCTCATTGAAGAGGCCAGTATTAGCCTGATACTGAAGCCAGACAAAAATATCACAAGAACAGAAAACTAAACACCAGTATCTTTTATGACTATAGATGAGAAAAACCCTTAACAAAATACTAGCAAACTAATCCAGCTACTATTTAAAATTAAAAGGATTATACCCTATGACTTGGTGGGATTATCCCAGGAATGCATACCAAATGATGTGTTATACCACAGTAACAGGATAAAGGATGAAAACTACAGAATTATCTCAATAAGTGCAGAAAAGACATTTGAAAAATCCAATGCCCATTCCTTTTAAAAGAAAACGTTCCTCAAACTGATAAATGGCATCTAAAATTTCTACAGGTAGCATCATACTTAATGGTCAAAGACTGAATGCTTTCCTCCTATGACTGGCGAATAAGATAATGATGTCTGCTTATACTACTTCTATTTGACGTTGTACTGGATATTCTTCCAGCCAGCTAAGTAAGGCAAGAATAAGAAATTAAAGGTATTCATATTGGAAAGGAATAAGTAAAACTGTCTTTATTTACAGACAATATATTTCTTGTATGTAGAAAATCCAAAAAAATCTACCAAAAACTTTTTAAAAAACCTATTAGAATTAATAAAGGAGTTTAGCAAAGTTGCAGAATATAAAATAAGCAAATATCAATTGTATTTCTACATAATACCAACTATCAACTGGAAATGGAAAATTTTAAATACCATTATAGGATAAAAAAATACGTAGTTCTACAGAATGAACTTAAGGTATATAGTCAAAACCCACAGACTGAAGTTTTTAAAAGTTGCTAAAAGACCCCAGAAATTAAAGATAATTTAAATAAGTATAAAGATTTATTGTCCTCATAGATTGGAAGATTTGGTATTATTAATATTTCATATTTCTCAAACTGATCTATACCTACCCACAAATGAAAGACCAGAGACCTAGAGGATTTCACTGGTCAATTATATCAAATATTCCAGAACTCAAAATGCAAGCAGACTTCTTGGTAGAAAATTGACAAGTTGATCCTAAAATGCAAAGGACCTTGAATAGCCTAAACAATTTTTAAAAAGGACCACTAAGCTGAAGACACACTTTATCTGATTTCAAAGGTATACTATAAAGGAATATAAAGGCAGTGAAGTACAGGTATAAGGAAAGACACAGAGAACAACTGAACAAAACGGAGAGTCCAAACATAAACCTTTACATTTACAATCAATTGATTTTTCACAAAAGGTCAAGGAAATTACATGGGGGAAAGGATGGTCTTTTCAGCAAATGGCGCTGGGGAAACTGGATAGCCATATACAAAAAGATTAATTTAGACCTCATACCATAAACAAAAATTAAGACAAAGTAAACCACAGACCTAAATGTAAGCGCTGAAATTACAAAACTTTCAGAGGAAAACAGTTTTGGATTAGACAAAAGTTTCTGAGATATCACATGAAAGCATGTCTCCTAAAAGAACGTATCGATAATATGGGATACATTACAATCTAAAAACTTGTTTTTCAAAAGATATTATAAGGGGAAACATGTGGCTCAAGCAGATGGGTGCCCGCCTACCACATGGGCGGGGGGGGGGGCGGACGCGGGGAGGGGAGAGGTCCCAGGTTCAGTTCCTGGTGCCTCCTAGAGAAAACAAACAGGAGAGTAAGCTGACCCAACAGGCTGATATGGCGATCTGACACAACAAGATGATGCCACAAGATGACAAAACGAGGAAACACAATGAGAGACACAACAAGCAGGGAGTGGAAGTGGCTCAAGTGATGGGGCACCTCCCTCCCACATGGGAGGTCCCAAGTTCAGTTCCCGATGCTCTGCAGACACAGAGAGCACACAATGAACAGACACAGAAAGCAGACAGTGAGAGCAACCATGAGGGGCAGAGAGAAATAAATAAAATAAACCTTAAAAAAAAAAAAAAGACACTATAAGAAAATTAATAGACATGCTATATACCAGCAAGAAATATTTGCAAATCATATAGTAGATAAAGGATATAAACAACTCTTACAACTCAATTTAAAAATGGGTAAAATGTTTGAATGGACATTTTACCAAAGAGTGAAATATGAAAATATGCTCAACGTCATTAATTAGAGAAATACAAATTAAAACCACAATGTTATGCTACTATAACACCCACTAAAGATGGTTATAATCCGAAACACCAAGTGTTAAAAAAAAAAAAAGAGTATAGGTAGAAAACTGGAATTGTCGTACATTACTGGTGGGAATATAAAATCACACTGTTTTGGAAAAGAGTTGAGCAGTTTTTTTTAAAAAGGTTAAACATATACTAACCATACAACCAGCAATCCCACTCCTAGGTATGTACCCAAAAGAAAAGAAAACACCTATTCACGCAAACATTTATACACACATGTACATAGCAGCACTATTCCTATTAATCAAACTCTGGAAACAACCCAAATGTCCACAAATGATTTCTATGTACAAGAGGCAGCAAAATAAATACTACAAAAACCCAAAAGAATTTCTGCTGCAAGGATAAAAATTACTACTACTTTGTCCTAAAATAGTACCTCTTAAACAGAAATTTTCAAGCAGTTCTGAGAGTTACTTTGTCAACCTTATGCAATTTTTGAGGATGCTATTCACAATGAGATTACCATTTTGAAGGTAGAAAGAGGTAAATAATCTGTCCACTGCAGTGCACCAATTAATACCTGGGAACAGAGCCAGGAATCCTGACTTAGTCCATGGTACCAAGCACTAAAATAAGCTTTGTTTGGGAAGTCTAATGCCAAATTCTAAAATTAAACACAAACTTTAATATGTATAATTACATAAAGGTATTCAACTTCAAAGAACATTATAGTCAATGTTTATAAAAAAAAATCACATATCCACTTAATAAACAAATATTGTCTTTTGCCAAGCAAATCTCTTTAATACATAAGAGTACACAGAGAATGAAAAGACAAAGAAAACGGGCAAGACAGGAACTGGCAATTGACAGAAAACAAACGCCCGTAAATGTATGAAAGGATACTCAGCTTTGGCCATAAATTAGTGAAATGAAAATTGAAACCAATTGGAGGTTACCATTTCTAACCCAACCCAAAGCAGTGACTCCACTGTTTCCAGGTGGCCGTTGTGATGTTGCTGCCCCCTCCCCACTTACTCTGCCCAGAAAGCCCACTGCTGATGACCAATCACCAGGACGCATTTGCTTACTTATGAAATGTGGGCATGTAAGGTTATGCACTAAATAGTTTATAATGGCAAAGCAGTGGGAAACTGGTTAAAAGCGAAAACCAGGGAAGCAGATGTGGTTCAAGTGATATGGCCTCCGCCTACCATACGGGAGGACCTGGGTTCGATCCCTGCGGTTTCCTGGTGAAAAAGAAGAAGAGAGGGGCGGTGGACTTGGCCCAGCGGTTAGGGTGTCCATCTACCACATCGGAGGTCCGTGCTTCAAACCCCGGGCCTCCTGACTGTGTGGAGCTGGCCCATGCGCAGTGCTGATGCGTGCAAGGAGTGCCCTGCCACACAGGGGTGTCCCCTGTGTAGGGAAGCCCCATGAGCAAGGAGTGGGCCCCATAAGGAGAGTCACCCAGTGCAAAAGAAAGTGCAGCCTGCCCAGGAATGGCACCGCACACACGGAAAGCTGACACAACAAGATGACGCAACAAAAAGAAACACAGATTCCCGTGCCACTGACAACAACAGAAGCAGACACAGCAAACAGACACAGGGAACAGACAACCGGGGTGGGGAGGGAAGGGGAGAGAAATAAATAAATAAATCTTTAAAAAAAAAAAGGAAGAGAAAGCGTGCCCGTGCATCGAGCCAGTACCCACGCAGTGAGCCAGTGCCTGTGCAAGTGAGTCATGCAGCAAGATGATGCCACAACAAAAGAGAGACGAAGGGGAGAGTCAAGGTAGGCACAGCAGAGACCAGGAACTGAGGTAGTGCAATTGACAGGGAATCTCTCTCCACATCAGAGGTCCCCAGGATTGAATCCCAGTGAATCCTAGAGGAGAAAAAATGAGAAGACAAAAAGAGGAATAGATACATAAGGTCACGCAGTGAATGGACACAGACAGCAAAAACAGCAGGGTGGGGGGGGAGGGGAAGGAAAAAATTATTAAAAAAAAAACCCCAAACTAATGAACAAACCACAGAGAAAGTATTCTGCCCTAAGACTACACCTTTACTCTTCCTGAATTTCTGGCCTAAGGACTTTGACTCTCGGCAGAATGTCCACTCTCTGGCCTGCCCTATGGGACTTGGATTTGCTGACCCCCACAATCATGTGGGCCTATTCCTAAAATTTTAAAAGCAGTCCCTAAAAACTGAAAATAAAACAAGATAGAGAGTTGTAGACTCATAATAGAACAGGCTTCCTCCAGGAATTCCAATAAACAAAGTAAACAAACAACAGAAGCCTACAGTGTGTCCACATAATGAAACGCAGAGGACGAGAAACTGCTCCCTATAAAGACAGAATAGGGCTGTTCAGAACATATTGTAGACAAGAGGTATACTAGCATACAGCCCTTTCCTTAAGAAAGGGGAAGAATAAATATTTGTATTAACATCAACACAGAAAGGACATACAATAAACAAATGAAACTAGTTACCTACTGGGACTGCCGAGGGGACGTACTGAACAGGGTAGATGCAGAAATGAACAATACCTCTCAGTATACACCTTCTAAAGTATATTTTTTGGGAAATGGATGTGGTTCAAGTGATTGAGCTTCTGCCTACCACAGAGGAGGTCCCTGGTTTGGTTCCTGGTGCCTCCTAAAGAAGACAGTGAGCTGGTGTGAGAGGCAGGCATGGCAAGCTGACACAGCAAGATGACACAAGAGACACAAGGAGAAAACATAATGAGACACAACAAAGGAGGGAGCAGAGGTTCTCAGTGCCTCCTAAAGAAGACAAGCAAGACAGCAAGCTGACATGACAAGCAGGTACAGCAAGTTGATGCAACAAGATAATACAACAAGAGAGACACAAGAAAGAAAAACATAATCACAACGAAGCAGGGAATGGAGATGGCTCAAGAGAGTAGGCGCCTCCCTCCCACATCAGAGGTCCTGGGTTTGGTTCCTGGTGCCTGCTAAAGAAACAAGGAAGATGAACAGACGTGGGGAGAAGTAAATAATAAATCTTGGGGGGGAGAAAGGTTTATTTTTCTTTTTTGAACCATTTATTACATCATCTATTAAAATTATCTAATGAACCAAGCACCTTAACCTCCACTTATCATCCTTTCATTTAAAAACTACTTATGGAGCATCTATTATAAATAGCCTTGAATGGCTGAGGAAAAAACAATAATCCAATAAGGCAAGCTCACTTCTGGTTAACAAACAAAAAATGTGCATGCATCTGAAAGAAAAGCCTCCTCAGAAAACCAACTTTCCTCAAATGTTAACATTCCATTGTTTTATTTTATAAAAAACAACAAAACTTCCACTTGCTTCTATACAGACAAAAAGACTCTGTGTGACACCTAGCTATAAGGGAACTATGCTGTGGCGTTGCAAAATGCAGATCGATGGTTACAGAGTCAGGCAAGAAGCCAAAATCACAGTCACGGTAATGAGTCATGTCTCTTTAATCCTGAGAAACTATTGGAAATGCAGTCCTTACATACAACAATAATGCTCGTATTTAGAGAAAATATACACAGAGAAAGAAACTCTTCATAAAAAAAAATTTGGAGAACACAGGACGTACTTGCTGAGCTGGGTAAGATGGAGGTGGACTGTCCACTTTATTCTCCTCGCTCCTGGGACTTCTACTAGCCAGAGCTCTGTCCTCCTTTGAGGCTCCTGGCGGCTCCCCGCTGCTCTCACCATCTGCTTCTTCATCGTCAGCTTCCGAAGAACTACTACTAGTGCTGCTTACCTGAGGGGACTTCAAAAACAACCTTGTGTAATTGACGGGTTTCAAAACAGAAGGTTAAGAGAACATGAAAACGTGGGGACGTTTTACGCCATTTGTTGCAGCTCCTGACAAGCCACACCCATACCTCGTCCTTCAGGGCCATGTTTTCCCCGCCACCGTTCAGCTCGCTGTGGATGCCATTCATGTTGGCCACAACCTCGGAGTCGTCATAGTTATTCAACGGATAAATATCAGCAAATTTGGCTGACAAAGGCGCAACGTCTTCATCATCACTACAACTGAGACCAAGCAGAGAGAGTCACCAGGGGAGGACGATGAAAAACCAACTCACTAAGCAGACAGCTTGCTCACGCATGACCACCGCCCCTCACAGACAGCACTGCGCCAGCGACACGCATGTGCCTCCACATGGCTCAGGAACCTGAACATGTGTGCTACTGGGAAGAAACAAGGAAAACAAAATCTCGTAAGTAGAAACACTATTATTTAAACAAAAATTTCATCAGATAATTGACATTACATTTCCACTTGACACTGCATTTGAAATGCCTTGAGGTGAAACCTTCTCTTCTGCCACCCCCAACAGATAGAGTTCATTTTTAATTAAAAAGAAAGGGGGGGGAAGCAGACTTGGCTCAGTGGTTAGGGCGTCCGTCTACCACATGGGAGGTCCGTGGTTCAAACCCTGGGCCTCCTTGACCAGTGTGGAACTGGCCCATGTGCAGTGCTGATGTGCGCAAGGAGTGCTGTGCCACGCAGGGGTGTCCCCACATAGTGGAGGCCCACGCACAAGGAGTGTGCCCCGTAAGGAGAGCCACCCAGCACAAAAGAAAGTTCACCCTGCCCAGGAATGGCGCCGCACACACGGAGAGCTAACACAACAAGATGACGCAACAACGGAAACGGACTTTGGCCCAGTGGTTAGGGCATCCGTCTACCACATGGGAGGCCCGCGGTTCAAACCCCGGGCCTCCTTGACCCGTGTGGAGCTGGCCATGCGCAGTGCTGATGCGCGCAAGGAGTGCCTTGCCATGCAAGGGTGTCCCCCGCGTGGGGGAGCCCCACGCGCAAGGAGTGAGCCCGTGAGGAAAGCCGCCCAGCGTGAAAGAAAGTGCAGCCTGTCGAGGAATGGCGCTGCCCACACTTCCTGTGCCGCTGACGACAACAGAAGCGGACAAAGAAACAAGACGCAGCAAATAGACACCAAGAACAGACAACCAGGGGAGGGGGGGGAAATTAAATAAATAAATTAATTTAAAAAAAAAAAAAGATGACGCAACAAAAAGAAACAGATCCCTGTGCCGCTGACAACAACAGAAGTGGACAAAGAAAAATATGCAGCAAATAGACACAGAGAACAGACAACTGGGGTAGGGGCGGGAAGGGAGAGAAATAAATAAATAAATCTTAAAAAAAAAAGGGGGGGGGATAAAGCGGGGAGCTAGTGGTTGAGCTCTGGGACTCTGAGCACAGGGTTGAGCACAGGGACTCTGTGGTTGAGCACTGGCTTCCCACATACAAGGTCCCAGGTTCAATCCCCAGCTTCAGAAATTCAAAAAGAAAGAAAGAGGCTATTCAGCTGGGACAGAACAGTCTCATCAACAAATGGTGCTGGGAGAAGTAACTGGATGGCCATAGGCAAAAGAATGAAAGAGGACCCCTATCTCAGACCATATACAAAAATGAACTCAAAATGGATAAAAAACCTAAACATAAAAGACAGGACCATGAAACTCCTAGAAAAAAATGTTGGAAAGCATATTCAAGATTTGGTGGTAGGAGGTGGTTTCTTAGACCTCATTATACCCAAAGCACAAACAACGAAAGAAAAAAGAGAGAAGTCGGACTTCCTAAAAATTAAACACTTGTGCTTCAAAGGACTTTATCAAGAAGGTGAAAAGGCAGATAACACAATGGGAGAAAATATTTGGAAACCAAATATCCAATAAGGGTTTGATATTCTTGATATAGAAAGAACTCCTATAACTTAAAGATAAAAAGACAAATGACACAATTCAAAAATGGGCAAAATACTTTAACAGACATTTTCCCAAAAAGGAAATACAAATGGAAAAAGCAAAACAAAACAAAAACCCACATGAAAAGATGTTCAACATCGCTAGCTATTAGAGAAATGAAAATCAAAACTACAATGATGTATCAGTTCATACCTCCTAGAAAGGCCACTATGAAAAAAAGAGAAAACTATGTGTTGGAGAAGATGTGGAGAGACAGGAACACTTATTTACTGTTGGTGGGAATGCAGAATGGTGCAGGTTCTATGCAAGACACTCTGGCAGCTCCTGAGGAAACTAAATATAGAACTGCCCATATGGTCCGGCAATCCCACTACTAGGCATATAATCAGAAGAACTGAAAGCAGGGACGCGACAACTGAACACCAATGTTCATAGTTGCATTATTCACAATTGCCAGAAGACAGAAACATCCCAGGAGTCCATCAACTGATACAATGGACTATTATTCAGCAGTAAGAAAAGATGAAGCAATAACAACATGGATGAACCGGAGAACATTATGTTGAGTGAAGTAAGCCAGACATAAAAGGACAAATATTATATGATTTCACCAATACAAACTAAAATAATGAACAAATGCATGTAGTTAACAACTAGAACATAGGTCATCAGAAGACAGAATGAGGGTAGACAACGGGGAGCTGAGGCTTAATTTGTACAGAGTTTGTAATAAGCTTGATTGTAAAGGTTTGGAAGTGGACAGAGGTGATTAGGGTGACGGCAGTTAGCAGTGCTAATACATGGGTATGACAGTGGTTGAAAGGGAAAGTTTAAGGTCGTGTACGTCACTAGGAGAAAAGATAAAGGATGAAACATGGGACTTTAAATCACAGTTAACTCTCTTGAAGACAATGACCATGGTCAACAGTACAAATAGAATGTTTTTCCATGGAACAGAATAAATGTATGTTACACTACAAGATATTAATAGGGTGGTAGATGGGCAAAAATATACCTAAAGCAAACCATGGCCCATAGGAAATAGTAACATGTTAATATTTTTCCATCAACTGTTAAAAAAGAAAACAGTTACGGAAGGTGAAATAAACCAGACACAAAGGACATGTTGCTTATCTCCATCCATACAAAATATAAATATAAACAAACCTATAGTGATAAAATTAGATTAGCGTCTATGTCTGGCAGGGGAAGGATAGAGGGACTGAGAGGCGACTGCTAAGGGGGAGGGGTTGTTCATTTTGGAGGAATGAAAATGCTCTAATATTGATTGTAGTGATGAATGCACAACTGTGATTATACCAAAAGCCACTGAATGTGTACTTCAGATGGACTGTATGGTTTGCTGGTTTGTGAACATGTTTCAATTAAATTGCCTTCATAATCATCAAAAATGTTTCAGAAATAGCCAGGTGAACAAAAATTTAGAGGTACTTATATGACAAAACACTAAAATTCTTTTACTACAGGGTCAAGTCAATTGTTAGCTTAATTAAAATTAGCTTTAGCAAGAAATCCAAGGAATGGGAAAGCCTAAGGAAGGCTGCTTATTAGTCTGAGTGATTTTCTGGTTCAAGAGAAAGCAGGCTCGGAGCCCACGGCTGAGTGCCCGCCGCTCCAGGTGGGACGAGCTGGGCCCACAGCACACGGGCTGCAGAGCCGGTGCTAGCCTCTGTACACGATGACCTCCCAGGAGGAAAAAGTCCAGGAGCTGGTGGTGGTCTCCTGTCTTTAGCTGGTGTCCAGGGGAGGCACACTCAGGTGTCTTTCCTATTTCTAGCAAGAGGCCCACCCGCAATGTGGAGCCGCCCAAAGGAAAGTACAGAGAGCCCCCACCAGGTGAAGGCGCTCAGTCAAGAACCACAGCCATGATGTACAAAGGAAGAGACTGAGGGTCGAAGTGTCCATATCTGACCCACATGCTCAAGGTGTGTAGCTATCAAACAAGGAAGGCCAGCCTCATCAGCGCCAGAACCAACCAAAGCAGATGGCACAGCAGGACAACAACCGGAGGACCACAGCTCTACTCCATTTAGAAATGGCACCAGGAGACCACGAACCACAGCTAGCACTGCAGGTTTTCAACCACACTATTCCCAAGTGCTCAAGGCCAAGGCAGGCGCCCAAGAAAGCGCAGGCTCAGGGCACACAGCCTGCTAAGAGATGCAGCTCCCAGAGGAAGTCCCAGGGCCCCACCCGCCAGCACCGAGCCCAGCATGGGTGCCGCATGATGCGCACTGGTGGGACGCCCAAGCAGCAGGGACGGTGTTTAATGGCTCCACGTGCCAAGGACACGCTGAGGAGCAGCTAGGCATGAGAGCGCCACACTGTCCACATGCCCCACAGACAGCACAGGCTTTAGGGCTCTAAAGCAGATGAAGACCTTTTCATGAAAAGAAGCGTGAAATGCTGACCAGTTCCTTCAGAACTATTTTGAATTTGAGAATGAACTTGACTGAGAACTGGAAGACTCTGAAGAGGAACCTCAGACACACCTTGAGAAACACAGATGGTGAAGAGCTCGTGCCGGTCAGGGTGAGAAACCAGAACACGAGGCCTAGGGCTTGGCTGCGAGCCCCGCTGGCACCAGGTGGCGTCCCGTCACCTCCCTGGGGCTGATGCAACACGCAGGCCACCTCAGCTGCAAGGTAAGCCTTCGTTTACTGCTATAAACCCCTCCAGAAATTAGAAGGTGAAGCCTCCCCAGGGTCACAGCTCTGGACTGCCCAGCCCCACAACCAAATGGCTCGTATCAAATGTGCTTCTAATAATGTGGAAGACTGAAAATAGAAACTGTCAAACTGCTTCTAAGTGGCCATCAAATTCTCGGTGAGACCTGCAACAAGTGTGTCCTTAACGGAGAGTGAAGCAGGAAAGAAAGAGGTGAGCACACAGCTCTCAAAGACCAGGCTGAAGCGTGAGGCCAAGACTGGACATTTAGTAATGTGCCATTTTGTTTTTCAGGCAACAGAAGTGTCAAGATGTTGGTTTATTAATTTCACACGCCTGAAAAGCTGCTTGAAGGAAACCAAGTGTCCCTTTACAGGTAAAGCCCGGTGACGACAGCTACGCTCCAGCAGACACCGCTGCCTGGATTTCTCATTACTGTGTCACTAAATACATGCAACTGCCCTAGGAAGCCACAACTTACAAGGTCGGCACCGAGCCACCATCTGCAAGGACGAGTCTCGGGTGCTGCTGCACCGGGACAGGGGAGCTGGAGCCCGAGCCTGAACTGGCGGAGGACACACTGGGGGGGCGCATCTCTGACAGGGGGCCGGCTGTGGGGTCCATCCGCAGTGGCAGCTGGTGGATGTGGATATCATCGGAGACCGGAGTGTCCACGACGCCACAGGTGAGGATGTGTGAGAGGCTGCAGTCGTCGCAAGCACACCTGGTCGGGAGGTCAGGACAGCTGCTGAGAGAGCCAACAGGCAAGACCAGACCCGAGCCCTTCAGGTCAACTCCGGTCTCTCCCCAGCAACACAGAGGCTGTGCACGCCCCCACAGCGCTCACCCCCACGGCGGCTCACCTTCTCCGGTAGTGGCAGTTGGGACAGTCGGGCATGCTCAGCCGTGAGGACAGCACATGCCTCATGGTGTCCGTGACACTGCTCCCTCCCGTTACGGCTTTCTGATTAGTTAGCTGGAAGAAACGATAGAGCACTGGTTTAGGGTTGTAAGGCATTTCTCTACTCTGTGATTCCTAAAATAATGTAAGTCAAGTTCATCTAAAATTCAGTGATCTCAGCTGCTTAAATGGAGGAGGACCAGGAAAACAAAGACTCATGTCCACCCAGAACCTGAGAAGGTGACCTCCGGAAATAGGGTCCTTGCAAATGTGATTAACAGACTCTCAAGAGGAAGTCCTCCTGGATTATGCAGGCACTAAGTCAGCGACAACTGTCCTCAGAGGTGGCATGCAGAGGTGGCCACGTGACGACAGAGGCAGGGACGGCCTGTGGCCCCGGCCGGGGAACGCCAGGCCTGCCTGGCCACCAGAAGCTGGAAGAGGCATGGAAACTTCTCCCGGAGCCCTGCCCACACTGGACTTCTCCGCTTGGCCCTGAGCAGCCAGGAAACCCGTTCTGCTGCTCCGAGCCCTCCATGGTGCTTGTTGTGGCAGCCCTGGGAGACTGAGACTGAGACCCTGGGCCAGTCTCCAGAGCCCTGGAAGGCAGGGTTGCAGTGGATGCCCAGCACCGTCCTGCGTCTGCGATGGGCTCAGGGCCCACTGGGTGAGACAAATCCCTGCCCTGGGATGCTGACAGCCTGGAAGAAGAGACAAGCAAGAAGCCAGAGGTCCCATGACGGGATGCTGTGGAAGGGCTCTGGCCGAGGTCTGTGCGGAGTTGTGGACACAGAGGACGACTCTAATGTGTGCAAGGTCTGACCTGGGGTCAAGGAGCACATGCTGGTATCTCAGCCAGCGGCAAGGAGTGTGTCCCGGCCAGGGAAACAGCACTGTGCCAGGCCCTCCCTCCAGGACTGCGCGGGTGCTCCTAAGTGCCGAGCTCCAGCGCTGCTGCAGCAGGACAGAGGTCCGCAGATGGACGTGCAGCACAATCCAAGGAGGCACCAACAAGGCACAGGATGGGGTCCCGGGTGTCAGCACAGCAGCAGGTGGGTGGGCAAGGACACTGGCAGGCCCAGAGAGCTGCCCGTATGGGGCAGAGGGTGGGAAGTGGAGGCAGCAGGGGGAAAGGAGAACCTGAGCGGAGAGGACCTGGGCTTCACACAAGGACACCTGGCAAAACGGGAGCAGCGTGACCTGGTGTTTGCACGAGATTCTCTCTAGCAGCGGCCTGAGGCCGGCAGGTGCAGGAACAGAGACCCGAGTGCAGAGGAGAGAGGGGCTCGGAACTACTTAGGGAATGGCCCTGTAACTTCTGGTTAGGTGAACTCCTGGGATTTCCAAGGAGGAATGCAGCTGAGTGAGCCAGAATGCAGGAGACAGGTGTAAACCTGTGGTGCTGAGACATCATTCCCAGACCCGAGCTGTCAGATGGGCAGTGGACAGGGAGGTGATGTTGATGGGTGCAGGGGACCACGGGCCAGGCTGCCATCGGTGCTCTGCGCAGGCACAAAGCCGAGGAACACAGTCGGGGAAGGGGCAGGTCACGGGGCCAAGAGGCAGCAGAGCACCAAGGGACCTGCTGAAGCAGCTTCTGCAGGGGGCAGACGACCTGCGCAGAGGGGCCGCCATGGGCAGCGGGAGGAGCGGACACAGAGGCTGTCCGAGTCATGGTTAAGGCGCTGCCCCCGGTGCTTCTGCTGGGCTGGGCACCTGCTCTGAGGAGAAACCCAGGTCAGAATCCCAACTCTGAGACCCTGGGCCGGGTCCCATGGCCGCTGGGTGCCCCTTGCCCGCATGCCTCGCGGGGGTTTGTAGAGGCTCCCTGCTGTGTCATCTGCAAAGTGCCACGGCTGCTGTGGGCTGCAGCAGGCTGCCCAAAAAACATGGGTTTTCCTTGAGGAGTGTATGGAAGACAAAAAAAAATAGGCAGATAAATAAAATCAGTTCAACCTGCAGTTAAAAACACCATCTTAGGAACACCACATGCCAAGGTGGTCTTCAGAGGCTGGTCTACTCTAGCAGAGCACGTTAATGTTCAACAAAGTAACTCACTTTGCATGAACCAGTTCTAGTTCCCAATTGTTTAATTCCTGCTCCTACTGGCAGCCATACCTGTTCTTCGATGAATCGCCTTTGTTTAAAAAGCTCCCAGTCTTCTGTCAACATGCGCTGCTTGGTTTTCATTGTCATCTAAGAAGAGGATATTAAAAAAAAAAAAAATTAGTACTAGCCAAGAGTTAACACAGGACATTTTAAGTGGAGGGGAGATATTCTGTTAACTGACATACAAAAACACCATATCCAGGCAAAATAAGGATGCACTGATATAAATGCACTGTTGGCATTCTATTTCAGCATCTTATTCAACTTACTCAAAACCATCACAAATACCTTTCTTACATGAAAAACACGACGAGTTCACATTAAAAAGAGAAATTAAGATACTGTAGCTAAAGCTGTCAATATAACAAACAGATATTCAACACTGGTTTTACCAAGTGCTCATTATGTCCCCCACATGGGTTAAAGAGAAAAATTGTAAGAAGACCCGACTGTGGCACGGGAAGAGTTTACAGCCTGCTGGAGGGGAAGACCAATAAGCAGAAAAATGGAGGGAAACAGGAAGAAAGAACGTACTCAAGTACTGTCTACTTGGGGAAGAGAGGCTATGAAATGGTTAAATCTTATTGTTTACAGAAAAGTATTTCCACAATTATTAAAAACTAAGAGTAATCATTAAGAGGCTAGAAATGCGATGTATTCCTTTCATATTATTAGAAGGAAAAAAAGGAGAGGGGATATGTTAATCTTATTGGCAGGAACACGTTCCCAGTAAAAAGTTCCAATACAAAACATAAGTTAAATGGAAATAATTTTTAAGTAAGAGCAATCAGGGAAACTGTGAATGGGTCAAATTCCTCTATACAGGAAAAGACTCTCAGGCCAGGATTTTTTTTGTTTTAACCCAACTATGTGCTATTGCCCAAGTGTATACCTAACAAATAGGATGTGGCAAGGCTGAAAAGGGAGCAAGACAGCAATATACTAGGCAAGGGTGAAAAGGGAAAAAAAAATATTTTCTGTTCAAAAGAATTCAATGTAAAAGCATCAAACAGAAAAAAGAGGGATTTAATATATTCACAAAATCCAGGCATTTAGAAATTTTAAAAATAATTTAAAGTATTAAAGAAGAAATCAATGTTGAAATTACAGTTGAATTAGATATAAATGACAATGAAAGCCCCACATACTGGAATTTTATAAGATGTACCCAAAAGGTAAAAGAAAATGTTTATACATTTATGAGCTGAGAAGGCAAAACAAAACAAAGACTAAGAAATAAGCATTCAACTTATTTAAGAAGACAACAAAACTACTAATAAGATAGAAAGGAATTAAATGTAAAACCAGAAACTACTGGGAAAAAGGTAAATAAGATCAATAAAACCAAATGTTGTTTCTCCACATTTCTTTAAAGGCTGAACAAGAGGGAAAAAAAGATGCCATAAAAACACTAGCTATGAGAAATGAAAAGGCACATATGGAGGAGACTGTGCAAAATGACAAGGGAAAGTATCTATACAAATGTACATTTTTAATATCTAAATAAGAGTTGTGAACAAGTGGCTCACCGGCAATTCCGTTAGACCTGCAAACATCTTTTCATTGTTTTAAAATAAACTTTTTGATCAGTTTTAGGTTTATAGAAAAATTGTGCAGAAGAAAGTAAATTCCCACTCTTCCCACACAGTTTCTCCATTAGTAACATCTTGCATTAACGTGGCACATTTGTTGCAATGTACCATAATAATCTTGGTGAGCAAAAATCGACACATTATTGTGTACACTGGGTTTCAATTTTTCTACTGAACAGATCAATGGGTTTTTACAAATGCAAAACGTCACGTATCCATAATTACCATATCATAAAGCATGATTTCATTGCCCCCCAAAATCTCCCTTGCTCCAATGATTCAACCCTCTTCCCCCTCTTCAACCCTCTTCTCCCATGGTTCTTCTGTCTAGAGTTTGCCCTTTTCAGGGATATCCTACAGTTGGAATCATATGGTATGTAGCCTTTTCAGACTGGCTTTTTAAAAAAAGATTTATTTTATTTATTTCTCTCCCCTCCCCCCCGCCCCACCCCAGGTGCCTGCTCCCTGTGTCCACTCGCTGTGTGTTCTTCTGTGTCCACTTGTATTCTTGTCAGTGGCACCGGGAATCTGTGTCTCTTTTTGTTACGTCATCTTGCTGTGTCAGCTCTCTGTGTGTGCGGCGCCACTCCTGGGCAGGTGGCAGTTTTTTCATGTGGGTTGCCTCTCCTTGCGGGGCGCACTTCTTGTGTGCGGGGCTCCCCTAAGCAGGGATGCCCCTGCCTGGCACGGCACTCTTTGCATCTAGCAGCCCTGCACGTGGGCCAGCTCACCACACAGGTCAGGAGGCCCTGGGTATCGAACCCTGGACCCTTCATATGGTAGGCGGACGCTCTGTCAGTTGAGCCACGTCCACTTCCCTAGGCTGGCTTCTTGGACACAGTTATGTGCACTAAGGTGCCTCCATTTCTTTTCACGGCTTAATAACTTGTGTGAATTTTTGTAGATTGTGTCCTTCACTTAATCTAAGATGTCAACTTCATAGGCATAGAGTATGTGGAAGGTGGAGTTACGGACCCCAAAAACCCATGGTCTTCATCTTAAACCATTCCCATGGCTGTGAACCCATTGTAAACAGGACCTTTAGAAGATGCCATTTTAGTTAGGTGTGGCCAAGTTAGGGTGGGCTTTAATCTGGATGGCTGGAATTCTTTATAAACAGAATGAAAGTTAGACCAAGAAAGAGAGAGCCACTGGGCAGAGTGGAAGCTGGAAGAAAAGGAACCCAGGACAAAGGTGCTGCCACATGCACTGCCCTGAGACAGAAAAGCCACGGACCAGGATCACTGGCAGCTGGCCCCAGAAAGCCACATGTCTGGGGAGAAAGCACTGCCTGCTGATACCTCAATATCGGACTTATACTCAAAACCATGAGCCAATAAATCCCCATTGTTTCAGCCAGCCCAATGCAAGACACTAAAACTCCTACATATTGCTCCTGTTTAATAAACTAGATATAAAAATAAAGGAAACTTCTTCAGTCTGAAAAGTATCAAAACCCTGTCTGTAAGCATCCAGGTTAACGCCGAAACACCCAGAGGATTCCCTCCAGTCGGGAGTTGCACAAGGATGCTACCAGCAATGCTGTTATTCATGTTCTGAGGCCAAAAATGAAAAGAGTTCAAAGGCTGGAGAGGACGAGACAAAACGATTATCATTTGTAGAAGACAACCTGGTGTCCTAGGAAATTCAAGACTATCAACTCAAAAACTACTAGATTCCTGTATAATTTTATGTAAACCCACAACTGCTCTAATAAAATAAAAAAACCAGAAAAAAAAAAAAGCTGTCAGAGAATTAGGATAGCCTGGTAAGATGGCTGGTGACAGCCTAACTCCACTCTCCTATATTCCAGGAGAAACTACTTAGTAAAAATTGATTCCCCACTAATGAAGCCACTCCTACTAGTCCCTACAGCTATAAACTCCTTAGATATAAACTCAGTAAGAAAAATTCTAACTACGAATCCCAGTAAGACAGGACACATGACCTAATGAAAAGATGGAAGGATTCAATATGATGTCAATTCTTCATTTTCATTATACAAGTCTATAGTTTTTAGAAAAAATGTTTTTCTTTTACAAGTAGCTACTCCTATTACAAATTTTAAACATTATTTTAAATGAGCTAAAAAGTTGGTAAAGTAAATTTATCTTAGCTACACTGGCTACAGCACAGAGTTCAAAAGCACTGTTTGCTAAGCCCCAACATTATCATCATCAATAAAAACCTCTTTAATTTCCTCCTTACATCCTCTAGGCTAAGTAACGGAGGAAAAAAAATTTGGGTACCTACCAGACATACATATATACACACACACACACACACACACACACACACACACACACGCCAACCGAAAAAAAATTTAAGGATGGATTATTTTTTAAAAGATTTCTTTATTCCTCCCTCCCCTCCCCCCCACCGTTGTCTGCTCTCTCTGTCCATTTTCGCTGTGTGTGTTCTTCTGTGTCCTCTTGTATTCTTGTCAGCAGCACTGGTGTGGGAAAGGGTCAAGTTTAATTTTCACAAAGGGAAGCCGGAGCAGGCTCTACTGTTCGAAGAGAGAGGGTAGGGGTTCCAGCAGCTTTGGCCCGCCAAGAATTTGAGAAGTGGCACCAAAATGAAGGAGGGCCAATGGTGAGTGCTGGGGCGGGGCCAGGGGTGAAAGCAGCGCCAAATTTGAAAACTGCGCTGGGGTGAAAGCAGTGCTGAGCCCACCCAGCTGGCAGGAGTGTAGGGAATGCAAGAAGCAGGAATCAGAGCGGGAACAGGGAGTTAGTGAGACTTCTCAGGTAGGCTGTAACCCTGAAGTACCCAATCAACGGGGAGCAGGGGAGGCACCTGCGTGTTAGGTTCAGGGTATAAATGTCACTGTGTCCTGTTGTTTGGCACACTGGCCATTTTATCCAGGTCGTGCACCTGTTCTTGCAAGATTGTTAATAAAATTCTTTTCTATTCCACAATCAGGTGAGTTTTTGTTTCCTTATAGGTGTAGGAGTGTTCTTTCTAACACTGGGAATCTGTGGTTTTTTTGTTGTCATCTCTCCATGTGTGTGGCACCACTCCTAGGCTGGTTGCATTTTTTCGTGCGGGGCGATTCTCTTATGGGGCGCACTCCTTGCGTGTGGTGCTCCCCTACGCAGGGGACATCCCTGCATGGCACAGCACTCCTTGGGCGCTTCAGCACTGCACGTGGGCCAGCTCACCACACGGGTCAGGGTTTGAACCCTAGACTTTCCATGTGGTAGGCAGATGCTCTATCAGTTGAGCCAAATCCACTTCCCTTAGGATGGATTTTTAAAAACAAAAAAAAGTAACTGATTTTAAAGCTGTCCCCTGTCCCCCAAGTCCATATTTATTTGTGGATAGAGACTTGATTATATTACAAGTGTTCAACATTTTGGAAGCTTTGGATGACTAATATTTCTAAAATTCTACTTGATTAGAAGTGGCTGAGACATCCTCCAAGGGCTCGAAACGATGTGGCTAACAAAACAGCTCCAAACCACCTGCTGTGCCCTGGAAAGTGACCTCTCCAGATCTGAGCCAGAACTAACTGCACACAGTCTCTCCACAGGAGGCTGAAAATAAAAGGTATCTTTTGTGGGCTTTGGTGAAGAGAGCACTTAAAAAAAAAAAAAAAAAAAAAAGAGCCTATACTTTTAAAACAATAAATTCAATTTAAGCTTTATTTCTTGAGCCTGCATTTTCTCTGGAGAGAAATGTTATTTGACCAGGTCCCACCCTCCTCACAATGGCAACCACAACACTGCCCTTAGGGCACACGCCACTTCTGGCCACGGTTCCTTCACACCGCCATCCCCAAAAGCTCCTCAGCCTCGGGGAAGGACTGTGCCCTTTCCTGGAAGCTGCCCTGGGACAACTGAAGGAATGAGAGAAGGCCTCCTGAGCCTGGGGCCGCGCTGCCGTCCAGGGAAGGAGCTGAGACCACCTGGTCCCCAGCAAGCAGGGCGTGGGCCCCAGAGAGCAGGACTCCTGGCTGGGGGATTGTGGGGACAGGGCAGGGTGGGGTGGCAATTATTTCATGGAACTGTTGAGAGCAGGAATGAGATGACACCCACAAACGCAGGGGATGTAAGCATTCATTCACCTTCTCTTCCCAAACTAAATCATAATCATGGTTGTACCTCTTTCATGAAATCACCTCACACAAGGTTGTAAGGTATTCCTACCGTCAGAAGCTTAACTTGGAGAAGGCATGATGGAAACAAAACCAGGGATAATTCAGGTTCCCAACTTCGATGAATAGCATCCATCCCTGCTGAAGGGAAAGCCAAAACCAGAAAGGAGAGGAAGGTGGGATGTGGGAGCTCCCCTTCCGATAAGCTGCTGAGCCGTCTGCCTGCGAAGAGGCTGCTGGAGCGCCAGTCTCCTCTGCTGCACTCCTCAGGCTTGAGCGGCCCCTCCTGGTAACCTGGGGGCTGTCTGCACTGGCTCCCTCCACTCTGCCCACCAGAATGCTGCCCTGCAAAGCCCCTCCTGCCCAGCTGCCCCTGCGCCTGGCCCTGCAGGAAACCACTATGACGCAGGGCCCTCTCAGGCCACCCAGCCCAGCTGCTCCTCAACACCCCTGCCGATCCGTGCCTGCACAAGTCCAGGAGCAAGGAGGTCAAGCTGCACCTGAGCAGCTGCTCTAGACTGACCAGCTCTCCAAGGAGATCTTCCTGAGAGCCCAAGCTGCACCATCTTCTCTGCTTCTGCTCAGGGTCTGATCAGCTTCATAAGACTTCCTTCCAGGGCTGGAGCCAGCGGTCACATCACCCCCTCTTGGTCAGCACCCCGAGGTCCTCAGGCTCCCTGCCTGATGGCCACCCTGCCCTCAGCAGGGTCGCCCCTAGAGCTCTCGAGTGCCTGGTCAGGGCCACCCTGAGACGCACAGCGTGGCTACCACCATCACACCCCAGGCCTGTCTCTGCCGATTCAGCCAAGGGCTCGACCAGCCTGCTGACGAGCTTGTTTGGGGGCAGCACCACGGGCTCCTCGAGGCACGGCTGGCAGAACAGGGCCACCCAAGCCGTCAGCCTCAGCCTGCCTTACTCCATCTGTCAGGAGCAGCTCTGGTCTTCTCCACCAACGGAGTCACCAAGACTGCAGCTTCTCCTTCCCTGGATATATCCCTGCTGCCCACATGAACCCACAGGACTCCCAGTGGCACGGCCCTCCTGGGCACGGCTTGTTGGGAGTCTAGACAGCCTTCCTTCCATCCAGCCAGCAACCCCGCCCAAGAGCGACGCAAGGATGGCTGAAGCCACGGTCCCTTCCTAGCAAAGACAGGCCAGGCCTGTGCAGACTTGTTCAGTGCTGGAGGGGTTTTCCATGAGCCAATATGGCACAGTATCCCATGAGCCAAAGCTGGAAGCTGGAAGGCACAGCAGGACCCTCGGGGGACCCCCGCCACTCCTCACTCCTCCCTGTTAAGGAGGCAGTTGGCACCCCTGATGCCTGCAAAGCAAGGCGAGCCTTCGGAGCCGCGTGGGCTCTGCTTCCTCCTCAGCTCGCAGAGTGCTTGTGGCCTGGTGCCGCGGAGCAGCAGAGCTCTCCCTCCATCTCTACCCCGAGTGAACCACCACATGGTACTTGCTAAAGGTCACCCGCACACCGGCTCACGACCGCGCAAGTCGGGACACGAGGTGACAGACAGGTTCTGCAGAGCTGCCTCTTAGGAGTTATAAGACGCTGTCTAGGGCGATTCTTACTCCAGAGGTGGGAGAACACAGCCAGGCAACACGGGAAAGGCTCAAGCAAGGCTCATTTGGGGCAGGCTGGGCCCGCAGGCTGGGTGGGTGGCACAGGGGCCTTCCCGGAATGGCCCCTGACAAAGGTGGGCTGCAGGTACACACAGGACACGGGAAGATAACCGCTCCCCCAAGTTCTGAACAAGAAGCCGCTTGTTTGCATCTATAGTTCTGACAACTGTGTTAGAGAAATACCATATACATTTCTTGCACGAGGTAATGAAATGGAAACAAAAAAAAAAAGATACCACCTGTGATCTGAGCTCATGTGAAGTACAGGCACCCACAGGCTGCTTCCTCCCCACAGCCTTCTTCACCCCCTTTCTCCGACATCCCTCACAGTGCCAGACACAGAACGCTGTGGAAAGGGGCCACAGCCAGAGTCCAAGCGGCATAACTAATCCGGGGGGCCTGGGGCCAGCACATGTTTTAGACCAGAAGTGAAGTCCTACTTTCCTATAAACAGTCATCAAAAGTACAACACAGGGAAGTGGACTTGGCCCAATGGATAGGGCGTCCGCCTACCACATGGGAGGTCCGTGATTCAAACCCCGGGCCTCCTGACCCGTGTGGAGCTGGCCCATGCACAGTGATGATGCGCACAAGGAGTGCCGTGCCATACAGGGGTGTCCCCCGTGTAGGGGAGCCCCACACGCAAGAGTGCGCCCTGTAAGGAGAGGCGCCCAGCTCAAAAGAAAGTGCAGCCTGCCCAGGAATGGTGCCGCACACACCGAGAGCTGACACAACAAGATGACGCAACAAAAAGAAACACAGATACTCGGTGCTGCTGATAAGGATAGAAGCAGTCACAGAAGAACACACAGCGAATGGACACAGAGAGCAGACAACTGGGGGGGGGAAGGGCGGAGAGAAAGAAAAAAAGAAAAAAAAAAAGGACAACACAGAGCACTGTCACTTCTTTACTTCTGTCCCGTGCCTTCCTCCAGCAGGGCTGCTGTTACTGTTGGCCTCCCTCGCCTGAAGCTACTGGAGGCTTTAGAAAGGGTGGCTGCCGAGGGCAGGTGGGCATGCCTCACCGACTCTCCTGTCTGCCCACATCCCTCCCGGGCAGCCTGCGCCTGCTGGGCCCCCTCCTGCCCAGAGGCCCCCGCCTGACCCCTGCCACTGTGCCGCACATGCTCCTGCCCAGGTCTGCGTGCCAGCAAGCCCCCAGCGTCTCCCAGCGCCCACCCTACAGGGCAAGCTTAGCACCTGGGGCTCCTTGAACACTGGGGCTTCCTGGCGCTCACCCAAGCCCCAGGGCACACTGCACAAGTCCATCCGGCCCTTGGGCAGCAGGTGTGCTCACACTCACAGCACGCCCTAACCTGCTCGTCCACATAGTCGTCGATGCGCTTCTGGCACTCCAGCCACTCCTCGGCCACCCTGCGCAGCTCCTCTTCCGAACGACGGAACCTCTGTAACAAGGCGCTGTACGCATCCTCTCGGCAGGCGTCCTGCGTGGCGGTGCCTCTCCTGGGAAGACAGCGTTTGCTCACCAAGGGAGGGGACGAGGACAGACATGCAGGCACATTTATTATACAAGGAAAACTTTTCTTAGTTTATCAGTATTTGACCCTAAATAATCTGAAAAAAGACATCCCGACGAGGATTGTTCAAAATCAAAGACCACATGGATCACAACTCAGCTCCCACCCAATCCCTCATCTGCGACAGGTGAGGCTAGGAGTCAGTCAGCTGAAGCGGGAGCTGGCACCTGCTGCGGGCTCACAGGAAGGCGCTGACAGGCCATGTGGACAGGGGCCCCACGGGGTCATGACAAACCTCGTAATTGCACAGTCCACACACACACACATGTAAACGTAGATAAGCTTTAGAGTAGAAATACGCCTGTGTTAAATAAAGATATGACTACATCATGTTTAAAAGTATGTGGGGGAGGGGAGGGGATAAGGGAAAAAATCGGAAAGAAATGCCAAAGTGTTTACAACACTTACCTCTATTTTCTTAGAGATTTTTAATATTTTCTGAATTTTACTTGCAACTGCCATGCAGTAAGTTTAGAACAAAGGCTCTCCTGAACCTGCCTGCACTGGAGAGGGAGCCCACTCACGAGCCCCAGCAGACGGGGGCCCGCCAACGGGCTCCGCTGATACCCCCCAGCCGCCTTCACTTCAGAGCGAAGCAAGCAGCCGTCAGAAGTCACTGAAAGGCGGTGGGGAGACCCCGGAAGAAAGAACGCTGGCCCCACACGGTGCCCGAGTCTTCTTCAAGTACCGAGGCCACTCCTGTGCGACCGTCCTGCTTTTCAGGAACAAGGCTCCTGGCAACGCCGACGACAGCGCCCCTGCACCTCCCCCCCCCCACCCTCCTGGCCCTGCGCAGCCCCACGCGGACCACACACCTGACGGCGCCCTGAAGGGACAGCCCTGCCTCACCCGCGGAGAAGCTCTCCTCCCTGCTGCCGTGCCGCCCTCGCTCCTCGCAGCCTCCACTCCCTTTCTGAGGGCAAAGTGCCGTTTCCACGGGACACCATACAGCCTGTGGCGCACTGCCACACGCACCCCTCCATTCCCACTGCCGGCAAGAACTTTGCTCCTCCAAATCATACACCAAGACTCTATTTTGAGCGAATGGAGAGCAAGGCAGACAGGATGTCCTGAGGATCTGGAGGCACGGGGCTTATATGCGAGGCAGGGTGGGCTGGACTCCAGGGAGGAAAGCAAGTGGAAGCACCAGATCTCAGGGACCCACAGCACAGAATTAAATCAACAATTGAGCAGACAGGCCACTATATAAATATTCATTTTGCAAATATAAGACAGCATCGTGGAAATATTTTCACCATAACCTGGTACAAAGAACGTGTATGTGAAACACTACTGCATTAAAGAGAATGAATTACAATCAACTGCTTAAGTTTACTGAGAAACCTAATTAAAATTTTCCCTAACAATACAGATTTAAAATAAAGGTCAAATTGAGGAAAGGCGGCTGCTATCCAAAACGACAAGTAACCGAACAATACTAGGTGCCTCCTCATAAAAAACACCCCATCTCCCGCAGTCTTGCTGAAGGGAGGGAAGCCAAGCCTTTGGGGCCTCTGGGTCCCCAGCCTTTCCCAGGCAGCACCAAGGTCAGAGGGACCCACTGGGCTGGGCCACAGGGTGAGCACACCCAACAGCTCCAACCATGGACCCAGGTTCTTCTACGAGCTGTGAGGGAAAAGGGGGGCAGGGGGAAAGGACTGCAAACTAGAGTCTCAAAGGATGGGCAGGAAAAAAAGGCATTTAGGAAAAGCCAGGCCAGACTCGGCATAAACACCGCCGCCTGGGTAAGACGAGAACTGTGGACTCTGCTAGTGGATGACTGCTGTGGGAGCCGGCGTGGTGTTCAGAGGCAGAGGGCCTGTGCCCACAATGGGAGCACAGAGAGACTAGCCTCCAGTGCCCGGCAGGAGATGGCCACAGGATGTCCACCTCTGAACAGGCCATTAAACAGACATCTGCCTGGCGTAGTTTTCTATCAGTATTACTGTGTAATAATAGTAAGGCTCAACACACACAAATATAGGCCCAGACACAAAGTCTGAATGTGAAGATGTTCACAACCCCATTTTTTTGTGCTGCAGATGGTGTCATCCTTTAGAGAGCACTGCTTGCCTATCATTTGTCACAAAAGTCTGATGGGTTAAGTTTTTATTTGAATACTGGAAGCTCAAAGTTGAACGCTGAAGATCTGTAAAGATTCCAAGCCGGGGAGTCTGCATCTCTTCCCCACGAGGGTTTCCTGCACGACATGTAGGAAGCCTCTCCTGGCAGGCCTGCACCTTCCCCGAGCACCTGCTCGCCCTCCACCCCACTCGGCCCTGGTCTGGACCCCCGCCCAGGACTGCAGTGAGAGCAACTCTATCAGCATGCGAGGCCCTCAACCACGGCGGGGTCCCTGGGGTGTGCGCACCCAGCACCCAGCCACAGGGCACAGGCTGTGTGTAATGCGCCCCTCCACCCACCCACAGCAGGGTCCATCAGACCCCCTGGCTTTAGAAGCCCAAGATGCAACCTCCTCACTAAGGGAGCTCTGGTGAACGCTGCCTTCATAAACTACGGACCAAGCCAGGCTGAAATACCTTAGAAAAGGTGACCACAAAAGGCACCTTTCCTCCCGGAGGTCTTTAGGGACGCTCACGTGGAGGTGGTGGGTGCTCTAGAGAGGGGACAGGGAGGGTGCCCAGGGAATCAGGCCATGTGCTACGCCCACCTCGCACCACCTTGTCCTCGATTCTCTTTAACGCTTATTTTGTTTTGTTTTGTTTTGACTCCCTTTTATTTAACTGCTTGAGAAGTTATTTTCTCCAGGTGTGGGTGTGAGGTGCAGGCTGTGAGAACACCCCCAGGAGGATCTGCGACAAAGGGAACAAAGACCGGGTCCCCTCACGGGTTTCCAGAGGAAAAAGTGAAGGGGGCAAGAGTCAAATACAACCACTTCTCTGCTCAAAAGCATGGCTCCTTCTTTGTGAACTGTTCTAAACCTAACACGATGAGGACAACTACAGCATCCTCTGCTTCGGTGCGTCTCCTCCTCGGGAAACTGGTCACACGTGGGAGAGAGGGAAAGGATAAAACCACCCCAACGCAAACGTGTGGCGGCTCCCACCCAATCCCTCACCTGCCCCACACGCCCAGCCTCCCCATGCCAACTGCCCCGCGCCCCCCAGAACCACACCTTGGGCTCTTGCCCTGATTAAGAGTCCAGAACTGCATGGGCCCGGGGAAGACGTGTGGCCACTCTGCATCACCCAGAAGAACGCAGTGTGAGGAGAGGAGGACAGCCTCAGGCAGGCTGCGGGGCTGTCGTGCGGGGGCAGTGAGCAGGTGCTGAGCCCCAGGAGGGCAGTGGGCCAAGGGGACCGCGCTGGGGCACAGCCACCCACCTCACCTGCACACTAGCCCAGCACAAAACCACACCCACTGCTACCAGCAGTCAAGGTGAAGGGTGGGATTTACTGGAGATTTTCTTTATTTGTGAAGCATCTGTAGTGTTAAATCTGTAGCAGCAGTTATACTGGCTTTATTATTTAAAACTTTAATTTGTTATTATTCAGGCTTTGCGTTTTCTGTCCAAACCCTTTTTCCCACCAAGCCTTATATAGCTACTCCAAGAAATTTACACAACCAGTGACTTTCAGGAACACACAGGCTGCACTACAGGAAAAATGAGTCTACTTGGGTGGGCACATGGGATTGATGCCATGTCTTACCTGATCTGTGACACCAGTGCTGGCAAGTTGCTCTGGAGAAGGGGCTCAGAAAAGACCAGATTTTCAAACAAGTGTTTATTATGCAGTTCCCATGTCACCTGGAACTTTTTCAAGTGTTCATTTTCCTAGTTAAAAAAAAAAAGGAGATAGAAAAGACATACTTAACTGATGAAGACTCAGAAATTCCCAGAAGGATGCTACCCCGCCCCACCCGAGGCTGCCCCATTTAAGCGTGGCTGGAACATCCTGCCAGAAGCCCTGCCCACCCCACGCAGAAATGCCGCAGAGCTGCCTAAGGGCCTGCAGCCCCTCTAATCTCCCTTCATTCCCACTCTGGTAATTCCCGCACATAAGAAAGGGGTGGAAGGGTGCACAGAGACAAAGTGGGGCAGAGAGAAAAGAAACAGATTTGATGATCACTTCTAAAAGTCATGCTTTTACAGTATAATGAAAGACCCCCATTTCAAATACTTCCCAATGTGTATAAATCCTTTGCTGCCAAATGAAAATAATCTTCTTTTCTATAGTGAGAACACTCCCATTCTAATAGTACAAAGAACTCCTCCACTAAAAATACTCATTTTATCAGTAGGCAGGCTACTCGCTTGCTTCAGTCCAGCAAGGTGACCACACCTGCAATCGCACACTGCCGCCCAGGTCGTGCAGCAGAGCCCCTCATCAGGGCAGCTGGGTTGGTGGCCTCACCCTCCTGGCTAAAATTTGGACCTCTGCTGTATCTTGCACAGTCCTCCACTGTGAACCACACTTCCACTTGTAAGCTGCAGGTACACTGTTTCTGCTAGGATCATGTTACCTCCTCAGGTATGTTTCTCACCTCAAAAAGTGACAACTCTGGAGACTGCGTATCATTACACTTATTTTGTTTCATCTGACGTGGATTACTCACAGTGATTAGACTTAGTGGTCTGTTCATGTTGATAATTTAGCCAAACTGAGCTGAGATGATCACATCTGGAGAGGAACTACCTGCAAGGTCTCATCACCTGAGAACGCTGATTCTGTTCTTGAAAACCTACATCTACAAGATGCTGCTGCCGCCACTGGCTGGAAATGATGGGTGGGAGGACACAGTGATGGATCCATGACACCTCCAGACAACCGCAAACCCTCGATTTTGTCAACACTACCAGTGTTTGCTCTTTTCTTTTCTTTTTACCTAAACACCAGCACCCCAAGGTCTGAATTTCTTCACTCCTGTTTCACACCAAGCATCTCTCAGAGCCGTCACTCAGCACAAGAACGCGGAGAGGGGCAAACAACCCTGGCCTGACAACTAATACACTTGGTCCCCAGGTCTGAATGAGTAACGGATGTGTGTGTAACGGATGTTGGAATAATCACGTGGCTAGAGATGAAGTATCAAAGGCCAGGCCACAGAAGATCACTGGGCCAGGCTCAGGGAAGACGAAGAGTGATATGGCAGCAGCATTTTTCTCCCAGTGCCCACAAGGAGACAGAGCACAAATGGTGATTCCAGCTCAACTGCTGGTGTCCACGCAGATGCTAAGGCAGCAGACGGGCCAGCCTTGGCCAGCTGAAGGAGGGCCCAGAGCTATGCTGCAGGAGAGCAGTGGCCTGTCTGGTCTTGCCTGGACATCCTTGGCAGAATTAGGGATTCCACCACGGGCACCTGGAGCCCAGCCCTCCAGCCTGGCACACCTTCGAGGACTGGGGAGCCTCACACGGCATTGGCTTTCTGGACTCACACTGAGAGTAATTTGGTGAAGATAGATTTATGAAGATCTTTAGTACTTTTTCTGAATAATTACACTCTCCAGGTGAGGCAAGCAGGAGACATCAGAGCCCAACTCATTTCACAGCCTGAAATCAACGTGCAAGTTACTTATACAACACATGCTGCTGTGTGAGCACTTGCCATGGACCAGCCACTGTTCTTGGTGCTTTAAACACACTCATTAAAGCCCCAGACAACTGTGGGACCTTGGTACTGCTGTGCCCCCATTTACAGGGCAGGAAGGACAAACAGACCAGGTGAGTTGACCTGATCACGCTATGGGTGGGGTCTGCAAGAGATGTTCTGCCACAGCTTTTAGGAGGGTGAGAACTATGTGAGGACAGCACATGCTGCCCGTGCTAGAGGCAGAAGAGAAAAGGCTCACCAACACCTAAGCTTAGGCTTTCCCATCCAAACAATTCTGACTTCCAGCAAATTCTGCTGTAAAAAGGTTTACGGTGGGTGGTTGGAAGAAGGAGTTTAGAATCAAGTCCTACAGGAGACTTTGAGAATTAACAGGATGTTTAAGATTCTTTTGGCCTGTGGATAGAAATCCAGATTTCACAATTAGGACAGCCTGTTGAGGCACTTCCCAGATGACCAGAGACATTAACTGAAGTCTACTACCAACAAATAGATAGGAAAAAACGTGACCCTTTTATGGCCTATTTGACCCCATCAGCAACGTACAGTAAACTCACGAGTGCCTTTTTTAGAAAGGCACATGTTTAGACAAGCTGTGTGGACGTGCAGAGCCGTGCCCCAAAACCTTCAGCTGGTTCTGCAGGGTTGGTGAAATGCAGAGCACCATCAGCAGCAAGCCTAAAAGCTAGCAGAGCATCAGCTGGCACAGTTCGCATGGCACATTCAGACCACAGGTGCCTGGGGAAGATTCTAGAACCACTAGAGGGGTTTTACACATTCAGATCCTGCAATCCTCCCAGAGATCCTTAGTCTGCCTTCGGGGACTAGAACGTGGAAATTTGTTTCTTTAAAGTTCCCCAAAAGGTTCTGTTCACCAGTCAGTCTTGAAAGCCACTGTTCCAGTACATCACCTTTAAAGAGAAGGAAAACTAGATCTCACTTAAGCAAGTTACGTGACTTTGCCGGGTGCATCGAAGCAAGCAGCAGCAAAGCCTAGGGCGCATAGACGCTGCCTTGTGGGTAAGCAGCAAAGCCCTGTCAGTGATGGCCTACGAAAACTTCAACTTCTGGACTATTCTCAAGTTACCTGATGTTACTAAGGAAAAGGAACACCTCTATAGAGCTACAGAGGAAAATGAGATGTTCCGATCATGGCCAGAACTATATTCAGGACTTTTCTTTGTAAGTAATGAAGTGTCTTTTTTTTTGTTGTTGTTTAATATACATCACAAGTTATTTCTCTTATTTCATAAGCTAGAAAAAGTCCACTGAGAGCCCAGTCTATTCTGCTTGGATTCCTGGTCAGAAATGCCATCCAGTCCAAGGCTTTTAACATTTTATAGGCCTCTACAATGCAGGATCTCAAATCCTGGTCTGCAGAACCCTGAGGGGACCGCATGGTACCTTTACTTACTATGGATGCTTCCTCAAAGTTTTGGGAAGCTGCTTTCAGGAGTGGCAATGGTCTACTATAGGTATTCTTGAGAAAGCCAGCAAACTCCCTGAAATTACTTACAAGATGGTACATACGTAAATTTTTCTAGCAAGAGGGTCCATTAACTTCTTTAGAATCATATAAAATCCACTAAAGCTTAAAATACTAGGAAGCACAGATGACTATATATTTTTTAAAATGTAGTTTTAAAAATGTCACAAAGTGGCCCTATCAAGTATCGTTTAATAAAATGTAAATACTAGTAAAACACCTCTTGCCTATTAGAAAATGGGTAATCCTACAGGAGTCAAGGAAGCGTGAAATGGCATATCCCTTTGAACCCACTGTGGCCAGGATCCTGAGAACCCTGAAGGCAGGAATGACGCCTCACTGGACTTTCGAGGCACATCCTTGACCATGCAATGGATCACTGAAGGAATGAATGAACTGAATGAATGAATGAATGGAGAGCCCAGGGAGAGGGGCTCTCTGCCTGTGAATATAGTGCCCTCTACCGGCTTGAAGCTCTTATCGTTTTACAAGCCTCTACGAAAACACCAGAACAGATTTTCCCATTGATAATTAGGAAAAAAAAAAACGATTTCTTTGGTTGGAGAAAAATCCTTTTGTCTATCAGCGCATGAGCATGCACATGTGCCCACACGCAGCTCCTCATTTCCTCCAGTTCCTATGCCTTGCTCTGTGAGCCTATGTACCCGATGTACCAATTGGATGTCAATCCACTTGGCACATTTATCCAGCGGCAGAGCCCAGAGATAAGTTTAGAGGTCAAAAGAGAGAGGAAGCAGGGAACAAAAGCATCGAATCAAGTGGCGGCTCTCTCCCTCTCCAGCTGGAGCCTGGCCTCTGGGGGTGGGGGCCCATAACAATGCATGAGAACAGCAGAGCAGGCCCCCAAGACGTGGTCCCACCACACACTGCTTCTCTTTAATACACCTGTCAACAAAAGGCATTTGAAAAAGAAGAGAAGTCTTCTCTTACCAGAGTGCCAAGGAAGGAGCTGATTGTGCGTGCTGCCTGGCAGAGGGCGCCATACTCCTCCAGAAGAAGGGAAATGAACTGGTGCGCTTGAGGGGGGCCCTGGAGAGCTGCAGGAGCCTTCACCCTGGAGGCAGCCGACAGCTGTCGGAGGAGCCGCACCTTCATCTCCAGCACGTACTCCCTGGCCTGCTGCTCCAGCCGCTGGTACAGCTGGTAGGGGTCCCTCTCACAGAGCCTGCACGACAAGGACAGGCAGGACTCACCACTGCCCCCAGTCACAGAGGTGGGAGGGCAGACCCTGTCCCCACCACCAGAACTGCTTTTTCCCTGGTATCTTTAACGAAGCTGCACTCGGAGCCTTCCTCTGCAATTACCTCATAACCCCAGACAACTGGGAGGGGAGCCTGGGCACAGAGAGCTTCGGGAGTGTCCCCAAAACCACAAGCCAACACCCAGGAAAATCACACCTCCCGAGGGCTCACGCTGTGCCAGTGCTGCCGTGCACAGGCACTGCCTCATCCACTCCTCACCCAGCAGGCAATGGCTCGTCCCGTGGTTCAGAAGAGGGTGGGTAAGGCTGGTCAAGGTCCCAGCTAGACCAGACACTCACAGCTCAGCAACGAGCTCCACAACGTGCAATTTTAACCACCAAGCTACACCGAACAAACTGAAAACAATTGTTTTTGAACGCTAATACGTCAACATGAAAAAGCAACGAAGCAGCAGAGGTGACAGCTGGGCTGTGATGGCTGCTTCTGCTTTCTAGGTACTCAGTATTCCCGCATGGGCTGTAATCGGAGGAAACCTTAGAGAAAGCTGACCCCATTTTTAAATTATCCCACAAGAGCCATAAAGAAAATATGTAAAATAAAATTTGGAAGCTGAGAAACAGAGGGGCAAGTGAACGCGGATCCCTGCACTAGGCCACAAGTCCTCGAGACCTGGGTGATCCACAGTGAACACTGGCCCTGCAGTCCCTGTGATTTCCTTACGCCCTCCCGAGGAGCCTCCACAGAGGCTCAGGACCACTGACACGACAGCCCAAATCCAGCCTCCTGCCGGCCATGGGCCAGGCCAGCCAGTGCACCAGCAAGATGCGTCATCAAATAATCAAGCAGGCCTGAGTTTTCTATAAAGGAGCCTTTCACCTCTGGGCACCACGTGGGGTCAAGAGAGAAGATCTGACGTTGCCACATGCTCCACGTTTAACTCCCCACACCACCTGGGGTGTGAGAGCCTAGAGCCAAGAAAGCCAGCAGTGGGGCAAGTGAAGCTTCTGGGGACCAAGGGGACCCCCAGAGTGGGCTGCAGAACAGTCGTAATTTCAGTGACTTCTCTAACAAGCGTCCCCTGAACTGGCAGGCATTTCGTTGCTAAAGGAAAGCCATGGATGATGCGGGGAATGATGCAGGGAGACTCAAGCTCACAGACTGGACACCCCCTCCTCATTTCTCTCAGCAGGGTGGACCCCAGTCCTCTCACCACCTCTGACTGGGCTGCTTCCTGTCCCCCTACTTGGCTTGATGACTCCCAGTGGCTTACGAACGCACTCAGCGCAGTAAGCCCCAGAACAGCAAGGTGCGACTGCCAGGCTCTCCATGAAGAAGTGATACAAACATTAAATTCAGTTCTATGGGCAGTAAGCATTTCATCAGAGTTAGAAGAACTGGAAACTTTTTACCCAGAAGGCTCGCTCCACCCACATGTCTGCTGAAGACCCTGAAAGGCACGAAGCACAGAGAAAGAGGGGCGAGCTCCTGTTCCGGGTTGAGGAGGGGAGGCTAGCAGCAAGACTCTCGAGGGCGGTGGGGCAGGGGCAGGGCGTGTGGGGCTCCCACGCCAAGGAGGGGCCGCACCAACCTGTCCACGAGCTCCTTCATCCCCTCCTTGTCAGGGACAAGAGCCTGGTCTTGGTCATCGGCCAGTGGGGTCCCAGCCTGCCGGTAGACACAGCGGACCATGTAGCGTACTTCTGACCAGTAATTCTGTAGCTGCTGAGATTCTCGGTCTGTCTCCGCTGAAATTTCTCTGTAAAAAACACAAGAAGAGTTAGGATTAGACAATGAACACCACTGTTCTGTTTCTTCACTCAACAGATGCCCAGAGGGGAGGAAGATTTCCTGCGAAGCCTGCCCCTCAGCAGGAGGCCAGGAGCAGGGGCCAGTGTGTCCTGCCCCACCACGCTGTTCCCTTCTGCCCGATTCCTGCCATTTACTCACGAATGTTCCCCTCAACCCCACGTCTGCCTGACTCTCCTCCACCCTCCTGCTCCTGGAAGCTGGCACCCCCGTCTCCCACAGCACACTGAGGATGGGTGGCCTCCCCACGCTGGCCCCAGGGGCCCCTGTCCGCCAGGTGTCCTCTCCACCAGATTCCAGCCACATCTCACAGCACACAAACATCCATGACCACTTTCAAAACGGGGCTGCTGTCAAGCTGCCTGCTCTCCACTGAGCGCGGGACCCGTTGGTCCCCGTCGGGCCCTGCAGTTTCCTCCCCCAGCGTGGGTGCGCAGCCTGACCAGCGAGCCCTGGAGCCTGGACTCCCTCTGCCTCATTCAGGTACTGGCCTTCCCCCATCACTTCCCTTAAGAAGCCGTCTCTCTCCTCCAAGTTCCAGTAAGGAAAGATTGACATACACTGCTCTTGGGCTCCAAGAATTTACGCCTGTCTCTGCTCCCTTTCTGAGGACCAGCTTTCCAGTGCCAGTTCTCATGGCAGGAGCACTGCCCCACCGGCCGGAGCGCTCACAACACTGGCTGCTGTCTTCTGCTGAGGAGAGGCTCACACGCTGGCTGCTACCTATCAAAGTAGCCCAGGGTCCTGTTATGGCTCAAACATGAATTCGTTTTGACCTCTCTTGAACCTGTATCACCCCCCAGGTGACAGTAAGGCATCTCCTCATGCACTGAGGGAGCAAAAGCCAGGCCACACCCCCGCAGGTGCACATGCCACGTACCTACGCTCATTGCAGGCCTCACACGTACAGGTCACGTCGGAAGCCGTGGAACTGCTGAGGCCCGCGGAGGACAGTGTTTGAGGCCCGATAGCAAGTCTCCCACTTCCTCCTGCCTCTGGCTGTGACCCGCCAAGAGGGGAGTGCAGCAGAAAGTCCTGACCCTGCTGGGAAAAGAGATTATTACAGACCAGTTAGGGTCAAATGTTCATGGCATTGATTTTTACAAACTGCCCAGAAAAATGACTTTTAGAAAAATTAAAAAACCTAGATAGATACTGATTGAAGGCACAACTATGTGATTATGCCGAAAACCACTGACTGTACACTTTGGATGAACTGTACGGTTTATTAATATGTATTAAATTGACTTGCTAGAGAAAAAAAACAAAACAAAACATCCCTGACACTGAAAAGAAAATTTTAACTGACATTAATAGGAAAATTTTTTCTCTCCAATGCCAAAAAATTTGTTTGGAAACAATTATTTTTGATCCGACAGTGTACATCATAACCATCTGGGGATGTTCACTGCCTTTCTTTCAACCTTTAACTAAAGAGGAACTCTCCTTCCATGGCCCTCGTTGGCACGGCATGTGTGATGGCCGCGCCAGAGGGCCTCTGCAAGGTGACACTCTCCCACAGGTGTCCGTCTGTCCAAAAGCACTTGGTAGAAACCTCACGGCCAGCAAAACCATTCTAGAGCTCAGTGTAAAGTGGTAGGGGCAGGGAGCAGAGGCCACTCTGTCCTACGGGGTTGTGCCCCTTGCTCTGCCACCTCTGAGGAGTGGAGGCTTGAGGGCCCTCCAGCTCAGTTCTACGGCCTGCAGGGGAAAGGATCACTCGCCTTCCGCCAGTGCCCAACAATACCTAAAAATCAACCAAGACTTCACCAACAATCACCCAGAGAACACAAAGCAATCTCAGCTCCCTTCACCCTAAAATGCTTTCTCCTTCCTCCAACTAGCTGCTATGACCCGAAGCCAGAGGCGATCTTCCATGGCACCTGGGCAGTGCACGGATGTCCAGGAGCCTGGGCTCACTCTTAGGGCTGAAGACAGTGGACAGCTCCCCCAAGCTGAAAAAGGTACCACGTGCACCCCTCAAAGCTCACTGAGGGGGCAAGAGCTTTCCACTCACCACCCCAAAAGCCTAAGAAAGGCCAGAATGTCACAGAGGAAGTTTCTGGAAGGGTATTCATAGAAGTAAAGAGAACTGCTCTGTCTCACCTCCTCTCCCCACAAGCCATGTGAAAAAGCCTTCAAGATACACCACTCAGAGGGACCCTAGCCTCCTGCCGGTGCCTGCAGCCAGGTGCCTGCAGCACCACTAGGTCTCTTGCTGGACAAAGGCCAAGGGGACTCTTCCAGGGATTGTGGCCTTTCCCCTGGAGTGTAGGCACACAGACACGACATCTGACTTTGCAGGTGGAAGGCTAACTAGAGCCACTCCAATGGAAAAGGGGGAGAGGGCGCAGAGGGGGGCAAGTCACACCTCTGCCATCAAGGGAGAGGTCCAGTGTGAGGGGCTTGAGAGGCTGTGAAAGAAGCCCACCCACACAGTTCCTGTTGGGCAACAGGACCCCGTAATTTCCAAAGGGTCGGAGCTCGGGGGGTGGGGGGAGTGGGGAGAGGTCATATAGAGTACTCCACCGGAGGGGCCCAATGCCAAGTTCTTACTGTGGTCTCAGAAGAACTCAAAAAAGGGCCCAACATGAGCAAGAGCCAGTGACTACTGAGCCTCGTGTGGCCGGGACCTTGTCAGCCAGAGAGCCACGGTCAGCCTGGCAAAGCCCTAGACCTCCAATCCCTCCTCCAATCCCCTTCCCTATCCTGGCGCCGGTCAGGCATAAACGTGGGGTACACCCCCTCCCCACCCCTAGCCGCTCTGCCTTGGCAATTCCCAACATCACTTGTTTGTGTTTCCTAGATGCTAAAGCAAACACTGCATGATGGGTGGGATCACAACAGGACTTCAGTGGCTCAAGGTTTCTGAGGCTTGCTTCCTCCCAGGGTGGGCAGCTTCCGGCTCACCCGCAATCTCTGGGGTTCCCTAGCTTTTCAGTGACATGGCCATGCACATGGAGACGTTTTCTTTCTCTTCTGGGTTCTGCTGATCTCCAGCTGCTGGCTATTCCCTGTGGCTTCTCATTTGGGGTCCACTTTCTTCTGCTTATGAGGCCTCCAGCCTGTTGGATTCAGGCCCGCCCCCATTCAGGGGGGCACCTTTACTAAGAGCACCGTCAATGGTCCTTATTTACAGATGGGTTCACACCCGCAGGACCAGGAGTGGGACCTGAACATGCCTTTTGTTGGGGAAACTTCAATCCCCCACAATCCAACCTCTGGATCCTAGAAAGACATGTGCATCTCGGAAGCCTGAAGCCACTTTAGAACAATGTTATGTAAAAAGTGTCATCAGAATCAGTATGGGTGTGTTCCACCCTAGGGTAAAAATTTTTCCATTAGATGGACCAGTGGAACCTAGAAAGCAAGTTACCTGTTTCCAAAATGCAATGGAGGAACAGGCACAGGATAAACATTCCTATTCCACAGTGGGAAGAGTGGAAGAAAAATAAGGAACACGGATCCCAGAGAAGCCCAAACCCAGCAGGGCAAACTCCATAGATTGCCAGGCCTGAGCGTCATATCTGCAGATGGATGCTCTGTCCTCGGGGCCTGAGGGCGCAGCAGCCACACCCTTCCAAGCCCCTGTGTGTGGCTGTGCTCTCCCCAACACTGGAGTGCAGGCCCCACCCTCTCTGATCATCAGAGTGGTGACCAGACTCTCCTTGAACTCCGAGGCACAGGCCCACCGTCTACAAGCACTGGGGTGGCGGCACTCTCCCTGGACGTCAGGGTACAACGCCCATCCCTCCAAGCGCCAGGGCAGATGGTCAGCCCCCTCCAAGCTGAGGGCCCACCCTTGCCACACACGTGGGTGGGCCCGCTTTCTTACATGAGGAAGCCTTTCTGGTCCAGATGTTGCCTCTAAAGTTCGGCCCCTGACATCCTTCTTCTTTAGTTTGTCCTTTCTCTGTCCCTTTCAGTCCAGGTTGGCAGTGGCTCTATTCATACAAATTTTACAAAAACCATTTTGGCTCTGTGTGTGGTTTAAGTGGGTCCAAGCCAACAGACAAGAGAACTTTCCACAGAGCCTTCCTAGGTAACTACATTTCCAGTCCTGACTTCACTGAAATGGGCAACTGAATCCACGTTCAGCCAGATCCTCCTTAGCAAAGCAATGTCCGTTAAACCCTCACATGGAACCCTGTTCTCTGGGGATGCACTTTCCGGAAGTTCAGCGAGGTCCCTTATAGAGCTGCTCCGACCCTTGTCTCAGAGCACCCTATCTGGATAGGCTCAGAAGTTTCCAAATCATCAATTTCTGGTTTTTCGGTTCTTAAGAGTTCAGTTCTCAGCTTATCCCTTTCCTCTCTCATTTCACTGTGAGCAGCAAGGAGAAACCAGGCTGCAACTTCCACACTTAGTTTGGAAATCTTAGCTAAATATCCACGCTCATCACTTTCAAGTTCCACTTTCAATCCAACATAAGAACCCAAGTTCTCTGCTACTTTATAACAAGGATCGCCTTTCCTGCAGTTTCTAATAACACGTTCATCATTTCTTTCTTAGGTCACAGAGGTACTTTAGCATCCCTATTTCTACCTACATCTCTTCAAAGCAATCTAGTCTTTTTCTTTCAAGCACCTCACAATTCTTCCAGCCTCTACCCATGACCCAGTTCAAAGATATTTCCACATTTTTAGGTATTTGTCATAGCAGTACCCCAACTTTCCAGTACCAAAAACTGTCTTTCATTTCCCAGCTACTAAAACAAATACCACACAACAGGTTGGCTTCTCCATAGGAATTTACTGGCTCACTGTTTCAGTGGCTAAGAGAAGGCCTGCTTCCTCCCAGGGTCGGTATCTTCTGGATGGCCGGCAATCTTTGGGGATCCTTGGTCTTTCACACGGCAATGCACACAGTAGCGTCTCCTTTCTCTTCTGGATTCTGTGGACTTCCATTTTCTAGTTGTTCTCTATGGTTTCTCTTCCTGGGTCCAATTTCCTTTGCTAAAAGGACATTGGCATTATTGGATCAAGGCCAGCCCTCATTCAGTTTGGGCACCTTAATTAATAAGATCATGAAAGGTTCTACTGACAAACGGATTCCCACTCACAGGACGAGAGGGTGGATCTGAACATGACTTTTGCGGGGTTCATGATTCAATCCCCAACAATTTACTAAAGCTGAGAGGGAGACAGGTTTCTCTGCAGATTAGACTTGAATACCTAAAAACAAGACAATTTTAATACCAAAATGATGGAAAACGCCACGAGGTCTGACTTACTGTCATCAGAGGCAGGGACAGGTGGTCAGACAAGGCAGGTTTGGAGCAGTGGGAGAAGAATGAAGTTGTTCCCAATAGTACCCAACAGGTCAGCTCACTTTAAAACACGAGCTACCCCTTCTCCCCCACTCCGGTCAAATCCTACAGCAAGCCTATCCTCACACTCCTAAGGAGGTCCACAATCCATCCACTTGTCTCTCCACAGTCCCAGCCCTGTCTAAGCCCCCATCATCTCTTGCTTGCAGAGACCAATGGCTCTAACTGCTCCCTCATCTCCACCTTTGTGCACCGACAATCCATTCTCCAAGTAGCAGCCAGAGTGGTGGTTAAAGTATGCATGCCATCAGCTAGCTTCTCTTCTGTTCTCCTCCATATCACCTGTGACCACAGCCTCCAAGGTTTTCCGTGACAAATGTCAGCTTCTGTGCCACTGCATGGCTCCCTTTGCCAGTGCTCACCTTCTCTACATCTGAAGGGTGGGCTTCCCCCAGCAGGCAGGCCTCAGCAGAAAAATCGTCTACTCTGGATCTTTCCAGATTACTGGCTGGGCCAGTAATCTCAGCTCTGAATCCTCCCCCTTGCCCTGTAAATGTTTCTCCTTTGCCAGCTGGCACAATACTTGGCTTTGTCAGTAGAGGGCGCCGGAGGGACACTGCAGAGGACAGTCTTGTCCTGGCCCTGAGCTTTCCTCTTCTTGCTTCTACTGGGCAGGCAGGCAGCTCAGTGTCAGTGGTGGGGGTAGCATGAGGTGGTGTCCACTCCTCATGAGTTTTGCAGCCAACCAGTGGGCAGCTTCTTGCTGCCAGCCTGGCCTGAGCACCTCGGCAACCCCCCTTGACCACCCCATAAGCCGTGGCCACACCCTCTTTAGCTAATCTGCACCTCTACTGAGGTGGGGCCCTCATTCAAGGCTGTCCCTCCATCCAGCACTTGCCCGAAGCCCCAGGTAGAGGCTGACCCTAGGTCTGCGATGAGGGCATTCTTCAGAGTTTGTTCCATGTATTGACGTAATTCCTGTTACTAGCTAATATTCTTTATATTAAAATTTCCCTTTTCCAGTTACTAGTAAGGTTTCCTCTCTTCCAGGCCCTGGCTGATGCACCTACCTTAACCATCCTGATTAAACTCTATTATATCACAAACTAGTGTGTTGCTCCTTTCCCACCACCTGCAGCACTGGTGCCTGGCATAGAGACACAGTAAGCGCCTGTTGCATGTCTGAGCAGCAATCAAGAAACTTCAAAGTAACATTTCCCAGGTGTCAAGCAATAAAGCCTTTAAAAGAAAGAATGATTACTGTATGTTAAACCTTTTGGTTCTCCTCTCATGCAGATTTAATCTCAGTCCTTGTGTTTTGCCCCAAATATAAAATAAGTTAAAAGAACGCAACAAAACCCAATGCCCAACCACATAATTTCACAATGTCCAGTAACCATTAGCAAAAGCAAAGAAGCAAGAAAAACATGATGCACAACCAGGAGGAAAACCAATCAATAAAAACTGACCCCCAAATTACAGAGACGATGCAACTAACAGGCAAGAATCTGAAAACTGTGATTATAAGTAAGTTCCAGAAAGTAGAAGAAAACAAGCACAATAAGGAAAGAACCTGAAGATTAGATGGAAAATGAAATATCTGAAAAGGAAAATACACTACATAGAATTAAGAGCAGATGAGACACAACAGCTTATCAAATCACTCGAAGACTGGGGGGAAAATCATCCAAAATGAAGAGCAGAGAGAAACAAGACTGAAAAACAAACAAAGCACGTGTACAGCAAAATCAGGATGCCCGAATGCACATGATGGCATTCCAGAAGGTAAAGGAGACTAGATGAAGAAACAGACAAAAATCTCTAAACTGGATGATAACTGACTATGGAAGAAGCTCTTTTAAAATAGGAAGCACAAGAAACACAAAGAAAATGATACCGAGACACATCACAATCAAATGGCTGAAAACCAGTGATAAAATGAAAAATCTCAAAGCAGGTACAGGAAAAAGACCTATTCAGACATAGAGTGCCATGCTACAGATGACAACTCACAAAAAGAACTGACCAGCAACCTAGAAGTCTATACTTAACACAGTAGCTGTTAAAAAATGAAAGAGAAACAAAAGCTTTCAGACACACAGAAGCTTCCGTGCCTACAGGAAACGCTAAAGGCAGCTCTGAGCAGGAGGCAGTGGCACCAGATGAGGACGAGGGTCTAAAGGAGGGAGGCAAGACCATCAGGCATAAGAAAGGTACAGGTAAAGAGCAGATGCTTCTGCTCATTTAAGATTTCTTTTTTAAAAATAATGCAAAAAATATATAATAAAAATGTATAGCTATTCATTTAGCAAGTATTTTGTGGAGGATTTCTGCAATTATATTCATTAGAGAAATGGTCTGTAATTTTTTTGGGTAATATCTTTATTTGGCTTTGGGATTAGGATGATACTGGCCTCACAGAATCAGTCTGGTAACCTTCCTTCCTGTTCAATTTTTTGAAAGAGTGTGAGCAAGATTAGTATTAAATTTTCTTTAAATGATTGGTAGAATTCAACTGTGAAGCCATCTGGTCCTGGACATTTCCTTTTGGGGAGATTGTGATGACTGCTTCAATTTCTTTATTTATGATTGGTTTATTGACGTCTTCCATTTCTTCTACAGCCAGTGTGGTTTCTTCGTGTGTTTCTAGCACACGATGAAATGGACAACCATTTCATCAGTGTTGTTTAACTTGCTGGCATACAGTTGTTCGTAGTATCCACTTTTGATCTCTTTTATTTCTGCTAGGTCAGTGGTAATGTTCCCCCTTCTCATTGCTGATTTTATTTGCATCTTCTCAAAGAAATGACTTTTCATTCTGATTCTTGTTTTTTATTCTCCATTTAATTCTGCTTTCATCTGTATCTGACATATCCCAGTATGGTCTATCCTGGAAAAGGGTCCATGAGCACTTGCGAAGAATGTGTATCCTGCTGTTTGGGGGTTTAATGCTCTAAAAAGTGTCAGTTCTTGTTCATTTATCATATTATTCAAGCTCTCAGTCTCCTTATTTATCCTCTGTCCAGATGTTCTATCTAATGCTGAGAGTGGAGTGTTACTGTCTCCAATGAGTACTGTCTATTTCTCCCTTCAGTTTTGCCACTTTATGTCTCACGTTTTGGGAGTAAATATTTATGATTGTCATTTCTTCTTGGTGAACTGCCCCTTCACAATATATAATAACCTTCTTCATCTCATAACAGTTCTGCATTTAAAATCTATTTTATCTGATTTTAGTATCACTATTCCAGCTCTTTCTGGGTTACTGTTTGCATGGAATATCTTATTCCATTTCACTTTCAACCTGTCTTTGCATCTATGGTGAGTCTCTTATAGAAAGTATATTGATGGCTCATGTTTTTTATCCAATCTATCAGTCTTTTAATTGGGGAGAATTCAAAAACACATTAAAAAACTGTAAACCCATGGAGTTAATAATTAAAATATATAGGGCACCAGAAAATTTAAGGTGCACAGAGAATGGAAAGCTGAGAGTTAACCTGTACAGAATTGGTAAAAAGGTTTGTAAATCATTGGAAATGAAGAAATGGTTAAACCATATGGTGGTGTTTGAAAGGGAGAGCCTAAGGTCATTTATATTATTAGAAAGAAAGCTAAAAACTGTGACATGGATGGTATAATTTAGTAAAACCACATAAAACATGAATATGGGGTAACTGCATATATAGGACTGTTTTTAAAAAACAAAATATATAATATTAGAGAGAAGGAAAAAGATTAGAAGCTATGTATGGCAGGTGAGGCACAGAGAGACTGAGAGGTTAAAATTTTTGTTTTTTGTTTATTATTATTGGAATAATGAAAGTGCTCTGGCAATGACTGGGGTGATGAATGTACAACTATGTGATTATACTGAATGCCACTGATTGTACTCTTAGAATGGATTTATGCTATATTAATAAGAATAAAATTGATTTTTTAAAATAATCTTTTTTAAAAAATTCATTATATATATATTTTTTTTTCTTCCCTGGCCCTGCCCTGCTATTTTGCTGTGTCTACTCGCTTTGTGATTTTCTGTATCTCTTTCTCTTTTTGCCTTCTCATCTTGTCTTTCCTCTCTAGGATTCACTGGGATTTAATCCTGGGGACCTCTGATGTGGAGAGAGGTTCCCTGTCAATTGTACCACCTCAGTTCCTGGTTTCTGCTGTACTTCACCTTGACTCTCTCCTTCGTCTCTCTTTTGTTGCATCATCATCTTGCTGCACACTTGCCTGGGCACTGGCTTACCACACAGGTACTCGGCTCACTGCACAGGCACTGGCTTGCCACACGGGCACTGGCTCACCACACAGGGACTGTTCTCACCACAAGAGTACTGGCTGGACACATGGCACTGGTTCCCACATGGGCACTTGGCTCACTGCATAGGCACTCAGCTCACCACACAGGCACTGGCTTGCCATGTGGGCACGCTTTCTCTTCTTTTTCACCAGGAGGCCCCAGGGATCAAACCCAGGTCCTCCCATATGGTAGGCAGAGGCCTTATCACTTGAGCCACATCCGCTTCCCAAAAATTGGTTTGTTAAAAGCAATACAAAAAGAACATTATACTTGATAATCAAGTGGGATTTATACCATGTATGCAAGGTGGTTCAACATAAGAAAATCAATCAATGTAATACACTGCATTGATAAACTGAAAAAGAAAAATCACATGATCATCTCAATTGATACAGAAAATGCATGTGACAAAATGCAGCATCCTTCCATGATAAAAGCACTCTGAAAGATAGAAATGGAAACGTTATCAATATGATAAAGTGCATATATGAAAAACAGCTAACACTGTACTTATGGTAAATGGCTGAAAGCTTTCCAGCTGAGACTGGGAACAAGACAAGGATGCCCACTGTCACCAGTTATCCAATATTGTGCTAGACGTTCTAGCTAGAGCAATTAGGCAAGAAAAAAGAAATAAAAGGCACCAAATAAGAAAAGAAAATGTAAAACTGTCACTCTTCGCTGATCCTATAACTAGAAAATCCAAAAAACTCTACCAAAAAACTACTAGAACTAACAATCTGAGTGAAGTGGCGAGATACAAGATTAATACAAAAAAATCAATAGTGGGGGAGTGGATGTGGCTCACCGCTGTGTGCCCACATCCCACGTGGGAGGTCCCAGATTCAGTTCTCAGTGCCTCCTAAAGACCAGCAGACAATGAGCAGAGAGATGAGGGAGTCATTTGGGTGGGGGGTAGGATCAAGTGTTTCTGTATTTCCTCTAATGAACAATCTGAGGAGGAAGTCAGAAAAAATTCCATTTATAATAGAGACTAAAAGAATCAAATATGTGGGAATAAATTTAACCAAGGACATAAAGGACCTATATTCAGAAAACTATAAAACACTGCTAAAAGAAACCAATGTTGATCCAAATAAATGGAAGGATATTTCGTGTTCATGGGTTCAAGACTAAATATCATTAAGATGCCAATTCAACTCGAACTGATCTACAGATTTAATGCAATCCCGATAAAAATCCCAACACCCTTCCGTGTAGAATTGGAAATGCCAACTACCAAATATATCTGAAAGGGTAAAGGAACCCAAACAGCTAAAAATATCTTAAAATATAAGAACTTCCTAACTTTAAAGCATATTACTTAGCTACGGTGGTAAAACAGCATGGTATTGGCATAAAGATAGATAGATTGACCTATGGAATAGACTTGAGAGTTTGGAAATAGACCCTCACATCTATGGTTAAATGATTTTTGACCAGGCTGTCAAGCCCATTCAGGTAGGGCAGAACAGCCTATTCAACAAACGGTGCTGGGAAAACTGGATATCCACATTTGAAAGAAAGAGGACCCTTATCTCATACCTTATACAAAAATTAACTCAAAATGGATCAAGGACCTAAATAAAAAAGGTACAACCATAAAATTCCTATAAGAAAATGTAGGGAAATAGCTTCAAGATCTTGTGCTAGGTGGTGGTTTCTTGGACCTTAACACCCAAAGCGTGAGCAACACAAGGAAAAAAAAACCCCAGATAAATGGGACTGCCTCAAAATTAAACAGGGAAGTGGACTTGGCCCAATGGATAGGGTGTCTGCCTACCACATGGGAGGTCCGCCGTTCAAATCCCGGGCCTCCTTGACCCGTGTGGAGCTGGCCCATGCGCAGTGCTGATGCGCGCAAAGAGTGCCCTGCCACACAGGGGTGTCCTCCGTGTAGGGGAGCCCCAAGCGCCAAGGAGTGCGCCCTGTAAGGAAAGCCACCCAGTGCAAAAGAAAGTGCAGCCTGCCCAAGAATGGCACCACACACACGGAGAGCTGACACAGCAAGATGACGCAACAAAAAGAAACGCAGATTCCCGGTGCCACTGATAAGGATAGAAGTGGTCAAAGAAGAACACACACCGAATGAATACAGCAGACAACTGGGGGAGGGGGTAAGGGGAGAAAAATAAATAAAAAGTAAATCTTTAAAAAAAAAATTAAACACTTTTGTATTTCAAATGATTTTGTTAAGAAGGTGAAAAGGCAGTCAACTCAATGAAAAAAAATCTTCGGAAACCACATATCTGACAAAGATTTGTTTTCCACATTATATAAAGAGATCACACAATTTCACAGCAAAATGACAACCCAATTATAAAAATGGGCAAATAAAGACATTTTTCCAAAGAGGAAATACAAATGGACAAAAGATGCACAAAAAAGATGCTCAACAGCATTACCTATTACAGAAATGCAGACCGAAACTGCAGTGAGATACCATTTCACACCATACAGAATGGTCACTATTAAAAAAAAAAAAAGCACACACAGAATATTATAAGTGCTAGAGAAGATGTAGAGAAATTGGAACACTCCTTCAGTATTGGTGGGAGTATAATCGTCTGTGGAAGACGATTTGGAGATTCCTCAGGAAGCTAAATATAGAATTGCAATATGATCTGTCATTCCTGCTATTAGGAATATTTTCAGAAGAACTGAAAGGAAGGATGCAAATAGATATTTGCATACCCATGTTCATAGCAGCATTATTCACAATTGCTAGCAGAAAGAAACGACCTAAGTGTTCATCAACTGATGAATGGATAAACAATGTGGTATATACACGTGATAGAATACTATTCGGCTATAAGAAGAAACCAACTGGGGAAGCACATGATAACATGGAGGAACCTTGAGGACATTATGTTGAGTGAAATACGCCAGACTCAAAAGGATGAATATTATCTGGTCTCACTCACAGGAACTAAAGAAAATGAGTAGACTTATGGAGGACTATGGAATGTAGGTTGGTGGGAGACAGAATGTGGGTTGAGATGGGGGAGCTGATGCTGGATGTATACATGTTTAATAAGGACAAATGTAAATATGTGATAATGGATGAAGTTGATGGTAGCACATTGTAATGATTGTAAAAAACATGATTTATGGATGTGACTGTGGCTGAAATGAGTAGTCTAGGGAGGTTAATGTTAGTTGGAGGACAGGTGGAGGATTACACAGGGAATGTGTCACAAGTGATTCTGTTGGTAGATGAGGACTGTGGTTAATAATATAAATACAGGAACGTTCTACTACAAGGTGTTAAGATATGACGATACATGGGGAAAGTACACACTATACTTACCAATATTATAATGTAATGTTTTTGTAGTAAAAGCAAAGGAGGTACTACATTTAATGTTAAAGGTAAAAAAAAAGAATATGGGGTTAAGATTTGTGAGATATAATTATGATTAGGCTTTTTTTCCCTCTTCTTCATTTTCTTTGTAACAGGGAGACCTTGATCATGTCGTTTAACTGATGGGTATTTATCCACATATCTTTCTGCACACTGGAGTAACAAATGAATTTGTTTTTGGGGATTAGATGAGATAAAAGTGCCTGGATAGAACTTTTCTGGAGTAATGCTTCCAAAACTTGTGAGCTACCATTTGTCAATTATTTTATTTTTTTTAATTTGAAATAAAGTTTGAATAAATTTTTAAAAAAATGTACAGCAGGGTTTATGACATATATGGCATCACTTCAGATCCACAGGAAATTAAAAAGATAATGAAAGAATATTACCAACAACTTTATTCCAATATATTTGATGACAGAGATGAAAGAGAACAATTCATTTAAAGACAAAAACTAACAAAGCTCACACACAAAAAAATAGTCTATCAGAAAAATTGAGTTCAGAGTTCAAAACCTTTCTATTAAGACAACTCTGGCCCAGAATGCTTCACTGGTGAATTTTACCAAACATTTAAGGTCAAAATAATATCAATTCTACCCAAACTATTCCAGAAAATTACAGGAAGCAATACTTCCCAACTCCTTTTAAAAAGCAAGTATTACCCTGACACTCAAATCAGACCAAGACATTACAGACAAGAGATTCATAGACTAACATCCAGGCCCAGATGCAACAGTCCTCAGCAAATGCAAAGAGTCCTCACTGTCAAGCGTGGATTGCCACAGGAGCACAAGGTTCATCCTAGTTCAAAATCATCATAATTTAGCAACTAAATCCAAAATCCACAGGACCACCTTAATAGATGCAGAAAAATGTAACATGGGGCTGGCTATACAGCACAGTGAAACCTTAGGGGAAATATGGGTATGGGTAATAGTTCATAGAGAAGCCTGTTTTTCTTTGAAACTGAACAAATGTACATTTATGCTACAAGATGTTAAGATCAAGCAAAAATACAACTAAAACAACATATGGACTGTAGTGTTAAAAAAAGGAAATATACTAAGTGAAAGAAACTAGACAAAAGGTGTTATTTAGTTTCCAGCTACATACAAAAAAATACAAATAAATCAGAGAAACAGAAAGAGAATAGCAGCTATGTATGTCAAGGGACGCATATAGGGATTAAGAGATGATTATTAAGGATAAAGCCTTCTTTGTTGGTTTGTCTTTTATTATTACTATTATTGGAATGATGAAAATGCTCTACTAATTATTGAAGTGATGAATGCACAACTCTCAGGCACGCTGAGACTTTTCCTTCCGCCTTGGCTCAAGCTCAGTCAAATGCAAATGCTCCGGAGCTGCCCATTCCTCCCTCCCCTCCCCACTCCCCTTCTCAGCCATGTGGAGTGATTTTTTTTAATGGATAGATGAAAGGTCTTCCATTTCTTCTTGAGAGGAGAGTGAGTGTGTGTGTGTGTGTGTACATATATATAGTTTTGCATTTTACATTAGACCTACAACATATATCAAACATTACATCAAAAATAAAATTCAGTGGGGGAAATCTTCCCAACTCCCAGTTCTTTTCTTCAGTATTTAAACATTTCCAAGCTTTACCATCCCCTTCTTGTTCTGTCCTCTTCAGCCCTCACAGTTAAATGCCTTAAAAACCAGCAAATTACACTGACTTTCTCAGCCACCTGCCACTAAATGAGCCCTCATAGTTTAGTTTGGCTTCTGCTCCCACCCTTCCAGTGATGGAGATCCAGGCAAAGGACAAAAGCAATCCCCAGTGGCCATACCAGCACATGGCCTCTCTTCTCGGCTGACGTGCGTTTTTAAATGCCGGCTGGAAAGCAGTCCTGCCCAGGTCCTTTGTGTTCCTCCATATCTGCTGGGTGCCATGGCTGCAAGGCCCGTTCTGTTACTCAGGCTACTTCTCAGGGTTGTTTACACGGCTCATATCCTGAGACAAAGGAGTGGATCCCCCACGTTCAGTGCTCCTGAGCTGTGACATAGGATGCATGTGGCCCCTCCATGTCACTGCCATGCGTCTGGCATGACAAGCTAATGCTCATGCTGTCACCATGAGTAATCAAGTCCCATGTCTCTGACCCAGGAGTCACGTGTCTTTTATAACAGGCTGGCTTGTTATTATCTTGTAAAGAGGGGGAAATCCAATCCCAGACCCAGTCCTTCCAAATGTGTCCTTGCTTCAGTTTTGGCTCTGATGCTCTCGTCCTTTCTTTCTACTTCTCTATGCATGTTTCTCAGTCACCTGCATCCCTTAATTGTCAAGTGATCTCTAGAATTGCCTCCTCAACACTTTTTGCTTCTCACTCTACCAACTGTCCCTGGGCAAACGTGCCAGTAGCCAGCATTGTAAGGTGAAGAGTCATCTGTATGATCTTTCAGTGGCTGCTAGGGGACTACCCAGCTCTGCGAAGGAAACAACACGCAAATGGACTGAAAATCGAAGCTGCAATTCTTGAATAAAATTTGGGATTCCATGATATTGAGAAAAGTAAGGTCCAAGTCCTGTTTGACTTATAGTCTGGTAGGGGCCCTGAGCCCTGTGCTGTCCAATTAACAACTGAAAATGAAAATTTCATCTCCTTACCAATGAAGTTGGAAAAGTAAAAATGTAAAAGACACCACTTAAACAGCAACAACAGTTTTCAAATACCAAGGGACAGATCTTTTTAAAAAGGTGTCCTATTGTAACATGAAAAAAACACTGATCCATAGAGAACAACTCGGCACTTCTGGGTGTAAGAAAGAGGCTAATTCTTCTGCTGAATGTAGAGGCAATGCAGTCAGACCTCAAACCTCAGCAGGGGTTTTTGTGGAAATTGAATCAACAGGAGCATTTTCAATGTATGCAGAAATGCAAAGACCCAAAAAGAGCCAAGATGCCCCTAAAGAGGAAAAGGTAAAAGAAGTTCCTTTCTGGATATAAGATTTATTATAAAACTACAGCAAGTAATACAACATGCTGTTGGCACAAGAAAAGACAAAAAAACCAATGGGATAGAATCAAGAGTCCAGAAACAGACTTCCACATACACACATCTACTCGATTTACAACAAAGGGGTCACTGAACAGTGGGCCAGGGATCACGGACCAGTCCTCTCAGGAGGTGCTTCCAGGGAACTAAACAACCAGGTGGAACTCAATGGCGCCCGGCCCTGACTTCATGCCACAGAAGGTCTTCAGTTCCGGGTAGGCTGTAGGTCTAAGTAGGAAAGGCCCAACATCAAGGGGACAAACCCACACTGCTCCCTTGCAGAATAGCCAAACTGAGTTGTGCTGTAAGGGTCAAGTATGCACGGCATTTCATATATTCAGTATGAAAACAAGAATGTAAAATAACTCAGTATTTTATATTTACATGCTGAAATGATAATATCTTGAATCTAATGAAGCAAAAATATTATAATTTCACCTTTTTCTTTTTTTCTTTTTTAAAGATTTTATTTATCTCCCCCACCTCGTTGTTTGTGGTCGCTGTCTGCTCTCTCTGTCCATTTGCTGTGTGCTCTCTGTGTCTGCTCGTCTTCTCTTTAGGAGGCATCGGGAACTGAACCTGGGACCCCCCATGTGGAAGAGAGGCACTCAATCATCTGAACAACCTCAGCTCCCTGGTTTGTTGTGGCTCTCATTGTCTTTCCTCTGTGTCTCTTTTGTTGCATCAGCTCATTGGGCCTGCCCGCTGCACCAGCTCGCCTTCTCCAGGAGGCACCAGGAACCAAACCTGGGACCTCCCATGTGGTAGGCGGAAGCCCAATCACTTGAACCACATCCGCTTCCCTCACCTTTTTCTTTACAGATTCTGATATGTGGCTAACAGAACATTTGAAATCACCTATGTGATTTTCATCATATTTTTAATTGGCAGTGCTGATAGAAAATAATACATATTAGAAAGTATATTCATGACCTCATGACAGTAAATGGCTTATTAATAAACAGGACTAAAAAAAGGACTAAATGGAGAGTGGATGTAGTTTGAGCAGCTGAGCACCTGCTTCCCATATACGAGGCCCCAGGTTCGAGCCCCAGTAACTCCTTAAAAAAAAAAAAAAAGCACTAAGAATTACGGGGAAAAAACTGAGAAATCTGACTAAGTTAAAAATGAACCTGTGCTTGTTAAAAGACACCATAAACATAGTGCAAAGGGAAGCAAAAAAGGGGCAGACAATATTCGTAAAGCATATAACAAGAAAGGGCTCATATTCGGAATCTATAAAGAAACCTCAAGTCAAGTCAAAAGGAAAAAGACAACTCAGCAAATGGCAGTTCTCAAAGTGTGCTCCTGGACCACTTGGGAGTCCCTAAGAGCCTTTCAGCAGGTCCACTAGCCCAAACTATTTTCATAATGACACCCAGATGTCATTTGTGTTTTTCACTGGGTTGACATTTGCCCTGATGGTGCCAAAAGCAACTGTGATTAAATCTGCCAGCCTCTTACCATGACTCAAGACAGCAGTGCCAACTGTACCAGCAGTCATTCTATTCTTCTCAGCTGCGCACTCACAGTTTAAAAGAAGCAAGAAGCTGGTTTTACTTAAGAACACCTTAGATGCAGTAAAAAGTTTGCCTTGCATGAGATCTCAGCCCTGGAGCCTACATCTTCCTAACACTGTGTGGCAGAGCAGGAAGTACGTGTAAAGCATTTCTGCCACAAACCAAGGATGACAGGTGCCTTGAGGAAAAGTGCTTGTGAACTGAGCACCAAACAAGTCACTTCTCCCATTAAACAATACTTTTACTTGAAAGAAGGACTGACTGACAAACTATGGTTATTCAGACTTGAATGTGGCTCAAGCAGTTAACCTGCCTCCCACATGGTAGATCCTGGGTTTGATTTCTGGTGCCTCCTGAAAAACAAAAACGAACAACAGGAAAAACAAATGAAAAACCAACTCAGGGAAGCTGATGTGGCTCAGTGGTTGAGTGCTGGCTTCCGACATTTGAAGTCCTGGGTTCATTCCCCAACCACCAGTACCTCAAAAAAAAAAAAAAAAAGGTAAGCTCTTAAGCAAAAACTCGAACTTTGGAGAACTTGTGTCCATCACACTGTGAGTTTTAAGCATCTCAATGCTTAATTAAAAACCTTCCCAATGAGACCAGTGGTGACAACCTCTCATCCACTGAACAAGGAAAGGTATAAACAGGAAAAGGAAATGCCTAACTCGGTAAACAGTATTTTTTACAAACGATCAACACGGGGCATTACATGCACGGACAGGCGAGTGAACCCTTCAGAGTGCTTTTAATTTGGCGGGGCAGGAGACGTCTACCCTGCAACTTACCATTCAGAAACCACCGCTTGTCATGGTTTGGTGCAGTGTCAAAGAATATCCATGGTTATCTGAAAAAGCTATTAAAATATTTTTTCCATATACTTCAACCAAAACAATCTCTCACAACAGACTGAACAAAGCAGCAGCTACGAGAATTCAGCTGTCACTCATTAAGTTGGACATTAAGGAGAGTTGCAAAAAAAAAGTAAAACACTGACTCTCTAATCACTAGGCTATTTCTGCTTTTGTTTTGGAAAAAGTCATTTTTTCATTTTAAAAACATGCTGCTGATGTCAGGCTATAATCAGTTAATTGACTCAACAGTTTCTTTCCCACATTAGGAACCCGTGAGTCTATGAGCATGTGCTCCAAGAGACCAGTGCAAGGCTGTCCACAGCAGCAGCTTTTCACAGAAGAGCAAAGCGGCAAGCAACTAAACGTGTGCTCACGGGGGAGTGTTCTAAGCAACGAGAGGTAGAAACTACAGCACTTACCGTCTCAAACATAATGCTGACCGAAATAAACCAGACACAAAATTGTACATACTGCATGATTTTATTTTTATGAAGTTTTAAAAAAATTGGAAAACTATAGTATTTAGGAATAGAGATGGCTAGAGTGTTAAAACTAATAAATAAAAGCAGGCAAGGGTTACCATCAAAAGCAAGAGAATGGTCAATTTCGTCAGGGACAGGGACGACGGGGAGGGGCTTCTGGGTAATGGCAAGATCTGATTTCTGACCTGCGTTGTAGCAAAAATATCAACAATCACGGCAAGTATTTGGGGATTACTGTTACCATTAAAAGCAGACTCTCAAACTATACCAAATAGAGTCTACCTCCATGCTGACTACATGAGAACACTCAAACACAAAGCCACAAGGAGGTCAAAAAGAAAAGAATGTGGAAAGAAAAAAAAAAGACAGGAGGAAGAAAAGAGAGAAAGACAGAAGAAAGGAAGGACGCTCATATAGCTACACCAAACAAGACGCTCTTCAGGAGAAAGCGGCTACATCAAATGATTTCAGTGTAATAAAAGAACAATGATGCATTTGAACTTGATAATTTTAACCTTGTATTCATCCAATGCAGCCTTAAAACATGTAAACCAATAATGGAAACATTTATAAGGAAAAAAAATGACAAATATACACTCAGTAGATGATTTCAATTCATCTCACTCAGAAATTAGTGGATTAAGCACATAAAAAATTACTAAGGATGCAGAAGGATCTAAGAACACACTGAAGTTTGATCTAATGGGCATGCATATAGCCCTGCACCTAAACCAGAGAAAACTATTTTCAAACACAAATGAACATTTAGAAAAACCTAACCATGTACTAGAACTAGTGAAACAGAGATGGCCATCTCTGACTATATAACAGCATTAAATGAAAAGTCAATACGAGTAACAGTAACTCAAGAAATCTATGTTTGGACATTGATGAATACTTCTAAATAATTCACAGGTGAAAAGAGAAATACCATAAATTAGAAAATACTTCAAATTGAGCCATTACGAGAAAAACTGCAGAATCCCGAGCAGTAATGAGAGGTCTCCAGCACACAGCAGAGCAGAATAATGAAAACCGATGGGCAAATACCCAGCAGGGAGGCAGAGGACCAGCCACAGTGGAGGAAGAAGCTGCCAGCCATGCAGTGGAGGCAGCACTGGCTGGGGGAGTCCTCATGGCCCCAAAGTGAGCTGGTCTCCAGGAGGACTGGCTCAGGAATGCAGCACCCTCAAGCCCAGGCTCCCCAGAAGAGACCTTGAGCAGTGGGGAGCAATTGGCCACTGGCGTGACTCACCTCGCCATGATGCTGCCCTCACTGACGAGATGAGGATGACGGGAATCTGGGAGCACCACATGCTCAGAGCACTGGCTCTGAACCTAATGGAACACCTCCGTAGGAATGCAAGAGGATCTGCCAATCACAGAGGCCTCAGGGAAGATAAACAGGGTGGTGAGGAAACAAAGTTCTTAGAAGAGGTTTACTTGCACCATTCTCTTTTTTAATTCTTAAATGTTATCATGTGCGCTACAGTATCAACTAATCAAATGTACACACATAAACATATAAAACAGCAGTAATTGGGAAGTGGAGATGGCTTAAGTGATTGGGCTTCCACCTATCATATGGGAGGACCCAGGTTTGAAACCCAGGGCCTACTGGTAAAAAAAAAAAAAAAAAAAAAAAAAGGCATGCCCACGCAGATTGCCAGTGTGTCTGCGTGGAGAGCCACACAGCAAGAAGATGACATAACAAAAACAGAGACGAAGGGGAGAGTCAGGGCGAGATGCAACAGAAGCCAGGAACTAAGGTAGCACAAGTAAGGTCCCCAGGATCGAATCCCAGTGAATCTAGAAAAGAAAATGAAGAGAAGACAAAAGGAGAAATAGAAAGAGAAGATCAGGGAAACGGACTTTGGCCCAGTGGTTAGGGCGTCTGTCTACCATATGGGAGGTCCGCGGTTCAAACCCCGGGCCTCCTTGACCCGTGTGGAGCTGGCCATGCGCAGGGCTGATGTGCGCAAGGAGTGCAGTGCCACGCAAGGGTGTCCCCCGCGTGGGGGAGACCCACGCGCAAGGAGTGCGCCCGTGAGGAAAGCCGCCCAGCGTGAAAAGAAAGAGCAGCCTGCCCAGGAATGGCGCCGCCCACACTTCCTGTGCCACTGACGACAACAGAAGCGGACAAAGAAACAAGAAACAAGACGCAGCAAATAGACACCAAGAACAGACAACCAGGGGAGGGGGGGGGGGAAATTAAATAAATAAATAAATCTTTAAAAAAAAAAAGAGAGAGAAGATCACACAGCAAGTGAACATAGACAGCAAAACAGCAGGGATGGGTGGGAAGGAAAAAAAAGGTTAATACATCTGAAAAAAATAAAATAAAAAATAAAACAGCTGTAATTAATGAAACAAAGTGAAGAGAAGTATTTTTAAAAATTGAAAGTTGCTTCTTTGAAAAGACAAAATTAACAGCCTTCTAGAAGGCTGGGTTTTTTTAATATTTAAAAAAAAAACAAGCAAGAGATGGCACAAATAGGAGGAATAAAAAAGATTCACAGAAAAAATAAGTCATGCATACAGGTATGGAAGGATCCTAAAGACACCATTACTCACGACTTCATGCCATTAACTTTGAAAATGTACACAACAATTTCTAAGAATATAACTCATCAAAATTAACCTAAGAAGAAATAGAAGACATTTCATCCATTAAAGAAATTGATCCAGAAGTTTAAATTTACCGAGACACACTCATGGCTGAGAAGGGGAGTGGGGAGGGGAGGGAGGAATGGGCAGCTCCGGAGCATTTGCATTCGACTGAGCTTGAGCCAAGGCGGAAGGAAAAGTCTCAGCGTGCCCGAGAGGGTAAGAGCCACCGAGCAGCAATGTCTTCAGAGGCTGGGAAAGGGGGGCACCGTCTCAGAACCCTAGTGAGGGCCCTGCCTTTCCCAGTAGAGGACCCCCTTGGCTACGAGCAGTGGTGGAGATGGAGCAAGGGCCTGGATGGTGGAAGATGAAGAAACGTCTGAGTGTCAGCCGTTATTTTCTCAGAGATGTGCAGGTCTGTATCCAAGAGCAAGCAGTGGTTTGAGACGAGAGGATGAGGCAGGACTCGCGATGCCCTCGAGCAGTCCTGGAGCCAGTGGGGAGCGGGCCACAAAGGGCACAGTGCACCAAGGCTGTTACTGTTCCCGGAGACCCTTCTCCAGGCAGTCAGAGAGATGAAGGAGCTCGGGGCTCCACAGGAGAGTGCTGACTGTGATGAATCATGAGACTTGGGCCATCCTAGGAGAAGAGCATGGTCCAGAGGGACCTGACGGTGGGATTCAGTGGACTGACAAGGATGGATAAGGTCAAAGAATTAAGGCAGCAGAGGACCTACTCAAGTGAGAGAGCAAGATGGAAAAGGTCAAGTGGAAGGTGTGGAACAAAGATTTCTTAGGATTACTGGGGATGACAAGGTCTAGGATGTGATTCCAGGAACGAACAGCTAAGTCACAGAGGAAAAAGAGGTTTCTCGAGAAGTCCAAAAAGGGGAACTGTGATGCCAGGTGCTAGGAGAAATTTCTAGCAATATTCTAGCATAACTACTAATACGGAGTGCTTCTCCAGAAGAAAGCAATGCAGTGCCACTTCCACTTTGGACGCAGAAAGCTGTCAGAGAAGGCCACTCTCACCCTAATGAAGAGAAAATGCAAGACGAACTAAAAGACCTAAATTCTGGGCCCGTTAGGGAGCTGAAGTGTCAAGGCAACCAGGTGAGCTAGGCTACAAAGTACAAGCAACCCCTCTGAGGGAAGAAGGGCACACTCACAGTCCCACCTTGGACAGAGAAAGAAGGTAGAAGGAGGCCACAGAAGGGGTCAGAGGGCAGGCTGAACTGGTAACACAAGCATCAGGCCGAGCTTGGGCGGCCTCAAACAGTGAAGTGTCCACGGGCTCCCAGGAGACCAGGAGAGGCCCCGTGTGGTGAACCGGCTCAAAAACCCACCTGCTACCTCCAACCTTCTCTCTCAGGCAGCAAGAGCCTTCACTACTGGGGAGGACAGGAGCCCTCTGCCCAGGGCCCTGGCCTGACCACTGGCTGAGAGGAGGGGAAACCAGCAGACTGCCCTGGGAGAAAGGCAGGCACCACAGCAGGCCCCAGGCTCCCCCACCCCCCATACATGGCGGAAGTCAGCCACCCTGGGGAGGAGCAGGGAGTCTGCCCACCCTAGACCTCCTACAGAGACACATCTGGCTGCCACAGATGCAGGCAGGACCAGGGCCTGAGACTCAGGCCGAGTAAGAAGGAAGAGCCACCTACCACAAAAGGGAACAAGAACGTGAAGAGAGACCACTGTGCCCACACGGGGAGGGACGGCAGGGCCTGCTGAAGCCAGCATGGAGCTGGGGGCTCCAGGCATCCTGAGCCCCACACAAGCAGAGATCAAGTCTAGGATGCAATGTGTATACTAGGGCACTAACACAGCCCAAGTCCAGTTTGACCACTGCCACCTGACTCCACCTCCCACGCTCATAGCCTCAGGGAGGGCTGACACCCCCCAGTGGAGGCCGCCCACCCCAGTCTGTTCTCGGCATGTGCTGCCCTGTGTTCGAACAAACATTACAAGATAAACAAAAGAGGAAGAACAAACCACATTTAATGAAGAAATACCAATTCTAAACAAACTCTTCCAGAAAAGTGAAGAACACATTGCAACTCATTTTATGAGGACTTGAAAAGCATTATAAGATGAGAAGACTGTCGTGGGTCAGGCTGACCTGGTGCTCCAGCAGGGCCGAGGCCCCGCGTGGGGCTCGCCGTGTGCGGGGCTCCCCGTGCGCGGGGCGGGGCATGCCTGGCCCGCGGGCAGCGAGTGCCAGCCCGGAACCCTCAGGCGGAGCGCGCAGCCCCTGCTCAGATGCCCGCCTGCGCCCGGCTCGGAGCCCATTTTGGCGGTCATGAACTTGCTGTGGGAATCATGGTATAGCAATTTGTCTTGGATAGATATCTCGGAGTGGAACTAGCAACAATGATGATATGGAAACAGAATGACTCTCCAGACAAAGCCAGCAAGAATGCTCTGATTTTCTTATGCAGATATTTCCTCAAACGGTGCCAGGAGATAAAAGACATGGCAAAGGACAGAGCTGAGGACTTTTAATGTTGTAGTTTTGATGTTGGAGTTTGATGAGGAAGCTGGAGCCCGGGGGAGAGAGGCAAAGCCTAGAGAGCCTCATCATCTAGAGCTGACCTTGTGGAGAAAACAGAGGAGCTGAGCCCAGAGGAACCCAGGAAGCCTGAACCCTGGCAGACGTCGGCAGCCGTCTTGCTCCAACATGTGAAAATAGATTTTGGTGAGGGAAGTAACTTATGCTTTATGGCCTGGTTACTGTAAGCTCCTACCCCAGATAAATACCTGTTATAAAAATGAAAAAAAAAAAGATGAGAAGACTAAGGGCAAAAACCCTTCATGGGCATAAAAATAAAAATCCTTAACAAAATCAGAGCACAAGTCAAATCCAGCAATATATAAAAGATGTCCAGAAAAGACCTGAACGAGAATGTTCATAGCTGCTTTACTCAAATAGCCCAAATCTGGAAACAACCCAAACATTCATCAGTTGGTGAAAGGATAAACAGACTGTGGACTATCCGTATAATTTATTCAGCAATTAGAGGAACAAACTCCTGATGCATACCACACTAAGATGGCTCTCCAAGCACTGTGTCAGATGGAAGGTGACACGTGAGCTTATTTTACATGACACACCTTCCCAATTTTATGACCTCTGGGATAAAAATCAGGCTCAGGTGACAAAGGGCTGCGGACAAAAGAAGGGTAATAACAACCAGGTGGGGCAAAAGAGATTCTTGGGGGGATGGGAATATTCTCTATCTTAATTGTGGTAGTGACTGTTTACAAGATGTATAAATTTGCCAAAACTCATTGAAACCTACACTTAAAAAGGGTGAATTTTACTGAATATAAATCATCTCTCGGCGGTGGACTTGGCCCCGTGGTTAGGGTGTCCATCTACACACGGGAGGTCTGCGATTCAAACCCTGGGCCTCCTTGACCCGTGTGGAGCTGGCCCATGCGCAGTGTTGATGCGCACAAGGAGTGCTGTGCCATGCAGCGGTGTCCCCCGCATAGGGGAGCCCCATGCACAAAGAGTGCGCCCCGTAAGGAGAGCCGCCCAGCGCGAAAGAAAGTGCAGCCTGCCCAGGAATGGCACCGCACACACGGAGAGCTGACACAGCAAGATGACGCAACAAAAAGAGACACAGATTCCCGTGCCGCTGACAACAACAGAAGCAGACAAAGAAGACGACGCAGCAAAAAGACACAGAGAACAGACAACCGGGGTGGGGGGGAGGGGAGATAAATAAATAAATAAGTCTTTAAAAAAAAAAAGAAGAAGAAGGGTGGGGGCCCTGAGGGCCCTGGCTACCCTCCAGCCCTTCCCTGGCTTCCCGCAGAGCGGGGGGGGGGGGGGGGGGGGGGGGGGGGGGGGGGGGGGGGGGGGGGGAAATAAAATAAATAAGTCATCTCTTTTAAAAAAAAGAAAGCATGAAAGAAAGAGCAAGCCATTTTAACCGGATCAAACAAAGAAGCTGACTCTACAAAAGTAGCAGAAGGTATAAGTCTATAAACATATGTGCCACCATTCCATCTCTGGGGCCCCTGCCATTTTGTGGTGAAAGAAAGCAGCATTTGACAGAGACAAGCCACTGCCCAGGATAGACTGGGAGTGAGGACATCAGCCTCCCCCAAAGCAGCCCCAGCTATGCACAAGGGAACAGGAGAGACTTTTCCCACGGGCACAGTCAGGCCTGAGTGAAAGAGCAGTTCTGGAAACAGGGACAAAAGACAAGGATGTTTAGGTAGCAAAAAACAAAAAGCCAATGAGATGCTGACTGGAAGGGAATAAGAATTTAAAAAAACATAGGTAATACTAAAGAGCCCTCCATTAAAACCTAGGGAAAAGACCAGTGAGCAAAAGCCAAAGATGATGATGATAGCAGAAAGGTCTGAGAGGGAGAAGAGAGACAACTGACTGTGCCATCTTTCTAACTCTTCAGTGAGTGGCCACAGTGGATTCACTCCTCTGTTCATTCATTCAAATATTTCAAGTGCCTAATATATGCCAAGCAAGGCACTGTTCTTGGTAAAAACAGACAAAACTCACTGACCTCACAGAGTTTATAATATTCCAGTGAAGAAGACAGACAAACAGAATGGAGAAGTAGAAGGCAATGAGGATGTCAGAGCTAAGTGCTAAGGAGGAGAATGAAGCAGGAGGCAGAGGCAAAAATCAAGGGCTGTTTTTACCAACATAGAGAGTTCTGAGGTTGACTATTAAAACACAGGTGTTACGTTACTACAGAAACTGGTGACTGGAATTGAGGTGCTGCTTTAAAACACCCCTACACCAGGAGCCCCTGGCTTGGCGGGGGTAGGCAGGAGGAGGACGGGGGCTTCGGAAAGAAGAGGCCCGGGCCATGCAGCAGCGAGTCACCGGCCAGCACTGGCTGTGGGTGCTACCTTGGAGAGCCGCCCCAGGTCAGAAACCAGACGCCAGCAGTGAGTGCTGGTTGCTACCGACCACCTCTAGCAAGGCATTAGAAGAAAACAGAGTAGCTCAGAAAATAATTAGCTGGCTTGCAAGAGAAAATCAAAGGGCACAGAAGGCCCAGAATGCAGGAAGAAAGTAGACTGCAAAGTCCGCTGGGAACTAGGGCCCACTAAGACTCCGTTCTGTGTCCAGTAGGCTAAACCTAAAGATCTCAAGGTCACCTCCATGAAGCTAAGGCATGGATTCAAGGAAAGGACAAAAACCAGACCTGAGAAGTGCATCTGGGAAAGAATTCCAGTTGATTTACCAGCACATGGAACTGACGGTCTTTTGCAAAAGAAACCATGAGCCCAGACTAAAAGAGCTGAAACTTCCTTTTCCTCCCCCAGGCCGTTTGCTGGCAAAGCTGTGTCCCACCAAGGGGGGCAGACTCCAACCCACCTACTCCAGGTATGGCTGGGGAAGACGAGGAAACTCCCCCAGAGTGGAGGGAAGGGCCAGAAGGGGGTGCAGAAAGCATTTTCCCCCCAGAATGCAAAACCATCTAAACTATTTTTTTGGCCAGTTAATTACACAGCCCCAGGGAGAAGAGGGCAGCTGAGCTCTCTGCCCAGCGCATGGTGGCTTACCGCAGTGTGGTCGAGGCTGCCATGCCTCTCTTCCTTCTCCACGGTCCGTCGGCAGTCTGGGCACACCCACAGTGGCAGGTGCAGCACGCTGTTCCCTTTGGGGGCCATGGAAAGAGCCAGTTTACTAGCAGTCTTAATTCCACTCTCTAAGAATGAAGAATCTTTCCGTTCACTTCTGCACAGAAGACAATAATCTCCAGCAGGATAGGACGGTGCTCTATGATTCATGCCAAAACTAAAAGGAGTCTGAAATAGAAAAAAAATTTCTATTTTCAAAACCTGATTCATGAACCAAGATTGTTTAAAAATACAATTCTAAAACTAAAATACAAATTAATATATTTGCCTACAGAGAAACAAAATAGAGAACTAGACGAATAAAGTAGTACCTAATGTTCTAGAAACTCAAAATATTTCAAATACATCATAAAGAAAAACTTAATGAGGGTTAGAAAACTGCCCAGCTAATCCTTTCACCTGGACTCCTGTATTACTTCCACCGCATTCTGGAAGTGTCAGCTTCAATTTTCAGACTACAAGAAAGCACCAGTACTTTTTTACCATCAACCAAGTTTGAAAGCTACTATACTAGAAACATCTGCACCCAAGGGGCTCAGACTAAAGGATGCAATTCTGGCCAAGTGTGCCTGCAGATCCAAGCTCCTGGGTTGTCCAAGGTTCAAGAAAAACAGCAGCCTGACTTTGGCTCCCTTGCAGGCTCAGCAGGAATGTGGCTGAAATCGTCTCTGACGCTTGGATTTCAACACTGACGTTTTCGAACAGGTCCTAAACTGTGGAGTAGGAGGGGAGAGGTGGGGGCTTCAGAGGTAGGAAGGAGAGGCAAGACTAGACCCTGCCCCCCCAAATTATCTACCAACCTTTCCAACCCAGTCCTGGCAGAACGGCTCTGCAAAGAAGGGTGGCAAGGAAAGGGCTACTCTGCCCTCACCGAGGGGGTAGGCAGGGGATACACTTTCAATGTTCACCAACGAATCCATGGGTGAGGGGCTTCAAGAAACACGCCCCTCGGGCACTCACAGATATCCAGACTTTTGCCACGGAAGAGAAGGAAGTGCCAGGTGTACGCAATGACCCTGCGCCCAACAAGGCATCTGGGCCAAAGGACCAAGGAATGTCCTATACTATATTCACATACAGTGGTCCAGAAAACGTAATGGGGATGAAGAGTCAACCAGCAAGCTCCGTACACTGGTTACCGTGGACCTTTCAAACATCTGCAGAGTCAAGGTGGACGGAAACTAATAGCTGATTATCAAAAGAAATGAGCTCATGGGTTTGGAAACCTGCCGAAAGCCCCACAGCCAGCAGGCAGTGTGCCCCAAGGGGGACTGCGTGCTGCCCCAGCCCCTGGAGGAGCCGCCCTGCCGGGCCTGAGGTGAGGGCTGAGCAAGGAAGCTGGGTAGCTAGCAGTGGGCAGCCAGGCCCTCCTCTTCCCGACAGAGAACCTGCTCCGAATGGGGCGGTCAGAGGCAGGCAACGTGCACACGCCCTTCATCTGTACCCCGGGGGGGGGGTGCCCCCAAGCAGGGCACATCAGTGGTAGAGGCACAGAGACCCCCGAGCTGTGGCTGCCGTGGCCGGAACTGCAGGGCTGAGGTTTTACAAGGCCTCCAGGCCCAGCTTGAAGCCTCTCACACGTCAAACCCATGCCTGCACTTGTGCCTGCTGGCCTTGATGCACATGACACAACTCCACAAGTGGACGAGTGCACAAGTGGACGTGGGCTGCTGTACAGCGCAGCACAGGCTGGTGGCAGGAGGCGAGGGCAGGTGTGGCGGCTGGATGAAGACGACCAAGCGAGGCACTGCTGGAATGGACAGCCAGGGGCTTTCAGAGGACAGGCTCTTCCAGACTGATGCTCAAAACCACTGGACTCGGCCACGTCCACAGGGGTCTGTGGGTTCAACAACCTAGCTTGGCAGTCATTTGAATGTTTGGAGAAAGGGGGAAGGAACTGAGTAGTATCTCATGGGTGTCCTTGAAAGCACCAGACTGCTTCTCAAAACAAAATACCAGAGAAGGAGAAATCTGGACAAGAATTTCAAAGCCCACCCCAATTTAGCCTGTGTGAAGCCACCTCCTCCCTCACCAACAAAACAGCCACAACCACCAGCCCCTCCTGGGCTCCCTAAAATTTTACCAGGGCAAGACGTGCCGGACGACACGCCAGCAAAGGCCTGCAGCCTGAAGACAGATGCCTGGCAAGCAGGCGCCAGTCGGAACTGAGCAGAGCCAGGCCCTCCTACAGGCACCAGCCCCCAGCAGCTAGTCCAAGACCTCTGCCCCCGTGGAGCCAAAGTCCTTGACAATGACAATAAATAAGACAAAGAAGGAAAAAATTACATTACATTAGAGAGAAGTTGACACTAAGAAGAAATATAAGGCAGGAAAGGGGGGCATGGAGTGTCTGGGGGTGGGTGGCACCTTTTTAGAGAGGGTGGCCAGCAAGGGTCTCCCTGCGAAAGCGACTTGCAGGGACTGCTGCAGTAAGAGGAAGAGCTGCACAGTACAGAGGGCTGTCCAGGGACACAGCGCCCAGGGGTGGGGCCAAGGAGGGGCCTCATTTGCGATTCAGAGGGTGACTCCTGGGTGGGGTGTACAGAAGACCTGGGTGGCAGAAAGGAAGGAAACTGCTTGGGGCAGCAGTGCCACAGGAAGCAGCACTGCGTGGAGACAGCTGACCAGCTGAGGAAGTCTGTGAGAGGAGTGAGAGAGGGGTCAAGGGCCCTCCCACTTGAGACCTACCATGGGCCAGGCGCTTCCCGGCGCAACGTGGGGGCCAGCGGACAGCCACAGAGGCGCTCTCTCTCCAGAGGCTGTGTCCGCCCCACAAGGACAACAAGCTGGCAAGAGGACAGAGTGGGACCAGGAGGAAGACAGACTGTGCAGGAGAGCGGAGCTGAGATCCAAAGGCTGAGAAAAACCAGCGTGCAAACACCCGCCCGTGCCAGAGGCTGCAGAGGGGGCCCAGCCAGGGGGTGGGCGCGGAAGGCTCACCCAGGTACTGCTGGGCTGAGGGCAGAGGCTGGCAGACCCCAAATTTAATTTTAATAAAAAGAAACTTTGCTGCATGAGAAATGGGAGGCAAAGCTACAAGGAAGGCTGTTCTAAAGCAGCTCTAGATGCAGGATGAGGGTGCTTTAGGCTAGGGCAGGAGCCACGGAGGAGAAAAGAGCAGCCAGATTCAGCTGCTGACAAGCCGACAGGGGAGAGCCAGCCTAGCCAGTGACCCAGGAGGGACCGTGAGGAGGCCACAATGAGGCCTGGGGGTGGGGGTGGGGGAGGGATGGACCTAACCACCAGGAGGTGTGGTGGCAGGGTAGTGGCAAGAGCCACGGCTGTGCTTTGGACAAGTAAGTGTGGAGTGCTTAGCAAGCTTCCAAACTGTGTGAGCTCCTTTTTCTTGGGGGGGGGGGGGAGAGTTGCATGAACAAGACCCTCGAGGATGGGCTGCAAAGGCACGTACAATTTCGGACTCATCAGAGCGAGCGCCATCGGAAGCCAGGGGCCTGCTATAAGAGTCCCTCCGGGAGGAGGCCCGGACCTGAACAAGGACAGCTTCCCTGGGCTTAGGTCAGAAGCCCGCCCTTGAGAGGCCTGAAGTCTCCTTCCTGGCTGAAGCTTTCCCTCTAAGATGGGAACAAGACAGGGACGCCCACTGCCACCACTGCTATTCAACACTGTACTAGAAGTCCTAGCAGGGCAGTTAGACAAGAAAAAAGAATTACAAGCATCCAAACAGCAAAAAAGGAAGTAAAACTCTATTTGTGGATGACATGATCCTGTATTTAGAAAATTCTGAAGTGTCCATGACAAAGCTACTGAGCCAATAGATGAGTTTAACAAAATAGCAGGATATAAGATCAACACATAAAAATCAATAATATTTTTGTACACTAGTACTGAACAATCTGAGGAGGAAATCAGGGGGGAAATTGCATTTACAATAACAATAAAAAGACTCAAATACCTAGGAATTAATTTAACCAAAGAAGTACAGGACCTATATGCAGATAACTACAAAACAGTACTAAAAGAAATCAGTGATGACCTAAACAAACGGAAAGACATTTCATGTTCATGGATTGGAAGACTAAATATCATGAAGATGTCAAGAGTACCCGAAGTGATTTATAGTCAATGCAATACCAATCAAAATTCCAACAGCCTATTTTACAGAAATAGAAAAGGCAATTACCAAATTCACTTGGAAGGAAAAAGTACACCTGAATAGCCAAAAGCATTCTTAAAAGGAGCCATAGGGAGGACTTTCACTGCCTGACCTTGAAAACATATTACAAAGCTACAGTGGTCAAAACAGCATGGGACTGGCATAAAGATAGACACATCCATCAGTATAACAGAATAGAGAATCCAGAAATAAACCCTCACCTATATGGTCAACTTATTTTTGACAAACCTACCAAAGCCATGTTAATGGGACAAATCAGATTCTTCAAGAAATGGTGCTGGGAGAACTGGGCATCTATAACCAAGAGAATGAAGGAGGACCCCTACCTCACTCCCTGTAGAAGAATTAACTCAAAATGGATCAAAGACCTAAATATCAAGCCAGAACCATAAAACTACTAGAAGAAAATGTAGGGAAACATCTTCAAGACCTTGTGGTAGGTGGTGGTTTCTTGGACCTTACACCCAAAGTATGAGCAACAAAAGAAAAAATTAATAAATAGGACTTCCTTAAAATTAAACACTTTTGCACCTCACAGAACTTTGTCAAAAGGGTAAAAAGGGAGTTGACCCAATGGGAGAAAATATTTGGAAATCACATGTCTGATATCCAGGATATATAAAGAGATGTTACAACTCAACAATAAAGAGACAAACAACCCGATAAAAAATGGGCAAAAGACATTTGTCCAAAGAAGAAATACAAATGGCAAAAAACACATGAAAAAATGCTCAACATCATTAATGATTAGAGAAATGCAAATCAAAACTACAATGAGATATCATTTCACACCTATCAGAAAGGCCACTATTAAAATGAACAGAGAACTACAAAAATGTTGGAGAGGATGTGGAGAGATAGGAACTTATCTCTTATTCACTTTTGGTGGAATGCAGAATGGTCCAGCCACTGTGGCGGGACTGTTTGGCAGTTCCTGAAGAAGCTGATATAGATTTCCACATGACCTGCAATACTGCTACTAGGTAAATACCCAGAAAGACTGAGGGCAGTGACACAAAGACATCTGCACGCCGATGTTTCTAGCGGCATTATTCATGTTTGCAAAAAGCTGGAAACAACCCAAGTTGTTTCAACTGATGAATGGACCAACTGTGGTGTATTCACATGGTGGAATATTATGCAGCTGTAAGGAAGAAATGAAGTCGTAAAGCATATGACAACATGGATGAACTCGGAGGACAGTATGATGAACGAAGCAAGCCAGACACAAAGGACAAATACTGTAGGAATGCGTTACTATGAAGCAAATATACTGTATAACATATTGTTTTAAAAAACAAAACCATTTTTATGTATCCAGTACATTTAATAGACACTTGGGCTGTCTCCAGTTTTTAGCTATTACCAACCAAGTTCCCATGAGCATTTGTGTACAAATCTAGGCATGGACAAATGCTTTTGTCTATCTTACATAAACAAAGGAACAGAATGACAGGATTTAACACAGGTGTATATCTAACTTTTGAGAAACTGCCATACCAAAGTATATATTCTTTCTATCATTCATTCTTTCTTCCTAGCTTTCTATCTACTAAACGTATGAAAGGAGGTTGCACACATACTTCTTGAATGCATAATACATCCATGTACATTTCCTAAAACGAAGGATATTTCCTTACATAATAACCTTAAGTGCAGTTATCAAGTTCAAGAATTTTAACATAGATATAAAATTCACTCTATATTCTAATTTTTTCCATACTCTCAATAACGTCATTTTGAGCCTTTCTGTCTCCATTATGAGATCCCATCCAGTATCATGTATTGCATTTAACTGCCATATCTCTCTGGTTTACCTTTCTTTTATCTGTGGAAACATAAACGTACAATATAAATCTCCCCACCCATCCCCTCCCGCCCATCCCTCCAAAGCATACCATTCAGTGGGACCATCACAGCCACAAAGTTGGAGCCCCTCACCCCTCTCCATTACTGGAACTCTTCCTACACTGGAGCAGAAAGCCCACACTCATTCTGTATTGACTACCCTTCCCCTACCCTACCCTCATGCTCTACTTTCTGTTTCTGAGTTTTGTACCTCCTCTGATATTTTCTTTGTGGTTACCATGTGTGGTGGTTTAAAACTATATGTGGGGAAACGGACTTGGTCCAATGGCTAGGGCGTCCGTCTACCACATGGGAGGTCCGTGGTTCAAACCCCGGGCCTCCTTGACCCATGTGGAGCTGGCCCATGCTCAGCGCTGATGTGCGCAAGGAGTGCCCTGCCACGCAGGGGTGTCCCCCACGTAGGGGAGCCCCACCCGCAAGGAGTGCGCCCCCTAAGGAGAGCCGCCCAGTGCAAAAGAAAGTGCAGCCTGCCTAGGAATGGCGCTGCCCACACTTCCCGTGCCGCTGACGACAACAGAAGCGGACAAAGAAACAAGACGCAGCAAATAGACACAGAGAACAGACAACGGGGGTGGGGTGGGGTGGGGTGGGGGTGGGGGATTAAATAAATAAATAAATCTTTAAAACAAAAACAAAAAAACAACAACTGTATGTACCCCCCAGAAAAGCATGTTCTTAAACTTAGTCCATTCCTGGGGGTGTGAACCATTGTAGGTGGGACCTTTTGATGAAGCTGCCTCAGTTAAGGCAATCAGGATGGGTCTGAATCCTCTTACTGGAGTTCTTTATAAGTGGAATGGATTCAGAGAGAGAGAAAAGAAGAAAGGGAAAGGTGGAGGGGGAGGGAAAGTCACAGAAGGCAAGAGGCTGAACCTAAAAGGGAATGGCCTGGAAACGCGACCATGTGACAAACCAAGGACCCCAGGATAACTGGCACGCAGCCCCAGAATGCTGTCTTCATGGAGAAAGTATCACCTTATAGGCACCTTGATTTGGACTATCTTTTCGCCTCAAAACCATAAGCTAACGCATTCCCACTGTTTAAGTCTACCCATTTCACGGTATTTGCTTGAGCAGCTTAGGAAACTAGAATACCACAGTGCTTAGATTTTAACACCCTAAGTCTATAAAAATCTCATTTGCTTTGATACCAACTTAATTTCAATAGTATACATAAACTATGTTCCTTTACCCTTCCTACACCCCCACCTTTATGTAGTTCTTGTCACAAATTCCATTTTTATACATTATGAGGCCAAAACACTGACTTATAGTTACATTTTATGCATTTGCTTTCAGATCCTTTAGGAAAGTAAAAAATGGAATTACAGTACTGGAATTTTTATTTATCCTTGTCATTATATTTACCAGCGATCTTTACTTCTGGCTTCAGAAAACTGTCTAGTGTCCTTTACTTACAACCTGCAGAATCCCCTTTTTTTTAGCAATTTTTTTTCCTAAATCGTTTTTTTAAGAAGTTGTAGGTTTACAAAAAAAAACCACATAGAAATACAAAGTTCCCATAACCATCCTATTATTAAACCTTTGCTTTAGTGTGGTACCTTTGTTATAAGTGATGAGTATTATCACAATTGTACTATTAACTATAGTTCATAATTTACTTTAGCAGTTCATGTTTATGTTGTGCAGTCCTATGGCCTTTTTAATTTTATTTTTATTCTGGTAACATTTAAGGGAAGTGGATATGGCTCAAGTGACTGGGCTCCCATCTACTACATGGGAGGTCCACAGTTCAATTCCCGGGGTCTCCTGGTGAAGGCAAGCTGGCCCACACAGAGAGCTGGCACAGTAGCAAGATAACTCAACAAAAAGCAGCACAGAGGAGGGACAGTAAGAGACAGAGCAGACCAGGGAGGTGAGGTGGCACAAGAGATTGAGCGTCTCTTTCCCTACTCCGGAAGGTCCCAGGATCGGTTCCCAGTACCACCTAAAGAGAAGACAAGCAGACACAGAAGAACACAGAGCAAATGGACACAGAGGGCAGAATGGGGGAGGGGGGGGCAGAGAATAAATATATCTTTTTAAAAAATTAAAGCAACCTAAAATTTCCCTTTTTAATCATTTCAAATGTATAATTCAGTGTTATGATTGCATTCACAATGTTGTGCTACCACACACCATTCATTATCAAAACTTTTACATCAACCCAAAGAGAAATTCATTGCAATTAAGAATTAACCCCCCACACTCTACCCCACTGGCCTCTGGTAACCTGTATTCTAGTTTCTGACTCTATGAATTTGCTTATTCTACTTAATTTATATGGTATTTGTCTTTTTATACCTGGTTATTTCACTCAACATGATGTCTTCAAGATTCATCCATGTTATGGCATATATTGGAACTTCATACCTTTTACAGCTGAATGATATTCCACTGTATGTATATACCACATTTTGTTAATCCATTCATCTGTTAAGATGCTTGAGTTGCATCAATTTCTTGGCAATTGTAAATAATGCTGCTGTGAACCTGGGAGGACAAGCATCTGTTCAAGTCCCTGCTTTCAATTCTTTAAAACATATATCTAGAAATTGGATTGGTGGGTTATAATAGTAATTCTCTATTTAATATTCTGAAGAAGCATCAAACTATTTCCCACAGAGGCTGCACCATTTAAAATTCCCATTAACAATGTACAAGGGTTCCTATTTCACCACATACCCTTGAAATCTTGTCATTTAAAATTTTTTTATTAGTAGCTACTCCTGTGGGTTTGAAATGGTATCTTATTGTGGTTACAATATGCATTTCCCTAATAGCTAGTGATGTCAAATGTGTTTTGATGTGCTTTTTGGCCATTTGCATGTCATCTCTGGAGAATGTCTAATCAAGTCACTTGCCCATTTTTAAACTGGGTTGTTTCTTGTTGTTGTAAGATTTCCTTATATATTCTGGGTATTAAACCTTTTATCAGATACGTGGCTTCCAAAACAATTTCCCCATTCTATAGAATGGCTTTTTACTTTCATAATGAAATTCTTTGATACAGAGATGTTTCTATTTTGAGAAGTCCTGTTTATCTATTTTTCTTTAGTTGCTTTGTGTTTTGCTATGAAGTCTAAGAAAGAAATGCTAACACAAGTCCTAAAGATGCTATGTTTTCTTCTACGTTCTCTTCTAGGGGTTCTATAGCTTTATTATACTTGGGTTTTTGCTCCATCCTGAATTAACTTGTGTATATGGAATGAGGTAGTAGTCCACAATCATTTTTTTGCACATGGAGATCCAGCTTTCCCAGCACCATCTGTGGAAGAAACTATTCTTTTCCCATTGAGTGAACATGGCATCCTTGTGAAAATCAATTAGTCATAGATATGCAGGTTTATTTCTGAACTCTTAATTAGATTCTGAGTCTATATGTCTATCGTTTTGCAAATACCATGCTGTTTTGATTACTATAGCTTTCTAAAAAATTTTTAAATCAAGAAGTGTAAACTCTCCAACTTCACTCTTCTTTTTCGAGATGCTTTTGGCTATTTGGTGCCCCTTACCCCACCATATAAATTTGATAATTGGATTTTCCGTTTCTGCAAAAAGGCTGTTAGAATTCTGATAGGGATTTAATTGAATCTATAGATCACTTTGGGTAGACATCTTAATAGTATTTGGTCTTCCAATACATGAGCATGGAATGTACTTCCATTTATTTCTATCTTCTCTTTCTTTTAGCATGTTTTATAGTTTTCTATGTACAAATCCTTTACATCCTTGGTTAAATTTATTCCCAGATATTTGATTCCTTTAGATACTACTCTTAATGGAATTTTTTTTTTCTTGATTTCACCTTCAGATTGTTCACTCCAAGTGTATAGAAACACTACTGTTGTTTGCATGTTGATCTTATACCCTGCCACTTTGTTGAATTCATTTTAGTAGTCTGAGTCGCTTTTTCTCCCCCCCTAGTGGCTTTGTAGTAGATTTTTCAGGATACTCTATATAGGATCATGTCCCCTACAAACAGGATTCGAATATTACTTCTTCCCTTCTAATTCGGACACTTTTTTTTAACCTAATTGCTCTTGCTTGAACTTCCAGTACAATGATGAGTAACAGTGGTGACAATAGGCATCCTTGTCTTGTTCTTGATCTTGATCTTAGAAGGAAAGCTTTCAGTCTTTTACCATTGAGTGTAATGTCAGATGTGAATTTTTCATGTATGCCCTTTATCATGTTGAGGAACTTTCCTTTTATTCCTAGTTTCTAAGTGTTTTGTCAAGAAGCGGTGCTGGATTTTGTCAAACCCCTTTTCTGCATCAAGATGATTATGCGATTTTTATCTTTGTTCTAATAATATGGTGTAGTATATACATTTTCTTATGTTGAACCATTCTTATGTACCTGGAAAAAATCCCACTTGATTGTGGTGTATAACTCTTTTAATGCACTGCTGGACTTTCTGTATCTATATTCAAAAGGGATATTGATCTGTAAATTTCTTTTCTTCTATAGTATTTTTATCTGGCTTTGGTATTAGGGTGATATTTCACAGGATGAGTTATGGAGTATTCCCTCCTCTTCAATTTTTGGAGTTTGAGCAAGGCTAGTATTAGTTCTTCTTGGAATGTCTGATAAAGTTCACCAGAGGAGCTATCTGGTCCTGGTTTTTCCTTTGTTGGTAGGTTCACAGTTACTGCTTCAATCTCTTTAATTGTAACTGTTCTGTTGAAATCCTCTATTTCTTCTTTAGTGTGGGTAGTTTACATGTTTCTAAGGATTTGTCCATTTCATCTAGGTTATTTAATCTGCCAAAATATAGCTGCTCATAGATTCCTCTTATAATCCTTTTTATTTCTGTGAGACCATAAGTAATGTACCCCCTTTCATTTCTGATTTTAGTTGTGTCCTTTCTCTTTCTTTTGCCAGTCTAGCTGAAGGTTTGTCAATTCTATTGATCTTTTCAAAGAACCAATTGCTGATTTCATTGATTCTATATATAGTTGCTTAAGTCTCTATTTCAATTATATCTACTCTATCTTTATTATTCTTTTTTTCTGTTCTCCTTTTAGCATTTCTTTTATTTTTGGTCTAGTGAAGATGAAGTCCCTCAGCTTTATCTGGGAACATCTTAAAACGTCCCTCATTTTTTTAAAGTAAGTTTTGCCAGATACAACTCTTGGTTGCCAATTTTCTTTCAGCATTTTAAATGTCTTCCCAATGCCCTCTTGCCTCCATGGTTTCTGATAGGAAATGGACACTTAATCTTTTTGAGGCTCCCCTGCATGTGACAGATTGCCTCTGCCTTGCAGCTTTCAGAATTCTCTATCTTTAATAGGCATTGATCAATTTAATAATATAATGGTGCAGTGCGGGTCTATTTGGATTTACCTTGTTTAGAGTTCTCTGAGCATCGTGGATGTTTATATTCATTTCTTTTGCTAAATTCAGGAAGTTTTCACCCATTACTGGTGGTATATCCTCTCTACCACTTTCTTTCTTTTGTCTCCTTCTGGGATTCCCTGAGGCATATTGGTACGCTTGATGGATCCCCAAGGTTCCTCAGGCTTTGTTCGCTTTTATTTATTCTTTCCTTTCTGTACCTCAGACTGGATGACTTCAATTGTCTTATATTCAGTTTCAGATTCCTTCTTCTGCCAGCTCCAATCTGCTGCTGAACTGTCTAGGGATTTTTAAAATTTGTTACTGTGGTCTGTAGCTCTGTATAGTTCCTTTTTATAATTACCCTCTCTCTGCTGGTATTCTTTTTGTGATCATCAATCATTTTCCTGATTTCTTTAGTTCTCTGCCTATATTTTCTTTTTGCCCTTTAAGTATATATAGGGCCTTTTTATTTTATTTTATTTTAAAGTCTTTGTCTCTTATGCCCCAAGACTGGTTCTCCTCATTGGTTTCTAAAGCTTTAATCTTCTCCTTTACCTGGGCCACCATGTCCTGGGTTTTATTTGTTTGCTTTTGTATGCTTTCTAACCTTTGGTTGAAACCTGGGTGTTTTAATAATTCAATGTGTTATCCCTGACTTTAGACTCTAAGACATCTGCTCCTTAAGTCTGAATCCAGCTAATGCTATGACAGAGCTTTCCTTGATTGCCAGGAGCTAAAAAAAATAAAGTAAAAAGAAAGTACCTTTCCCAATTTGTGCAGGTTGATGTCTTCAATGAGTTTAGAGACCAGCTCCAGGCCAAAGCACAGGGTCTTTTATGCATGGTTAATTATGCACATTTATGCACCTGTTTTACATGTGCACATTCAGCCTAGAACGATCCCATTTACACAGATCCTAATGTTCCCTACAAAATCGTTTTCTCAGGGACTGTAAGAAACTTTACTGCATTGCACTGCAAGTCTTCCAGCCGCAATGCCTTGCCCCGGGCAGCATGACTCACTGCACTCCCACAGGACCCTGGGAGAGTCATCTGGGAGCCGCCTTCTACATGCAGGGCAAGTTCCGGAGCAGCAAATTTCTCAGGCCACTACTATACAGACTGGACCAGCATACATGCTTGCAGTATGTACACAAGAATTAGTCTGCTCAGTCCAGAACCAGGACAAGGGTCCACACTGGGTCAGCTCTGAGTGGGTGAGAGGTGGCGGAGGTGGCAGCCAGGGTACACCACAATAAGTCTTGGTCTTGATTTGGCGCTCACCCTATTACTGCAGTCCTCTGAAGGTTTTCTGGAGCTCTGCTCAAAGCTTCTGTGGAAGGACAGAGATCTGAAGATTCCCACTCTGCCATCTTGCCTGGGGTGGGCCTCCACTTTTTGAAAGATATTTTGATGGGTATATACTTTTAGGTTGGGGAATTTGTTCTCTCTAAGCGTTTTAAAGATAGCACTCCACTGTCTTCTGGCTTGCACTATTTCCCATAAGAAGCCTGCTGTTATTCTCTAGCTTCCTTTTGTTTGTTTATACATAATGTATCTTATTTCTCTGACTGCAGTTAAGACTTTTACCAGTTTTTCAGAAACATGATTATGATATGTCTTGTGCAGTTTCCTTCATGTTTCTTGTGCTTGAGGTTTATTATTTATGCTTAGGTATGCGGGCTTGGAGTTTTCATCAAATTTAGATGTGTTTCACCCATTATTTCTTCTTATTCCTGTCCCCATTCTTTTCTTTGGTGGTCCCAATCATAAATATACCTAAAGTTGTCCCACAACTTGCTTTTAACTTGTCTTTTTTTCTCTCATTGCTCCTACTAGATACTTTATATCACTACATCATCAAGCTCATTAATCTTTCCTTCTTCAGAATCTAATCTGCTGTTAATCCCCAAACAAGGTATTTTTCATCTCAGACACTGTAGTTTGCAACTCTAGATGTTCAATTTGGGTTAATATTCCGCCTCTCTTAACATGGTCATCCTTTACAGTGTTTGACATGTAGAATATAGTTAATATTAACTGTTCTAATGTCCTTATCTACTGATTCTATCTTCTGTGTTCCTCCTGGGTATTTCTATTTATTGATTTTCCACCTAATTATAGCTTGTATATGCCTGCTTCTTTGCATGCCTGATAATTTTTACCTTGTTGAGTGCTGGATATTTTTGTAATCCATGAAATGTTTCTGAGCTTTGTTATTACCATGGTTAGGTTATCTATAAACAGTTTGGTTCTTTCAAAGGATTACTTTTACACTTTCTTAAGCAGGATCAGAGCACTTTAATCTTTTCTGTTACTAAGGACCACATATGCTATCCAATGTCCTGTCTGTTAATAAGATTTTCCCACTCTAGCTAGTGGGAACAAAAACTGTCCTAGGCTCTGTATGAAGTGCCAATGATTATTGCACTACTTACTTCCAGGATTCTTTTCCCAAACTAAAATAATTTTCTTAAATGCACATGCTCATCAGTATTAGTAAAGACTCAAGAGCAAGCCTCCATGTATCTTCAAAGCACTTTTCTTCTTCACAGTTCTGTCTTGTCTCTCTCTCCTTTGTAGTTCTCTCTTCTCTAGGACTGTATACTGAAAATTCATTTTGGCATCCCTAAATTATTCAACTTAAGGAATCACCAGCTATGTCTGTGCCCAGCCCACTGCCAGTCCCCAATAGCAAGCTATGGCCTGCAAACTATTTTCAAGCAGTAAGGAGGGGAAATCCTAGGGCACACCTTATTTCCCTACTCTCAGAGATCACTGTCCTGTGCTGCCTACTGTCCGATGCTGGAAACTGGTGCATTTTTTTTTATCCTCCCTGCCCCCCCCACCGTGGCTTTGTGTGTGTGTGCTGTCTGCTCTCTATGTCCATTTGCTGTGCATTCTTCTGTGTCTGTAGTCATTTAATTTCCCCTCCCCACTTGTGGCTTGCTTGCTGTCTGCTCTCTGTGTCCAATCGCTGCACGCTCTTCTGTTTTTTTGCTCATCTACCTTTTTTTGTTTTTGTTGTGTCACCTTGCTGGGTCAGCTCTCAGCGCTTGTGGGCAGGGTGGCGCTCCACAGCATGCAGGTGACCCTGCCTTCACAAGGAGGCCCTGGGTTTGTGTCCCATATGGTAGATGGGAGCCCAACTGACTGAGCCACAGCCGCTTCCCAAACTGGCATATTTTGTCCTTTGTTTAGTTGTTTAAGGAGAAGAGGTAAATCCAATCCCTATCACTACATCTTACCTGGAAGTAGAAGTCCACTTACACAGATTTCTTTAAAAATAAGTGTAAGGAACAGATGTAGTTCAAGCAGTTGAGCACCTGCCTCCATGTGGGAGGTCCCGGGTTTAGTTCCCGGTGCCTCCTGAAAACAAGAAAAAACAAACAAGCAAAACAAACAAAAAAACAACTCAGAGAAGCCAATGTGGCACAGTGGTTGAAGGCCAGCTTCACACATACAAGATCCCAGGGTTCAATCCCTGGCCACCAGTAACTCAAAACAAAACAAAAAACAAGTGTACCAGAATGAACATATTTAAGTAAGTATTGTCCAAAAATTTTACAGTTATATATGCAAAGTATTAAATATATACATTTTGTAAGGGAATAAAGTAACCCCACATCTTTTCTATAAGAGAATATCTACATATTCCTAAAATGCTCTATGGCAGAGAACACTTTTGGAGCACCAGTCCTAAGGAGCTGAACAGACATTTCTCAAAGAAGATCTATAAATGACCAATAAGCACACGAAAAGATGCTCAACATAATTAGCCATAAGGGAAATGCAAGTCACAACCACAATGATACTACTCCACACCTTTTAAGAGAATGGCTATTTAAAGAAAGGAAAATAACAAGTGTTGACAAAGATGAGGAGAAACAAGAACTCTAATACATCACTGTAAAATGGCGCAGCCACCACTGAAAAGTTTGGCAGTTCTACAGAGAGCTAAGTATAGAACTACCACATGACCCCAGCAATCCCACTTCTAGTATATATTCAAAATAATGGAAAGCAGAGGCTCAAACAGATAAGTGGACACTGATGTTCACAACAGCATTTTCAGTAGCAAAAGGGTGGAAACAGTGTTCATGAATCAATGAATGGATAAACAAAATATGACATATACAGTCATGAAATATTATTCAGTCATAAAAAGGAATGAGCCTGCTTCCCATGCATGAGATCCTGGGTTCAATCCCAAGCACCTCCTTTTAAAAAAAGGAACAAAGTTCTGATACATTCCACAACAGGAACGACCTTGAAGACACTATGATGAATGCAATATACCAGATAATAAAAGGAAAAATACTGTATGATTCCACTTACATGAAATAACTAGAATATGCAAATTCACAGAGACACAAAGTAGATTACTGGTTGCCAGAAGTGGGGGGAGGGGTGGTAGAACAGAGTTAAACCTTAAAGGGTACAGAGTTAACGTCTGTGGTATTGAAAAAGTTTTAATAACAGATTGTGGTGATGGTAGCACAACTTTGTGAATGTTATTAATACCACTAAATTGAAAGAGTTTAAAATGTGAAATTTTTTATGTTACCACAATAACATAAATTTTTTTTAGTAGGTACCAGGGATTGAACCTAGGAGCTCATACATGGGAGGCAAGTGCTTAACCACTGAGCTACATCTACTTCCCTTTCTTCTCAGAACAAAAATGAAGAAGCAAATCTTTAACAACAAAATAACTAAGTACCACACCTGCAATGAATTTTACCCTTTCCAAGTAAATCAATTTTCTATCCTCTGATAAAAGTTGTCATTTATGGCCAGCATCTGTATGTATATGTGTGAAATAAAAGAAGTTAAATTATAATAGTATTCATTTTCTTGCTAAGGTTATTATAATGTGGTTCTGAAATTAGTTTTCAAAAGTAATTTCAAATGCAAAATGGGAAAAAAATCAAACTTACTGTTTACAGGATTCCCAGGTAAAAGATAAAAGTTTACTAATTATGAGGAAAAAGGAGCATTTTAACTGGGTATAAAAACACTAAAAACAACACTTTATAAGGTGATAACAGCCCATCTCAAATCATACAACCCCAGGAAAGGCTAAGACCAAGGATTTCCTGTACACAGCACACAGCACAAAAGCACCCGTGCTCAGGTCCTTATCATCTCCTGTGCAGGAGAGAACACAGTGGCATCCTCCTGCCTGGGCTGGCTGCTTTCCACCGGGCACCCCCCTGCTGAACTCCTCACGGCGCACGTGGGACCATGTTTTTAAGCACTCCGATAGTTCGCTAGCACCTACAGCACCAACTCCCCAGTAAAGGATCAGGCATGACAGATGAGCAGCTCATCCCTTAGTACCTGTATCATCGTCCAGGTGAAGCTCCTTACAATTCCAGGCTCCTGCCCCATTCGCCTATGTGGCTTTATTTCTTCTTGCCTTCGTATACACTGGAAACACCAGTCTCCCCATCTTTACCACACAACTGCTGGGAATCCTTTTATTTATCACCACTGGGGTATCATTTTTTCCTCCTCCAACCTGCCCTTATCCCTCAACCAATACACACTGCCAAATAGCTCATACAATCTTTGTACTTTGTATGGGCTATACTGTATTTATTACACTACAGAATTCTCTTTCATGTTGTCCTCTTTCCACTAGTCACCATTATTAGAACCTCATGAATCACCTACCAAATAGGAACCATCTAGTAAATGCTTACTGAAGGAATTGAAATGGCTAGCTCAAATCAATTCTTCATATTTCATCTATCCTATTTCAAACCTTGATTTTCTTCATTATTTTTATACATGATCTTTTATCAGCTGCCTGTGCTCATAGTCCAGGGATCACTATATGTGCAGTTACCAAAATGCCTACAACCTCCTCTGTTCCATTCCTAAACTCAATTTCACCATAGCATGTGCAAGTTCTCTGATCAAATGGCACTTTTTAGGAAATATTAATACTTAAATCTTACTGAACAGATTATTACTAAAGAAGCCGTGCGCTTACAAAACAATCATGCAGAACACACAGAATCCCCATATATCACTGTACCACCAACACTTCGCATTTTGGCACGTTTGTTACAAATGATGAAAGAACATCATCAAAATATTACTGCTAACTATACGTTAGTTCATTTCTCCCATAAACCGCCCTATTATTAGTACCATGTATTAGTATTGTGTATTTTAGTTCATGAGAGAATGTTCTCATATTTGTACTATTAACTATAATCCAATAATATTGGAAATATTCTTTTTGCAAATATGGCAGGGGAGGGTTACTGGTGTAGGGTGTCAGGTGGGGGGGGTGTAGTAGGTTGATATTATTGATGAATTCCAAAACGAAATATTGGATTATATTTGTGAACTGGTCTTTTCCTCTGGGCATATTAGATTATATTGGATTGATTACTTAATCAAGTAAACCTCTCGTGCCAGTAGGGTGTTGAGTCCCCACCCCTTGGTGGGTAGGGACTCACAGATAAAAGACATGGCAAAGGACAGAGTTGGAGGGTTTTTAATGTTGGAATTTTGATGTTGGAGACTGATGCTGAAGTCTTAAGCTGGAGCCCTGAGAAGTAAGCTCACAGAGGAAAGAGAAGCCAGCCCCGGGAAGAGAGGAACCCAGGAAGCCCGAATCCTGGCAGACGTCAGCAGGCATCTTGTTCCAACACGTGGAAATAAACTTTGATGAGGGAAGTAACTTGCACTTTATGGTCTGGTATCTGTAAGCTCCTACCCCAAATAAATACCCTTTATAAAAGCCTACAGACTTCTGGTATTTTCATCAGCACCCCTTTGGCTGACTAATACAGGGGGTATATGGGGTAGGGTGCACCTGGGGCAGGCTTCTATGGAACATCTAAGTGTTCCTCTTGTCACAGTGCGTTATACCAGTGGGTGGAGACTCACACAACGAACAAGAAAATATTAAACTCCATCCTGGGGAGTCCTGCTATGCTCTCAATTAAAGGGGCAAGAATCGCTCTAGAACACAGGCAATGCCTAATAAAATAAAACAGACCAATATATCAAGTCCGCAATATTACTGCAAGTAACTATGAATCTTATATTGAAACAGTAATTCCCATAGCTTCCGAAGGGAGAGAAAGGGAAGAATAGAATGGAACGCAGGGCATTTTTAAGGCATTAGAATTATTCAGCATGATCTTGCAATAACAGATACAGGCTACTTTAAATTTTGTCAAAACCTATAAAAGAGTATGATTCAAAATGTAAACCATAATGTAAACCATTGACTATGGTGAGAAGCAATGCATCAATATTTGTACATTAACTGTAACAAATGAATCATTCACACGTAAGATATTATTAATAAGGAGAGGGGCATATGGGAATCACCTCTATTCTCTATGTGAATTTTCTGTATCCTAAAGCTTCTTCGAAAATAAACGAATAAAATAAGACACTGGGGGAATATATTGAAGAAAATATCACTGTACATACAAGACAAGATCTTACAGTGATGAAAGACAACAGCATATAAAAGTTTTTATTATTTCAAATTGTTTCAATTTTTTTTGTATTATATTGGCTATTTTTAAAATTTTATTTCATTTCCTTATTTTAAAAAATGTTCTTTCCTTTCGGTGCTGCTGCCACCGCCATAAGTCTGCTCAGGCTTCCGAAGAGGCTTGCCTCCAGTGTCCCCTGCTGTGGAAAGAAGGTTTACTTGGACCCCATGACACCAACGAAATCGCCAATGCCAACTTCCTTTGGCAGATTCAGAAGCTGATCAAAGACGGGCTGGTCACCTACAAGCCTGTGACTGCCCATTCCTGGACTCGATGCCGTTAAAACCCTGTGGCCTGCTGGAAGGGCAGGCATGTGGGCCCAGGTAAGTGAGAGGTGCTGCCAATGCTCGTGTGCCTGAGAAATTAACCTGGGTGAGGAGGGTGAGGATTCTGCGCCAGCTGCTCAGATAATACCGTGAATCTAAGACGACTGACTGCCACATGTATCACGGCCATACCTGAAGGTAAAAGGGAAGGTGTTCAAGAACAAGCAGATCCCCATGGGACACATCCACAGGCTGCAGCAGACAAGGCCCACAAGAAATTCCTGGCTGACCAGCAGGAAGCCACAGGTCCAAGACCAAGGAGGTGCACAAGCGCCGTGAGGAGCGGCTACGGGCCAACAAGACTACCAAGCCTATGAGGAGGAACAGACCAAGAAAGAAAGCTCCCCTCTCCCGTCTGTACACAGTGGCTCAGCAACTATACAGACCAATCATTCAATAGAACAAGCCTTTATCTGCTTGTCAAAAACAGAAACAAAATAAGAAACCACAGTCCATCATCCACCACAGGGTTCACTGTGCTTTGTCGTCCCCTGCTTGTACAATCCATCTAAACTGCACACTCAGTGGCTCTCAGTTTCATCAGAGTTGTACTGTCATCACTTCAGTCAATTTTAGAACATTTTCATAACTCCAAAAGGAAAAACCCCACACTCTCTTATATCCCCAATTGTTGACCCTTAGCACTGATATAGTATCTTCTTTACCACTGCTCAAAATATATTTACAATATCACCGTTAACTATAGCCCATAAATTATAATAGTTGTATTTTCCCATATAGCACCAAATTCTTAACACCTTCTAATAGTGATGTACATTTGCTAAACAGATTTTAATTAAGAGCTTCCTCTTGCAACTGTACAAAAAACAAACTTGAAAATACCATTTGTTGATGGTACCTTCTAACTGGTTTACAAAAAAAAGGATAACAGCATTGTCAGCATGACTTAAGCATACTGCAAAATATAGATGCAATTTTGTAAAAAAGACAATTACTGTTTTGATGCTACTATGCAGAGGAAAATTAATGTCTAAGCAAGCCTCTCAATATGTAAGAAACATCAGAGCCAGACTAATATCACTGCTGTTATCCACCAGCACTGCAATTCACCCTTTCGAATATTTACAAAATACTTCAAGTTTCTACATTTAAGCTCCATATGGCAAAAAGAGCAGAATAACTTGAATTTATTAATAGCAAATCAGTCAAAAGGTTTACATCCATCAATCTTTCTCTCCATCAATCTTTAAAATAACACTAATCTCCTAAGGTCAAATGAAGAGCTAATAAAGCACTGCTAACTTCTCAGATTGCTGTTTGCATCTCCTTCAAAACCTGAGAGGACTTCCAGGAAGATGGGGTCGCAGCAGGCAGGCAGGGCTCAAATCACAAAAACAGAGGAAAGGCAAAAAACTGTCCGAGGACCTGCTTTGGGGATGTGCAGACCAGGAGAGCACTGCGCACGTTCAGGAGGGCGAGGGACGGGGGTGACTAGCCCCCACCCCCAAGGCCACCAGCCTGGATAAAACCCCAGGGTCACTGCAGCCCGGTGAGAGGGGAACAGACGTCTTCCTCCCTGGGAAGAGGGACGGTGTGGTGTTGGCAGAGAGTGGCTTCTCTTCAGTGAGACTGGCCAGCAGAGCCCACTTCTAATCTCGGCTCTGGGCAGACCAGAGTCAGGGCAAGTGGAGGCTAAAAGACACGCCTCCCTCTGCTGGCCGGCCAGGAAACTGCAAGGAGGGAAAAAAACTTTCTGGAGTCTCTCATCGCGGCCACTTGGATGTGATGATATGCACCCTATTAATGAGTTCCTGGCTCTATTCTGATAACTTAAGCTAGGCAATTTTAAAGACAGAATAAGTTGAACCAAAAACCAAAGAAGAACTAATAAACTGGAGAGACGGAAATAGAATAGTAGCTATGTATGGCAGGGGATGGATAGAAAGATTGAGAGGTAATAAGTTTTTTGTTTATTATTATTATTATTGAAGTTATGAAAATGTCCTAATAATGACTGAAGTGATGAATTTACAACTATGTGATTATACCAAATACCACTGATTATACACTTTGGATAGATGTACACTTTATTAATACATACCAATAAAAATGATTTGTTAGGAAAAAAAGAAAAGAAGAGCCATGAACCAAAATCACTAGGCAATAGAGAGAAACTGACCATCAGAGTAACTCACCTACATTTTCAGATCCCTAGATATCAGCCAGTCACTGCATGGTAGAGCTTGTGCCACCGTCCTGCGAAGACCACCACCACCCCCTGCCCTGCAGCCATTGCCACCGCCTGTTTTACTGCCACCTTGAGACCAGCTATATGACCAGGCTACAGTCTTCAGTGAGTAACCATACTCCTTTCTGTGGTGATCTTGGTCACACGTTTACGGAGTTTCTGAAGGGCAGTGGAGGTTACTGCCAGGCACAGCATGACCTCTATGCAGACAAGTAAACTGAAGAAACCTATTACGGCTCACCAAGAAACCCCCATGAGAATGGTTAACCTGCACACAAGTGTTGAACTGAAATCTGCAGAGGATTTGAAACAAGAGTTCTAATCTGGATGGGGTAAGCCTCAGTGCACTTCTTTATACTGCCTCCATATTACTGGACTGAAGAATAAACTGCTTCTTGTTAGGAGGTTAATTTCATTTCCCATTACTCTCAACTTCATATGCAAAGCATTGAGTATTTCAAGTGGAGTATCTTGAAGTAAGCTTCAGTGTCTTTACATCATTTCTGTATTCATTTTTAAAAATTCTTTCATAACCTAGTGTGTTTTTTTAAACTAAATTAAAATGTCTCAAATGAACCACCCAGCTCCTGTGGACATCACATACAAGAACACAAGATTTCCTATCACACAATCCAACCAAGGCAACTTTAAACAAATTTAGAGCAACTTAAGAAGGATGGAGTTAACAGAATATTAAGAATATGTGAAGCAACTTATGACACATCTCTTGTGGAAAAAGAAGGCATCCATGTTCTTAAATGGCCTTTTGATGATGGTACATCACCATCTACCAGACTGTTGATGAATGGTTAAGTCTTGTAAAAATTAAGTTTTTAGAAGAACAGACTGCTGCACTGCTGTCCATTGTGCTGCAGGTCTTGGGAGAGCTCCAGTGCCTGTTGCCCCAGCATTGATTGGAGGTGGAATGAAATATGAAGATGCAATACAGTTCATCAGACAAAAGTAGCATGGAGCTATCAACACAAGCAACTTTTGTATTTTGTATTGTGCTTCAAAGACTCCAAAGGTCACAGAAACAACTGTTGCAGTCAATATAATTGGGGTGCTTGATACTATTGCCTTGGAAGGAGAACTTGAGAAAGGGCTTAATTTGTCAAATGTATTAGCCAACATGTTGTTGAATAAGTCTAATGAAGTTTTCACAGGCATAATGAGAAGCAGTTTTACATGTTGTAAGTTTGACAGAATTGCAACCTCTGTAGGTTATAGTCAGCCTATTTGGATTCTTGCAGGTCAGCATTTAAAATGGACTTACCATTTGTACCAAATCACCTTTCCTGAAATCATGCAGTATTGAGTTATGTCTTCTTTAAATCTATTCTCATGCCAGGATTTTATCAATATATAACAAATTTTGAGAGACTGGGTGCCAAAATACCCAGCACAATACTTGTATAGTTTTAGTATCGTACAGGAATCCCAGGAACTATGAACACTCTGTGGTTTATTCCTTCAGTCATTTCAAGCATTGAAAGTGGGTCTATATGGTTATCTGCCTGTTCACTTTATGTTTACATCTCTCACATTCGTACCAGTATACATCGGGTTTACACAACCATGGAATTTTGTTGGGATCTTTACTGAGTCTTATGGTGATTATTTAATGTCTATAAAATCTCATTTTGTGAATTGAGAGAACAGCTCCATTTTGAAAATTTGCATTGCACAGAAGCATATGTCTTTAATGTCTCCAGGCAAAAGAAAAGCCTTACAGTTAATTTAATGTTTGCACTTTGGGGTGCAACTTAACCAGGAGAGCCTGACAAATGAATTGGAGGGGGCTATTAAATATTTTTAGTAAAATGTTGCTTTTGTCTTGTGCAGAACATGTAGAATACACTCTTTAATTTAGTAAATATTTTGAAAGAGGTAGAGATTCTTTGTTATGATAGCTACAATAATTCTTAATCATAAAATTTCTGAAATTCCTGTAATTTTTCCCATATCTACTGTGGCGTTTACCAGATTTTTTTTTTGAAGTGTTTTTTTTTTTTTACCTTCTCTTCCTAACCTCTTGTGAAAAAATAGGGTTTCTACTAATGAATTCAGCAGATATCTTTTATATGCTTTTTGAGCTGTGTAACTTAATATTTGGATAGTTGATAATTTTTTAAATTATGTAATTGATAAAAAGGTGACATGTATTAATGTTAGTTCAACCCTATATTTATACTGTCTGGGAACGTGTGGTTATAGTTCTGTGAGAGAAATAAACTTCAGTGTTCACTAGTTCGTAAAAATCTAATGCGAAGAGATGTGGCGAGCAGGTCATGTGGGAATCCCCTAATTTTTTTATATAACATTTATGTAATCTAAGTATCTTTAAAAAAATTTTTTTTCAGTATAACAAAAAAAAACCTAAATAATGAAATGCATTTATCATCAAATGGAAAGAAAGAAAAGAAAGAAAAAGGGAGGGAGGGAGGGAAGTAGAAAACAAACATTGGGTAGGTATAAAAAAAAACAATTTGAAAGCCCACAAAGAAAAGTAAGAGTTTATGGGAATGAAAGACACAATGGGTGAGATAAAGATACATTAGAGGCATATAACAGCAGATATGAATTTGTGGAGGACAGAATTAGTGGAGACCGAGCTTCTATACTTAAAAAGACAGGAAAAAATAAAGAACAAAGAATGGAAAAAATGGTAACAGGGTCTCAGGGAATTGAATGACAAGGCAAAATGGACAAACACACACATCATCAGTATCACAGAAGGGGAAGAGAATGGAAAGGGGGCAGAAAGAGTATTTTAGGAAATAATAACTGAAAACTTCCCAACCCTTACGAGAGAAATAACTATCAATATCCAAGAAGGACAATGCATCCCAAACAGAGTAAATCCAAATAGACCTACCCTGAGACACCAACTATTCAGAATGAAAAATACCAGAGGTAAAGAGAGGATTCTAAAGGCAGCAAGAGAAAAGCAATGCACCACATACAAGGGAGCATCAATAAGACTCAGTGCCAACCTCGCATCAGAAACCATGAGGCGAGCAGACAGGGGTATGACATATTTAAGGTCCCAAAATAGAAAAACTAATTATATAAAATAAAAAGACAATAAATGAAGCAAAACAGAAAGAAAAGTAAAGAGAAAAGAAAAGAAAAAAGAAAAGAAAAAACCCACCAGCCAAGGATTCTATATCTGGCAAAACTGTTCTTCAGAAAAGAGGGTGAGTTTAAAGTCTTCACAGAATATGTTACCAAAAGACCAGATTTACAAGAGATACTAAAGGGAGTGCTGTAGTCTGAAAGGAAAAGACAAGGGCGAGAGATTAGGAGAAGAGAGTAGAAACGAAAATTATTAGTAAGGGTAATTTACAGGGTGAAAATACAGACAACAGTAAGATATGACAGTGGAAAGCTAAAGGATAAAATGGACTAAGTAATGCTTTTACAGTGATAACACTGAAGGCTAATGGACTGAATTCCCCTATCAAAAACCATAAACAGAAAGAATGAATTAAAAAATAAATGAGCCATCTATATGCTGTCTACAAGAGACTCACCTCAGACTTAGGGACACAGTTTAGGAGCGAAACATTGGAAAAAGATATTCCACGCAAATAGTACCAAAAAAGACCTAATATTTGACATAATTCATTTTAAATGCAAAACTGTTATAAGACATGAAGAAGATTATGTGTTGATGGAGGGGGAAATTCACCAAGAAGAATTAACCACTAGCAGATATTTACGCACCTAACCTGGGTGCCCCAGGATACATGTGGCGCACACCAGCAGGACTGAAGGAAGAAAGTGGTGGTTACAGACTTCAATACACCACTCTCAGCACTGGATGCAACATCTGCACAAAGAACAGATGAGGAAAGATGGAGCTTGACTAGTGTGATGGATGAACTAGACCTAACAGATATTTACAGTGCACTGTACTCCAAGGCAGCAGGATATACATTCTTTTTAAGTGCTCTTGGGTCCTTCTCCACAATGGACCACATGCCAGGTTATGGGACAGATCTCAATAAATTTAAGATTGAAACTGCACTTTCTTTGAACATAATGAAATGAAGCTAGAATCAAAAGTCAATAAGAGACGTGCCGCTGACGACAACAGAAGCGGACAAAGAAACAAGACGCAGCGAAAAGACACAGAAAACAGACAACCGGGGGAGGGGGGGAAATTAAATAAATAAATAAATCTTTAAAAAAAAAAAAAAAAGTCAATAAGAGATGGAAAAAGGGGAAATTCACAAATATATGGAGATTAAACAACACACTACTGAATAACTGGTGGGTTATAGAGGAAACTGCTGGAGAAATCAGTGTCTCAGGACCAAGAAAAGTGAGGACACAACATATCAAGACCTGTGGGATGAAGCAAGGGCAGTGGTGAGAGGGAAATCTGTAGCCCTCAGTGCTCGCACTAGTAGAGAGGGAAGATCTAAAATCAAACCTGGAGGAACTAGGAAAAAAACAACAACAAACTAATTCCAAACCAAGGTGAAAGAGCAAAATAATAAGGAGCAGAGAAGAAATACAGGAAACTGAGAACAAAGGGACAAAGAGAAAATAGAAGAAATAAAAGGTTGGATCTTCAAGATCAAAGGAATCAATGAACTACTAGCTAGGCTGAAAGAGAAAGGGAGAGAAGATGAAAATAAATTAAATTAAAAATGAGGGCTACAACATTACCATAGACCCCAGGAATAAAGATCATAGGAGTGTGCTATGAACAACTATATACCAACAAACCAGACAATGTAGATGAAATGGACATATTCCTAAAACACGTGAAAAATCTACACTGACCGTAGAAGAAATAGAAGACCTCAATAAACCAAGTATGAGTGAAACAGTCATCAAAAACCTCCCAAGGTTTTTGGAAAAAATATAGCAAGTGACCATAGTTAGTGGTAATAGTCTGATCGTGTTCTTTCATAATCTGTAACAAAATGTTCCACAACAACGTAAGGTATTGGTGGAGGGGTGATAATGGGAATTCTGCATAATATGCATGTTTGTTTTGCAAGCTTGTAAGTTCTCTAATTAAAAAAAAAAAAAAAGGAAAAAAGAATAAGAATACCTCCCAAGGATGAAAAGTCCAGGACCAGATGGTTTCACGGGTGAATTCTACCAATCACTCAAAGAAGATCTAATACCAATCTTGCTCAAGCTTGAAACATAAAAATTACCTAATCTAAGGCAAGAAGTAGAGTTATACAATAACAGCTGGAGACTTCATCACTTTCAATAATTGACAGAACATCTAAACAGAGGATCAATAAAGAAAAGGAGGACTTGAACAAGACTATTAACCAATTAGACCTAATAGAAATATATGGAACACTCCACCAAATGCAGGAGAACACACCTTCTTCTCGAGTACACATGGAACATTTTCCAGGATAGACATTTTAAGCCACAAATCAAACCTTAATCAACTAAAAAATATAGAAATCACACAAAATATCTTTCTGGACCACAGTGGAACAAAGCTAGGAATCAATAACAGGAGGAATTCCAGAAAACTTATAAATATGTGGAAGTTAAACAACACACTACAGTAAACAACAAATAGGTCAAAGAAGAAATCACAAGGGAAAGTCGGAAATACCTTGAAATGAACGAAAAGAAAAACACAACATACCAAAACTTATGGGAGGAAGTGAAGGCAGTGCTCAGAGGAATAATTATAGCTCTGAATGCCTATGTTATAAAATAAGAAAGATCACAAAAGCCTAACTTCATACCTAAAGAAACAAGAACAAAAAGATCAAACTAAATCCAATTCACTAAAATAAAGGAAATAGTAAAGATTGGAGAAGTTAGAGAAATGGAGAGTAGTAAAACAATAAAGAGAATCAACAAAACCAAAAGTTGGTTTTGTTTAGAGATCAATAAAGAAAAAAACCTTTAGTCAGACTGCCAAAAAAATAAGAGCACATAATTAACTAAAATCAAGAATTGCTTCCCCAAGGCTACATGCACAGCCCAACCATCTGTCACAGCCTCCTGGCAAAAGATCTGGTTGCATGAAAGAAACCTGTTGTTGTAAACCTATTTCATTAGATTGATGATACTACGTTAACCAGTAATTCTCTTTCAGAATTCAAAAAAAGAATCAGAGACAGAATCTTCTCATTTTGAAAGCCAGGGATGAGCACAAGGTTCCAGCTGCTCTGTCAAAATTCTTAAGTGTTGTTTGGTTAGGTAAGACAAATACTATACTTTTTGCTGTAATCAATAAAGTACAATATTTTCACACACACACCCAAAAAAATTAAAGTGGAGACATAACTACTGACCATACAGAAATAAAAAGGATTACAAGAGGTACTATGCCAACCAATTAGAAAACCTGGATGAAATTGACAAATTCCTAGAAATATACAACTTACCTAATGAGACACAAGAAACAGAAACCCTCAACAGACCTATAACAAGAGACTGATTGTCATTTTAAAACCTCTCAATAAAGAGAAGTCTAAGACCAGATGGTGTCACTGCTGAATTCTGCCACATATTTAAAGAAGATTTAACACCACCACTCCTTTTCAAATGCTAAAGGAGAAGGAAGAAGACAACAACAGGATATAGAGGGATGTCCTAGTTTGTCCTCTGCAGACCTCAGACAATTATGTTCTTAAGCTAAGCCTTCATTTGTGACGAAAGTTCTGAAAAATCTGGAATAAATGGAGGCACCTTTCTCAGTGCTCCAGAAACCAGTTAAAGGGCTGCAATAACACAGTGAGCACCAAATGGAAAGACTATTTAAAGGTGAGAGAATCTTGTGACATCCTGGCTGGTCCCTCAGAAGCCGGCTAGTAAGACAGGGAATCAAGAGATGGATCTGGAACCTGGCAAAAAGTCCATGTGGACATCAATAACCCCAAGATGGCAGCCAGAGGACTCCTGCAAGAAATCCAATTCAGAACAAGATTTCCTCCGGAAGGCAGAAGAAGCCCCAGATATTCTCTAGGGGTCTTATTATTGATTCCTCCTGGGGGATTGATTGGGGGGGGGCAGTAATCAGTCAAAACAGCAAACAGCTGGGACTCCTCCCCTGCCAACAGCAAAGGGGTAGAATAATTCACGGTTTAAAAAGCAAGTGCAGGGAAGTGGATTTGGCTCAACAGATAAAGTGTCTGCCTACCATATGGGAGGTCCAGGGTTCAAACCCAGGACCTCCTGACCTGTGTGATGAGCTGGCCCACGCACAGTGCTGATGCGTGCAAGGAGTGCCGTGCCACGCAGGGGTGTCCCCCACGTAGGGGAGCCCCATGCACAAGGAGTGTGCCCCTCAAGGAAAGCTGCCCCATGCGAAAAAAGCTCAGCCTGCCCAGGAGTGGCGCTGCACACACGGAGAGCTGATGCAGCTAGATGACACAACAAAATGAGACACAGATTCCGGATGCTGCTGACAAGAATACAAGTGGACACAGAAGAACACACAGCAAATGGACACAGAGAGCAGACAACTGGGGGGGGGGGATTTTTTTTTTTAATCTTAAAAAGCAAGTACAAAGTCTGAATGCTCTCTCTTGCCTTTGGACCCATTTCTTGTCTTCTGCTCTTGTTGTGTGCCCCCACATGGATTAACACACAAGTAAAACCTGGACATTTATAATCTATAATGGGAATTTATAGTCTGTATATCAGCCTGCTTTATCACTTTTCAGGTCTCTACCTGGGACCCATGATCTATTATTTGCTCTCATTTCTCTACCCTCCCTACCTTAATAAGTCACTGGCCTAACTAACCTGGCATGCTCTTGAAATTCATTTCTGCAGCATAGTCAAGAACCTAGACAAAATCTGGTTACACTCCACCCACCAGAGCTGGACCCCTAGTAACTAATTCCCATGGCTCACACTGGGAGCAAGTACGACAGGCCCAATTTGTCTGTCTGATGGTGCCTGAAGGTCTCACTGTCGCAGAACTTGCCTTTGTGTAGGTGCCGACTCACCAAGTCAGCAGTCAAGTGGCTGCCTGCAGCAAGGGGTTGCTAGAGGAGGATATAAAGTGCAGCACCCAGGACTGTGGTGAAAGGGTTTCCTAGGGAAGAGGCGGCACAGAGAACCCTATAAATGGGAAAATTCCCAGGGCCTCACGCTCATACCCAAAACAAAAAGCATGCACAGAAAGGATAAGGTGGCCCCCGTGTCAGGCTTCAATCTATTCTCTTAACTCTCTGTATTGATAAGCCCTTAAAGAGAGCACTCCCCAGGTCAATCTGCATGACCCGGAAAGGTGTTTTCTTTTTATCTTCTTTTTTTTTCCAGCGCCTAGAATTCAAGAAATGCTCACTAGCTGGATATAAGTTTAAGAAACAGATGCCTTGTAATCCAAATCTCGGGGATAACACACTAAGATAGCAAATGTCCAGGTTTCCAAAAAAAGGTTAAAAAACATACAAAGAAAGTGATGAGCCAGGCAAGGGTGAAGATTAAAGCATTAGAAACCACCAATGAGGAGAACCACACCTGCAAAATACCAAAGACTTTTTTTCAAATGGTCCTAAATATGCTCAAAGAGCTAAAGGAAACCTTGGACAAAGAACTAAAGGAAATCAGGAAAACAACAGATGAACATAAAGAAAATATCAATGGAGGGATGGAAATTGTGAAAAAGAACCACATAGAGTGAAAACTACAGTAAAAGAAAGTTAAAATCCCTTAGAAGGGATCAACAGAGGATTCGAGTTGGCAAAAGATAAGACGGCCTGAGGAGTGAAGGAAGAATCAAGAACCACCACAATTTTAAAAGGGACCAAGGATTTGAATTAATTCAAAATGGATCAAAAACCTAAATATATTGACTAATACTATAAAACTCTTACAAGAACACATAGGACAACATCTTCAGGACCTTGTAGTGGGAATGGATTTTCAGATTTTACACCAGATGCACAAGCAACAAAAGAATAAATAGATAAAATGGACTTTATCAAAATTAAAAACTTTTTTGTTTTAAAGATTTATTTTATTTATTTCCCTCACCTTCCCCCCCACCCCCATTGTCTGCTTTCTGTGCTCACTGCTGTGTTCTTCTGCGTCTGCTTGCATTACCCGGCGGCACTGGGAAACTGCATCTTTTTTGTTGCGTCATCTTGTGCATCAGCTCTCTGTGTGTGGCGCCACTCCTGGGCAGGCTGTGCTTTTTGCGTGCAGGGCAGCTCTCCTTATGGGGCGCATTCCTTGTGCATGGGGCACCCCTATGCCGGGGCACCCCTGCATGACACAGCACTCCTTGCGTGCAGCAGCACTACACGTGGGCCAGCTTGCCACACGGGTCAGGAGGCCCTGGGACCAAACCCTGGACCTTCCATATGGTAGACAGTCACTCTATCAGTTGAGCCACGTCTGCTTCCCAAAATTAAAAACTTTTGAGCTCAGCATATCATCAAGAAGGTAAAAAGAACCTATAGAATGGGAGAGAATATCTGGAAACCATATGTCTGATATGGGTTTAATATCCAGAATATATAGAGAACTCCTACAACTCAACAACAAACGGCAATCCAGCTGAAGGGGCCAAGGCAAACATATGGACCGTGGTTGGCAGTAATAGTCTGATATTATCTAATAATCTATACAAATGTTCCACTACAGTGTAATGTATTCGTGAAGGGGTGTTGATGGGAATTCTACACGTGTACAATTGTTTTTTAAGTTCACAACTTCTATAATAAAAACATATTAAAGGGGGATGGAGGCAAGGATCTGAATAGGTATTTCTTCAAAGAAGATATTCAAATGGCCAATAAGTATAAGAAAAGATGTTCATCATCATTAGCTATTAAAGAAATGCAAATTAAAACCAAAACGAGACTACTTCACACACACTAGGATGGCCACTACTACAAAAACGGAAAATTACAAGTATTGGTGGGAACGTAAAATGATATAATCACGGTGGAAAGTAGTTTGTTGGTTGCTCAGAAAGCTAAGCAAAGAATCAGCGTATGGCCTGGCAATCCCACTCCTAGGTTTAGACCCAAGAGTTGAAAGCAGGGACTCAGACAGGTATTTGTACACCAACGTTCATAGCAGCTTTATTCAGAGCAGCCAAAAGGTGGAGGCAACCCAAGTGTCCATCAACAAAAGAATGGATACACAAAACGTCATCTACCCAGAGCATAGAGTATTATTCATCCAAAAAAAGAAGTACTGGTACATGCTACAACGCAGATGAACACTGAAGCCATCATGCCAAGTGAAATAAGCCAGGCACAAAAAGCTGTAGTGACCTGCAACCAGAACACAGCCCATTCCAGAGCACTTGTTCTATCTCCAGTCAGGACCCCACAAATACCACCTCCCCTGACATCTCCATGACACTGGCAAGCTGCCAAAAAGCATACATCCAGAGTGGATGATAGCATCTAACCACACGCTGCTGCCCCTGCCACATGCGACCGCAAGGAGAGATGCACTGCACCGTCCCGAGCACTTGGGCCACACACAGGGCAGCAGTGACTGCCAGCAGAGGGTAGTGGTGCTGGGGGCAGCTGGCACTCAGGGCCCAAGGCAGACCCCAACCCAGGCATACAGGTGTTATTCCATCTGCACTTGACAGGTGTACATTTTACAGACCACGACCTGAGGCAGAGAGGAATGAAGTCGGCTGCCCACAGTCAGGGCCTTCACTTCCACAGCCCTGTGTGGACGACAAAGCCCTGAAGGGATGGCCTGCCCTGATGGACGGGGGTAAGCATGTCAGCCTTGTCGGCACTGCTGGTCTTCTGCTCCAAGATCTGGCAACAAACTTTCTACATTTTACCAAAACAAGATACTGGGCAAAGGCCATTAGGTAAGAAACGAGACACCAATTTAATCACAGGTCAAAAGGTTCCTTACGTAAGTTAGAAGCATCACTTCTGTTTGATGCTAGTGTAACTAAGGCCTAAAGCACGGACATTTTTAACTTTTACAGTGAAAAAAGTATTTGTAACAATATAGGGCAGCTATACTATCAGAACTTACAGAAGGGTACTATATTTTACTTCCAACAATTTTATAACTATAATTCACATTTTGATTAGAAAACAAAGACTATATTTTCTTTAAATATAAGCTTCAACATTTTTTCTGGCATTAAGTATATAATATATATGGTTATGTGTAAAATGATGCCTATAAGACACAACACAAACTACTGTTAAAATGTCTAACCAAAATTTACTCCCAAGAGCTTTGAAATATCTATTTTTAACCCTCAATTACTAATAATAGTTTGGCTCAAAAAGAGCAAAGTCAAAAAACTTAGAGAGCTTTAAGCTCATCTCTAAACTCATACAAATGCTAAACTTTATTAAAAAAAAAAAAAAAAAGGACTAAAGCTGCATATCCAAAATAGTAGCCAACATGTGGCTACTGAGCACCTGATTTGGGGCCAGCTCAAACTGAGAGGCGCTATCATGTACAGATTTCAGATTTCAAAGATTCTGTATGAAACAAGAATGTAATATCCCTCAGTTAAAATTTTATATTGATTTCATGTTAAAATAGTATTGTGAATACTTGGGGTTAAATAATTAGTAAAATATTAGTAAAGTTGATATACCTGTTTCTTTTTATTTTTAGGTTGCACAGGTGGCTTGCATTGTATTTCCATCAGACAGTGCTGGGCTGGAGTGTCACTGTTGTGTCACTATTTCTCCCTTTTTCTCTCTTCCATTAGCACTAATAAAGAATAAAATATCCAACATTGGGCAGCAGAAGAAAAAGAAGCCACAAGGAATAAATTCACTTACAAATAGGAAAAAGAACAGCTAGAAAATGAGAAGTTTACTCTCTCTGACAACAGCTACGTGGATTACATTACATTCTTTAAACCCAGAAGCCATAAAAAATTGGTGTCATAATGAAGAAATTTAAAACTTCCGTAAAGCGTAACAGCTTTTTAAAAAATACCAAACTCAGACAAAATGTTTGCCACACAGAGGCAATAGGCTAATCTCCTAAATGCATACAACAGCTGCTCCTGATGCATACAACACCAACCCTACGGCTGTGCAATTACCACCCCCACTGTACTGAGGAGGAAACCAAGGCACAGACTTTAAGAAACCTGTCGGAGCAGGTAAATGGCAAAGCAAGGATTCAAAGCCAGGCAGGTGGCTCCCCCAGGGGAGGATATACCAGGTAATCTCCTGGCTGAGGCAGCTCCTTCGTTAGCTGGGGTACAGGGTACAGTGACACCAGCCAGGTAAAGGGAGTCTGAGGGGGCACTGAAGTGTTCTACAGCATTAATGAAACAAAAAAGAGACATAGATAGAGAAGATCAACAAAGCCTAGAGTTGCTTCTTTGAAAAAGACCAATAAAATTGATAAATACAGGTAAGGCTGATCAGGGAAAAAAAGGGGAAAAGTACAAAAAAAACAAAACAAGGTCAAAAATGAAAAAAGACATTGTTAGAGATTGAGCAGTCACTTAGAATAATGTACATAGTATCAACATCTTCAGGCCAAACTTTAGGTGAAAGTTTTGATGAATGCTCAAGGAATTCCTAGAGAAATACAACTTACCAAAATTAATGAAAAAGAAATAGAAACATGAACAGTAATGACTAAATAAGTCCAAACAAATGTGACTCCATGCCTAAATGGCTTATACCAAGCATTTAATAAGAAATGAATCTAATTTTAGACAAACTCTTCCAGATAACAGAAATACAAAACCAAAATCTGGATACTGAAAGCCAACAAAGACACAAAGGGAAAGGAAAATTAGAAGTCACTCTCAATTCATGAACAGAGATGCAGAAAGAATCCTAAATGAATTTACAAGCAAAAAAAACACACCCAACAACATACAGGAAAGGATATTACTATTACCAAGCTGGGTTTACCCAAAAATTACAAGGTTGGTTTAACACTAAATTAATTTTCTAAATATTCTTGTCAAATCACAGAATATAAAAGAAATAGCATGTAAACAAATAGATGCAGAAGTGGCTTTTGATAAAATTCAAAAGCCATTCTTTATTTAAAATATTCCTCTCAAGCCAGGAACTTATAAGGTAAATTCCTTAAATTGATAAAGGCCATCTAAAAACAAACAAAAGCAACAAACAAGCAAAATCTATTAACAAGAAATATATTAAATGATGAAATCATTAATTTTTTTCCCTTGGAGGTCCACAAAGAGATAAAGGATATCTGCTACCACTATTTCTATTCAATATTTTACTGGAGAGCCCCACTTGTATACTAAGGCAAGAAAAGAAATAAAAGGGAGGAAAAAAGTTATTATAGTCAGAAATGATTATATATATAGAAAATCCAAAAGAAATAAAGAAAAATAAATAGAATTAATACTATTTAGAAAGGTTGACAAGTACAAAAAAATAATTTTTTTCTTTAATTTCTAATTTCAAAAAATCATCAGGGACTGTCCCAGTCCCTTGAAAATTCAGCCAATGTGGGCAATTTGAGTTGACAGTGCTGGGGGAGGGGGACAGTCTCTGTAACCCTGGGCAGCACAAGTCAGTGGTGCCTGGGCTGAGAATGGGGCTGGTGGTGGGAGACTGTTCACATACTGGAGAAGTGGACACCTAAGTAAATATGTTGAAGATAACCATAGCCAGAATTCTCACTAAAAGAAAAGAGGCAAAAATACAGTAAGGAGGAAGGCTAGAATAAACTCCATGGTGTTGGTCTGGAATTGGGAAGTATCCATGTAAACTCATGGTTTTAACAGATAAATACAAAAACAAAGCAAAAAACATAGGTGTATGAGTGTACATACACAAATGCGCATGCACACACACATTTCCTGTCTGTTGTGGAACTTCTAGTATCCAAATATTAATTTATAAGTACCCTTGCCCACTAAAAAGGACCCAGGGCTTCATACTGTAATGGCTAATTTCAGAGCAGAAGCAGGGAAAGGTCAAAATAAGAAAGGAACTTCTTAAACCATAAAATAAGGGAATACTCAAAGAATGATGGAAACCTGTCAAAAGGATTCAGCAGCCAGCTTCAAAGAGCTCCCACTAGTCAAATATTGAAACACTGTATAAAATAGGAAACCGTAAGGGAACAGATGAATAAACAAGAAAGAAAAGAAAGCTCTAGGTTAGAGCAGAATGCCAAAAAACGCAGAAGGAATGCCATTTGGCAACTATCATAGAACTAATTAATTCAGCCAGGAATTACCAATGGATGCTAAAAGTAGTGAGTGAGCATTTGATGAGAAATAGGTTATTTAGACCGATCTCAAAGCATATCCCTACAAAAGACATATTAATGGCTCTTTTTTTTTTTTTAGTATTTATTTATTCCTCTCCCCACCCCCACCCCTCCTTGTTTGTGCTCATTGTCTGCTCTCTGTGTCTGCTTGTCTTCTTTTTAGGAGGCACTTGTGAACCGAACCCAGGACTTCCCATGTGAGAGGGAAGTGCCCAATTGCTTGAGCCACCCCAGCTCCCTGCTTGTTGGGTCTCTCATTGTTTCCTCATAGTGTCTCCTCGTTGTGTCATCTCATCACATCCACTGCATCAACTCACTGTCTTGCTTGTGCTCTTTAGGAGACACTGGGAACCAAACCTGGAACCTCTTGTGTGGTAGGCAGGCACCCAACTGCTCAAGCCACATCCGCTTCCCTAATGGCTTATTAACAGCTTTACAGTGGACCTGTCAGACACCACCAAATCAACATCATAAGCATCTTGATGTGATGTGAATATCTCTTGTGTGGTATTCCTGCTAAAATGCAAAACTCAAATCTAACCATGAGGAAACATCAGATATATCCGAACTAAAGCTCATTCTACAAGGTGCCCTGTTTCTGTCAAAAATGTCAAGATCATGAAAGACAAAAGAAAACTGAGGAACTCTTCCAGATTTAAAGAAGACTAAAAAAATATGACAGCTAAATGCAACGTGTGATCCTGGATTTTATTCTGGATCATAAAGGAAAGGGGGTAAAGGGAAGTTCTTTTGTTTACTTGTTTTTGTTCCAAAGGACATTATTGGAACAACTGGTGAAATGTGAAAGGAACCTGTGAATTATATGGTGTCTTAGTTTGCCAAGTCTGTTATAACAGCTATCACACAAGGAGTTGCCTTACACAAGGGGAATTTACTGTATCATGGTTGTGAAAGCTGGAAGTCCAACATCAAGGTCTTGAGCGTTTTCCTTTCTTGAGGAGTCCACGGTATTCTGGAGCTGGCTCCCTGCAATCTTGGGGCTCCTTGGCCTGAACCTCTGCCTCTGTCACACAGATTCTCCTTTCCCTGCTGTCTAGGTCGCCTCTCTTTCTGAGGACTTCAGGTACAGGGAGGAAGGACCACCCTGATGTGGCCACATCTACATGGGGTCTTCAAAGATCCTACTCACAAGTGAGTCTACACCTTAGCTAATAACATCTTTAAGGGTCCTATTTACAAACAGGCTGACAGCCACAGGAACATGAGCAAGACTCAAACTTCTCTTTTAGGGAACATGATTCAATTCCCAACAGAGAAGTGCTCCTTTTTATTATTTGGAAATACACACTGTAATATTGAAGAGTAAGGGGCATTATATCTGCATGTTTTTTCCCAGTAGTTCAGAAAAAATAAAGATGTATACATGCATGAGTCTGTATAGAAAGAGAGAAGGATATGGTCGGTATGATGAAATGTTAACAATAGGGGAAATTTGGTTCAAGGGTATACAAAAGTTTTCTGTTCTTGTACTTTTCCATAAATTTGAAATTATTTCAAAATTAAAAGTTAAAAAAACTTATCATACCCAGACAAATCTAACATGAGAGAAACCAACATATAGAATGAAGTACTGATACATGTCACAACATGAATGAACCTCAAAACCATAATGCTGAGTGAAATAGGCCAGAAATAAAAGATTTCGGTCATAACAATTTGCAGAAGAGAGAAATCCATAGAAACAGAATGTAGATAGGTGCCCGCCAGGGGCTGGGGGAAGAGAGAATGGGGTGAAATTGGCTAATGGGTTTGAGAGATGAAAACATTTGGAACTACTAGATAGAGGTGGTGGTTGACAATAATATAAATTTATTAAATGTCACTCAATTGTTCACTTTAGAATGGTTAACGTTATGTGAGTGTCACCTTGATTTTTAAAATTTCACCTATGCACTATACTGGTCATCCAGTTACAAGGTGTTCTTCTCACCAGATGGTCTATGACAAGTGCAAGGAAAGGTTAAGGCAAATAAAACATATTTGCAGAGGGAGCGGATATGGCTCAAGCAGTTGAGTCCCTGCTTCCCACATGGGAGGTCCCAGGTTTGCTCCCCAACGCCTCCTAAAAATGAAACAAGTAACAAGCAAACAAATGAAAAAACCAATTCGGGGAGCTGATGTGGCTCAGTGGTTGAATGCTGGCTTCCTGCATATAAGGTCCCAGGTTCAATCCCTGGTCCCAATACCTCAAAAACAAACAAATAAACAAACACAAGTTTTAAAGCACACTGCCAGAAATACATTCACATACACCAGCCTCATAAGGTTAGAAAATAATCCCTTTCTCCTACATTCAAAACCCTTTCATGCAGTTCAACTGGCATTTATTGAAAACATCAAAGACCAAATAGATGCTTTGGCTCTTGGAAAATTACCTGCAAGCAGCCTATTTCAATATAATGCAAAGAGTATTATTATAAAAAGGTGCACAAGATGCTACAGGAGCCCCACGGGAGGAAGGCTACTCCCCCGAGGCCACACTGCTCGGCACTCGCCTGAATGCTGCACGTTATCTTCTCCTGCGCCTTATGAAAACTCCAAAGGGAGGCACTGTTCCCCTCTCTTTAAAGCTGGGAAAGCTTCTGAACCACTGAGTAACCACCTCACACCACACAGCCAGCACCGGACAGGTTGGGACTCCGTACTCACCACACACTAACTTACTGCCTCTTGGGGAAGCGGCTTCCTCTCCTCCGTTACTCACCTAGAAACTGCCTCCTCCTCTTTCATGCTTTCTCTTTAAAATGTGGCCCATTCTCGCAGGCTCACACAGCCTGAGCAATTAGCAATACCCTCTTTTCTGAATTTATTGCAGAACTTTCTCACAAGACACACTTGTCTGTCTCTCCCAATGAACTGACTGCAAACTCTTCAAGACAAGATTTTCTCCCCATCACCTTCCTTCCACAGTGTCACAAGTTTGGCAGGCAATATCCACTGACTGAAGAAGTGAGAGAAGACTCTGCGGTCCCTTAGGTGCCTGACCCATCACACCTAAAGGTCTTCAAAGTGCTGGTGGCAGACAGGAATGCTATGCGGAGCCACGACACTCAGGCCCCTTGGGCTTTGATGCAAACACATACCCTCTGCTCCAATAAGAAATAATAAATAGTTCTTAGCCTGCTCTTGAGGCCCTGGGAAAGATGGAATGCCTCACCGTGGGACACCAAGGAATCATCACACACAACTGCCCATCAAGGACACCATGTTCAATAAGAGCCTGAAATCCCACAAATACTGCCCCTCTCCGCCCCCCAAGTTGCTTGCACTCCCAACACATCTACACTTCTCCTGTACTGCCACTTCTTCAAAACTGTAACTATGCCCTCCTGGCGAGTTCCCGAGGACCAGTAGCCAGGGAAGAAAACAGTCTGCTTCCAGATGGTTCTAAACAGTATGCTGGCACCAGTCCAGTGGGTGGCTGCAGCATCTCACTGCACTCAAAGGTAGTCTTGAAGGCCAGTGGTGAAGTTAATCCAACTGGCGAGCAGAAGGTCAAGAAGTACACCTGACTGTACCTTTGGTTGGAAGGAGGAGTGGCCAACTGCAGATCTGTAACGATTCACTATTAGGTAACATTTTGGCGGATGGTCAGGAATTTGGAAAGAACAGGAGAGGATAACTGGTGCAAAGAGGTCTAGGGGAAAGAATATGTGGCTGGACTCCTCAGAGGGCAGAGTACAAGGACACTCCACTGTAGAAGAACCTTCCAGTGGCCAGGGAACATGACAGTCTTTCCTGAGTAGGTTTCTTTGTCTCTTTCCCTAGCATGTTTCCTAGGCTCATGAACAGAGATGTGGTAACAAGGATGGAAGAATTGAGTTTGTTTAAATGACATGGACTTTCTCTCACCAAGGGCATCTAGCTACTGTCACTGGCAGCAGACTAATTACACTGATCCCCTTTATCATGGAGGCATCAGCAATTTGTCCTCACTAGAAGAGGTACTTATTCTTGATACGGATTTGCCTTCTTTATCAGTCAGGATCTAGTCAAGAGACGGTAACTATAAAGGAATTTGAATAGGGTCAGTATAATTAAAAAATATATATATTAACTAGAAACAGGGAATTAATTACTAAAGGGTAAAAAATAAGATTAGCAGATATACATAGCAGCTACTACCCTTAGGACTGAAGGAGAGTGCCCAAGAAAGAAAACAAATTTGGGAGAGCTGTCTTCACCCAACCACCCCTCAAGCCCTACCAAGGCTAAGACTCAGACCCCACCGAGAGGGTATGGCTGTAGCCAAATGGATGATGGAGAAATTGGCTGAGATGAACAGGTGACACTAGCCAGCAGGGAACTGCCCTCTGGGGTGCCAACGAAACTCTCCGAGAAGCCATCCTCTAGGGTGCTTTGTGGAACTCCCTGGGAAGCTGCTTGGAGTGCTGTCGAGCCCTCTGAGAAGCCAGCTAGGGTGCCAGCAGAACCGGCCAGGCAGTTGCCACAGGGATGCCAAGGAAACTTTACAAGGCCAGCTCTGGTATCACAAGAAGGTTTATGAAGGGTGGAGTTGGAGCCAAGAAGCAACTGGTAACCAACACAGCTTCCCTGCTCATGAATGTACTGGTCAACCATCAAGGCACTGCTTCTCAGCTCCACATCTATCCTTTCCGTTTACTCGTGATCTTGGGGCTGGGCCTCATACAAGGTCCTCCTGTGGCACCAGCAAGATGTTAAGCCTTGTGTGTAGAGGGAGCTGCAGACACCCGGAGGAGGAAGAGGTTTCCTTGCCCGATTCCACCAATGTCATGGTCACCAGGCTACACAAGAACACACATCTTCCCTATGGTTTGGCTGCAAAATTTCTTCAGTGCTAGGTGCCTGCAGGGCTCAGCTCCTGCAATATTTGGCATGTAATTTTCTCTATCTCTGGACTCAGGAAACAGCCTGTAGCTGGGAGCCCCAGGAAAGCCTAGACCTGTGCCTCAGCCTGGGTAGCCTGCTTCCCACACCCTCTCATGAGTCTATCCCCAAGGGGTCCTGCAGGCCATCTAGCAAGTCAGCCATCCAGCCTGTTGCTGTGGCCCAAGCCATACACAGAAGCATGCTGGGTCCCCACAGGGGGAGGCTGCTCCAGCAATTGGTTCCAGTAGTGGTCCCGACTCCGTGGCTCACACCTGAGCACTGGTGGCTTACCCCGTTTTCTGAAACCCTCCCAACACAGATACCATGCACCCCAGACCTCACACCCACAGTGGTGCCACCTACCTCTGCACACCCACCCACCTGTATGGGCTGACCTTTACCCCAGTAGTCTGCTCCTGCCTTCTCTAACCAGGCCTGAGCCTCCAGCTTGGGGAGAAGCCCACCTCCCAATGTTTCCTTCCTTGGGTGCTCTCCCTCAGCTCAAGGACCTCGAAGGTTTACCGTTACTCTCCTATCTTAATAATTCTTTAATGTTTCCCTTTACTGTGTGGTTTTGTCTTCTGACGGGACCAAGACTGACACACCCTTTTGCCCCAACATCACCATCTATGGACTTACTGAATACAATACAACCTTGGCCAAGGACTCTGTTTTATGATTAAAGTGAGGCAATGAGCTCACTGGTCATTGATTCACTGGTCTCCCCCAAGAAACAAGTGGCCATTGGGAAGGGTGGAATGGCCTACTAGGGACTCAGTTATAGCACCAGATAGGAGACCTGTCCCACACAACAGTACATATTCTTAACAAATGTCCAAAATGTGGTGTTCTTCTGTAGCTGGGTACACTGGTCCCGGAAAGAAGGGTCTAAATGAGAGTAACATCTCTCACTGTTACAACGAAGGACTCGTCCATGAGATTTTTCCTTCGCAACCTCACAACTATGGGCTCTGATAGTTTAGAAGGCTCAGTATCCAAGGGGTGAATATCTGCACCAGGTGATAACAATTTTAGCAAACCACAAGGTTAGTCTGCCACGTGAGCAATCCAAACTCCTTATGCCTTCCAAACCACGGGTGAAAAAGGAGTTGTAATATGCTGACTGGAAGGATTAAAGTTACAGATTGGAGAAACCCTGAGGCAGAATCACTAAAGACAACATATTTGGGGATAAAACTCTTGTGGGTACCCAACCAGGTGAAAATCCCTGACTAGCTGAGGTGATGGCTGAGGAGAAACAGAATATAAAAGTGGACGTGCAACAACACAGACGAACCTTGAAGAGATCATGTTGAGTGAAATAAGCAGACACAAAAGGACAAATAGTGTATGACCTCACTGATTTGAAATAATAAGAATAGGCAAATGTACAGCCTAGAATACAGGTCACCAGGGGACAGAGAAGGGAGGGAAACAGGGAGTTAAGGCTTAAAAGATACAGAGTTTCTATTTGAAATGATGGAAAAGTTTTGATAATGGATGGTGCTGATGGTAGCATAACATTGTGAATGTAACAGAGAGCAGTGAATTGTATATTTGAATGTAGTTAAAAAAGAGAAAATTTTCAGTTGTATATATTATCAGAATTTAAAAAAAATTTTTTTTAATCCACAGAACTGTACAACACAGTGAACCCTAAGTTAAAACCACTGGCTACAGTTAATAGTTCAATTCTAAAAATGTGCTTTCATTAATTGTAACAATGTACCACACAAATACAAGGCATTAATAATAGTGCGGTATATGGGAATCCTGCACTTTATGCGTGATTGTTGTGTAAAACTACAACATCTCTAATAAAAAATAAATGAAATTATAAAATAATCATTAAATAAAATTTTCCATGAACATAAAACAGGTAGTAGAATCCCAATGAGATGTCTTAGAAAAAAGTATCTCTAAACTGAGCTTCCTTCCAAAATGTTGACATGTTTTCCAAAAATAGCAACATTACTGCTGATGGATTTGTCAAATCTGAATTTGTCATAAAACAGAATGAAAAGAAAAAATGACAAAACAATACTCCAGAGCCATATGTCCCACTCCAAACAAAATTTAGTCAGCTACAATTTTGTTTTTATACATACACATGCTTCTGAATAAAATATGCCTAAAACCATATCAAGAAAATATAACAATAGATTACTGGGGACAGATGAGCAGAATGCCTTTCATTTCTCTGTCAGTGCCATTCACATCACCAGCTGACTAACACAAACAGTTTGAAGATTAGTTGTAAAAGGAGAAATTGAAGAAAGGTAGAATGGTGTTAAGAAACTGGAGCTTTGGAGCCAGACCAGCTGGATGTGAATCCCGATTCCATTTGCTAACATAACCTGTGTAACCTGGAGAAGTTACTTTACTTTTGTAGAATTCAAGTATTCTCTTCTGAGAAAGAGATACCTCATAATTTGTTGAGAATATTTAAAACTTTTAAGTAACATAAAGCCCTACGGCTTTAAAAGGGGATATAATCTTAATTAAGACATGAATGTCATGACTCTTAACATACAAAATACCTTGAACTATAATGCAAAAAACATTAAAATTCTGATAAAATTAAACAGAATTTATCAATGGTCTGTCAGAACACTTAATCTACAATAAACCAAGAAGATAAAAACTTACATGGCAAATTTAAATAAGGCTTAATTGTTGAATGTGTGTTAAGCTTTAAACTCCACTAGATACTACTCATCAAGCTCCATGAAACACTTCTGAATACTACAATCAATCAAAGCAAACACTCTAAACAGCACAAACTAATCAAGCCATATTCACATAAAACAAAAATAAAAAACAAGTGACATGTAACACTTATGAAACTTGAAATAATGTATTTCAAAGTCCAATTCACTTCCCTATTCAAAGTTGTCTCAAATAAATAATGTAACAAAGAAGTTAATACTAGAGAACAGAGCTATTCATTATATCCCCATACCTCACAATGACTGAGTACATAGTATGTACTAAACGAATGTTTACTGAATGAATGGATCAAGAACATTATGTATTCAATCTTTAGGTGTCTGGCCAAAGCTGTAATTAATAGTTACATTCATAGCACTTAATATGATTTTTTTTTTAAAGACAGAAGAATAAAATAAACATTCAATGCAAGATTAGAAACTAATTCAAAATGTCCCTAAAGAAAACAGAAACAAGTTATTAATATGAAGTTGGTCTAGACTAAAGACCATGAAGAAATATTTTTTTTTTAAAGATTTATTTTTTATTTTTATTTAATTTCCCCCCCTCCCCTGGTCGTCTGTTCTTGGTGTCCACTTGCTGCGTCTTGTTTCTTTGTCCGCTTCTGTTGTTATCAGCGGCACGGGAAGTGTGGGCGGCACCATGCCTGGGCAGGCTGCTCTTTCTTTTCACGCTGGGCGGCTTTCCTCACGGGCGCACTCCTTGCGCGTGGGGCTCCCCCATGCGGGGGACACCCCTGCGTGGCAGGGCACTCCTTGCGCACATCAGCGCTGCGCATGGCCAGCTCCACACGGGTCAAGGAGGCCCGGGGTTTGAACCGCGGACCTCCCATGTGGTAGACGGACGCCCCAACCACCGAGCCAAAGTCCATTTCCCTTTTTTTAAAATTACCAAAGAATTACCTTTTTAAAATATTCCAGGCTGAGTTTAATGGATAATGTCTTTTAAGGAACAGGATATTTGAGGGTTAATTATTTGCGTACTCCATGGGGTTGAAGATTAAATGCTCTATCACCAAATAAATCTTAGCATTATGAGGGCTCACAATAATAATTAAGATTTATTGAGTGCCTCCTAATGTTATTCCTATTCTGAGCATTCCAACTCTACTCAAACTACACACACAATGCAAAGCCATCATCTTTGGATTAATTTATACCACTGTTCCAGTAAGTATGGATGCTCAAGAGTCCGTTTATTTTGGACAACAGACTCCTGACAGACTCCTCCCTACAAGAATAGCTGCTATAACAAATAACTAAAAAATTCAAATGACCACATCGAATCTTTAAGATATATATAAAATCAAAGTATACCTCTCACTATGCATTCTACTTTTTGACATTACATGTTGATCATGAGTCTGCCAAATTCAAAAAAAGTACATCAAATCATGAGACTGTCACTGTTCATATAATAAGAAAACAGCAAAGCTAAAATGAAATGAGAGTGGAGGACTAGAACTTTCAAGATTTCCACTCAAACACATGCCTCAGCAGAACTGAGATGAGTTAGGCCCTAGTTCATTACATCAAAAATAGTGAACATCTGGAATAAGTATTATTTGGACCCCATAATATTCCCCGATCTTTTGTGAGACAGTTTGGTCCTCATGTCAACTAAAAACTTAGGCAAATAAGAATTACGTTGTAAAAAGCTCCTTGTTACTTAAGTGTGGACACTCTCTAAGCTAAACTCTGCAAATACACTTATTACCTCTCCTCTCATCCCCCACCCCCATGTGGGACATGACTCCCGGGATGAGCCTCCCTAGCACCAAGGGATTATGACCAAGAGTTAGTCAGCAATGCATTTGGAAAAAGACCTTGACCAAACAGAGAAAAATATTAAATAAACAATAAATTTTATGGCGAAGAGATATGAAAGTTAATCAGGAGATCATTCCAGATGTTATACTTATGCAGGTCTCAGCCAGACCTCACAAATGGCCACAGTAAATAAAGTCTCAAACAAAGGCTCTAAGAACATATGGACACCATAGGCAAGCCACGAGCCTCATGAAACCAATATCCCCTAGGTGGCCTCTATATGGAAATACATGAAAATCTAGAAACTTCCTGGAAAATGGTGGATTAGAGACACATAGGGCTCACTTCTCTCCCAGATAGCAAGAGGATAGGCAGAAACAGCCTGGGAAAAAATGTCCTAGACAAAAAAAAAGTGTGGGGGGAGAAGATGGACATCACTCAGGAGAGAGAAGGGCACAAAAAAAGCATCTCAATGCAAAAACTGTGAGTAGAAAATGCAGCTGAAGCTTCCAGCACCCTTCCCCCCACTCATGGAGAAGACGGTTTTGAATTCTGTAGCTGGTGGCTACAGAGGGAGCCACAGGGCTCCAACTCCCCAAGAAATTGGAGAGAGAAAGAGAGAGACACTGTTTAACACTCATTCAGTTTACTGCCAACAAATTTGGTCTGCTGTGTCCCATTAGCCCTTCCAGGCCAGGTGGGTTGCACATTGTTTGCCCCAGGAGTCAGCACAAGACTTAATAAATCCAAGATCCAACCCTCTCAAACACATTCCCTACTGACCTGAATTGGCTGTCCAGGTCACAGAAAAGAGTGGAATTATTTCCTACAGGAAAAGAGAGGGTGCTCCTGGCAAAGGTTGGAGAACAGTCTCTGAGAAGATTTGATTTGCCAGGTTCTAAATAGCCAAGGCACGATCTTCTGTTACAATGTTGCAGTTGTTTTGCAGGGAACACACTCTGACCAGGGTCTTATTAAGAGGGCTGTGAAAAGCACCATCTGCTGGCAGACCAAGAGGAAACTAAACATTAATAAGAGTGGTTTTTTCCAGACTTTATAGACATCCTCCCCAAGGCTCTTGGAAGCAGATCTGCAACATATTACTGGATATAGGGACCAGATCTGAGCAAAAAAACAGACAATCCTGAAGACTTAGAACAGGAGGAACCAAGAAGCAAAGAACAGCAGGAACACACAGCCTCCCACCACTAAATCCCTACACGAGTGAGAGAAACTGAGCATCGGAATAAATTCACCATCATAATCAGATGTCTAGACATCAGCAAAAAAATACAAGACATACGAAAAAAATGGAAGAAATGATCTAAGCAATGGAACATATCAAAGCCCCAGAAGAGACACGGGATTTGAGAAAACTAATGGGCGAAGTTCATCCAAATCAATGAGTTGAAAGACAATATGGCTAAGAGAAAAAGGACATCAAGAAGACACAGGATAAAAAAAAACGTAAAAATATTAAAAATTATAATAAAAATAATTTTAAAAAAGAAAAAGACAACACAAAAAAATGAATAAAAGAAAAAAAAAGAGAAAAGAGGAAAAAAAAAAGACTGGGAGTAGATATGGCTCAATTGGGTGCCCGCTGTCAGGGCCTCCTAAAGAAGACAAGCAGACAACAAGCAAAAACAACAACAAGCAAACAGGGGAAGAATGTGTTAAAAAAAAAAAAGAAGACAACACTGGATGAGCACAAAGAAGAATGTAAAAACCTGAATAGAAAAATAATAGAGTTTATGGGAATGAAAGACACAACAGGTGAGATTTAAAACAATAGAGACTTACAACAGCAGACTCAAAATGACTGAAGAAAGAATAAGTGATACAGAACACAGAATACCTGAAATTGAAGAAAGAACAGAGAGAAAAAATAGAAAAAAATGGATTAGGGGCTCAGAGAGGTGAAAGATAACATGAAGCACAACAACATACGTAATATGGGATTTGCAGAAAGAGTATTTGAGGAAATAATGGCTGAAAATTTCCCACTCTAATGAAAGAAATGCATTTACATGTCCAAAAGACACAGCATACCTAATCAGAATAAATCCCAACAGATGACAAGACACATAATACTAGGAGAATGTCAAACCTCAAAGATAAAGACAAAATTCTGAAAGAAGCAAGAGAAAAGCAAACCATTACACACAAGGTAAACCCTGTAAGACTTAGTGCGGATTTTTTGTCGGAAACCATGGAGGCAAGAAGACAGTGGTATGGTCAATTAGGATACTGAAAGAGAGAAAATGCTAGCTGAGAATTGCTTATCCAGCAAAATTTCCCTTCAAATATGAAGGTGAGTTTAAAATATTCACAAATAAATAGAAACTAAGAGAGTTTGTAAAAAAGAATCAGCTTTTGCAGGAAGCATTAAAGGCAACCTCACAGCTAGAAAGAAAAAGACAAGAGAGAGGCTTGGAGGAGAATGTAGGAGGCAACTCTAGCAGAAAGGATAACCAAAAGTGTAAAAAGACAAAAATAAGATATGACATATGAAAGCCAAAGAATGAAATGACTGAAGTAAATAATGCATTGATAGTAGTATCGCTGAATGTGAATGGATTAACTCTCTCATCAAAAGATACAGGCTAACAAAATGGATAAAAAACAACAAAACATGAGCCATCTAAACGCTGCCTACAAGAGATTCACCTAGCCCAGGGATACAAATTGGCTGAAAGTGAAAGGCTGGAAAAAGATATTCCACGCAAACAGTAACCAAGGAAGAGCAGAGGTAGCTAACCTAATATTGGACAAGACAGACTTTAAATGCAAAAAAATGTTAAAGAGATAGAGAAGACCATTAGATATTAATAAATGGGACAAAACACCAGGAAGGAGAAACAGTCATAATTATCTATGTACCTAACTAGGGTGCCCCAAAATACATGAGGCACTCTGGCAAAACTAAAAGGAGAAAAAGACATCTCTACAATAATAGTTGGGGACTTCAAGACACCACTCACATCATTACATAGAACACCTAGACAGAAGATCAACAAGGAAACAGAGAACTTGAACAATATGACAAACAAGCTAGACCTAGCAAACAATAAATATACAGAACGATGCATCCCAAATCAGTGGGTTATACCTTCTTCTCAAATGCTCATGGATCGTTCTCCAGAAAGAGCACATGTTGGCTCACAAGGTAGGCCTCAATAAATAGAAAAAGATTGAAATTATTCAAAGCACCTTCTCAGATCATAACAGAATGAAACTGGAAATCAATAATAAAGGGAAAATTTGCAAATGTGTGGAGGTAAACAACACAATCAGTGGGTCAAAGAAGGAATTATAAGAAACACAGTAAACACTGTAGTAAATATATTGAGGTGAATGAAAACAAGAACACAACTTAACTTGTGGGATACAGCAAAAGCAATGCTGAGAAAGAAATTTATAACCCTAAACAATTATATTAAAGAAAAAGAAACAGCAAAAGTCAAACACCAAGCTGAACACCTGGAGGAACTAAAAATAGAACAGCAAGCCAATCCCAAAGCAAGCAGAAGGAAAGAAATAATAAAGATTAGAGCAAAAATAAAGGAAATTGAAAACAAAAAAATAAAAGAGAAAAATCAACAAAACCAGAAGCTAGTTCACTGAGAGCAATAAAATTGACAAACCCTTGGCTAGACTTTGCAAATAAATAAAATCAGAAATGAAGGGGGGGGGGGACGGACAGATGTGGCTCAAGCATTTGGATGCCCGCCTACCACATGGGAGGTCCCAGGTTCAGTTTCCAGTGCCTCCTGAAGAAGACAAGCAAGATAGCAAGTTGTCACAACAGAATGGTGTGGCAAGCTGACACAACAAGGAGTCACAAAAAGAGAAACACAATGAGAGACCCAACAAAGCAGTGAGTGGAGATGGCCAAAGCGACTGAGTGCCTCTCTCCCACATGGGAGGTCCCAGGTTCAGTTCCCGGTGCCTCCTAAAGAGAAGACAAGCAGACACAGAGTGCACAATGAATGGACACAGAGAGCAGATAGCAAGCACAAACAACAGGGGGAGGGGGGGATATATATTTTTAAAAATAAACCTTTAAAAAAAAGAAAAGGGGGTAGTTAATGACTGACCTAACAGAAATAAAATGGATCAAAAGAGGATATTACGAGAAACTGTATGCCAACCAACTAGGACAACTTAGAAACACAAAAACAACCCAACTGACTACAACAAATACAAGAACTTAACAAACCAATCACACTTAAAGGGATTGAACCAGTCATCAAAAATCTCCCAACAACAACAAAAAAAACAGGACAGATGGATTCACAGGTGAATTCTACCAAGCGTTTCTAGAAGAATTAACACCAATCCTATTTAAACTCCTCCAAAAAATTTAACAGGAGGGGAAATTAACCAACACATTCTATGAAGCCAAGGTCACCCTAATATCAAAGCCAGATAAAGATATTGCAAGAAAAGAAAATTACAGACCAATTTCTCTATCAAACAGAGATGCAAAAATTATTCAACAAAACACTTATTAATAGAATCCAACAGTATATCAAAAGAATATACACCATGACCAAGTGGGTTTTATTCCTGGTATGCAAGGATGGTACAACATAAGAAAATCAATTCTCGTAACATATTAAAAAACTGAGGGGGAGGGTGACACAATCATATCGATCAATGCAGAAGAGGCATTCAATAATATACAGCATCCTTTCTTGAGAAAAATACATGGAAAGATAGGAATAGAAGGAAAACCCCTCAATATGATAAAGGACACAAATGAAAAACCCACAGCCAACACTGTACTAAATGGGGAGAGGTTGAAAACTATTCCTCAAAAATAGATGTTGGATTATGTTTGTAAACTGGTCTGTCTAAAGTTTCACATTTACATGATTAAATTATGATTAATGCTTTGATTGAGCAGGGCTTTGGCTGAGTAGGGCATTCAGGTGGGGACTCACAGATAAAACACATGGCCAAAGAAGAGAGTCGGAGTTTTGATGCTGGAGTTTTGAGCTGAAGCCCTGGGAAGTAAGCACACAGAAGAGCTTGGTTGTAAGGAAATAGAAGCAAATTCTGGGAAGAGAGGAATCCAGGAAGCCTGAACCCTGGCAGACGCAAGCAGCATCTTGTTCCAACATGTAGCAATAGACTGTGGTGAGGGAAGTAACTTATGCTGTATGGCCTGGTAACTGTAAGCCTCTACCCCAAACAAATACCCCTTATAAAAACCAACTAGGAGGCAGGGCAAGATGGTGTCTGAGTAAGTACGCCGTCATCACCTCTCTTACAACAGACCGGCTGTGTGATGACGGAGTCCTATCGGAGCAGGCTGTCTCGGGAACCTGCAGGGCGGGAGGTGTCTAGACATAGATCTGAAGAGGCTGCAGTAGAACTGGTGTTTGCTCAAGGTAGAACTATGGGTTTCTAACACTGAACACAGAAGCCGTGGGAAGGTAAATCCCTCCCCCCCACCCCCCCGCAAAGGGCTAAGAGCCGTGGCGTTCACTGAGAACTGCCGGTCGTGGGGCAGAGTTTCCAAGCCCCATGGCCCCCAAACACGTGAACCCCAAGCCTGTGTCTCCTGAACCCCTGTGTCCCTCACTAAACACCCCAAGTCCACATTTTCCTGGGCCTCCATTTCCCGAGTCCAGCACTTTTATTGAGTTTGGAGGAGATATTAGCTGACTTAGGGAGAGCCTAGGAATAGAGAAGAGGCAAATCTGGTGACAGAGCCCAATTTACCTAAACACCCTGGGATAGAAAACTTGGTCTGGGAGAAGGTGGAGTCAGAAAATTAACCAGCCCCCTTGTAGCACACCTAAGGGAGAAGGACAGTAGGACGAGCTTTACAGGCTTCCAATAGCATATTTAGGGTTCCTGGCAAGGGATGGGTGCTCTCTCAAGAAATTAAGAGTCATTATTTTCTCAGGTGAGTTGGTTCACCTGGAGACCTCACACAGCCTTCCTACTGCCTTGGGAAAGAAGGAAGTGAGGAAGGGAGAAAGAGGGAACTTCAGATTCCTAAGCAGTTTATTCAATTGCAAACAGGATTCTTGTCTGGTCTTTTTTCTTGGTCTGTTTTCTTGTTTTTTCTTCCTCTTTATCCCCCACACTGCCCTTTTTTTTTTTTTTTCTTTTTCTTTTTTCTCCTCTCTCTGTTTTTTTTTCCTCTTCTCTCCTTCTTTCTCCTTTTCCCCCCTTTTTTCTTTTTTTATATTAGTGCAGCAGGCAACATTTCTTATTTGCTGTGCTTCCTCATTCTCAATTTTCTCTCTTCTGTGTGTACCGATTTTGGCTACCAATGCTATCTCCCTTTTTCCTTTACATCATTCTCTCCTCCATCATTTACTGTTTCTCTTACATTCCACCTCTCTGTTTAGCCCCCAGTATTTGACTTTTTATCTCTAATATGTCTAATCTGTTTTCTATCATTTATTCACTCTTTATGTTATTGTACTCTCTTTTTTTCCTCTCTCCTGATCACACTGACCTTTTAATTCCTAGTATATTCTTCCTCATACACAGTTTAGTATCTCATTATAGGTACTCCACTTTTTTTTACGGTTGTAACTATACACAGCTTTCATGAGTTCTATATCCATTCTTCTAGATTTCATATGGTTCTTCTGCTAGCACTCACTATCAGTACTACTATTATATTTTTCTTTTCTTACCCTTTTTGCTTTCTCTGGACCTAATATTTTCCTTTGAGGAGCTTAGCCAACAACAAGGAAATAGAAGAAGAAGAAAAAAGTAACAAACAGAACACTTAACACACATACAAAAACTAATTAAACCCCAAGGCTAGAATAAGAAGATATTCAACAGAATAAACCCAACAAGATAAAATGATGACCAGATAGCAACAAAAAACTACAGACCATACCAATAATCAGGAAAGCATGGACCAATACAATGAACAAACTAAAAATCAGGAAGAGAAGTGGAACCCCAAACAAGTAATTAAAGTTCTCAAAACATGTATCATGGACCAATTCAATGAAGTGAAGGAAGAGATTAAGCATATCAAGAAAACACGTGGAGCGCATATAGAGAAGAAATTGTGATCATGCATAAAAAGATCACAGAGATGATGGAGACGAATAGCACAATCAAGAAATCAAAAATACACTCTCAGCGAATAACAGGAGATTTAAAGAGGCAGAGGAAAGAATTAGTGATGTGGAAGACAGTACATCTGAAATCAAACAGATAGTAGAATTAATCGATAAAAAGACAGAAAAAATCCAGCAGGGACTTAGGGACGTGAATGACAATGAAAAATGCACAAACATATGCAATATAGGCATCCCAGAAGAAGAAGAGAAGGGAAAGGGAACAGAAGGGGTGTTGGAGGAAATAATGGCTGAAAACTTCCCAAACCCATTGAGGGAGATGGATGCACATGTCCAGGAAGCACAACACACTCCAAACAGCATAAATCCCAACAGGCCTACCCCAACACATATACTCGTCAAATTATCCAATGCACAAGACAAAGAGAAAATACTAAAAGCAGCAAGAGAAAAGAGAACCATCACATACAAGGGAGGCTCCATGAGATTAAGTGCTGATCTCTCATCTGAAACCATGGAGGCAAGAAGGCAGTGGTATGACATAGTCGAGGTACTAAAAGAAAAGAATTTCCAACCAAGAATATTCTATCCAGCAAAGCTAGCATTCAAAAATGATGGAGAGTTCAAAATAGTCACAGATAAACAGAAGCTAAGAGAGTATGCCAACAAGAAACCTGCCCTTCAAGTAATACTAAAGGGAATTCTGCGGGAGGAAAGGAAAAAACATGCAAGACAGAGCTGGAGGAGAGTGTAAGAACAACTAAAATTACAAAAAGAGGGAAAAAAATCAAACAACATAAGACAAACACAAATCCAAAGAAAATATGGCTAATATAAGTAATTCCTTGAAAGTAACAACACTAAATGTCAATGGATTAAACTCACCTGTTAAGAGAAACAGATTGGAAGATTGGATAAGGAAATATGACCCATCTATATGCTGTCTACAAGAAACTCATCTTAGACCCAGGGATTCAAGGAGGATGAAAATGAATGGCTGGAAAACAATCTTACAAGCAAACAATAACCAAAAAAAGGGCAGGAGTAGCTATATTAATATCTGATAAAATAGACTTTAAATGCAAAAACAACTGTGAGAGACAAGGATGGACACTACATATTAGTGAAAAGGATCATCTTTCAAGAAGAACAAACGATCATAAACATTTATGCTCCTAACAGGGTGCCTCCAAATACATGAGGCAAATACTGGAAAAACTAAGTGAAAGAATAGATGCCTCTACAATTATAGTGGGGGACTTTAATACACCACTATCAACTTTGGAACGAACATCTCAAAAGAAAATCAATAAAGAAACAAAAACTTTGAACAGTATATTAGAGAAGCTGGACCTAATAGACATATACAGAACAGTACACCCAAATACAGCAGGATATACATTTTTCTCAAATACACCTGGATCATTCTCCAAAATAGACAATATGCTAGGTCACAGAGAAAGTCTCAATGAATTCAGAAAGATCGAAATCATACAAAATAATTTCTCTGATCACAGAGGACTGAAGCTGGAAATCTGCAAGGGCCAGAGGTCCAGATTTCACACCAAGATATGGAAATAAAACAACACACTCCTAAAAAAAAAAAAAAAACAGTGGGTGAAGGAGGAAATCTCAAAAGACATCAATAACTATCTTAAAACTAATGAAAATGATAACCCAACATACCAAAACTTATGGGATGCAGCAAAAGCAGTACTGAGAGGGAAATTTATAGCCATAAATTCATACATCAAAAAAGAAGAGCTAAAATTGAAGAACTAACTGCATATTTGGAATTAGTAAAAAAACAACAAAGTAACCCAAAGGAAGAAGAAAGAAAGAAATAACAATAATAAGAGCAGAACTAAATGAAATAGAAAATAAGAAAGCACTTGAAAAGATCAACAAAACCAAGAGCTAGTTCTTTGAGAGGATCAATAAAATTGACAAACCCTTGGCTAGATTAACAAAGAAAAAAAGACAGAAGATGCAAATATACAAAATAAATGAGAAAGGAGTTATCACCGCTGACCCCACAGAAATAAAGACTATCATAAGAGTATACTTTGAAAAACTATATTCCAACAAAAATGACAATTCAGAGGAAATGGACAAATTCCTAGAAACACATAAGCAGCCTCTATTGACGAAAGAAGAAACTGACAATCTCAACAAACCAATCACAAGTAAAGAGATAGAATCAGTCATTAAAAATCTCACAACTAAGAAGAGCCCTGGGCCACACGGTTTCACAGGTGAATTCTACAAAACATTCTGGAAAGAACTAACGCCAATCTTGCTGAAACTCTTCCAAAAACTCGAAACAGAAAGAACACTGCCTAACTCATTCTATGATGCCAACATTACCCTAGTACCAAAGCCAAACAAAGACACCACAAGAAAGGAAAATTACAGACCAATTTCTCTAATGAACCTAGATGCAAAAATCCTCAACAAAATACTTGCTAATCATACTCAACAACACATTAAATGAATTATACACTATGACCAAGTGGGATTCATTCCTGGATGCAAGGATGGTTCAAAATAAGAAAATCAATCAATGTAATACACCATATAAACAGACTGAAGGGAAAAAAAAATCACATGATCATATCTAAAGATGCAGAAAAAGCATTTGACAAAATACAGCACACTTTCTTGATTAAAAACACTGCAAAAGATAGGAATACAAGGAAATTTTCTGAACATAATAAAGAGTATATATGAAAAACCCACAGCCAACATAGTTTACAATGGTGAAACCCTAAAATCTTTCCCTCTAAGATCAGGAACAAGACAAGGATGCCCACTATCATCCCTTCTATTTAACATTGTCTGAGAAGTACTTGCTCAAGCACTGAGGCAAGAACCAGATATAAAAGGCATCCAAATTGGAAAGGAAGAAGTCATAATTTCATTATTTGCAGATGACATGATTCTATACATAGAAAACCCTGAGAAGTCTATAAGAAAGCTTCTAGAACTCATAAAAGAGTTCAGTACAGTCACAGGTTATAAGATCAATGTGCAAAAATCAGTAGCATTTCTGTATACCAGTAATGAGCAATCTCAGGAGGAAATCAAGAAACAAATACCATTTACAACAGTAAATAAAAAAATCAAATACCTAGGAATAAATTTAACCAAAAATGTAAAAAAAACTTATACACAGAAAACTACACAACACTGTTCAAGGAAATCAAAGAAGACTTAAATAAATGGAAGAATATTCCCTGTTCATGGACAGGAGGACTAAATATTATTAAGATGTCTATCCTACCAAAACTGATCTACACATTCAATGCAATCCCAATAAAAATCAACACAGCCTTCTTTAATGAACTAGAAAAACTAGCTATGAAATTTATTTGGAAAGGAAAGAGGCCCAGAATAGCCAAAGACATATTGAAAAAGAAAAATGAAATTGGAGGAATCACACAACCTGACTTCAAAACATACTACAAAGCTACAGTAGTGAAAACAGCATGGTATTGGCACAAGGAGAGACACACAGACCAATGGAACCGAAATGAGAGTTCTGATATAGATTCTCATATATACAGTCATATAATATTCGATAAGGCCACCAAACCCTCTCAACTGGGAGAGAATGGCCTATTCAACAAATGGTGCCTGGAGAATTGGATATCCATATGTAAAAGAATGAAAGAGGATTACCAACTCACATCTTATACAAAAATCAACTCAAGATGGATCGAAGGCCTAAATATAAGAGCTAAGACCATAAAGACTTTGGAAAGCAATGCAGAGAAGCATCTACAGGACCTTGGAATAGGAAATGGCTTCATGAACTTCACCCAAAGTACGAGCAGCAAAAGAACAAGCAGATAAATGGGGCTTCCTCAAAATTAAAGCCTTCTGCACCTCAAAGGAGTTTGTCAAGAAAGTGAAAAGAGAGCCTAAACAATGGGAGAAAATATTTGGTAATCATATATCTGATAGGAGACTTATAACCTGCATATACAAAGAACTCCTATATCTCAAAAATAAAAAGACAAACAACCCACTTAAAAAATGGGAAAAAGACTTAAACAGACACTTCTCCAAAGAAACAATACAAATGACTGAAAAACACATGAAAAAATGCTCCAAATCTCTAGCTATTAGGGAAATGTAAATCAAAACTACAATGAGATACCATCTTACTCCCATAAGATTGGCAGCTATGAAAAAAACAGAAGACTACAAATGCTGGAGAGGATGTGGAGGAATGGGAACACTCATCCACTACTGGTGGGAATGTAGAAGGATCCAGCCATTCTGGAGGACAGTTTGGCGGTTTCTCAAAAAACTAGCTTAAGATTTGCCATATGACCCAGCAATTCCACTGCTGGGTATATACCCAGTAGAACTGAAAACAAGGACACAAACTGATATATGCACACCAATGTTCATAGCAGCATTGTTCACTATTGCCAAAAGTTGGAATCAACCCAAATGCCCATCAGCAGATGAATGAATAAAATGTGGTATATATATACAATGGAATACTACTTAGCTTTAAGAACGAATACACTACAAACACATGTGATAACATGTATGAATCCTGAGAACCATATGTTGAGTGAAGCAACCCAAGCATTGAAGGACAAATACTACTTGACCTCAATGATATGAAATAAGTAAACCAAGCTGCCTCAGAGAGCTAGAGACTAGATGATAGGCTTAAAGGAAAATGGGGGGAAGAGGAAGGATGTAAGCTGACACCTACCTGGGTGAAATCTATGATAAACTGGAGATAAGTATTTGTACAGAGAAGGGATAAAATGGGGGCATAGGAATACCTTTGGGTGGGGCTTTGCAGGCTTGAGGGAGGCTAGGGATGGGAGGATGAGTAATATGGCCCAAGAAATTGAGGGGACGGTGGGGGAACATATGAACATAGGAGATTATCAGGTATATGGTTGAGAGTATATTGTTGAGAAAACTTTTTGAAAAATATAGTAAGGAAGGTTACCTGTTTAAGATGCTTAAAGGGGAGAATCTGACACAGGACAGGCTTTTAGGGAGTGTGTGAGTACCAATTTTGTCATAGTGGGTTATATCACTGGATGGAGACCCATACAATGAGAGTGAAGGTATACCCACATCCTGGGGAGGACTGATGTTCTCAAACAGAGGGAATTGTATCTCTCGAGAGAAATGGTAGCTCCCAATGCATTAGGGCAGTGGAGCATGTCAAGCTCTCAGCATTGTTGCAAGTATCTCTGAACATGGCCCTTCAAGCAATGAAGAGTGATTGTCGCTGTGGGCCCTGAGGGGAGGGGGAAAGAGGTACTGAATAGGTGGAATCAGGGTAACTGTGGGGCAATGGAAGTTTTCCACAAGATTATGCAAGGATGGATAGAGGACATTTTAAATTACCCCCAAAAATGTATAGGGGCCTATAGGCTAAAATGTAAATCATAATGTAAAACATAAGATAACTAAAAATTTAGAAACCTGTATAGTCTAAAATATAAAAATATAAACCACAATGTAAACCCAAGTGTAACCTTGTTTGAAAGCTATTGTCTCAATATCTGTACATCAGTTGCAGGAAATATAGTATGAACATGTAAAAAGATTATTGCTGGAGAAGGGACAAAGTGATGTTGAATTTGTGGGAGTACTGTATATTGTATATATGAATTACTGTGGTCTAAAACTTTTGTGAAGACAAGCTTAATAATTAGAAAGAAGAAAAGAAAAAGAAAGGACGTAGACACTGAGGAAGTGATGGAAGAAGTTGCCTTGCCAATGTGCATACAGGGCATTATTGCAGTGATGGAAGGCAAAACATCAAAAAAAAGCTTTTTCATTTTTTAATTTTTTGATACCCCAATTTATTTTTACTTTTTCTAAATTAATATGTATTCTATATCTAACCTCAAAACCTAACACTATACTCCATTTTACTATTAAGGGAACCTGGCAATATATTTGTTTCATTTTCGGGGAGGTTTTGGACCACAGAAGGATTTGATGGTGGCAGGGGAGGAATACCGGTGTGGGGTGTTATTGGTGGGGGGCACATTGTTGGGAGGGAGTTCTCCAGGGCATATGTGCAGGGTACATAAAAATTTTTGGATATCTTCATAGTGGTTACAGTTGGGAACAATGGCTGGGGGAGGGCTGAGTTCCTGGCCGGGGAAAGTCTGTAGCATTCCCTAATGGAACCGCAACAATCCCCCGAGTGCAATGGCTAAGACCAATAAGGAAGGATGGTCCAACAATGAGCCCTTGATGCTAATGACTATGCTTGTGAGCCTGTGTGCCTGAAATAAGAACTAGGCTTAGAGCTGCAGGGTGCCTATGAGTTACCTCCTGAGAGCCTCCATGTTGCTCAAAATGGCCAGACTCGAAGTCAAACTCAGCATGTAAATGCACTGCCTTCCCCCAGCGTGGGACATGATTCCTGGGGATGAGTCTCCCTGGCACCAAGGGATTACTACCGAGTACCAGCTGATGATGTACAACCTTGAATAAAAAGGTCAACTCAGACCAGCAGAATATCTCAGCCTACATGTAATACCAGGAGTTAAAAATGCTTTTTGACCTAAAAGAGGGACTAAAAGAGGGAAATGGAAAGGACAAATGAGTTTATATGGCTATAAAGAGCCAGGAGGTCATCAGAGGGGTTGCCCTTATCACACCTCAGCAGAGTCCCAGAGACAGCTAAAGTAGATACAACCCCAGGTATTGGTTCTTCTGAGGGCTACAGAGACCCACAGGTTCTACAGTCATGGCAGATGGAGTTCAGTGCCATGTCAGTTGGCCCTACTTTGGAGTTTGTGTTCCTGAGTGTGATGGAGTTGGACTCAGATGTGATCTTTGTTAACAAGCCTCTCCTGTTTACTGGACCTGTGGTTGGCGCTGGGGTTTAGTGTATACTCAGAGGACCTGAATCTCTGGACTGTTCATGTGATAGCCAGGCCCTGAGCCTCAAGAGACTTGCAACTCCTACCCTCTGGTTTATTGGACTTACCCCAGCCAGCTAACAGGGAGGTGAAGAAGGTCAACCACCACAGCAGGGAGCCAAGAGTGCCTACAACTACAAACAGAAGAACTGCATCCATCATCCAAGTGGAATCTAAGCACCTTCTCGATACAGAGGTGGAGCAGACATAACCATCCCAGGGTCCACCGAATGGAGGAATTGAGTATGGATTAGAGTGGACTTACTGATATTCTACTCTGGAACTAATGTGACTAGTAATGGAAGTAAATGTAGCATTGAGATGGAGAAAGTGGCCATGGTAGCTGCTGAGGGTGGGGAGTTGGAAGAGATGTGATATGGGGGCATTTTCAGGACTTATGAGTTATCCTGGGTGGTACTGCAGGGAAAGTTACTGGACACTGTATGTCCTCCCATGGCCCACTGGGTGGACTGGGGGAAAGTGTAAACTATAATGTGGACCACTGACCATGTGGTGCAGGAGTGCTCAGAGATATATTCACCAAGCGCAATAAATGTCCCATGATGATGGAGGAGGTTGTTGTTAGAGGAGGAGTGAGGTAAGGGGGGTGGGGAGGTATATGGGGACCTCATATTTTTTTAATGTAACATTAAAAAAATAAATAAAAACAAATTAAAAAAAAAAACAACAGCAACCAATTTCTGGTATTTGCATCAGCATCAGGAACAAGACAAGGAGACTCATTGGCACCACTGTTAATATTGTGCTAGAAGTTTTAACTAGGGCAATTAGGCAAGAATAAAGAAGGTATCCAAATAGGAAAAAAGGAAGTAAAACTCATTTTGCAGATGACATGACCCTTTATTTAGAAAATTGTGAAATGTCTACAACAGAGCTACTTGAGCTAATAAACAAGTTCAGCAAGTGGCAGGATACAAGACAAACACACAAAAATCAGCGAAAGGGAGAAGGAAAAGGAGGTGTGATATGGGGGCATTTTTGGGATTTGGAGTTGTCCTGAATGATATTGCAGGAACAGATGCAGGACATTATATATCCTGCCATAACCCACTGAATGGACTGGGAGAGTTAAACTACAATGTAAACTATAATCCATGCTGTGTTTTAACGCTCTAAAATGCACTCATCAAATGCAATGAATGTACCACACTAATGAAAGAAGTTGTTGACGTGGGAAAAGTGGGGTGTGTGGGGAGTGGGGTATATGGGAACTTCCTTTTTTTATTGTAACATTTTGTATAATTTATGTATTTTTTAAAAATAAATTTAAAATATATTAAAAACAAAAAAAAGAAAGCAAAGACGTAAACAAATGGAAAGCCATTTCATACTTGTGGACTGGAAGACTAAATATCATGAAGATGATAATCCTACACAAACTGATTTACAGATTCAAGGCAATACCAATCAAAATTACAACAGCCTACTATACAGAAATAGAAAAGGCAATTACCAAATTTACTTGGAAGGGGAAGTGCACCCAAATAGCTAAAAACAACTTAAAAAAGAAAGAGTGATGTGGAAGGACTCTCATTGCCTGATCTTGAAACATATTACAAAGCTACAGTGGTCAAAATAACATGGTATATTGGGAAGCAGACTTGGCTCAGTGGTTAGGGCGTCCGTCTACCACATGGGAGGTCTGCGGTTCAAACCCCAGGCCTCCTTGACCCGTGTGGAGCTGGCCCATGCACAGTGCTGATGTGCGCAAGGAGTGCCCTGCCACGCAGGGGTGTCCCTGCATAGGGGAGCCCCACGTGCAAGGAGTGCACCCTGTAAGGAGAGCCGCCCAGTGCAAAAGAAAGTGCAGCCTGCCCAGGAATGGCGCCGCACACAGAGAGCTGACACAACAAGATGACGCAACAAAAAGAAACACAGACTCCTGTGCTGCTGACAACAACAGAAGCAGACAAAGAAGAACACGCAGCAAATAGACACAGAGAACAGACAACTGGGGCAGGGTGGGGCGGGGCGGGGCGGGAGGGGAGAGAAATAAATAAATAAATCTTTAAAAAAATATTAATAATAACATGGTATTGGCATAAAGACAGACACACTAACCAGTGGAATAGAGTCCAGAAATAAATCCTCATCTCTACAGCCAACTGGTTTTTGACAAACCTACCAAGTTTACGTTACTGTAACAAATCAGTCTCTTAATCAAATGGTGCTGGGAGAACTGGATATCTATAACCAAAAGAATAAAAGAGGACCCCTACCTCACTCCCCATGCAAGAATCAATTCAAAATGGATCATAGGTCTAAATATAAAGCCAGGACAATAAAACTACCAAAAGAAAATGTAGGGAAACTTCTTAAAGACCTTGTGGTAGGTGGTGATTTCTTGGAACTTACACACAAAGCACAAGCAACCAAAGAAAAAGTAGATAAATAGGACTTTCTCAAAATTAAACACTTTTGCACTTCCAAGGACTTTTTCAAAAGGTTAAAAAGGCTGCAAACTCAACAGGAAAAAATATGTGAAAATCACATCCAATAAAGGGTTCAATATCCAGGATATATAAAAAGTGCTACAACTCCATAACAAAAAAAAACACAAATGACCCAATTTAAAAATGGGCAAAAGACTTTAATAGACATTTGTCCAAAGAAGAAATACAAATGGCAAAAAACACACGAAAAAATGTTCAATACTAGCAATTAGGGAAATGCAAATCAAAGCTACAATGAGATATTATTTCACACCTATCAGAATGGCCACTATTAAGAAGACAGAAATCTACAAGTATCGGAGAGGATGTGCAGAGAAAGGAACACTTATTCACTGCTGTAGGGAAAGGAGAATGGTACAGTCATTGTGGAGGACTATTTGGCAGTTTCTTAGGAAGCTGAAAATAGATCTGCCACATGACCCAGCAATACCACTACTAGGTATATACCCAGAAGAACTGAGAGTAGTGACAAGAACAGACTTCTGGACACTAATGTTGAAAGTGGTCATTATTCATGAATGCCAAAAGATGGAACAACCCAGGCATTCATCAACTGATGAATGGACAAACTGGTGTGTACACATAATGGAACATTATACAGTTGTAAGAAATGCAGTTGTAAAGCATATGACAACATAGATGAACCTGGAGGACTTTGTGTTGAGGGAAGCAAGCCAGACATAGAGCAACAAATACTGTAATGATTGTGCTACTATGAGCTAAATACATTATGAAAATGCATGGAGTTAATACTAGTATACAGGTCATCAGAAAACAGAATGAGGGTAGAGAATGAAAAGCTAAGGGTTAATCTATGTCAAATTGGTAAAAAGTTGTTTGTTAATCTTTGGAAATGAAGAAAGAATTTGAAAGCACATCATGTTTGTAACTAGCAGTGTTATTATATAAGCTATGACAGTGGTTGAAAGGGAAAGCCTACAGTCTTGTATATTCCTAGAAGGAAAGCTAAAAAAGGTAACATGGGATTGTACAGCAAAGTGACACCTCCTGTGAAATATGAATATGGGTAATATTGAATATGACTGTCTTTCTTTGAAACAGAACAAAGGTATATGTTTCAAGATGTTAATATATGGCAAATATACAACCAAAGCAAACTCGGGGCAGTAATATATAATAATATATTAACAACCTTCCAGTAAGGGTAAAAAAAAAATGAAATAAACTATGGGAAAAAGCTAGACACAAAGTACTATATATTGTTTGACTCTGTCTATACAAAATATAAATACAAATAAACTAAAAAGACATAAACAAATAGCAGCTATGTACAGCAGGGGAAGCACAGAGAAATTGAGAGGAGATGAATGTTTGTTTTTTATTTTTTACTATTATTCAATATTGGAATAAAAATGTTCTAATGATTGAATTGATAAATGCACAACTATGTGATTATGCCAAATACCACTGATTGTATACTTTGGATGGACTGTATGCTTTATTAATATGTATTAACTGATTTGTTTTAAAAAAATCTATTTCCCCAATATAACAAAGTTATACCCATTTATAATTCCAGTAATAATAATTCTACTTTTATTTGAGCCTATAAATTTCTATTCCCTTAAGCTTATTTTTCAGAGATTTAAGTCTTCAGATTATTCCTATGCCAATGGAGCCCTGAAACCCAGCAGAAGTACAGCCAACTCCTCCTCTCCAGCTCTTCCGCCTTGCCCTGCACAACTAACAAAATGATGATGATAGACCAATCACATCCCAAAAACAAAGGAGTATCTTCAACTGCAAGCAAAACAATGCCTGTCCTCTGTTCCATAATACCTACATCCCCTCTCAACCTGAAGCAGTCAGAGTAGGTATCGCCCCAAATCCCTCAAGACTGAGAAATGTGGGAAACGGGTTTGGCTCAACCAATTGGGCTCCCATCTACCATTTAGGAGGTCCAGGGTTTGATGCCCAGGCTCTCCTGGTGCAGGCAAGCTGGCCCATGTGGCAAGCTGGCCCACATGGAGTGCCGGCCTATGCGGGAATGTTGCCCCGCACAGGAGAGCTGCTCTGTGTGGGGATGCCACCCAGCATGGGAAAGCTGCCCCGCACAGGAGTGCCGGCCAACACAGAGAGCTGGAGCACCAAGATGCCGCAACAAGAGACACAGAGGAGAGAAAATAAGAAGACGGAGCAGAACAGGGAGCTGAGGTGGCACGAGAGAATAATCGCCTCTCTCCCACTCAGGAAGGTCCCAGGATTGGTTCCTGGAGCTGCCTAATGAGAACATAAGCAGACATAGAAGAACATGAATGAATAGAGAGAGGAGACAATGTGGGGAAGGGGGGGGGGGCGGGGATTCAGAAATAAATAAAATAAATCTTTAAAAAAAATTGAGAAATGAACAAAAATAAAAGGAGAGTGTAATCACGGACCAAAGCAGATTTATTGTATTATCTGTATTAGTCAGCCAAAGGGGTGCTGATGCAAAATACCAGAAACTGGTTGTGTTTTACAAAGGGTATTTATCTGGGGTAGCAGCTTACAGATACCAGGCCATAAAGCATAGGTTACTTCCCTCACCAAAGTCTATTTTTACATGTTGGAGCAAGATGGCTGCCGACATCTGCCAGGGTTCAGGCTTCCTGGATTCCTCTCTTTCTAGGTCTTGCTTCTCTCTGGGGTCAGGGTTCCTCTATTCCCCAGGCTTGTTCCTCTTTCCTCTTTGTGCTTACTTCCGAGAGCTCCAGCTTAGGGCTTCAGCATCGAACTCCAACATCAAAAACCTTCCAACTCTGTCCTCTGCCATTACTTTTATCTTACACGCTCTACTGGTACTTGATCAAGTAAATCTCTGAATCCAATATAATCAAATATGTCCAGAGGGAAAGACCAGTTCACAAACATAATGGAATTCATTATAATATCAAACTGCTACACCATCTTCTGTTAATGGAGTAACTTGTAATATTAATAATTAAATAAAACAAAATACAATACAATAAAATAAAATCTTGGGCAATATAACTCCGAAAAGATAACACCTCTACAAAGAACTGTACTAACACTCTAGCCACCACATTAAATCCTAAAAAAAAAAAAAAGCTTTATGGAGTATGTTCTGGAAAGTGACCTCTATACTACAAGGACTGAGGAGAGAATTAGCACTTCCCAATCCTATGAGGTTCTATGCATGCTGCAGCATCTCCATGAGCACCCAGACAAAAATCAGGGGGCTTCCTGGCTTCAAATTCTCACTTTGCCAAGCCAAGCTAGGTGGCCAGTCAGCCCTGAGCAAGCCAAGCCCTTATTCTCTCCTATCCTCTTTCCTCACCACAAAATGGGGAAAACAGTATCCACCTCTTCAAATTACTCTCAGGATCAAAAGAACACACATGCAGATGTATAAGTGTCTGGAACAGTGTGTGACGTAGTAAGTGCTCTTTAAATGTCAGCTAATGTTCACACATATCAATACCTGGGTTTATGGTCAAGTGTAGCAGTTTGATACAGTTATGAATTCCAAAAATAGATACTGGATTATTCTTGTAATTTGATCTGTACCTGGGCATGACTGAGTTATGATTAGGGCATTGATCATAGGACTCACAGATAAAAGGCATGGCAAAGAACAGAGTTGAGGGTTTCTGATGTTGGAGTTTTGAAGTTGGGAGTCTGATGTTGAAGACTTAAGCTGGAGCCCTGGGAAGTCAGCAAGCACAGGAAAGAGAAGCAAGCTCCTGGAAGAAAGGAGCCTTGAACCCAGAGAAAAGCAAGCCCCAGGAATGCAGGAACCCAGGAAGCCTGAACCCTCGCAGACATTGGCAGCCATCTAGCTCCAAATACACTTTGGTGAGGGAAGTAACTTGTACTTTATGGCCTCCTATTCCAAATAAATACAGTTTATAAAAACCAACCAATTTCTGGTATTTTGCATCAGCACCTCTTTGGCTGACTAATACACCAAACTACTCCATAATTATCTTTCATACACTTAACACCAAAATCACTATCTAATTTTTGGACTTTCTATTATAGACCTGCTACTTATGCCTCTTACTCTGGTCCAACCCACCAAGCCCACAAGCTACTGAGGTCCACCCCACAGGACATTTCTTGGTAATTCTGACCATGCCAATCAATGGAGGATGACGCTCACAGGGAGAAGGGCAGAGAGCACTACCCAGGCACATAAAAAAACTCAATACATATTTGCCTAGTGAATGAAGAGGAAGCCATAAAAAGAAGAGAAAGAATGACAAGTCTACCCAAATTACTCTTTGTTAACCAAAATTAACTGATGGATTTTTTTTTAAGATTTTTAAAATTTATTTCTCTCTCCTTCCCTCTCCCCCCCTCCAGCTGTCTGTTTCTGTGTCCATTCGCTGTGTGTTCTTCTGTGTCCGCTTGTATTCTTGTCAGTGGCACCGGGAATCTGTGTCTTGTCGTGTTGTGTCATCTAGCTGCATCAGCTCTCCGTGTGTGCGGCGCCATTCCTGGGCAGGCTACACTTTTTTCGCAGTGGGCGGCTCTCCTTATGGGACACACACCTTGTGCATGGGGCTCCCCTACGCGGGGGACACACCTGCGTGGGGGACACCCCTGTGTGGCACAGCACTCCTTGCATTCATTGGCACTGCGTGTGGGCCAGCTCATCACATGGGTCAGGAGGCCCTGGGCTTAAACCTTGGCCCTCCCATGTGGTAGGCAGATGCCCGATCTGTTGGGCCAAATCCGCCTCCCTAATTGATACATTAATGCTGCTTTTGATGAAACACTAAAAAGGTAAAAATTTTTAACATTTGTTTTCACTTGATACGAAATGCTTAATTCATGTAATAAAAAATGCTATGCAGGGAAATGGATTTGGCTCAACCAATTGGGCTTCCATATACCATATGGGAGGCCCTGAGTTTGCTTCCCAGCACCTTGTAAAGGCAAGTTGGCGCACACCCGCAGAGAGCTGACAGCCCATGCCCGTGGAGAGCTGGCACAGCAAGATGACGGAACAAAGGGAAACAAGCAGACACAGAAGAACGCAGAGCAAATGGACACAGAGAGCAGACAGCAAGCCAGCAGCAAAGGCGGGGGAGGAATAAATAAATTAATCTTTAAAAAAAAAAAGCTCTGCATGTATATTTATTTAAAACCCATTCTGTTGAAATGGTGAAAATGCTCTAGTAATGATTTAAGTGATTAATGCACAACTATGTGATTATACCAAATACCATCAATTGTACACTTTGGATAATTGTATACTTTATCGATATGTATCAATAAAATTGGTTTAAAATAAACAAACACATCTGTCCCAAAATTATTTAAGGCAGCTCAGAAGTAAGCACTAGCACTAGAACAGAGACTACAATCCTGGAGAGCACACTCCAGTGTTAGAACAGGACTCCCTCCTAGACCATCTGCTCACTCGGTCCTTTCCCTCCACTCAGCCCCAGTCTTTTTTTTTTTTTTTTTTTAAGATTTATTTTTTTATTTCTCTCCCCGTCCCCCCTTCCCAGCTGTCCGCTCTCTGTACCCATTCGCTGTGTGTTCTTCTGTGTCGGCTTGCATTCTTGTCAGCAGCACCTGGAATCTGAGTCTCTTTTGGTTGAGTCATCATGCTGTGTCAGCTCTGTGTGTGTGATGCCACTCCTGGGCAGGCTGCACTTTTTTCGCACAGGGTGGCTCTCCTTGCAGGGCATACTCCTTGCGCACGGGGGACACCCATGTGGCTCAGCACTCCTTGCACGCATCAGCACTGTGCGTGGGCCAGCTCACCACACGGGTCAGGAGGCCCTAGGTTTGAACCCTGGGCCTCCCATATGGTAGGCGGATGCTCTATCAATTGAGCCAAATCCTCTTCACAGTCCCAGTCTTTACCCTCCATCCACACATGGGTCACTCCCCCAAAGTAGACTGGATTCTATGCTACAATTGCCTGGCCCATATATCCCCCTGGATGTGTGAAAGGCACTTCAAATCCAACATGTCCAAAACTAAATTTATATCTTGTGGTTTTCTGTGGCAGCTGCAAGCTGGAGCACTTGCGTCTCATCCACAACAAGGAAAACAGAAAGCTGAGTAGGGGTAGCAGTCTGTGGGTGCACCAGCCCCTCCCACTAAATCCGCGTCGGAAGAAGTCAAGAGGCGCCCAGAGAGCACGTACACCTCACTCTCCACACTTCCATATGCAGAAATCAGGAGGGTGCTGCCTGTGCTCCCTGTAAGATCCCGCTTCCAACACTGACTGGAATCCAGGATGGTGTCTACCTGGCCTCCCACTTTGGTCCTTGCCCCTTCATCCACACACTATCCAGGTAGCTCTTTAAAAACATGCATCACTGTCACAGCCCATCACTCTTCTGGCTCAACCCCCTCCAACGTTTCCATCTTACCAGGATAAAAGCCAAGGTCCTTAGAGCAGCCAAGGAAACCCCCATCATCTGCCCCTCAACCTCTCTGAAAGCATTCCACTCCAGCCTCAGAGACCTTCTTGTGAAAAAACCACCCAAGGCTGCTCCTGGCCAAGGCCTTGGTACTGCTTTTGCCTCTGCCTGAAAGTTCTTCCCCCAAATGGCCACATCAGTAAGGCCGCCCCGATCCTCCAGCCCCGGCAGAGAGGCAGCCAGGGCTCGGACTCTCTTACCACAATCCCACAATCAAAGGGGCAGGGCATACAGTTGTTGACTGTCAGGTTCTCTGCCCCATGGGGGAAGAGGGTCAGGATGGGATAAAAGCCTCATGAAGGCAAAACATCTAGAACAGTGGCTTTGGTCGATCATGCACCCCAACAAAAGGCATGTTCTTACTCTTAATCTGCATTCCAGTGGGTGTGCACTTGTACCCAGCACTATTTGAGGATGCCATTATTGACTAAGGTGTGGCCAAGTAAACAGGACGGGTCTTTATCCAGGTTACTAAAGGCCACAGGGAAAAGCTGGAAGTAAGGGGAAACTGGCAGAGCAGACATAAGGAGAGCGAGCTGTGTGTGGGAGGCAGAGCTGCAAGCCAAGGAAGCCCTAGGATAGCAGCAAGCCAGCAGCAGAACGCCTCGGACCTCGGGGAGAAAGCACAGTCACAAGGCACCTCTCTATCCTGGGCTTCCATCCTCCAAAACCATGAGCCGATAAATTCCTACTGAAAAGCCAACCCACCACGTGGAATCTGTCATAGCACTGAGACTGACAGCAACAAAGACCTTTACCATGGTGCTGCATGAAAAAGTACAGTTCATGTCACACACCACTTTGGGAATCTGAACACATAAGTATGTGCAAGGATTTTTTTAAACATAGATTCATAAGTATCCAAATATGCAAAGCCATTAGAACAAAGGAAATTCAAAAGGATGAGAAGGAATGGGAATAAAGAATGCAGTGGTTAAAAAAAAGGTGATAAGAGCCTGCTGAAACCAGAGTATCCGATACAAAATAAATAAAAACAAACTGTATAACCTGTCCCCTAAATCTAGCCTTCTTTAGTACTCCCGATCCCAGGGCAAACAGCTGTTCTGAAAGCAGAATCCTAATTACCTTTGACCCCTGCACACCCAACCCTCTGCAAGTGCTGGTGGCTCAGCCTCCAATGGGTCTGTAGGAAAGAGTTAAGTTTAATTTTCACACAAAGGGGAAGCCACAGCCAGCCTTTGAAGGAGGGAGAGAAAGGGGTTTTAGTGGCTTTGGCGCTCCAAGAATTTGAAAAGTGGCACCACAAAGAGGGGCAGCCAAAGGTGCAAGGAGAGGGCAGGGCCAAAGAGAGAAGAGCCAATGGTGAGAAACGAGGACAGGGCTAACAGTGAAAGTGCGCCAAATTTGAAAAGCAGCGCCAGGAGTGAAAGTGGCATGGAGCCCACCCAGCCTGCCAGAGTGTAAGGCATGCAGAAACAAAGACTCAGAGCAGGAACCATGAAAGTTAGATCTCTCAGACAGGCTGAAACCCCTGAAGTACCCAATCAATGGGGAACAGAGGAGGGACCTGCAAGTTAGTTTTAGAGTATAAATGTCACTGTTTCTTACTGTTTGGCACACTGGCCATTTTATCCAGGTCATGCGCCTGTTCTTGCAAAATCATTAATAAAATTATTTTCTCCTCCACAATCGGGTGAGTTTTTGTTTTCTTACATGTGCAGCTTTCTTTCTAACAATTCAGGGGGCTCGTCCGGGATCCAAAGCTTCCAAAGGGGACCCCCAAGGGAGGACGAGGGGAAGGCACATCCCACTGATTGAGCAGCCTTGGACTCCACAGTTGCCGGCCCGCATTTGACAGCTGGAAGGACCCAAGACCAGACGCTTGGATCTGCTGATTGTGGATGAGAAAAGGGGAAGGGAAACCTCCCTCTTGCTGACCAGGTAACCCTGTGCACAGGCCAAGGTAAGAAAAAGAACTGTTCAGTACTGCCTTGGTGGTGGGAAAATTCTGATGAGTCTGGACTTAAAAGAAACCTGGAAGACTCAGAAGGGGAACAGAGGCAGTAGGTTAATGGGGGAGGGGGTATCTGTAAAATCCCCTGGGGATATTTCTGTGCATAGTCCATTGGGAAGGATGTTGCAACACTAGACCAATAATGATCGGACCAAGAGAAAGGAAATGACCACCCGATGTATTCTGGCCAAAAGATGAGGAATGGCTCTGTGTCAACATTGCTTTCATACTTCTTTTTGTGTTTTTCTGTTTGTTCAGTGTATGTTTTCATACCTCAAGGTGGTAATATTAAATTGACAATGAAAATTCTTAAAAGAGCTCTATTCAAATGGCTAAAAAATTTTAAAAAGACTTATATTAATAAATAAAGTATGGAAATCTTTGAAATGCCTAAACTGAGATGAATAGTTTATTCTTTTTCACAGAACAGCATGAGGGATATGAGACTTAAGCAGATATAGAAAGGCATAAAAGGTTTGTGGGAGTGCTGACTAGAATCTGGTAAGTTTGTTTAAAGGAATTTGTTTTTTTTCCTAAGATAAGATAGCTGGTTTTCTTAAAATCGGGATGGAGTTGTAGAAGGTACTGTAGAAGGCAGCATTAAGCAAGGGAATGTGTTCTGTGAAGGCAGAATTTGTCTTGAGATGAAGCAACTACTCTCTATGTGGTTATGGACAGTTATAAGAAGTTTGTAGAAGCAATGTTTAAACCAAAATATTTGAATGGCTAATTCCAGTAAATCATTATTAAACAGAAACTGAATTGATTTTAATAACAAAAAGTCGCTTCATAACAGGAAAAACTGTCAGAGGCCACCTCAATCTGCATATTAAAGTGGCAATAAAGGCAGATAATCTTGATTCCATTGGGCATCTGTACTGCTGAAAAAAAATACTTGTTAATGTCATCATGGTGAAGGTGTAGAAGTGAAAAAGCTCCATGACGCTGAAGGATGCCATGCACCAGGCCAGTGGAATACTGGAGCCAACTTTCATAGCCTCTCTTTAGGGTCAACGTACTGCAGTATGCTGGTTATGTGAAGGACATGCTAAGTGGAGCAGTGATTTCCAGGGTGCTGTGAGTAGAACTTAAACATAATTGGCATTATGGCCTGCTCCCATGAAGAGACAACTTGTATGGTATTGCAAATGTGAACCTTAGATTTATTAATTGCAACACAAAAAGAAACTTATGCATTCATTAGTGCATTAATTGATATTAAGTATTGCACCTATAGCTCTCCTATTCCAGATACATGCTTGATGATTATGGTGATATCTTTTCTAGATCATATGCAGAGGGATACTGAACATGTTAAAAGGTCCTGGTAAACTTCATTTTCTAAGTAGTTAATGAACATGCTTAATCTAAGTCTCCCTCCTAGCCCTTATTCTAAAACCTGTCCCACTCATATCCTGGGGAGGACTGGCAAATCCACATGCCATCCTGCCAGGGCTAAGCATTTTCCCACCAGGAAGGAAACAGTAAAGGAGGTGGCTGGGATCTACTTCAGCTTAACCCCTTCAAGAGAGTCTACAGGTAACATTTCCTCACCTAGGACCTGGAAACCAATTTCTGATGAAAACCTGTAAAATAAAGCCCATCAAATTTGAGAAGATGCAGCCTTTAGGCACCTGGCCTTTTATATTTTTGTGTCCCAATATCCTTTCAGTGAAACCCCATATCCTCAAAATTCTAATTAAGTGTATTTCTTCCATCTTGTTAGCCATACAGGGATTTCATCCAGTTTCACCCAGCGTGCCATAGTCGTCTGCCTCCAAAAAGGATAAAAGAGCAGGAGGGTTTTATACCTTGTCAGGTAAGGCCTACTGCCCCTAACCAGTGGGAAGCAGTTACAAAAGAGTGACCATCGTCCTTCAGTACCCCTTTAAGAATGAAGGTGTAAGCTCTCAGTGGGAGAAAGGATTTAGAGGGACTCAACGGGGAACTGGTGCAGGTCCCTGTTCTAGCCCTCCCTTTCCCTGAGAAACCTTTCTACCTGTTTGTTACATTAGATACAGGGACAGCCTTAGGGGTTCTGACCAAATCTAGGGAGGTCAAAGGAGAGCTTTCCTTTACAAAACCCTGGATCCTGTCTTCAGGGGATGGCCCAAATGCATTCAAGCTGTGGCAATAACTGCTCTCCTGGGAGAAGAAAGCAGTAAGCCGATTTTTCAGAGGAGCCATAGTCATTAGCATCCCTCATCGGGTCAGAACTATTCTGTCTCAGAGAGCGGGAAGGTGGTTGACTGATTCCTGAATTCTGAAGTATAAAGCTATCATAATGGGAAAAAATGACTTGGTATTGACAACAGACCATAGCCTAAACCTGGCCTCCGGCCTCCTTCCTTTGGAAAGGATCTGACCAAATGGAGGCTCCTGAGCATGACTGTTTAGACCTGATTATCAGACCCAAGTCCCATCTGACCTCGGGGGCCCTCCCCTGCACTCAGGGGAAAAATTATTCATAGACGGGTCCTCCAGGGTCCTAGAAGGAAGGAGGTACAATGGCTATGCAATTGTGGATGGACTAACTTCTGAGGTGAAAGAAGTTGGCCGACTGCCTAATGACTGGTCAGCTCAAACTTACAAATTGTATGCATTAAATCAAACCCTCAAATTATTAGAGGAAAAGGATACAGTCTACACTGACTTTAAGTATGCTTCTGGGTAGTCCACAGCCTTAGAAAATTTTGGGAAGAGAGGGGATTAACAGTAAAGGAAATGGACTAGTCCACAGGAAATTAATAAAACAAGTATTGGCCAATCTTCTCTTAACCAGGGAAATATCAGTGGTGCATGTAAACGGACATCAGAAAGGTCGCATGTTTGAAGCAAAGGGCAACAGGTTAGCAAATAGAGAGGCTAGGAAGCCTCCCTTAATTCCCCTTTGGAGCTGATGATCCTGATACTCTCCATTCCCAAAGAGTCTGGGGTTCGCACATTTTCTGAAAAGGAGGTGAAAGACCTGGAGCAGTTAGGAGTGACCCTAGAATGATCAAGGGAGGTAGCTCCTCCCAGATGGCAGACAAATGTTGAATAAGCAAATAACGAGAGAGGTATTAGCAGTTTTACACCAAGGGACTCACTGGTGGGTACAGGCCATGCGTGACCTGGTTCTTAAATATTTTGGATGCATGGGCCTTTATACTGTAGCTAAACAAATAAAGTGAATGATGTATGATTTGCCAAAAGGTCAATAGAAAAGTCTTAAGGAAGCAAGAAAGAGGGGGACAGGAGCCAGGCCTCAAGTCATTCCAGAGCATTCAGGCTGATTACACTGAAAGGCCCCCAATGGGTCGACTAAATGTTTTGGTTATTGTAGATCATCTGACAGGATGGGTAGAGGCACAGCCTCTGACCTCAGCTACAGCATCAGGAACTTCTAGAATTATCCTCAAACTAATCATTCCTCGTTATGAGTTAGTGGAAAATAGAGACCCAGACAATGGCAACCACTTTACCTCCTGTGTACTCCAGAATATTACGCAAAGTCTGGGTATTAAATGGAACTTCCATATATCTTGGTGCCCACCGTCTTCAGGGAGAGTGGAGAGAATGAATCAGACTTTAAAGAAGCATCTTTATAAATTGGTCTTAGAAACCAAGTTACCATGGATTAAGTGCCCACCCATAGCCCTACTGAGGATGAGAACCGCCCCTAAGAAAGAACTGGGAATCTCTCCTTACAAAATGCTTTTTGGCTTCCCTTTTCCTAGGAGGACTGGAGTCCTCCCTTGCTTACAGTCAAAGGACCTCTTCCTTAAGAATTATATACTGCCCTTAGGCATCGTGGTTTGCTGGCCCAGACCCTGCCTCTCAAATTCATTGTCCATCAACACCAACCCGGCAGCTGGGTCCTAATCAAGTCATGGAAGGAGGTCAAACTTCAACAACCTGGGAAGGACCCTATCAAGTTTTGCTGACAACTGAGTCTGCAGTCCAGACACCAGAAAACAGCTGGACCCACTACTCTCAAGTAAAAGGACCAGTACCTGAACCAGATGATAAGTACCCAACAACACCATCCAAGTCCTGGGAAATAACTCCAACTTCGGACCCCTTAAGGATCACTCTGAGAAGGCCATAGTTGGGAAGGCATATCAGAAAGGGGGAGGGACTGGTCAGACTCTGTATCAGTGAACTTTGTGGGAAGACATCCCTCCACCAGAGAGAAGGCTATTATCTATATCTACCTTGTCTAGTACCTTAAGAGACTTGCAGATGAAGGATTTAGAGTTTCTGAAAATGAGAATAATTATACTCACTATGATGTTTCAGAGTCGGGTCATGCAAGCCCTGTTAAACTGATAGTAAATATAACCACAGGCCTAGAGTCTCATACTGTGCAGATGGACACCTGCTAAGTGATAAAATATGGGGATTTAGGACATCAGTGGTGGCTGAGTGGGTGAAATAAATATCTATGCCTCGAGTCACTGCGAGGTTATCTCAACCTTTCCCCCATCTCAAATGGAACTTTGTGTGGGGGACTACCGAGGACAAGGGGTGGACCGCTGGTAACAGCAGAGGCCAAACTCACTTGAAACTGTTAGAGGACAAGACAGCCTTTTATAAAGGTAATACCCACCAGACTGCAAAAACCTCCAGTGTAATCCAGTAGTAATAAACATTAGAGGGAAGCGGACTTGGCCCAGTGGTTAGGGCGTCCGTCTACCACATGGGAGGTCCGCGGTTCAAACCCCAGGCTTCCGTGACCCATGTGGAGCTGGCCATGCGCAGTGCTGATGCGTGCAAGGAGTGCTCTGCCATGCAGGGGTGTCCCCCATGTAGGGGAGCCCCACGCGCAAGGAGTGCGCCCCGCAAGGAGAGCCGCCCAGCGCAAAAGAAAGTGCAGCCTGCCCAGGAATGGCACCGCACACACAGAGAGCTGACACAACAAGATGACGCAACAAAAAGAAACACAGATTCCCGGTGCTGCTGACAACAACAGAAGCGGACAAAGAACACACAGCAAATAGACACAGAGAACAGACAAAGGGGAGAGAAACAAATAAATCTTAAAAAAAAAAAAAATTAGAGAGGCAGACAAATTCAACAATAACAACTGTTATTCTTCCCCTGACAGAGTCTATAGGATGGGGGTGGATGTTACAGGTAAAGATCCTTTGGGGGGGTTCTGTATTCAAGTCCTTCCTTCCCCTGTGGATACAAAGTCAACAACGTCCCCTCCAGCTAACTCTTCAGAGACAGAGAGACCAAGGGAAAACCCACCAAAGGTGCAGAATGATCCCAAACTAGTCAGGATACTTAAGGCAGAGGATTTAAAGCAGACCACAGAAACAAGACAGAGGATATGGAGATGTAAATGCCTGGATAGAATGGGTCAAATATACAGTCCAGAGTCTGAACAAAAGCAACTGTTACACTTGGGCAAAAGGCCAGCCCACTGCTCATATCATGCCCTTTCCGTTAGATATGGAGGAGCATGAAAGGGAGTTTAAGTGCATAGAACTCCTCTTCCAGAATGCTACTCCTGGTAAAAATTGTAGTACATTGTCCTCTCTGTTCCCTCCTGTCAAAAAAGAAACATCAAAGCTTTACCAGCTTCCCGCCTGGGTCCAGGAGTCCCTCTGCCTGTCTCTCTAGATAGGGAACAGGGCTCCAGGACCTTGGGACCATGGCCTTGTGTATGAGAGTGTGGAATGTGAGTGAGGATAGTACTGGCAATTTCTCCAGTTTGGCCATACCTTTGGTGGTACTGCAGAAAGGGTGTCCTCTAACCAGTGTTACCTGAGAAGTGGAAGGAATCTGTGCTCTGGTTCAACTGGCCATCCATTTACCTTGGCATTTGAAAAAGAGGAAGAAACACAAAACCAGGGAAAGAGAAAGAAAAGAAGTTTACTTGGTTCCTTTGGTGACTGAATTTATCTTAGATAGTATAGGAGTCCCCGGGGAGTCCAAAATGGATTTAAAGCTAGAAATCAGATAGCTGCAGGATTTGAGTCATTCTTGTTCTGGTGGGTCACCCTTAGCAAAAATGTGGATTGGATTAACTATATATATTATAATCAACAAAGATTTCTCACCTGCTGCACCCCCTGTCTAGACAACACTAAGCTCTGCCCCCACCCCACCTTCAGTCTTTGCTCAGGGACTTGCTGCCCCACTTGCCACTGCAGCATCCCACACACACAACCACTCCCTCCCTCCTTCATTCCTTACCACAGTCCCTGACTGGGGGGAGGGGGAGAATATTAAATATCAGAATTTTCACTATCAAAACTGACAAACAGGGAAACGGATGTGGCTCAAACAACTGGGCTCCCATCTACCACATAGGAGCTCCAGGGTTCGATGCCCAGGGCCTCCTGTTGAGGGCAAGCTGGCCTGTGTGGAGACCTATACCACACGGAGTGCCAGCCATGCTGGAATGCTGCCCCGCGCAGGAGCACCCCCCTCTGTGGGATTGCCACCCAGTGTGGGAAAGCTGTCCCATGCAGGAGTGCCAGTTGAGACAGAGAGCTGGAACGGCAAGATGACACAACAAGAGACACAAAGGAGAGAAAATAAGAAGACATAGCAGAACTGGGAGCTGTGGTGGCACACGAGAGTAACTGCCTCTCTCCTCCTCCAGAAGGTCCCAGAATTGGTTTCCGGAGCTGCCTAATTCCGAGAATACAAGCAGACACAGAAGAACACACAGCGAATGACACAGAGAGCAGACAATGGGGGGGGGAATGGGGGGAGAGCAAGAAATAAATAAAATAAATCTTTAAAAAGAAAACTGACAAACAGCACTACGCTATAGCTGCACAACACTTTTAAATACAAAAGAATAAACTACTTTTGCACTGCTTCTGATTACAGCTAAATAGAATACAATTTTTAGAAAATTATATTCCACTATTGCTAGCAAAAGAATTCCCATTACAATTTCTCACCCCACACATGGATTTCTGATCAGCTTTGGCTCTTAAAAAGAATCTGGAAGCCATGTTTCAATCAATAACTAGGACAATATTGAAACTTTTTTTTCTTAATTTCCACAATGATTTAAAGATTTAATTCTATGCAATCACGAGTGCCATGCCATAAGAAAGGGAAGAAAATCATCTCAAAGAAATTCTTCTACATCCCAGAAAGAAGAATTAAATCTGGACTCAACTTTACAATATAAAAAAAAAAAAAATCTGGCAAGTATTTCCTAAGGTCTAAGGTTCTAATTCTACAAATAACCAAAGCCTCCTTCCTTTTTAATAGTAATGCCTGTTAGTTCTCCTCTTGTTTCTCCCGTTACATTTTGGTCAATCTCCCCAGTAATAATACACACCTCACCATGACTGTGCAGAAACAAGGCTGCCCAGAATGCTTTAGTTTGTATGTGTGAACATCACAACTAAACCAGCTAGACTCTATCTACACTGATATGGTAGAAAATTTCATCATATACTGCAGATATTAACACTGACCTTTTTTAGACAACTTTTTAGAAAACATAATTCAACATCTCATTTGACTCATTCCACAAATACTGTTTCTGCATTCAAGAAACTGTGTTAAATGTCATTAGAGAGGTCACCCGTGTGGCTGAGTGTCAGGGAAGGCTGAACAGAGAAGGTAACATCAAGCTGGGAAAGAAAGGAGTGAGAAGTGGAGAAAAAACATTACTGGGGAGCAAAGGTACATAGCCAAGATCCCAACATGATAAAGTTCAGGCAGGAGCCATTGAACTTTGAAGGAGAAACAAGGAAGGAGTCAGAAGGAGAGGGGGCTAAAGCCCCCCAAAAAACCCTTCTCAATCATCAGCAGGCTGCACGCTTCTGCAAAGTCTCCAGGTCCAAAGACCCAAGTGTGCTTGGCATCTGGAACTGTCAGCGCTGGGTCTGGCTAATGACTATGACTCTGAGGCTCCTATCAGTAACACAGCAAGCGCTCAGAGGCAGGGGACAAATGCAATTTATGTAGAGTTAAAAATGCAGGGAATAAAGAAGTGCACAAGATAAAAACGAAATCGGGAAGCGGCTGTGGCACAATCAGGTGGGCTCCCGACCACCAAATGGGAGGCCCTGGGTTCGCATTCCAGGGCCTCCTTGTGAAAGCAGGCTCGCCTGCACGCCACGGAGTGCCGCCCGGCCCACAAGCGGCCCACAAGCGCTGCAGAGAGCTGACTCAGCAAGGTGATGCAAGAAAAAGGGAGACAAGTAAAAACACTTAAGAGCGCACAGCGAATGGACACAGAGAGCAGACAACAAGCAAGCTGCAAGGGGAGGGGGGGATAAATAAAAATTTTTAAATGCAGAAGAACATACAGCAAATGGACACAGAGAGCAGAGAGCAAGCAGCCACGAAGGGGGGGGGGAGTAAAAAAAAAAGATAAAAACGAAATCACACACTTTTTGTCACACACTTTTTATTTTATTAATACTTAAAACCTATTTGTATCACCAAAAATCCTGACAACAAATTTTAAGGAGACCATTGTGACTGAATATGGTTCAATGTATTTTTAAATCTTGGTTTAACACTTTGTGATTGAACCAGACCATTGGAGCATCACAAATTTAGTTATTTGGAATGCTGGTTTTCCTGGTTGTCTTTGCTGAAAATATATCTCCCAAGGACACAGAGATCTACATGAAAGTCAAATGGTGGATGCCCTTATTAAATCATGCTGATCAGTCTTCAATCCCATCAATCAATGATGTAACAGTTTGTAAAATTGAAATTCAGCTAGTAAATTTACATCTTCATGAGAATGAATTGTTCTCACATAATGATCAGATGGTACACATATTTCTATTTTTAACATTTAATACCTCACTAAATATTTCAAAAAGCAGCTTTTAAACAAGCTGAAAACTTCTTTTCAAGTTTAAATGTACATGGGAGAGGATGCAGCTCAAGTGGCTGAGTGCCTGCTTCCCATATACAAGGTCCTGGGTTTGATCCCCAGTACCTCCTTAAAAAAAAAAAAGTTTAAATGCGCAGGTGACTATATTATTCTCAGCAACACATATGCACATAATAGAGACAATTCTAAATTTTCATTTTCAAAAAAGCAAGTTTTCAACGATTGTTAAAACATCACCTTTAGGGGAAGCGGATGTGGCTCAAGCGACGGAGCTTCCGCCTACCACATGGAAGGACCTAGGTTCGATTCCTGGGGCCTCCTGATGAAAAAGAAGAGAAAGCATGCCTGCGCAGCAAGCCAGTGCCCATGCAGTGAGCCAAGTGCCTGCGTGGTGAGCCAAGTGCCCAGGTGGCGAGCTGAGTGCCTGCATGGTGAGCCGAGTGCCTGGCGAGTACCTGCGCGGTGAGCCAGTGCACAAGTGAGTCACACAGCAAGATGATGACGCAACAAAAAAAGGGATGAAGGGGAAAGTCAAGGTGAAGCACAGCAAAGACTAGGAACTGAGGCGGCGCAGCTGACAGGGAACCTCTCTCCGTGTCAGAGGTCCCTAGGATCAAATCCCAGTGAATCCTAGGAGGAAAAATGAGAAGAGAAGACAAAAAGAGAAACAGACACAGAAGATCACACAGCGAATGGACACAGACAGCAAAAACAGCAGGGCAGGGAGGGGGAAGGGGTGGGGGAGGGGGAGGAGGGGGGAAATAAAAATTTTTCTAAAACTTTTAAAAAACCAAAACATCACCTTCACCATGAGGGGGCAGATTGTTTATTTTCTCAAAAATACTGAATTTGCCAAGTAGCTTTCACTGACAGCCACTCCTTACAGAAAAGTCAGCAAAGTCAGACCATTTGTCTTAAGAGAACATTCGAATCACCTTCTGAGCAGGCAACACTTTCAAAGGACTTTGCCACCATATGACCAGCAAGCCTTGGAGTCTTGCCAATTATTTTCGTAGTTACTCCCCATCTCATTGCAAAATACTGTAAAGATTGACTATACTTTTAAAGGTCCCAAGCTGATCGTTATATACTTCTGGATTCCATGCAATGCTAGGAGAACGTGTCTATGTAGAAGGCGGTGAATCAAGTTCACATGTATTGTTCTTCCTGTAACCCTACCCTACCCACAAACCTTTTTCTTTTATTACCAAGTGGCTATTCCATCATTGGTCATATCTAGTTTTTCCACAAAACACTGTGTATTAAAGAAATAATTCACTATTCAAAACAGGACATTCTTACTTAGATGGCTCCCACAAAAAAAAAGAATTCAATCAGAATCTAGAACAAAGCACACTGAAACCTACTAGAAACGCCTGGATTCCATCCAATTACACAGCAAACCTCCCACAGGTCGTGATTTATTCTTTTTTTTTTTTAAATGTGTGAAGGGATTTATTTTTTCTGCATCTTTCTTTTTTTTTTTTTTTTTTAAAGATTTATTTATTTATTTAATTTCACCCCCTCCCCTGGTTGTCTGTTCTTGGTGTCTATTTGCTGCGTCTTGCCTCTTTGTCTGCTTTTGTTTCTTTGTCCGCTTCTGTTGTCGTCAGCGGCACAGGAAGTGTGGGCAGGCTGCACTCTCTTTTCACGCTGGGCGGCTCTCCTCACGGGCGCACTCCTTGCGCATGGGGCTCCCCCACGCGGGGGACACCCTTGCGTGGCACGGCACTCCCTGCGCGCATCAGCACTGCGCATGGCCAGCTCCACACGGGTCAAGGAGGCCCGGGGTTTGAACCGCGGACCTCCCATGTGGTAGACGGACGCCCTAACCACTGGGCCAAAGTCCGTTTCCGTGATTTATTCTAATAGCTTATTCTTTCAAATCTTCTGCAATATTTTCTGTGAGCACTCTGAAGGTATTTTCTGACAAAATAATACATTTATTTTGTTGCCATATTGTTTTCCATGAATTGTTTCAGTTTCTTTTACCTGCCTATGGCTGGAAGAAGAGCTTTCCCCCAGTGTCGTGGCTTTTTTGGTCTTTCAATAATTACACAGGGCAGGGTCAATGCTGCAGGCCTGCGCTCCCATCCCCGGCTGAGGCGTGCAGCTGTGCTCTGGAAGTCCTTGGAAGCCCAGCCCAGAGCCTGTTCCATCAGACCTTTCAAAACTGTGGATGCTCCCAATTCTCCATATTTAAATGTCTGCCTGTTCAAACTCCGGGAGTGGTTTCTACAGCTGAACCCTAACAACACAGAAATGTAAGTAGAAAGCTCAGAATTAATGAAATTCTATAAAGTACTAAATCGAGTCTGCACAATTTTAAACTCAGCTGCAGGCTTCATGGAAGTTGATGGTTTTCTTCTGAATACTTAATTTGTAAGTACCTTGCTAACTATAAAGGCTAAATATTTTCCTTTCCTAACACTTCAAGGAAGAGACCCACTTTGGGTATGGTTCATCATTTTTTAAAAGTGAATATGAATCCATGTTTCGAATAATCTTTGATAGCTGATTTTCAGACCTGTTCACATAATTTTCTTAACTTCATTATGTGACTAATCGGGAGTTTGTACAGGAAGAAGTTGCCGCTTGGCCATTTATTTCCTTATTGTTTTCATTATTACCATTATCTTCCACCCACGGTTTCTTAGACTACCTATTTTGTGAGGGTCTGTTTGATTAAACTTGGACAGAATTCATGAGTGCCTTAAATGAGCCACGGGCTTTATCACACTTTTAAGTCAGGGGTTCTTAACCAGGAGTCCACAGAATGGGGTCTGTGGAAAGATTTCAGGGGGCCCGTGAGCTTGAACTGAAAAATAAAAACAAACATTATTCTTCTGGGGACTTGTTGGTGCGAGTGTAATCTAGTTATTAAATAATACATAGTACAGGGTGGACTTAGTAAGGGGTCCACAGTTTTCACCTGACTGGCAAAGGGGTCTGTGGAACAAAAAGGCTAAGAGCCCCTGCTCTAAGTGAACAAACACATAAGAACACACCTCTGAAATCTGGACTGTGCTCTCCTGCCTCAGGAAGCCTCAAGAATCATGGAGACCTATGGCTGTTTGGCATGCAGGTCAAAGGAGGGGGCCAGAGACAACCATATATTAAACTTTCATTAAATTTAATTTCCTATTTAAATCAGTAAGTATTAATATGTTCTCCCCACACACAAAGGATCATCTTACTATCTGTGTGCCTCTAACGTACACCACCCTCTAGGGACCCGGCAGTAGGCAGCGGGCAGTCAGTCAAACAGCCTGACCAGTCTGAAAGCACAGAACTATAAAGCTGCATAAGGCTTAAAAGCCTACCTAGTCCAACCTTCTTACTTAACAGGCAAGGAACTGTAAGGAAAGGGTTAAGTTTAATTTTCACATAAAGGGGAAGCCAGAGCTGGCTCTGCAGTTGGATGAGGGATGGAGCTTTGGCACCAAGAATTTGAAAAGTGGTGCCAAAGCAAGGGCGGGGCCAAAGCAAGGGCGGCCAATGGTGAGAAGCAAGGGCGGGACCAACAGTGAAAGTGGCATGGAATTTGGAAAGCAGCGCCAGGAGGGAAAGCGGCACCAGCCTGGGAGTGTAGGGAACTGGGGAGCAGCGACTCAGAGCAGGAACCAGATTAGTCAGACCTCTCGGATAGGCTGTAACCCCTGAAGGACTCAATCAACGGGGGGCAGAGGAGGGACCTGAGTGTTAGGTTTAGGGTATAAATGTTAGTATTTCTTGCTGTTTGGTGCTCCGGCCATTTTATCCAGTCCGTGCGCCCATTCTTGCAAGACTGTTAATAAAATTCTTTTCCCCTCCACAATAAGATGAGCTTTTGTTCTCTTACAGGTGCAGCTTTCTTTCTAACAAACCTGTCCCAGCACAAACACATACACTGGACAGAGATTTTTGGGCAAAAACTTCTTTTGCTAAATTAGCAAACAAACCAATAAAAGCTAACCACTATTTCCTAATGTGAAAAGACAAATTTAATGCAAACATGAACAAGCTACGTTCACTTACCGGAAGGTAGGAAAAGCATCCTCTAGTAGGAGACTATATCCACAATATGAGACTTCTTCATCTCCCATTTATGTTTCTAATTACTGCTAGAACTCTCTATCATCACAAGCTAAAAATATCAAGTGTAAGTGTGAACCTGAGATGAAGAAGAAAGAGATTCACCTGCATCAAGGCAAGTGTTGTGGCACAGGAGTAAGTGAGCTCTCCCAAGCCGAAGGGTTAGCAAAGCTACATTAGGAGGAGAACCAGGACAGCACATGGTGGAAGGGAAGAGAGAGTTCCAAAGTGCATATAATCAAGGTCAAATGCAGAGAACAAAGGGGATCAGGACTGAAAAACAACTATAGGGTTTGGTAAGAAAATGATTATTCAATGACGGCTGGGAAATTTGATTAAAGTAGCAGACACAAGCTGGGTAAGGGAATAAAAGATGAACTGATGGTGAAGGAAGTAGAAGCAACCAGTATTTCAAGTCATTTGGTAAGGGGTAGGAGAAAGTCAGAAAGGATGGTAGGTTAAAAGGTGAAACAAGGTTGAAAGGACTGAGGAGGAGGGAAGGAAAGACAGAAGACTCAAAGTCCAGTTCTAAGGAAAGAGTCAAGTCAAGCAAGAAAGGATGGAGAGGTTCTGAAGAAGCCTTGAGATAATGCACCCTATGTAAATTTTCCATGGGTTTCCATGGGTTCACAGACTTCTAAAACTTGGCAGTTAAGAACCCCTAGATTATAGAATTAACTTTGGGAAACAGGGTAAATGCTTTCTTCCTAGTTAGAAGACAAAGACAAGAAAGCTCAAAGAAAAGGTGAAGAAGAGGCAGTTGTAGGAGCACCCATTGAATGGCCTTGATCTTTATGTGACCTTTCTGGGACATTTGCCAGGTGCCAAGTGAGCCGGAGCACACAACCTGGAAGAAAACTTTCCAATGAGCTGGAGTTACACCCCAGGCTTATGTGCTGTGTGGCCAAGCTGAGGACAGGCATCCAGGGAACCCTGGAGAGAGGCGGCAACTTGGCCCAAGACGGTGGAGGAAGGCTTCCTAAGAGTGGACAACCCATGACCTGCAGGCAATGGTTGGCAAGGCCAAGAAGGGAAGGAGAACCACACCAGACGGAACAACTAGTGCCGACATTGCACAGGTGAGGAAAACAGGGCCCCTTCGAGCTGTGCAAGCACCACCATAAAAGAACACAATCTGGCGGCAGAGCCAGCTTTACATGGTGACGGCCGTGGAACAGAGAGGCAGAAAGAAGCTGAGAGCAAGAATATCAGCCAGAGTCTACCAGGCAAGGTATGGTAATGAGAGCACCTAAGGGTGCCAACCAAGAAAAGTGAAAGCACACTAAGTCCTCAGGCCAGAAGAAGCAGGGGCAGAAAGGTGGAGGAAGCGGCAGGGTGTGCTCACGAAGGCACCCTCAGAGAAAGAGAATGGCTTCCACTGAGGCAGGAGTAAGGCAGAACAAAATGAATCATGGGTTTTGTACCTAGCACAACTACTGATAAATGAGAGATACCACCAGGAGATGAGAGGGGGGAGAGAGAACACTGACTATGAAAGGTAATTTGTTCCATTCAACTCTTTGCACTTCAGTTCCCTCAGTGAATAAAAGAATATGACTGTTTTATCAACAAATATTTATTTGTAAAGCATCAGTAAATCTAAAACATTACAAAGAACAGTACAAAACTCAGAAAGTTTGCGGCACAGCATTTAATTGTAGTAACTAACTGACAGACCTAAACTCTATTATTCTTTCTAAGAAAGGGGATATACTGGCTGTAGCCAAAGCATACATTTTAGGACAGTTAATATGTGTTGCTATTTTTTAATACCTTTTTTTAAAAAACTTTCAGGAAACAATAACAAAAGCACTGCAATAGTACTTCTTCATCCAAGGCAACCAAACAGCTTGGACAAGGGGTAATACTGAGCTGCCCAGACCATCTACTGGGAAAGCAACTGCACTGGCAAGCCACCCCCTTCAGAAGTTACTTACAGCACTGTGGAATGAATACCAGGTATTTATAAAGAAAAGAAGTGTATCATAATTAACTAGTAAGTAATTAACAATTTCACTGAATTTTAACACAAATATAAAATTACTGCCATATTTTAAATTTGAATAATAATTAGCCTTTGCAGGACTCCCTTGAGGAAAATAAAAATTAATCTTCCCTAAATACATATGAAGTAACTAAAGGGAATTAAAATGTAAACTGTGGGGCAACTAAAGGCAACGTAGTACCCTGGAATGGATCCTGGAACAAAAATACGGTATTAATGGAAAAACTAGATAAATCCAAATAAACTCTGCAGTGCAGGTAATTGTATCACACCAGAGTAAGTTCCTTAGTTTTAACAGATAAACCAAGATTATGTAAAATGTTAACACTAGGAAAGCTAAAGGAATGTGAAAACTCTACCATCTTGCCAAGTTTTCTGTAAATCTAAAATTACTCCAAAATAAAAAGTTTATTAAGAAAATCATCCTGGAGTCATAAAAACTAGATCCCCCAACTTCTCATTCAGCTTCAAGCTGTAACTGATACTGGGCTCACAGTATTCAAGAGAAAAAAGTTCTCTACTGGACACCACAATCTACAACTATGTGTAGGAAAAAGCCCTACTTCCAGGAAAACACTATGCAATAATTCAATGGCACAAATTGTTACTGGCATTACTCCAAGAGTTTGGAAACTAAAAATAACTTCCATATTAAAAAGGAAATAAATATTTCGTAGGCACACTGCATAAGACAGAAATTATTCAATTTCAATTCATTGCTAATGAGAAGTTAAACACTCTCTGAAATAAAAATGGTTGTGTTTCCATGCTAGCATAATCCAACAAATCAGTTCATAAACCTATAGGATCGAAAAGTCCAACCGAGAGATATATCAGACACAACACACAGAAGCAACCTATACTAGCACCAAATATACATAAAATTACTAATTAAGTCAAGAAAAACACTCAAATTAAGCTAATTTCACATTTACGATTATGATTAAAAGTGGAAATATGATATACATGATTAATAAGAACTAATCAAGCAGCTTATCATTCAAATATAATGATATAGGTGGGCTGGAAGTAAAAAGATAGAAAAAGACCATACTAATCAAGAGAAAGCTAAAGGAGTGGTTGTATTAGTATTTAACAGAATTCCAGAAAGATGGAGGATTCCAGAGGCAGAGGGATTACTTCTCTCCCAGAAAAACTAGCTAGAGGCCAGCGGAGACTGTGAAGGGCTGCTCTGGAGCTCAGGACACCAGGGAAGGGGAGACACCACCCACACCAGAGAGGGCTGAAGGAAAGGGGTCTCAGCAGGTAGGAAAATCCCGTGAGTAAAGCCGCAAAAGCAGCAGGGGGCGCCCTTGCCCCCACCTATGGAGCAAAGAGCAGTCTGTGGTCTGCACTGGCTGTGGACTGAGGGGCTACAGGGGTCCTCTTCCCCAAGAAAGGGGGGAGGGACACAGCCTACAGCAAATTCAGATTTGGCCAGAAAGCTGGTCTGCTGCCGTGGAGGGCTCACACACCTCCAGGCCAGGTCGAGCACTGTGTGCACTGAGCCAGTGGGGAGCTGAAGATAATTTGCTTTCTCCAACAGCCTGCATCCTGTCCCAGCTGGTAGAGGAGGAGGGGGGGGGGGTGCCCGCCAGGGAGGAGAACAGCTTCTGAGAAAGTGTGTTTGTGAGGCTTGGCCAGCCCTGAGCACACTGCTTCTGCACCACCATCCACCTGAGGAGGGCTACTGAATGCATTCCCAGCACGGGGGGCCTGAGCTCGCTGCGCGGCCTGCCAAAGAGCACCGCTGCTGGCAAGACCAGAAAAGTCAAGAAAAGGGAAAAATAATGAGAGAGGCAAGCAGATGCCTTTACTGCCATCCTCTCCAAAGCCCTTGGAAACTGGCCTATACCCCATTACTGGTTCCTTAGCCCTGGTTTGAGGAGTTTAACAGGGGCAGTCCTTAATACCCAGAACAAGGTGAAACAGAGTCAAAGAACAGTGACAGCACACAGCTGCGAAGCAGTAAATCCCTAGGCAAGAGAGAAACTGAACATGAGAGTAAACTCAGCATCAGAGTCAGATACCTAGACTTCAGCAAAAAATTACAAGCCAAAAATGGACAAAAGATTTAAATGGACATTTCTCCAAAGAGGAAATACAAATGGCCAAAAAAGCACATGAAAAAATGTTCCATACCACTACCTATTAGAGAAATGCAACTCAAAACAAGGAGATAAAATCTAACACTGCACAGAACAGCCATTATTTAAAAAAAAAAAAAAAGACAACCGTAAGTGCTGGAGAGGATGTAGAGAAACAGGCACACTCCTTCACTGTTGGTGGGATTGTAAAATGGTACAGCCTCTGTGGTAGACAGTTTGGCGGTTCCTCAGGAAGCTACATATAGAAATGCCATATGATCCAGCAATTCCTCTACTAGGAATATACCCAGAAGCACTAAAAACTATGACACAGACAGACATCTGCACATAAATCCTCATAGTGGCGTTACTCACAATTGCTAAAAGATGGAAACAGCCCAAGTGTCCATCAACCAATGAATGGATAAGCAAAATGTGGCATTTACATACGATGGAATAGTATGCTAAGAAGAAATGAAAATGGGACATATGATAACATGGACGAATCTTGAAGACATTATACTAAGCGATGCCAGACATTGAAGGTCAAATATTGTATGATCTCATTAATATGAACTACATACAAAGAATAAACACATGGAGTTAAAACCTAGCGTATAGGTTATTAGGAGATAAGAGGAGGGCTGAGAAGAACTACTGATGCTTAATGTACACAGAAGTTTTAATCAACTTGACTGTAAAAGTGTGGAAACAGAGGTGATGACAACACATTATATTGAGTAGCAACTGGCTTATAAATGGGATTGTGGCTGAAAAGGGTAATCTGGGGAAGTAAGTGTCAATTGAAAAAAAAGCTAAAGAATAATCTAGGGACTGAATTACACAGTGAACCCAGAGATGGATGCTAATTGTGGTCAAGGTTACAAATGCAAGAGTGTCCTTCTGTGAGCTAGAGCAGATGTATATCACTGGGAGAACTGTGGAGAAGCAAGGGAAAACTACAACTAGTGTGACCTATAGACTGTGGTTAACAGCAATACTATAATATTATTGCATCAATGCCAAAGATGTACTGTGTTGATAATAGAGGTGTATGGAAAAAGTATGCCAAATATGCTATGGACCATAGTTGGTGGTAACAGTCTGATGATGTTATCTCAGAATCTGTAACAAATGTTCCACGACGGTGTGGTGTGCTGGTGAAGGGGTATTGTGTGGGGATTCTACCCATGCGTATGCTTGTTTTGCAAGCTCACAACCTCTGCAGTAAGAGTATACGTCTAAAAAATAGAGTGGATTGGGAGAAAAATACACCAAATGTAAGGTAGGGACTATATTTAGTAGAAATATTTTGACAATGCTCTTGCGTAGTTTGTTACAAATGTTTCACAACAATGCAAAGTGTTGGTGGAGAGATGATGTATGAAACCCCTGTATGTTATGTATGTTTATTTTGTAAGTTCACAATCTTTACTATACACTTATTGTTTATGCATATTTGTGTATGAATGATATCCTTTAATAATAAATATAGTAAAAAAAAAATTACAAGACAGTGGCTTGGAGGAGAATGTAGAAGTGAAGACTATCAAAAAGGGTACCAAAGGAAGTGGATGTGGCTCAAGCAATTGGGCTCTCTACCACATGAGAGGTCCAGGGTTCGATGCCCAGGGTCTCCTGATGAAGGCAAGCTGACCCACGTGGATTGCTGGCCCGCACAGGAGGGCTGGCCGGCATGGGAGTGCTGGCCCGCACAGCAAGCCGGCCTGAGCAGAGAGCTGGTGCATCAAGATAACGCAACAAAAAGAGACACAAAGGAGACCAGGGAGCTGAGGTGGCGCAAGAGATTGAGCACCTCTTTCCCACTCCGGACAGTCCCTGAATCAGTTCCAGGTGACGCTAGGGAGAATACAAGCAGACACAGAAGACCACACAGCAAATGGACACAGAAAGCAGATAACAGGTGGGGGGGGGGGGGGGGGCAGGATAAATTTTAAAAAGAGTACCAAAAAAGTTTTAAAAAATGGACAAAAATGAGATATGACATATGAAAGCTAAAATATAAAATGGCTAAAGTAAGTAAAGCCTTTACAGTAATAAGACTGAATGTTAATGGATTAAATTCCCCAATCAAAAGACATAGGCAGACAGAATAAGTAAGAAAACATGAGCCAACTATATGCTGTCTGCAAAAGATACACCTTAGACCCATGCATGTAAACAGACTGAAAACAAAGGGATGGAAAAAGATATTTCACACAAATAGTAACCAAAAGACAGCAGGGGTAGCTATCCTGGTGTTACATAAAACAGAGTTTAAATGCAAAAACAGAAGATATGGAAGGCCATTATATATTAATACAATGGGCAATACACCAGGAAGGAGAAACAGTCATAAATATCTTATGCACCTAACCATGGTGCCCCAAAATACATTAGGCAAACTCTGGTAAAACCAACAGGAGAAACAGATGTCTCTACAAAAATAGTAGGAGACTTGAACATGCCACTCACATCATTAGTTAGAACAGCTAGACAGAAGACCAACAACGAGACAAAGAACTTGAAAATGATAAACAAGCTGGACCTGAAAGACATATACAGAACACTGCACCTCAAATCAGCAGGTTATACATTCTTCTCCAGTGCCCATGGATCTTTCTCCAGGATAGACCACATGTTGAGTCACAACACAGCTCTCAATGAATTTAAGAAGAGTGAGATGATACAAAGCACCTTCTCAGATCACAACACAATGAAACTGGAAATCAATAATAGGCAGGAAGAGGGGAAATTTTGCAAATATATGGTGGCTAAACAATACACATAATCAGTGGCTAAAAGAACAAATTGCAAGGGAAATTAGATGTCTCAAGATGAGTGAAAACGAGAATACAACTTAGCAAAACTTATGTGATATAGCAAAGGCAGTGCTGAGAGGAGAATTTATAGCCCTAAATGCCTATATTAAAAAAAGAATAGCTAAAATCAAACATCTAATGGAACAATGGGAGAAACTAGAAAGAACAGCAAATCAATCCCAAATCAAAGGGCAGAAATAAATGAAACTGAGAAAAAATCAATAGAGAAAATCAACAAAATGAAAAGCTCCTTCTTTGGAAAAAAAAAAACAATAAAATTGACAAATGCTTAGTAAGGCTAACAAAGAAAAAGAGAAGATGCAAATAAATAAAAATCAAGAATGAAAGGAGGGACATTACAATTGGTACCACAGAAATAAAAAGGATCATAAGAGAAAATTATAAGAATCTGTTAGCAAACAAATTAGACAACCTAGATGAAATGGACAAGTTCCTAGAAACATACCAACAACTCTGCATTGACTCTACAACAAATACAGGAACTCAACAAGCCAATCACAAGCAAAGAGATTAAATCAGTCATCAAAAATTCCAACAAAGAAAAGTCCAGGACCAGATGGTTTCACAGGTGAATTCTAACAAACACTTCAAGAAGAATTAATACCAATCCTGTTTAAACCCTTCCAAAAAACTGAAAAGGAGGGAAAATTCTATGAAGCCAACATCATGCTAATTCCAATGCCAGATAAATAAAGACAGTACATGGAAAGAAAATTACAGACCAATCTCTGTAATGAACATAGATGCAAAAATTCTCAACAAAATACTTGCAAACAGAATCGAACAGCATATCAAGAGAACTATACATTATGATCAAGTGGGTATTACTCCTGGTATGCAAGGGTGATTTAACATAAGAGATCAATTAACCTAATACACTATATTAACAAATGAAGGGAAAAAAAACACATGATCATCTTGATCCATGCAGAAAAGGCATTTGACAAAATACAGCATCCTTTCTTGATAAAAACACTCTGAAAGACAGGCATAGAAAGAAAGTTCCTCAATATAACAAAGGGAATATTGTGAAAATCCCATAGCCAACATCTTACTCAATGGGGAGAGTTGAAAGCTTTCCTTCTAAGCTCAGGAACAAGACAAGGATGCCCACTATCACCTCTGTTATTCAACATTGTGCTAGAAGTTCTAGCTAGAGGAATTAGACAAGAAAAAATAAACAAAAGGCATCCAAATTGGAAAAGAGGAAATAAAATTTACTATTCACAGAGGACATGATCCTATACTTTGAATTTTGACAAAGCAGACTTCAGAGCCAAGAAAATTACCAGGGATAAGAGGGACATAACCTCATAATAGAATGCATCAATTTACCAAAGAGATATATCATCTTAAGTGTATATGCACCAAACAACAGAGCTTCGAAATACATGGAGCAAAAACTAAACAAAGTGTAAGGAGAAATCAAGAAATCCACAATTTGTTTGAGACTTCAACTTTCCTCTCTCAGCAACTGATAAAATGTAAGACAAAAAGTTGGCAAGTTTAAAAGAAAATCAACCTGGATCTAACTGACATTCAGAGAATGGTCTATATAATAGGAGTAAAATACACATTTTTTTTTTATTGACTTTGTAATAATATTACATCAAAAATATATATGTGAGGTCCCATTCAACCCCACTCCCCCACCCCCCCTCTCCCCCCCCAACAACACTCGTTCCCATCATCATGACACATCCATTGGATTTGGTAAGTACATCTTTGGGCACCTCTGCACCTCATAGTCAATGGTCCACATCATGGCCCATACTCTCCTCCATTCCATCCAGTGGGCCCTGTGAGGATTTACAATGTCCGGTGATTGCCTCTGAAGCACCATCCAGGGCAGCTCCATGTCCCAAAGACACCTCCACCTCTCATCTCTTCCTGCCTTTCCCCATACCCATCGTCCACCATGTCCACTTTTCTCAATCCAATACCACCTCTTCTATGTGGACATTGGATTGGTTGTGTCCATTGTACCTCTATGTCAAGAGGAGGCTCAAATTCCACATGGATGCTGGATGCAATCCTCCCATTTTCAGTTGTAATCACTCTAGGCTCCATGGTGTGGTGATTGTCCTTCTTCAACTCCATCTTAGCTGAGTTAAAATACACATTTTTAAGTGCATAGATAGCATTCAACAAAACATCATAAAACTTTAAAGTTTCTGAAAGAATTAAAATTATACAAAGCATGAACTCTGACCATAATGGAATCAGACTAGAACCCAAGAACAGAGAAATAATAGGAAATTAAACACCATATTTCTAAATAACATGTGATGCAAAGACAAAAACTCAAGGGAAATTAGAAAATACTTTGAATGAAAACCTAAGTACAACATGAAATTTATGGGATGCAGCATAAGTATAGCTTAGAGGAAAATTAGTAACATGAACGCTTACATTTTTAAAAAGAAGAAAGGGCTCAAGAAATCTAAGCTTGTGTCTTTGGGAATTAGTAAAAGAAATTAAGATAAACCCAAAGCAAGTAATAAAACAGAGTAAAAAAGAAAAACAATGAAACTGAAAACAGAAAAATAGAGAAAAAGATCAATACAATTGAAAGCTAGTTCTCTGTAAAGATCAAAAAAACTGAGAAACCTCTAGCAAGACTATCAAAGAAGGAGAGGAAAGAAATTACCAATATTGAGAATCAAAGACATCACTACACAACCCCATAGATATTATAAGGCTAGCATGACACGGATATCAAAACCAGACAAATACAGTACAAAAAAACTACTGACAAATATCACTTATGAAAATACATGTAACTATTCTCAATCAAAATCAGCAAAATAAATCCAGCAATTTATTATATATCCAAAAAATTCAATGTGATCCACAATGTTAACAGTCTATAAAGAAAAACCATATGATCATATCGAATGACTCAGAAAACTTAAAATTTTTCTGAATATCAATAAAAATTTTGATAAAATTTTATCAATAAAAATTTAAAAAACAAAAAAACCTTAGCAAACTAGGAATAGGAAAGAACTTCCTCAACCCAAAAAAGGGCAACTACAAAATATCTACAGCAGACATACTTAATGGTGAAATACTGAATGCTTTCCCCCTAAGATCAGAACAAGGTAATAATGTCAATTCTCACCACTCCTATCTGACAACATACTAAAAATTCTATCCAGTGCAATAAAGCAAGAAAAGGAAGTAAAAAGCATCCACATTTGAAAACAAGGGGGTAGGGGGAGAAACTGTCTCTTTTCACAGACAACAGGATAGTCTACAGAGAAAATCTCACTGAATCAATAAAAGAACTCCCAGAATTAATACACAAGTTTAGCAAGGCCAAAAGGCAGACGATGAAGATATAAAAATTGATTATATTTCTATTACTAGTCATGAACAACTGGAAACTGAAATCTAAAACACCACAATATAGAACAGCTCAAAAAATAAAACACATGTAAATTTCACAAAACATGTACAGGATCTGTATGCTAAAAACTGTAAAACACTGATAAAAGAAATGAGAAGACCAAATACATGGAGACATACAGTGATCATGAATTGCTAAACATAACATAGTAAATATGTCAATTCTCCATCAAATTGATCTATAAGTTTAAGATAATTTCAGGAAGCAGACTTGGTCCAGTGGTTAGGGCGTCTGGCTACCACATGGGAGGTCCACGGTTCAAACCCCAGGCCACCTTGACCCATGTGAAGCTGGCCCATGCGCACTGCTGATGTGTGCAAGGACTGCCGTGCCACGCAGGGGTGTCCCCACGTAGGGGAGCCCCACGTGCAGGGAGTGCGCCCCATAAGGAGAGCCGCCCAGAGCGACAGAAAGTGCAGCCTGCCTAAGAATGGCGCCGCCCACACGGAGAGATGACACAACAGGATGACGCAACAAAAAGAAACACAGATTCCCGGTGCCGCTGACAACAACAGAAGCGGACAAAGAAGACAACGCAGCAAACAGACACAGAGAACAGACAACTGGGGAGGGGGGTTGGGGGGGGAGGGGAGAGAAATACATTTTAAAAATCTTAAAAAAAAAAAGACAATTCCAATCAAAATCCTTGCAGAGTTTTGTAGATAGAGACAAGATGATTTAAAGAGGTATATGGGAAAACTAACTAAAAGAGTCAAAAACAACTTCAAAAAAATAATAATGAAGTAGAAGTCGCCCTTCTTGATTTTAAGGCTTATGGTAATCAAGGTAGTGTGGTTCTGACAAAGATCAATAGAAGGAAATGTAGTCAAGAAACAGGCCCACAAAAAAATGCCAGTCAATTTGTGACAAAGGCAAAAAGCCAATTCAATGAAGAAAGGATAGACCTTTAAACAAATGGTGTTGGAGCAATCTGACATTCATACACAAAGTAAAGTGAGTCCCTACCTAAATATCATGCTATGTACGATATTAAGTCAGAACAAAGCACAGATCTAGACTGTAGGTATATGGTGGAACAAGAAGCTCCAGGAATCAGTATCTCTGTCAAAATCATTAAATAAATTAGAAGGAACTGTCCGAATCAACCATTTTGAAACTCTAGAGTCTAGTGCAATATTCCATAGCACCAAAGAAAGAGCTGGAGGAAGAAGCTGATAAACTGTGGTATGTATCAGTAAATTACACCCTTCATGTAGCTGCTATCACTATCATCCACCATCCCACACCACACAGCATGCAGCAGTGTGAACTACAACCCCAGTTCCTGGTGACGCTTGCTGGTGCCAGGGTAGGCCATAAGGACCAAGTCTTCTGAGTGTGTGTGATATGACAGCTAATTGTTACTCCTGAACAGCTACATCAGATAACTGGAGGGCTGGTTCTGAGGGTGGGCACTGTTCTAAGAAACCTGAGGCAAAAGTGGCAGAGGAGTCTTAGAAAGGAAGGATCTTTATTTTCTCTCTTTTCTTTCCATTTCCATTTGGGAGCAAAAAAACCAGAACAAACAAAACTGAAAAAGTAGCAAACTGCAAAAAAAAAACAACAACAAACAATCCCAGGGTTGTGGGAAAACTAGACTTACAGTATTAGAGTAATAAAATGCGTAGAACGTCCAGTTCTCAACAACAAATCACAAAACACACAAAGAAACAGGAAAGTATGGTGCACTCACAGGAAAAAAAAGACTTTGCCAGAAACCATTCCTGAAAAAAGTCACGCATTGGAATTATTAATCAAAGACTTTATATCAACTGTCTTAAATATGTTCAATGAGCTATAGGAATCCATATACGAATAAATAAAAATAGGAAAATGTTGACAGAGCAAATACAAAGAGATGAAAACTATAAAAAAAATAAAGTTTGCATCTGCAAAGTACACTAATTTAAATGGGAAACTCATTAGATGAATTTAGTAACAAACATGAACAAGTAGAAAAAAGGAACAGTGAACCTGAAGAAAAGACAGACGAAATTATCCAGTTTGAGGAGCCAAAAGAATAATGGCCAAAAAAAAAAAATAGACTCTGAGGGACCCATAGGACACCATCAAGTGTACTAATACACGCATCAGGGAAACGGACTTGGCTCAACGGATAGAGAGTCCATCTACCACATGGGAAGTCCAGGGTTCAAATCCAGGGCCTCCTGACCTGTGTGGTGAGCTGACCCACGCGCAGTGCTGATGCATGCAAGGAGTGCCATGCCACGCACAAATGTCCCCCATGTAGGGGAGCCCCACGCACAAGGAGTGGGCCCTGTAAGGAGAGCCACCCTGCGTGAAAAAAAGTGCAGCCTGCCCAGGAGTGGCGCCACACACACGGAGAGCTGACGCAGCAAGATGACACAACAAAAAGACACAGATTCCCATGCTACCTGACAAGAATGCCAGCGGAAACAGAAGAACACACAGTAAATGGACACAGAGAGCAGACAACTGGGGGGGAGGAGAAATAAATAAGTCTTAAAAAAAAAAAAAATTACGCATCATTGGAGTCCCAAAAAGACAGGAGAGAAAAGGGCAAAAAAAGTATTTGAAGAAATAATGGCTGAAAACTCCCCCAATTAGACTCCCAGAGATCTAACCCCTAGATACATTACAGCAAAACTGTCCAAAAGAGAAAGCACTTTGACAGCAAGAAAGATGCCATCTGTCACATGAAAAGAGTTCCCAAATAATAACAATGGATATCTCATCAGAAACCATGGGGGCCAGAAATCAATGTTATATCACATTTAAAGTCCTTCAAAAAGAAAAAGTCAACAAGTTTGTATCCAGCAAAATTTTTAAAAAATAAAGGAGAAATTAAGACATTTACACATAAAGAAGAGTCTATTACCTGAAGATCTACCCTACAAGAAAGGAAGACCCTCAAGTTGAAATTAAAGGACATTAGAAAAGAGAGAAAAGGGACATTAGACAGTAACTTGAAGCCTTAAGAAGAAATAAAAAACATTGGCAAAGGTAATTACATAATAAATATAAAATCCTGTGTTACCCTACTTTTGGTTTAAAACTGCTTCCCCTCCCTCCACATGACTTAACAGGCAAATGTGTATATTAATGTTTAAAACCTTTGTCAATGGGCATATAGTATATAAAGATGTAATCTGACACAATAACAATCTAAAGGGGAAGGGACGCTAATATATAGGAGTAAAAAGTTTGTATACTATTGAAAACAGGTTGATATTAGTCAAACTAGGTTGTTATTAGTTTAAAACAGTCACTGCAATTACAAAGGTAACCAGTAAGAAAATAATGGAAACGAAGAGAAAAGGTAAGAAGGGAATCAAAACAGTACACTACAAAAAAAGCAACTAAGTACAAAAATAAGGCAATGATGGAGTAGTTGAGAACACAACCCAAACAAATACACAACACAGAAAACAAAAAAAGAGCTAAATGGCAGAACTAAATTCCTTCTTCACAGTTATTATCTTCAATGTCAAAGGATTAAACTCTCCTATTAAAAAAAGAAGTATGGCAGAATTAATGAAAAACTATGATCCATATATATGTCATCTACAAGAGATGCATTCTAGGTACAAAGACACAAAGAGGTTGGAAGTAAAAGGGTGGAAAAAGATAACCCATGCAAAGTGTAATCAAATAGCCTTGTTCTGTAAACACACAACTTAAGTAATAAAGGGGAAAAAAGATAGCTGGAGGGGCTATATTATCATCAGACAAAATAGAGCTTAAGTGAACAAAGATTAATAGGGACAAAGAAGGGCAGTATATATGGATAAAAGGTTCAATCCAGCAAGAAGATCTAACAACCATGAACATATATGCACCTCAGAACAGAGCCCCAAATACATGAAGCAAAAATTGACAGAACTGAAAGACTAGTAAAATTCTAAAATAAGTTGGATACATCAATATACAACTTTAAATAATAATAGAAGATCAATAAGAAACAGAGGACCTGAATACCAACCAAATGAGACCTAATGGACACATACAGAACTCTCTACCCAACAACATCAGAATACACAATCCCATCACTTGCACATGGAATATTTTTAAATGGGAAAATTTACAAATACATGGAAATTAACATATGACTAAACAACCAATGGATTAAGGATAAATCATAATTGAAATAAAAAATATCTGAGATTAATGAAAACATACAAAATATCAAAACTTATGGCAACGGGTGCAGTGAAAGTAGTGTTCAGATAGAAATTTATAGCTCTTGATGTTTATATTTAAAAAGGTCATAAAACAAAACTTAACTCATACCTCAAGAAACTAGAACAAGAGCAAACTAAACTCAGTCACCAAGAAAGGAAGAACTAAAAATATTAGGGTAGACTTGATACTGATGAATATGCTTAGGAGCCTGCGTGCCTGAAATTTCAACTAGGCCTAGAACTGCAGGGTGCCTAAGAGTTACCTCCTGAGAGTCTCCATGTTGCTCAAATGTGGCCACTCTCTAAGCCAAATTCAGCATGTAAATGCATTACCTTCCCCCCAGCATGGGACATGACTCCCAGTGATGAGCCTCCCTGGCGCCGAGGGATTACTACCACTAACTAACTGGTGATGCAACTAGAAAAAGACCTTGAATAAAAGGGAGAAATGGTAAAGACAAATGAGTTTATAAGGCTAAGAGTCTTCAAAAGAGAGTCAGGAGGTCATCAGAGGGGTTGCGCTTATGTACGCCTCAGCATACCCAGAGACAGCCAAAGTAGATACAACCCCAGGTACTGGTGCTCCTGAGGGTTACAAAGACACACAGGTTCTACGGCCCTGGCAGATGATTCTGGAGTTCAGTGTCTTGTAAGTGGGCCCTATTTTGGAATTTGTGTTTCTGAGTGTGATGGAGTTGGACTCAGATGTGACCTTTCTACACATGCCTCTTCTGTCACTTTTACTGAACCTGTAGTTGGTGCTGGGGTTGGTGTATACTCAGGAGACTTGAACCTCTGGACTGGCCATGTGCCAGCTGGGCCCTGAGCCTCAGAAGAATTGCAACTCCTACTCTCTGGTTCATTGGACTTACCCAGGTCAGCTAACAGGGAGGTGAAGATGGTCAGTCACCAAACCTGGGGAAAGAGAGTGCCTACAACTGCAAACAGGAGAATCTCTTCCATCAACCATGTGGAGCTGACATTACCATCCCAAGGTCCACAGGATGGAGGAATAAAATATGGATTAGAGTGGACTTACTGGTATTCTACTATACAACTACTATGACTAGTAATGGAAGAAACTGTAGCATTGATCTGGAGAAAGTGGTCAACATAACTGCTGAGGGCAGGGAGAGGGAAGAAGAGATGTGATGTGGGGGCATTTTCGGGACCTGGAGTTGTCCTCAGTGATATTGCAGGAACAGATGCTGGACATTAAATATTCTGCCATAACCCACTAAATGTACTGGGGGAGAGTGTAAACTACAATGTAAATTATTATCCATGCGGTACAGCAGTGCTCCAAATGTATTCACCAAATGCAATCAATGTGCCACAATGATGAAAGAGGTTGTTGATGTGGGAGGAGGGGGGGAGGATATATGGGAACCTCTTATATTTTTTAATGTAACACTTTTTGTGATCTACGTATTTTCAAAAAACCACAATTTAAAAAAATAAATAATTTTTAAAAATATTAGGGCAGAAATAAATGAAATAGAGGACAGAAAAAGAATAGAGAGAAATCAACAAAACTAAAAGGTGATTTTTTGAAAAGATGAATAAAATAAAAAACTTTTAGCCAGACCAGTAAAGAAAAAAAGATAAAGTAAACAAAAACAATCAGGAATGAAAGTGGGGACATTACCACCAAATATAAAGATATTAAAGGGACGATTAAAGGATACTATGAACAATTATATGCCAACAAATTTGAATATCTATGTAAAAAAAAATTCCTAGAAACATAAAAATTTCCTAAAGTGACACAAAAAGAAATAGAAAATGTCAACAGACCAATAACTAGAAAAGCCCAGAACTAGAAGCTTTCACTGCTAAATTCTACCAAACATTAGGAGAAGATATTCCACCAATCCTTCTCAAATTCTTCCAAAAACTACAAGATGAGGGATTTCCTTACGTATTTTGAGGCCACCATTTCCCTGAAACCAAGCACATAAAAACAGGACAAGAAAATAAAACTATAGACCAATATTCCTCATAAATATAAATGCAAAAATCCATAACAAAATACTAGCAAACCAAATCCAATGGTATAGTAAAAGGATCATTCACCATGACCAAGTGGAATTTATTCCAGTAATGCAAGGATGGTTCAACATAAGAAAACTAGTCAATGTAAAACACCATATTTATAGGATGAATGAAAAAAACCCAGACCATCTTATCAATACATACAGAAAAGGCATTTGACAAAATCCAGCATACTTGCATGATAAAAACACAAACAGAAACACAGGAATAGAAAGGAACTTTCTCAATATGATAAACAGCATTTATGAAAAGCATACAGCAAGTATATTAAATGGTGAAAGACAGTACTTTCCCTCTAAGAACAGGAACAAGATCAGGATGCCCACTGTCACCACTGTTATTCAAAACTGTACTGGAAGTTCTAGCCAGCACAATGGGCAAGAGAAAGAAATAAAAGGCAACAAAACTGGAAGGAAAAAGTCAAACTAGCCTTATTTGCAGATGACATGACCCTATATAGAGAAAATCCCAAGGGATCCACATGAAAGCTACTAGAACTAATAAATGAATTCCACAAACTAGCAGGATACAAGATAAACACACACAAGTCAGGTGGGTTTCTATAACCAGTAATGAACAATATGAAAAGGAAAACAAAAATATTCCATTTATAATAGGAGTAAAAAAATTTTGTTTAAACTGGGAACAAATTTAATCAACAAGATGAAAGACTTATATGCTGAAAACTATAAAACATTACTGAAAGAAATTAAAGAAGATCTAAATAAATGGAAAGACAGCCCATATTCAAGGACTGGAACACTTAATATTGTTAAAATGTTGATACTGCCTAAAGTGATGTACAGATTCAATGAATCCCTATCAAAATTTCAGTAGCCATTTTTGCAGAAGTGGAAAAGCTGACCCTCAAATTTATATGGAATTTAAGTCTTGATTAGCCAAAATAATCTTGAAGAAAAAGAACAAAGTTGGAAAACACCTATTTCCTGATTCAAAAACTTAATCCAAAGCTTCAATAATTAAAACAGTTTGTTACTGGCATAAAGAAAGACATACAGACCAATGGACCAGAACTGAGAGTCCTGAGGTAAATCCAACATATCCATGGCCAGTTGATTTTCGACAAGAATCCCAAGTCAATGCAATAGGGAAAAAATGGTCTTTTCAACAAATGGAAATCCACATGCAAAAGAATGAATGTTTTCTCAACAAAATACTTGCAAATAAAATGCAACTGCATATCAAAAGTATTTATACACCATGACCCTGTGGAATTTTTTGTTGTTGTTGGTTTCTGAGGTACAGGGGCCAGGGATTGAACCCAGGACCTTGTATGCGGGAAGACAGTGCTCAACCACCAAGCCAGATGTGCTTCCCTGAGTTGGCTTTATCATTTGTTCTCCTTGTTCTTTTGTTCTTGTTTTTTCAGGAGGCATCAGGAACTGAACCTGCGACCTCCCATGTGGGAGGTAGGAGCTCAACTGCTTGAACCACATCTGCTCCCCAAAGTAGGTTTTATTTCTGGTATGCAAGTGTGGTTCAATATAAGAAAATCAATTAACCTAATACACCACACTAACAAATTGAAGAGAAAAAGCACATAATCATCTCAAAAGAGGCAGAAAAGGCTTTCAACAAAATCTAGCATTCTTTCTTGATAAAAGACTTCAAAGTTATGAAGAGAAGGAAAATTCCTTAATATGATAAAAGGCGTATATGAAAAACCTACAGCCAACATCATACTCAATGGGGAAAGCTGGAAAGCTTGCCCTCTAAGATCGGGAACAAAACAAGGATGCCCACTGTCACCACTGTTATTGTTCTAGAAGTTCCAGCTGGAGCAATTAGACAAGAAAAATAAATAAATAAATGGCATCTAAATAGATTGAGGGGTGATCAATTTTTTATTTTTTTGTCTTTTATTATTATTGGAATAATGAAAATACTTTAAAAATGACTGAGGTGAAGAAAGCACAACTATGTAATTATACTGAATACCACTGATTGAACCCTTTGATGAATTTATGTTTAATTAGTACGTATTAATAAAATTGATTTCTAAAAAAACAAAAATTGCTCTTTTTCTGATTATAAAAATTCATATTCTACATAGAAAAACCAGAAAGTTAATAAAAGTATGCATTAGAATAAGAAGGCTGCACATGATGTCAAAACCACATTTAATATTTTGATTTATTGACTTCTAGGCTTAAATATTTTTAAAATAGTTAAACTCATTCTGTAGAAATATTTTGTAGCCTGCCGTTTCACTAAAGCTTTCATTCATGTTAATAATATTTTTTTGGAAATTTTTTTTAAAAAAAGAATCCAAATAGGAAAAGAGGAAGTAAAACTTCCACTATTTGCAGATGACATGATCCTATATTTAGAAAGTTCTGAAATGTCTTCAACAAAGCTACTTGAGCTAATAAACAACTTCAGCAAAGTGGCAGGATACAAGATCAATACAAAGAAATCAGTAATGTTTCTGTACACTAGTATTAAACAATCTGAGAAGGGAATCAGGAAAAAAACTCCATTTACAATAGCAACAAAAAGCCTCAAGCACCTAAAAATCAATTTTTTTTAAAGCTTTATTTTCTTTATTACCCACCCCCCAGTGTTTGCGGTCTCTGCCTGCTCATCTTCTCTTTAGGAGGCACCAGGAACCGAACCTGGGACCTCCCATGTAGGAAGAGAGGCACTCAATTGCTTGAGCCACCTCAGCTCCCTGGTTTGTTGTGTCTCTCACTGTCTTTCCTCTTTTTATCTCTGTTGCATCATCTTGTTGCATCAGCTTGCCACACGTGCCCATCACGCCAGCTCACCTTCTCCAGCAGGCACCAGGAACTGAACCTTGGGCCTCCCATCCGGTAGCAGAAGCCCAATCCCTTGAGCCACATCCACTTCCCATAAGAATCATTTTAAGAAAAGATATCCTATATTCAGAAAACTACAGAACAATGCTAAAAGAAATCAAAGATGTAAACAAATGCAAAGACATTCCATACTCATGGTATGGAAGACTAAATATCATGAAGATGTCAATCCTACCCAAACTGATTCACAGATTCAATGTAATACCAATCAAAATTCCAAATGCCTACTTTACAGAAATAGAAGAGGCAATTAGCAAATTTATTTGGAAGGGAAAGTGCACCCAAATAGCCAAAAGCATCCTAAAAAAGAATAGCGGGAAGTGGATTTGGCTCACCTGAAAGAGCATCTGCCTATCACATGGGAGGTCCAGGGTTCAAACCCAGGGCCTCCTGACCCTTGTGGAGCTGGCCTATGTGCAGTACTGATGCACGCAAAGAGTGCCGTGCCATGCAGGGGTGTCTCCCACATAGGGGAGCCCCATGAGCAAGGAGTGCACCCCGTAGGGAGAGCTGCCCAGTGCGAAAAAAGCGCAGCCCACCCAGGAGTGGCGCCACATACACAGAGAGCTGACACAGCAAGATGACCCAACAAAAAAGAGACGCATTTTCCCAGTGCTGCTGACAATACAAGCAGACATAGAAGAACACAGCAAATGGATACAGAGAGCACACAACTGATGGGGGTGGGGTAAGGGGAGAGAAATAAATAAATCTTTAAAAAAAAAAAAGAATAGCAACGTGGGAGGACTCTCACAGCCTGATATTGAGACATACTACAAAGCTACAGTGGTCAAAACAGCATGGTATTGGCATAAAGATACACACATTGATCAATGGAATAGAAGTGAGAGTCCAAAAATAAACCCTCACCTCTATGGCCAAATGGTTTTTGACAAAACCTACCAAGTCTGTGTTGACCAGGACAAAATAGTCTCTTCACCAAATGTGCTGGGATAATTAGATATCCATAACCAAAAAAATGAAAGAGGACACCTATCTCACAAGAATCAACTTAAAATGGATCAAAGTCCTAAATATAAAAGCCAGGACCATAAAACTACTAGAAGAAAATGTAGGGAAACATCTTAAAGATCTTGTGGTAGGTGGTGGTTTCTTGGACCTGTCACCCAAAGTACGAGCAACAAAAGAAAAAAATGATAAATGGGACCTCCTCAAAATTGAACACTTTTGCACCTCACAGGACTTTGTCAAAAGAGTAAAAAGGCAGCTAACCCAATGGGAGAAAATATTTGGAAAGCACACATCCAATAAGGGTTTAATATAATGATATATAAAGAGGTGCTATAACTCAATAATAAAGAGACAAACAACCCAATTGAAAAATGGGCAAAAGACTTGAGTAGACATTTGTACAAAGAAGAAATATCAGGTTGGTGCAATGGTAACTGCGGTTTTGCACTGCTGAAATTTGCTATTTGCTACTGGCATACATTTTTAAATAAATGTGGTTATGTTATACATCATTTTAATGTGCATTTCTCGCTTTATGCTTTTTTGCTAATGACTTATTAATTGTTGCTTATTTTATACTTATTTTAGACTATTGAAAGATGTGGGAAGCACATGTGGCTCAACTGATAGAGTATCCGCCTACCATACAGGAGGCCCAGGGTTCAAACCCAGGGTCTCCTGGTCCATGTGGTGAGCTGGCCCACATGACGCAACAAGGAGACACAGATTCCCGGTGCCGCCAAGAATGCAAGTGGACACAGAAGAACACACAGCGCATGGACACAAGGGAGCAGACAACGGGGGGAGGAGAGGGGAGGGGAGGGGGTAAGGGGAAGAGAAATAAATAAAATAAACCTTTAAAAAAAAAAAGATGTTACAAAAGCAAATCCGAGTGATTTTCTTATTTGAGTTCAAAATGGGGGTCATAAAGCAGCAGAGACAACTCGCAACATCAACAACGCATTTGGCCCAGGAACTGCTAATGAACATATAGTAAGCAGTGGTCAGGAAGTTTTGCAGGAAGCAGATGTGGCTGAATCAACTGGGCTCCTGCCTACCATACGAGAGGTCCAGAGGTCGATTCCCAGGGCCTCCTGGTAAAAGCAAGCTGGTCCGCACAGCGAGTTGGCCCACAGAGAGAGCTGGCCCATGCAGGAGAGCTGGCCCACATGGCAAGCTGGCCCAAGCGGAGAGCTGGCACAGCAAGATGATACAACAAAAAGACACAGAGAAGAGACTATAAGAGATGCAGGAGACCAGGAAGAGATTAAGCACCTCTCTCCCCCTCTGGAAGGTCCCAGGATCGGTTCCGGTGCCACCTAAAGAAAAGACAAGCAGACAGAGAACACACAGCGAATGGACACAGACAGGAGACGAGGTGAGGAGAGGGAATAAATAAGTAAATCTATCTTTTTAAAAAAAGAAGTTTTGCAAAGGAGATGAGGGCCTTGAAGGATGAGCCAAAAGAAGTTGACAACAATCAACTGAGAGCAATCACTGAAGATAATCCTCTTAAACTACACGAGAAGTTGCAGAAGAACTCAACGTCAACCATTCTATGTTCATTCAACATTTGAAGGAAATTGGAAAGGTGTAAAAGCTCAGTAAGGGGGTGCCTCAGGAGCTGACCGAACATCAACAAAATTGTCATTTTGAAGTGTCGTCTTCTCTTATTCTAAGCAACAACAATGAACCATTTCTCAACTGGATTGTGACATGAAACAGAAAGTCGATTTTATACAACAACCAGTGACAACGAGCTCAGTGGTTGGACCAAGAAGCTACAATACCACTACTGGTTATACACCCAGAAGAATGGAGAGCAGTAACACGAACAGATACCTGAACACCTCTATTCACAGAAGCGTTATTCACAGTTGCCAAAAGTTGGAAACAACCCAGGTGTCCATCAACCGATGAATGGATAAACAAACTGTGGCATATTCACACAATGGTATATTACGCAGCTGTAAGAAGAAATGAAGTTCTGAAGCATATGACAACATGGATGAACCTGGAGGACATTATGTTGAGCAAAGCAAGCCAGACACAAAAGGACAAATACTGTATGACTGCACTATTATAAACTAAAGATACTGCATAAATTTATCAAGGTAATAACTAGAAAATAGGTCACCAAAAAACAGAATGATGTTAGAGAACAGAAAGCTAAGGGTTAACCTATGCAGAAATAGTAAAAAGATTGTTTGTAAATGTTTAGAAATGAACAGAAATGGTGAAATCACATCACAACGTTTATAACTAGCAGAGCTATTATATGGGATGACAGTGGTTGAAAGGGAAAGTTAAGGACGTGTATATTACTAGAAGGAAAGTTAAAAAATGTTACATAGGACTGTATAACATAGTGAAACCTCATGTGAAATATGAGTATGGGTAATATGGCATTTATAAGACTGTTTTTTGTTTGTTTTAAGAATTATTTATTTCTCCCCCTCCCTCATTGTTTGTACTCAAGGTCTGCTGTGTCTGTCCATTGTAAGTTCTCTGTGTCTGCTTGTCTTCTTTTAGGGGGCATCAGGAACCAAACCAGGACCTCCCATGTGGGAAGGAGGCACCCAGCCGCCTGAGCCACATCTGCTCCCTGCTTGTTGGGTCTCCTCGATGTGTCTCATTGCGACATCTCATTGCATCAGCTCACCACACCAGCCCTTCACATAACCTCACTTCCTTACTTGCCTTCTTTAGGAGGCAATGGGAATCAAACCCAGGTCCTCCCATGTGGAAAGCAGGCACCTAACTCCTTGAGCCACATATGCTCCCCCATAAGACTGTTTTTACAAAATATAAATACAAATAAACTAGAGAGAAACAGAAGAGCAACTATGTACAGCAGGCAAAGCATAAAGATTGAAATTTGATGAGTTTTTTTGTTTTATTATTGCAATAATGAAAATGTCCTAGTAATGATTTAAACGATAAATGCATAACTATGTGGTTATACCAAATAAATTGTACACTTTGGATGGATTGTATGCTTTATTAACTTGTATCAATAAAATTAATTTGTTTAAAAAAATAATAAAAGAATGAATGTGGACCCCTACCTCTCACCACACATAAAAGTTATTTCAAAATGCATCAATGACCTAAATACAAGAGCTCAACCACACATAAAAGTTATTTCAAAATGCATCAATGACCTAAATACAAGAGCTCATACTATAAAACCCTTACTAAAAAACAGGGAAATAGTCAGGACCTTGTGGCAGGCAATGGATTTTTAGATTTTACTACAAAAGCACAAACAACAAATATAATAAATAAATAAAAGGGGACTTTAATAAAGTTTAATAATTTTATGCAAAGGACATCATCAAGAAAATGAGCAGAAAACCTACAGTTTGGGAGAAAATATTTGGAAACCATGTATCTGATAAGGGTTTAATATCCAGATTCACATACACCTCAACACTTAGGTGTATGATAATACACCTAAACAACAAAAAAGACCAACAACCCAATTAAAAAATGGACCAAGACAGCCACTGTGGAGAACTGTTTGGCAGATCCTAAAGAAGTTGACTATAGACTTGCCATGGGACCCTGCAATACCACTGCTAGGTACATACCCAGAAGAAATGAGAGCAGTGACATGTACAGATATCTGCACATTGATGTACATACCAGCATTATTCACAATAGCCAAAAGGTGAAAACAACCCAGGTGTCCATCAACTGATGAAGGGATAAACAAATTGTGGAGCATACACAAAATGGAATATTATGCATCTGTAAGAAGAAATGAAGTCGTGAAGGATATGACAACATGGATGAACCTGGAGAACATTATGTTGGTGAAGCAAGTCAGACACAAAAGGAAAAGTACTTTTCCTTTTGACTGCCCTATTATGAACTAAACATATTATGTGAAATATAAATATATTATGTGAAATATGAATATGGGTAGAATTGTATATATGAGACCATTTTTCCTTGAAATTGAACAAATGTAAGCCAATACTATATAATGTTAATATCAGACTGTATTAGTCAGTCAAAGGGGTGCTGATGCAAAATACCAGAAATTGGTTGGTTTTTATAAAGGGTATTTATTTGGGGTAGGAGCTTACAGTTACCAGGCCATAAACCATAAGTTACTTCTCTCAACAAAGTCTATTTTCATGTGTTGGAGCAAGATGGCTGCCGATGTCTATGAGAGTTCAAGCTTCCTGGGTTCCTCCCTTCCTGGGTCTGGCTTCTCTTTCCTCTGTGAGCTTACTTCCCGGGGCTCCAGCTTAAGGTTTCAGCATCAGACTCCAACATCAAAACCCCAACACTGAAAACCCTCAATTCTGTCCTTTGCCATGCCTTTTATCTGTGAGTCCCCACCCCTCAATGCCCTAATGACGTGGCTCAATCAAAGCCCTAATCATAACTTAATCATGCCCAGATACAGACCAGATTACAAACATAATCCAATTTCTATATTTGGAATTTATAACCATATCAAACTGCTACATAGACAAAAAAATATATTATACTAAGTGAAGGAGACCAGATACAGAGTACTACATATTGCATGATTCTATTTATATAAAATGTAAATAAAAATCAATTCACAAAGATGAAAGGTTAATTGTTATGTAGGTCTGAAGAAAGAATGCTAAGGGGTTTGGAGTTTTTCTTTTGGAGTAATGAAATTGTTCTAGAATTTTTAGGATGATGAATATACAACATTGTGATCAATCTAAAAGCCATTGGTTATATTCTTTGGATAGAATAGCCAGAAACAGGAGCTATGTAAAGTGGGAGAAGCATAGAAAGATTGAGAGATGAGGAATTTTCTTGTTTTTGTTTCTTTGTTTTTTTTGTATTATACCTAAATAACGAAAATGCTCTAATAATGACTGAAATGATGAATGCACAACTATATGATTATATGTGTACAATCAAATACCACTGATTGTACACCTTGCAGGAACTGTATGCTTTATTAACATGTATCAATAAAATAAATTTTTTTAAAAATGGACCAAGGTTGCTGGGAGAACTACATATTTGTATCTAAAAGAAAGAAAAAGACCCCTACCTCACACCTTATACAAAAATTAACTCAAAATGGATCAAGGACCTAAATATAAAAGCTAGAACCATAAACTCCTAGAATATTATGATGCAGGGAAACATGGTCAAGATCTTATGGAAGGTGGTAGTTTCTTAAACCTCACACCCAAAGCACAAGCAATGAAAGAAAAAAAATAGATAAAAGGGATAGCCTCAAAATTAAAACACTTTCACATTTCAAACGGCTTTGTTAAGATGATGAAAAGACGGCATACTCACTGGGAGAAAAGCTTCGGAAACCACATATCCACGTAAGTGTTTGATTTCCACACTCTTATAGAGATCACACAACTGAGTGAAAAAGAGACAAGCAGTGCAATTTTTAAAATGGACAAAAGACTTGAACAGACATTTGTCCAAAGAAGAAATACGAAAGGCCAAAAGGCACATGAAAAGATGCTCAACATCACTACCATCAGGGAAATGCAGGTTTAAACTCCAATGAGTTATTTCACACCTTGCAGAATGGCTACTATAAACAAAAAAGAAAACTACTAGTGCTGGAGAGAACGCAAAGAAATAGGAACACTCCCTCACTGTTGGTGGGAGTGTATAGATTGGTGCAGCCTCTGTGGAAGACAGTTTAGAGGTTCCTCAGGAAACTAAATATAGAACTGCCACATGATCCGGCAATCCCACTACTAGGAATATATTCAGAGGAACTGAAAGCAAGGACACACAGGTATCTGCACACTGATGTTCACAACTGCTAAAACATGAAACAACCTAAGCGCTCGTCAATTGATAAATGGATAAACAAAATGTGGTACATACACATGATGTAATACTATTCAGCCGTAATAAGAAATGAAGTGGAGATGCATATGACAACAAGGGTGAAACTTGAGGACATTATGTTGAGGGAATTAAGCCAGACACAAAAGGACAAATATTGTATGGTCTCATTAGTATGAACTAATATGATGAGTAAACTTGTGGAGTTCAACTCTAGAGTGTAAGTTACTAGAAGACAAGATATAGGCCGAGAAGGGGAAGCTGACACAATGTAAAACGTTTAACAAGGCTGACTGGAAACATGTGGAAACAGACAGTTGACAGTAACACATTACAATGAGTATAACTAACACTACTGACTTAAAACTGTGATTGTGGCTGAAAGGGGTAGTCTAGGAAGGTTAATATTAATTGAGAGGCAGCCAGAGGATAATCTAGAGACCGTATAACATAGTGATTGTGGTGGTAGGTGAGGATTGTGTTTACTAATACAAATACAAGAATGTTTTATTACAAGGTGTAAAGAAAATGGTGATACATGAGAAAAATATAACTAAGGTAACTTATCACCTATACTTAATATTGTAATATTCTTATTTCAAAGGCAAAGAACAGAGATACTATATCAATACTTTTTTTTTCTCTCCCCTTCCCCGCCGCCGCCCCCCCCCCGCCCCCCATTGTCTGCTCTCTGTGTCCATTCACTGTGTGTTCTTCTGTGTCCACCTGTATTCTTGTCAGCAGCACCAGGAATCTGTGTCTCTTTTTGTTGCATCATCTTGCTGCATCAGCTCTCCGTGTGTGTGGCGCCACTCCTGGGCAGGCTGCACTTTTCTCGCGCGGGGTAGCTCTCCTTACGGGGCGCGCTCCTTGTGCGTGGGGCTCCCCTGCACATGGGGGAGACCCCTACGCTGTACGGCACTCCTTGGGCGCATCAGCACTGTGCGTGGGCCAGCTCATCACATGGGTCAGGAGGCCCTGAGTTTGAACCCTGGACCTCCCATGTGGTAGGCAGAAGCTCTATCCGTTGAGCTAAATCCGCTGCCCCTATATCAATACTAACAATCAAAAAAAAAGAATATAGGAACTTAGTTTACGAGATGTAAATATCATCAAGCTTTTTTTTTCCATTTTCTTCATTAACAAGGAGACTTTCGTCATGTCTTTCAACTAATTTGTGCTCATTTATTCATCTTTCAGAATACCACAGAAACAAAGTAAGTTTGTTTGTAGAATTAAATAAATGAATTTTTTAAAGTAATGCTTCCATTATTTGTTAAGCAGCCTTTTGTCTGCCATTTTATTTTTTGAAAGTGAAATAAAGTATAGGTGAAGGATCTGAAATCAAGGAAGATATTCAAATGGCCAATAAGTGTATGAAAAGATGTTCAACATAATCAGCCACTAGAGGAAACAAATTAAAACCACAATGAGCTTCACACCCACTAGTATGGCTATTATTTTAAAAACTGAAAATAACCAGTACTGGCAAGGAGGTGAGAAGTAGGAGCACTAGTACATTGTTGCTGGGAATGTCAAATGGTACAGCCCTTGTGAAAAGTTTGGCAGTTCCTAAGAAAGTTACACAAAGAAATACCTTATGACCAGCCAATTCCATGCCTATGTATATCCCCAAAAGCAATGAAAGCAGGGTCTCAGACAGATATTTGTACACCATAATTATCACACCATTATTCACAACTGCCAAAAGGTGGAAGCAACCTAAGTGTCCCTCAACAGATGACTGGATAAACAAAATATAGTGTATCATACAATGAAATATTATTCAGCCATAAAAAGTTGTACAGTGTTGGTACATGCTACAACATGGATAAATTTTAAAAGCATGTTGAGAGAAATAAGGCAGACACAAAATGACAAATATTGTATTTGTCTTCTATGAAATACTTAGAATAAGCAAATTCATAGAGCCAGAAAGCAGAACAGCGGTTATCAGGGATACAAGGGAGGGGAGAATGTGCTGCTATTGCTAAATGAACTTGAGTTTTGGTTTGGGTTAATGAAGAAAGTCTGGAATGGATAGTGGTGAAAGTTACATAGTGTTGCCAATATTGCCAAGAACTGTCCATTCAAAATGGTTAAAATGATTTTCATACTCTGTGTATTTTACCCCAATTTAAAAAGTTAACTAATTATTTAAAAAACAAAAAACAAAGCACAGCTCTAAATGTAAAATTTAAAACTACATCTTTTTTGTTTTTTGAGGTCCTGGGACCAGGGATTGAATCTGGGACCTCATATGTGGGAGGGTGGCACTCAACCACTGAGCCATATCGGTTTCCTTGAGCTGGCTTTTTCATCTGTTTGCTTGTTGTTTTGGGGTTTTTTAAAGAGGCACCAGGAACTGAACCCAGAACCTCCCATGTAAGAGGCAGGTGCTCAACTGCTTGAACCACATCCACTCCCCTTTTGTAGAACCAAAGGCAAAAATCTCCATGATCTGGGGCTAAGACAAAGAGTTCTTAGACATGACACTAAAAGAAGCCATAAAAGAAAAAAATTGATAAACTAAGCCTCACTAAAATTAATTTTTTTTTCTTCCACAGACACTGTTAATAGAATAAAGACAAGCTAAAGATTAGGAGAAGGTGTTTTGCCAATCACATATCCAACAAAGCCTTGTACCCAGAATATAAGAAAACTCTTTAAACTCAAAAGTAAGAAAAGAACAACCTGATCAAAAATAGGCAAAATCTTGCATAAACACTTCACCCAAGAGGATACAAGAATGGCATATAAACACATGAGAAGCGTTCAGTTATCATCAGTCATTAGGAAAATGTAAATTAAAACCATGATGAGAAATAGTATACACCTATTTATTAAAACGATTAAAATTAAACCCTCTGATAATATCAAGTACTGACACAGCAATTGGAACTCTCATACATTGCTGGGGGGAATACAAAATGGTACTGCCCCTCTAGGAAATAGTTTGCAAATTTCTTATAATGTTACCATATTATCCAGCTCCCACTCTGATATTTACCCTAGAGAAACAGAAAGTTACTTTCACACAAAAACCTGTACACAAATGTTTATAATGGCTCTGTTCATAATCACCAAAACCTGGAAAAAACTCAAATGTCAATCAAGGAAAGAATGGAAAAACTGTGGTACATCCATATAATGGAATACTACTCAGCAGTAAAGAGGATCACACTACTGGTACAGGCAACAACTTGGGTGAATCTCGACGTGATTATGCTGAGTGAAAGAAACCTGCTGCAAAGATACCTACTGTATGATTCAATCTACAATATATTCTCCAAAGACAAAATTACAGTAACAGAGAACATATCAGTAACTGTACAAAGTGTAGGGGTGGCAGAGAGTGTGACTGCTCAGGGATAGCACTGGAGAGTATTTGTGGGTAATAAAACTGTTTTATACCCTGATTGTGATAGTGGTTACATGAGTCTCTATATGTGTTAAAATTCAAATAACTATAAACAAAATTTTCAATTTTATAGTATGGTAACTTTTTTAGATTAGCATATAATAAAACCACTTAAAAAAAAAACTTAGGAAAAGTGTCTGACAATATTTATTAAAGTCAAACCCAGCAGCTATGCCCCAAGTGTACATATGATTGACCAACAAACAGAGACAGGAATGAATATACTTATCAGCTTGACTCATAACAACCATAAAATGAAATAACCCAAACGTCCATCAATATTGAAATGGAAAAATAAATTGTGGAATATTCACACCCTGGAAAACTACATGCCATGAAAAGAACGATCAACCGCTAAACGCAACAACACGGATGCATCTGAGCCAAAGAACCCTGACTTGAGTCTCTTCATATGAAATTCAAAGCAGGCAACTCAACTACAAGGCTATAGACCAGAGCAGTGGTGCAGATGACTCTGAGGGGCACAGGGGTGTTGGGCAATATACCTCAATAAGAGGTGATGGTTACACAGCTGCACACATGCACAAAAAATAACCAACCACAGAGGTGCTATTTGCAACTGCATCATTTCTAAAACCCATGTGACGATAAATTAGTAACCGTAGTTAAAGCACGTAAGGTTCTACATCTCTATTCAACCTACTTCCTCAGGTCACTAAGGCAAACATGAACTAGACAAACCTCATTGCAGCAATTTCCACAAAGGGAAGGCCTCTAAGCACACCCAGCTGTACCCTCAGAGACCCCTAACCTTACGAGGACTGTGAAGGCCAGTGATCACAGCACGTAAACAGAGGGTACACCGTATGGTGGCTTTTAAACGTTATTGACCATGCTTTCCTTCTCCATACCTTTTAGGCAAGGAAAGAGGATTTACATTATTACAAATGTTCTGTACACTACAACAGGCTTGCTTCTGACTTAAAAATTTTAATAATGATGTATGAAAATATACTTTGACCCCTACCCCAAATGGCTACCCTCTATAAATCTCTAACAGCATTACAAAAATAGCACTAAATCCCCGTTAGAACATTCCTTAAGTGTAAATTATATGCAATTTGATAGTCCAACAGCTAGGGAAACAGCTCAGTTTCCATAATAGAGGAATTCTGTTTTTTCAAATAATATGCATATGGCTTAATTTTGCACATCTATTCAGAAAACAGAATTCTGATCGTGTAAAAATTTTTATTTTGTACATCATGTCTAAATGTTTAACTGTCAAAAAGGTGGGAAAAGGCAAAATAAGTTTTATTTTAAAAAGGCAAAATGTTAGTAACCATTAAGTTGTAAAAATAGTTTACCTTTTTGCTCCATAAAATTTATTTACCGCAAAGTTTTATTGTTTTTAAATTGTAGTAAAGTGGGGGGGAGAGGGGGGGTGGGGGGGTGGGGTTGAATGGGACCTCACATATATATTTTTAATGTAATATTATTACAAAGTCAATAAAAAAAAAATACAAAAAAAAATAAAAAATAAAAAATAAATTGTAGTAAAGTTTGAGGACTTGAGGCATGTGCAAAAAGGGAAAAAATGAAGCCATAAGGCAGCCTACCACAAAGTATTTTGATGCATATTCTATCAGATACACATACACGAACAGGAATTTTAGAATGGACTATACTTCAAATACTGTTCTCTGTTTTGCAAGCTTCTTTTTTCACTTACTAAATCATGAACATTATGAAGATTATACTTAAAAATAGAAATGTAATGTAATAAGATATATTCATGATAGCCTTCACCTTTCAACTTTCCATTTCAGGGGCCACCCCTTTGTAGTCTGTGTTACAGCAGACTAGTCTACAAGGCTTTGTTGGAGCAGGTCTTGCCCAAGAAACATGTCTGCGTTTCTAACTAAGGACAGTTTCCCCCTTCCACAGGAGGAAAAAGCTACGTCCACAGGCTTCCGAGGCAGTGTCTCTCATCAAGTTTAGCCCAGACTCCTGAAAAGGAGCAACAATGCACACAGTTCTCCTGTGTGCCATAAACTATCCAAGCACCTTTCCTGCACCTACTCATTTAATTTTCACAATAGCCCTAGGACCTGGATGCTACTGTGATTTAGAAAACTGAGGCAGCCCAAGGTCACCGAGTCCATCAAATCTGTGTTCCCCCAAGCTTTTTGTTCATTTGTTTGGGGCCAAACACTTCCTCAGCCGCCCCGTTGTCTTACTTCTCCCCAAGTCACCTTGGTGGATAACAGTCCTTTGCCCAGCACAGAGGGTGGTGGCAAAGCTTCCACCTTCCTTAGCCGCCTGTGTGACTCTACAGAGTGGAGGGGATGCCCCGTAGGAACTAGAAAGCATCTCCAGGAAACACGGGGCCAATCCCACTCCCTTTTTCTTACTGACACTGTTTTGATGACCTGCTCCGCGCCCCAAAACCTCACCATCTAGGGGGAAATAATTCAGAGGCTACATAATTACCTCTTCAAGACTTTTGTGACTGGTGTCAAGAACATTTTAAGCCCTGTTACCATAAAGAATACCTTTTCAAGCTCACGATTATTAAAATAACTTGTGAAGAAATTTTAAAACAAAGGACATAGGTTTAAAAGTTTAAAACACAGTAAAATGAGATATTTTTCAAATGCAGGTCACGACTCAATAGTTGATAGTGAAATATTTCTGTGAACAGCAATCAGCGTTTTATTAATGAAATAGAATGGAATAGGAAAGATAAAAATATGAGTATCAGAATATCATTTTGTAAAACTTCTGTGTATATACGTTAGGTGTATGTATGCATATGTGTATACATATCTATGTATGTATGTATGCATGCACACACATATACAGATATATACAAAGATGTGTTTGCGTCTGCATGCATACTCTGGGCCTTTATGTAAATTTCTTACAGTGGGTCATGGTCAAAAACCCTGATACATAATAATTTAAGGGATAAGACAGTCACAGTGGGTCATGGTCAAAAACCCTGATACATAATAATTTAAGGGATAAGACAGTCCTGTCAGAACAATACTAGGCACACAGTTATCAGCTGTTTGAATAGTGTGATTAAAACTAAAATTAATTATTTTATCTAAATATTTCAAAGTAAATGAGAATTGTTAAAACCTGAAATGGTATAAAAGGGTAGAGTATCGTGCCTTCAGCTTGTTTTTACTGAATCAACAGAAACGGGTATATTTTACATCTAGCTACAACGAATACCATCAACACTTCTGGCAGGGATTTGAAGAAACTTCCCTGCGTCCCAGAGTCGCCCCACACGCTGCACTGGGAAGCCAATGACCCCGAGAACCTCAGACTGTTCCGCTCTCCGGGGTATAGGGTAAGGGCAACCGCTGAGACTGAAGTCTAAAGCTATGTCCCAGGATCCTAAACAAATGTAGCAATATAATCTACAGCGTCTCCAACAGCTGCACTTCCGACACTGCAGAGAACACTCAGAATACTTCAAATGGAAAGTGGAGTACTCATGCATTACTGTGTTTTCATCTAATAGTGTAAGTACCAGAAAACCACGCCATATGTAATGATCTCTTCTCTGTCTCACTACACTGTTCCAACTTAATATTTGGAATCTTGCACAAAACAATTTGTTTCATGATTTGGAATGCAAATTTTCCTGATGAAGTTTTTTTTTTTTTAACTGCAAATGTCTTTAAAATAACCTAACAACGTCGTTATAAGAACCCAAGTTTTCAGAAAACCCATTTCTCTCTCAGGAGCCAAAAGAACGATTTGAAATGACTATGCCAAATCCACACCGCGGACATCACGCATTGTCTCTCCTGAAGCGTTAGAACCAAGAGCTGAATAAAAGTGGCAGCAATCCATGATTGGTGGGTGAAGTGCGTGCTGGCTGCCTTCACAAACAAACCAGAAAAAAATCACTCTTCCAATTCCTTCAGCTCAAACGCTAAATCTGTGCCTGAACGAGATGGCTAATCACAGCTAAAACTCAAAAACGCAGGAGCCGAAGGGCTAGGGCAGCCTCCTCGAGATGGCTGTTAGGTAGCTAGCTTTGGGATGACCAAGCTGGAGGAGAAAAGGGAAACTTTCAAGAGGCATCTGTCAAGGATGATGCTCTGCAAGGGCACCAGGAAGGTGGGACTCGTGCAAGGCCCTGTCGAGTCGCTCAGAACTGTACAGGGAAGCCCTGCTCACCACTGGAATCGACATTTTTCCGGAATGACAAGCTCCGCCGCGGCGAGATGCTCCAACGCCGCGGGGCACCGGCCGCGGGGTCGCGACAGCGGCGCGGAGGTCCCGGCGGCGAGGCCCGGCCGAGCCCGGGACCCAGGCAGCGGCGCCCCCGCACCGCCCCGCGGCCGGCTCAGGGGAGCTGTCACGGCGCGCGGCCGGCCCACCTGCCGGCCCCGCCTCGGCGCCCGCCGCGGCTCGGCGCGGCCTCCCCGCCGCGCCCGCGCCCGCTCCCCGCCGCAGCCTCCGCGCTCCCCGCCCGCCGGCCCCCGCCCCCGCCGCCGGCTCGCGGCCGCTCACCTCGAAGTAGGCTCCGGGGGCGGCGCCGCCCGCGCCCGCGCCGAGGGGCCCGTTGGCCGCCGCCGCGCCGCCCAGCAGGCCCGCCGCGCCGCCCGGGGCCGCCAGGCCCGCGGCCTGGGAGCCGCGCAGCGCCGCCGCCGGGCCGGCCTTGCCGCCGCCCGCGCCGCCGTTACCCCCGCCCGAGCCGCCGCCGCCCGGACCGCCGCCCCGCTTGTTCTTCCGGCGCTTGGCCCCGCGCTTGGCGTCGGCCGGGCTCATGGCGGGCGGGCAGGGGGAGCGCGGGGCGGGCGCGGGGCCGCGGCGGCGGCGAGGGCGGCGGAGGGCGGGGAAGCGGGGAGGCTGAGGCGGCGGCGGCGGGCGCTCCGGGCCGGCCGCGGGCGGGGGGCGGCTGCGCGGGGTCGCCTGCCGGGCGGGGAGGGCCGGGGCGGGCCGGAGGCGCGGGGAGAGGCCGCTGGGCAGCAGGAACGGCGAGTCCACCGGGCCCGGCGCCGCCGCTGACCAGAGTTAGAGTCCAATATGGCGGACACAAGGGGAAAGGGATCCCAGTTTACGTCGGGGGAGGGGGAAGGAGCGGCCGGGAGGGGGAGGGGTGAGGGCGCCCTCCCCCCCCCACCTCACTCCTCCCCCCCAGCGCCGCTTCCCCTTTCTCCTCGCCCTCTCCCGCCCGCCGTTAACGTGCGCTCGGAGCGCAGGGCACGCCGGGACTTGTAGTCCACTGGCCTGCGTGGCCGCCGAGAACACCCTGAGGAGAACCACGACTCCCGTCAGGCCGCGCGCGCGGAGGCCCGGCACGCCGCGAGGGCTGGGGCGGGCGGGGGGACTGCGGCGCTGACCTCACCGCGGCGCTCCCCGCCGCCCGCGCCGCGCGGCCTTGTGGGAGTTGTAGTCGAGCGGGGGCCGGGCAGGCGGGAGGCCGCGTCGCCGCCCAGGTGGGCGAACCACAGGGCTGCGGGCGAGGAGTCCCGCCTCCCGCCCGCCCCGCCCGGCGCGCCCCGCGGGGTGCCGCAGGCCGGATGCGCCTCCCCGGCTGCGGGCTGGCCCGCTCGACCCCGCGCGGGAGCCCCGCCGCGAGCGGGCCCGACGACCTTGCGCGCCCCGGGTTCGAATCCGCTGCCTGCCCGGCTGGCTCTGACCTTGGGCCAGTCTCCGATTACTCCGCGAGGACCACAGAACCGCCTCCCTCGCGGGGTGCGGGCGACGGCGAGGGGCGTGGGCCCGCCGGGAGCCGCCACGCCCGTCCGCTCGCCGGCGGTCACAGGTCCCGGAGCCTTGGCCGAGCGCCCCCGGGGCTCCAAGCTGCCGCCTCCCCGGCACCCGAGGGCGCCCCCCGACCCTGCGGCTTCCTGAGGGCGCCTTGCCGGGCCTCGGGAAAGGGGGATCCGTTGCTGGGGCCTGCGCGCTGGGAGGCCCCGCTCCTCCCAAACCCGGAGACGCCCAGGACTTTTTTTGGCCCTGCTGCGGAGCTCGGGCTTCTGACGCGTAGGTTCGCGGGGCGCCACGCGTCCCCTTGCCGGTCGTCACTCCTGCGCGGGCCGCAGCCACGGCCTTGTCACCGCTGACGAAGGTCCTAAAGCAGGCGATCCAGCCAGCCTTCTGCCGAGAGCCCCTCAGAGCCCTCGCCTCGGCCTCCCAGCAGCACCGTGGGTGATCCTGCCCTGAACCTGACTTTGAGCACGGGAAGGGGTCCTCTCGCGGCGGTCCTGACCCTCTCCGCACCTCCACGGGGACTGGGTCAGCCGTCTCCCTGCTCTCCCAGCTCCTGTGCTTTCTCCTTGTCCTGTCATAGCACCTTGGCACTGGACTGGGATCCTTGGGGTTCAGCAGTATCCCCAGAGAGGAGAAATCTTAGGAGAAAGGAGAGAGCATGGGAGCGTCTGCCTCGGGCCCCTCTGAATCCCCAGCTCCTGGGAAGTGAGGGCTGAGCGCACAGCACTCCAGTATTTGCTGAAAAATGACCATAATGACCGGCCCCTGTGCCTGCCGCCTTGTCCTCTCATTAAATCCCCACGACCACTCTCGAGGTAGGGGCTGCTAGCCCTGTGTTGTTATGGAGGAGAAACTGAGGTTTGCAGATGTCAGGGGCTTGCACAAAGCCCCCCACCGAGTCAGAGGCAGGGTCCAGATTCCCACTCGGGCCTGGCTCAGGTGTGCCTGTGGGGAACCAGCAGCGCACGGGGTGACGCTGTCCGAGGCAGCCCTTCTGAGGAGCGGAGCCCAGCCACTCGCAAGGAACTTTCGGCAGTGCGTGGCAGGAGAGAGGTCAGCATGTCCCAGGAAGCTGCGAAGGCCACTGACCGGAGCAAGTCCAAACGCGGAAGCTGCAGGCCTCATCAGAGGAGGGTTCCTAGGTGCAGGGGGGAGCCAGGAAGGGCCTTCAGCAGGAATGCCAGCGACCTGACGCGCTTTTTCAAGAGACCTCGGCTGCAGTGGAGAGCAGCCTGCAGGGGCAGAGGCGCAGGCTGGGGGAGCAGCGAGGAGGCCTCTGGGGAGCAGGAGCCCTTGAAGAGGGTGCACAGGGTACTCCTGGCCACAGAGCTAGAACTGATGAAGCCGAGGCAGAAAGCAGTGGGTCTTAGACTTTTTTTTTTAAATCATCCCCCCTAAAGAGAAATTAAATACGAAAAGATAAGATTTTGTCGGGCAAGTGGAGTTCTGGAGGGCCACACACCACTGTGCTATCTAAGACTTTTGCTGCCAAGCACCGGTGTCCATCCCCTTGAGGGAGAATGCGTGGCGCAGGGTCTGAACCGGCCTTCACAAGCTGGGAGCCTAAGAGGAGCGCAGGCCGCAGGAGCTCGGGGGCCTCGGGTGAGGTCAGTGGTCTTTGCGAGGGTGTGGACATGAAGTCTCCACAGCTCCCTGGAACGCTCTCAGAACGCACTTGGAGACATGAGGTATTCATGTGAAGGTGCAGTTTTATTAGTCTCGAGGAAGGTAAATATTATTAACTAAGATATGAATGCATTCTAGTAACACCAGATCATTTTATAAGGAAAACGAGAATTTAATTATCCCCAAATTCATAACTAACATCCATCACATAGTAATAGATCAGCCCCGAGAGTCTTAACTTTCTACTTTCTGACTTTGTTAAAAGTGCACAGAACAATTGGATACCTCCACTCAAGCCACTCCCTTGCCCCCTAAGCAAAACCATGGCAATTTCTACCCAAGGCAGAACACAGAGAAGTCTCTGCAGAAACTGTACAATGCCAGAAAGGAGATGGACATATTGTTTGGGTTCCCAAAGAATCAGGTGGTCCTTGGCCCTCACTACGATTGAAGTCCACAGATCAGTAAGCTCTGCCCGTATGGAGCTCCTAATCAGCTATTAAACATATCACTTGTAAACACAAAGAGACAGTCAAGGATCACCAACTGTTTAAGACGTGCCTCCAACCCGGAGACAAAAAAAGTGAATGAGGTGCAGAATAGATGAAGAGTGACATCCAGCCAGATGCTACCAACCCTGGAAGGAAACAAGGCTAAACCGTGAGCCAATAAATCCCTGATGTTTCAGCCAACTCATTGTGTAGAATTTGACATAGTAGAAAACAGGAGAGAAAAGAGACTTAAAAGTTCAATCCAGGAGGCAGGAGTAGGAAAGGTAGGCAAGAAAAATGAAGAGGAATAAATTTTGAAACAATAAAATTTTCCAGAAATGAAGGACATGAGAATTCAGATTGAAAAGACCCACCAAAGATGATCACTAACTGTAGAAACCCAGAGATAAGCAAAAGAGCCCAAAAAATTCTGTGAGAGTAGCAAATTACTTACAAGGGGGGGAGGAAATAATCACTAAATTTCTGACAGTAACAATGTCAAACAGTGGAGGAAAATTCAGAGAAAATTATTTACAATCTAAAATTCTATAACCACCTAAACTATCACCATGTGTGGAGACCAAAAAAAAAAAAAAAAAAAAGCATTTTTGGGCATTCAAGATAAAAAGGCTATAACATAATAACAAACCCTAAAATCCTAGTAAGTCTTACTTTCTGAAAAGACTGAGGCAGTTACGTTGTCCTGTCCTGACTAATAACTGACACATGACTTCATGGATCACCAATCTTGAGAGTGGTGGAGAACAGAGACAGACTTTAAAGTGCCTTGGCCTGAGAGTGACACCTAGCCCTCCTGCAAAGACTCAAAGGGTCAAGGAAAGAAACCATCCCAAGTTGGAACAAGAGATGGAAAACTGTGAGGAAAAAGTGCACTCAAAATAATATCTGACATTTGACGTTATTTGGTAGTATCTGAAGTAGAGACAGAATAGGTAGATGGAAGATCTGATAGAGCATATGTAGCAGTTTAATATAATTGATGAATTCCAAACAAATATTGGATTATGCTTGTAATCTGATCTGTACCTGGACGTGACTGAGTTATTATTAGGGCATGGCAATGAACAGAGTTGAGGGTTTCTGATGTTGGAGTTTTGATGTTGGAGTTTGATGCTGAAGAGCTGGGAAGTAAGCTCACAGAGGAAGTAAGCCCCAGGAAGGAAAGAACCTTGAACCCAGAGGAAAGCAAGCCCCAGGAACGTAGGAACCCAGGAAGTCTGAACCTCGCAGATGTTGGCAGCCATCTTGCTCCAAATAGACTGTGATGAGGGAAGTAACTTATGCTTTATGGCCTGGTATCTGTAAGCTCCTACCCCAAATAAATACCCTTTATAAAAACCAACCAATTTCTGGTATTTTGCATCACCACCCCTTTGGCTGACAGATGCAGCATATCACATAGATGTTATTTGATACAGGAAAAATGTATAGTCACAATGTAGAAATGATTATCAATTTAAAACTACGAAATGCATGTATCAAAAGGAAGGAAGGGAGGGGGTGCTCTAAGAAAGCTGAATCATCTATCAGAACAGAAAGTCAGGAGTTAATGTGTGACGTTGATTGGGGGGAAAAAGCATATGGATATTGTTTAGAAGTTAGGTTAAAAAGGGAAAATGACCATATATGCTTATCTTTTCCCCAAAAATGCATCTTAAACTAAAGATGAAATGATCTCTACTTCTTGGTAAATCATAGCACACTAATATTCCCACCAGGAACAACTAGAAAATCCAAATAAAATATGAAAAAATAGACATATGTCTGAGAAATTGGAAGCTACCAAAGCTACTAGAACCAGTTTCCCTGAGGATGCTTTCGAGTTCTCAGGGCAATGGACTGAGAGTCAAGGCTTTGACTAAACAGATGAAGTCTAATGGGGCTGGTGAGATCCCGGTGAGATGGAATGGGTAGTCACTGAACCTCATGACACAAGGCGTATTAGTCAGCCAAAGGGGTGCTGAAGCAAAACACCAGAAGCTGGCTGGTTTTTATAAAGGGTATTTATTTGGGGTAGGAACTAACAGATACCAGGCCATAAAGCATAAGTTACTTCCCTCACCAAAGTCTATTTCCACATTTTGGAGCAAGATGGCTGCCGACATCCGCGAGGGCTCAGGCTTCCTGGGTTCCTCTGGGCTCAGTGCCTCTGTTTCCTCCACAAGGTCAGCTGTAGACTATGAGGCTCTCTAGGCTTTGCCTCTGTCCACAAGGTCAGCTGTAGACTATCAGGTGAACGGCTCTGTCTCTCTCCCTGGGGCTCCAGCTTCAGCATCAAATATCAACATCAAAACTCCAACATCAAAAGCCCTCAGCTCTGTCCTTTGCCATGCCTTTTATCTGTGAGTCCCTCCCCCACCAAGGGGTGGGGAATCAACACCCTAATGAAGTGGAAGTAAGTAGTTGTGCAGTGAAGGGGGAAGACAGGGTCATAGGGATATTATTGGGTTGGGCTTTGCAGGCTTGAGAGGGTCTAGGGTTAGGAAGATGGTCAGATGGTCCAAGGAATTGGGGGGGGGGGTTGGGGGGAGCAGGTGAACATGGGAGATTGTCAGGTACATGGCTGAAACTACAATGTTGAGAAAACTCTTTAGAAAATATAATAAGGGTTATGGGTTTAAGGTGTTTGACAGGGGGCATCTGGCACAGGGTGCACCCAGGCAGGCTTCTAGGGAGTGTGTAAGTGCTCATCTTGTCATAGTGTGTTATATCAGTGGGTGGAGACCCACACAATGAGTGGGAAGGTGTTATGCCCCCATCCTGGGGAGGCCTGATGTTCTCAAACAGAGGGGAGGGTGTCTCTCGAGAGCATTGGCAGCTCCCAGTGGGAGAGGACAGACTAGTGTGTCAAGCCCTCAGCATTGTTGCACATATCTATGAATCTTGCCCTTCAAGCAGTGAAGCTTGGCCCAGAGGAGAGGGGGAGAAAGGAATAGAATAGATAGAAGAGGGGGTAACTGGGGGCAATGGAAGTGTTCTGCATGATCGTGCAATGATGGATACAGGCCATGTTAAATTTCACCAAAAATGTATAAAAGTTTATAGTCTAAAATGTAAACAGTAATGTAACCATGGTTAGTAGCGATGTTCCAATATTTGTACATCAGTTGTAGCAAATGTAACTTCTACACATAAAAAAGATCATTCTGAGGAAGGGGGAAAAGGGTTTGATGTTGGGTATATGGGAGTCCCCTATATTCTATATGTGACTTTATTGTCACCTAAAACTTTTTTGAAGATATAATATAAAAAAAAAAAGGTGTAGACATTGAAGAAGAAATGGAGGAGACTACCTTGCCACTGTAAATACAGGGTGATACCTATTTTTTTAAATTTTTCATTTTTTAATACCACAATTTATTTTTTACTTTATTCTAGTTTTTCTAAATTATTGTGTATTTTATTTCTAATCTTTTTTTAAAAAGATTTATTTATTCATTTGTTTCTCTTCCCTTCCCCCTCCCACCCTGGTTGTCTGTTCTCTGTGTCTATTTGCTGCGTCTTCTTTGTCTGCTTCTGTTGTTGTCAGTGGCACGGGAATCTGTGTTTCTTTTTGTTGTGTCATCTTGCTGCGCCAGCTCTCCATGTGTGCGGTGCTATTCCTGGGCAGGCTGCACTTTCTTTCCTGCTGGGTGGATCTCCTTACAGGGTGCACTCCTTGTGCATGGGGCTCCCCTACGCTGGGGACACCCCTGCGTGGCAGGGCACTCCTTGTGCGCATCAGCACTGCACATGGGCCAGCTCCACACGGGTCAAGGAGGCCCGGGGTTTGAACCACGGACCTCCCATGTGGTAGACGGACACCCTAACCACTGGGCCAAGTCCGCTGCCTATTTCTAATCTTTAAACCTGTAATTACTATTTTCCTACGAATTGAATTTGGCAAAATATTAGGCTTCATTTTTGAAGTTTTAGTCACAGAGGGGTTCAACTATGGCAAGGGAGGAGCACTGGTGTGGGTTGTCATTGATGGGGGATGTGTGGGTGGGAGAGAGTTCTCCAGGGCGTACATTTAGGGTATATAAATTTGTTCATATGTTTTGCTGGGTATTGACATAGTGGGTAGAGTTTCACACAACAACTGAGAGAGTGCTGAGTTCCCATCCTGGGGAGCTCTGTTGCATTCCCCAATGGAACAGCAAAAATCCCCCAAGTGCAAGGGCAAAGACCAGTGAAGAAGGATGGTCCAATGATGGGCCCTTGATACCGATGACGATGCTTAGGAGCCTGTGTGCTTGGAATTTCAACTAGGCCTAGAGCTGCAGGGTGCCTAAGAGTTGCCTCCTGAGAGCCTCAATGTTGCTCACATGTGGCCACTTTCTAAGCCAAACTCCACATATAAATGCATTACCTTTCCCCCAGAATGGGATTTGACTCCCAGGAATGAGCCTCCCTGGTGCCAAGGGATTAATACCAATCACTAACTGGTGATGCAACTAGAAAAAGACCTTAATAAAAGAGGGAAATGGTCAAGACAAATTAGTTTATATGGCTAAGAGACTTCAAAATGAGTCAGGAGGTTAGCAGAGGGTCATGCTTACGCACATCTCAGCAGGATCTCAGAGACAGTCAAAGTAAATACAACCCCAGGTATTGGTGCGCCTGGGGCTACAGAGACACCTAAATCCTACAGTCATGGCGGGTGGCTCTGGGGTTCAGTGCCTTGCCAGTGGGCCCTACTTTGCAATTTGTGCTCCTGAGTCTGATGGAGTTGGACTCAGATATGACCTCTCTACACATGCCTCTTCTGTCATTTTTACTGAAACTGTGGTTGGTGCTAGGATTGGTGTATGCTCAGGAGACTTGAATATCTGGTCAGGCCATGTGCCAGCTGGGCCCTGAGCCTCAGCAGAGTTGTAACACCTACTCTCCAGTTCATTGGACTTATCTAGGTTAGCTAACAGGGAGGTGAAGATGGTCAACCACCACACCAGGGAACCGAGTGACTCTAAAACTGCAAGGAGGAGAATTCCATCCATTAGCCATGTTGGATCTAAGCCTCCTATCAATTTAGAGGTGGAGTGGCCATCACCATCCCAGAGTCCTCAGGCTAGAGGAATAAAATATGGATTAGAGTGGACTTACTGGTGCTCTACTACAGAATTATTGTCACTCTAGCAATGGAAGAAATTGTATCATTTATGTGGAGACAGTGGCCTCAGGAGTTGTTGAAGGCAGGGAGAGGGAAAAAGAGGTGTGAAATTGGGGCATTTTCAGGACTTGGAGTTGTCCTCAATGATATTGCAGGAACAGATGCAGGACATTATATATCCTGCCATAACCCACTGAATGGACAGGGAAAGAATGTAAACTAAAACATAAACTATAATCCATGCCATGTAGCAGTGCTCCAAAATGTACTCATGAAATGCAATGAATGTACCACACTAATGAAATAAGTTGTTGATGTGGGAGGAGTGAGGGGTGAGGGGAGTGGGGTATATGGGAGCCTCTTATATTTTTTAATGTAACATTTTGTGTGATCTATGTATCTTTTAAAAAAAAAAAGATGATTAAAAAGAAGAAGAAAAAAGAACTCTGCAATGAAAATTGGTTGTTTTCCATATTTCTGCATGGTACACATTTCTGGGTTCACTTAGGTATTTGCTTTCCAGCTTTCAAAACCTGCTGTTACCTTGTCTCCTGTTCTTCTCATCCATCTGGATTTATACCTTTTAAAGAAATTAATACAACTCTAAATTTTTTTAAACTACAGAATAAACATATAAAAAAGAAATATAAGGAATGGAGAAAGGAATAATCTCCAAAAGATGTTATGCCATTTTCCCTTTTGATTTGGTAATGGTAAGTGCATGAGCACATATATTATTCTTGCCAAAAATGTTTGACGTGCATCTAATCAAGCATTTATTTTATTTTATTTTTTTTTTAAAGATTTATTTATTTATTTATTTAATTCCCCCCCCCTCCCCTGGTTGTCTGTTCTCTGCATCTATTTGCTGCGTCTTGTTTCTTTGTCCACTTCTGTTGTCGTCAGCGGCACGGGAAGTGTGGGCGGCGCCATTCCTGGGCAGGCTGCACTTTCTTTCACGCTTGGCGGCTCTCCTTATGGGGCGCACTCCTTGCACGTGGGGCTCCCCTACGCGGGGGACACCCCTACGCGGGGGACACCCCTACGCGGGGGACACCCCTGCGTGGCGCGGCACTCCTTGCACGCATCAGCACTGTGCATGGGCCATCTCCACACGGGTCAAGGAGGCCCCGGGTTTGAACCGCGGACCTCCCATGTGGTAGACGGACGCCCTAATCACTGGGCCAAGTCCGTTTCCCACTAATGAAGCATTTAGATCTCATTTCTATTTTCGAGGAAATACAAGGCATAGAAGAAAAAGTTAACTGGCCTGTGAGGAAATTATTGTTAATAGATAAATCCAGGATGTGGGATATTCTACAAGGCAACTGGCCTAAAAAGCCAGTGTCAGAAAAGAACAGAATGATATTTATAAAAGAGTCTAAAGGGATGTAACAAATGGAATGAGTGAACTTTGTTTGGATTCTGGATTTGTTTTTAACTATAACAGAAGTTTGAGAGAGTTGGGGAAATTTGATATTGCAATGATATTAATTAATTGTGATATTATGGTTATGTAGGAAAAAGCCCTTATTTTTAGATTATACATGGTATAGTATTTAGACGTGAAGTATCCATCAATTTCAGCAACTTACTTAAAACCAGTTGAAAAAAAAATTTTATGGATAACTCTGTGTGTATGCATATGTACATATAAGTGTCTATGTGTATAAGTAAATGAATGAAATAAACAATTAAAGTGAACAAAACTAAATTCCTCGTAGAGATAAGATACTGCCTCAGTAAATAAGAACAGAATGCCTTTAGAAAGTACACACAGAGCTCTTAAAAATTAAAAATATGAGAAGCTCCAGAAAACGAAAGGACTGTGCGAACAGGGTGAGGGCTGAATCGTGAGAATAGCCACTGAAGGCATCCCAGTCCTGTGGCACCTGCCTGGCCTCCCCCACCCTCGCCTGCTCAGCTCAGCGCCAGCCCACGCTGTGCGGATGCCTCGCCCAGGGTCTGGAGGGGAGGGAGGAGCCCTTGTGCACAGGCCGGGAGCATTATAGCAAGCTCAGTCTGTGTGGTGGTGGCCTGAGGAGCCACGTCCCAGAACGTGCCAGCATCTAGAAGGCAGCAAGTTGTGCTCTCTGCGGCAAGGGACTGCTGGCTGTAGGAAATGCAACACAGCGTCCAGGACCATGAGCAAGCTGTTTCCTATTAAGGGGACATTTCTATCCGTGCAAATGGGAGAATTTCAAGAGCCACAGACTCATGCTGAAGACAAGACACGTGCAAAGAAAGGAGCAGGGAGGCACTTACCTTTGGCATAAATCTATTCCCTAAACTCACTGTACGTGTAAGCTCTGAAGAGAGCACTCACACAGGTCAATCTGCAAAGACTGGGCAAGGTGGATATGTTTTTAATTCTTTTCTTTTTCCTAGCTTCTGGTATTGAGGGAAGGCTATGTCACAACACTAGTTGGATACAAGATTAAGGAACAGATGCCTCAGAGTCTAAATCTCAGCAATGGCACATGGAAATGTAAAAATGTCCGGGTTTCAACAAAAGGTTAAAAACATACAAAGAAACGGGAAGTGATGACCCAGACAAAGGAGAAAATTAAAGCATAAGAAACCATCAATGAGGAGAACCAGACTTGGGACATAACAGGCAGAGAATTTTTTTTAATGGTCCTGAATATGCTCAAAGAGAAAGGGACAGAGAGAATAGTCAAGGAAATAGTGGCTAAAAACTTCCCAACTTTACAAAGGACATGAATATGCATATCCAAGACACTGAGTAAACTGCAAACAAGATAAACCCAAATGGACCTACAAGGCAGCATATTATTATCAGACTGTCAAAAGCCAAAGACAGAATTCTGAAAGCCTGAAGAGAGAAGCAACATGTCATATACAAGAGAGCCTCGGTAAGATTAAGTGCCAATCTCTCATCAGAAACCACGGAAGCAAGAAGGCAGTGAGATGAAATATTTAAAGTGCAGAAAGCAAAGAATTGCCAACCAAGAATTCTATATCTGGCAAAACCATCTTTCAAAAATGAGGGAGATAGCAAGTGGCTGTGGCTCAATCAGTTGGGCTCCCGTCTGTTAGAAAGACAGCTGCACCTGTAACAAAACAAAAGCTCACCTGATTGTAGAGGAGAAAAGAATTTTATTAACGATCTTGCAAGAATGGGCACACAACCTAGATAAAATGGCCGTAGCACCAAACGGCAAGAAACACTGATATTTATACCCTAAACCTAACACGCAGGTCCCTCCCCTGTTCCCTACTGATTGGGTACTTCAGGGGTTACAGCCTATCTGAGAGGTCTAACTAACTTACTCCATTCCGCTCTGATTCCCCGCTCCCCGCTTCCCTACACTGGGGAGGGCTGGGCGGGCTCAGAGCCCTTTCACTCCTGGGGGCTTTTCAAATTGGGCACGCTTTCCCTACTGGCCCCGCCCCCAGCACTCGCCATTGGCTCCCCCTGCTCTAGCCCCGCCCCCCAGCACTCGCCATTGGCTCTCCCTGCTCTAGCCCCGCCCCCAGCACTCACCATTGGCTCTCCCTCACTTCCGAGCCACTTTCCAAATTCTTGACCCACCAAAGCCGCTGGATCCCTTACTTTCCCTCCTAGAACAGCAGAGCCAGCTCCAGCTATCCCTCGTGAAAATTAAACTTAACCATTTCCCACAGCGTCTCCCGGGGGCGAGGCCCTGGGTTTGCGGCTGCGGCCTCCTTGTGAAGCAGGCTCACCTGCGCAAGACTGAGAGCCACCGGCCCCAAGCGCCACAGACAGCCAACCCAGCAAGGTGACAAAATAACAACAACAAAAAATAGGCAGACAAGTAAAAACACAGAAAACCGCGCAGCGAATGGACGCAGAAAAAAAAAGCAAGCAAGCTGCAAGGTGGGGAAATAAATAAAAATAAATACACACAGAAGAACACACAGCGAATGGAACAGAGAGCAGACAGCGAGCAAACCACAAGGGGGAGGATAAAAAAATTTTTTAAACGAGGGAGAGATGTTATTCCCAGATAGAAGTTTGTCATCACTAGGCCACTCCTACAAGAGAAGTTAAAAGGTTGAGGGAAAGGACACAAGATAATAGCCTGAAGTTGCATGAAGAAGTGAGATACACAGCGAGAGTGATGGCAGGGGTAAATATGGTTTGTAACTCCACATTTTACTTCCTTCAGGATCTAAAAGGCAAATGCACAAAATGCAGTGATAAATCAGTGGTTTCAGATTCATAATGTATAAACATATAATTTGTGACTTGAACCACAGAAAGGTGGGGGCGGGAGGGGATTAGGAACATAGTTTGTGTATATTATTGCAGTTAAATTGGTATGAAAACAAACGAGATTGTTAGAGATTTAGGATGTTAAAATCGAGCCCCATGGTAACCACAAAGACAATATTGGAGAACATGCAAGCACTTAGGGACAGGAATCAGAGTACAGGTTGTCAGGGGCAGAGGGGGAGGAGGAATGGGGAGTTAATACGAAAAGGGTGTAGGGTTTCTGTTTGGAGAAATGGGCAAGTTTCAGTATTGGAAGGTAGTGAGGGTACCACATCATTGTGAATGTGATCAATCCCATTGAATGGCATGCTTGGGAGTGGCTGAGATGAGAAAGTTTATGTTGTATATATGATCCCACAATTAAAAAAAAAAAAGAGCAGCTAAAGAGACAATGACAACTTAAAAGCAATGGGATCTAACAAGAGAGGAAAAAGCTCAAAGGATCACTTTTGGGACATATGAAAAAAGCAGAATGTAGACTAAGCTTTACATCATTGCTAAATTCTTGAACTTGATAACTATACTTAAGGCAGATACATAAGTGAATATCCTTGTACAAGGAGCATGATGTATACAACCTACTCTCAACTGTCATAAAATGGTTTGATTGATAGGTGATAGCTGACTAGACAGAATAAGGGAAAGGTGGCAAATGTTATAGTAAATGGACATGGGTATCTGCAGGATGTGGGTATGTTTAAGTTCTCTGGATGGAGTTTATTTTATATTTCTAATTATAAGTTTGAAAGGATTTCAAAATGAAATCTCAAAACAAACAATACTGTAATGGAATTAAGAAGAACGAAAGTGAAATAAATGTATTTTCAAACACCAACCAACAAACATAAAACATAGACTCCATTCCTAGCAGCCCTTCGTTAAAAAACACACTATTCCTCAGACAGAAGGGAAGTGACGTCATGTGACTTTCAGAGATGACGAAAACAATAAAGAGGCACAGACGGGGCAATAGGTGGGGTTTACTTTCTGGCTGCTAAAGCAGATGTCTTACATTGGGTTGGCTTAAACGACAGGAATGTATTGGCTCATGGTTTTGAGGCTAGGGGCTCGAAATCCAAATGACACTTCCTCCCAGAAGACTGGCATTCTGGGGATGGCTGCCAGCAATCCTTGGTAACTGGCGTTTCTGTCACATGGCAGAGCACACGGCCACCTCTTCAGGCTTCTCTGGGATTCCGTTGACACCTGGCTCCTTCCCATGACTTTTCTTCCATCTGACTTTCACTCTGGAATAAAGGACTCCAGTCATCTGGATAAAAGCCCAACCTGATTCCTTTGGGCTAAAATTATCTGAAGTACCCTCTTGAGACCTTATTTCCAATGGGTCCACACCCACAGGAATGGATCACGTTTAGGAACATGTATTTGTGGGGTACACAGCTCCAAGTGACCACAGTCTGCTCTTTGGATCCCCGAAAGACATGCTCTTCCCACATGCAAAAAATATATTCATTTCATCACAACATCCCACAAACTAGAAGTCATTTCAGAAACAATACTGAGTACAAAGTCTCATCGAAATTGATTACAGGTAGTGACATCATCAGCATGGCAACATAAGACATCCCCTGGAAAAGTTTCCCCTTAGAATCAACTAAGAAAGGGACAAATCCCACTTGCTTAGGTCTCTGGAGAATTATAGAGACTGGAGAAGGACTCCACAAATGCTGAATTGAAGAAAAAGAAAACAATAAAATCAGGTAGGATATTTATATCCTGAACCCACACAGTCCAGACCCCTTCCCCTCACTTGGTCCCGCACAGCTTGGGAATCACACAGAGGCAGCACAGGTCAGGTTCCCCCTGCCACTGATGCAAATCAAAGAGCCACTCACAGCAATGAGTTAGACCCTCATATATATCCAGGCACGGACACCCAAGTCCACAGAGGCCCAGGGTGGAGCACAGGTGGTTGAGGAGTGCCACATAAAAAAGTGCCCACAGGAAAAAAAAAAAAAAGGGGGACCATGTCAGGACTGCTGGGTGAACCACTTTAAGACAGGATGGGCCCCAGAACTGAAAAGTGCAGTGAAAAGGGGGCACTGAGAGAAGGGGAGAATTTAAATAAATCTTAGGAGCCAGGGAGAAAATTCTGCACTAAAACAAATAGAACAGAACAAGACTCCTGAAGAAGGAATAGCGGAAATGAAGCTTTCCCCTGGAGGTGAAACATTTGCACACAAAAAGGCAATCTTAAAAATTCTACTTCGTTTCCAGGGCAAGAATCAGGTTCAGAAGAGCTGAGAAAATCTGAAGAATTAAACTCAAATAAGCTGGAAGAAGAGTCAAAGAAGAGCCTTAACACAAAGCCAATCAACAATAAAACCCTAGGCAACAAGAAGAAACTGACCTTCTGAATTAACACATCAAAATAATCAGATGCTTATACATCAACAAAAAATTACAAGCCATGCTAAGAAACAGGAAGATAGGGCTCTGTCAAGGGAACAAAATAAAACTTCAGAGAAGACACAGAATTTGGAACAACTAATCAAAGAATTTCAAACAACTCTGACTTTCTCTCTCTGATTTTTCCCCCTTAGGTAGCAGGGCCAGGGATTGTAAGTGGGATACTGGCACTTCCATGTATTTCATTGTTTGTTTATTTTGTTTTTAGAGGCACTGGGACTTCCCATTTGGGAAGCAAGTGTTCAACTACTTGAGACTCATCTGCTTCCTCAAACAAATCTCTTAAATCAATTCAAGGAGATGAGGAAAATATGGATAGTAATAAACTAACGGTGGATATAGTGCTAAAGGATTTTAAGAAGACATGTGAGCATAAAAAGAATTAGAAAGTTTATAAAGAAACATTACGGAAATTATGGGGATGAAAGGCACAATAATGGATATTAAACTAGAGGCATAGAACAGCAGATCTGAACAAGCAGAGGAAAGACTCAGTGAACTAGAGGACAGAACAATCTAAAATCAAACAGTCAGGGAAACGGACTTGGCCCAGTGGTTAGGGCATTCGTCTACCACATGGGAGGTCCGTGGTTCAAACCCCGGGCCTCCCTGACCCATGTGGAGCTGGCCCATGCACAGTGCTGATGCGCGCAAGGAGTGCCGTGCCACGCAAGGGTGTCCTGTGCATAGGGGAGCCCCATGCGCAAGGAGTGCGCCCATAAGGAGAGCCGCCCAGCATGAAAGAAAGTGCAGCCTGCCCAGGAATGGCACCGCCCACACTTCCCATGTCACTGACAACAACAGAAGTGGACAAAGAAACAAAACGCAGCAAATAGACACAGAGAACAGACAACCGGGGGAGAGGGGGGGAGTTAAAAATAAATAAATAAATCTTTAAAAAAAAATAAAAAATAAAATCGAACAGTCAGAACAGAAAGAGAAAAGAGAGAAAAATTGAACACTGCCTTAGGGACTTCAGTGACAGCATGAAACATACAAGCATATGCCTCAAGGGTGTCGCAGAAGGAGAGAAGAAAGGAAAGGGAGCACAAAGAATATTTGAGGAAATAATGGCCAAAAATTTCCCAGCTCTTATGCAAGATATAAACAACATGTGCAAGAAGCTCAATGTACTCTAAACAGAATAAACCTGAATAGACCTACTCGAAAATAAATACCAGTCAGAATGTCAAACACCAAAGATAAAGAGAGAATTCTGAAAGCAGCAAGGAAAAGGCAATTCATAACATTTAAGGGAACCTCAGTAAGACTAAATGCCGATTTCTCATCAAAAACCATTAAGGCGAGAAGGCAGTGGTATGATATATTTAAGGTACTGAAAGAGAAAAACTGCCAGCCTAAATTGATTACCTAGCAAAACTATCCTTTAGAACTGATGGAGAGTTTAAAATATTCACAGATAAACAGAAACTGAGAGTTCATTAACAAAAGTCATGCCCTATAAGAATTGTTAAAGATAATTCTTCAGGTTAAAAGGAAAAGACAGAAGAAAGTGGCTAGGAGTAGTGTGAAGAAGTGAGGCTCTTCAGTAAAGGTAACTAAAAGGGTAAATGCAAAACCCAATAGTACTATATCCTCAATATATAACTCTGATCTTTAATTGCTATAATGGTAGAATAATATTGAACAAGAAAGAGGAATATTTCCTGATAATGAACATGCAAAATATAAAGAGTTAATGTGGGACAAAAACAACATAAAGAAGGGAAATGGAGGGATATGGGAGCAGAGAACATGTATGCTATTGAAGTTAAGTTGGTATTTTTTAAAACAAGTAGCTTATATACACATGTTGTATAATACAAACTCTGAAGTAACCACAAAGAAAGTATTGTAAAAATATATAGAAAAACAAATGGGAAAGGGAACAGTCAGATGCATTACAAAAGACTAACTATGTAGAAAAGGAGACTGCAATAAAGAAAAAAGAGATAAGAATGTATGATATATAGAAATCAAAGGACAAAACGGCTGAAGTATTGCCTATAAAGTAAAAATACTGAATGTTGGTGGATTAAATTCCCCAATCAAAAGAAACAGATTGCCAGAATGAAATTTAAAAAGCTTCATCCAACTATATGCTGTTTACAAGAGCCTCACCTTAGAGCCAAAGATGCAAATAGGTTGGAAGTGAAAGGATGGAAAAAGATAATCCATGAAAATAGCCAAAAGAGATCTGAGGTAGCCATACAAATATTGAACAAAATAGATTTTATGTCAAAAGCTTTTACTAGAGACAAAAAAGGATAATATAAATAAAGGGTCAATATACCAAGAAGAAATAGCAACAAAGAATATTTATGAACCTAACCATGGTACCCCAAAAGCCATGAGGCAAACACTTGAAAAACTTCAGAGAGAAAAGGATACCTCTACAAAAATAGTTGGAGACTTCAACATTTTATTCTCAGCATTGGATAGAATATCTGAACAGAGGATACATGAAAATCAGAGCTTAAATAATATAACAAATGAACTAGACTTAACAGACATATACAGAACATTGTATCCCAAAATAGCAGGATATACATTCTTCTCAAGAGCATATGGATCGGGAAACGGACTTTGGCCCAGTGGTTAGGGCGTCCGTCTACCACATGGGAGGTCCGCGGTTCAAGCCCCGGGCCTCCTTGACCCGTGTGGAGCTGGCCCATGCGCAGTGCTGATACGCGCAAGGAGTGCCCTGCTACACAGGGGTGTCCCCCGCGTAGGGGAGCCCCACGTGCAAGGAGTGCACCCATAAGGAGAGCTGCCCAGCTCAAAGGAGGGAGCAGCCTGCCGAGGAATGGCGCCGCCCACACTTCCCTGGCCGCTGATGACAACAAAAGCGGACAAAGAAACCACGCAGCAAAAAGACACAGAAAACAGACAACCGGGGGAGGGGAGGGGAATTAAATAAATAAAAAATAAATCTTTAAAAAAAAAAAAAAAAAAAAGAGCAAATGGATCATTCTTCAGGATAGACCACATGTTGTGTCACAATACAAATATCAATAAATTTTAAAAGACTGAACTTATACAAAGCATCTTCTCTGACCAAAATGGAATAAAGCTGGAAATAAAAAACAGGTAGAGAACTCGAAAATCCACAAATATATGTGCAGCAGTTTGATATGGTTATGAGTTCCAAAAATAGATAATGGATTATGTTTGTAATCTGGTTTGTACTGAGTTATGATTAGAGCATAACTAAATAAAAGGCATGGCAAAGAACAGAGTTGAAGGTTTCTGATGTTGGAGTTTCAATGCTGGAGTTTGATGCTGATGTCTTAAGTTGGAGCCCCAGGGAAAGAAACTGAGCCATTCACCTGACAGTCTACAGCTGACCTTGTGGAGAGAGGCAAAGCCTAGAGAGCCTCATAGTCTACAGCTGACCTTGTGGAGAAAACAGAGGAGCTGAGCCCAGAGGAACCCAGGAAGCCTGAACCCTCGCAGACGTCAGCAGCCATCTTGCTCCAACATGTGGAAATAGACTTTGGTGAGGGTAGTAACTTAATCTTTATGACCTGGTAACTGTAACTCCTACCCCAAATAAATACCCTTTATAATTCCCAGCAGAGTTCTGATATTTTGCATCAGCACCCCTTTGGCTGACTAATACAATATGGAAATTAACTAAGATACTCAATCAGTGAGCCAAAGAAGAAATTACAAGAGTAATATATCTAGACACGAATGAAAATGAGAACAGAACATATCAAAACTTATGAGATGCTGCAAAGGCAGTCCTGAGAGGGAAATGTATAGCTCTAAAATGCTAACATTAAAAAAAGAAAAGAAAAGAGCTAAAATCAAAGATTTAACTGCATACCTGGAGGAAGAAGAATAAGAATAGCAAACAAAGACCAAAGCAAGCAGAAGGACAGAAATAACAAAGATTTGAGCATAAATAAATTAGAGAATAGAAATCAATAGAGAGAATTAACAAAACCAAAAGTTTCCTCTTCAAAAACATCAATAAAATGGACTAACCTTAGTTATACTGACAAAAAAAGAAAGAAGATGCAAATAAATTGGGAAATGAGAGGAAGGACATTACCCTACAAAAATAAAAAATACCATGAGAGGATAATATGAAAGACTGTATGCCAACAAATTAGACAACCAAATGAAATGGACAAATTCCTAGAAACACACAAACAACCTACACTGACTCTAGGAAAAAGAGAAAAATCTCAACAGATCAGTGACAGGTAAAGAGATTGACTAGTTATCAAAAACCTAGCATCAAAGAAAAGCCCAGGATCAGACAACTTTACTTGTGAATTCTACCAAACATTCCAAGAAGAATTAATACCAATCCTGCTAAAATTCTTCCAAAAAACTGAAGAAGAGGGAAGACTACCTAACTCATTCTATGAGGCCACTCTCATATGAAATCCAGGTAAAAACACTACTAGAAAATAAAATTACAGACCAATTTCTCTTATAAATATAGATGCAAAAACTCTCAACAAAACAATAGCAAATTGAACCCAACAGTACATTAAAAGAATTACACACCATGATAAAGAGGGATCTATCCCAGGTATGGAAGTGTGGTTCAACATAAGAAAAGTAATTAATGTAATACATCACATTAACAAAACAAAGGAGGAAAAAACACATAATCATCTCAATTGTAACAGAAAAGGAATTCAACAAAATCCAGCATTCTTTTTTTATTATTATTTTATAAAAACACTTAGAAAAATAGGAACAGGTGGAAATTTCCTCAGTATGATGGAGAGTATATTTGAAAATCCCACTGCAAACATCATAATGGTGAAAGATTGAAAGCTTTCCTTGTAAGAGACAGAAAAGACAAGGATGTCCACTGTTATTCCACATTGTACTGGAAGTGCTAACCAAAGCAAATAAGCAAGAAAAAGAAATAGAAGGCATCCAAATTGTAAAGGAAGAAATAAAACTTTCACTATTTGCAGATGACATGATCTTATATATAGAAAGAACCAAAAAATCTACAACAAAGCTACAGAGATAATAAATGAATTCAGCAAAGCAGGGGAGTAGAAGATCAATATGCAGAAGTCAGCAGTGTTTCTATGCACTAGTAATGAATAATCTGAGGAGGAAAAAAAGAAAAAAATCTATTTACAATAGCAACTAAAAGAATCAAATACATAAGAATAACTGCAAACAAGGATGTAAAGGACTTATACATGAAAAATTGCAAAACTTTGCTAAAAGGAATCAAAGAAATCCCAAATAAATGGAAGGACACTCTAAATGGATTTCCATGGTCATGAAATGGAAGACTTAAAATTGTTAAGATGTTGACTCCACCCAAAATGATTTACAGATTAAAGCAATCTCAATCAAAATTCCAATAGCCTACTTTGCAGAAATGGAAAAACCAATCATAATTATTTGAAATGGATTAGGGGCCATAAAAGTCAAAACCATCGTGAAAAAGATAAACATATTTGGAGGACCCACACTTCCTGACTATAAAACTTATTACAGGGGAGTGGATGTGGCTCAGGTATTTGAATCCACATAAGAGGTCCTGAGTTCAGTTCCTGGTGCCTCCTAAAACCAAACGAACAAACAAAAAAGAACAACAAGCAAACAAACAACCAAAAAAATAATTCAGGGGGTCAATGTGGCTCAGTGGTTGAGCACTGGCTTTCCACATATGAGGTCCTGGGTTCAGTCCCAGGCCCCGGTACCTCAAACAAACAAACAAACAAACAAAAGTATTACAAAATACCGTAGTCAAAACAGCATGACAAGGGAGCAGATGTTACTCAAGTAGTTGAGCACCTGCTTCCCACGTACAAGGTTCCAGATTTGATCCCTGGTACCTCCTAAAAACAAAATAAATGAAAAAACCAACTCTCACTGGGGAGCAGATCTTGCTCAGTGGTTGAGCACCTGCTTCCCATGTACGAGGTCCTGGGTTCAATCTCCAGTACCTCCTTAAAAAAAAAACACAACAGCATGATAATCGCACAAGGCTATGTATATAGACAAATGGAATTGAACTGAGAGTTCAGAAATAGACCCTTGCATTTACGGCCATTTGATTTTTGACAAGGTTGCCAAGTCTACTCAAGAGCAATTTACTCAATAAATGGTGCCGGGAGAACTGAATGCCCATATGCAAAGAGTGAAGGAGAAGTCTTCCAGGGGACTTCCGGGAAGAAAGTACCTTTGTGGTACCTTGAGTCCGACTCTTTAGGGCCTTGTGACTGTAAGATCTTGTGCCAAATAAATGCCCTTTATAAAGGCCAACAGAGCCCTGGTACTTTGCATCAGCACCCCTTTTTGGCTGATTAATACACAGAGAAACAAAGAAGAACCCAAAGCTTGGCCTTCAGGGGGGCGAGGTGGAGAAGCCAGAGGCTGGTGGCCCCTCTAACTCAGGCGTCCTGCTGGGAGACGGCCACACTGACCACCACGGTGAGAAGGTCAGGAGAGGAACAGGCGGCACTGGGGTGGCTGAGGCGAGAAGCGCCGTGTGACCTGTAACTAGCACCCTCCTCCACCGCCTTTGCCCCCGCCCCCTAAAACAGGTTTCCTGGCCAGGGGCCTGCTGGCTTTGCTAACAGCGTTCCCAAAACAGACTCTGTGAGTCCTGCTGCTTACCCGCTGGACTTTCATTCACTGAATTTGTTCCTTTTTTTTTTTTTTTTTGAGGTACCAGGGAACAGAGATTGAACCCGGGACCTTGAATGTGGAAAGCTGGTGCTCAATCACCAAGCCGCATCAGCGTCCCTGAGTTGACTTTTTAATTTTTTGGTTTGTTGTTTGTTTTTGATTTTTCAGAAGGGACTGGGGACTGAACCCGGGACCTCCCATGTGGGAGGCAGGCACTCAATCACAAAAGCCACATCTGCTCTCATGAATTTGTAACCTTTGGAAACAAAACAATGTGAAGTTTTCCTATTTGGGAGCAAACTATTCTTGTCAGCATTTTAAAATCTTGCTTTGTAAATATTAAAAAAAAAGAAACGAAGTTCTGGTTCATGTCACAGCGTGGATGAAGCTTGTAGACCTCATGTCGAATGAAACAAGCCAGACACAAAAGGGCAAATATCGTGTGATCTCACCGATGAGGAAATAATTAGAAAAGTAAATTCGCAGAGTCAGAATCTAGACTATAGGCTACCGGGGTCTGGGTTGGGGGTAGGGAGTGGGGAGTGGGGAGTTAATGCTTAAATTGTACAGAATTTTTATTTGGGTTGATTGTGAAGTTTTGGTAATGCCTGGTGGTTATGTTTTGGTAGCAAACATTGTGAATGTAACTAACAGCACTGACCTATATACGTGAATGTGACTAAAGGGAAAATTTTAGGTCTTATACATGCTGTTAGAATAAAAATTGAAAAATAAAAAATTGTAACAAAAAAAAGGATGTTTGTGTTGGGGTTTGTGATAGCTTAGAAGGAAAGCACAGGATGTAATGTTAAGTGTAAAGAGCAAACTCCAAGTAGACACATCATGAATTCATTATGCAAAATTTTTCTATGCAGATCATTGGAAGGGTACAAAAGATTGGCTATGGGTGCCGTCTGCCTTGGGCCCCAATTCCCCTATCTGTTTTTTGTTGTTTTTAATTCATTTTTTTAAAAAATATTACATTAAAAAAATATGAAGTCCCATTCAACCCCACCGCCCCCACCCCCCCAATTCCCCTATCTGTAGACCTGTAACACCTAGAAAATGTTATCTGCTTCCAATATTCTATGGAGGGGCAGGGATAGGATGACCGTTGCGGAAGGGAGAAATTGGAAGGAAAACACGAGTCATGGATGCCAGGCAATTCTGAACCCAGCAGGGCGAGCTCCCTTAGAAGTCAAGGCTTGCGAGTCGTCTGTGGATCCACGCTTGCGCGCTGGTCTCCTGGGCCTGCCAGAGCAGCGCACCCTTGGCAAGCACTCGCGCAGTGGCCATGCTCTCCCCGCACACTGGGGTGGAGGTTTTGCCCTCTCTAAGCCTGGAGATGGCAGCCGGCCTCTCCACGAATGCTGGGACACCGGCCCCGCCGTCTCCTCGCACTGGGGTGGTGGCATTCTCCCTGAACGATGGGGTGCAAGGCCCTTGTCCAACTGCCGGGAGGGCAGATGGCCTGCCCCCTCCGTGTGCAGGGGTCGTCCTGCCCTTTCTACGCACATGGGTGGGCTCACTCTCTTGGCCTGAGGCAGCCCCTTCCATACAGAACTCAACTGCACAGGCCTAGCCTTAAGAAAGTCATTCCTTCTTTCAGGGGTTCTGCTTGTTCAAATTTTACAAAGACCTCGCTGCTCTGCATGCAATTCACAGTGTTAGAAAGAAATCTTCTTCTGGAAGAAAATAAGGCTTACCCGGTTGTGGAGAAGAAAAGAATTTATTCTCAATCTTGCAAGAAGCGGCGCACAACCAGAAAACATGGCTGGCGCCCCCAACAAAGAAAAATGACACAATTTATACCCCTAAGCCTAGCACGCAAGCCCTTCCTTTGTTTCTCCATAGACTGGATATTTCAGAGGTTACAGCCTATCCGAGAAGATCTAACTTTCCCGCGCAAAAGTTTGTGATTAACCTCTTCCCCATCACATTCCAACCATTTTACTTTTCACCTGCTCCCCTTTGCCAAATAAGGAATGGAATTTAGTGCTGAATTGGTATTGACTTAGCTCTTTCTTGGGCATCTTTTTTTATTGCTTATAGGACCGGCTTAAGCTAGTTTCCTTTGTTCCTGCTTAACCCGGGAGTGGGAGACTGAGGCAGTAGGCTGCCAGGTTACATTAATCGATATTTTCTTCCTTTATGTGAAAACTAAACTAATTTTTGTTTCTTACAACAGGGATTCGAGCCAGCAGGCGGCAGGTGCCTGCACACTGACGGTTCCTGGACAATGTCACCTCCAGCCTCGATTCCCACAGAAGCGGCTGCCTGGAGCCCGTTCTGCAGGGACTCGCCTTCTGATGGAACCACGCTGGCCCTCGCCTCAGAGCACACTATCCGGCTCAGAAATATCCAAACCATCAATTGCTGGTTTCTTAAGTCTGGCGCCTAAGAGTTGAGCTCTGTGCTTACCCCTTTCCTCTCACACTTCACGTGGCAGCGAGGAGAAACCAGGCCGCAGCTTCCACACTTCGCCTGGAAACCTCCTCGTCTAAACATCCACGTCCGTCGCTGGGAAGCTCCACTCTCCGTCCAGCGTGAGCTTGCAGCGTCGCCAGGGGCACTGCCACTTTCAGACAAGGATCCCCTTCTGTCCTCTCCAAGAGCACATTCATCACGTCCTTCTAAGGCCTCATCGGAGTTCCTTAAAAATTCCTATTTCTACCACGAGTCTCTTCAGATCGACCTAGGCTTTTTCTATCAAACACCTCACGACTCTTCCAGCCTCTACCCATGACCCACTTCCAAAGCCGTTTCCACATTTTTTGGTATCGCCAATAGCAGCGCCCCTCTCTCCGGCTACCAAAAACTGTCTGAGTGTCCTGGCTGCCACATCCAGGACCCTGCAAGGGCGGCTGAAACAACGGGAGCTCATCAGCTCGCAGTTCTGAGGCGGGGGGAGCCCCACATCAAGGCGCCACCCGGGCAGCGCCCTCCCTGGGGACGGTGGAGCTCCGGGGCTGCGGCGGCCCCGTCCTCTGCTCCTCGGGCACCTGGGGTAGCTAATGACAAAGACACGCATTTTACTTCGTCGGGTGAGGCGGGGGATGGTCAGTCACTTCAGTTTTTCAGAAGTTAAGGGGAAAGAAAGTCTGGTAGTTCCTACACAGGGCGGTGGAACTGACAGGACTTTTATAAAAATGATTATTGTAATTCTGGGTCAGAATTAAAGCTTGCTCTCTGAAGGTAGCTCTGCTTTGCATGAATAGTTTTCTTTTGCCAAAGGGGGCTTCGTGTTTAGAGAGAACAAGCCACAGGAGTTACTTACGGGCATCCCTTTCTTGGGCACTGCTTCCTTTCCCTATCATTTTTGGGAAAAAATAATGAAAAATGTTTTGTTTCTGTAATTCTCTTCACAGCAGTCTGAATCTTTCTCTGAGTTGAATTAACCATAAGATGCCAGCAAACGCTAAGATTGGCACTAACACTCTGACCTTACCAGGGTATATCAACAAATGATTAAAAGTAGTGGGCAGGGAAGTGGACTTGGCCCAGTGGTTAGGGCGTCCGTCTACCACATGGGAGGTCCACAGTTCAAACCCCAGGCCTCCTGACCCTTGTGGAGCTGGCCCATGCGCAGTGCTGATGCGCACAAGGAGTGCCGTGCCACGCAGGGGTGTCCCCCGCATAGGGGAGCCCCACGCGCAACGAGTGCACTCCGTAAGGAGAGCCGCCCAGTGCGAAAGAAAGTGCAGCCTGCCCAGGAATGGCGCCGCACACACAGAGAGCTGACACAACAAGATGACGCAGCAAAAAGAAACACAGATTCCCGTGCCGCTGACAACAGAACCGAACAAAGGAGAACACGCAGCGAACAGACACAGAGAACAGACAACTGGGGGAGGGGGAAACAACTGGGGGGGAGGGGAGAAAAATAAATAAATAAATCTTTTTTAAAAAAGAATATTTATTTTTAAAAAGTAGCAGGCAGACCTTGTGCCTGAGGACTGGGGTATATGAGAACTCCGTACTTTCTGCATTATGTTCCTGTAAACCTACAACTTCTCTAAAAAATATTAAGTAATAGCAATAAAATAAAAGCAAGCAGCTGACAAAGAAAAAAAATTGGCAGAACTACAAGGAGCAATAGGTAAATCAATAAAAATCATGTTGGAGATATAGAGCATTTAAACAATACACTTAATAAAATGACTTACTCTACATATATAGAGGACTAAACCAAACAACTTCCAAATATACATTCTTTTCAAGAACACATGGAAGCCAATAGATAAATTAAAATTGAACACTAAAATAAAAAACAAAAAAATAAAAACAATAAAAATACTAAAAATTAAAATAACTCAAAAGAAGGCAGAAATAAGAAACAAACAAAAAACAGAAGGTAAAAACAGAAAACTAATAAAAAGGGTAGATCTATATTAAAATAATCAATAATTACATTAACTACTAATTGTCTAAATATTTCAGTTAAATGGCAGAGACTGGCAGAGTCATTTAAAAAGCAAGACTCAGCTATATGCTGCCTAAATAGAAAAACTCTAGATAAGGAAAGATACAGGCTGAAAGGAATGTAGGGCAGCCGATGTGAATCAAGCAGCTGAGTGTCTACTTCCCACATGGGAGGTCCTGAGTTTGGTTCTGGTGCTTCCTAAAAACAAACAAACAAAAATAAGCAACAAACAAATGAAAAAACCAACTCAGGGGAGCCAATGTGGCTCAGTGGTTGAGTGGTGGTTTCCTGCATATGAGGTCCTGGGTTCAATCCCTGGTCTTGGTACCTCAAAAAAAAAAAAAGAGGCGGTGGCAGACTTGGCCCAGTGGTTAGGGTGTCCACCTACCACATTGGGGGTCCGCGGTTCAAACCCCGGGCCTCCTTGACCCATGTGCAGCTGGCCCATGTGCAGTGCTGATGCATGCAAGGAGTGCCGTGCCATGCAGGGGTGTCCCCTGCGTAGGGGAACCCCACGTGCAAGGCATGCACCCCATAAGGAGAGCCGCCCAGCACGAAAGAAAGTGCAGCCTGCCCAGGAATGGTGCCGCACACACAGAGAGCTGACACAAGATGACACAACAAAAAGAAACCCAGATTCCCATGCCTCTGACAAGAACAGAAGCAGACAGAGAAGACACAGCAAATAGACGCAGAACAGACAACCAGGGTTGGGGGGAGGGGAGAGAAATAAATAAATAAATAAATCTTTGAAAAAAAAGTAAATGGATAAAAAAAGATATATACTCTATAAACAATAAACATAAGAAGATTGGAGTGTCTATATTAATGTCAGATAAAAAAGACTCTGCTTTAGTTTCCCAGCTGCTAAAACAAATAGCATTCAATGGATTGTCTTACTAGGAATTCATTGGCTCATGACTTCAGATGCTAGAAGGCTTGATTCCTCCTGGGGTCAGAGTTTCTCGGCTTTTTTGTCACATGGTGTGGCAGTTTGAGATTATTTTATGAATCCCCAAAAGAGATTGTTTTTAAACTCATGTCTTCCTGTCAGTGTGATATACCCTTTGATTGCATTAAACTCATTGAGGGTCATTTGATTAGATCACCTGATAAGATTGCTTTAGGGCTTTTGATTGGACTCAGTCAGGCTGAGCCTCTGCCCTCTCGCTGGGTCTGATATAAATCAGAGACACAGACACACACAGGAAAAGGAAACTGCCGTATTTGATCCTGCCACGTGAGAGAGGTTTCGCCCACAGCTAGGCTGCCAAGAAAGAAGCCCCCAAGAGGTTCAAAGAGCTGAAGCCCAGAGAGAGCAAGAGGAGGCCCAGTAAGAGACAAGCCAGGTTTGCCTACAGCTGCAGAAAAGGAGAGAACTTGGCAGAGAATGGCAGCCACCTTGCTTGGCCCCGTGGCAGCTGACTTGGTGAGAACGCGCCTCTTCTGGTGGCCCTATTTGGACTTGTCACGGCCGTGGGATGGTAAGCTTTGACTCCAGATAAGTGCCTTTTATGAAAGCCGACCCATTTCTGGCTCTCTGCATTGGCAGCCCCGTGGCAGACTAAAACACATGGCAATGGACCTGGCAGGGTCTTCTCCTTTTTCCTCTGGGTTCTGTTAAATTGCAGCTTCTGGGTGCTCCTGATGGCTGATCTCTCTGTGGACAATCTTCTTTGCTTACACGGACTGCAGCCATATTGAATTACGGCACGCCTTCCTTCAGGGTGCGCACCTGATCCAACAACACCTTCAAAGTCCTGTTCACAAATGGGTTCACGCCCACAGGACCAGAGGTTGCGACCTGAACATGCCTTTTGTGGAAATCATGATTCAAACCTCAGCCATCACCATCTGGACCCCCAAAAAGACATTTTCTTTCCACATGCAAAATACACTCATTCCATCAGACATCTCAAAAGCCATGAGTCATTTTAGTAACAATGCTAAGGACAAAGACTCATCAAAATCAGTTATGGGGGAGTGCATGTGGCTCAAGTGGTGAGCGCCTGCTTCCCACATATAAGGTCCGAGGTTTGATTCCTGGTATCTCAACAAAAAACAAAAAACCCAACTCTCATTGGGGAGCAGATGTAGCTCAGTGGGTGAGCGCCTGCTTCCCACAGTCAAGGTCCTGGATCCAATCCTTGGTACCTCCTAAAAAAAATCAGTTATGGGTGTGGTCCATCCTGGGGCAAAATTTTTCTCCGTCTGTGGATCTCTAAAACCTAGAAAATGGATTACTTGCTCTCAATATACAAAAGTGGGACAGGCATGATTTGGACATTCCCGTTCCAGAAGGGAGACATTGGAAAAAGAAGGGGTCACAGTTCCCAAACAAGTCCTAAATCCCAGAGGCAAACCCCGCTGTACTTCCAGGTCTGAGAGGCATCTGTGGACCGATGCTCTGTGGACCGATGCTTTGTCCTCTGGCCCTGAAGCAGCAGGAGCCCCACCCCTTCCAGAGCCTTGCTCTCCCCAACACTGCGGCACAGGCCAATGGGTACGAGGACTAACCCACCCAAGTACCTGGGCTGGTGTCATGTCCATTCCTAGGGAAGTAATGGGCCCATCTCCCACACACATGGGGGGACCCACTTTCCTGGCCTGAGCACGTCTTTTCGGTCCAGACCGTTGCTTCCATAGTTCTGCTCTTGACATCATCCTTCCTTCAATTGATCCCTTCTCTGTCCCTTTCCGTCCAGTCTGGCACTGGTTCTGCTCACACCAATTTTGCAGAAACCTTGTTAGCTTTGCCGGCATTTCGCAGGGCTCCAAGCCATCAGACGCGAGGACTTTCCTCACATCCTGGCTGGATAAGGGGATTTTCATTCCTGCACGCTCTGAAATGGCTGCCTGGAGCTGTGAGCCAAACACGTCAAACACCTAATCTCCTTATCAGAGGGCGGCTCAGTCCACTGCAACCAGCCCAGTTCTCTGGGGACTCACTTCCCAGAGGCTCACAGAGGGCCCTGCAGAGTCTCTTCTGGTCCTAAAACCAGAGCACACTATTTGGAAAGGCTCAGAATGTTCCAAATCATCATTTGCTGGTTTCAGTCGATCTCTTTCCTCTCTCATTTTACTATAAGCTGCGGGGAGAAACCATGCTGCACCTTCTACACATGGCTTGGAAATCTCTGCTAAATATCCACACGTCTCACAAATTCCACTTTCAATCTGACATTAAGAACACAATTTTGTCTCATTTGCCACTTTATAACGGGGTCGCCTTTCCTCCAATCTCCAAGAATAAATTTACGCTTTCCTCCTAAGGCTTCCTCAGAAGGACCTTTAACGTCCATGTTTCTACCAACAGTCTCTTCAAAGCCATCTAGACTTTTTCTGTCAAACACCTCACAATTCTTCCAGGCTCGACCCATGTTCCTACTCAAAGCCGTTTCCACATTTTTAAGTATTTTTCATAGCAACAGCCCCCCCCCCCCCCGCCGCCCCCTTTCCCTGGTGCTAAAAACTGTTTCAGTTTTTTGGCTGCTAAAACAAATACCTTAAATGGGCTTTCTTGACAAGAGGAATTGAACGTACTGACTCACCGTTTCGGAGGTGAGAGGCTGCTTCCTGTCGGGTCAGCGTCTCCCGGCTGCTGGCAATCTCTGGGATTTTGCTTTTCCCTCACACAGCCACGCACATGGCAGTGCCTTTTCCTTTCTCTTCCGGTTTCCACTGGCTTCCAGCTTCGGGTTCCCCCGTGGGTGATCTCTTCGCGTCTAATCTCCTTTTCCCTGTTGGATTAAGGCCCACCCTCTTTCAGTATGGCGCCTTAACGAGCATCTTCAAAGGTCCTCCTTAAAAACGTGTCCACGCCCGCATGGTCAGGGTTTGGGACCTGAGCACCCCGTTTCTGGAGGACCTGACTCAAGCCCCAAAAGACTTAAAGACTACAAGAATCACCAGAGCTAAAGAAGGGCATAGCGTAACGACAAAAGAGACAAGCCATCAGAAGGACATAATAATTATAAATATGTACACACCTAATAACAGAGCCTCAACATACGTGAAGCAAAGGTTGACAGAATGAAAAAGAGAACTAGAAACCTTGACAACCATATTACAAAATTTTAACACCTTTCTCTTAGCAACTGATAGAGCAGCTAGATAAAAAATCAGAAAACTGGTGGAAGACTTGTACAACAGATAAAAGGTGAATATACAAAATAAATTGTATTTTTTTATTTAAAATTTTTTTTTAAATTTATTTATTTATTTTCACCCCTTCCCCTCCTCCTGCCCTGCTGTTTTTGCTGCCTGTGTTGTCTTCTCTTCTCATATTCTCTCCCCTAGGATTTACTGGGATTCCATCTTAGAGACTCCTGATGTGGAGAGAGGTTCCCTGTCAATTGTGCCACCCGAGTTCCTGATTTCTGCTGCGCTTCACCTTCACTCCCCTCTTGTCTCTCTTTTGTTGTGTCATCATCTTGCTGCGTGACTCACTTGCGTGGGCACTGGCTCATCACGTGGGCACTGGCTCATCACGTGGGCACAGGCTTGCTGAGTGGTCCTGCTTTCTCTTGTTTTTCTACCAGGGGGCCCCAGGGGCCAAATTCTGGTCCTCTCATATGGTAGGCAGAAGCTCTATCACTTGAGCCACATCTGCTTCCCAAATTGTATTTTTTTTTAAATCAATTGTACTTTTATATACTAACAATGAACTCATAGACACTAAACTACAAAATACAGCATCATTTACAATCATTCAAAATGATTTTTTGATTTACTCAGATTGTATTTTTTTAATCATTCAATGGACTCTTTAGTGAATCTGCCACCTGTAGTTATTCAAATCAATTGTTTTTTACATACTAACAACACATAATTAGAAAACAGAAATTTAAAACTTCATTTACAATAGAACCAAAAACAAAAAATACCAACAACCATCAACTAGGGACAAATCTAAAAAAACATGTCCAAGACCTCAAAACTGAGACCTGCAAAACAGTTGAAAGAAATTAATGAAGACTCAATAAGATTTATAACATGTTCATAAATTTGAAGACTCACTATCATTAAAATGTAAAGTGCACAATGAAACATTATTAAAAATTTTCCATATGCAAATTCCAAACATTTGAAATCAGTCTTTGATTGATTTCAAAGCAGGCCAATATGAAATGAATAACAAAAAGCAATCATAAAATGACCCATTACCACTTGGAAATTAAGAAATTGCCTTCTAAATAATCTATAAATCAAAGAAAAAAATCATCGTGGAAATTAGAGAAATATTTTCAAGTGCATGATACTACATGTCAAATTTTATGGGTTTCAGCTAAATTCATGAATAGAGCAAAATTTTAGTTTTAAATAGATATTAGAAAAGCATAAAATGGTATTCAATGATCTAATTTAAAGAGAAATTTTTTAATAATGTAATTTAAAAAATAAATAAATAAATAATTTTTTAAAAAAGAGAAATTTTTTTTAAAAATAGAAAATTATTTAAAAAAAAGGAGTAAATACTAAATATCAGAAATTAAATAATTAAAAATCAACAAAATGTAAAAACTGGCTCTTTGAAAAAACTAATAAAATTGATGAAACTTTTTAAAGAATGATCAAGATAAAAAAAGAGAAGGCAAAATAGTTGTATCAGAAATGAAAAAAATGTGATCTATTTATCTCTAAAAAAGAAAATAAACATTTTCAGAAAAAATAAAAGAAATGATAAAAAGAAATGAAAAAAGTCATCATGATAAAACCTTCAGATATTGAAAAATTCATAAGAGAATATTATGAACATACATACAAATATATTTTTAAATTTAGTTGAAACAAAGTCCTGGAAAAATAAGACCTTCCAAAAGAAAGAGGAAGAAATAGAATATATTTTTATCCTATATCAATTAAAGAAAACGAAACGCTAATTAAAAACCTTCCCACGTAGAAAACCCTTGGTCAATATAGCTTTGATAGTGAATTCTAGCAAACGCTTAAGGAAGAAAGTATGTCAATCTTAAACTTTTTCAGAAAATAGAAAAAGAGGAAAACTTCCCAACTTACTTCAGGCATCCAGCATGATTTTTTATACAAGAACCTCAAAAGGATATTATAAAAAAGAAAAGGTACAGGTCAATTTTGCTCAAAAAATAAAACTAAACAAATTCAAATCCATTTCTCTCTCTTTACCTCCATTTCCATCTGTATGTGCAAAGCACACACACACACACAATATCAACTTGAGTTTATTCCAACAATGCAGAATGGGGTTCAACATTTGAAAGCCAACTGAAATAATCTATCAAACTAACAGAATAAAGGAGAAAACCATATGATCAACTAAATAGGTGATATTCTAAAGTTTAAAAGTCTTAGAAAACCAGGAATTGAAGAAAAATTCCTTAATTGTTAAAAGGCATCTACAAAAAACCCACATCACCATCATATTAAACGCTGAAATATGAAAAGCTTTCCTCCTGAAATCAGGAAAGAGACCGGAATGCCTCCTCTAGCCCACTCATCAAGTGTCACATCCAGGAAGTCTCTTCTCAGATTCCAGCAGTGGCTGGGGTGGGCACTGCTTGGTGTGGGCACCGCTTGGTGTGGGCATGCTGCAAACTGACAGTGTCTTGCTTCAAGGAGTCCCTGTGCATTTCCCCATCTGCCCCGGGGTTGTTTCAACAGGAGGGCGCTGGCAGAGCTTACTTCATATACTTGTATTGTCCATCCTGGAGAAGGATCCATGAGCACTTGAGAAGAACACATATCCTGCTGTTTTGGGGTGCAATGCTCTATAAATGTCTTTTAGGCCTAGTTCATTTATCAAATTATTCAAGCTCTCAGTTTCCTTATTTATCCTATGTCCAGATGTTATACCTAACACTGAGAGTGAAGTGTTGAAGTTTCCAACTATTACTGTAGACATCTATTTCTCCCTTCTGTTTTGCCAGTGTGTATCTCATGTATTTTAGGGCACTTATGTTAGGTGCATAAATATTTATGATTGTTATTTCTTCTTGGTGAATTGTCCCTTTTATTAATATATAATAACCTTGGAGACAACCAGCAAGATGGTGGTGGATAAGGTGCTCCTAGAGTCAGCTCCTGCTCCAGGGCAGTTAGTAAATACCCAGAACTCTCTGGAGCTGCTGAGGCACCTGCTTGGGGGCTCCAGGAGGCCAGAAGAGCATCCTGCAACATCCTTGAAGGAATGGAAAGAGGAGATGCCCATCTGCAGAAAAGCCTCCTAAGTAGAGGCTCCACACCCCGGAGGCCAGGGCCATCCTCCACTGGAGGCACAGGCCACCTCGGGAGCTGTTCTGCAGCTGGAATTGAAAGCTCCACTTCCCCAAGACGGGGGAGGAAGAGATGGATGGCACCAATTTCAGCTACTGATGAGTAAATTCAGTGGGCTACAGTATAATCCTGAGAACAGCTAAGGTTTGAGCCTGTCCAGGTCAGAAAGAGGCCGGGAGCCGCCATCTTAACACCACGCATGGTGCAAGGGGAAGGGGGGTAGACAGAATCCCAGTGCCGTTGGGGACCGGCGTCTTCCCATCCAGGTCAGATTGCAGCTCTAGCCTAGGCCCCAGTGCCACCTCCAGCAGGGAGGAAGCTATGGGGACCTGCGCCAGCCTCTCTGGGAAATTACCAGCCAAGCCGCGGAGGCCAGTGATTGTCCTACTCTGGAAGCACAAGCTGCCCCAGGAGCTGCTCTGTGATGGAAATTGGAAGCTCCATTTCCCAGAAACAGGGGAGGAAGAGACGGTTGGCCAGTAATTTCAGTTACTGATGGGTGGATTTAGCTGGCTAAGGTCTAGTGAAGCAGGCTAGTAAGATAAGGAATTAATAGACAGATCTGGAACCTGGCAAAGAGTCCACGTGGACATCAGTAGCCCCCAAGATGGCTGCTGGAGGACCCCCACCCCCAGGTTTCTGCTATCCAGAACAAAGACTTCCTCCTGGGAGCAAGGAAAAGCCCCAGATGTTCTCTAGGGACTTTATCATTGGGTCCTTACTAAGGGATTGATGGCTGGGGTAAACAATCAGAACAGCAAATAGTCAGAACCCCTTCCCCTGCCATTAGCAAAGGGGAGGAATAATTAACAGTTTAAAAGCAAACCGTGAGGCTCGAGCACGCTCTTGCCCTGCTCTCCTGCTTCTGACCTGTTCCCTGCCCTCTGTGTGCTGCTCTCGCCATTTTTCCTCTGCCATGTGGCCATGCAAGTAAACCTGGGGATTTATAATCTATAATGGGGAATTGTAGCTTGTAAACCAGCCTCTTCATCCCTTTTCACCCCCTTCCTCTCTACCTGGGACCCCTGCTCTATAATTTTCTGTTATTTTCTCCCATTTCTCTTCCCTCCCTACCTAAATAAATTACTGGCCTAACTCACCCAGCGTGCTCTTGAAATTCATTTCTGCAGCATGGCCAAGAACCTAGATAAAATCTGGTAACACTAGGAACAGGTAGGGTGTGAATCTGCCCAAGTCGGAGTGGTGCCAGTGGAGGCCATTTTGGCTCTGCCCCCAGCCTGAGGGGAGCCAGGCCGACTGAAAATCACAGTGACCAGGAGGAACCGGTTTCTTTCACCCAGATCGGCCGGCAGCCCTGGTCTAGGCTTCAGCCCGCCTCTGGCAGGGAGGAGGCTGGCAGGCCCTGCACCAGCCTATCCAGGTAACTGCAGGTAGCTTTGCCTGGCACAGACTGAAAATCAGAAGTCTACCAGGGCAACTGCGGTCATCTTGGACCTGTAGGAAGGGGTTAAGTTTAGTTTTCACAAAGGGGAAGCTGAGGCCAGCTCTGCCGTTCCAGGAGGGAGGGAAAGGGGTTCTAGCGGCTTAGGCACACCAGGAATTAGAAAAGTGGTGCCAAAATGAGGGGGAGCTAGTGGTGAGTGCTGGGATTGGGGTCAATAGTGAAAGCGGCTCCAAATTTGAAAAGTGGTGCTAGGTGTGAAAGCGGCACAGAGTCCACCTAGCCTGCCGGAGTGTAGGGAACTGGGGAGCGGCAACTCAGAACAGGAACTGTGGAACTTAGAGCTCTCAGATACGCTGTAACCCCTGAAGGACCCAATCAAGGGGAACAGGGGAGGGACCTGCATGTTAGATTCAAGGTATAAATATCACTATTTCTTGCTGTTTGGCATGCCAACCATTTTATCCAGGTTGCCCATTCTTATAAGATCATTAATAAAATTCTTTTCTCCTCCACAATCAGGTAAGCTTTTGTTTTCTTACAGATGCAGCTTTCTTTCTAACCGACCCACACTGCACAGACTGCTGCCCACACATGCAGCTCCATCCTCGCCCCAGGCAGGGGAGAAAGGGTCGTGAAGCTTCATCAGTCTCTCTGGGCAACTACAGTGTAGGCCTGCATGACTTGGATTATTCCACACAGCTGTGACTCTGTCCCTACCCCTGGCAAAGAAGAAAGTTGGAAGAAGCTTCATTGGTCCCTGGCACAATGGGGACAGCTTGAGCCTCCACAGCTTATAGCACTAATTACAAACTTGACTACTACTGACAACCTGAAAGGGAGAAATGGCAGGAAGCTCTAAACTAAAGAGAAAAACTGCACCCAGAATAAATACTCTAGTAAACCAGATGCCAAGACACCAACAAAAAATTACAATCCACACCAAGAAACAGGAAGATATAGCTCAGTTAATGGAACAAGATAAGACTCCAGATGACATAAAGGAGTTGAGACAGCTAATCATAGATGTTCAAAGAACTCTCCTTAATAAATTCAATGAGATGGCTAAAGAGATTAAGGATATTAAAAAGACACTGGATGAGCACAAAGAAGAATTTGAAAACATGCATAGAAAAATAGGAGATCTTATGGAAATGAAAGGTATAATAAATGAAATTTAAAAACCATCGAATCATACAATAGCAGATTTGAGGAGGCAGAAGAAAAGATTGGAGAGCTTGAAGAAATGGTCTCTGAAAATGAACATACAAAAGAAGAGGTGAAGAAAAGAATGAAACAAATTGAACAAGGTCTCAGGGAACTAAATGACAGCAAAAGGCATGCAAACATACATGTCATGGGTGTCCCAGAGGAAGAGAAAGGGAAAAGGGGCAGAAGGAATATCTGAACAAATAACGGTAGAAAATTCCCAACCCTATTGAAGGACTTAGATATCCCTGTCCGAGAAGCATAATGTACTCTCATCCAAAAAAATTCAAATAGACCAACTCCAAGACACATACTCATCATAATGTCAAATGCCAAAGACAAAAAGAGAGTTCTGAGAACAGCAAGAGAGAAGCAGTGCATAACATATCCAATAAGATTAAGTGCTGATTTCTCACCAGAAACCATGGAGGCAAGAAGACAGTGGTGTAATATATTTAAGATACTACAAGAGAAAAACTTCCAGCCAAGAATCTTATGTCTTTCAAAAATGAGGGCAAGATTCAGATATTCACAGATAAACAGAAACTGGGAGAATTTCTAAGCAAGAGACCAGATTTTCAGGAAATACTAAAGAGTATAGTAGAGCCTGAAAAGAAAAGGCAGGAGAGAGAGGCCTGGAAGAGAGTCTAGAAATGAAGATGATATCAATAAAAGTAACTAAAAGTGTCAAAAGAGTGGTGAAAATAAAATGACAGATAAAACTCAAATAGTCAGGAATAAACTTAACCGACTATGTAAAGCACTTGTATTCAGAAAACTGCAACTCAATGTTAAAAGAAATCAAAAAAGGTCTAAATAATTTGAAGAACATTCTATGCTCATGGATTGGAAAATTAAATATCATTAAGATGTCAGTTCTACTCAAATTAATATACAGATTCAATGCAATCCAGAATTTTTAAAAAATTGAAAACATGATCATCAAATTTATTTGGAAAAGCGATCCCTAATAGCCAGAAACATCATAAAAAGGAAAAATGACCCCGCATCTCCAGACTTTAAATCATATTACCTTGATAGAGTGGTAAAAGCAGCATGGTACTGGCATAACGACAGACACATAGACCAATGGAACCAAACTGGTGGTTCAGAAACAGACCCCCACATCTATGGTCAAGTGATTTTTGGCTAGCCTGTCAAACCACCCAGCTCAAGCAAATAATAGTCCATTCAACAAATAGTGCTGAAAGAATCGGATATCCACAGCCAGAAGAAGAGAAGAGGACTCCTATATCCTACCTTATCCAAAAATTAACTCAAAACGGATCAAAAACCTAGAAATAAAAGCAAGAACCATAAAACTTCTAGAGGAAATTGCAGGAAAATATCTTCAAGACCTGGTGGTAGATGGTGGATTCTTAAAGGAGATAAGAGAAGGCCTGAGATGGTCTACTAATGTTTAATGTTTGTAGAAGTTTTACTTAGCTTTCCTGTAAAAGTGTAGAAATGTATAGAATGGATGGTAACACATAGTGAGTAACAGCTAGTTTATAAATGGCGGAAAATGGTAGTCTAGGGATGTAAATGCCAATTGACAGAATGCTAGAGAATAATCTAGCAACTGAATAGCACAGTAAACCCAGAGATGGATGAGAATTGTGGTTGATGGTACAGATGCAAGAGTGTCCTTTGTAAGATAGAGCAAATGTACATCACTACTGCAATGTGTTGGGAATGTGGAGATGCATGAGAAAATTACAACTGAAGTGACCTATGGACTGTGGTTAGCAGTAATAACATAACATTCTTGCATCTATGCCAAAGATGTACTGTGTGCATAATGGGGCAGTATGGAAAAATAGAGCCAAATGCACACTATGGACATGATAAAAATCAGATGGTATTATCTTATCTGTAGTAAATGTTCCACCACAGTGTGGTGTGTTGATGGAGGGGTGTTGTTTGGGAATTCTGCACATGTGCATGGTTGTTTTATAAGTTTACACCTTCTGTCATTAAAAATATATTTTTTTATTTTTATTTTTTTTAAGATTTATTTTACTTGTTTCTCTCCCTTTTTCCCCCCTCCCATTGTCTGCTCTCTGTGTCCACTCACTGTGTTATTCTGTGTCTGCTTGTACCCTTGGTGGCACCAGGAAACATGGGTCAGGAGGCCCTGGGTTTGAACTCTGGACTTCCTATGTGGTAGGTGGATGCTCTATCAGTTGAGCCGTATCTGCTTCCCATAAAAAAATATACTTAAAAAATAATAATAGGGTGGGTTGGGGGAAAATCACACCAAATCTAAGATAAGGACTATGATTAGTAGTAAGATTTTTTTTAAATTTATTTATTTATTTATTTATTTTAAAAATTTATCTCCCCTACCCTCCTTCTCCCACATTGTCTGCTCTGTGTCCATTTGCTGTGTGTATTCTCCTTTGTCCACTTGCATTGTTGTCAGCGGCACCAGAAATCTGTGACTCTTTGTTGGTTGTCTTGCTGCATCAGCTCACTGAGTGTGCAGTGCCACTCCTGGGTTGGCTGCGCTTTTGGCACATGGGGTGGCTCTCCTTGCAGGGCACACTCCTTGCGTGTGGGGCTCCCCTACGCAGGGGGCCACCCTTGCATGGCTCTGCACTCCTTGCGCGCAGCAGCACTGTGCTTGGGCCAGCTCACCACACGGGTCAGGAGGCCCTGGGTTTAAACCCTGGACCTCCCATGTGGTAGGTGGGCACTCTATCAGTTGAGCCAAATCTATTTCCCAGTAGTAAGATTTTGACAATATTCTTTCATAATTTGTAACAAATATTTCATGACAATGCAAGGTGTTGGTGGAGGGTTGATGTATGGGACCCCTGTATGATGTTTTGCATGTTTGCCTTGGAAGTTCACAACTTTTACTATACACTTAATTGTTTATGTATATTCATATATAAATGATATAAAGATAATAATAAGATTGGTTGGGGAAAATACTTTAGTTGATAGTAATATTTTGACAATGCTCTTTAATCATTAGTTAAAAACGTTTAACAACAATGCAAGTTATTGGTGGTAGGGTGAGTTATGAGAGTCCTGTGTGATGTTACATATGTTTGTTTTGTAAGTTCACAACTATCATCATATACTTATTATTTATGTATTTTTATGTATGAGTGATATACTTCAATAAATTAATTAAAAAATATAATAACCTTCTACATCACATAACAGTTTTGTGTTTAAAATCAATTTTATCCGATATTCGTGTGCTATACCTACTCTATTTTGATTGCTACTAGCGTCAGATATCTTTTTCTAACCTTCTACTTTCAGTCTGATTGTGTCCTTGCATGTAAGGTGAGTCTCTTGTAGACAACAAATAGATGGCTTGTGTGTTTTTCAATCCGTTCTATCAGTCTAGTCTTTTAAGTGCAAAACATTAACATTCAGTGTTACTATTATAAAGGTATTACTTACTTTGTCCATTTTATCCCTTTGTTTTCTGTTGTCATGTCTTACTATTTATTGTCTGTCTTTCAACCCTGTCACTTTTTCTTACTGATGCTCTTTATTTCTACACTCTTCTCCAGGGCTCTTGCCCCTGTCTTTTCTGTCAGGCTGTAATACCTTTAATATAGATATATAATAATGTAGATGCAGTCTCTTTTTAACATACTCTCTGCTTTTGTTTGTCTATAAAGACTTCAAAACCACCTTCATTTCTGAAGAATAATTTTGATGGATAAAGCATTGTTGGCAGCACTTTTTCTCTTTCAGTACATTAAATTTATCATACCACTGCCTTCTTGTCTCCTAGTTTTGGATGGTAGATGGGCACTTAGCCTTATTTAGGTCACCTTTAAGAAATACACTGCGGGAAGTGGATTTGGCTCAATGGATAGAGCACCCACCTACCACATGGGAGGTCCAGGGTTCAAACCCAGGGCCTCCTGACCCGTGTGATGACCTGGCCCACGCGCAGTGCTGATGGGCTCAAGGAGTGCCCTGCCACGCAGAGGTGTCCCCCGCATAGGTGAGTGCCACACTCAAGGACTGTGCCCCATAAGGAGAGCCACCCAGTGTGAAAAAAGTGCAGCCACGGGAAACGGACTTTGGCCCAGTGGTTAGGGCGTCCGTCTACCATATGGGAGGTCCGCAGTTCAAGCCCCGGGCCTCCTTGACCCGTGTGGAGCTGGCCATGCGCAGTGCTGATGCGCGCAAGGAGTGCCGTGCCACGCAAGGGTGTCCCCCGCGTGAGAGCCCCACGCGCAAGGAGTGTGCCCGTGAGGAAAGCCGCCCAGCGTGAAAAGAAAGAGCAGCCTGCCCAGGAATGGCGCCGCCCACACTTCCCGTGCCGCTGACGACAACAGAAGCAGACAAAGAAACAAGACGCAACAAATAGACACCAAGAACAGACAACCAGGGGAGGGGGGGAAATTAAATAAATAAATAAATCTTTAAAAAAAAAAAAAAAAAAAAAAAAAAAAAAAAAAAGAAAAAAGTGCAGCCTGCCCAGGAATGGCGCCACACACATGGAGAGCTGATGCAGCAAGATGATGCAACAAAAAGAGACACAGATTCCTGGTGCCGCTGACAAGAAGACAAGCAGACACAGAAGAACACACAGCAAATGGACACAGAGAGCAGACAATGGGGGGGCGGTGCAAGGAAGGGGAGAGAAATAAATTAAAAAAAGAAAAGAAAAGAAATACATTGCTATTCTTTTGCGACTCTCAAAATCCTCTCTATGTCCTTGGCCTTTGACATTGTGAATAGTAGGTGTCTCAGGGTAGATTTATTCAGATTTATTCTGTTTGGGGTATGTTGTCCTTCTTGAATATTGCTATTCATGTCTTTCATAAGGGTTGGAAATTTTTCAATCAATATTTCCTCAAATATTCTTTCTGCCCTTTTCCTGTTTTCTTCTCCTTCTGGAAACCTATAACACATATGTTTATACATTTCACATTGTCATCCAATTCCCTAAGACCCTGTTCAGTTTTTTGCATTCTTTCCCCTGTCTATTCTCCTGTCTTTTCAAGTTCAGAAGCTCTGTCTTCTAATTCACTTATTCTGTCCTCAGCCAATTCAAATCTGCTATTTTATGCTTCTAATGTATTTTGTTAGATATATATTTTTAGACTAGCACACATTATTTTATCACAATACAGTAGGTCTATTTCATGAAGGCATAGATTCTATGATGAAAGGACTACTGTCTGTATAATGTTAGAGAGAAAAAATGTGCAATATAAAATCCAATTATGTTAAATACATTCACTTACCACACAGAGAAAACTGCTAAATAAACATACATGAGAATATGATTATTTTTGAGTGATAGGATTCTATTTACTATTATTGTGTATTTAGGTATTTTAAAACTATTTCTGTTATGCTTATGTAACAATAATACTGATTTTTTAAACAAATCAATTTTACTGTTCCATATTAATAAAGCATATACTTCATCCAAAGTGTAAAATCAGTGGTATTTGGTATAATCACATCATTGTGCATTTATCACTTCAATCATGATTAGAGCACTTTCGGAAAGCAGACTTGGCCCAATGGATAGGGTGTCTGTCTATCACATGGGAGGTCCGCGGTTCAAACCCCGAGCCTCCTTGACCCGTGTGGAGCTGGCCCATGGGCAGAGCTGATGCGTGCAAGGAGTGCCGTGCCACACAGGGGTGTCCCCGCATAGGGGAGCCCCACGGCGCAAGGAGTGCACCCCGTAAGGAGAGCCACCCAGTGCAAAAGAAAGTTCAGCCTGCCCAGGAATGGCACGACACACATGGAGAACTGATGCAGCAAGATGACGCAACTAAGAGAGACACAGTTTTCCATGCTGCTGACAACAAGAGAAGCGGACACGCAGCAAATGGACACAGAGACCAGACAACTAAGGGGGGTGGAGAAGGGGAGAGAAATAAATAAAAATAAATCTTTAAAAAAAATGATTAGAGCACTTTCATTATTTCAATAATGAATAATAATAATAAACAGACAAACAAGGGAAACGGACTTGGCCCAGTGGTTAGGGCGTCCGTCTACCACATGGGAGGTCCACGGTTCAAACCCCGGGCCTCCTTGACCCGTGTGGAGCTGACCCATGCGCAGTGCTGATGCGTGCAGGGAGTGTCGCGCCATGCAGGGGTGTCCCTGCGTAGGGGAGCCCCATGTGCAAGGAGTGCACCCCTAAAGGAGAGCCACCCAGTGTGAAAGAAAGTGCAGCCTGCCCAGGAATGGCGCCGCCCACACTTCCCGTGCCGCTGACGACAACAGAAGTGGACAAAGAAACAAGATGCAGCAAATAGACACAGAGAACAGACAACCGGGGGAAGGGGGGATTAAAAATAAATAAATAAATCTTTAAAAAACAAAAACAAAAAAACAGACAAACAAGAAAATTCTTCGCCTCTCAATCTCTGTTTCTCCAGCTGTACATAGCTACTATTTCTGGCTATTCTTGCACATTTATTTATTTATTTATTAAGCAGTTTTATTGAGATGTTTTCACATGCCCTACAATCTATCTAAAGTGTATGGCTTTTAGTATAGTCACTATGTTGTGCATTTGTAATCAAAATTTTTTGTAGAATTATTTCATTACTCCAAAAAGAAAAACTCCATACCCCTTAGCATGCCTTCCTTAGTTCTACACAACCACTAATCAAATTTCATCTTTATAAATTGATTTATATTTACATTTTATATAAATGTATCATACAATATATTACACAATATATTCAGTCCATAGTAACACAGTTATACGCTATCTGTCCTTTTGTGTCTGGCTTGCTTCACTCAACATAATGTCCTCCAGGTTCATCCATGTTGTCATATGCTTTACGACTTCATTTCTTCTTACAGCTGCGTAATATTCCACTGTGTGAATACACCACAGTTTTGTTTATACATTCATCAGTTGATGAACACCTGGAATTTTTCCAACTTTTGGTAATCATGAGTAACATCACTATGAACATCAGTGTGCAGATGTGCAGTCACCCCTCGGGCTGAAGTGTGGTTTGCTGGCCTGGCGGGGGAGCGGCCGCGGTAGGCCTAATTCCGCTGCCCCCATAATAGGGTGGTTGGTCGGGCCCACCGCCACCCCTGAAGGAAGCTTGGCATGGGCGCAGAGTGCCCTCGGGTCTCCCCTTCTCGGCAGCCATGCTTCCGCGGCCGCCCCTCCTCCCGGATGGCGCCACACGATGCCTGTGGGGCGGCACCCTCCTTCTTCTTTCTCCCTGCGCAGGTGCAGGGCGGAAAATTCCAGTCTGCCCTTTTCCCTCCCCCCGACAGCAGCAACAGCCAGGCGTGGGCAGGAAACTCAAGTCTGCCCTCTACCCCAGCAACAGCAGCCACCAATCCCTAAACCCTGCCCCTTCCCCCAGCAACAGCGACAGCCAATCCCTAATCACCACCCCTCCCCCGTCCAGTACCGCCCACTGACCTTTCTCCGGCAACCAATCAGAACAGGGCATGGCTTCAACCAATCAGCCTTCCCCAGGCCCTATAAAACTGTTGCCTCTCCCTCAATAAAGTGGACTTGCGTGTTTACCTTGTCTCCGTGGTAGTTCTTCTGCCGTGCGCCCTCCAGTCCTGAGAGCCCCCGACAAGGGCCTGGCCTCCCTTGTCCCCAGTTCGTCGCCTGCTTCGCCGGGCGACCCCGTCAGCCGAACCGCACAACCCCTGTGAGACCGACCCCTCGTCCCAAGTGGTACCGACCCCTCGTCCCAAGTGGTACCGACCCCTCGTCCCAAGTGGGACCAACCCCTCGTCCCAAGTGGGACCGACCCCTCGTCCGCAGCCAGACCCCACCTCTACCGACCGAGCAAGCCGTCGCACAGATGTCTATTCGTGTCACTGCTCTCAGTTCTTCTGGGTATAGACCCAGCAGCAGTATTGCAGAGTCATGTTGCAAATCTACATTCAACTTCTTCAAGAACTGCGAACAGTCTTCCACAGTGGCTGGACCATTCTGCATTCCCACCAGCAGTGAATAAGTGTTCCTATCTCTCCACATCCTTTCCAACACTTTCATAGTTCTCCATCTTTTTAAATAGTGGTCATTCTGAAAGATGTGAAATGATACCTTATTGTAGTTTTTATTTACATTTCCCTAGTCATTAGTGATGTTGAACACATTTTTTTCATGTGTTTTTTAAATGCCATCTGTATTTCTTCTTTGTACAAATGTCTATTCAAGTCTTTTGCCCATTTTTTGACCAGGTCATTTGTCTTTTTATTGTTGAGTTATAGCATCTCTATATATCATGGATATTAAACCCTTATTGGACACATGATTTCCAAATATTTTCTTCCATTGAGTTGGCTGCCTTTCACCCTTTTGACAAAGTCAAAGGTGCGAAAGTGTTTAATTTTGAGGAGGTCCCATTTATCTATTTTTTCTTTAGTTGCTCACACTTTGGGTGAAAGATCCAAGAAATGATCACCTACCACAAGATCTTTAAGAAGTTTCCCTACATTTTCTTCTAGTAGTTTTATGGTCCTGGCTTTTATACTTAGGCCTTTGATCCATTTTGAGTTGATTTTTGTATAGGGAGTGAGATAGGGGTTCTCTTTCATTTCCTTAGCTAAAGATATCCCACTCTCCGAGCACCATTTATCGAAGAGACTGTTGTGTCCCATTAACATGGACTTGGTGGTTTGTCAAAAACCAGTTGACAATAGAGGCGAGGGTTCACTTGGACACTCTGAATTCTATTCCATTGATCAATATGTCTGTCTTTCTGCCAGTAGCATACTGTTTTGTTTTTTTTGGGTTGGTTGTTAAGTTTTCTAAAGATTTATTTATTTATTTCCCCCCCTTCCCCTCCTCCCACCCAGCTGTTTTTTGCTGTCTGTGTTGTCTTCTCTTCTCATTTGCTCTCCTCTAGGATTCACTGGGGTTCAATCCTGGAGACCTCTGATGGGGAGAGTTTCCCTGTCAATTGTGCCACCTCAGTTGCTGGTTTCTGCTGCACTTCACCTTGACTCTCCCCTTGCCTCTCTTTTGATGCATCTTCATCTTGCTGCGTGACTCACTTGCACGGGGCACTGGCACACCACGCGGGCACTCACATGGGCACTGGCTTGCCATGTGAGCATGCTTTCTCTTCTTTTCTTTTTCACCAGTAGGCCCCAGGGATCAAACTCAGGTCCTCCCATATGGTAGGTGGAAGCTCTATCATTTGAACCACATCCGCTTCCCAACATACACTGTAGCATTGTAATATGTTTCAGTGTTGGGCAGTGAAATTCTTCCCATGTTGCTCTTCTTTTTTAGAATGCTGTTGGCTGTTCAGATGCACTTTCCCTTCCCAATGAATTTGGTAATTGCCTTTTCTATTTCTGTGAAGTTGGAATTTTGATTGGTATTGAATTATTGCACTGAATCTGTAAATCATTTTGGACAGGACTGACATCTTCATAGTATTTAATCTTCCAATAGATGAACATGGAATGTCTTTCCATTTGTTTAGGTCTTTATTGATATCTTTTAGCATTGTTTTGTAGTTTCCTGCATATAGGTCCTATATATCTTTGTTTAATTTGTTTCCTAGGTATTTGAGTTTTTTTGTTGCCATTGCAAATTGAATTTTTACCCCGATTTTCTCCTCAGATTGTTCAATCCTAGTGTACAAAGACATTACTGATTTTTGCATGTTAATCTTGTATCCTGCCAGATTGCTGAACTCATTTATTAGCTCAAGTAGCTTTGTCATAGACATTTCAGAATATTTTAAATATAGGATTATGTCATTGGAAAATAGTGAGAATTTTACTTCCTCTATTCCTACTTGGATGCCTTTCATTTTTTCCCTTGTCTAATTGCTCCAGTAGAACTTCTAGTATATTGAATAACAGTGGTGACAGTGGGCCTCCTTCACTGGTTCCCGATCTTAGAGGGAAAGCTTTCAACCATTTCCCATTGAGTACAATGTTGGTTGCGTGTTTCTCATATATGCCTTTTATCATATCAATATAATATGCCTAGTTGGAGTATGTTTGAGTTTTGCCATCATGATTCCTCTCTTTTGACCCTCTCTCTTTTGGGAGGTGTCCAGCCTTTTCCTGGTATCCTGAATTCTAGAAGATTTTTTCCAGGCCATTTCAGACTGTCCTCTAATTGTTTTACTAGGAGAAAAGAGAGTACTGTGTCTTCCTAGTTCACCATCTTCCCGGAAGTACTCTAATGTGTTTTTAATCTCACCCGTTGTGTCTTTCATTCCAATAAACTAGTTACCTTTTTTGGCAGGCTTTCAAATTGTTCTTTATGGTTATCAGTGTCATCTTAATCTCTTTTATCTATTTAGTCATATTTTACTCATCTCCTTAAACTGATTAAGGAGGTTGCGGTGAACATCACTTATTAGTTATCTTAAATCCTATGTCTCATCTGGATTATTGTTTTTTTCCCTTTGGCTGGGCCATATTTGAAAGGTGTTCGATAGAAAAAGTCTAGATTGTTTTCAAGAGACTGTTGGTAGAAACATGGACGTGAAAGGTCCCTCTGAGGAGGCCTTGGAAGGAAATGATACCACTTTCCTGGCCTGCAGACGTCTTTTCCGTCCAGACCGTTGCTTCCATGGTTCTGCCCTTACCATCATTCTCCCTTCAATTAATCCCTTCTCAGTCCCTTTCCGTCCAGTCTGGCACTGGTTCTGCTCACACAAATTTTGCAAAAATCTTGTTAGCTTTGCCGGCATTTCACAGGGCTCCAAGCCATCAGACTCGAGGACTTTCCTCATATCCTTGCAGGATAAGGGGATTTTCATTCCTGACATGTTCTGAAATGGCTGCCTGGAGCTGTGAGCCAAACACCTAATCTCCTTATCAGAGGGCGGTTCAGTTAAACCCTTGTACAGAGCCCAGTTCTCTGGGGCCTCACTTCCCAGAGAGCCCTGGAGAGTCTCTTCTGGTTGGAAAATCAGAGCACACTATTTGGAAAGGCTCAGAATGTTCCAAATCATCATTTGCTGGTTTCAGTTGATCTCTTTCCTCTCTCATTTTAGTATAAGCTGCGAGGAGAACCAGGTCACACCTTCCACACATGGCTTGGAAACCTCTGCTAAATAGCCATATGCATCACTTATAAATTCCTCTTTCAATCTGACATAAGAACACAATTTTGCCATGTTCTCTGCCACTTTGTAACAGGGTTGCCTTTCCTCCAATTTCCAAGAATAAATTTACCACTTCCTCTTTCTTAGTATGGGTTGTTATTTTTTGTTGATCCTTAGGCATCTGTTTATGTTTGTGATCATGCTTTATTGATCAATTTCTTTTTCTTACCTATGGTTTTGTTTATGCTGGGACATAGGTCAGATCTCAGTAAATTTAAAAACACTGGAATTGTATAAAACACTTTTTCTGATCATAATGGAATAAAGTTTGGAATTAATCACAGACAGAGAAGGGAAAATTCACAAATATATGGAGATTAAACAAAATACTCCTAATCAGTGGGTCAAAGAAGAAATTGCAAGAGGAATCAGTAACTACTTCAAGACAAATGAAAACAAGAACACAACATATCAAAACTCATGGATACAGCAAAGGTAATGCTGAGAGGGAAATTTATAGCTCTCAATGCTTATATTGAAAAGAAGAAAGAGCTAAAACCAGAGACATAACTGCCCACCTGGAGGAACTAGAAAAAGAACAGTAAACCAATCCCAAAACAAGCAACAGGAAAGAAATAATAAAGATTAGATCAGATCTAATGAAATAGGGAATAAAGAAACAATAGAAAAAGTCAACAAACTAAAAATTGATTCTTTAAGAAGAACAACAAAATTGATAAACCCTTTGCTAGATTAACAAAGAAAAAGAAAGAGAAGATGCAAATAAATAAAATCAGAAATGATAAGGGGGACATTACCACTGACCCATCAGAAATAAAGTGATCAAAAGAGGATACTATGAACAATAGTGTGTCAACAAATTAGACAATGTTGATGAAATGGACAAATGCCTGGAAACATGAATAAGCCTCACTGACCCTAGAAGAAATAGAAGATCTCAATAAACTACTCACAAGAAATTGAAACAATGATCAGAAACCTCCCGAAAATGAAAAAATCCAGGACCAGATGGCTTCAGAAGAGAATTCTACCAATCATTTATTTATTTATTTTTTTAAAGATTTATTTATTTATTTAATTTCCCCCCTCCCCTGGTTGTCTGTTCTCTGTGTCTATTTGCTGCGTCTTGTTTCTTTGTCCACTTCTCTTGGCATCAGCGGCATGGGAAGCGTGGGCGGCGCCATTCCTGGGCAGGCTGCTCTTTCTTTTCACGCTGGGCGGCTCTCCTCACGGGTGCACTCCTTGCGCGTGGGGCTCCCCCACGCGGGGGACACCCTTGCGTGGCAGGGCACTCCTTGCACGCATCAGTGCTGCACATGGCCAGCTCCACACGGGTCAAGGAGGCCCGGGGTTTGAACTGCGGACCTCCCATATGGTAGACGGACGCCCTAACCACTGGGCCAAAGTCCGTTTCCCTCTACCAATCATTTAAAGAAGATTTAATACAAATTTTGCTCAAACTCTTTTTTAAAAAATTGAACAGCAAAGAGCACTAGCAAAGCATTTGTCTTTCTCCCATAAGATCAGAGGTTCTATATATAAAGTCAGGTTTATTGGACTTTATGAGCTGCATGAAAAGTGTTTTCAAATTAAAAGTCTTTTTATATATTTTTTTGTTAAATTTATTTATTTATTTTTATTTTATTCATTTTATAAAAATATTACATTAAAAAAATATGAGGTCCCATTCAACCCCACCACCCCCACCCCACCACTCCCCCCCAGCAACACTCACTCCCATCATCATGACACATCCATTGCATTTGGTAAGTACATCTCTGGGCATCTCTGCACCTCATGGTCAATGGTCCACATCATAGCCCATACTCTCCCACGTTCCATCCAGTGGGCCCTGGGAAGATTTACAATGTCCAGTGATTGCCTCTGAAGCACCATCCAGGGCAACTCCAAGTCCCAAAAACGCCTCCACATCTCATCTCTTCCTGCCATTCCCCCTACCCATCAGCCACCATGGCCACTTTTCCCACTCCAATGCCACCTTTTCTCTGTGGACCTTGGATTGGTTGTGTCCATTGTACCTCCATGTCAAGAGGAGGCTCAGATTCCACATGGATCCTGGATGCACTCCTCCTGCTTTCAGTTGTAGGCACTCTAGGTTCCATGGTGTGGTGGTTGTCCTTCTTCAACTCCATCTTAGCTGAGTGGGGTGAGTCCAATAAATCAGAGTGTAGGAGCTGATGTCTGTTGAAGCTCAGGGCCTGGCTATCATATTGTCAGTCCAGAGACTCAAATCCCCTAAATATATCTTAAACCCCAACACCAACTACAATTCCAATAAAGTAGCATGAAAGTCTTGTGAAAAGAGATCCCATCTGAGTCCAGTTTCATCATGCAGAAACACCAGCTCCAAAGAAGGGCCATCTGACATGGCAGTGAACCCCATCTGCCATGACTATAGAACCCGTGGGTCTCTTTAGTCTTCAAAGGAACTGATACCTGAGGTTGTATCTACTTTATCTGTCTTTTAGACTCTGCTCAGTTGTGCATAAGAGCATTCCTTCTGACAACCTCCAGACTCTTTTTTAGAGACTCGTAGCCATATAAACTCATTTGTCCTTTCCATTTCCCCCTTACATTAGGTCAAACAGCATTTTTAAAAATTATTTATTTATTATTATTTTTTAATTACATAAAAAAAAAATGAGGTCCCATTCAACCCCACCGCCCCCACCCCCCACTCCCCCCACAGCAACACTCTCTCCCATCATCATGACACATCCATTGCACCTGGTAAGTTCATCTCTGAGCATCACTGCACCCCATAGTCAATGGTCCACATCATAGCCCAGACTCTCTCATGTTCCATCCAGTGGGCCCTGGGGGGATCTACAGTGTCCCGTAATTGTCCATGAAGCACTATCCAGGACAACTCCATGTCCCGAAAACACCTCCACATCTCATCTCTTCCTCCCATTCCCCAAACCCAGCAGCCCCCATGGCTACTGTTCCCACACCCATTCCACATTTTCTCTGTGGACATTGGATTGGTTGTGTCCATTGCACATCTATGTCAAGTGAGGGCTTAGATTCCACATGGGTACTGGATGCACTCCTCCCGCTTCTAGTTGTAGACACTCTAGGCTCCATGTTGTGGTGGTTGACCTTCTTCAACTCCATGTTAGCTGAGTGGAGTAAGTCAAAAAAATCAAAGTGTAGGAGCTGAAGTCTGTTGAGGCTCTGGGCCTGGGTGTCATATTATCAGTCCAGAGATTCAAATCCCCTACATATATCTTAAACCCAGCACCAACTACAATTCCAATAAAGTAGCATGCAAGTCTTGTGAAAAGAGGTCCCCTCTGAGTCCAATTCCATCACGCAGAAATACCAGCTCCAAAGAAGGGCCATCTGTCATGGCAGTGAACCCCTTCTGCCATGACCATAGAACCCGTGGGTCTCTTTATCCCTCAAAAGAACCAATACCTGGGGTTGTATCTACCTTATCTGTCTCTTAGACTCTGTTCAGTTGTACATAGGGGTATTCCTTCTGACAACCTCCAGACTCTTTTTTAGAGACTCACAGCCTTATAATCTCATTTCTCCTTTCCATTTCCCCCTTACATTAGGTCAAACCGCTTCCCAAAGTCATGATATTATATGTAGACAGGTATATTCTGCTGTTCCACATTGAATCTTTAATTCAAGGTCATTTTCTAGTTGCTTCTTCAGCTGGTATGTGGTAGTGATCCCTCGGTGCCAGGGAGGCTCATCCCCGGGTGTCGTGTCCCACACTGGGGGGAATGCATCGCATCTACACGCTGAGTTTGGCTGTGAGAGTTCAAACAGCATTTTAAAGTCATGTTATTATATGTAGACAGGGGTATTCTGCTGATCCGCATTGAACTTTTAATTTAAGGTCATTTTCTAGTTGGTACTTGGTAGTGATCCCTCGGTGCCAGGGAGGCTCATCCCCAGTTGTCATGTCCCACGCTGGGGAAGGCATTGCATTTACATGCTGCATTTGGCTTCGAGACTGGCCACATTTGAGTAACATGAAGGCTGCCAGGAGGAAACTCCTAGGCACAGTGCTGCTCTAGGCCTTGTTCTTATTTCGGGCGTATAGGCTCACAAGCATAGTCATTAGTATCATGGTCTCACTGTTGGACTCTCATTCCTTCCTGGTCCTTACCATTGCTCCTGGGGGACTGCTGCTGCTCCTTTTATAAATCATATAAAATTCCTGGAGATTTGACAGTATTTTCATTGTCCATGACATGTTCTGGTACTGATTTGCATATTAATAGAAATATATGTTATTAGTAATTTTTGTTATTTTTAAAAATGTTCCATTCCATAAAACAACCAAATTTCCTTGTCAGTTACATTGATTTACTCTGATGTTTCTCTGAAAGAACATGCACTCAACAACAGGTCAGAACTTCATCTTCACCAAGAAAAGGGGTGGAGGAATTGAATGAGAATAAATAAGACTTTTTAAGTAATGACCCACCTATCAATTAACATAACACTTGTAAAACTTTAAAAGTGGAATATGGTCAAATACCTCAACTGACAGGGCCTATTTGGATATCTTCAAATGAACTTTATACAGCCCCCCCCCAATGGCATATGTATATGAACTTAATTTCTATTAGTTTGGTGCAAAAGTAATTGCGGTTTTGCCTTGTTGAAACTTGCTGTTTGATATTAGAATACATTCTTAAATAAATGTGGTTATGTTATACATCAAAAAAAAAAAAGGATATTTAATACTCTTAACAAAACAACAAAGAGCACTATCAAATTCACTCTATGATGCTAACATCACCTTAAATCCAAAGCAAAATAAAATTACAGACCAATTTCTTAAATGACTTTAGATGCAAAAATCCTCAAAAACTACTCACTAACTGAATAAAAAAACACATTAAAAATTACACTTCATGATCAAGTGGGCTTTATACAAGGTGTGAAATGTTGGGTCAACGTAAGAAAATCAGTGTAATACACCACAAAAATAAATTGAAGAAGAAATATCACATGATCATTTCAATTGTTGCAGAAAAGTCATTTGACAAAATACGTCCTTTCTTGATAAAACCACTGCAAAAGATAAGAATAGAAGGAAACTTTCTCAATATGATAAAGTCCAAATACAAAAAACCTATACTAACATTGTCCTCAATGGAAACAAAAAGCTTTCCCATTGAGATCAGGAACAACACAAGGACATCCTCTGTCACCACTGTTATTCAACATGGTGCTAGATGTTCTAGCTAGTGCAATTAGGCAAGAAAAAGAAATGAAAGACACTTAAACAGGAAAGGAAGAAGTAAAACTTTCACTAGTCACTGATAATATGATCTTACGCTTGAAAAATCCTGAAAAATCCACAATACCACTATTAAAACTTATAGACAATTTCAGCGTGAGAGGATACAAGATTAATACACAAAAATCAATAGCATTTCTATTCATTACTAATGAACAATAAGCAGGAAGTCAGAAAAAATTCCATTTACAATAGCAAGTGAAAGAACCAAATACTTCAGCATAAATTTAATCAAGGACATAAAAGACCTATATTCAGAAAACTATAAAACATTGCTAAAAAAAAGGAAAGATGAAGTAATAAATGGAAGGATATTCTGTGTTCATGGGCTGGGAACGCTAAATATCATTAAGATGTCACTTTCACCCAAACTGATCTACAGATTTAACACAATCCTGATAAAAATTCCAGTATCCTTCTTTGTAGCATTGGGAAAGCAAATTATCAAATTTATCTGGAAGGAGGGGTCCCCAAGTAGTCAAAAATATCTTTAAAACGAAGAATGAAATTGGAGGATTCTCATTACCAAACTTTAACATGCATTATCTAGCTCATTAGTAAAAACAGTATGGTTCCGGCATAAAGATAGACAGAATGACCAATAGAATCAAATTGAGATTGAGAAATAGACCCTCACATCTATGGTCAAGTGGTTTTCGACAAGGCTGTCAAACCCACTCATCTGGGTCAGAACAGCCTATTTAACAAATAATGCTTGGAAAACTGGATTTCCACATCTAAAGGGAAAAAAGGCCTAGAGCTGCAGGGTGCCTGAGAGTTACCTCCTGAGAGCGTCCAAGTTGCTCAAATGTGGCCACTCTCTAAGCCAAACTCCGCATATAAACACATTACCTTCCCCCCACCATGGGCACTGGCACTGAGGGATCACTACCAATCACTAACTGGTGATGCAACTAGAAAAAGATCTTGAACAAAAGGGGAAAATGGTAAAGACAAATGAGTATGTATGGCTAAAAGTCTTCAAAAAAGAGTCAAGAGGTCATCAGAGGGGTCATGCTTACGCATGCCTCAGCAGGATCCCAGAGACAGCCAAAGTAGATACAAATCCAGGTACTGGTGCTCCTGAGGGCTACAGAGACACACAGGTTCTACAGTCTTGGCAGTTGGCTCTGGAGTTCAGTGCCTTGTCAATGGGCCGTCTTTGGAATTTGTGTTCCTAAGTGTGATGGAGTTGGACTCAGATGTGAGCTTTCTACACATGCCTCTTTTATCACTTTTACGGAACCTGTGGTTGGCGCTGGGGTTGGTGTATACTCAGGAGACTTCAATCTCTGGACTGGCCATGTGCCAGCTGGGCCCTGAGCCTCAGCAGAGTTGCAACTCCTACTCTCCGGTTTGTTGGACTTGCACAGGTCAGCTAACAGGGAGGTGAAAATGGTCAACCACCACAACAGGGAACCGAGAATGCCTACAACTCCAAGCAGGAGAATCACATCTATCAACCATGTGGGATCTAAGCCCCCTCTTGCTATAGATGTGGAGTGGACATCACCAACCCAGGCTCCACAGGATGGAGGAATAAAATACAGATTACTGGTATTCTACTATAGAACTCTTGTGACTAGTAATGGAAGAAACTGTAGCATTGATCTGGAGAAAGTGACCATGGTAGTTTCTGAGGGCAGGGATAGAGAAGAAGGGATGAGATGAGGGGGCATTTTCGGGACTTGGAGTTGTCCTAAATGATATTGCAGGGACAGATTCTGGGCATTATATATCCTGCCATGACCCACTGAATGTACTGGGGGAGAGTGTAAACTACAATGTAAACTATTATCCATGTGGTACAGAGTGCTCCAAAATGTATTCACCAAATGCAATGAATGTGCCACAATGACGAAAGAGGTTGTTGATGTGGGAGGAGTGGGGGGGTGGGGGTGGGCTATGTGGGAACCTCTTATATTTTTTAATGTAACATTTTCTGTGATCTATGTACCTTATAAAAAGGACAATTTAATAAAAAAAATAAAAACTTTAAAAATGAAGGAAAAAAACCGATATCTCACACCTTATACAGAAATTAATTCAAAATGGATCAAGGACCTAAATATAAAAACTAGAACCATAAAACTCCCAGAAGAAAATATAAAGAAACATCTTAAAGACCTTGTGGTTAGTGGAATTTCTTGGACCTTACACCCAAAGAATGAGCAACAAAAGGAAAAGAGATAAATGGGACTGCCTCTAAAGTAAATACTTTTGTTCTTCAAAAAACTTTGTTAAGAAATTAAAAAGGCAGCCATCTCAATGGGAAAAAAATCTTTGGAAACCACATAGCTGATAAGAGATTGATATCCATCTTATATAAAAAGATCACACAACTTAATGATTAAACAACAAGCAACCCAATTAAAAAAAAGGTAAAGGAGAACCAGCAAGATGGCAGCGGAGCAAGGCGCTCCTAGAGTCAGCTCCTGCTCCAGGGCAGTTAGCAAACACCCAGAGCTCTCTGGAGCTGCTGAGGCATCTGTTTGGGGGCTCCAGGAGGCCGGAAGAGCATCCTGAAACATTCTTGAAGGATTAGAAGGAGGAGACTGCCCATGTGCAGAGAAGACTCACAAGTAGAGGCTCCACGCCCTGGAGGCCGGTGGCCATCCTCCACTGGAGGCACAAGCCGCCTCAGGAGCTGTTCCGCGGCTGGAATTGAAAGCTCCACTTCCCAAATATGGGGGAGGAAGAGACAGTAGGGCACCAACTTCAGCTACTAATGAGTAAATTCAGCGGGCTAAAGTATAATCCCAAGAACAGGTAAAGTTTGAGCCTGTCTAAGTCAGAAAGAGGCCGGGAGCCGCCATCTTAACTCTACACCTGGTACAAGGGGAAGCGGGACAGACTGAGAATCCCAGTGCTGGTGGGACCGGCTTCTTTCCATCCAGATCAGATGGCAGCTCTAGCCTAGGCCCCAGTGCCACCTCCATCAGGGAGGAAGCTGTGGGGACCTGCGCCAGCCTCTCTGGAAAATTACAGGCCAAGCCACAGAGGTTGGTGATTGTCCTACTCTGGTGGCACGAGCTGCCCCAGGAGCTGCTCTGTGATGGGAATTGGAAGCTCCATTTCCCAGAAACTGGAGGAGGAGACGGTTGGCTGCTGACTTTGGCTACTGATTGGGAGACTTGGCTGGCTAAGAGATAACCCTGGGAATAGCTAGGGTGAGAACCAGCCCAAGTCAGAAAGAGGCCAGTAGCTGCCATTCTGACTCCACCCCAGCCTGAGGGGACGCTGGGCTGCCTGAAACTCTCAGTGTCCACAGGAACCAGTTTCTTTCATGCAGATCAGCCTGCAGCCCACCTAGGCTTCAGCCCCACCTCTGGTGGGGAGGAGGCTGAGGAGCCTGCACCAGCCTATACAGGTAACTGCAGGGAACTTTGACTGGCATAGACTGAAAATCACAAGTCTACCAGGGCAACTGCGGTCATCTTGGACCCACACTGCATAGACTGTTGCCCACACCTGCAGCTCCATCCCCGCCCCAGGCAGGGGAGAAAGGGGCGTGAAGCTTAATCAGTCTCTCTTGGCAACTACAATCTAGGCCTGCACTTGGATTATTCCACATAGCTGTGACTCTCTCCCTACCCCTGGCAAAAGAGAAAGTTGGAAAAAGCTTCATTGGTCCCTGGCACAATCAGGGCAGCTTGAGCCTCCACAGCTTATAGCACCAACTACATGCTTGGCTCCTACTGCACAACCAGCAAGGGAGAAAGGATAGGAAACCCTAAACTAAAGAGAAAAACTGCACCCAGAATAAATACTCTAGTAATCCAGGTGCCAAGACATCAACAAAAAATTACAATCCACACCAAGAAACAGGAAACTATGGCCAGTTAAAGGAACAAGATAAGCCTCCAGATGACATAAAGGAGTTGAGACAACTAATCAGATGTTCAAACAAATCTCCTTAATAAATTCAATGAGATGGTTAAAGAGATTAAGGATATTAATAAGACACTGGAGGAGCACAACGAAGAATTTGAAAGCATCCATAGAAAAATAGCAGACCTTATGGGAATGAAAGTTGCAATGAATGAAGTTTAAAAAACACTGGAATCATATAATAGATTTGAGGAGACAGAAGAAAGGGCCTCTGAAAATGAACATACAAAAGAACAGATGAAGAAAAGAATGGAAAAAAATTGAACAAGTTCTCAGGGAACTAAATGACAGCAAATGGTGTGCAAACATATGTGTCATGGGTGTCCCAGAAGAAGAAGAGAAGAGAAAAAGGGCAGAAGGAATATCTGAAGAAATAATGGTAGAAAATTTCCCAACCCTATTGAAGGACATAAATATCCATGTCCAAGAAGCACAACGTACTCATCAGAATGTCAAAGGCCAAAGACAGAGACAATTCTGAGAGCAGCAAGAGAAAAGCAATGCATAATATATAAGGGATATCCAATAAGATTAAGTGCTGATTTCTCACCAGAAACCATGGAGGCAAGAAGACAGTGGTCTGATATATTTAAGATACTACAAGAGAAAAACTTCCAGCCAAGAATCTTATATCCAGCAAGACTGTCTTTCAAAAATGAAGGTGAGATTAGAATTTTCACAGATAAACAGAAACTGGGAGAATTTCTAACCAAGAGACGAGATTTTCAAGAAATACTAAAGGGTGTGCTAGAACCTGAAAAGAAAAGACAGGAGAGAGAGGCCTGGAAGAGTCTAAAATTGAAGATTAGATCAATAAAAGTAACTAAAAGTGTCAAAAGACTGGTGAAAGTAGAATATGAAGATACAATTCAAATAGTCAGAAATAAACTTAACCAATGATGTAAAGCACTTGTATTCAGAAAACTGCAACTCAATATTAAAACAAATCAAAAAAGCCCTAAATAACTGGAAGAACATTCCATGCTCATGGATTAGAAGACTAAATATCTTCAAGATGTCAATTCTACTCAAATTGATATGCAGATTTACTGCAATCCCAATAAAAATTCCACCAGCATTAAAGAAAAAATTGAAAACACGATCATTAAATTTATTTGGAAGGGTAAGGAGTCCTGAGTAGCCAGAAACATCATAAAAAGGAAAAGCGAACCCTCATCTCCAGACTTTAAATCATAATACCTACCTATAGTGGTAAAAACAGCATGGTACTGGCCTAAAGACAGACACAATAGACCAATGGAACTAAATTTACAGTTCAGAAACAGACCCTCATAGGTATGGTCAAGTGGTTTTTGACTAGTCTGTCAAACTCACACAGCTCGGGCTGAACAATTCATTCAACAAATGGTGCTGAAAGATTTGAACATCCTAGCTGAAAGAAGAAAAGAGGACCCCTGTCTCACACCTTATCCAAAAATTAACTCAAAATGCATCAAAAACTAAAAATAAAAGCAAGAACCATAAAACTTCTAGAAGAAATTGTAGGAAAATATCTCCAAGATCTGGTGGTAGGTGGTGGATTCTTAAAGGAGATAAGAGGAGGACTGAGTGAGCTACTGATGTTTAATGTATGTGAAAGTTTTAATTAGATTTACTGTAAAGGTATGGAAATGTATAGAGTGGATGGGAACACACAGTGAGTAACAGCTAGTTTATAAATGGGGATATGACTGAAAATGGTAGTCTGGTTATGTAAATGCCAATTGACAGAATGTTAGAGAATAATCTAGGAACTGGATAGCACAGTAAACCCAGAGGTGGATGAGAATTGTGATTGTTGGTACAGATGCGAGAGTGTCTTTTTTTCTCTCTCTCTCTTTTTTAAAAAATGTTACATTCAAAAAATATAAAAAGTCCTCACATATCCCCCACCCCCGTCACCTGACTCCTCCCAAATCAACAACTTCTTTCACCATCATGGGACATTCAAAAGTGTCCTTTGTTAGCTAGAACAAATGTCTATCATTACTGTAGGGTGTCAGGAGTGTGGAGAAGCATGGGAAAAATACAGCTGGAGTGATAGTAATAATATAATATTCTTGCATCTACCCGAAAGATATACTGTGTTGATACTAGGCAGTATGGAAAATGTGAGCCAAATGTATACTATGGACATGGTAACAATCAGATATTATTTTATCTGTAGCAAATAACACACCACAGAGCGGTGTGTTGATGGAGGGGTGTTGTTTGGGAATTCTGCACATGTGCATGATTGTTTTATAAGTTTACAACTTCTGTCATAAAAAAAAAATTAAGTAATAATAGTATGGGTTGGGGGAAAAACACACCAAATGTAAGATAAAAACTATGATTAGTAGTAAGATTTTGACAACATTCTTTCATAATTTGCAACGAACGTTTCATGACAATACAAGGTGTTGGTGGAGGGTTGATGTATGGGACCCCTGTATGATATTATGCATGTTTGCTTTGTAAGTTCACAGCTTTTACTATACACTTAATTGTTTATGTATGTTCATATATAAATGATATAAAGATAATAATAGGGAAAATACTATTATTTTTTTTGTTTTGTTAGGGAAAATACTTTGGATAGTAGTAATATTTTGACAATGCTCTTTAATCATTAGTTAAAAAGGTTTAATAACAATGCAAGTTATTGGTGGTAGGGTGAGATGTTACATATGTTTGTTTGATGTTATATATGTTTGTTTTGTAAGTTCACAACTATTATACACTTAATGTTTATGTATGAGTGATATATTTCAATAAATTTTTTAAAAATGGGTAAAAAATTGAATAGACATTATTCCTATGTGGAAATACAAATGTCTAAAAGACACATGAAAAGATGTTCAACTAGCTTTTGGGGGGAAGCGGATATGGCACAGGTGACTGAGTTGCCACCTACCACACCGGAGATCTGAGTTGGGTTCCCAGTGCCTCCTGAAGAAGACGTGCAAGACAGCGAGCTGACGCGATGGGCTGGTGTGCTGAGCTGACACAGTGACATGATGCAACCAAGAGACACAGGGAGGAAACACAGCGAGAGACAAAAACAAAGCAGGGAGGGGCAGTGGCTCAGGTGATTAGGTGTCTCCCTCCCTCATGGGAGGTCCCAAGTTTGGTTCCCACACACAACAAATGCAAACAATGAGGGGGGTGGGTAGAAATAAATAAATAAAATAAATCTTAAAAAAAGAACTACAATGAGATGTCATCTCACACCATACAGAATGGCCATTATTAAAGGAACAGAAAACTACAAGTACTGGAGAAGATGTGGAGAAAGAGGAACACGCCTTCACTGTTGGTGGGAGTGTAAAATGGTGCAGCCTCTGTGGAAGATTTGGTGGCTCTTCAGGAAACTGCCATGTGATCCAGCAATCCTGCTACTATGAACATATTCAGAGAAGCTGAAAGCAAAGATGCAAACAGATATTTGCTCACCCATGTTCAAAGTGACATTATTCATTTCTGGCAAAAGATGGAAACAACCTAAGAGTCCATCAACCGATGAATGGATAAAGAAGATGTGGTGTATTAGGATATTACTCAGCGGTGAGAAGTCGTCGATTGGGGAAGCACATGGCAACATGGAGGAACCTTGAGGACATGATGTTGAGTGAAATACGCCGGACTCAAAAGGATGAATATTGTATGGCCTCACTGCCATGAACCAAACACAATGAATAGACTTACGGAGTTTGACTATGACGCGTAGGTTGGTGGGAGATGGAATGTGAGATGAGAAGAGGGAGAAGATGCTGGATTTTTGTAAAATGTTTAATAAGGTCAAATGTAAATATGTGGCAAAGGATGAACTTGATGGTAACACTTTAAAATGAATTCAACAAACACTGTTGATTTATGGATGTGATTGTGGCTGAAATGAGTATTCTAAGGAGATTAATGTTAGAGGACAGTTGAAAGATAATATAGGGAATTTATAAAAATGATTTTGGCAGTAGATGAGGACTGTGGTTAATAATATAAATCTAGGACTGTTCTACTAAGGTGTTAAGAATGTGGCGATACATGGGAAAATATAACTAATGTAATTCATAGACTATAGTTAACAATATTGTAATGTTTTTTAGCAAAATCAAACTTGGTACTATATTAATGCTAAAGGTAAAAAAAGAACAGGGATTTGGTTTTGTGAGATATGAATATGATTACTCATTTTTTTCTCTTTTTTTTTATTAGTTAGAAAACATTGACTAAGCCATTTAACTAACTGTGCTCATCTGTGTGTCTTTCTGAACACTAGAGGAAGAATCGAGTTGGTAGTTGAAATTAGATGAATGAAAGTGCCTGGACAGAACTTTTTTAGGAGTAATGCGTCCATAACTTGTTGAGCTGCCTTTATCTGTTATTTATTTATTTTTGAATTTGAAGTGAAGTTACTTAAAAAAGATACGCTTGTATGGGCAAATTGGAAGTTCACGGACGTTAGCCCAGAGCCCATCCTCAGTAATTAGGGAGGGGAACTGACTGGTAAACATTTCTGCCTCCCCCTTCTGCACGCCTCTCGGGGGGCCTGGTACAATCGCGCCTGTTTCTCAGTGCACACTGATAGCTCTCCTTTCCCCTGGTCCTTCCTCCATCCTGGTACAACTTTCCCAGATGTCCTCCTCAGGCTCCCTGGGCTCACCTCCCAAATAAACGACTTGTGCCCAAGTCCTCCTCTCAGGATCTGCTCTCAGAGGGACCAAGCTAAGACATTCGAACCACAAGCGGCCACGGAAAGCAAAACATCCGGGTTGAATCCTGGAATTCTGCCATCGCCAACCAGCTGGCAGGCGGGGCCGCAGTGACCTCGGGCACGTAGTGGCATCGCGGTCACTAGGACTCTCACTGGCCACAGATAAGCGGAATAACACCCAAGTGTACAGTGAATTCTTGGGCTAGACTGTGACCGAGCACCTGGACGTGTGGGAGGCAGCAATGCTAAGGACTGGGGAGTTGCTGGGCTTTTAACTCCTTGGGAATCTTTGAAGGGAATGACAAGCGCAGGTGAATCACCCATCAGCTCAGGGCACCCTGTTGCGGTCGGAAGGCCTCAATGGCAGTGTTTAAAAGGGTTCTTACCCTCTATGGCCAGAGGGCAACGGCTGAGAACAGGCTTAGGATTCAGTTGAGAGAGCAAAGTGGACCGAACACTCAGCCTCAGCGAGTCTTGTAAGTGCAAGTTCAGAGCCCCGATAAGGAAGGCTGTGGCCCTGAGACCTGTGCTGAAGCCCCTGAAAGCTTGGCCTCCTCCTCCTCTCCCTGCCACAGCTCCCGAGGTGATAGGAGCAGCCGCTGCCTCCTACTGCAGGGCGGCTTTCCATGGTCTGCAGACGGAGTCGCACCTGAGTCGGTCTTCTCTCAAGATGTTCGTTCTCTTCAAGATACCTGCCCTGACCCGCCTTATGGCCTTCAGGTCAATAACTAGGGTTAAAGAGCATCACCCAATGGTAAAATAATAGTACCTGCTCCAGGAGCATAGCGCTTACTCTAAAAAGAAATGCAAAACCTGGTTGGATTTTGGTAGTGCTGGACTAGGGAATGTAGAATATAAACTGGATAGAGGTGAGATAGTTGCCACAGGAGCACACATCCAGGACTCAGGACTTACTGTCCTGGAAAGGACACCTGGTTTTAACATGCTAATGAAATGTCTCCTCAAAGCATAAATGAGGTGGAGATACTGGGACTTACTTAGGAGATTAGAAGATTCGGGGAGCTAGAAACAAGGGAAGGTTTATCACGGGAGAATCCCCCACCTGATTATGGCTTCCGGGAGAGCCTAGAAGATGCTTCCTTCACTGGGCAATGAGCAATGCAGTGGTGAGGGGAGCAGTTTGGCATTGTTCATGAATTCCAAAAATAGTTATTAGATTATGTTTGTAAACTGGTCTGTCAGAGGTATCACTTTTAATTGATTAAGTTATGATTAGAGTTTTGATTGAGCCACCTCAGCAGGGTGTTGGGTACCCACCCCTTGGTGGGTGAGGACTCACAGGAAAAGGACAGAGTTGGGAGTTTTTTGAGTTGGAGCCCAGGAAGTGAACACACAGGAAAAGAACACAGGGGAATAGAGATGACTCCTTAGGCATGGCAGAAGCCCCAGGAAGAGAGACAGAGCAGTTCACCTGATTGTCTACAGCTGGCCTGTGGAGAGAGCACAGCAGCTGAGCCTGGAGAGAAATGGAGCCCTGGGAAGGGAGGAACCCAAGAAGCTGAACTCTTGGCAGACGTCAGCAGCCATCTTGCCCTAACATGTGGCAAAAGACTTTGGTGAGGGAAGTAACTTATGCTTATGGCCTGGTATCTGTAAGCTCCTACCCCAAATAAATACCCTTTATAAAAGCCAACCAATTTCTGGTATTTTGCATCAGCGCCCCTTTGGCTGACTAATACAGAAATTGGTACCAGAAAATGGGGTCATGCTTTTGCAATTACCAAAATGCTGGAATGGTTTTATAAATGGGTAAGGGGTGTTTTTTGGAGGAATTGTGAAATGCTTGATGGAAAAGGCCTAAATTGCTTTGAAGAGACTATTGATAGCAATATGGACACTAAAGAGACTTTTTATGATGCTTTAGAAGTAAATGACGAAACTATTATTGGAAACTGGAGGAAAGGTGATCCATGTTTTAAAGTTGCAGAGAACTTAGTAAAATTGACTCCTGATGTTTTATGGAAGGCAGAATTTGAAAGTGGTAAGCTTGGGCATTTAGCTAAAGAACTTTCTAAAGTAAACTTGAATAACGTGGCTTGGCTTCTCCTTGCAGCTTATAGCAAAATGCTAGATGGGAGAGATAAGCTGAGGGCTGAATTGTTGGGCACAAAGAAACCAGAAACTGATTCTAGGAATTCCAAGCCCCTGGGAATCAAGTCTCCAGAAGGTAGTGCCCCATTTAAGGACTTAACTAAGCTTGGAACTTGTAAATCAGGATTGAAGATGCGGTTATCTTGGAAAGACTTGTGGAAAGTCTTACTGTTTGATGGCTTGGACCCCTGCTTCTTGCATGCTAAACCAACAAGCTTTTTGAGAGAGCTGTATGAACAAAACCATTGTTAGCTTGGATTAAAAGGGACATGGAAAGGAGAGATTAAAGGAGAAACAGCTTTAAGAGGAAAACCATGGAAGCTGAGATCTGGAAGTGAGACATCACCTTGGGTCAAGAGAGGAACCCCACCCATGTGTACAGAGAGTGAGTTTGTACCAGCAGTTGAAGAGGTTAGATGTTCCCACCTAATGTTTGGGGAGAGTTTTGCCATCCCAGGGTACAGAGAGGGTGGAGAACATTCCTCAAGGATTAGGGAAGTTAAGGCCAGCACTCTACAGGTCTGAGAGGTTTGAGGCTGTATGCCAAAGGTTAGGGAAGGCCAGGCGGTCAACTCATTGCTCTGAGACAGCTGAGCTATATGCCAAAGGTTAGGGACGATGTTGTCTTTACTTTACTGTACTAGGAGGATTAAGACTCTAACCCAAAGATTGGGTTGTGTGGCAATCTCCCCAGTGCTCTTGGAGGATGAGGTCTGGAGCTTGGTCACCACCCAGATGCCTGATGAGGGTGGAACAAAGAAAATGGCCACCAAGCAAGCCTGTGGAAAGGGTGTCTCCTCATGAGGCTACAGGGAGAAGAAACCACCATCTTAAGAAAGACTCTCAGACTTTGGAATCTAATGAAGAATACCCTGCCACTTTACAGAACTGTAGAGGACCCATGGCTCATGTTTCCCTTCCAATTTCTCCTTATAATGGAAATGTTTATCCTTTGTCCATTTGTGTATTGGAAGCAGATAAATTGTTTTGTAAGTTTCAGAAGTCTGTTGCAGACAGGACTTTGCCCCAAGACACTGTAATGTATTTTCTTTTCAAAAAGACTTATTTTTGTTTATTTCTCGTCCCTTTCCCCCTCCCCCATTGTCTGCTTTCTGTGTCCATTTGCTGTGTGTTCTTCTGTGTCCGCTTGCATTCTTGTCGGTGGCACCAGGAATCTGTGTCTCTTTTTGTTGCATCATCTTGCTGCATCAGCTCTCCATGTATGTGGCACCACTCCTGGACAGGTTGTGCTTTTTTCATGCAGGGTGGCTCTCCTTGCAGGTCGCACTCCTTGTGCGTGGGGCTCCCCTACGTGGGGGACTCCCCTGCATGGCACGGCACTCCTTGCATACATCAGCACTGTGCGTGGGCCAGCTCACCGCATGGGTCAGGAGGCCCTGGGTATGAACCCTGGACATCCCATATGATAGGCAGATGCTCTATCAGTTAAGCCAAATCCACTTCCCTGTAATGTCTTTTTGGAATTCAGAGGGTGGAGTATAGCAGTTTGGCATTGTTAATGAATTTCAAAAATAGTCATTGGATTATGTTTGTAAACCGATTTGTCAGAGGTATCATTTGTTGTCTGTGTCCATTTGCTGTGTGATCTTCTGTTTCTCTTTTTGTCTTCTCTTCTCATTTTTTCTCCTCTAGGATTCACTGGGATTTGATCCTGGGGACCTCTGATGTGGAGAGAAGTTCTCTGTCAATTGTGCCACCTCAGTTCCTGGTCTCTGCTGTGCTTCACCTTGACTGTCCCCTTCATCTCTCTCTTGTTACATCATCATTTTGCTGTGTGACTCACTTGTGCAGGCACTGACTCATCGCGTGGGCACTGGCTTACCATGCAGGCTACTCAGCTACTGCTTGGGCACTCAGCTCACCATGCAGGCACTGGCTTGCTGTGCAGACATGCATTTTCTTCTTCTTTTTCACCAGGAGGGCCCAGGGATTGAACCCGGGTCCTCCCATGTGGTATCACTTGAGCCACATCTGCTTCCCAGAGGAATCTTTTTTTTTTCTTGCTGGTGCAATTTAATGAGTACAATGTACTAGGCACTTGGTTGGACATATATTTTCATATAATCATATAATCATCAGAGGTATCATTTTTAATTGATTGTGGTTAGGACTCTGATTGGGGCACATCAGTAGGGCATTGAGTCTCCATCCCTTGGTGGGCAGGGACTCACAGAGAAAAGACATGGCAAAGGACGGAGTTGGGAATTTTTGAGCTGGAGCCCAGGAAATGAACACACAGGAGAAGAACACAGAGGAATAGAGACGGCTCCTTAGACACAACAGAAACTCCAGGGGGAGAAACAGAGCTGTTCACCTGATAGCCTAGAGCTGGCCTTGTAGAGAGAGCAGGGCAGCTGAGCTGAGAGAAAAATGGAGCCCTGGGAAGAGAGGAACCCAAGAAGCCTGAACTCTTGGCAGACGTCAGCAAAAATCTTGCCCCAACATATGGTAATAGACTTTGGTGAGGGAAGTAACTTACACTGAAAGTTTCTACTCCAAATAAATACCTTTATAAAAGCCGACCGATTTCTGGCATTTTGCATCAGCGCCCTTTGGCTGATAGAGTGAGCGTTACTGTGTAGCTTGGTGGTGCCTGTTCTCTTACGTCCAGACTAACACTAGGTGTTGCCAAGAGCCTGGGCTCCTTAGAGCGAATGGACCTACGAGGCAGGGTGAACATGACAAGCATAATGAGTATTCTGATCCACAGACATCTCAGGTGCACTCTAATAGACCATGGTGCTCCAGGGGGCAAGACAGGGGTGCAGTCAATTAGGGTGCTGCTTGACTTGCTCAATTAGAAAAACAAAAAGCAGAATCTTCAAGCAGAAATCTGAAGACGGCCTCCCTACTGGGAAATAGGAATCCCTCATCCAGGTCCCAGATCCAGAGACCATGGATCACAGGGAAACTCAGGGGTCCTTAAACAAGAATTACCCTGCAAGCCCACAATTCTTCCTCCAAGGAATTCCAGGGCCATTTACAAAATAACTCTACAACGCGAAAAAGGGAACAATAAGAACTTTTTGCGGGCTGGTGGATAGAAAGTGTAAACTGGTGCTAATTGGGGGAAACCAAACTGGCAATGAGGTCCCCTGTTTAGATTAGGGGCTTACGGAAGACCAAGGATAAATGGAATTCTGACCCCAATCCATCTCATGTTGGCCCTAATGGGTTTGCAGAGCTACCATGTTTTTATTTCCTAGGTCCTTGGACACATACCTGGGATGGGATGGATAAATGAAGCAGCTGGCGGAATCCTCACAGTGGTTTCCTGCTACATAGAGGAAGACTCATCATGGCTGTAAGGACAAAGCTAAGCCCACTACCAACAAGCCTCATCCTCACCCAAAAACAGTAAATCAGAAGCAATAACATAGCCCAGGAGCAGCTGCAGAGATTACTGCCACCCTCAAAGCGAAAGGATGCAGAGGTTGTAGCTCCGTTAAATCCCTCTTCTTTTCACCTGTCTGGCCTGGGAAAACCAAGAGAATATGTGACAGTGGTGGGGAAGCAGTGTAATTTTAAGCTGGTGGTAGTACCAGTTGACCCTGCGATGCTGGATTTGACTCTACTGGAGCAGTTTATCAGTTTCTAGTACTTGGGATGGGGATATTGATCTCAAAAGCACATTCCTGTCAATCCCCATCACTAGGAATGACCAAGAACAGTGACCCTTACATGGCCACGACAGCAATGCACTGTCATTATCGTGTTCAGAGCCACATTGACTCTCCAGCTCTCTGTAGTAAAATCTGCAGAGACCTCAATCATATTGAATTTCCAGAGAATACAATGCTGGCCCTCTCTATTAATGATACCAGGCTAATGGGCCGGTTAAACGTGACGTAGCAAGTACTGTGAGCTGTCTCTCTATATTCACCCCGAGTATAAAGGACTCCAGGAGAGGATTAAGACCCACTCTGGATGGTGCCTTAACTGAAGAAACCTAATCAAGAGGTCCTACTCACAGTAGATTTACACTCACAGGAGTGGGTTAGATTTAAGAATATGATTTTCTGGGGGTACAAACAGCTCCAAGCTACCCCAAATAGCATACTAGGACACACCCTCTGAAGGGTTAAGGGACAAGTAGGTGCACCTTCTCCCAGTCGGTCAGTTGCTGAGTATGTGCACTACGATTCTACACTGGAGAACCAGGTGGGTGTCTGATCTGGGGACAGAACGCCTCTTATTACTTGCTGCCTGTCAAAAAGCTTTGCTCTCCTAGGGGAGCCATGGTGTGCTCTAGAATCCCAGTTAGCATCAACTCTTCCCTTTCCTCAGTGGATGGTGCCGATCAAATTGCCAAAACTATCACGTATGCAGGCGCGATGTCCTTCCTCACGGGTCTGCGCATGGACAGATTGGCAAAAGGAGCGAGTATCAACTCCTCAGCATTTTAGTAAAAATTCTTGGTTTCTTTTTGTTGTAGACATTAATATCATTGTTGGCTATATACCTATAGTCAATCTTTTTATTGGAGAAGCTGTAAACCATTTACAGAAAAATCATACAGAATACATGATCATTAATAAAACACAGGATTCCCATATACCAGCCAATTTTGTTTTAAGATTTATTTATTTATTACTCTCCCCTTCCCCCCGCCCCCCGACCCTGGTTGTCTGTTCTCTGTGTCTCTTTGCTGCGTCGTCTTCTTTGTCCGCTTCTGTTGTTGTCCGAAGCATCGGGAATCTGTGTTTCTTTTCTTTTTTTTTTTAAAGATTTATTTATTTATTTAATTCAACCCCCGCCCCCCGTTGTCTGTTCTCGGTGTCTATTTGCTGTGTCTTGTTTCTTTGTCTGCTTCTGTTGTCGTAAGCGGCACGGGAAGTGTGGGCGGCGCCATTCCTGGGCAGGCTGCACTTTCCTTCGTGCTGGGTGGCTCTCCTTATGGGGTGCACTCCTTGCATGTGGGGCTCCCCGATGTGGGGGACACCCCTACGTGGCAGGGCACTCCTTGCGCGCATCAGCACTGCGCATGGCCCAGCTCCACACGGGTCAAGGAGGCCCGGGGTTTGAACTGCGGACATCCCATGTGGTAGACGGACGCCCTAACCACTGGGCCAAGTCCGTTTCCCTGTGTTTCTTTTTATTGCGTCATCTTACTGTGTCAACTCTCCGTGTGTGCGGCGCTGTTCTTGGGCAGGCTGCATTTTCTTTCGCATCGGGCGGCTCTCCTTACGGGGTGCACTTGTTGCGTGTGGGGCTCCCCTACGCGGGCACTCCTTGCGCGCATCAGCACTGCATGGCCCAGCTCCACACGGGTCAAGGAGGCCCGGGGTTTGAACCTCAGACCTCTCATGTGGTGGGCGGACGCCCTAACCACTGGGCCAAGTCCGCCGTCAATAGTAGACATTCTATTGGTTGTGAAAAAGTATCTCATTCTGGTTTTGATTTGCATTTCCCTAATGGATAATAATGTTGAGAACCTTTTCATCTGCTTTTTGACCATTTGTGTATCTTCTTTGAAAGGTGTCAGTTCAAGTCTTCTACCATTTTTTAATTGGGCTGTTGGTCTTTTTTGAGTTGTAGTTCTTTATATATTCTGGATATTAAACCCTTATGTGGCATCCAAAGATTTTCTTCCATGCTGTAGGTTGTCTTTTACTGTCATGATAAAGTCCTTTGATATGCAAAAATTTAATTTTAATGAAGTCCCATATATCTTTTTTTTTTTTTCTTTTTTTTTTGCTTATGCTTTTGTAGTAAGGCCTAAGAAACGCTTGCTTAACACAAGGCCCTGAAGAGGCCTTCCTATTTTGTCTTCTAGGAGTTTTATTGTTCCATGTCTTATATTTACGTCTTTGAACCAATTTCAGATGATCTTTGTAAATGCCTGAGGTAGGGGTCTAGCTTCATTCTTCTGCATATGAATATTTAGTTTACCCAGCACCGTTTGTTCAAGAGACTATTCTTTGCCAATTAAGTGGACTTGGAACCCTTGTCAAACTTCAGTTGGCCATAGGTGTGAGGGTTTATTTCTGAACTTTCAGTTTTATTCCCTTGGTCCATATGTCTGTCCTTGTGCCAGTACCATGCTGTTTCGATTACTGTGGCTTTGTTTTAAGAGTCCTCAAAATTTTGCTCTTCTTTTTCAAGACGGTTTTGGCTATTCAGGGCCCCCTGTCCTTCTACATGATTTTTTTAAGAGAGGTGCTGGGGAATGAACCTGAGCTGCACCTGCTCCCCTACACATTTTTTTATTAGAGAAATTGTGAGCTTGGAACGCAGATGTGGCTCAAGGGATTGGGCTTCCACCTACTACCACATGGAAGGTTGTGGGGTCATTTCCCGGTGCCTCCTGGAGAAGGTGAACTGGCCCCGCGGGCAGGCTCAGCAAGCTGATGCAACAAGATGAGCAACAAAAGACACACAAAGAGGAAAGACAATGAGAGACACAACAAACAAGGGAGAGCCTCTCCTCCACATGGGAGGTCCTGGATTCGGTTCCCTGTGTCTCCTAAAGTGAAAATGATTGTTTACAGCAGTTGTAAACAATGAGGGGGCAGGGTGGGATAAATAAAAATAAATACATCTTTAAAAAACCCAAAACCATCACGCAGAATATGCAGAATTCCCATACAACACCCCACCACCAACACCTTACGTTGTTTTGGAACATTTGTTAGATTACAAAAGAATATCATCAGAATATTACCACTAACTATGGTCAATAGCTTATCAAATATATTTTGAAAATTTGGTGTATTTTCCATACCCACTATTATTAGCACCATGCAACACTCTTGTATATTTGTCGTAGTTCATGAGAGAACACGCTCATCTGCACTGTTGACCACGGTCCATCATCCTCCACATGGCTCACTGTGTTATACTGTCCCATGCATGTATTATCTATTGAAAGTGTACACTCAGTGGCTCTCACTTTTATCACAGAATTGTGCAGTCATTGCCTCAGTAAATTTTGAATGGTTTCCTTAGCCCAAAAGAAAAAACCCCATTCCCCTATTTTTTACTCTTAGCATTGATATAGTACCTGCTTTGATATTGATGCAAGAGTATTACAATATTGCTATTAACTATAGTCCATAAGTTACATTAATTGTATTTTTTCCATGCATCACCATAGTCTTACCACCTTGTAATAGTGACATACATTTGTTCTAGTTCATGGAAGAACATTCTTGTATTTCTGTTAACCACAATCCTAATTCACCTCTAGGTTCACTGTTTTTCAGTTCCTAGATCATTCTCTAGCTTTCTTTCAATTGGCATTTAAAAGAAAGCTAGAGAACAGCTTTCCTGGGACTACCCCCTTTCAGACACAATCCCAGATGTAAGCCATGTTAGTTATACTCATTATAACGTGTTATCATAAACTCTAACCATTTCCGCACTTTTACTGTCAAGCTAATTAAAAATTCTACATATGGGAAGCGGATGCGGCTCAAATGATAGAGCTTCCACCTACCATATGGGAGGACCTGGGTTCGATCCCTGGAGCCTCCTGGTGAAAAAGAAGAAGAGAAAGCATGGGGAGTGGACTTGGCCCAATGGATAAGGCGTCCGCCTACCACATGGGAGGCCCGCGGTTCAAACCCCGGGCCTCCTTGACCCATGTGGAGCTGGCCCCTGTGCAGTGCTGATGCACGCGAGGAGTGCCTGCCACGTAGGGGTGTCCCCCATGTAGGGGAGCCCCACGCACAAGGAGTGCACCCCGTAAGGAAAGCCGCCCAGCACGAAAGAAAGTGCAGCCTGCCCAGGAATGGCGCCACACACATGGAGAGCTGACACGGCAAGATGACAAAACAAAAAGAGATACAGATTCCCGGTGCTGCTGATAAGGATAGAAGTGGTACAGAAGAACACACAGCAAATGACACAGACAGCAGATAACTGGGTGGGGCGGGAAAAAAAACTAAAAAAAAAGAATTTAAAAAAAAAAGGGAAAGCTTGCCCGCATGGTGAACCAGTGCCCACGCAAGTGAGTCACGCAGGAAGATGATGATGCACCAAAAAAGAAACAAAGGGAGAGTCAAGGTGAAGCACAGCAGAGACCAGGAACTGAGGTGGTGCAGTCGACAGGGAACCTCTTTCCACATCAGAGGTCCCCAGGATCAAATCCCAGTGAATCCTAGAGGAGAGAAAATGAGAAGAGAAGACAACACAGACAGAAAAAACAGCAGGGCAAGAAGAGGGGGAGTGTGGGGGGGTGATAAATAAATAAACAAACCTTTAAAGAAAAAAGTTCTACATATATTAAGCATCAGTAACCCTTCCCAGCCCTCCTCGTATCTCCTAGTAACCTATAGTCTTGGTTTAAACTCCATGTGTTTATTCTTCATATTTAATTCATATTAATGAATTACAGTATCTGTCCTTTGTGTCTGGTTTATTTCACTCAGCTTAATGTCCTCAAGGTTCATCCATGTTCTCACGTGTCCCAATTTCATTTCTTCTTACAGCAGCATAATATTCTATCATATGTATATACCACATTTTGCTTATCCATTCATCAGTTGATGGACACTTGGGTTCTTTCCATCTTTTGGCAATTGTGAATAACACTGCTATGAACGTCAGGTGCAGATGCCTGTTCATGTCACTGTGTTCAGTTCTTCTGGATCTATTCCTGGTAGAGGGACTGCCTCCATGTCATATGGCAGTTCCACGTTTACCTTCCACCAAACTGTCTTCCACAGAGGTCCACCATTCTACATTCCCACCAACAGTGGAGGAGTGTTTCTATTTCTCCACAAAACCTTCCAGTACTTATTGTTTTCTGTTTTTTTTTTTTTAAATAATTGCCATTCTGTATGGTGGGAAATGATGTCTCAATGTAGATTTTACTTGCATTTCCCTAATTGCTAGTAATATTGAACATTTTTTCATGTGCTTTTTTGCCATTTGTATTTCCTCTTTGGAGAAATATCTATTTAAGTCATTTGTCCTTTTTTTTCTTCTTCTTTTTTTCTAGGAGGTACTGGGGATTGAACCCATATGTGGGAGGAAGTTGCTCAACCACTGGGCTACATTCGCTCCCACATTTGCCCATTTTAAATTGGATTGTTTACTCTTTTATTGTTGAGTTGTATAATCTCTTTACATGGCATGGAACTCAAACCTTTATCTGATATACAGTTTCCGTATGTTTTCTCTCGTGGAGTGGGTTGCCTTCTCACCTTCATGACAGTCCTTTGAAGCATGAAAGTGTTCAAGTTTGAGGAGGTCCCATTTATCCTTTTTTTTCTCTTTCGTTGCTTGTACCTTTGGGTTTTGGTTTAAGAAACCATCACTTGCCACCAGGTCTTGAAGATGTTTCCCTACATTTTCTAGGAGTTTTATGATTCTAGCATTTATATTTGGGTCTTTGATTCACTTTGAGTTAAATTTTGTACGAGGTGTGAAATGGGGTCCTTTTTCTTTCTTTTGGATATGGATATTCAGTTTTCTCAGCACTATTTGCTGAATAGACTGTTCTGACACAGCTGAGTAGGTTTGACGGCCTTGGCAAAAATCACTTGACCATAGATGTGAGGGTCTATTTATGAACCATCAGTTCATTCCATTGGTCCACATGTCTCTCTTTATGCCAGTTCCATGCAGCTTTTACCACTGTGGCTAGGTAATATGATTTGAAGCCCAGAAGTGAGAGTTCTCCAACTTCGTTCTTCCTTTTTAAGGTGTTTCTGGCTATTCAGGGCCCCTTACCCTTCCAAATAAATGTGATAATTGGGTTTTCCATTTTTAAAAAAGGTTATTGGAATTTTTATCAGGATGGTGTATCAATTTGGGTAGAATTGACATCTTAATGATATTCAGTCTTCCCATCCATGAACACAGAATGGTCTGCCATTTATTTGGCTCTTCTTTGATTTCTTTTAGTAAGGCATTATAATTTTCTAAAGTCCTTGGTCAAGTTCATTCCTAAATATTTGATTTTTTAGTTGCTATTGTAAATGGAGTTCTTTTCCTGACATCCCCCTCAGATTGCTCATTACTAGTGTACAGAAACACTGCTGATTTTTGTGTACTGCCCCTCTGGTGAACTCATTTATTAGTTTTAGTAGCTTTGTTGTAGATTTATTGGGATTTTCTAGGTGTAGGATATTATCTGTGAATAGCAAAAATTTTACTTCTTGCTTTCCAGTTGGAACATCTTTCCTTTCTTTTTCTTGCCTGATTGCTCTAGTTAGAACCTCTAGCACTGCATGAACAACTGTGGTGACAGTGGGCATTCTTCTCTTTTTCCTGAACTCAATGGGATAGCTTCCAGTCTTTTATCATTGAGTATGTTAGTTGTGAGTTTTTCATATACGCCCTTTATCATGTTGAGAAAGTTTCCTTCAAATCTTATCTTTTGGAGTGCTTTTATTTTTTCAAGAAAGAATGCTGGATTTTGTCAAATGCCTTTTCTGTGTCAATCAAGATAATCACATGATTTTTCTTCTTTGCTTTATCAATGTGGTGTATTACACTGATTGATTTTCTTGTGTTGAACCAACCTTGCATGCCTGGGATAACAACTACTTTATCATGATGAATAATTCTTTTAATTCGTTGTTGATTCAATTAGCAAGTATTTCATTGAGGATTTTTGCATCCATGTATTAGGGAAATGGGTTTGCAATTTTCTTTTTTCGTAATATCTTCTGATCCGTAGTCAGATGCGTTATTCATTGCGCCACTGGCCCTCCCTTCTTTTTTCGTAATATCTTTATCTGACTTTGGTATTAAGGTGATATTGGCTTCATAGAATGAGTTTGGTAGTATTCCCTTCTGTTCAATTTTTTGGGAGAGTTTGAGTAAGATTGGTATTAAATCTCCTTTGAATGCTTGGTAGGACTCACCTGTAAAGCTGTCTGGTCCTGGACTTTTCATATAAGGAGTTGTTTGATGACTGTTTCAATCTCTTTACTTGTGATTGGTTCTTCTAGGGTCAGTGTAGGTTGTTTGTATGTTCCTAGGAACTTTTCCATCTCATTTACATTGTCTAGTTCATGGGCATACAGTTATTCATAGTATCCTCTTACGATCTTTTTCATTACTCTGGGGTCAGTAGTGATGTCCCAGTTTTCATTGCTGATTTTATTTATTTGCATCTACTCTCTTTTTCTTGTCAGTCTAGTTATGGTTTGTCAATTTTGTTAATCTTCTCAAAGAACCAACTGTTGATTTGTTAATTTTCTCTATTGTTATTTTGTTCTCAGTTTCATTTATTTCTGCTCTGATATTTGTTATTTCATTCTTTCTGCTTGCTTTGGGCATAGTATGCTGTTCTTTTTCTAGTTCCTCCAGCTGTGTAGTCAGGCCATTGGTTTTAGCTATTTCTTCTTTTTTAATGTAGGCATTGAGGGGTATAAATTTCTCTGTCAGTACTGCCTTTACTGCATCCCATAGGTTCTGAGATGTTGTGTTCTCATTTTCATTCTTCTTGAGATATTATTGATTTGTTTTTAGTCCGCCAAGTGACTGCCAATCCAAAGTATCAGAAAATGTATTGGCTTTTATAAAAGAGATTTTTGGGGGGTTAAGAGCTTAGTTTCATGGCTATGAAAAGTAGAGCACTGTCCCCCCTCCTGCTCAGTCTGGGGCAGGAAAGGAGCCACAGATGTGTCCAACAATCTACTTCCTGCAGGCCAAAAGTGGCTGCCGTTGCCCAGAGAGGCCTAGGGCGCACAGCCCCTCCTCCTCTCCTGTCAGGGCAGGGGCGGAGCCTCTGGTGTGCCCACTTATGGTCCATGGCCACATAGTCCATGTGGGCCAAAAGCAGCTGCATGTCCTGGGAAGGCAGGGGACACACTGCCCCTCTTATGTCCTATCACGGGGTGGGGATGGAGACACAGGTACCCGAGAATCTAGAGTGTGGGGGCCAAAAGTGGCTACAGTTGCCTGGAGAGCATGGTGCAGATCCCCCCGACTTCTTCCCTGCCAGAGGTGGGTCTGAAGCCTAGGCTAGGGCTCTAATCCAACCCGGGTAGAGAAAAGATGGTCCCTGGTTTTCAATCAGTCCGTAGATGCTACCCGCCACTTTCCAACTTGGACAGATTCAAACTTCAGCTGTTCTTAAGATTAGAGCCTAGCCAGCCAAATTTTCTAATCGGTAATTAAAGTCAGTGACGGTCCATCTCTTCCTCCCCTGTTTTTGGGAAATAGAGCTTCAAATTCCACCCAGGGAATAGCTCCTGAGGTGTCTTGCACTGCAAGTGAGGGAGGGGCGTCAGCCTCCAGAGCGTGGAGCACTTGACCCACAAATCTTCACTGCAGACGGGCAGTCTCCAACTTCCGTTCTTCTAAGGATGCTGCAGGAGGCTCTTTTGGTCTCCTGGGCTCCCCCAAACTGGTATGTTAGATAGCTCTGAGTGATTACTAACTGCACCTGCCATCTTTCTTCAACACGTGGCGACAGACATTTGGTGAGGAAGTACCTCTTAGGGTACCTTGAGTTGGACTCTTTAGGGCCTTGTAACTGTCAGCTTCTACCCCAAATAAATACCCTTTATAAAAGCTAATAGGTTTCTGCCTTGTGGCTTGCTTGCTGTCTGCTCTCTGTGCCCATTCGCTACACATTCTTCTGTGTCTGCTGATCTCCCTTTGTTGCGTCATCTTGCTGCACCAGCTCTCCATGGGCACAGGCCAGCCTGCCTTCACAAGGAGGCCCTGGGACACGAACCCAGGCATCCCACATGGTAGACGGGAGCCCAGCTGATTGAGCCACAGCCCCTTCCCTCTGTTACTTTTTAATAGAGGCCTTCCCAATAGGTGTTGTTTTGATCTGCATTTCCTTAATTACTAGTGATGTTGAACATGTTTGTGTGTGTGTGTGTGTGTTTTTCTATTTGTATTTCTTTGGACAAATGTCCATTCAAGTCCTTGGCTCATTTTTTAACAGGATTGTCTTTTTTTTAAAGATTTTTAAAAATTTATTTCTCTCCCCATCCCCCCGGTTGTCTGCTCTCTGTGTCCATTTGCTGTGTGTTATGTGTCCTCTTGCATTATCAGGCAGCACTGGGAAACTGTGTCTCTTTGTTGCATCATCTTGCTGCATCAGCTCTATGTGTGTGTGGTGCCTCTCCTGGGTGGGCTGTGCTTTTTTCACACAGGGTGGTTCTCCTTGTGGGAGGCACCTTGCACGTGGGGTACCGCTACGTGGAGGTGCCCCTGCAAGGCATGGCACTCCTTGCGCACAGCAGCGCTGTGCATGGGCCAGCTCACCGCACAGGTCAGGAGGCCCTGGGTTTGAACTCTGGACCCTCCATATGGTAGGTGGACGCTCTATCAGCTGGGCCACGTCTGCTTCCCTTGTTTGTCTTTTTATTGTTATAGCATCTCTTTATATATCATGGATATTAAACCCTTATTGAATGTGTGCTTTCCAAATGTTTTCTCCCATTGAGTGGGCTGCCTTTTCACCCTTATGACAAAGTCCTGGGAGATGCAAAAGTGTTTCATTTTGAGGAGGTCCCATTTATGTATTTTTTCTTTTGTTGCTCGTGCTTTGGGTGTAAAGTCCAAGAAACCACCACCTATCCCAAGATCTTGAAGATGTTTCCCTACATTTTCTTCTAGTAGTTTTATGGTCCTGGCTTTTTCATTTAGGTCTTTGATCCATTTTGAGTTGATTGTTGTATAGAGAGTGAGATAGGGGTCCTCTTCTCTTCTTTTGGTTATGGGTATCCAGTTCCCCTAGCACCATTTGTTGAAGAGACTGTTATGTCCCGTTAACATGGCTTTGGTAGGTTTGTTGAAAACCAGTTGGCCCTAGAGGTGAGGGTTTTTATCTGGACTCTCAGTTCTTTTCCACTGATCAATGTGTCTCTCTTTATGCCAATACCATGCTGTTTTGACTACTATAACTGTGTAATACGTTTCAAAGGCAAGCAGTGAAACTCCTACTACATTGCTCTTCTTTTTTAGAATGCTTTCGGGGAAGCAGACTTGGCCCAGTGGTTAGGGCGTCCGCCTACCACATGGGAGGTCCACGGTTCAAACCCCGGGCCTCCTTGACCTGTGTGATGAGCTGGCCCACGCACAGTGCTGATGCGTGCAAGGAGTGCTGTGCGACACAGGGGTGTCCCCTATGTAGGGGAGCCCCACAAAGGAGTGCACCCTGTAAGGAGAGCCGCCCAGCGCAAAAGAAAGTGCAGCCTGCCCAAGAATGGCGCTGCACACATGGAGAGCTGACAGAACAAGGTGACGCAACAAAAAGAAACACAGATTCCTGGTGCTGCCGATAAGGATAGAAGCGGTCACAGAAGCACAGCAAATGGACACAGAGAGCAGACAACTGGGGGAAGGGAAGGGGAGAGAAATAATAATAAATATTTTTAAAAATTAATCTTTTTAAAAAAAGAATGCTTTTGGCTATTTGGGTGCACTTTCCCTTCCAAATAAATTTTATAATTGCCTTTTCTGTTTCTGTAAACTGGGTTGTGGGAATTTTGATTGGTATTGCATTGAATCTATAAATCAGTTTGTGTAGGATTGACATCTTCATGATATTTAGTCTTCCAAGTCATGAACACAGAATGTCTTTCCATTTTTTTAGGTCTTCATTATTTCTTTTATCATTGTTTTGTAGTTTTCTGCCTACAGATCTTGTAATTATTTGGTTAAATTTATTCTGAGGTATTTGAGCCTTTTACTTGCTATTGTAAATGGAATTTTCCCTCTGAGTTCCACCACAAATTGTTCAATACTAGTGTACAGAAACACTACTGATTTTTATATGTTGATCTTGATTCCTGCCATTTTGCTGAACTCATTTATTAGCTAAAGTAGCTTTGCCATACATTTCAGAATTTTCTAAATATAGGATCATGTCATCCACTAATAGTGAGAGTTTTACTTCCTCTTTTCCTATTTGGATGCCTATTTTTTTCTTGTCTAATTGCTCTAGCTAGAACTTCTAGTGGAATGTTGAATAACAGTGGTGACAGTGGGCATCCTTGTCTTGTTCCTGATTTTAGAGGGAAAGCTTTCAACCTTTCCCCGCTGAGTACAAGTTGGCTGTGGGTACAAGTTTTCATATAGGCCCTTTATCATATTGAGAAATTTTCCTTCTATTCTTAACTTTGAAGTGTTTTTATCAGGAAAGATGCTGGGTTTTGTCAAATGGCTTTTATGTATCAATCGAGATGACCATGCATTTGTTTTTCCTTCAATTTTTAATGTGGTATATTATGTTAATTGATTTTCTTATGTTGAACCAGCCTTGCATTCCAGAAATAAATCCAACTTGGTTGTGGTGTATGTCTTTTGATATGCTGTTGGATTATTATTTTTTTTAAAGATTTACTTATTTAATTCCCCACCCCCCCACACCCCCCATTGTCTGTTCTCTGTGTCTATTTGCTGCGTCTTGTTTCTTTGTCCGCTTCTGTTGTCGTCAGCAGCACGGGAAGTGTGGGCGGCGCCATTTTTGGGCAGGCTGCACTTTCTTTCGCGCTGGGTGGCTCTCCTTACGGGGTACGCTCCTTGCGCATGGGGCTCCCCTACGCAGGGGACACCCCTGTGTGGCAGGGCACTCCTTGCGCACATCAGCACTGCGCATGGGTCAGCTGCACACGGGTCAAGGAGGCCCAGGGTTTGAACCGCGGACCTCCCATGTGGTAGACGGACGCCCTAACCACTGGGCCAAGTCCGTTTCCCTGCTGTTGGATTCTATTTGCAAATATTTTGTTGAGAAGTTTTGCATCTGTGTTCATTAGAGAGATTGGTCTGTAATTTCCTTTTCTGGCAGTATCTTTATCTGGATTTGTTATTAGGATGATGTTGGCTTCATAAAATGTATTGGGTAATTTTCCCTCCTCTTCAATTTTTTGGAAGAGTTTAAATAGGATTGGTGTTTTTCTTCTTGAAATGCTCGGTAAAGTCATCTGGTCCTGGACTTTTCTTCTCTGGGAGATCTTTGATGATGGATTCAATCTCTTTAAATGTGATTGGTTTGTTAAGTTCTTGTATTTCTTGTAGCATCAGTGCAGGTTGTTTGTGCATTTCTAGGAATTTTTCCATTTCATCTAGGTTGTCAAGTTTGTTGGCCTACAGTTTCTCATAATATCCTCTTATGATCCTTTTTATTTCTGTGGGGTCAGTGGTAACTTCACCCCTTTCATTTCTGATTGTATTTATTTGCATCTTCTCCCTTCTTTTCTTTGTTAGTCTAGCTAAGGGTTTGTCAATTTTATTGATCTTCTCAAAGAACTTACTTTTGTTTTTAAAAATTTGTACCTATTTTTTCCTCCATATTATTTATTTCTGCTCCAATCTTTATTATTTCTTTCCTTCTGCTCTCTTTGGGATTGGTTTGCTGTTCTTTTTCTTGTTTCCTCAGTTGTTCAGTTAAATCTTTGATTTTAGTTCTTTCTTCTTTTTAACATAGGCCTTTAGAGCTATAAATTTCCCTTTCAGCATTGCCTTCACTGTATCCCACAAGTTTTGATAAATTGAGTTCTCATTTTCATTCGTCTCAATATATTTACTGATTTCACTTATAATTTCTTCTTTGACCCGCTGATTATTTAGGAGTTTTGTTCAGCCTCCACATATTTGTGATTTTACTTCTTTCCTGCCTATTATTGATCTCCAGTTTCATTCCATTATGATCTGAGAAGGTGCTTTGTATGATTTCAGTCTGTATAGTTATTGAGATCTTCCTTGTGACCTAACAGGTGGTCTATCCTGGAGAATGATCCAAGAGCACTTGAGAAGAATGTATAACCCACTGGTTTGGGTGCAATGTTCTTTATACGTCTGTCAGTCTAGCTCATTTATCATATTGTTCAAGTTTTCTGTTTCCTTGTTGATCTTCTGTCTTGTATCTAGTGATGTGAGTAATGTGTTGAAGTCTCCAACTATTGTTGTAGAGGTACGTTTCTTCCTTCAGTTTTGTCGGAGTTTGCTTCATGTGTTTTGGGGCACCTTGGTTAGGTGCATAGATATTTATGACAGTTATTTCTTCCTGGTGGATTGTCAACTTTATTAATATATAATAATGGCCTTCTCTATCTCTTAAAACTCTTTTTTGCATTTAAAGTCTGTTTTGTCTGATATTAGTATAGCTACTCCTGCTCTTTTCTGGTTACTATTTGCATGAAATCTTTTTCCAACTTTCACTTTCAGCCATTTTGTATCCCTTGGTCTAAGATGAGTCTCTTGTAGACAACATATGGATGACTCATGTTTTTTTATTCATTCTGTTAGTCTGGATCTTTTGATTGGTGAATTTAATCCATTCACACTCAATGATATTACTGCAAATGCATTATTTACTTCTACCATTTCACTCTTTGGCTTTCATATGTTACATCTTATTTTTGTATTTTTACTCTTTTGTTTATCCTTTCTGCTACTCTTGTCTTCTATACTCTCCTCCAAGCCCTCTCTTCTGTCTTTTTCTTTCAGGCTGTAAGGCTCTCTTTAATATTTTCTGCAAAGGCAGATTCTTCTTATGAATTTTCCTGGTTTTTGTGTGTGGATATTTTAGACTCACCTTTATACTTGAAGGACAATTTTTTTTTTTTTTTAAGATTTATTTATTTATTTAATTTTCCCCCCTCCCCTGGTTGTCTGTTCTCGGTGTCTATTTGCTGCGTCTTGTTTCTTTGTCCGCTTCTGTTGTCGTCAGCGGCACGGGAAGTGTGGGCGGCGCCATTCCTGGGCAGGCTGCTCTTTCTTTTCACGCTGGGCAGCTTTCCTCACGGGCGCACTCCTTGCGCGTGGGGCTCCCCCACGCGGGGGACACCCTTGCGTGGCACAGCACTCCTTGTGCGCATCAGCGCTGCACATGGCCAGCTCCACACGGGTCAAGGAGGCCCGGGGTTTGAACCGCGGACCTCCCATATGGTAGACGGACGCCCTACCCACTGGGCCAAAGTCCGTTTCCCTTGAAGGACAATTTTGCTAGATAAAGAATTCTTGCCTGGCAATTTTTCTTTCAGTATCCTAATTGTATCATATCACTGGCTTTTTGCCTCCATGGTTTCTGATGAGAACTCTGTCCTTACAAAGTCTTTCTGGGGGTGCCCTGTATTTGAAGGTTTGCTTCTCCCTTGCTGCTCTCAGAATTCTATCTTTGATGTTTGATATCCTGAGTAGTATGTGATTTGGAGTAGGCCTATTCACATTCATTCTGATTGGGGTAAGTATGCTGTGCTACTTGGCCATGTAAGTTCATTTCTTTAATGTGAATTGGGAATTTTTCAGCTCTTATTTCCTCAAATACTCTCTCTGACCCATTTTCCCTTCTCTCCTCCTTCTGGAATTCCCATGACCTGTATGTTGTTGCATTTCATGTTATCATTCAACTGTCCAAGTACCTGGCTCCATTTTTTCCATCTTTTCAGTCTTCAATATCAGGTGTTCTGGGTGTCGGACTTGGCCCAGTGGTTAGGGCATCTGCCTGCCACATGGGAGGTCCGTGGTTCAAACCCCAGGCCTCCTTGACCCGTGTGGAGCTGGCCCATGCACAATGCTGATGCATGCAAGGAGTGCCATGCAGGGGTGTCCCTGCACAGAGGAGCCCCATGCGAAAGGAATGAGCCCCGTAAGGAGAGCTGTCCAGTGCAAAAGAAAGTACAGCCTCCCCAAGAATGGCGCCGCTCATATAGAGAGCTGACACAACAAGATGATGCAACAAAAAGAGACACAGATTCCCATGCTGCTGACAACAACAGAAGCAGACAAAGAAGACGTAGCAAATAGACACAGAGAACAGACAACTGAGGGGGGAGGGAGGGGAGAGAAATAAATAAATAAATAAATCTTAAAAAAAAAAAAAAAGACCAAAAGAAATATCAGGTGTTCTGTCTTCTGTATCATTTACTCTTTCTTCTATCATTTAGATTCTGATGTTTTATGACTATAATGTGTTTTTTATCTCATCTATCATGTCTTTCATTCCCATGGGCTGTTACTTTTCTATTCAGGATTCCAAATTCTTCTTTGTGCTCACTCAGTGTCCTCTTTGATGTTATTTATGTCTTTAGCCATATCGTCTTTCAACTCATTAATTTGATTTTGGAAATTTGTGTGCATCTTGTTCATTAGTTGTCCCAAATCCTGCATCTCTTCTGGGGCAGGATATATTCCTTTGCTTGGTTCATTCCTTCATTTTCTTAGTAGGGCTTGTAATTTTTTTTAGGTATTTTATTAGGGTGGTGAGTTTACTCAGATGCTCAATTTCTTTCTTTAGTAGGGATTTAGTGGTGGGAGGCTGTGAGTTACGGCTGTTCTTTCATTCTTGGTTCAATCGCTTCTGGATCTTAGGATTGTCTTTGTTAGTTGGTCAAATCTGGGCCCTGGATCCAGTAATAGGTTGCAGGCCCACTTCCAAGGGTCTTGGGGAGGGTGGCTATAAGGGCCAGAAGAAGCCTCTCATTTACTTATTTTACTTTTTATTTTTTTTTTAGAAGATACATAGATTATACAAAAAGTTACATTAAAAAATATGAGGTTCCCATATACCCTACTCCCCACATCCCCACACTTCTCCCACATCAACAACTTCTTTCATTAGTGTGGCACATTCATTTGATGAATACATTTTGGAGCACTGCTACACAGCAGCATGGATCATTTACCTTTAAATTTCCTCACATACAATTCCTCGGTCTGCGTAGATGGTGCTCTTTGCTGGCCCTCTCAATTCGAAGCCTGGTTGGAGTGTGTTTGCTGCAACACGGAAGGATCAGTATGATAGAGGATCCTGCCTGGAGGTTGAGACCCTTGTAATTCAACCTTATTTAGCGGCAGTTGTCCATCCTTTGTTAGCAGCCCCTCTCTCTTCCTGGGTAGGAAATAATTCCACTGCCCTCTGTGTCTTCAACAACTATTCCTGGTCAGTAGAGAGGGAGATTGATTGGGTCAGCTCTCTTTAGGCCCACGTGGCTCCCACGGAAGAGCTCATGGGACACAGCAGACGAAATGTGTGGACCAAAAGCTGTCAGCTTTGGGCTATGTCCCTCTCTCTCCCCTTTCCTGTGGAGGTGGGTCCCTGGGTCCCTGGGTGCCAGGGCCTGAGAAATCAGTGCCTTTAGTGTGAGGTAGAGTGCTGGAAGCCGCAGCTGCAGTTTTTAACTCAGTTTTCCTGTCGCAATTCTTTCCCTTTGTTCCTCTCTGGGCAGTCTAGCCTTCCTCTGGTGTCTTAAACCCTGGAGTTTTTTCCAGGCTGTTTCTGCCTGTCCTCTATTTTTCTGGGTGAGATGAAAGTCCCATGTCTTTTGAGTCCACCATCTTCCCAGAAGTCCCAGGAAGTTTTTTTTTTAAAGATTTATTTTATTTATTCCCCTCCCCCTGTGCCATCTCCCCTGTCATCAGCTCTGTCCATTCGCTGTGTGTTCTGTGGCTGCTTGTATTCCCATTAGGTGGCTCTGGGAACTGATCCTGGGACTTTCCGGAGTGGGAGAGAGGTGATTACTCTCTTGCGTCATCTCAACTCCCTGTTCTGCTACATCTTATTTTCTCTCCTCTGTGTCTCTTTAGGTCATCTTGCTGCACCAGCTCTCTGCGTTGGCCAGTACTCCTGCATGGGGTAGTTTTCCTGCGCTGGGCGGCATCCCCACACAGGGCGGCATTCCTGCGTGGGCCAGCTTGCCCTCACCAGGAGGCCCTGGGCACCAAACCCTGGACCTCCAGTATGGTAGATGGGAGTCCAATGGTTGAGCCACATCTGTTTCCCCCCAGGAAGTTTTTATATTCCCAGTTTTCTAAATGTTTTTTTGATCAAGACACGTTGATAGATTGACAAATGTATTTTCTCCATCAGCTCAGATGATCATGTTTTTTCTTTCTTTTTTCTTTTAAAGATTTATTTATTTCTCTCCCCTTACCCCCCCACCCCAGTTGTCTGTTCTCTGTGTCTATTTGCTGTGTCTTCTTTGTCTGCCTCTGTTGTTGTCAGCGGCCAGGAATCTGTGTTTCTTTTTATTGCGTCATCTTGTTGTCGTCAGCTCTCCGTGTGTGCGTCACCATTCCTGGGCAGGCTGCATTTTAAGGGGCACACTCCTTGCGCGAGGCTCCCCTGCGTGAGGGACACCCCTGCGTATCATGGCACTCCTTGCACACATCAGCACTGGGCATGGGCCAGCTGCACACGGGTCAAGGAGGCCCAGGGTTTGAACTGCAGACCTCCCATGTGGTAGACGGATGCCCTAATCAGTGGGCCAAGTCCGCCGCCTGATCATGTTTTTTTTTCCTCCCCTCATTCTGTTAATATGGTGTATTATATTAATTAATTAATTTTTAATATTAGCCATCCTTGCATATTTGAGTCAAATCCCACTTGGTCATGGTGTATAATACTTTCAATGTGTTGTTGGTTTCAATTTTCTAGTATTTTGTTGAGGAGTTTTACATCTATATTCATAAGGGTTATTGAGCTATAATTTTCTTTTCCAGCAGTATTTGATATTAGGGTGATGGCCTCATAGAATGAGTTAGGAAGTATTCCTTCATCTTCAATTTTTTTTTTTTAAAGAATTGGAGCAGTATTGGAGTTAAATCTTCTTGAAATGTTTGGTAAAATTCCACTGTGAAGTCAGTGGGTCCTGGGGTTCTCTTGCTTTTTGTTTTGGTTGTTGTTGGGAAGTTTTTGATTATTGTTTCAGTCTCCTTGCTAGTGTTATTGGTCCATCAAGGTCTATTTATTCTTGAGTCAGTGCAGGTAGTTTGTGTTTCTAGGAATTTGTCCATTTCATTTAGGTTATCCAATTTGTTGCAATTTGGTTGTTTGTAGTATCCTCTTGTAATCCTTTTTATTTCAGTCAGTTCAAGGAATAGTCCCCCTTTCATTTCTGATTTTTGTCCTCTCATTTTTTGTCAGTCTAGCTAAAGGCTTGCTGATTGTATTGATCTTTCCAAAGAACCAACTTTGGGTTTTGTTGAGTCTTTCTATTTTGTGTGTTGTTGTTGTTGTTGTTGTTGTTTTTTAGGAGGTATGGGGGATTAAACCCAGGACCTACATGGGAAGCAGGCACTCAACCACGTGAGCTACATCTGCTCCCTCTATTGCTTTTTATTCTTTTTAATCATTCATCTCTCCTCTAATCTTTCTTTTCTTTCTTCTGCTTGCTTAGGGTTTAGTTTCCTCTTCTTTTTCTACTCTCCAGTTGTGAGGTTACATCTCTGATTTGCGATTTCTTTTTTAACGTATGCATTTACAGCTATAAATTTCCCTCTCAGCACTACCCTTCCTGCACTGTATAAGTTTTGGTATGTTGTGTTTTCATTTTCATTAGCTTCAAGACATATTTCCTAATTTCCCTTGAAATTTCTTCCTTGACCCATTGGTTAAGAGACTACAATGTAGACAGCTGTTCATGTGGAGCAGCAGTGCTCTCAAATGTATTCACCAGGTGCAGTGAATGTGCCACGATAATGGAAGAGGTTGTTGATGTGGGAGGAGTGGGGTAGGGGGTGTGGGGGGTATATGGGGACCTCATTTTTTTAATGTAACATTTAAAAGAAAATAAAGAAGAGAAAAAAAGATTGGTAATTTCCACAAATTGGTGAATTATCCATGTCTCTCTGTTGATTTCTAGCTTAATTCCATTGTGATCAGAGATGCTACATTATAGGATTTCATTATTTTTGAAGTTGAGACTTGCTTAGTGACCTATCACATGGTCTATCCTGGAGAATGATATATGTGCACTGGAGAACAATGTGTATTCTGCTGCTGTGGGCTAGTGTTCTACATATACCTGTAAGGTCTAGTTGGTTTAGAGTGGTGTTCAAGTCTTCTATTTCCTTATTGATCTTCTGTGTAGATATTCTATCCATTTTGGAGAGTGGTGTAGATTCATCTATATTTCCTTTCAAATCTGTCAATATTTGTTTTTATAATTTGGGGCCGTGCCATTAGGTATAGATATATTTATAATTGTTACGTATAATTGTTCCAACTTGTCCCTTCATCCATATATAGTGATCAGTGACCTTCTTTGTCACTCTTTCACTGTTTTTGACTTAAAGTTTGTATTTTAGCTAATATCAATATAGCTACCCTAGCTCTCTTTTGGTTACTCTTTGCATGGTACATATTTTTCCCATCCTTTCACTTTCAACCTACTTGTGTATTTGGAAGCAAGCTGAGGTTTTTGGGAACAGCAAATAGTTGGTTCGTGCTTTTTATCCATTCTCCCAATCTCTGCCACTTAGTTTTCAAGTAACTACTGATAATAAACTCTCTTCTGCTACTTTACTTTTTGTGTCTTTATATGCCTTATACCTTTTTTTTTTTTTTGCCCTCAATTCTCCATTAATGTCTACTTTCCTATTTATTTGAATTTTTTGTACTGTTTCCATTTGAGTACCTTCTCATTTCTGAGTATATTTTTTCACATATTTGTGGTTTATCGTAGACTTAAAAATTTAACATTCTAAATCTATAACATCTATATCTGATTTGATACCAACTTAACTTCAGTAGCATACACATACACTTTTCTTATACTTCACCATCCCCCCTTTCTCTAGTACTTATTACAAATTACATCTTTCTACATTGCATGTTCAAATACAGAGTTATCATTTTTTAAATGCTTTTGCATTTAAGAACCTGTAAGAAGTGGAATAAATAAAATACAATAATGACACTAGCATTTAAAATTACCCATATGGTTAACTTTTTGGAGGTCTTTATTTCTTTATTGCAGCTTCAATCCACTGTCTAGTGTCCTTTCATTTTGGTCTGAAGAACTCTTTAAGACTGCTTAGGTCTAGTGGTGACGAATTCCCTCAGCTTTTCTTTATCTGGGAGTAACTTCATCTCTCTGATGAAAGAAAGTCTTGCTAGATATAAAATCCCTGCTTGGAATCGTTTTCTTTCAGCACTTTAAATACTTCATACCACTGCCCTCTTTCCTCCATGGTTTCTGATGAGAAATTGGCACTTAACCCTACTGGGATTCTCTTGTATATAATACATTGCTCTTCTCTTGCAGCTTTCAGAACTTTCTCCTTGTCCTTAGCATTGAGCATTTTGAATACTGTGTGTCTGGGAATGGCTCTGAGTTTACCCTGTTTGGACTTCTCAAATGTGTATATTCATGTCTTGGTTAAATTTGGGAAGTTTTCTAGTATTATTTCTTTGAATGTTCCTTCTGTCCCTTTCTCTTTCTTCTCCTTCTGGGACTTCCATAATGCATACCCTGGAACTCTTGATGGTGTTCCATGGGTCTCTTGGGCTCAACTGTTTTTTCTTTCCAATCCTATGCCTGAATTGTTTCAATCATCTTGTCTTCAAGATCACTGATTCTTTCTTCTGTGGACTCCGATCTTCTATTGAAACCCTCCAGGGCATTTTCCATTTTCATTATGGTGGTCTTGAGCTCAATGGTTTGGTTCCAATTGAGAAACTCAAGAAGACTCACCTTTCACTCAGTGTTTTCTTCATATCCTTGGGTTATTTCTGTGTTTCCCTTTATCTCCTGAGTATATTAAGATTTTAGTCTTTGTCCCATATATCCAAAGTCTGGCCCTCTTTCTTGATGCTTTCTGGATTTTCATTTTGTTCCTGTGGATAGGCTATCATTTTCTGTTTCTTTGTCTGTCTTGTTAATATTTTGCTGTGCATGGTACATTTACTAGTGTTACCTCTGGGATTTAGTTCCTGAGTTGTCTGTTCCTTAAGTTTGTATTCAGCTAGTGACAGGACAGATTTTCTTGTCAGGAATTAACCAAAACAAACCAAGAAAAGCAGAAAGCATCTTCCAGTGTTTACAGATTGGCTCAGCTTTGGCTGGCGGTTTCCTTCAGAGCTTAGACTTCCTATCGAGAAAATCACTGTTTTTAATGCCTTTGCATTTAAGACCTGTAAGAAGTGGTATTATATAATAAATAAAATAAGGCAAATGTTACTGCAGCCCTTCAACTGTTCCTATAGTTTTGAGGAATTCTTCTAAATTCTTTCAATCTGTCTTTAAGATGCCTCTGAAGCTTCTGACTGTGGGGAATTGGAACAATGGTAATCCTCAGAGTCAGCCCTCCGGTGATCTCCAGCAGCTGATCAAAAGCAGTGATCAGCTTTCAGACCACACACCCCTGAGCCTGGAGGTCTTCGTGACCCACCCGGCACTGGGCACCTGTGCCAGGATCCTGGGCAGCTGCTACGAGGCTGGGGAAGGGGAAGGGTAGTCACTGCAGGGAAGGTGAAAAACCACTGGTATTTTCTGCAATTTGCCAGCCTTTTTATCCTGCTCTTCCTGGGATGCCACAGTGTTCCTCCAACTTGAGTTTCAAAATAGTTGATTCAGGCAGTTCTTGCTAGTTCATTGTTTTAGAAGCTACTATGAATATGATCAAAATATTCTACTCAAAACTGAGCCGAAAGTATCTCAACAGAGCAACAGAAATAATGAAAAAATGGGAATGTCTAGAACAGAAAAATTCATTAACTGAAATTTAAAAATTTCTAAATAGGTTCAATGGCAAGATTGGATATTGCAAAGGAAATCAGTGAGCTTAAAACAATTCAAGGGTCAGATGGCCCTGGAAATTGGGGGGAGGGTGGGGGAAACATTTGAACATAAGAGATTGTCAGGTATGTGGTTGAAATTACAATGCAGAGAAAACTCTTTAAAAAATATACTGAAGGTTACCTGTTTAAAATGCTTAAGGGGGAGCATCTGACACAGGGCAGGCTTCTGGGGAGTGTGTGAGTGCTCATTTTGTCATAGTGGGTTATATCATTGGGTGGAGACCCATACAATGAGAGTAAAGGTATACCCACATTTTGGGGAGGACTGATGTTCTCAAACAGAGGGAATTGTATCTCTCGAGAGAATTGGTGGCTCCCAATGGGTTAGAGCCGTCAAGTATGTCAAGCCCTCAACATTTTTGCAGTATCTCTGAATATGGTCCTTCACGTAACAAAGATTGATTGTCATGGTGGGCCCTGAGGGGAGGGGGAAAGAGGTGTTGAATACATGGAACCAGTGTAACTGTGGGGCAATGAAAGTGTTCACAGGATCAGGCCATGATGGATATAGGTCATGTTAAATTACACCAAAAATGTATAAAAGTCTATAGGCTAAAATGTAAACCATAATGTAAAACATAAGATAACTAAAAATTTAGAAAATTGTATAGTCTAAAATATAAACCCAAATGGAACCATATTTGAAAGCTATTGTTTCAATATATGTACATTAGCTGCAGCAAATATAATATGAACATATAAAAAGATCATTGTTGGGGAAGGGACAAAGGGTTTGATGTTGGATATGTGGAAGTACCATATATTGTATATGTGAATTACTGTGATCTAAAATTTATGTGAAGACAAACTTAATGATTAGAAAAAAAAAAAAAGAGGTAGACACTGAGGAAGAAATGAAGAAACTGCCTTGCCACTGTACATACAGGGCAATACCTATTGCAGTGATGAAAGGCAAAATGTCAAAAACAAAGCTTTCTCAGTTTTTCATTTTTTTGATACCCCAATTTATTTTTCCTTTTTCTAAATTACTATGTATTCTATATCTAACCTTTAAACCCATCCCTATATTCCATTCTACTGTTAATGGAACCTGGCAATATATTGGGCTTCCTTTTTGAAGAAGTTTTGGACTACAGAGAGGTTCAGCTATGGTGGGGGAGGAGCACTTGTGTGGGGTGTTATTGGTGGGGGACACATGTTGGGAGGGAGTTCTCCAGGGCATGTATACAGGGTACATAGAAATGTTTGGATATTTTCATAGTGGTTTGAGTTGGAAACGACAGATGAGAGTGCTAAGTTCCTAGCCAGGGGAGCTCTATCACATTCCCCAATGGAATAGCAACAATCCCCCAAGTGCAATGGCAAAGACCAACAAAGATGGATGTTCCAATGATGAGCCCTTGATATTGATGGCTCAGATTATGAGCCTGTGTGCCTGAAATATGAACTAAGCCTAGATCTGCAGGGTGCCTAAGAGTTACCTCCTGAGAGTCTCCATGTTGCTCAAATGGGGCCACTCTCTAAGCCAAACTCAGCATGTAGATGCATCACCTTCCCCCCAGCATGGGACATGACTCCCAGTGATAAGCCTCCCTGGTGCTGAGGGATTACTACCAAGCACCAGCTGATCATGTAACTAGAAAAAAGACCTTGAATAAAGAGGTGAACTCAGACCAGCAGAACATCTCAGCCTACATGTAATATCAGGTGTTAAAAACTGCTCTTTGACTTTGGATAAAAGGGGGAAACGGAAAGGACAAGTGAGTTTATACGGTTATGAGTCTCCAAAAAAGAGTCGGGAGGTCATCAGAGGGGTGATGCTTATGCACACCTCAGCAGGGTACCAGAGACAGCCAAGATAGATGGAAACCCAGGTGCTGGTTCTCCTGAGGGCTGCAGAGACCCACAGGTTCTATGGTCATGGCAGATGGCTCTGGAGTTCAGGGCCATGTCAGTTGGCCCTACTTTGGAGTTTGTGTTCCTGAGTGTGATGGAGTTGGACTCAGATATGACCTTTCTACACATGCCTCTTCTGTCACTTTTACCAGACCCGAGACTGGCATTTAGGTTGATGTATACTCAGGAGACCTGAATCTCTGAACTGTCCATGTGATGACCAGGCCCTGGGCCTCAGCAGACTTGTGGCTCCTACCCTCTGGTTTGTTGGACTTACCCTGGCCAGCTGACAGGGACGTGAAGGTCAACCACTACACCAGGGAGCCAAGAGTGCCTACAGCTGCAAGCAGGAGAATTGCATCCATCATCCATGTGGAATCTAAGGCCCCTCTTGATGTAGAGGGGGACTGGACATCACCATTCCAGGGTCCACAGGATGGAGGAATAGAGTATGGATTAGAGTGGACTTACTGGTGTTCTGTGAGGAACTATTGTGATTAGTAAGGGAAGAAATTGTAGTAGTGATATGGAGAGGGTGGCCACGGTGGCTGCTGTTGGTAGGGAGACGGAAGAGATATGGTGTGGGGGCATTTTCAGGATTTGGCGTTGACCTAGGTGGTGCTGCAGGGATGGATGCTGGACGTTCTGTGTCCTGCCGTGGCCCACTGGGTGGACTGGGGTGAGTGTGAACTACACTGTGGAACCCTGTCCATGTGGTGCAGCCGTGCGCCAGAATGTATCCGCCAGGTGCAGTGGATGTGCCGCAATGATGGAGGAGGTTGTTGATGTGGGAGGGGTGGGGTGGGTGGCGAGGGGGGTATATGGGGACCTCATATTTTTTGAATGTAACATTTAAAAGAAAATAAAGAAAAATGTACTTTTAAAATGAAATGTGAAAAATGAAAAAAAAATTCAAGAAAGACTTGAATAAAAAAAGAAAACTGAAGAAAAGTGACAGAAAAGGAGAATCTTACAAGTCCATTCATATCTAGAATAAGCAAATTCAGAGACCAAAAGTAGATGAGCGGTTACCAGGGGCTAGGGAGAGGGCAAATGGGGAGTTGCTGCTCAACGCGTACAGTGTTTGTTGTGAGCAATGAAAAACTTTGTTAATGGATGGTAGTGATGGTAGCACCTTGTAAAATTAATGCTCCTGAATTATATTCTCGCAAATGGTTAAAATGGCAAAATTTATGATACAGTACTACAAAGAAAAAAATCAATTGCATTTCTACACGGCGCCAACGAAAGGACACTCATTTATGAGTTTCAAAAATGAAAGTCCCACGAACAATCCCTTCACACAGCCAGCTTGGGGTCTCCGTCTTCCCGCAGCAGCAAGCCCACCCACTTGCCCAGCCCGTGGACGCTTGGCCCCGGGCCCTCCACTGGCCCCTCTGCTGCGGGACTCTCCTGACAAGCCTCAGCTTGTGCCTGCTTCAGCACCAGGGAAAAGGGTATTGCCGTGGTCAGGGCAACTCTCCAGAAGCGTCAGTCAACACCCTCAGTTACCATGGAGGACAGCAGGCCCTACTACGTGCCAGTAAGAGGAAGGTCTCACAGGTTTCCCCTGGACCGTGGTCCTGGGCTCTCTGTTCAGAATTCTCTCTTCCTAGAGAACCTTCAGGGTGGCAACTCTGCCTGATCCTCAGAGAAACCTTCCTTACAGGACGCACTTCTGGTCTCAGGCCCTCTTGGAATTGTCTGACCTTTGCCACAGGTCTGGGGACTGAATGGCTCTCTCCCCCTAAACACGTGCTCCTTGAAGCAGCGATGCAGATGGCCACCACCTCCGTGAGCTACCGACCACGGTGCTCAGAGCCCGTTACGCAACGTGGCAGCCCTCTATCTGGGAAGAGACCGCCTGGCTGGAGACGGGCAAGGACAGAGGTGGAAAGCAAGTTAAGTCTTACCTGAGTCAAAAACTGGGAAACCCAAACCACTTTCTCTTCTCAGTTTCCCTGGTACTGCCCGTGACAGGCGGGTGGGCGGCAGGGAAGGGAGGTAGCGTCTGGTCCGCCCATGCCCTCCTGGGCCAGTGCCCACCGAGGGCTCTGTACGCGTGTGGCTGGGAAGGCGCCGTGCAGGACGCTGGACTCCTGGGGCAGTCGAGCCCAAGCTGTGCAGATCTTACAGCTCATCTCCTGCCCGTGGTCACCAGTCTTGTACCCCAGCCCCTCAAGCCAACCTCACCCGTGAGGGCTGAGCTACTACTGGGCTCTCCCGGTGATCCCGGGGCCTGTGCTTGCGGGCCCTGTGGCAAGAGCAGCCTCTTGGAGGGGCTCGGGCGGAAGCCTGGGTGCTGGGGGACAGGGCCCTCCCCAGGGCCTCTGGGCTCCGGAGGCTCCTCGTCGCGCGTGAGGCGAGCCTCTCCTACCTGCTGGTGTACGGGCCAGCAGCTGGACAAGCGGGATCTCCCCATATACACAGAGGCGAAGTACACGTAAACACCAGGTGGACGAGAATGTCGCAACTAATAAAAAGGGAGGAAACCACTTCAGATCACATGAACGCATGTAAATACACCTGGTTCAAATTAATGGTTTTATTTCCATCTTTTAACACTAGCAGAGGGGTTCAAAAACAGACTGACATACATGGATGTTATTTAAATGTAACAAAGGAAGATTTGAACTATGTACACGGAGAAGGTAAAGGGATTCTTCTATAACAAACTTCCTATTTTGCAGTTTCTGAATAAGTAGAAACTAAACATAGACGTTTTTCCAATTTAATCCTAGGGTGAAGTAACACAACATTTATGATCAACCACTTGCGTTGCCTTTAAGCATAAAACTAAAGATTTTTTAAAATGAGTATCATCGTATTATTAGTCAGCTTGTTGGCTCATGAAGTCTGGGTGTTCTTGAAATGTAAGAAAAACCATTTACACGAAGTCCAGGGAGAACTGGAGCAAGGCTCCACCGGAAGGTGGTCGCTTGGAACACGCCCTGTGGATACAAGCTGCGACGCTCTTACCCGCCGTGACTCTACGTAGAAAATGGTCACTTTTATTCAAACTAACTGGAAGTGAGCCAAACAGGTAGAAAGTCAGACTGAAGAATAAAATGGTTCTTTCCACATGGAGGAGGGATGCTCCTCCAGCCCGTTTAAAGTGAATTCTGTGCTGAGTCCCTGCTCCTTCAGAAGGGTCAGCTGAAGGTCAATTATTGCTAGCAAAGCCAGAGGGCCCCTCTCCCAGCTCGAGGGTAGGCCCCGTGAGAAGGCCGCGGGGTGGCTTGAAGCCCCCCGAGGGAGGAGGGAGTGGGGGTGGAGGCAGGCTGGCCCCACGAGGCCGCTCCCTGGTGACCCACCCTGCCCCGGGCTGTCAAGGTGGCTCGGGCCACCTCCCAGAGACTGAGCTCACACGGATGGGCTCACACATGTTGTGTGGAGCAGAGCAGAGGGTCGTATCGGGGCTCCTTGGGGGAGGAGATGCCACCGTGCTTTGCCAACCAAAATCTATGGAGCAGTCAAAGCCCAAAGGATCAGAGCCCAACAGCCAGAGGAGCAAGTCGGCAACACATCATCATCGGAGGAGAGGAGAGCCGGGCAGCAGCCCAGCAACTCAGGTGGGCAAAGCTCTGTACAGCGAGGGCAGCAGCGTGGAAGGGAGAGGCGATAAGGCCACCGTTATGCCACCACCTCCCAGGACCCACGCTCGGGCGAGGAGACATCAGGTGGGAACTGAGGAGCAGTGGACACGTGGCGAACACGGGATGGCCACCCACCCTGTGTGCCTTGAGATCCTGGGCCCAGGGAAGGCCTCTGGGGCATGGGTAGGGTTCCTGAGAACAGGGGGTGAGCAGGGGTGGGGCAGGGAGGGCACTGCTCCACAGGCTGACAGTGCTACATCTCCGGCCTGCTGAAAAGGAAGAAAGAACAGGCTTTATTGCACATTTTCATTCGTAAGGAAACGAGATTCCCTGCAGAGGTTCTCTTAACTCGCAGAGATCAAAGCACATCAACACTCCGGTGCAGGTGGAACCGCGGTGGCCTGGCTCTCCAGGACCTGGGCGGGGGCTGCTTTTGCAGCCGGGATCCTTGGGCTAGGTGGATGGTATCTGGCTTGGGTCACAGTGTGGCGAGCAGACGGTCGACTGGCAGACTCCTGTGGTGAAGGCGGTAGCCCAGGAACACGCAGAGAGAATTGCTAGCTCCCTGGCCACGGCCGGGAGGAAACGGTTTTATGGGGAAAACTCAAAAATACATACAGGTTCCAGAAAGAGGCTGGAACCACGATTCTCCATTCCGATATGCCCGGGGGCTCTCAGGCCAGACCCGGAGCCAGGAGGTCCCAGGGAGCCAGCCTGGGGTCCCAGCTGGAAGGGCGGCCAGAGGGGCCACCCCCCTCCTCCTGCCTTGGACCAGACCACCCAGAGGAGCAAAGGTGCAGCGCCGGCCTAGGAGGGCCCGGCCCAGCCCCACAGCGTCAAACTGGGTAAAAGAAAGGTCTGAGAAGGGGTTGGAAACAAAAGAGCAGTTTACATAGCAGACACGAGTCTCTGAGCTCAGGAAACTGGAGGCAGATACCCACAGATCCTGGAGGAGACTGCGGGAAGAATCCAGCCGTGCTGTCTGTCCATCCATCTATCCTGAGCAGCACTGTACACTTCATATATAAATGGGGTGGTACCGTTTGTGGTTGATCTTTTTCCTACAAGTTGGGCAAGTGTTGGCATTTTTAAGGGAATCACGGAGGCACTGGCTACAGAAGACATGGCCACATTCTGTAGAAACAATGAGACGTCCGTTCTGAACAATCTAAAAAACAGTAAGAAAGGAAGAGCCGTCAAGCTCACTGGTGCCCCAGGGCAGCAGCAGGCCCTGGTCTTGCCCATCCTGCCCGCCCCCGGCATCACCATGGACAGCGCAGGCTGGGGCTGAGGACAGATGGCTGCTACTATCTTAGAAGGGGACCTGAGGGCAGGGGGCGGGGCCAGTCTTCCAGAAGTAACAAGTGGAGAGGGCCAGGGGGTCTCAGAAAACACGAGCAACTTCTGCTAAGAGCCAGGATGGGGAACACGCAAGGCTGACGGCCTTGTGGAGGAAGCCATGGTATTGCACGGGCAGGGGCGGAAGGGCCCAAGGAGAAACAAGCACGTTCTCCCTTGGCACCGCAAGCCCTGTGCCGGCCTGGCTGAAGGTGGGTGGTGTTCAAAGGCCACCTGATTAATCAAAAAAGCAGCCTATCTGATCTACTCTTTCCATTGGAGCATTTTGGAAACCAAAAGGGAAGACACAGCTAGGTCTGCTTACCTCGGAGTATCCATCCATGCAGATCGGACAACTGACAGTACCAGAAGGTCTAAAACCACAGGGTTTCACATCAGTTTCTCAGCAAACTCAAAACATTCACTTACATGGTATCACCTGCTTCCTAGAAGCAGCCCAACAGCCCACGGCACCCCCCAGGGTCTCCTGCGTGTTCCTTCCTGGTTTTCTCTGTCCCTGCCTTAGCTCAGGCACCCAAGGAGGCCTGCAGGCAAACCAGCTGCTCCCACAGGGTGGCCACACAAAGGAGAGGAGCAGAGGAGCAGAGAGCCCAGGACGAACGGAGGCACTGACAACCCTACCCACCGCTGTTTCCCACAAAGCGCCCACCAGCCCCACCCACCCCCAGTGACCTCACGGGGTATCTGGAGGCAGCTCAGGAACCCCCAGAGGCCTGGACTCCCTGAATCTGCTCTTTGTATCAGAAGGTGGCAGGGATGATAGCAGCCAGGGCTGGCCCTGCCAGCACTGCCCACCTCATCACTGTGGAACTGCTGACCCCAGCTCTGGACCCAGTGCTGAATGCGGGGAGGCGCGCCCTTCCATGCAGGGCTCACGGCACTCGAACGCACCACGGCCCCACCGTGGCAGCGCGGGCAGGGCAGTGGCCCTCTGTACCTGAGTCCCGCGGCTCCTTCCTCCCTGGCGTTCCTAGAAGTGTGGGTGGTCACGTACACGTCCCTGGACAGCTCCTCGTCATCACTGCTCACCACACAGCTGTCACCATGGTCCTGGCAGAGGCGCCGCCCAGTCCTCCGTGGCCGCCTTCTTTCTAAGGTTTGAGGCAATTTTCAGGGCCGCAGCCGCCCCGCTCCCACTGCCCTCACCGGGGCCCTGGTGTCTTGGCTGCCCCCCTCGCCCCTCCCTCCCAGTGCAGAAGGGAGACACTGCTGCCCCGTCCCGCTAGAGCCCAGAAAGCCCTGCCCCGCCTCCTTCCTTCCCAGGAGACACCCCCCCTCAAGCAGCGGCCTGAGTGGTGCCCCTTCCACGGCAGCCAGCTTCCTCCAAGGTCCAGCCAGCCCACGGCAGGACTGTCATTCAGCTCGGGGTGGGAGTTCCCTTTGCAGCTGGGAGACCTGGTGTGGCAGGCGTGACCACAGACTCCCAGGGCCTCCCTCCCCGCTGGCTTCCCTCCACTCCTGGGGTCTGCCTGGCTGGGCCTCCACAGCTGCAATCCTCACTCAGTCAGCTCTCTACTCAAATCCAGCGAAAAAATGAGATGAAACCACTCACCGTCAACAATCTTTTAAAAAGAAGGGGAAAAACAAGAAAGAAACAATCAGTTTGACATAAAATACTCAAATTTTAAAAAACTCTTTGATGACAAAACTGAAGCATTTCCTGTTTCCAAGGTGAGAGCCGCTCCATGGGACCCCTGGAGCCCAGTAGAGCGCCCCACCCCTGGCCCTCTGCAAGGGGAGCCCCTGGCCCCTGCCCACTCCTGTGGTCAGCCAAGGGCCCCTCACAGAGCCTCCCGCTGCACGGGGCAGAGCGTGGCCTCCACCTGAGCGCCAAGGCACACACGCCGCGTTTCCTCCTGCCTGGGTGGCACAGCAGAGCCCATGGAGGCCCGAGGGGCTCGGCCAGGTGGGAGCACAAGCCTCGGCCTCACCACGGACCGGCTGCTTGACCTGGGGGTGACTTACCCTCTTGGGGCTTCGGATTCCTCTTCTGAAACACGAGGCGACAGTGCCTCCCCTCTCAGGACGCGGTGGGGACTGAACGACACAGCGCCCACTGCTCCACAGTGCCCGGGTACAGTGCTCAGGACCCTGCCTGCAGCCACTCCCACCTGGACCCACGTCACCCACAGAAGGGTAGTCCACAGAGCTACTGCCAAGGCCCAGCCCTTCTTTATTTGGAGAAGCAGGTGTGCAGTCCCACTATTAACTATGTGATTAAAAACAACGGGCTAAAGACAGAAACCAAAGTAGGCCACGTGTGGACCACAGATGAGCATGACAAGGATCGCGACAAGCCCACCGAGCACAGCCAGGCCAACCAGACGAACAAGAGCTTGACAACGCGCAGCAGCCGGCTCAGAGCGCTGCCTCTGCTACGACAGTTTCAAACCAGCTCACGTCAAGCCTCCTCCCATATCACTAGCTGACCACAGCTAAGACAGCACCGGGAGCAACCCCCCTCCCGTGCTGGCAGGGGGCCGGGGTGGGCACTGGCTCCTCCTGGCCTCAGCACCCTGCAGAGGAGGGAAGGTCTCTCCCATCTTGACCTCCCTGCCACTGGGGTTCTGCCCGTGAAAGCAGCCCTCTCACTCAGACGCATGCACACCGGCTGGAGGCAGGAAGGGGAGTGCTGCTTTTGGTGGCTGCGGTGGCTGTGCTGGTTGACAAAGCCACTGGAGTTGAGGAGTTCTGGTGGACATAGCGACACCCAAGCCCAGGCTCCTCGTCCCTGGAAAGAGGCCACAGCTGTATTTACTCAGAGTCTAAGGGCTGCAGAGTAGCAGCACCTTGGTGGGCTGCTGCCAAGATGTCCCGGGAGCCATTCCTTAGAGACCCTGCCAGCGTCCGCCCCTGTACCTCTTCCAGACCTGCCTGAGAGCCAGAGTGCTTTCTGCTTGGCCACCTAGGAAGGAAGGTCTGAGGCTAAAGCTCCTCCCTCTGCAGCGAGAACAATCCCTGTGCCTGGACCTCCGGGCAGCACCCGGGCCTGCCCGGAGAGGTGGCTCGAGAGGGTGGACGTGGAGCTGTGGGCACCCATCCGGGAGGTCAACCTCATGCACAACACGTTTACGTCAAGAAAAACTTGGGATGGAAACACTGTCCACACGATGCCTCGAGGGCAGCAGCCCCACGGGGGGCCAGGCTGGCCCCAGCACCGAGCGTGCCCAGTGCTGCAGCACGGTCTGCGGAGGTAGGGGTGACCTTGGGCTGCCCAGAGCCGGCCCCTTTCCACTGCCCTGGTCCCTTGGCAACCAGTAAGCGGGAACTGGTCCCACCAAACGCAGGTCGGGCCTGAACACCGAGCCTCCCAGGCAGCGACCAGCCACCTGGCTCAGCTCCTGTGCCTCCTGGAATCCCGGGACCTTGTCACTATGTGTGCAAGACAGCAGCTCCGCAGTAGGCACTCTCTCCACCCAAGGGCCAGGATCCAAGGGCTGTGCGGTGGAATGCTCCCCTCAAGGCGGCAGTCCTGCAGGCAGCAGTGCTTGCCTGGCATAGGAGCTGGAGGCAGGGAGGTTACCAGGGCTTCAGAAATGGGCCTCGGGGATCTCTGCTCTATCTGAGTTCTTAAAAGTACAAAACCAAAATCTCCACAAAACCAACCAGTCCTCTGGTCTCAAGAGCTGGAGTACTTCTGTAAGCTGGCCCAAGGTCAGACAGTCACGCGCGCTCCCTCACTGCCAGCCGCGGCGCTCTCGGGCTCCTGTAAGAGCTCGGCGCCCGGCCCTCCGCTCCTGGGGCTGAGCATCCTCACTGGCCAGCTGGGAACAAAACCTGCCAGCGGGCACACCTGGGGCCTGCTCTGGGAACTATGACAGGAGTTCGGTTACCCCAGAGCCTTGCATCCTTCTGAAGCACGCGAGCCTCAGAACACCCGCGAGGGCTGCAGCCATGCCACAGACTCCAGGTGGGCAGACAGGCCCTTCTGGTGCCGGGCACGGCAGCATGCCAGGCGTTCTGAGTACTGCTGTGGATGCAGCCACAGGCCGGGGCCAGCTAGGAAGAACCCTGGTGTCCCTAGGCGCCAACGGATCCCCAGTGCTTCCCGGCATGCTCATCAGGCTGAGGACGGAGACCTTGCTGCTCGCAGCACCGCACACGCTTCTACTGCTACATGGAAAAAAGAGCCATTTCCAACCACGACGCACATAAAAGCCTACTCTTTACATCCAGAAGTGGCCCAGGGCACAGGCACAGACGATGACTGCGACGGCGGCACGTCAGGGCCTCCGGGAAGACACGAGCTGCCGTTGACGTGCCAGTCAAGCCCTCGATCCCTCCCCCCGCGGGCGGCTGCTGCCCTCGCCCTCGCCCTCGGACATGGCGTCCAGGCTCCGGGCCTGCTGCACGTTTCTTCCCGCCTAACTGCTGGCTCCCTCGCCCCAGCACTTCCTGGGTGCCCGCCAGTCCTTCACGACGGGCAGACAGGCGTGGACAGGACACTGCAACTCCTGCAAAGGCCCTCGAGCGATGCTTTCACTACCGCCTTGGAATGTCCTGCCAGGAAGGACACAGATTATGAACACAAACAGCAGGATTCACTAGTACGCTATGGAAACGACCAAAAAAAGAGGCCAGGAAAACATGAAAAAACACAATCTTGGGGAATCCAATGAAGAAAAACAGCCCAAGCAAGAAACATCTGTAATAACTCATCACTTTTCCTATCAGAACAGAAAACGTCATGGTGTGACTACTCAAGAAAAACGGGCTGAAAAATGGACTTTGTCAATCTACCCAGTCACTGCAGGAAGCCGAAGAGAAAACATAAACGGCAGGCTCAATACTTGGATCAATTTTCCCATTGAAAACAACCAAAAGCAAGATAAAATAAATGTTTTTTAAATCAAAGAAGTGACAAAATAATAAGGAATTAGCAGGTCAAAACTGAAAGGAAAACAATAACCCAGGGGAATCAGCACAGAAGAGTGCCTTCTCCTGAAAGGCTCACAGAGGACAGAAGCCAAAGCCTGGGCCTACGTCAGGAGGACCCACGGAGGCCTGGCATGTGTGGGGGTGACGGGTTACCACAGCCAAGGCTACCTGTGCCAGCGGGGCCTTAGAGCAAGTTGCAACAAATTCTAAAGAATTCACCTCAAACAGAATATGCTTTCTGATAATGCAATAATGAAAGCAATCAGTAACAAAAAAGATAAGAAAATCCCCATAAGGCTGGTTGGAAGCTAAGAAATATATTTCTAAATAACCCCGGAGCCAAAGAAGACATCAAAGAAATTTCATAATATTTTAAATTGAATGTAAAATACCACATACCAAAGTGTGCTGGATGCAGCTAAAGGAAATATAATCTTAAATGCATTTATTAGAAAAGAAATGATGACAACAAATAAGAAAAGAGAAGAGCAAAATAAACTCAAAGGAGGAAAGAAATAATCAATGAAATAAAAACTTACAAGAGAAAGAGTCGACAAAGCTAACAGGTGGTTCTTTGAAAGATCTAATAAAGCTGATAAATCTCCAAAGATACTAATCTAAAAAGACAGAAAACACAAATAACCGTATCAGAAATGAAAAAAGGAGACACCACACTTCAGATTCCACAAAAATATCAGAACACATTATGAACAAATTATGCCAATAAATGTGAAAATTTTAGATGAAATCAACAAATTCCTGAAAACTGTAACTTACCAAAACTGATTAAAATTCTAGGCCCAGATACCTTCACAGCAGAATTTTACCAAACATTCAAGGAAGGAAGAATTCCAATCCTAGAAATGTTCTGGAGCAGAGAAAAAAAGGGTGCACTTCCCAAACTCGCTTGAGAAAGCCACCAATACCCTTCAAAGAAGGTGCAGGAAAGAAGTTACAGACCACCCTCACTCATGAACAGAGATGCAAAAGTCACACGCAGAATACTGTAACAGCTGAATCTAGCAATGAGTAGAGAAAGATAATGCTCGACAACCACAATAAGTTCAGCTGCTTTAATGCTGGAAAACAATGTAATTTTCCACTTCATCATATTAAAGAGAAAAATAGTAGATGCATTTGTTAAAATTCAACGATTCATATAAAAACTTGTAGCCAAATAAGGAACAGAGAGGAATCTCTCTGATCTGAAGAAAAGGTATAAACAACCAAAAAACACAGCAAGGATCTTATTTAATGGTGAATCCTTGAAAGGTTTTAAAATGAGATGAGAATGTCCATCATCACTTCATTCAGTGTAGCAAAAAAGGTATAGCCAAAGCACTAAGTCTGGAAACAAAAGGAAATGGAAAAGAAACCAAACTGTCATCTGCTGACATGATATGACTGGGTATGTTGAAATCCCAAAGATTTGGATTGAAAGTTACTATATTTTTAAAAAGCCAAGCCAGTAGATAAAATAAACCATTCTTTTCTTTCAGGCTAATAGGAAAAAAAAAAGAAATTCTAAAATTCCAGCTTTAATAGTATCTTAAAATATCATGCATCTAGAAATAAACCTAACAAAAATTTAGAAAACCTCCACAGAAAAAATTACACTAAGAGATATTGAAGACCCCATCTCAAACCACACCCAAATAAAAAAGTTCAGGTGGATTATAAATCTACACATGAAAGGCAAAACTGTAAAACTTTGTAGAATGCAGGAAAACAGTTTTACAATATGGAATAGGGAAAGATTGTCAAAAAAGTGGTAAATTCAACTGTACTAAAATGTGAAACTTCAGTTTATCAACACAAACCAAAGTAGAAGATACAAAATATTAATGGCAGAATGTATTTAGAACTTACAAAAAATTATTAGAAATCAGAAAGAAAAATACTGCCATCCAAATGGAAAAATGAGTGAAAAAGATTCAAACAGGCACTTCACAAAAAAGGAGACATATCAATATACATGAAAAGGTGTTTGATCTCTCTTGTAATCAGGAAGACACAAGTGAAAGCCACAGCAGGATCCTGCTAGCCAACAACCACCGGACTGGTAATGAGGCTGTGGAACAAAGAGGACCCAGACACTGGTGGGAATGTAAACCACCACCCCTTTGGAAATCATTCTGGCATTATCTAGTAAAAATCAAAGATGGCTGTTCTTTGCATAAATGTTAATTTTAGGGGGAAACTTTCAAAGCAGAGATGAATAAAGTTTCATGGCATTTTACTAGCCTCTTATTTTTCCTTATTCTTTACGGGCTGTGGATTCCTTTGAGAGTTGAGAAAATGCACAAATCTATATGCAAAGATATTCACATCCTTTCAGAAGGCTCACACGTGCTGAAGGTCGCCTGTGGGTCCCAGTATCCAGAAACTTCTTCCTCTCGTAAGGATAGAGAGCTGCTCTCAGGATTAAAACAGTATACTTAACCTGTTGCAATATTCCGCTGGAATTGGTAAGATTGTGTCCACCTGGCAGGGACATAACTGCATCCATTTCACATTCTCCCGCCACCCTGAACACCTAATTCCGCTCCTAAAGTTCGTCCAGAGTCAATACTATCAGCTCCCTGAGGAGATCTACATGAAGAGTAAGAATTTCAATCTTAGGGGTAGTCTTCATTGTCAATCAATAAACTGGCATTTGGATTTAATAAAATAAACAACAAAAAAGCCAAGGCAAGGCAAATCCTCTGTCCAAATGGCCCAGTGGGGAGGGCATGGGAACGCTCCCAGCCGTGGTCGCCCAGCGCCTGCCAGCTGCTTCTGGCCCACAGCTCCCCCAGTGCCTGCATCCTCTCCCTGTTCTCCCAACTACAGACCCAACAAGGGTTAACCCCAAGTCAGCTGGGAGTAGAGGTGCCAGAGTATGGAGACAAAGTCCAGGGGAAAAGAAAAAAGGTGGGAAAGCTCCGTGAAGCAGCTCATGTAGTGAGAGCAATCTGTTCATCCAAACAAAAAAAAAGGCATGCAAGGGGACACGCCCGAAGCCAGGTGTGCTCTCAGCAGTGCCACACCATCCGCCCCCACGAGGCCTCCCGGGCAGAACAGAGAGGTAGCCGGCACTGCAGGTGGTCACTGAGCACTGGACACAGGAAGGATCTGTCACCACTGGTGAGTGCTAATGAGCAACTGGGCTGCAGGCTCAGGTCAAGATACCAGATGAAGCTAGGTTTCCAGACTTACAGAGAAGCTTCTGTGTATCAGAAGAAGCAGGGCCCACAGGCAAGCTAACCCACGCTTGCTTCACAGATCTCACCAAGTTCTAACCAATCTTGAGGGAAACCACTGGCTCCGGTTTGGCAGCTAATGTCCCCTTCGTCATCTGCCCATGATCTCATCATGCTAGGGGCGATCTAACAGCTCCGCAAGGGCAGCTGCCTTCCCTTTGGGATCTGGGGTCAGGGACAGGGCAACCAAGTGGTTTCAACCAGAGACCAGACGCTAAATCTGTCAAGTGTGACCCTCCTTTCTTCTTTTTCTGAGTCTTGAAGCTCTGCAGTGAATGGGCTGTGCCTGTGCCAACAGTCGACAGCAGCCAATGAGGACAGTGCTGGGACTACAAGCGGCAGGCTCGGTTACCAGCAACCCCCGCCACCCTCCCCCCTCAGCAGCACCTGCTGCCACTCCCCCAACACTGCCAAATGCGCCATGTGCCCTCTGCCCTCTGCCCCACCAACTGCAATCCTGTCATACCAAGGAGCTGACGTAGTGTTCTCCAGAGAGGCAAAGCTTGCCCTAGAATTCAGCGCGTGGGCTGGCCAGATGCCCGGCCGTGCATGCCCCTTGCCCCGAGGAGTCTGCCCTGGGGCCACGCCCTCCCTGCCAGTCACCGCTGGTCCCAGGGCAGGGGCAGCCTCCAGGCCTCGTTCTCCCTGGAGTGCTGACACGCCCGAGCACCAGCTGGCAACGCGGGCTGCTCTGCGTCCACCGGGACCACATGCACTCGAGAGAGTTCCCCCTGGCAGGCTAAGCAATTATTTCTTTTCCCACCAACAGCGAGGACAGAGACACCCATTTACTGGGCACCACCTGGGTGCCAGGCACTCAAATGCAGGCCAGGCTCTCATCCCATCCTCACGGTGAGCTACCTCTCCAAGGATGACTCCACCCCATTTTACAGGGGAAGTAAACGAGGTGGGGCCATGTGCCCAAGGTCACACAGCTGGCGCAACTGCAGGATCAGGACCTGAAGAGAGCGGAGGGGGCCTGGCCTCATGAAGCCGGTGTCCAGCTGTGGAAAGGCAGGACTGACAGACCTATGTGCACGGCAACAGGGCAACCAGAGGCTTCCTGCAGCATTTCTCCTGGTGAGCCTCGGTCACTGTGTTCACAAGACTCTCTGGCATGCGCTGTAAGCGAGGCCTCAGAGCCCGGTGCGGGCAGGGGGCCCACCGCTGGGGAACAGCTACCTCTCTCAATCTTACACTTACCACGACAGAGTCGTTGTGAGTTAGATCGACAACCACAGGCTCTAAAGATTCACAGGTGAGGTCCACGATTTCATCTCCAGCTTCAAAATGAAACATTTTAATAAGCATTAGCAGAAAAGGGATGGTGTATCAATCTAAGCTCTAGTAATATGATTCCAGAAGTGGTACAGGCTCCTACAAAACTAACTGCCCTGGAAAATATGATGCAAAAGCATCAGGGCCAATCTCCCTTTTCAGGAGTGACAGTCAAAAATATCCTTGCAGGGAAGCAGACTTGGCCCAATGGAGAGGGCGTCCGCCTACCACATGGGAGATCTGTGGTTCAAACCCCGGGCCTCCCTGACCCACGTGGAGCTGGCCCATGCGCAGTGCTGATGTGCGCAAGGAGTGCCCTGCCACGCAGGGGTGTCCCCTACATAGGGGAGCCCCATGCACAAGGAGTGCGCCCCATAAGGAGAGCCGCCCAGCGCGAAAGAGAAGTGCAGCCTGCCCAGAATGGTGCCGCACCCACGGAGAGCTGACACAACAAGATGACGCAACAACAAAAAGAAACACAGATTCCCGGTGCCACTAATAAGGATAGAAGAGGACACAGAAGAACACCCAGCGAATGGACACAGAGAGCAGACAACTGGGAGAATGGGGGGCGGGGTGGGGTGGGGCGAGGAAAAAAAAGTCCTTGCAGAGTCGTGCTGAGCGAGCGTGTAGGGCTCTTACAAACGGACCACTGGCTGTGCAGTATATACACACCTCCTTCCCTCTGACATCACATGCCCACACGGCTGGGCCTCTGCCCTACCTATTTCTTCCCAGGGGGGAGGCAGGGACTACCTGACCGGGCGAGCGAGGCGCACCAGGCTGGCTGGTGAGGGGCCCTGCCCTTCGGGATGGGGGGCTGCCACCTCTGCTCCTCCCTGCAGGGGGAGGCGACGGCAGCTAGGGCTGCTGCTTGACCCACAGACTTCAAGTCCTGCTAGGCCTGGCAACTCCCTCTGGTCTAGAGTGGGCATTTCATCTCCCTTCGTTTCTCAAGTGCTCACCAAGGGGGCTGAAGAGGGGCGTTAGCTATCTGCTGAGCCCTGGAGCCCTGGCCCACGTCAGCAGGCTGGGCCTCTGCTCTGCAGCGTCTTCTGAGCTCTAGGGGATACTGTGTATGTCGACAGGTGGCCAGGACAGAGCCAGGAAGGACATGGGCCAAGCTGTGAACCACAGTTACCTGGCAGGTGGGAATGGGCAGAGGACAACTTTCATATAGAACTGAAAAAAACTAGAATTACTTTTTTTTCTACTATTACTAACATTAAAACATAGGAAGGTAAGATTTTTAGAAATAAAGTTTATCTAATATGTATTTGGAGAAAGTGATATACAATTTAACACGTTCTAACTTGTTTTACTTCCTGACCTTAAGAAGTTCCACAGGAATAAAAAACGTAACATATCCTAGGCATCCAATCTGGTCACACCAATGCCCTTTCTTTGTCCTGGCTGCCTAGCTCTCCTCCCGACTCCCTGGAAGGATGGCAGGATTCAGCAGGGCCTCGGCTTTGAGCATGGAGGAGAGAGGGGTCCTAGCCTGCAGGTCCTAAAAGCGACACCCTTAATAGAGTAGCTAACCCTTGTGTTATCAGGGCTGTCTGCCAAGCACGGGTCTAAGGGCTTTATGGACTGACTCATCTCTCCCTTTTAATAACTACGCAGCAAGTACTGGCATCATCCTCTACTTCAGATGAGGAAACTAAGGTTCAGAAGTTGAAGTTACGTAAGCTGCACAAGGCCCTCCAGCTTGTAAACGGCAGTGTCGGGCACTGATGGTCCCAGAGCCCACGCAGCCCACCATGCTCAGCGGCCCCCCCACTCCAAAAGCCCCGGGCTCGAGGACCACCGGCACTCTTACCGCTTTCCACGAGCTCTATAGGCTCTGCTTCCAAGGCCACCTCGGGCGTGGAGGCTGCTTCCCGAGTTCGCTTCTGGGCTTGTCTAGAATGTATCGTCCCACCGCGGCGCTTTCTCTGTAGGTATTGAGGGGAAAAGAAACAAACATTCACACGAGCTCCTGACTGGTAAAATTTTAGCAAGGAGTCCAAGTAAAAGGAAAAAAGGCCAGCACAGCAATGTTTCAACTCATTAAGAAGACTATACGGAGACCTGAGGTCCGGGCCTTTCAAAACTTGAGACTCCAGAACAGTGAATGAATGTTTATAAAGAAAAAATCACCCAAAACATAGTGAACTGAAATTCCACAGACTTTCAGAATATCAAATAATATGGCAGAAATACACAAGTTGAGACAATTTATAGCTACTCAACCAAATCTCCCAAATATATTCAATTAGATGACTAAAGAGATAAAAGACATCAAGAAAACACTGGGTGAGCACAAAGAAGAATTTGAAAGCATTGATACACAATTGCAGCTCCTACAGGAATGAAAGGCACAACAAATGACAGTGAAAATACACTGGAAGGGAAAAAGGGGTGGTGGGAAAGACGGAGGCCCACCTGTCCTATGGACGAGTGAATGTGCACGTGCCACGTGTGGGCGACCTGCACGAGTTCCTGGACAGGTGCACAGGGAGCAAGGCGATGGTTTGGGATGAGCACCTGCAGGACCACTGGGGCTGAATGCACAGTACTCACTACTGCAGGAACATGAGGCGGAAAAAACGTTCATTCTTATGTCGTTTGGCAGCAGCTAACGTCAAGACTATTATTTTTTTCATTAGATCCAGGCTAGAATTGATGGTATCACTGCTGTAAACGTGCTCAGTGAAGACAGGTGTGGCCCAGTGCGAGATTTCCACATCGTGTTTGTGCTGCGCTGTAGCTTATTACGTGAGTAGCAGCTGAAGGATCTGGATGCTTCGGGATCCTTCACTCACAGGGAGGAATACAGCCTGGCTCTCATTCCATTCGGCGGGGATCTCTTATCCTGGAGTCAGAGAGCGCGTTCAGAGAATGCTACCTGGAGAGCGACCAGACCAGCCTCCACCACACAGCCCAGGGGCTGAGGGCCTTGCAGGCTCTGTACAGACCCGCCCCCGAGGTCTTCAAGAAGGGAGAATGTGTACGACAAGTAGTCAATAGGATGATGAGGATGAAGAGAGAATTTACAGGAAGCCAAAATGCAGTACTTCCTTGTTTTGATGTCTTGCTGCTTCATCACAATGTGGATTTATTAATGCTTCTTGCCACTCAGCTTACATACAAGGAACACATTGATGAAATCAACGGCATTCAGGGCAGATTAGCCGATGCCTGAGCAAGCTGCTGATGTCTCCCACACAAGGGCTTGTCCCTTCACAAGGGGAGACCGTGGGCTCACATGCACGTGGCACTGCACTTTAAAGCACAGAGATCGCTGTGGCTGGCAGGCACAGGTGAGGAGAGCCTGCAAGAAGAGGTGGCCCTGGTGCTGAATTTTGAAAGAGGGGCAGACTTTAGAAGGGGATGCTGGCAAGGGGCAGGGAGCTTGAGAAAGTAGAGAGCACACTGGGGAAAAAGGTTGGGGTTGCTGGGTGGAAGCCTTGGAAGGACATCTGGAGCTTAGGCTTGTCTGGTTACTAGGTCAGAGGTCACACACAGGTGTTTTGTTTTGCTTCTTTGGGTTTGGACCACATGATAATTTTGTTTGATTTTGGTTTTTTAAAGCAGTTTCACTGAGATCTATTCACATATCATGCAATCTACCCAAAACGTATAATCAATGGCTTTGGTATAAACGCAGTGTTTTGCATTCATCACCATAAGACATTTTAGAGCAATTTCATCGCTCCAAGAAGAAAAACTCCATACCCTTTAACAGTCACCCCTCCATCCCTCTATCCAATTTTTAAAAAATTGGTTATTTGCCAACATTTAAAGTTTGAGAAATTTAGTAGTGATTCAGATTTCTGGCATGTCTTTAAAAATATCTGAAGCTCTCAGTCCCCTAGCCAGGCCCTGCCCTCCAGCTCACCACAGTCCCCGTCCTCCCTCTGTTCCTGCCCGGCCTCATTCACTTCAGCTCCATCCTGAGTCACGTCAGAGGGAGCCAAGGAAAGGTGGGCCGCAAATCCAGGGAGACAGAAAGCAGAAAGGTGGGTGCCAAGGCACTGGGAGCAGGGATGAGGGAGTGAGTGCTAACAAGTACAAGTTTCCACAGGGGATGAAAAAGTGCTGGAACCAGAATGGTGATGACAGTACACACTGTGAATGTACTTTATGCCACTGAATTGTGCCCTTACAAATGGTTTAAATGATCAATTTTATGTTATGTGTATTTTACTACAATATAAATAAATGAAGCAAGCAAGTAAGAAACAAAACAAAACACTGTAGGCATATGATAGATTTGGAGAGGCAGAAGAAAGGATCAGTAAGCTTGAAGACAAGGCCTCCAAAAGCGAACATACAAAAGAACAAAGAAAAGAATGGAAAAAACTGAACAGTCTCAGGGAACTAAATGACAGCAAGAGACATGAAAACATACGTGTCATAGGTATCCTGGGAGAAAAAGGGCAGGAGGAATAGTTGAGGAAATAATGGTAGAAAATTTCCCAACCATTTGAAGGACATGGACAGTCTTGTCCAAGGACAACTTACTCCCACTCAAAAAATCCGAACAGACCTACTCCAACACATACACTAACCAGAACGTTAAATGCCAAAGATAAAAAAAGAATCCTGAGAGCCAGATACATCTTAAAAAGGAGAATGAAGTTGGAGGACTCTCACTTCCAAACTTTAAATCATATTACCTAGCTACAGAGGTAAAAAAACAGCATGGTAGTGGCATAAGAGACATATAGACCAAAGGAACCGAACTGATGGTTCATAAACAGACACTCACATCTATGGTCAAGTGATTTTTGACAAGGCTGTCAAACTCACCCAGCTGTACAGGAACAAAATGGTGCTGGGAGAACTGGATATCCATATCCAAAAGAAAGAGGATCCCTACACCTCACACCTTATATAAAAATTAACTCAAAATAAATAAAAAACCCTAAATATAAAAGCTAGAACCATAAAACTCTTAGAAGAAAATGTAGGCAAACATCTTCAAGATCTGGTGGTAGGTGATGATTTCTTGAGCCTTACACCTGAAGCATGCAACGAAAGAAAAAATGGATAAATGGTACCTCCTCAAACTTAAAACTCTTTTGCGTTTCAAAGGACTTTGTTAAAGACAGAGAGGGAACTCCATTCAATGGGAAAAAACATTTGGAAAAAACTTATCCAATAAAGGTTTAATTTCCATGCTATATAAAGAGATTATAGAGGGAAGCGGATATGGTTCAACTGATAGAACATCTGCCTATCATATAGGAGGTCCAGGATTCGATACCCAGGACCTCCTGGCCAAGATGGTAAGCTGGCCCATGCACAGTGCTGCCGCATGCAAGGAGTGCTGTGCCACACAGGGGTGCCCCACGCACAAGGAGTGCACCCTGCAAGAAGAGCCACCCCTCGCAAAAAACGCAGCCTGCCCAGGAATGGCGGCTGCATACATGGAAAGCTGACGCAGCAAGATGATGCAACAAAAAGAGACACAGATTCCCAGTGCCACCAGACAAGAATGCAAGTGGACACAGAAGAACACCCAGCGAATGGACACAGAGAGCAGACAATGGGGGACAAGGGGAAGGGGAGAGAAATAAATAAATAAATCTTTGAAAATTAAAAATTAAAAAATGAAACTTGAAAAAGATTATACAACTCAACAATACAAGAACAAGCAATCCAATTAAATGGGCAAATGACTTAGACATTTCTCTCAAGAGGAAAAACAAATGGCTAAAAAACACATGAAAAAAAATGTTCACTATTACTAGCTATTAGAGAAAAGCAAATCAAAACTACTATGAGATACCATCTCACATGGCACAGAATGGTCATTATTAAAAAAAAACAAAAAAAAATACAACAAGTGCTTGCGAGGCTGTAGCGCAATAGGAACACTCCTTCGCTGCTGGTGGGAGTGTGGAATGGTGCTGTCTGTGGAAGACAGGCTGGCAGCTGCTCAAGAAGCTAATTATAGAACTGCAGCATGACTCAGCAGTCCCTCTACCAGGAATGTATCCAGAGGAACTGAACAGGGATGCAGTCAGGCATCTGCACACTGATGTTCATAGCAGCCTTCTTCACAGTTGCCAGAAGAAGGAAACTACCCAAGTGTCCACCAACGGACGAATGGATAAGCAAGTGTGGTACACATACATGCGACGGAATACTACACTGCTGAGAAGAAATGACACTGGGACACATATGGTAACATGGATGAACTGGGAGGCTATTATGCTAAGTGAAATAAGCCAGACACAAATGACAAATATTGTATGTTCTCACTAACATGAACTAAATCTGAAGAATAAACACATGGGAGGTAAAACCTGGACTATACACTACCAGGATATGAGGACTGAGAAGGGGAACTGATGCTTAATGTTTACAGAATTAACTAGCCTGACTATAAGAGTGTGGAAATGGACAGAGTTGATGGTAACACATCATAGTGAGTATAACTAACGTGATTATGGTCGAAAGGAGAAGTCTAGGGACAGAAACATCAATTGAAAGGAAGCTAGAGAATAACCTAGGGACTGCAGCACAGTGAACTGGACGGTGAATGGGATTGTGGTTAACAGTACAAACACAAGAATGTTTAATGAACTAGAACAAATGTATGTCATTATTACAAGGCGGAAAGAATATGGTAATACAAGGGTAAAATACAATTAATGTAACTTATGGACTATAGTAATAAATTTAGTTAAATACTGCAATAATTGTAATATTCTTACATCAATGTCAAAGAAGTTACTATATCATGCTAAGGGTCAGTAACGGGGAGTGGGATCTTTCCTTTTGGACTAAGGAAAACGTTCAAAGGTTTACTGGGGCGAGGGCTGCACGTCTGTGATGAAACTGAGAGCCACTGAGTACACACTGGTTAGAAAGTACAAGGCACGGGACTGGGTAACAGTGAACTCTGTGGTGGAAAACGGACTTTGGTTAACAGTACAAATATGAGTGTTCTCTCATGAACTAGAACAAACATGCAATATTAATAATAGTGTTAATAATAGGGGGCATATGGAAAAAATATACCAAGTGTATGCTATGGACCACAGTTGTAACAGCCCGATCATGTTCTTTCATCATCTGTAACAAATGTTCCACAACATGTCAGGCACTGGTGAAGAGGCGATGTATGGGAATACGCACATTATGCACAGTTGTTTTGTAACCTCACATCTTCTCTAAAAATATATAACATATATTTAAAAATATATAATAATAACAACAATAGATAATTTTTTAAAGTTTATGGCAACTACCTCTCTGGAAGCTTCTTAGTCCATGTCAGGATTTGGCCTTGGCAGCGGATGCCCTGGGAACCCCTTCCTTTAAACAACTGTATAGACCTATATTCCCTGAATCTGTGTTCAGCCTTACAAATCCTGTTTCGTATTTTAGACCGAAGAACACCAGTCTCTTGAGTTTATATCCACTGTGAAAGCAGGTCTTTCTCCAAGAAACGTGGTCTCCAACTTTTCAAGGATACTGTCAAGTGTGATTTGCACCCTTACATTCATTCCTCTCCTCACCCCAGCTCTAGGAACCAAAGTTGCTTTACGCCAGTCTACTCCATCTGGATGGGCCTTGGGCCCCCAGTGGGTCGCCTCATTACTATACCTTTGGGAAGGCTCAGGCTCTCCACACCTGGCTGCAGGTCACATGTTCTAAAGCAGCCTTTCTTCCACATTCTTAGGGCACTGGTTGCCAAGATGCCCTGCATTTCTGACTTGGTTAGCCCCAAGGTTGAGAATATGCTTTTCCCCAGCCTTCCCAATGGAGACAGAGACTGACAACTGAGCCTGCCCCTGGCCACTGCCTCCCTGCACCGCCCCTACTGGTCCTGGGCTCCCTGAGGTTCGGTGCTCCTTCCCTCTGACACTGGACCTGCCAGTTCTTCACAAAGCTCCACTCCTCCCTACTGTGTGACCTGGGACAGTGACTTAACTTCTTAGCCTAAACGTCCTCAGCAGTACCTGCCCTGTGGAGATGTTACAGGGAGTAAAGGAGATGAACGGCTGCAAAGCACTGAGGATAGATGGAAGACATTATTATTACTCTAGTTCCTTACTACATCATTCTTCCCATCCTGGATTGTTTGCCACTTTGTTCCTGGTAACTGTGGAAGGACAAGATAATGTAGGTGAGATTCAGCACAGGACCCAGAAGCAGCTAGATGATGAGGCTGTAGAAAAGGGTTAAGTTTAATTTTCACACAAACGGGAAGCCAGAGCCAGCTCTGCCACTGGAGGGAAGGAAAGGGGTTCTAGTGGCTTTGGCACCAAGGATTTGAAAAGTGGTGCCAAGGGGGGTGTGTGGCCAATGGAGCAAAGTAAGGGCGGGGCCAAAGCGAGGGGCGACAATGGCGAGAAGCGAGGGCAGGGCCAACAGTGAAAGCGGTGCCAAACTTGAAAAGTGGAGCCAGGAGTGCAAGTGGCGCCGAGCCCGCTGGAGCGCAGGGAACACAGACGTGGTGACTGAGAGCAGGAACCGTGACAGCCAGTCAGACCTCTCGGACAGGCTGGAACCCCTGAAGCACCCAATCAATGGGGAACAGGGGAGGGACCTGCGCGTTAGGTTAGGGTTTAAATGTCAGTGTTTCTTGTTGTTTGGTGTACCAGTCATTTTATCCAGGTTGCACCGGTTCTTGCAAGATCGTTAATATAATTCTTTTCTCCTCTACAATCGGGTGAGCTTTTGTTTCCCAGCAGGTACAGCTTTCTTGCTAACAAGGCTGTCTTATATCTGGTCCACCTGACAATGAATTTAGACCTCAGAAACATGTTTTGAGCTTATGATCCTTAGAGCAACGGTGAGGAATGTGTTGTGACTGTCAGCAGGGAGGACTTCCAGGCTGTCTTCTCTACAACTCAGGGGGCTCCAGGTGACATGGGGGTTACACCAAACAAGAGCTGCTTCTGAGATTTGATAAGAGCCCTAAGAGTAGTTTTAATGATCCATCAACTTTGGTTGCTGAATATAAGAAAACTCTCACTACCAATTACTACCAATACACTCACACTGGATCAAAAATTAAGTGGGGGGAAAATAGAAGGGAAAACTGTAAATAGGTTTGTGAATGATTAAATAAATGCTTGCTGAAGGAAACCACAGAGCCCTAATATTTGCAGGACATTGACAGCTGCTGAGACAGTATTAAGGTTCAAAACCTGAGGCCGTTCCTTCTCAGCCTTCTGTCTTCCCGCAGCCATAGCTCCACCCCTGACACTTTGAATTCAGCTTGGGATTAAAAAAAGGGAAAGCTGGAGTTACTACCAGAGGGTTCCCTGTACACAAGGACTAGGGTTACTTAGAAGAACCTTTATGATACTTTGCTAACATGCCTCCTATTAAGTGGGTAGTTGCTCAGCTCTGAAACAAACCCCAACGCTGACACAACTTACCGTGCTCATTGTGTACTTTGGCTCTGACCTACAGAACAGGAAGGGGTCCGAACCCGGCTTGCAAGGAGCTGAAGTTCTCAACACCTCACAGGCAGGTCTGTCAGCCTCTGGCCTGCATTGAAGAGTTTGGAGCCAGCTAGGTTTCCAGAACCCTCAAATCCTGAAAAACAAAGACACTGTGTTGGTCAGTGCTGCCACTTGCATCAATAACAAAGCTTGGTTCAGTAATTTACTGAACCCTTCTATAACGTAGGTTCTTTGTCAAACACTTCATATACTTTCTTTAATGCATTCCCACATTATTCTGGTGGAATACAGGACTACTTGATCCCAAAGTTTATAATGACAACCATTATGCTATATCTACTACTCTCCAAATTTTTGACTGTTGAAACCCTAGCAAAGTACTATACCAGCTGCTGGAAAGAAGCCAAGAGATTAGATAAGTGAACTAGAACTGCCACAACAAAAATAAGCTGTTTCCTCACACATTAGCTCACCTACGCCTCATAGCAACTGCAAAGCAACAGAGATTCAGAGATGACTGTTTCATTGTACAAAGGGAGGAACTAAGCCCAGACCCCTGGCTTGCCAGTGGAAAAAACATGACTGGACAATGTCATGGGGCAAGGATAACTTCATTCAGGGGGCTGTGACAGCAAGGGGGAGAGGAGAGCTGTACTCTGCTCAAAGAAAGGACAGCCAGCTTTTAAAGGACTGGAAGTAGGTGGAGAAAAAGTCCCACAAGACAGTGAGGGGGGCTGCTTAATGGAAGGGGTGAAGGACTTACAGAGATCACTATTAGGACCACTCGGTCCTTAGGATCTCTAGGTTCGGAATGTTTTCCTGTGTGGTCATCAGGCTCCCCTGAGTGAGTAAAGGCTGGGTGAGACGAGGAGGGAGATAAGAACTATCCATTTAAGAGCCTCGTGGGTGCCTGGGTGGCCAGGATGAGAGGGAGAGGAGGGGGAGGCCCAGAGCCCGTTTGACATTTAGAGTAGAGTCTGAAATCTCTACCCCCCCCCAGTCTGAGTTTTTTTTTCCTGCTGTTCCACAGCTGCAGGAGTATTTTCAAGGCAGTCAGGATGGGGAAGTGAGCTGGTAGGGGCACAAAGGGTAGGGCTGGCAGCTGGGTCAAGAGAAAGAAAACAGTGTTTCCTCTTGTTCAAGAAAAACATTAAGGGCAAACTGAACCATTTGTTGAGAGGTGTTGGTAAAGGAGTTGTTTTAGGGTCAGGAACCTTAAAAGACAGATGTCTAAAAGGAAAAAAATACTAACATATTAAAGTCAAAGAGATTGGTGGATAAAATCTTTTGACTATACAACACTGTTCTTTGAGTTTTGGGAAGTGAGATTAGATGTTCTTGGCAAGGCTACTTCTCACATAAGGGCATGCATGACTTATCACTTTTTTAGTGACCCAGAGGTGGCTTGTCCACAGAGAAATGCAGCCCACACATGGTTTGTTGCAGGGATGAGTCCCTGAAGTATGTATCAAGACCTCTTTTGGGGAAAAGGCCGGATACAAGACAATCCAGTCTTCCTAAGGGTTTGGCAGTCAGGTTTTAGTTTTTAGTAAGGGTAGGAGGAAAACTGAAAATGTTAGTGTGGAAAATTGCAGCCAAATATTGAAAGAAAATGTAAGAATTAAAAATTTGGTAGGGGTTGGCAACACAGGCAAGACGGCAGGGTCCAGTCTACTTAAGAGAAGTTCTCTGCGGTTTGGAAAGGGAGTGCTGCTGGTGGTGCTGCTCCAGGGGTCGCTCCCTGGGAAGCACTGGGCTACAACAATGGCCAAGGGGCTGAAGAGACAGAGACCTACATGAGGCACACCTAGGCAGCGCAAGTCTCACCAAATCTCAAATCCCTCTTTCACCCCCAGCACCACTGTCCCAACTTTCCCCCTAACCATTACCACAGCCTCCTCATAACTGGTCTCCTACCTACAGCCAAATGAACTTTCTGGAACACATCTAACCACTGCCAACTTTGTGAGGTTCCCATTGAGTCCCAACAGCTCAGTGCTGCCTGCAGTTAGAGCACGACTCTGCAAACAGCCTGGACTGAATCCAAGTGCCTGGGCCTTGGGCAAGGCGGTCTCCTCTTCACCTATGCAGCTCCCTCGATGGACCTGTGAAGACCATCCGAGTACAGGCAGATACAAAGACAGCACTGGGAACAGCGAGAAGGCTTCCCGCCACCCGGCTCCACACCACTGCCGCAGCCCACCCAGCTCTTCACAAAAGACCAGGGCTGCACACCTTCCTACCTCACGCAGGGGCAAGGGTGCAGGGCTGGCAGGCAGCTAAGGTCTATGTCACGACCCGTGCACATGAACTCGGTGTGAAAGGAGCACAGGACAGGGCTTAATTTTACAAGAAGCCAGAGGTTTCCAGACGCCCAAAGGGGTCATCCAGCCTGAGCCCAGCCATCTTCTCCAGCACTCTGTGGTCTACGGGGACACCCTCTGTTTTGACTCTGAATGGTTTAGAGGAAAGAACCCCAGGACTTTGCCACAGGCTGCCAGCATGTGGGAGGACACCTCCTGACACCCCTCCAACCCAGCCCCTGCCACGGGACCACTGATGAGCTCAGGCATTCAGAATGACACAGCACAGAATGACAAAGCAGCCAGCACCACGCCCGCTGGTTCTTTCATCCAGGTGGGCCCTCAGGCTGGGGCTCTGGCTGGAGCAAAGCCCGTCCTACTCACGCTCCCATGCCGCAGGGACACAGAGAGTGGCACTCCAAACCCGAGGGTCGGTCTCAGACATGCCACATTTCCTGGGTTCTGATGCTCATGTTTTTTCTGATCCCAGGAGCGCCTTACCTTGGATATGCCCCTATAATGTAGTTTCTCCTTTTTTTTTCTTTCTGAAAAATCATCCAGACTTAGAAAAATCATCTTAGACTTGAGAAAACCCAATCAAGATGTCGCTGACCGGATGCACGCACCACAGCTCTTCCAGAGGCCTCTGGCGTCTCGCTCAGTAGGTTTTTAGCTTTTCAAATGTGGTTGTTAAAGGTGTGGCTGTCCGAGAGGCTGGTCTCTGCCGTCGGCCTGCAGGCTCTGCACTACTCTCCCAAGACACTGCTGTGCACCGGGGGCCCATGGACCCCTCGCCCCTTGGGAGATTTTTCTGGGCTTCTAGCTCTTAGGGCCTTTCACGCCTCTCCATGCCCAGGGTCAATCTGGCCATTCCTGACAAATTTGTTTTTTTCTCTTTTGGGAATAATAAAGAATTTGTGGTCAGAAGGACAGATAAAGCCGGAAGGCTGGCCTGAGGAAAACCTACCAAAGAGTTGACTTCAGCAGGGAATCGGGCGGGAAGGGGGTACTCCAGGCGCACTAGTGTGGGCTCATGGAGGGGAGGGTGGAGGTCTGTGGGAACGGGGTCCCTTGTCAGCCACGAGGTTCTAGATCAGGTGGCAGAGGCAGTCAGAACAATAAAACCCCCGAGTTTTACTACTGACGCCGACTAGTAAATACCAGCGCCTGGACTCCCTCCCCGACCTGCCAGTGCCCCTCCACCTCAGCCACCAGCACTGCCATCCTCCTACGTCCTCACACAGATGTCCCACAGCCACGGGGGTTCTATCTACGTGGCAGAAACAGTGCCTTGCCCAAAGGAGAGGTTCAGTGTCTGTTTATGCAAAGTACTGACTCAGGGCTGAGGGGTCAAGGCTGGGGATGGTCAATGGCGTTCCCACCACTAAGAAAAGGCCGGGGCAGGAGCCCTGAGAATGGCCCGCAATGCCAGAGGCCAGGAATTTCCAAGGCAGACTTTGACAGGAGGGTGGGACAGAAACAACTCATGCGAAGGCATCTAGCTGTACTCTACAGAAGCGACAAGGTAAAAGCAAACTAGGGGAGGCAGAGAAGCAGCAGATGATGGATGTAAAGAATCGCAGCTTGACAAATGCTGAGTGCGGGATATCCAGGGAGAATGGTCAAAGAGGCAGTAAAAAACCTCTGGAGAACTCAAGTGGATCAAGTTATCAGATTCTATGTGAAAATATAGAGAAAGAGATGGCCAAAGTGAATTAAAAAATTAGAGAAGCTGGAGATATTAAGACAAAATCCAGACTTTCAAGGAAGCAGCAGCAAACAGTCAGAAGTGATGACCGGCGGGGAGAACTAAGGACACCCGCGGCCTCCACCCCAAGGAAGCAGGCTACTGCTGACCACACAGGGCCACTCCCGGCAAGTGGGAACAGCAGCCAAACTGCAGGACCCCGAAGCCAAACTGTATCTGGGGTCAAGACAGGCTTCCTGGAGGAAGTGGTGCCACTGGAGACGAGCCCGAGGAGCAGGAGCAGTAACTCAAGAAGTGATGGGGGCAGGGAAGAGGACATCCCAGGCGCCGACTGTGCGGGAGAAGCGAGAGGAGGCAGAGCAGCAGGAGGCAAGGTCTGGAGCGCCAGCAGCCGCATAAACCGTATCCAAAGGGCTTTACAACAGACATTTATGACCTGCATTTAGAGTGAGTGCTTGTGTCACCTCTGTGCTGTGAGGGCAGACGGGACACTGACCAAGACACTGTTCAATGTCACTGGTTAAGAGAAGACTTATAGGAATCCAGGCACAGAAAAAGTTGGCTTGGCTCAGAGGCAGCGGGAGAGCGAAGGAGGAAGAGAGAGGTGACCAGCTGGATGGGGAGAGGGGGGTGATGCGCTCATGCTTCCTGGGTTCTTACAGGTTAATCACTTATTGCTAGAGGTTAACTATTTCCAACAAGCCATCACGGATACTTGAGAGAATGACCCTCTTCCAACCACCCAAACTTCAGTAGGAATCTGACAAATAAGACCAGTACTTAATGGTGAGAAATAGCTTCTTATGCAGGCAGAAAACAGGAAGAATGCTAGTGGGACCGAGGATTCTATCACCAGTCACTGCCACAACCAATGAAAGGGAGGTGAGACAGAAAAGGGAGCAGGCCAGCAGCAACTACGCAGCTTGTCTAAAGTCCGAAAGGTACAGCTCAGGTCAGCCCAGTCTCCTGGCAAATACAGAGGGCTCTCAGGCCAGCCCGGGCCAGGCCTGCCGAGTTGGACGCAACCGACCACTGAAAAGCAGGGCCCCAAATCCCACTAATCTGGCACCATGATCACCGAGCAATGCCAATCCCAATGGAACTTCCTGGGCATTTCCCAGGGAGACGCTGCACTGGCACACTGCACCACATCCAGTGTGGCCACCACACTGGAGTTCACACTGCAAATTTGTCAACAGCTCTTTGGACACACTTGAGCTTGGATGAGCCAGCCAGGACCACCTCTTTTCACACTGGTGTGCTGAAAGCAGAGAAGCCTAAATCCTCTCGTTCCATCAAGGACATGCCAGTGTCAGGCCCCGACCAGGTATGGGCTGTACTGAATGTCTAGCTCCCATCTCCCTACTGATGAAACCATAAACACGTAACTTTTCCCATGTTTTAAAAATTTCCATAGATGGAATATTAAAAATAGAATTACTGAGCGCCTGTCAAAGAGTATGAATTTCTAAAGACTCTTGCTGCACACAGTTAACTGGCCACGCCCAGTGCAGGTGGTGCCCGCCTCCTGGACCCTGGGCACGACCATTACAAGTCACCACCTTCCATTTTAAAGCTTCTTAATTGCAACTGTGAAGCCATCACATCAATAACCATGCTTTACTAACCAAAAAAAATAGGCGCTTCTTGCTTGTTATACAAATGAGGTTGCATAGCCAAGTAGGCAATCAAATCATCCAGGCTCCAGCTATGTCAGCCCTGCCGCCTTGTGAAAATACTGTCCCTGTGCCTCTTTTTTTTCTTCAGGAGGTCCTGGGGATTGAAACGAGGACCTCGTCCATGGGAGACAGGCACTCAACCACTGAACTACATCCACACCGTGCCCTCATTTTTAATGTGGGAAACACATCCCTGCCCTTGCAGCTTTCACCCAAGTCAAACAGAAACAGTGAATTTCTCAGGCTTAGGAGGCAAATCCAGCAGCCGATTAACTGAAGAACTATTACGGGTGCTACTCTGGGGCAGGCACTGCTGCAGGTTCTAGAAGTATAGAAGTGAACCAAATAGACACTCACGAAGAGCATATTCTAACTAGAAAGACAATAAAGTAAATAACAGCAGTTTATATTATGTCAGAAGCCAGAAAACTCTTCTTACAAGGGTGGAGTGCACCAAGATAAGAGCAAAGCAAGCCTTCTCTCCCAAATGGAACTGGAATGAGAATGTGTGCAAACATTTCTGGCTCTGAGCAAGGCTTTATTCATTTCCAGAAAAGACGTGGCAGGATGTAGCTAATCAAGACTTCTTAGGCTCAGAACTCCAGAGGCTGAAGCCAGTGGGCACAGAGGTGTAGGGGCAGCCCTTTCCCAGAGTTACTCATTCCTAGAGAGGCTCAGAGTTAGGAACAATGGTCTCCCCAGAGTTTTTTCACAGGGACTAGGTGAACGAATTTGCTAAAAGTGGAAAGCAGCAAACTATGCTTGGAGAGGAGGCAGGCTCAGCTGCTGCATTAGCTAAACCATATCTTTCTCGAATTTCTCTTTTGACCCCGAAGAAGCCAGTGCCGCCATCAGGCTACAAGAGCAATGCCCCGAGGCCTAAAAGGAGCACCAGAGCCAAGGTACCTCTACAATGACCTGTTCAGGGATTTGTCACGGATCGGCAGGGGAATCCTTTCCAGTTCTCCAACCACAAGGCCCATCAACAAAGCCTTTTGTTTCTACTAGACAGAAAGAAGAGCTGCCCGTGCAGAGCTGTCCTGCTTATGTGACCCAGGTCTTGAAATTAAGGGCCAATAATTAAGAATGGATTTAAGCTTTTCCAAAATCAATGAAAAATATTAAATATGAAAATTAAACTTCATGTAGTGTTCTTTTCCACAGAGGCCTGTGGGCCTAGAACTAGGCATTTTACCTGGACAGGGCTTCTGTTCTGTAAGGAAATGCTCTTGCAGCAGGAACTGCGAGCCTTCCTCTACTACTGCATGGCTGGCTCCTGCTGGGTGGCCAAGGCTGAGCTCTGTTCCTTCCCTTCTCAAAGGGAATATAATGAAAAATTCCCCCCAAACAGGAGGCTGACCTTTTTGTCAGTGAAACCCCTGGAGCCTGGGGTTTCTCTAACAGCCATGTCTGATGAACTTATACCAGTAACTGATTTAGACGATTTTTCAGAACCAAGAGGGATATTCGAAGACATCAAGTCTAGTCTACTCAGTGTGCCAAGAACCTGAGTACTGGGTCTCTAGAATTACCCCCTTGTAAAAAGGTTTCTCTGGGGGAAGCAGATGTGGCTCAGGTGACTGGGCTCCTGCCTACCACATGGGAGGTCGCTGGCTTGGATCCTGGTGCCTCCTAGAGAAGACAGTGAGCTGGTGCAATGGGCAGGCGCGGCAAGCTGGCACAACAAAAGATACAAGAAAAAACATAATGAAAGACACAACAAAGCAGGGAGCAGAGGTTCCCAGTGCCTCCTAAAGAAGACAGTGAGGTGATGCAACCCGCAGGCGTGGCAAGCTGAGGCAACAAGATGACACAACAAGAGGCACAGGGAGGAAAAACTTAAGAAACAAGGAAGACAAAGAGACGTAGCAAATGAAAAACAACAAGGGGGTGTGGAGAAATAAATAAATAAATAAATAAAATATTTTTTAAAAAGCCTCTCTGGATCAATAAACCATTTTTCCTTCTCAAAATAAAAAAATAAAAAAATAAAAGCCTCTCTGGGACAGCAGGGAAGCTCCGTGGTTCCCCCACCTTCCTGCCTAACTCCTCATTTTTCTTTCAGCCAGCAGGACCAGGGGCCAGGAGCTAAGGTTTAAAAGAAGGAAACCTAAGCATCCACCCCACCACAGAGAATGAAAGACAAGGAGGCAAATGGGGCACATCTGACTCAGGCCCTCCAGGCCATCAACAACCTCACACCCTTCCCCAGGGCCCTGTCACCGGCCCTGGAATGCACAGGAGGACAGCGTGCCCAGCTGCCAGCCCAGGGTCCACCGATGCCTTTGTATGGTGTCACCCAAAGGGCCAGCTGGGAAACTTAGCTGACTAGACCCAGGTATGAGTGGGATCATGTGACTGTGGACAGAGGGCAGAAATGCTCAACCGTCCACATCAGCAGACCCGGGCCAGGTAGGGCAGGGAGTGACAATTTCGGTTCCTTGTCCTATACCAACAGCAGAGAGCAGCTGAGCAGTGCCCCCAGTGGGAATTCCCTCACATGCACAACCTAGGGGGCCGATTTCAACTGGTGTGGCTCTGAGGGACCCTTGGCTCAGGCATTCCCTTCCACCCTGTGGCTGGTTAGTGACTGGATGTCCGCTGTCACCAAAGAGCTACCAAAACACAACTCCCTCAGGGGCACTCTTCTTGGCAGTGGGATTGGGCTTGTAAGCTGCAGCCCCAGCACTAACGAAGCCCCTAATGCAGGCTCACCTCAACTCTCCTTCAACACCCTTTGTTGGTGGTGAAATGCGAGAAAATCAGAGTCAAAGGCCCTGGGTCGCCAGGACAAACACAGCCAAAAAAACAGCACGTGATAATGGAAATGTTTCAATGGATACAGGAAAAGCACAAGGAGAACGGAAGGACTTAGGTATAATGGTCTAAGGAAATCAAAAAAGATCACCAGACTCCAAAAAACCCAAAAATTTTATTAATGCTGCTGACTGCACATCCTTGCCCACAGAATAAGGGCCGACTTGTCATTTTACAAGGTAGCCGACTCCCCTTCCCCACCTGCCTCATGTGTATTCCTAAACCCCACCACACTATGCATAAATATACAAGGCTTATGGCAAAAATAGGATTAGGGACACAACGAACAAAAACCTTGTCAGACACATTAAAAAAAGAAAAGAACTTAATGAAATCAGCACGAATTATATAAACAGTTAAGAAATACACACACGCTGCAGTGGCCGTGGCAGGGCTGCACTTGTTGAGCTGTGAAGCAGGGAAGAAGGGGGAAAGCTGCAGCACCTGCGGCTCCTGCGTGGGGATGAGAGCACCGTCAGCAGAGGCAGCTGGCAGGCGTTTGAGGTGTGTGGGTTACGTATGCCTATGCGGCTTGCTTCAGCTGGGTTCAATTTTCTCTAATCACCTACTATCTCACAGAGGAAACTGCACAAGCAAACGTGAAATTCCCATTTGCTTCAAATTGTTCCCTAATATATCTATCCTGCTGGAACAAATTCACGGCTCCAAACAGGCATTAAAGCAGAACCTATGCGACTTTACTCCGGGGCGCCAGGGGCCTGCCGCTCACTGTGGTCTTTCCCCGCGCAAGGTCCAGCACTTGGAGGAACCCTTCAGGCCTATCTACTGCCACTTCTCCAGCTCCTCCGGGTCCTAACTTAATCATTTCTTTTACTGCACTCACTCCCTTAACATGATAAATGTGTTAATTTCAGAGATGGGTGGGGAAAACAAGCCTTGCAAGTAAAGCTACAGTCACCATCAGGAAACAAAGGGAGATTTAAAAATGGGGGGAATATTTTTACCCAAGGCACTTAGGCTTTTTCAGCTTGGAGGGAGGAGGCCGGAACTGTTAAGAATTGAAAAACATCAAGAAGGTGTTTAAAAGGGAAGTAAATTCTAGTCCTGATTATGGAGCCTGACACAATATGCAGAATTTGGCAACAGTTTGAAGGAAGTAAAGACAGGAACACAGGGGGGTGGGGTGGGGGCCTAGTACCATCTCCCCTAGCTGGGGAGACAAGGGAGACTCACCCAGGAACGAGAACGAGATTCTTCAGAAACACAAGGTCACCGAAAATTAAGTTTCTTGAGAGCATATATTATCAGCCCCCTGGGTAAATGTTACTGAGAAATAAAAAGAAACATAGAAATAAAGATCATATTCTCCACTTCTAAGTTTTATTTTTACTATTTGAAGTTACTAGAAAAACCAGATGTGTGCTTTCCCACTCGAGAAAATGTGGGTGGCACAACAAAGTCCAGCAAAAAAGAGCAAATAATTAGGATGGGGCCACAATCCTGGCTCTGTTACTGTGTGACCTTGGCCAAGTGACCCTGATCTTCCCAGGCCTCAGGACAAGTGAAATGGGCATAACCACACCCACTTGTAGGCACTCACTAAACAGTAATAGCATCTATCACCTCACAAGCCAAGAGTAACTAACCCCTACAGACAACTATGTCACAGTTCTAACATCAGAAAGAATTGCTGTCAGGATTCCAAAATAAAAAGTTTTCATTTAGCAGCTAGTCTTTACTTTTAAATTGGCACACATCAAATAAACCTATCAAGAGAAGCAATGTATCCAGCCAGCTACCTGGAGGCACTTTCTGCAGTTAAGTACCCACTGGACATACCAGGAAACCACCTGGCGTAAGAATACTCCAGAAAGGCTTTACGGTCACAGCTTCTCTCACACAGCTGGTTACCAAAAATACCCATTTTGAGCAATTCCCAGGTCTTCCCTACCCTTCATGTGTGATGCTCAATAAACATGGCAGTTCTTATTTATGCCAGAAAAACTCTTCCAAAGGAAATTCCAGATCCTTGCAGCAGCACCCTCCACTCCCACTCCCCCATCTCTATACACAATTTCTCAAACTTGAACTCTGATCTCAGGATAAAGCAGTATCTGTGCTCTGGGCCCTTGTTCTCAGAAGAAACCTCAAAATGCCTTGCTCTACAATTTCCAAGGTTTAGGTGAAAAGCAAGACCTTTAGGAAAGACAAGTTCAAAGGACAATGATAGGAGTTATAGCTCAATGATGAAGGGTCAGCCCTTTATTTTACATGAGCTACCTAATCCTTCAAAGATGACTCATTTGGAGACAGTTAAAGATGTAGGCAAATCATTTCAAAATAAAACTACATAATACATGCAAAAAAAATACAAATCAATTTTTTATACAGCATATAAACCAATTATTTTGTGCATATAATTTTTTTTAAGGTGGTACTGGGGATCAAACCCAGGACCTTGTACGTGGGAAACAGGTGTTCAACTACTCAACTACATCCACTCTACTGGACACATACGTTTAATGAGTAGCAACTAGATCTTTTCCAGAAATTAATGGGGATATAAAACACTGAACCCAGGTTTTGCTATCTATCAGCCTTTAAGTATACAGCCATTGAGGAACCGTCAACGAACAATCACAGACACTTAGTTTTATTGATTCGAATCTACCATTTCACTCAATCCCAATCCCTGCCCAAGCCACAAACCACTCTTCTCTCTCCTAATTGGTCCCTGGGCTTGTCCACCTTTCTAATTCATTCTTCCATAGAGCACTGATTTTTTTCTAAAATGTAAACCTAACTGTGTTACTTCCGTCTTTAAAACCCAGTTCAGGGGAGCAGGTGTAGCTCAAGTGGTTGAGTACCTGCTTCCCATGCGCAAGGTCCTGGGTTCGATTTCTATACCTCCTAAAAATAAAACAGATGAACAAAAAAACTACCCTGTAAGCTGATGTAGCTCAGTGGTTGAGCACCAGCTTCCCACATATGGGGTCCCAGGTCCAATCCCCGGCCTCAGTACCTCAAAACAAAACAAACCCCAAAAACCTCAATTCAGTAATTTCCCAGTGGCCTTAAGATAAAAGCCAAACTCCTTCCCGAAAGACTGAAGCTCCTTGGCGGTCTGGTTCCTGCTCACCTATGCAGTCCCATCTCTTGCTACACCATCTCTCTCACAACCTGTACTTCAACTGCAGAGAATTTCTCATTGCCTCCACCTTCACTCCTCAGCTCCACAAGCACTAACCCATGCCTATCCTGTTCACCGCTGCACCCAAGCAGATAGCTCAGCATAGAGAAGAGCTCAAAAAACGTGCTGACTTGGCTTGCACCCTCAACGGAGGTTAAAAACCTTTACTGATAAAGCACAGATATGCATGCAGCACGTTAAAATCAACAGTATATACAAGACGCTGAAGTTTAATGAAGAAGTGATTATGGAAAAAAGTCTAAAAGGGCCTTAGGGAGGGGATAATGAAATAAAAGGTGAGAAACACTATTTGAATCAGATTTGGAAGCTCCAGTTCAGGCAACACAATGGCCAGCAATGAATACTTCCACTTCAATGCTCCCATTTCATTTCAAATTCATAGATAAAATTGAACCCAACAAGTCTCCCACCCCTTCAAATGCAAACCATCATAAAAACGATTCTTTTCAACATCTCCGCCTGTCATTCCCAGTGTCTCCACGCACTTCTGGTCTCTGACATCACAAGCCTCGTCCTGCAGCCAGGAAACCTGGGCTTTAGACTCTTCTCTGCCAACTGGCTGGCAGATCTCTCTACCTTCTGGGCCTCAGTCTCCCCAACCACTCAGGTGGACTGAATTTGTGTCCAAGACCACAGAGCTGAGACCCTGGGTCCATCTCTGAGGACTTGTGCAGACGCTGAACGGAGGAAGGATTGGGAACCTGATGGGCTGTGGCCAGGATAAGACAAAAGCCGAAATCCACAAAAAGCAGTTACCGCAGGCTCCCCCCAGGTCCATTCTCTTTCCTTCTCCCTGAACGTATTAGGAGGTATTTATTGAATATAGCGTTTCGGGTCTCAGACCTTCCAAGAATCTGACTGTCATACCCCTGACCATGGAAGCGCCTGGGCGGAGGCTTGGCCTCAGCAGTCGCAAGTTTCCCCAACCAAGGGACGGGAAGGCACTCGAAGCTGAGGGCCTACTAGGTGCTCGGCGGCGGGCAGACGGGCGGTCTCTAGGCCAGGCCCCACCCTCTGCTACCCCATTAGAGCCTGGTAAAGGATCCGCCCCAGGAGCCAGCATGCAGGCAGCTGCACAGGCCCGGAGACCGAGGGCAGCAGCGCGAGCACACAAAGGCAGTCTCGCCAGGGGGAACAAAAACCTCACCGAGGCTCCCACGGAACCTTCCGCACAGGCCCGGGCCTTGAGCCCTGGGCCCGCCCAGGCCCTCCGAGTGACCTTGGGCCCGTCCCGCGCCCTCCCCAAGCCTCAGTTTCCATTCGTAGGGTACAGACTGAGCCCTGCGGCTGCTGCCCGCTGGGGGGCGCCGAGCCCGGTCGAGGCCCCCACCTTCCGCTGCCCGCGCCGGGCTCCGTCAATCCGTGCGGGCCCCGAGATCCGGCGGGTGAGGCCCAGATCCCCGAGGAGGCGGCGGCCCGGGTTCTGGGGTCCGAGCAGGCCTGAGCTGCGCGGGGCCTGTGAAAGCCGCGAGGCGGCCTGAACCCCGGATCTGCCGGGACCCCGACCTGCCACTCCCTTCCCGCGAAGCCTGGCCTTACTTGGAGCTGGCTTAGTCCCGCAGCTCCAACGCCAACGCACCCAAAAGAGGAAGCGCCTTCCGCAGCCGCCGAGGGGAACTCCTCAAGCAAGACGCCGCCGCCTAAACAGAAGTCCACTTCCGATCCGGAGGCCTCGGCTCCGCCCGCCGCGCGTCCCCATTGGCTGCCGCCGCCCCTACGCCCTCGGCCAACGGGCGGAGGAGGCGTGTTTCCAACCCTATTGGCTGAGAAAACCATCTATTACTCCTTTGAAACGCACCTCCTTCCGGCCCCACCCACTCCCGCGTGCTCGAGCGCCCGCCTTCTCGCGAGAGCAGCGGTCGGGCCGCCCTTCTGCCGCAAGGCCTCTCGGGAGTTGTGGTGTGCGGGCCTGGGGCACGCGACCTAGCGGTAGCCAATCGTCTCCGCGGGCTGAGGCGGCCGCTCGCCGTCCCAAGGCCCTGCGGCTCCCGGCTGCCCTTGCGCGGGTCAGGGACCCGCGCGGGGCCGACGGGGGCGAGTGGGCGTGAGCCCCGCAGTCCCCGGGCCCACCCCCGGCCCTCTCTGGTCTCAGTTTCCCTGCACGTTATTTAGGCCTTGGTGAAGAATGTTCCTGGAGCCAGGCCTTCCCCCGGGAGGGCCTGATCCCCGGACTCCTTCGCGGGCCGGCGGCGGAGGCAGGCGTCTCGGAAAGAAGCGCAGGAGCGGGAACGCAGAGCAGGCCCGCGGCCCGGACGTCGCGGAGCTGGGCGGGCAGAGCGCCCCGGAGGGGAGGGCGCCGTGTGTCCGCGCCTGGGCTGGGGCGAGACTGACCCGGCAGGCCCGGGGAGTGGGGAGCAGGCGTGCCGGGGACTAGCTTGCGTCTGGGCCGTCCCCGGGCCAGTGGGGCGGGCGGGGAAGAGCCGAGCCTGTGGGGAGGCTTGGCCGAGGCCCGGGGCGCACGGGCGCTTCGGGTGCACGTTGGGCAACTCCAGGGGACGAGAGCGCAGACCCCGGACCCCTCCAGCCTGCCTTTGAATCCTAGCGCCGTCGTTTAAGCAGGTCTCACCAGTTCGCTCATCCTCAGGCTCACCAGAGCGCGGCACGGGGCCTGCCCGGACCTGGCTCGGGGGTGCGCGCCGGAATCGGACTAGCGAAGGCGGCGGTGGTGGTGGTTGCCCGGAGTCCAGGCCTCAGGCCTGGACTTGGGCGTGGAGGTGCCTGTTGCCACAGCAACCAGCAAAGAGAGCCCAGCCTGTCCCTGTTGTCCGGAGAGGTCCCGAACTGAAGGCCACGGCCGTCATCTCTGGTCCCTGGGCGCGAGCTGTCTCCTTAAAGGGGGTCTTTAACCCAGGAAGACTCAGCAGGGTGTGGATCAGGACAAGCGGCTCAAAACCGGAGCATTCGTTTTGAGTTGCGTTTATGAACAATCTGCTTGATTTTTATGTAACTGTAAGGGAATTTAGCATGTAGTATCTGGACAGAAATCTCCAGAGTCCATATAAAATATGAGTTGAGGATTTGATTTTCATAGTGATTTTACGTAGAAAGGTGTAAGAATTTCTAGACTTATGGTCATAATTGAACTAAGAGAACAACTTTAAGATAAATGTATAAATGCAATACATTTGGGAATTAAAATACTTGGTAAGCCAGACAACTGAAACATTGAAAAATAAAACCAGATTTTACATATATAAATGCAGTTTAAAATGTCTAAGGAATTTCAGTTTATAAATAGGGCCATATAATCAAAATTATTGTGAGAAATGAACATACTTATAAATAGACTAAGTAATTTGAATTTCCAATCTTAAGAAAATGCTAGAGTTTTCTGTTTGTAACTTTTAATACACTGAAGAGCTGGCACTGAAAAACAAAGTCATTGCATAGACTGCGTTCACGGTCCCGGCTGGGCTCACGTGTTGGGACTCAGCTGGTTGTCGGGTGGTCTAGGATGGCCGCTGCCGGGGCAGTCGCCACAGGGTCCACCTGGGCATGCTCTTATTCACGTGGTGGCCAGGCAGGACTCTCGGACAGTGAGGGAGAGGTGCTAGGCCACTTGAGGCCTGTGGCCACATCTGCTGGACGCTGTTGGCCGAAGCATGCCATGAGGCCAGCCCATATTCAAGGGCTGGGGAGACACCTCTCAGTGGGAGGAGGTGCAGGGCCACATGGCAAGAGGCCACCAATCTCCCACACAGGGCCCACCTCAGGTGCAGTCCAAGACCTGCTGCCACCCAGGTGTGCACAGAGCAGGGTCCGCAGTAAAGGCCCTAGGTGCTCGCAAGCTCTGGGCACCTGTCCAGGTACCTAAGGGTGGGGCAAGGTGGGGGGATTGGTGGTTGCCAGCCAGCAATACTGCCACCGCCCCTGCCCCCTGCCCTGGAGCCAGCCTGGTAGTCTCTTGCCATAGTGTTCGCCGCAGAGGCCGTGCAGACTTCCCCCTGCTGCAGGAGTGGGCTCAGCAGTAGCAGGTCCAGTTCAGGCCAGTAAGCAGAGGCCCAGTGGGGACTTTGAGGAAGAAGTTTCCTCCCCAAGAGTGCCACCAGGGCAAGAAGGCTTTCCTCTGGATGTCCTGAGGCTCGGACTGCCACCAGCCTGAGGTCAGAGTTCCTGGATCAGGCTCATCCTGAATTCCATCCACCTTCGGGCTGCCGATTAAGTGAGCTAATTAACCTGCTCTGCAGAGCCAGCTGGAGATGGGTTTTCCGTCACTTGCTACTGAAGCCCATTTGAATAGGAACGCGTTCCCTCAGCTCCCAAGGTGACTCTGGGCAAGTCATCATTAATGCATTCCCATAAGCGAATTAAATGATTGCATATTTTATTGCGCAACACCAGAGATAAGAAATGCCATGTTTATTTCTCTAAATGAAATGGAATCTGCTCCCAGCCCTCATTCCACGCAAGATGGGAAATTCCTCTCCTTACCAGCCTGGGTTAGGGGAAAAGCCCTGGGGCTCCCACAGTGCTGAACACGGGGGAACAGCCTTGTCGCTGCTGAAATGCCCGCCCTCCTGGTCTAACTGTGCCCTGGGGTCCAGCCTCCCGGTACACGCAGCCACCGTCCCCACCCAGGTCCATCACCTGCGCAGGCCCAAGCTCCGTTTGGGTCAGGAACCCTCTCTCCAGGAGTCTGTCCGTCCCCCTCCGCGGGCTGCCCTGCCCGCTGCGCCGGGAGCTTCCTTCCGGAGGCTGCGGTCCCCCCGGGCACTTCCGCCCCTCCCGCCCGGCCTGGGTCTGGGGGCCCTGGAGAAAGAGCCTGAGCCTGCTCGTGCCCCCAGGGGCCCTGACCTTGGTGGGTCCCGGCTCCTTCCGGGGTGCTGGCCGGGGCGGGTGGGGGCGGCGGGCTCCGCGGCCAGCCCGGCCTGGCGGGGGGCCCGGGCCTCGGGCGGATCACGCCCGTCGCCGAGGCGACCACTCCCGTCCCTGGGCCCCGGGTTCAGCCGCGCCGCGCGGGGCGTTGGAAGGGCTGGGGGCGGAGCCGCAGGGCAGGACGCGTGAGGCCGAGGCCGGGTCCCACGCGGTCACTGGGCGTCCTGCTTCCCACGGCCACTCGGCTCGGGGCGGGTGGGGGCCGGGGAGGGCTGGGGAGGGGCGCGCGGGGGCGGGCGCCGCGGCCCAGGAAGAGGGGCTCAGGGCCCGCGCACGCTTCTTTGGGGCGGGGGGCGCAGGAGGCCGGGCGGGCGCCCGGGGGGCTCAGGCGGCCTCGCGCGCGGGGCTCCTCGGCTGCAGCGCCCGCAGCCTCCGCTCGCCGCTCTGCTCCAGCTCCAGCCAGTGCTGCGCCTCCAGCTGCGCCTGCGGGCCGCGGGCGGGTATCGGCGGGGGGCCCCATTGCCTCCCCCGCCCACCCGGCCCACCCCCTCCCGCCCGTCCCCTCGCCCCCCGGCCGCCCGGGCTCCCCCCACTCACCCGGGGCCGGGGGCGCGAGGCCCGCGGAGGCGACCCTTGCAGCAGGGTCCCCTGCCTGCGGCGCTCGGCCGCCCTCTCCTCCACCCGGCGGCGCAGCGCCAGCACCCGCTCGTCCTGGGAGGGCTGCGCCGAGCGGCCTTTCTTCTCCTCCCACCTGCGAAGGCGGTCAGGAGAGCTCAGGAGAGGGCCGGGCAGGCGGCCCAGGGGGAGCCCTGCCTAGCTGGGGAGTACTTGAGGGACAGAAGGCAGCCCCCCAGGAAGGGCGAGGGGCGGTGAGCGGCCAAAGCCATCTAGAAAAAGAATGAAGCTGGAGGACTCAACTCCATCTTAAAACGCATGACAAAGCCACAGTAATCCAAACGGCATGGCATTGGCACAAGGACAGACCCAGAGACCAATGTAATTAAACTGAGAGCTCACAAATGAACCCTCACTTGTTTGGCCAACTGATTTGGACAAGGTGCCAAGTCCATCCTGTGGGGAGAGAGCAGCCTCTCCAAGGAATGGTCCAGGACGCCTGGCTCTGTTTGCAGAATAGAGGCTGACAGTCGCTCACACCAGCTAAAAATTCAACTCAAAATGGAACAAAGAGCTAAACGCAAGAGGCAGAACCACAAAACTCCTAGAAGAAAACGTGGAGCACCTTGAGGGCCTTGAGTTAGGCAATGGTTTCTTAGTCTTTACACCCAAAGCACAAGCAACAAAAGAAAAACTAGATAAATGAGAGTTCATCAAAGTAAAAAACTTTTGCACCTCAAAGGACTTAATCACAAAAGTAAAACAACAGACTACACAATGGGAGAAAATAGTTGGAAACCACGTATCCAATAAAAGCTCAGTATGCAGAACACATAAGAGGAACCCTTCAACTTGACAACAGTAGAAGACCTGAATGGACGTCTCTCCAAATAAGACACACAAATGGCCAGAAAGCGTAAAGAAGACGCCCCAAACCGTTAGCCGTCAGGGAAATGCACATCAAAACCACAATGAGATACCATTTCATTAGAATGCTTGCTATTAAAAAACAAAAAAATGGAAAATTACAGGTGTTGGAAAGGACGTGGCGGGAATTACAGGTGTTGGGGGCAATGTGAAGTGGTGCAGCCGCTGTGGAGAAGGGTTTGGTGGCTCCTCAGTAGCTAGATAAAGAACTGCCACATGACCCAGCAGTCCCACTACTGGGTGTATACCCCGAAAAACTGAAAGCAAGGGCTCAAACAGATATTTGTACGCCACGTTCATAGCGGCGTTAGTCACAATTGCCTGGAGATGGAAGCACCCCAGGTGTTCACCCACCGATGAATGAACAAACAAAATGGTATAGACATACGACGGAATGCTATGCAGCTGTAACGTGGGATGGCGTTCGGATACACACACCGTCACGGATGAGTCTTGCGGGCATGTTGAGTGGAATAAGCCAGACGCAAAGGACATGCATTGTACGGTCTCACTGATAATTAATCAAAATGAGCAAACAAGTAGAAACTGCCCCATCAGGGAAGGTTCTTCTCTCAAGGGCGGTGAATTGGCCCGTCCCTCTCCACCCACCTACCCCCATCCTGACCCACCCCAGGCCCACTCTGACACCGAGTCACCTGTGTGCCAGCCCCTGGACCAGGCTGAGCTGCCGAGCTGGGCAGCCACGTCCCCTGGGGCCTTCCCCGTGAGGTCAGCACCCAAAGGCCTGCCTGACCCAGGGGTGACCCCAGCCGGTGCCTGGCCAGGCTGCTCGGGACAAGCTCAGGGGGCTGCCAAAGGCCATCAGAGAGTGCCCAGGATGGCGGAAGACTTGGCCCAGTGGTTCGGGCGTCGGCCTACCACATGGGAGGGCTGCGGTTCAAACCTGGGGCCTCCGTGACCCGTGTGGAGCTGGCCCACACGCAGTGCTGATGCGTGCAAAGAGTGCCCTGCCACACAGGGGTGTCCCCCGCGTAGGGGAGCCCCACACGCAAGGAGTGCGCCCCGTAAGGAGAGCCACCCAGCGCGAAAGAAAGTGCAGCCTGCCCAGGAATGGGTCACACACACAAGGAGAGCTGACACAGCAAAATGATGCAACAAAAAGGAACAGATTCCCATGCTGCTGACAACAGAAGCAGACAAGACGCAGCAAATAGACTCAGAGAACAGACAACCGGGGTGGGGGTGGGGGAGAAAGGGAGAGAAACAAATAAATAAATAAATCTTTAAAAAAAAAAAAAAGAGTGCCCAGGAGAAACAAGAAGGGGTGCGCGGGCGCGGACGCCGCTCTAGATTAGAACCTTCGCGGGCCTCGTGGGTCAAGTGCACTCTGTGGCCCTGGGCCGCGCGGGGCGCTCCGGGCTCTGCGCGCATTCCCCTCCCCGGGTGGCGGCGCGGGCTCCGCGGGCGACGGCTTCCCCGCGCGGAGGGTGGGGTGCCCGTGACTCCGCGGCTGGGGCGGGGCGGGGCGCGGACCCACCTGAGGGCGGCGGCCCTGCCCGCGGCCGCGCGGCACAGCGCGATCTGCTCCAGCGTGGCGCGCAGCTCTCGGCCCCGGGCGCGCCGGCCGCGCACGATGCGGTCGCGCGTCTCCTCCTGCTGGCGCCGCCGCGCCTCCCCGAGCAGCGCCAGGCGCTCGCGCAGCTCCACCACCGACATCTCGCCCTCCAGGCCGTGCCCGGCCACCTGCGGGCGGCGGGGGCGGGCGTGGCGGCGGCGGCGGGGGTCCCCGCCGTCCCCGCGCCGCGTCCTGGCGTGGCCTGGGTGCGCCCCGCGGCGCGTGCCCCACGCGGACCCTGCGGCCCAGGGCCTTGCCCGGGCTGAATGGACATCTCCCCGGGGGGGAGACCCCAGGCCCAGGTAGGGAGCCCGCGCAGACACCCCCCCAACCTGAACAGGGCCAGCCCCTCCTTCCCACTCCCAGCCTGCCCCCTCCCCCGGCCTCGCCCTCTGCGCCCACCGGCTCTGCGCCGCCTCGGCTCTCGGTCGCCCACCCTCTCCCTACACTGCTGGGAGCTCCTGGCCTCCCTCAACGCGCGGCTCCCAAGGGGGCTCCCGGCCCGCGTCCCAGGCTGACAGAGGTCAGGGGTCCGTGCCCCGGGAGCCCCCGGCGTCTGGTGGGGACCCTGGCCGACCCCCAGGGCAGCGCAGGGAGGCCGACTCCAGGGCTCTCGGGGGCCGCCGGGTGGCAGCGGGCGCCAGGGCCCGTTCCTCGTGGGGTCGGCGGCCAGCCTCACCTGGGTCAGGTCCACCGCCTTGCCCTTGCGCGTGGGCCGGGTCTCCAGCGCCCGCAGCAGGCAGACGGCCTCACCCCGCCGCCTGCGCTCCTCCGCGGCGGCCTGGGCGCTGCGCTGCAGCAGCTCCCGCCTCTCGTCCGTCAGCTCCTGAGCTGGGGGCCAGGCGGGGGCTGAGGGGAGGCGGGCGGCCCCACAGGGGGGCAGTCCCCCTGGGCTCAGGCCCAGCGCAGCTCCAGTGGAGGCCACCCTGGCCTGCACCCACCAGTTTCCTGCCCAGGAAACTGCCCAGGTTGGCCTGCGTGCCCCCCCCCCGACCCGCCACGTGGCCCCCACTGCGTGGCCCCCGGCCCGCCGCGTACCTGCCTTCCCCCAGCCCGCCATGTGGCCCCCAGCCCGCCGCCTACCTGCCTGCCGTCGGCCCTTCAGGAGCCTCGCCTGGGCCGCCTTGACGTTCTTCTGCGTCTCCGCCACCTGCCCCACCAGCTCCTTGGCGGCCCTCTCCTCCTGCAGGCGCTGCTCGGCCCGCTGCTGCATCAGCTCTGCTGTCTGCCCAGACAGGGGACAGGGGACGGTGGACAGGGCTGCCGTGGCCTGCCCACGCCCAGGGAGCAGCCGGAGGTCGGGGGGAGAGACCCAGGCCTTGTGCCCGAGTCACTTGGGACACCCGGGGCCAAGCAGCCGGCTCCCGCTCGTCCCGCGAGCCAGTCCCACGCCTTTCTTTACCCCTGGACGTGCAAGTCCGCGGCCGAACAGCAGAGCCCGGGCTGGCCGTGCCCGCCCTTGGCACGTGTCGCCCCGCTGCTCGGCCGTGTCTGCTGGACTCAGCTGCCCAGTGGCCCGCGGTGCGGCCCGCTGCGCGCTGTGCCTGCGCGTTGCTTTGGCGCACAGCCCTGGGATCCTCGTGCTGACCGGCCTGATCAGGTTGGTCTGAGGCTGTGGGGCTTGTGCTCCGGCCAGTGCCCAGCGTGGCCAGGGGCCCCTGGCATCCTGGGCATGCGGTCACCCGTTGTCGAAGTCGCCAGCAGCGGCCTGCGGGCAGCGTGGAGCCCAGGTGGAGGCACCGTGCCTAATGCAACCCTTTTTTTTTTTAGGTGCCAGGGCCACGGATTGAACCCAGGACCTCCAGTGGGGAAAGGAGGCACTCAACTGCTTGAGCCACATTTGCTCCCTGCAATCCTTTCATAAAACAGAGCTGAGAAAAGGGCGTCCCTCTCCATCGTGTGCAACGTCATTCCAGGAAATCTGACATCTGTGACGTACCTCCTGCCACCGCCCCCGGCGTGGGCTTCTGGGAATCTACTAAAATTACTTCGGTGCCATCCTCCAAGAAAAGGAACCAGGGCACTTGCAGAAATGGCTGTTTTAGGGCTGGGCCAAGGAGAATACCAGATGAGCCTGTAGCATCTTCTAGTATCAGGAAGGAAGGTAGTGCTCCGAAGACCAAAAAAAAAAGTAGGGCAGGTCAAAAGACACGGGAGCCACCGGGAAGAGCTGCCAGTGCCTGCAGCTGAAGCCATGTGAGCAACAAAAAAAGTCCCGTAGCACTGGCTTATGACGCAGAGTACAAAACAAACATCCACTCGCCCAGGCAGACGTGAACAAGTGACAGGATGAGTTAATCATGGGGAGAAGAGACATCTCCGTGCAAGAGGAGTCCACGTCACTGTGTGCCATGCCCTGCTCGTGTGCAGGCAGCGCTCGGCGACGCCTGTGGGCAGCGGAGAGCCCTGGCGGGCACCCCCTCGGCCAGTGGCCTCGGTTGCAGCCTTGGTGACCAGTCACGGTGATGGGTGTGAGGGGAAGGGCCCCTCCCTCTGAGTCTTCCTCCCCAGTGCCCCAGTCTCCCCCTGAGGAAACACGGGGCGCAGCCCAGCAGAGGTATTCTACCCACTGTCAAGGCCCCTTGCCACTGTCAAGGCCGCCAGACGCTGCCCCTCCCAGAGCAGCCCGAGCGAGGCCTCGTGTCCTGTGGCTGCCCACCTTCTTTCACCAAATCTGTCCACACAAGCGTTTCCCCAACTCACTGCAAACTCTCCAGAGTGGATTTAAACTCGACTCTCACTTTTAGACCAGTTGTGCCACGACCGAATGCAGGGTGGGGCCCTGGGCGAGACGGAGGAAGGCGTGAGGGGCGGCCCCGGGCATCTGAGCACAGCGGGGCGAGTGAACCGCAGGGTCCCGCTGCTGGGTCTCGGGGTGACGGCCGCCCCAGGGTGAGGCCAGGGTTGACCATGGGGCAGCCGGGCACGGAGACCCGGGAACTCTGCCCCATCTTTGCAACCTCGCTGTACAACCGGTCTAACAGAGCTGAGTTTAAAAATCCACTCTGGAGAGTTCGCAGTGAGTTGGGGAAATGCTCGTGTGGACAGATTTGGTGAAAGAGGGTGGGCAGCCACGGGACACAGGGGCCTCGCTCGGGTCAGCGGACAGGGCGAGTCCCCCCCCGGGCCCCCAGCCTGGCGCCCCCGGGCCACGCTCCGGGAGACAGCTGGGGGCGAGGGCAGCACCCCCGGGCTCTTCGTGAACCCACAGAACAGGGAGGCAGGGTGGGGCGAGCAGCAGCGGGGGAGGAGGGGTCACCCCCCCAGCAGACCAGCTGCGGGCCCCCTGGGCTTCCCCTCTTGGCAGCCCGCCTCCTGGACAGGGTGTTCAGGGCGTGGCAAGCGTGTGGACCCCGGGGGGCCCACGGGTGACGGGGGCGTCCAGGGTCCGGCGCTGGCTCTGACTGTGCTGATACAAACCCCGACCGATGGCCCTGCCTGGAGGCCACGCGGCCGGAGGCCGCCTGGTGCACCGCGGGGGCGTCCTGCACGCCTCCCCCCTCCGCAACACCGCACTCGAACCCCGCAGAGCACACCGGGCCAGGCGCAGGGAGAAGCGCTGCAGGTGCCTCGGGGGGTGGCACCGGGCCAGGTGAGGGGTGCACCTGAGGAGCGCCGCCCCGACAGCAGAATGTGGCTTTAGCGTTCAGGGGGCACCGCTCTTCTGGATCAGCTTCACAGTGACGATGGGGTAGCAAAATAGGTCATTATGTGGCTTCGTTAGCTTTGTTCAATATACCTCGTTATTATTCAAATTGTTCATCGAATTCTTTAAAGCGGGCTGAACTGAATTGGACAGTGAAGGCTTGAAGCCACCAGTTCCCAGTGAGCTGGTCTCCTCTTTGCCCAGATGTAGTGACTCCAGTGTTTATGGAGCCCCCACCACATCTTTGGGGGTGACCCTTTCCCACCCCGCTCTCTTAATTCTCGCAACTGCAGTCAGTCTACCCGCTGGGCTCTGTTTCTGAGCCTTAAAATCCATGACCTGGGGGGAGATGGCAGACTAGAGAGATACGGGACTCTCTTCTTCTCCAGAAAAACAGCTGGAGGACAGGCTGAAACGGCCTGGAAAAGGATCTTCTAGGGATGAGGACACCAGCAAAGGCTGGACGCCGCCCAGACGAGAGAGGGACACAGGAGGAGATCGCAAGGGCAAAACCCAAGCGCTCGGCTACGCACGGACTCTAGAGGGCTGCCGAAGAGCACCACCTGCTGGCAGACGGAGGAAGTGTACGTGAGGACGTTAAAAGTAAGGGAGGGAGGCTTTTTCCGCCTTTACAGCCTCCCTCCCCAAGGCCCTGGAGGCACGTCTACAACCCGTTACTTGGTCCAGAGCCCAGCTTTGAGCACCCAACAGGGACAACCCTAACGATCCAGCTCGAAGCAAGAATCAAAGAGCAGCAGTAACACACAGCCCCCCACAACTGAATCCCTGCAAAAGAGAAAGAAACTGAGCATCTGAGAAAACTACCATTCTAATAAGATGCCTAGACATCAGCAGAAAAATTGTAAGCCGTACTAAGAGGATGGAAGACATGGACCAAGGAAAGGAATATATCAAAGCCCCAGAAGAGACGCAGGACTTGAGAGAACTGATTAACGAGATGCGCACTAATTTCCAAAACCAAATTAACGAAAGACAATATGGCTAGAGAGATCTATAACGTCAAGTAGACATGGAGCAAGCACAGAGAAGAATTTGAAATCCTGAACAGAAAAGTAACAGAGCTCATGGGAATGAAAGGCACGATAGGTGAGATCAAAAACATTAGAAGCATACAACAGCAGAGTTGAAATGAGAGAAGAAAGAATAAGTGATTCCAGAGACAGAACAGCTAAAATTGAAGAGAGAAAAGAATAGAGAAAGAAGAGAATGGAAAAAATCGAGCAGGGGCTCAGAGAATTGAGTGACGACATGGGACACGACAGCATGTGTCAAGGGAGTTCCAGAAGGAGAAGAGAAGGGGAAAGGGGCAGAGAGAGGATTTGAGGAAATAATAGTAGAAAACTTTCCAACTCACATGAAAGAAATTAACTCACGTGTCCGAGAAGTGCACCATACCCCAATCAGAATAAATCCAAACAGACCTACTCCAAGACACATACTACTACTCAGAATGTCAAATGTCAGAGGTAAAGAGAAAATTCTGAGAGCTGCAAGGGAGAAGCAAACCATCATGCACGAAGGATGTCCAGTAAGACCACAGATTTCTCTTCAGAATCCATGGAAGCAGGAGACAGTGGTACGACGTAATCAGGATACTGAAAGGGAAAAACTGCCAGATGAGAGTTCTTTATCCAGCAAAATTGTCCTTCAAATATGAAGGTGAGTATAAAATATTCACAAACAAACAAATTAAGAGAGTTTGGGAAAAAGAATACACCTTTGCAGGAAGTATTACAGGAAGCCTTAGAACCTGAAATAAAGAGACAGGAGAGAGAGGCCTGGAAGAGAATATAGAAGAAAGAATAGTAAAAAGATAACTAGGGAAACGGACTTGGCCCAGTGGTTGGGGCATTCGTCTACCACATGGGAGGTCTGCGGTCCAAACCCCGGCCTCCTTGACGCGTGTGGAGCTGGCCCATGCGCAGTGCGGATGCGCACAAGGAGTGCCCTGCCACGCAGGGGTGTCCCCCGCGTAGGGGATCCCCACACGCAAGGAGTGCGCCCCGTAAGGAGAGCTGCCCAGCGCGAAAGAAAGTGCAGCCTGCCCAGGAATGGCGCCGCCCACACTTCCCATGCCTCTGACGACAACAGAAGCGGACAAAGAAACAAGACGCAGCAAATAGACACAGAGAACAGACAACCGGGGGCGGGGGAGCTTAAAATAAATAAATAAGTCTTTAAAAAAAAAACTAAAAGAGTGAAAAGACAGACAAAAATAGGATACGACATAGGAAAACAAAAGAACAAAATGGTGGAAGTGAATAATGCATTGACAGTAATGTCATTGAGTGTGAATGGATTAAACTCCCCAATCAAAAGATACAGGCTGACAGAATGGATAAAAGAACATGAGCCATCCAAATGCTACTTCTAAGAAACTCACCTTGGACCCAGGGATACAAAATGGCTGAAAGTGAAAGGTTGGAAAAGATACTTCATGCAAATAGTAACCAAAAAAGAGCCAGGGCTAGCTATACTAATATTGGACAAAACAGACTTCAAATGCAAAAAAATTATAAGAGATACACAAGGCCATTATATATTAATAAAAGGGGAAATCCACCAGGAAGATGTAAGAGTCATAAATATTTAAGTGCCTAACCAGCATGTCCCAAAATACATGGGGCAAACTCTGGCAAAACTAAAGGGAGTAATAGACATCTCTGCAATAATTGTTGGATACTTCAACACACCACTCACATCACTAGACAGAACAACTAGACAGAAGATCAACAATGAAACAGAGAACTTGAACAATATGATAAATGAGCTAGACCTGACAGACACATATAGAACGTTGCATCCAAACTCTGCGGATTATACATTCTTCTCAAGTGTCCATGGACGTTTCTCCAAGATAGACCATATGTTAGGGTCCAATGCAGCTCTTCATAAATATAAAAAGATTGAAATTATACAAAGTACCTTCTCAGATCCTAGTGGAATGAAACTGGGGAGCAGATGTGGCTCACGCAGGTGAGTGCCCGCCTCCCATGGGAAGTCCTGCGTTTGGTTCACAGTACCTCCTAAAGAAGACGAGTAAGACAGTGAGCTGATGTGACAGGCTGGCGCGGTGAGCTGACACAATGATATGACCCAACGAGATGTCACAACAAAATGATGCAACAAGGAGATACAACAAGAGACAAAACAAGCAGGGAGTGGATGTGGCTCAAGCAATTGGGCACCTTCCTCCCACATGGGAGGTGCCAAGTTCAGTTCCCAGTGCCTCTTAGAAGACGAGCAGACACAGAGTGCACACAACAAAGAGACACAGAGAGCAGACAGTGATGTCAAACATGGGGGGCGGGGAGAGTAGAAATAAATAAATCTTTTAAAAATTAAAAAAAAAAAGGAACGAAACTGGAAATCAGTAATAGGAAAGAGGTTGAGTGGTAAATGTATGGAAGCTAAACACACCTCTAAATAAAAAGTGGGTCAAAGAAGAATTGCAAGTGAAATCAGTAAATATACTGAGACAAATGAGAAAGAGGACACAACCTATCAAAACTTATTGAATACAGTGAAGGCAGTTTTGTGATGGAAATGTATAGAATTTATAGCTCTAAACACCTATATTAAAAAGAAGAAAGAACTAAACTCAAAGATTTAACTGCACAAGTAGAGAAACTAGAAAAAGAACAGGAAAGCAATCTCAAAGCAAGCAGAAGGAAAGAAATAATAAAGATTAGAGCAGAAATAAATGAGAACAACAAAACAACAAAAACAAAAGAGAAAATCAACAAAACCAAAAGCTGGTTCTTTGAGAAAATCAATAAAATTGACACCCCCCTAGCTAGACTAACAAAGAAAAAAAGAGAGAAGATGTAAATAAAATCAATCAGAAATGAAAGGGGAGAAGTTAAAACTGACCCCACGGAAATAAAAAGGATCATAAGTGGATATTATTAGAAACATATGCCAAATCAGACAGCCTAGATGAAAGGAACAAATTCCTAGAAATGCACTAACAACCTACATTGATGCTACAAGAAACACAAGAACTTAAATCAGTAACATTTAAAGAAATTGAATCTGTCATCAAAAATCCCCCAACAAGGAAAAGTCCAGGACCAGATGATTTCACAGGTGAATTCTACCAAGCATTTTGAAAAGAGTTAACACCAATCCTGTTTAAACTCTTCCAAAAAATTGAAGAGGATGGGAAACTACCCAACACATTTTATGATGCCAACAGCACCCTAATACCAAAACCAAATAAAGGCACTACAAGAGAAGAAAATTACAGACCAATCTCTCTAATGAACATAGATGCAAAAATTCTTCAAAAAAAACTTCCAAAATGATAACAACAGCATATCAAAAGACATACATCATGACCAAGTGGGATTTATTACCGGTAAGCAAGATTGGTTCAACATAAGAAAATCAATCAACATAATACATCACATCAACTAATTGAAGGAAAAAACCACATGTTCATCTCAGTTGACGCAGAAAAGGCATATGGCAGAAACCCAGCATCCTTTCTTGATAAAAACACTTTAAAAGATAGGAATAATAATAAAAGGCATATATGGAAAATCCACAGCCAACATCATACTCAATGGGGAAACGTTGGAAGCTTTCCCTCTAAGATAGGGAGCAGGAGAAGGATGCCCACGTCACCACTGTTACTCAGCCTTGTACTATAAGTCCTAGCCAGAGCAGCGAGACAAAAAAAAAGAAAAGAAAGAAAAAGAAATTAAAGGCATCCAAATAGGAAAAGAGGAAGTAAAACTCACTATTCGCTGATGACATAATCCTATATTTAGAAAATTCTGAAATGTCTATAACAAAACTACTTGAGCTAATAAATGAGTTCATCAAAGTGGCAGGATACAAGATCAACACACAAAAATCGGTAATGTTTTTGCACACTAGTATTGAACAATCTGAGGAGGAGATCAGGGGGAAAAATTCCATTTACAGTAGCAACACAAAGACTCAAATACCTAGAAATCAATTTAACCAAAGAATTACAGGACCTATATGTAGAAAACGATAAAACAATGCTAAAAGAAATCAATGAAGAACTAAACTAATGGAAAGACAGTCCATGTTCATCTACTGGAAGACTAAATACCATGAAGATGTCAATCCTGCCCAAACTGATTTATAGATCCAATGCAATACCAATCAAAGTTCCAACAGCCTACTTTACAGAACTAGAAAAGACAATTACCAAGTTCATTTGGAAGGGAAAATGCACCCAAATAGCTGAAAGCGTTCTAAAGAGGAAGAGGGACAAGGGAGGAATTTCACTGCCCAACACTGAAACACACTACAAAATTACCGTGGTCAAAAGAGCACAGTACTGGCATAAAGTAGACACATTGGTCGGGAATAGAATTGAGAGTCCATGACTAACCCCTTACTTCTACGGTCAACTGTTTTTTGACAAACCTACCAAGTCCATGTTATCAGGAAAAAAACATTCTCTTCAACAAAAGGTGCTGGGAGAACTGGATAGCTACCAAAAGAATAAAAGAGGACCCCTATCTCACTCCCTGTACAATAGTCAACTCAAAATGGATCAAAGACCTAAATATAAAAGCCAAGACCTTAAAACTACAAGAAGAAAATGTAGGGAAACATTTTAAAGACTTTTTGGTAGGTAGTGGTTTCTTGGACCTTATACCCAAGCATGCACAACAAAAGAAAAAATAAGGGGACCTCCTCAAAATTAAACACTTCTGCCCCTCACAGGACTTTGTCAAAAGGGTAAAAAGTCAGCCGACTCAATGGGAGAATATTTGGAAATCACATGTCCAATAAGGGTTTAATATGATATATAAAGAGATGTTACAACTCAACAATAAAAAGACAAATGATCCAATTAAAAAATGGGCTGAAGACTTGAACAGATGAAAGAAATACAAATGGTTAAGAAATACAAAGAAGGAACACAAATGGCAAAATAAAAACACACATGAAAAATGTTTTCAACATCACTAATGATTAGGGAAATGCAAACCAAAACTACAGTGAGATATCATTTCACACCTATCAGAATGGCCAATATTAAAAAGACAGAGAACTACAAGTGCCAGAGAGGATGTGGAGAGAGGGGAAAATTTACTCATTGTTGGTGGGATGCAGAACGGTCCAGCCGCTGTGGAGGGCTGTGTGGAGTTTGAAGGAGTGACTACAGACTTGCCCCGTGACCCTGCAGGACCACTGCTGGGTCTACCCAGAAGGACCGAGAGCAGTGGCACCAACAGACGCCTGCGCAGCGATGCTCACAGTGACATTATTCAAGAATGCCAAAAGTTGGAAACAACCCAGGTGTTCATCAACTGAGGAATCTATAAACAAACTGTGGTGTATTCACACGATAGACTATGATGCAGCTATAAGAAGAAATGAAGCCGTGAAGCATATGACAACATGGATGAAGCTGGAGGACATTATGTTGAGTGAAGCAAGCCAGACACAAAAGGACAAATACTGTATGATTGTGTTACTCTGAACCAAATATATTGTGTAACATAGTGTATGATTGAAACAAAAAGTATTACATTTAATTGAGAAATGTGTTTTTATTCAATTGTGTTTTCTTTTCAGTTCTAAATTGTTTACATTTTTAATTATTAAATGTACAAAGTAAAGTTTAAAAAAATTCCATTTATATAAAATGTAAATATAAATCAGTTTAAAGGTGAAATTTGTTCAGTGGTTGTGTAGGGCTAGGGAAGGCATGCTAAGGGGTGTGGAGATTCTTTTTGGACTAATGAAATAATTAAAAAAATTTTTGTGATGATGAATGCACAACATTGTGATTATACTAAAAGCCACTGATTATATACTTTAAATGCTCATATGGCATGTGATATATCTCAATTAAACAGCTTAATAAATAAGTAATTGTGCAAGAATACCCAGAAATAGCAGCAATGTACAGCAGGGGAAGCCTCGAGAGATTGAGAGGTGAAGAGTTTTCATGTTTGTTTGTGTTTTTTAAAATTATTATTATTATTGAAATAATGAAAATGCTCTAATAATGATGACTGCACAACAATGTGATCACACTAAATACTACTGATGGTACACTTGGATGAATTGTATGCTTTATTAATATATATTCATAAAATTGATTTGTGTTTTTAAAAAAGAAAACGGGATAAAATTATTTAAGTGAAAAAATATTCAAGCAGCTTATTGCAAGACCGTGAGGGCCACCTTAAGAACGTCAGTGCTGCACGCGTGAGCGTGGAACCCACCCGTGTTCAGCCCTGTTGGTGGAGCCTTCACGCTGGACCTGTGGAAGGAACCAGAAAAGGCCCCCAGCACCCAGATCTTGGGCTCCATCTCGGCCCCCGTGACGGGCCCTGGCTGCACAGTCTGTCTTGCCAAGGCCGAGGCACGGCAGCGTGGCACCCACCATGTCCCTCCTTGTGGCCTGCAGCCCCGTTGGCTGCTTCCTGGGAGCCGCTCCTCACGAGCCCTCAGGGGCCAGGGGGCTGCACTCAGTTACCACAAGGCGCTGGAGAAGGGCGTGAGTGCCCGCCCCACAGTCAGGAAAACGCAGTGTGTGGGGGCTGCAGAGACCCCCCCAAGAAGTGCACCCAGGGGTCCTTCATTCCGAGTTAGTGCCGAGGTGCCGGGGGAGAGTGGACGTCACTCAGTGTGTGGGGGATAATGTCCAGGATGGGGCAGGGGCCAGCTGCTGTGACCTTCTCCGGGGGGCTGGCTTCGGGGGTGGGAGGGAACTCGTCTCCAGGATGGCACCTGGGCAGGCTCGTGCTCAGTCACATGACAGCCTCATTTCAGAAATACCGAGTCCTGTGGAGTAGGGGGTGAACCTCCTTCCAATCCCACCACAGGGGGAAGCCGCCTGGGGAGGGCTGGGGGCACTGCTTTCTTCCCCGCGCCTCTCCTCCCTGAGCTGAGCTGCTCTTCCTGCCCTGAGGGGCAGCTTAGGAGAGGGCACTGGGGCAAGCCTCAAGCTTGGCGCCTGTTCTGCCATCACCAGGTGGGGCACTGTGAGGGGTGACCATTACAGCACCTGTGGGGGATGCACTGGTCAAGGAAAAGGTAAGCGCTTGGTCACCATGATCTTCAAACTCCAGGAGAGACCACATGGGGCTCCTTCCAGGAATGCAAGGATGGCTCGATATTAGGGAATTATTAACAGAACTCACCATATAAGTAGAGTTAAGGAGAAAAATAATATGATTATCTCCACAGATGCTGAAAAGTCTTTATCAAAACTCAATACCAGGGACTTGTGCTTCTGGGAAGTTGGAGTGGACATGCTTTTCCCTGTTCCTCCCAGGAGTACAGCTAGAAACCCTGGACATTACATATGAGACAAGCATTAGAAGGCAAGCTAGCTGGGGATCTTGGAACCTGAAGGACAACATAGGGGCACATCCCCTGGGCTTTCTTCTAGCCCCGTATGTCCCATACAGGGTACAAGAGAAGCCTGCAACCCAGAGACAACACTGATGCAGACAAAAGAGCCTGCTCTTTCTAGCCAAAGGGCCAGGAAAGGGATGGTCTAGCAAGACAAAGTTTTAGAACATCACTGCTCTACTCCAGACATACGTCAGAGAAAAAACTGTGGCCACACCCCCACTGACATCAGCAAAGGCTGAGTGGGGCACTAGGCTTCCAACCTGCCAGTCTGCTAGGAGGTGCCTTGCTGCCCTGCTGGGAGGGGGGGTGCCAGAGAAGGCAAGCAGGGAGCTCTCCACGACGTCAGTGGAGAGCCCTGAGGAACCTGCTCTTCCACCTCCCCCAGGAGTGGTATTGGAGAGGGCCCAGTGGAGAGCTGGGATTTTCACTCTGCCCTCATGTTGATGAGGCCACAAGGATGCGGATACAAGGCCCTCTAATCTCTTCCAGAAAAGGAGGTATCATTAGAGGCCGAGTCAGCATTCTTACCCCTCAGCAGTAATGAGGACCCCCCCCCCCCACTTCCCGCTCCACAGAGGTCAGTGGAGGCCAACTGGGGAAGCTGAACTTGTAAACCCATGTGTCAGTAACAAGGCGGCACCCTTCTTCCTCTGCCAGGGTGATGCCAGAGGAAGACAGCTAAAATGGAAGTTTAAACAAGGCAGAGTTTCATAAGACCCCAGATGCCCAGATTTCAATAAAAATCACTCATCATACCAAGATCTCACACTGAATGTAAAAGGACAACCAGTGCCAACATTGAGATGAGATGTTAGAATTATTAGACAAAGATTTTAAAGGAACCATCAGAATGATGCTTTAACAAGCAATTATGAGCATGCATGAAGCAAATGGAAAAAATAAAGTCTCAGCAAAGAAACAGAAGACATAAAGAACCAAATGGAAAATTTAGAACTGAAAAACACAATAAATGACTTTACCAAAAAAAATCTCAATGGATGAGTTCAACAGCAGAAAGGAGGGGGTGGGGGTCAGAGGAAAGGATCAGTGAACTTGAAGATAGAACAACAGAAATTACCCAATTTGAATAACAGAGAGAAAACAGACTAAATAAAAAGTGAACAGAGCCTCAGAGGCCCATGGGCCTATAACAAAGAATCTGACATTCCAGTCATCAAGAGCCTCAGAAGGAGGAAAGAAAGAGGGTGGAGTTGGGAAACGTACTTTGGCCCAGTGGTTAGGGCGTCCATCTACCATATGGGAGGTTCGCGGTTCAAACCCCGGGCCTCCTTGACCCGTGTGGAGCTGGCCATGCGCAGTGCTGATGCGCGCAAGGAGTGCCGTGCCACGCAAGGGTGTCCCCCGCGTGGGGGAGCCCCACGCGCAAGGAGTGCGCCTGTGAGGAAAGCCGCCCAGCGTGAAAAGAAAGAGCAGCCTGCCCAGGAATGGCGCCGCCCACACTTCCCGTGCCGCTGACGACAACAGAAGCGGACAAAGAAACAGGACACAGCAAATAGATACCAAGAACAGACAACCGGGGGAGGGGGGGGAATTAAATAAATAAATAAATCTTTAAAAAAAAAAAAAAGAGGGTGGAGTTGAAAAACTACTAAAATAATGGCTAACCATTTCCAAATTTAGCAAAAGACATAAACCCATAGATACAAGAAGCTGATTGAACTCCATGTAAGATATACCCAAAGATACACCAAGTCACATCATAATTAAACTTTTGAGAACCAAAGATAAAGAAAAAAAATCTTGAAAGCACCCAGAGAAAAATGACACCTTACGCATAAGGAAGAAACAAGTCAAATGCCAGTGTTTTTCTCATCTGAAACCATGGAGGCACAATATTTCTTAGTTGCTGAAAGAAAATAACTGTAAACACAGAATCCTATACCCAGAAATAAATATCCTTCAGGAAAGAAGTAAAAATAAAGATATTCTCAGATGAAGGAAAACAATGAGAATTTTTTTTTGCTAGTAGACCTGCGCTAAAACAATAGCTAAAGGAAATTCTCTAAACAGAAAGAAAATAAGAGAAGGAATCTTGGAACATCAGGGAGGAAGAAAGAATATGGTAAGCAAAAATATGGGTAAACAAAATAGACTTTCCTTCTCCTCTTGAATCTTCTCAATTATGTTTGATGATCGAAGCAAAAATTGAAATACTGACATGGTTCAAAATGAAGGTTATTGCCATTCATTTGAACTGGTAAAATTAATGATACCTGTAGACTGTGATAAGTGATACAATGCAATACCTAAAGCAACCACTAAAAAAGCTATATATAGAGACACACTACATCTAAAAAATCTCTAGTGATAAATAAAATGGAGTTCTAAAAATGTTCAAGAAACTCACAGGAAGGCAGGAAAAAGAAAAGAGCAAAAATATAGAGGGAACAAACAGAAAACAAAACAACAAAAATAAAGTGGCAGGGAACCATGTTGGCCCAGTGGTTAGGCGACTGTCTACCACATGGGAGTATCAAAATCAAACCCCAGGCCTCCTTGACCCGTGTGGAGCTGGCCCATGCACAGTGCTGATGCGTGCAAGGAGTGCCCTGTCCCACCTAGGGGAGCCCCACATGCAAGGAGTGCACCCCTGTAAGGAGAGCTGCCCAGCATTAAAGAAAGTGCAGCCTGCCCAAGAATGGCGCCGCCCACACGGAGAGCTGACACACAAGATGACACAACAACAACAACAAAATAAAGTGGCAGACAAGGCCTAACATACCAATAACTACATTAAATGTAAATGGACTAAATACACCAATTAAGAAACAGAGATGGGCACAGTGGATTAAAAAACATGACCCATCTATATGCGGTCTACAAGAAATTCACTTTCAATATTGTGATATAGATAGATGGTAAAGGGATGGGAAAACATATTGTGTAAATATTAATCAAAGGAAAGCAGGACTGGCTATATTACTATCAGGTAAAGTAGACTTTAGAGTGACAAAAATTACCAGATAGAGAGGGACATTAGGTAATAATAAAAAACAATTCTAAATGGGTATACACCAAACAAGAGTGCTGCAAAATTTTAAGCAAAAACTGATAGACCAGGAAAGAGAACTAGGCAAATTCACAATTATAGTTGGAGAATCAACACCCTTCTTTAAAAAACTGACAAAAACTAAGCAAAAAATCAGGAGGGCTGTAGAAGAATTCAGTTACTCCATCAACCAGCAGTATTAAATAGACATTTATAGAATTTTCCACCCAACAGCAGCAGAATACATGTTATTTTCAAGTCCCCACAGAACATACACCAACATAGACCACATTCTAGGCTAAACAAACAAACCTCAATGAATTTAAAAGAAATGAAATAATATAGAGCATATTCTTCAAATACAATGGAATCATACTAGAAATCAATGACAGAAAGATAAGAGGAAATACTTGGAAACAAACAACATACTCCTAAATAATCCATGCATCAAAGAGGAAGTCTGAAGGGAAATGAAAAAAGACATTGAACTGAATGATAATGAAAATACAACATATCAAAAATTGTTGGGCACAGCTAATATAGTGCTGAGAGGGAAAGTTATAGAATTAAATTTTTAGGTTAGAAAGGTGGAAAAGTTTCAGATCAGTAATCTAAGCTCCTACCTCAAGAACCTATAAGAATTGCAAAATAAACTCAAAGCAAGCAGAAGGAAGGAAATAATAAACAATAGAAATCAGTTAAATTGAAAACAAAAACAATAAAAAATTCAATGAAACAATAAAAATGACAAACCTCTAGCAATCCTGACAGGAAAAAAGAGAAAGACACAAATTACCACTCTCATGATTGAAACAGGGGACATTACTACAGACCCAGCAGAAATCAAGGCAATGGTAATGGAATACTATGAAGAACTCTAAGACAGACATTTGACAGCCTAGATGATATGGAACAATTCCTCAAAAAACACAAACTACCACAGATCACTCAACAGGAAAGAGGTCTTTTGATTAGTCCTAGAACTTTTAAGGAAATTGAATTTGCAATTTAAAACCCCCCATAAAATAAATCTCCAGGTCTAGATGGTGTCACTGAAGAATTCTATTGAGTCTTTAAGGAATTAACACTACTGCTTCACAATCTCTTCCAGGAAATAAAAAAGGAGATAATTTTTGCAAATTTGTTTTCTGAAGCTAGTATTACCCTGATATCAAAACCGGACAAAGACATTACATGCACACATACACACATGCACAAGGAAAACTACAGACCAATATCCCTTGTGGATATAGACACAATAGTCCTTAACAAATTAAAAATGTTAGCAAATGTAATTCAGCAATACATAAAAGAATTATATGCTATAATACAAATGGGGTTATTCTAGAGATGCAAAGGTGGTTTTATATTTTAAAATCAATCACTGTAATGCTCCATATTAACAGGCTAAAGAAGAAAAATCACATGACCATATCAACTGATACAAAAATAGTATTTGGCAAAATTCAACACCTATTCATGATTTAAAAAATCAGTAATAGAGGAGGAAAACAGTAAACAGTAATAAAGGAGAACTTTGCTGACTTGATAAAGGACACATCTACAAAAAACCCAAGTCTAACATTATACTTAATGGTGAAAGACGGAATACTTTGCCTTAAGGTCAGGAACAAGGCATGGATGTCTGCTCTCAGCTCTCTTATGCAACATAGTATTGGAAGTTTGAGCCAATGTGATAAGGCAGGAAGAGGCAATAAAAGGCATTAGTGAGAAAGGAAGAAATAAAATGGTTCCTATTTTCAAGTGATATGATGGTCAATGTGGGAATCTACAACAAAACAAGAACAAGTGAGTTCAGCTTTGGATGATACAAAATCAAAATCAGCTGCATTTTTATATATAGCAAGGAACCATGGACACTGAAATTAAAAATACATTTATGATTAAATTTTAAAAATTAAATTCCTAGGCACAAATCTAAAAAAACATGTACAGGACTTGTATGCTGGAAACTACACAACAAAGATGAAAGAAATAAAAGATCTAAAAGAAAAGGAGGGCCATTCTGTGTTGCTTATGGATTGGCCATTTGAAAAGGTAAAGTGGACCCAGATGTCACTCCACGCACAAGTGGATTAGAGGTCCAGATGTAGTAATAAACCACATAGGTACTAGAGAAAAACACGAGGGAATTTCTCTATAACGTGGATGCTTTGGGTTGAACTGTGTCCCGCCAGGAGCTTTATTCAACCCAGGAGGAGGAAGGGCCAGGACTGACTTCAGGTGCTTCTGAAGTGCTAAAGTGGACGTCCACAAACGCTTCAGCCTCCTACAAGTTCCTGCCAGAACCACAGGTCTCTCCTCAGGGGCACCTGGAAGTACGTGTGGACTGAACAACCCAGCAGTGGGGGGCAGTGTGCGGGACCCTGGGCTGGAAGTGCTGGCCAGCTGGTCCATTTAGCCCAGTTCATGAAGCACCTTCAGAGCCACTGCAAGGCAGAGACAGAGAAGCCGCTGTCCCCCGGGGTGTGGGAGGAGATGACCGGGCCAGCCTGTAAGCCCATGGCCGGCAGCAGTGTGGGCACTGGGCGTCTCTGCAGCCCCGGCCCCGGGGGCTGTGCCCTCACGCCTGCTGCCCGGCTGGACCCTCACCTCCTCCTTCTTGCGGTCCGCCTTCTGCTTGTTCTCCTGCACCAGGCTGTGCCGCGCCAGGGCGGCCTCCTCGTGGCTGAGCTTGCCCTGCAGCCTCCGGCACTCGTCCGCCACCAGCTGCTCCTCCCTGTCCCTCGCCTGCATCTTCTTCTGCCACTCGAGGAACTCGGAGAAGTCCCCGGCCCCGTCGACAAGCTTGTCCACCCTGGGGGAGGGGCCACCTCACCTGCCACCAGGCCCTCTCCACTGCCCGCCGTCTGCCTGTCCCCTCCTGGGCACCCACCCATCAGCACTCCTCCCCACCCTTCTCGTCACCTACCTATCTGTCCACCCACACCTGCTGTCCGCCCATCTGCCTGTCCACTCATCCCTCTGCCCATCCACCCACTACCTCCCTCTGTCCACCTGTCTGTCCACCATCCCTCTGTGCCCCCACCCACCCATCCATCCACCCATCCACCCATCCACCCATGCATCCATCCACCCATCCACCCATCCACCCATCCTTCCATCCTTCCATCCACCCATCCATCCATCCACCCACCATTCTGCTGTCCACCCAGCTGTCTGTCCATCATCCCTCTGCCCCCCTCTCTGTCCTCTGGTCAGCCACCCAAGCTCCCACCCACAGTCCCACTCACTGACATGGAGAGAGACGGCTACGTGCTGTGGGGTGCACCCAGGGGCTTGCACCCCTGGTGGTCTAGAGGAGGGCCGTGAGGAAGGTCCGCAGAGCGCTGGGCCAGGGGTTGCTACGTCCCCCCCACCCCCATCGTGATTTCTCATCCTGCTTGTCACTGACCCCGCAGGAGCCTCCTCTCCCGGAGGCCCCAGCCACCAGGCCCCCTCCGGGGCGCTCAGCGGGCCCTGCTGGGGGAAGGCGGGGAGGGGGCCCTTACCTCTGCAGCTCTTTCTCCACCTCCCGCTGGTATAAGGCCCCTTCCCGGAGGATGGCCGCGGTGTTCAGCTTGACCGGCACGTGGTCAGGCTGCGGGGGTGGGGGGAGGTGGTGAGGAGGGGGCGGCACAGCAGCAAGCGCCCCTCTGCCTCCTGCTCCGCACACCCGCCCCCAGGGACTTTGCTCGCCTCAAGCGTGGGCTCTCCCCAGGCCACTGGGCCCCGCCCCGCCCTGCCCGGCCGGCCGCGGCGCCCCTTACCCTGTAGAAGGTCAGCTTCGGGGTTCTGCGGATCCGGGGTGGGGCTCGCAGCCGCGGCTTCGCCTGGGAGCCCTGCGGGAGTCAGAGCACGGCCTCGCCGGGACCCACTGCCCCCCAGGCCCGCACCCCTGGGCTGGCTGTTGCCCCCACCTGCACCCCCAGGCCCGCTGCCCCCGCAGACCTGCACCCCTGGGCCCGCTGACTCCCAGACCTGCACCCCTGAGCCCGCTGCCCCCCAAATCTGCACTCCTGGGCCGGCTGTCGCCCCCACCTGCACCCCCAGGGCCCGCTGCTCCCCCAGGCCCATACCCTCCCCCCCTAGGGCCCGCTGCACCCCCAGGCCTGCACTGCTGGGCCTGCTGCCTCTGCCCCCCCAGCCGCTGTCCTCGTGCCCGCCCCGCGCAGGTGCCCCCCCCCCCACGCCCCCGCCCTTGTTGGGGCCTGGGCAGCCCGGCCTCGCGACCACGTCCACTTCCAGGGCCCGCGGTCTCCCCTCCCCAAGGCGGGGGTGGGGTGGGGGCACGCTCCCACCAACACTCGCTCCCCGCAGCCCGCGACGGGAGCCACGGGGGAGCCGCTCTCGCTTTTACCCCTGGCCCGGTGGCAGCGGCGGCACAGGGCTGGATTACCTGCCCGGGGGACCCCGCGCGGGCCCGGGGCATGGCACAGCGCAGCTCCTCCACGTTGGCCCGCAGCAGCAGCTCCTGTGGGCACAGCAGGCGCGCCCAGTGCCCCGCGCTCCAGCAGCCCACCCCCCGCGGGCCCCGGGAAACCCTCGGCCCGGAGCCACGCTCCCCTCCCGCGGTTGGGGGTTCGTGGGGTTGGGGGGTGACAGTGGCTGAGACTGGCCCTGGGGGGGGGCGGGCAGTCCAGCACCCTGGGCGTCCCATGGCTTCCTCCCACCCTCGGGACAGCCGTGGGGGCCCCTCCCCCGGGCGCCCCTCCCCCCCCCCACCGTCAGCGCGCCCCGCTGGGCAGGGTGGCCCCCGGCTACCTCGGCCTTCCAGCGGTTGAATCTCTTGATCATCTCTAGGCGCTGCTGCTCCTCCGGCACCTGGTAGGTGCTCCCCGGGACCTGGAGGGCGCGGGAGGAAGGGCCGTGAGGGGCCGGCGCCAGTCCGGAGGGGGTCTGGAAATGCTGGGGTGCAGGGGAGGGTGGGGCTGGGGCGGCATGGGACCAGGGCAGGAGGCGGCCGCGACAGCGCGGGAGGGGCGGACAAGGGGCAGCGGGGGCTGCAGGCGTGCGGCTGGGGGGCCCAGGAGACGGAGCGGCGGGTTTGGCAGCGCAGGAGGGCCATGAGCCTGGACTGGCCCAGCGCAGCGAGCAGGGAGGGGGCAGGCGTCCACCCCGGGGCCTCGGCTCACAGGCTCGGGGGACAGCTGGGGTGGCTGAGGGAGGAAGAGGGCCAGAGGGGATGCCCCCAGTGGTCTCGGAGGGAGCTGGGCCCATCCAGGGGCTGGTGAAAGCCGGCCACCCCTGAGCCCGGACCCCCATACCCACCCTCCAAAGGCCACGCCTTCTCAGCCAGCGAGTACCGGGCATTGCAAACTGGACAGGGTCCGTCCGACACTCGTCTCCCGCCTGCTGGCCTGACTGCCCCTCCAGTCCATGCCAGGGCTTCAGCGTCCTCGTCGGTGCCTCCCTGTTGCTCATACCCACACCCACCTGCAAACTCTGCCCACCCGCTGCACTCCCCTGCTGCTCAGGCGAGGGCCCCAGACCTGTCGGCACATGCCCGGCCCCGTCCAGCTCCTTCCACTGGCTCTAGGACTGGGACCCCAGAGCTCATCTCCGCCTCTGCCCCTTCTCCCTCCACTCCAGCCACTGTGGCCTCCTGGCTGTCCTCAACGCTCGGCCTGGGGCACTCTTTCCCCAGAGAGCCCGTGGATCACTCGCCTCTTCCAGCTCTTGACAGCATTTCTCAGCAAGGGTTTGCTTGGTCCCCTACCCAGCGCTGGAACCCCTACAACGCTTCTTATCCCCACTTCACGTATTTTTTTTTTGTTTCCTCAGCACTATCACCCACAAGCACCCTACACATTTTACTTATCCCATCTCTTGTCTGCATCTCCCACTAGAAGGCATTTCACAAGGGGAGACATTCTGTAAATGTTTGTTGAATGAATGAATGAGTGATTGGAGTGGGCCCTGAACCAAGCAGGGGGAAGGGGTGTTAGATGGGTCTGGCAGGGAGGGTCAAGAGAATGAGCCTGAGGTCCCAGCACAGCCACGTCACAGACCCCACGGGAGCGGAGTGATCACCGTTGTCCCACAGCTCCTGCTGGGGAGCACACAGCTATGAAACAGGGTATGGCATGGCAAGGGGCCAGACAGAGGCTGGGCCAGGCAGAGACAGGCAGAGAGAGGTGCAGTTGACAGGATGAGCGGGACCTGAAATGCTGAAGGTCCTGCAGATGGGGTAACTGTGGGGTTGCTCAGCAACAAGGCCCTTATCATCCATCCATCTATCCATCCATCTGTCCACCCACCTGTCCATCCATTTATCCATTTACATACAATTATCCATCCATCCACCCACTCATCCATCCACCCACTCATCCACTCACCCATCCACCCACCCACCCATTATCCATCTGTCCATCCATTTATCCATCCATCCACCCATTCACCTTTCCATCCAATCATCAATCTACCCATCCATTTATCCATCTACATATCATTATCCATCCATCCATCCACCAGCCATCTGTCCATCTATTTATCTCTTCATACAATTATCCATCCATCCTCCATCCATTAATCCACCCATCAATCCATCAATCCATCTATCCATCCATTGATCCATCAATCCATCCATCCATCTATCCATCCAATCATCTATCTAATTATCACTCAATCTGGCCAACCATTCACCCTTCCATCCAATCATCTATCCATCTGTCCATTTATCTATGTATCCATACATACACTCATCCATCCATCCACTCATTCATCTGTCCATCTATCCATCTATCCATCCACTTATCCATCTATCCACTCATCCACTCATCCATCCATCTGTCCATACATTTATCTATCCATACAATTATCCATCCATCCATCCATTCCATCCAAGCACCTGTCCAACTCTCCATCTATTCATCCATCCATCCATCCATCCATTCATCCATCCATCTATTCATTTCTCCACCCAATCATCTATCCAATTATCCTTCAATCTGGCCATCCATTCACCCATCCATTCATCCATTCACCCATCATCCATTCATCCATCCATTTGCTGAGTTTGTGCTCTAAGCCAAGACTGTGCCAGGTATTGTGAATTCAGGGCAAATCAGCTGGATGAGGACTTGTGGTACAGACAGACAATAAACAGACCATAAATAAGTAAACAACTATAAACTCTAATTGATGGTGTAGAGAAAAGGAGCCGGAATTGAAGAGGAGGAAGCTAAGTGAGGGACCTGACTCAGCTGAGGGGTTCTTGGAAAGTCTCCCTAGGAAGAGAGATTGTAATGAGATGAAGGGAGTGGGGCAGGCCTCGGGGACTTCCCTGCACAATCACTTGATCTTTCCATACTGTCCTTAGTTCTTTTGGGGAACCGGATTAGTTCTGGGTAGCTGAGCCCCCCCAGGCACTCAGGGTAGAGCCCACAGCCAACTGGGACACTGTGCCATGGTCACAATGATCCCCAGTAAGACTTCACCAAAATACTCTTGGCCCTAGATGTCTTCATGTCCTAGAGTGTGGGTATGAGGGTTGGATTTTTTGCTACAATAAGAGAAATTGCCCAAAAGATGAAGTTCACCTCTAGAGGGGTGGAGAGAACCTTGGAGAAGCAGAACTGGAACCCTGATCAAGCTGTGCTGAAGCCTACCCCACTTCAGCCGTGAGAGCAGTAAGTCTTCTATTGCTTAGGTCACTTGAATTGCCTTTTTTGTTACTTGCAGTATAAAGCATTCTGACTGATACAAGAAGTCAGTGAGGCAGAGAGAGAGAGGGAGGGGAAGGGGCTCCAGGCAGACACGACAGAGGAGCAGAGGCCCTGCGGTGGGACAGGCTCACGTAGGCAGGTGTCACTGCCTGCCCGTGGCCGGAGGAGGAGGTCGGTGGTCTACACGAGTATATCCACTGGGCGTGGGGAGGCGAACGTGCTTACAGGTGGGCTCCAAGCTCCGCCTCCGGGCAGGTGTGAGCAGCGCTGAGACCGCAGTGGAGGGGTCTCCTGGGCAGGCGCTGGCCGGCTGGGCTGCCTTCCCGTGGAGGCGTGGGTGGGGTGGGGTCCACACAGGAGGCTGGGTCTGGTCCCGCCTACCCCTGGCCCGGGGGAGACCCGACCCCACCGGCCCATGTGGTCAGTTCTCCTGGCCTGGACAGCCTGATGGCCGCAGGGCTACGTGGACGGCACTTACCGGTCTAGGCTTGGCCAAGCTGGGCACTGGCTCGGGCATGGGGAGGGCGCGGGGCTTGGGGAGGGTCAGGTTGAAGCCCCGGGGCTCCGTGACCTTGGCCTTGGTCTTCTGAGGCAGGTGCTGGCTGGCCAACGCCTCCTGCAGTTGGCGGATGAGCTTCTGGACCTCCGGCTGCCATCTTGGAGCCAAAAGTGGGGGGAGCCGCCTAAGGTTCCTGCCCGGGCAGGGCAACAAGGGGGCTGGGCCCGTGGGCTCCAAAAGACCCCCGGCCCTTGGGGCCTGCCTCCTGGGGGGTGTTGGTGGAACCGGCAGCCCTCCCCACCGAGCGCCCCCAGGAGGCAGACCAGAGGCCCCCACGCCAGCACATGCCTTTCAAAGCCCAGGCACCCTCCGCCCAGGCCACGCTGTCGGCCATTCCGGGGGCGTCCCCAGAGCGCTGTGGTGGGGATGGGTCAGTGGAGCTGCAGGTGTGGCAGTGCAGAGCTCCGCCCTTGCTCCCTGGAGGCCCAGCTCAGGTGGAGTCTTGGGTAGCCTGAGACCAGGTAGGCCCTGCTGCGCCCCCAAGCTCGGGGGCTCCCGGGAGACCCCCAGGTTTGCAGTGGCTCCTGCCAAGCCCTGAGCGCCGGGAGGGAGGGGGCTTGGATGAGCCACCAGCAGTGGGGCCCCAGGACGAGCCTGGGGGGCAGAGGGGCAGGGGCCGCGGTCTCCGGGGTGGTGGGTGGGAGGCAGAGCTCCAGCCTGGGGGTGGGGGGTGCACAGGGCTGTCCACCTGCTCCCCAGTTGCCCGCAGGGAGCTGCCGGCACTGGGGACCCCCAGGAAAGGGGCAGGGCAGGGCCACTCGGTCCCCGGGGCCCAGCCCCCGGAGGCTGTGCCGACCCCCTGACCGCGCCCAGCCTGCATCCAGCCAGCTCTGAGGCTGCCAGAGCCCCTGGTGCGAGGCGGGGCGGCCGCTGGCCTCACCCCGGGGCAGTGCCGGGCGTCGGGGAGGGAGACGTGCCCCGGGAGCAGAGCCGCCACCCCCGCAGGGCCACCCCACCCCTGCGCTCTGGGCCGCGCAGACCCCGGGGGAGAGCCGGAGCCCGCAGGACCCACGGGGCTGGGGGCAGCCGAGGGCTGGGGGCAGCCGCGGCCTGGGGGCACCCGCGTCCTCCCTGCCCGGGGCCCCTGCTCTGCCGGGGCTCCACGGTGAAGGGGCCGGGCGGGGCTCTGCGTGCGAGAAAGGGGACAACGGCGGCTGCTCGCCTGTGGCCGCCCCGGCCCCACCCCCGCCCCGCGGCCGACCCACCTCATCAGCGGGTCGATCCAGCTCTCCTTCACGTGGGACCCGTCGTAGACGAGGCTCCACTCGTCCTTGATCCACGAGCACAGGTTTAACGGGTTGAAGAAGAAGCGGAGGAACTGGGGGGGAGCAGAGGCCTCAGGGGGGCTTGGGGTCAGGGTCCCCTGGTGAAGCCTCTCCTGCCCCGTCCTCCCACCAGGGCGAGTCAGGCAGGGGGGACTTGCTGGGGTCACAGCCGCACTGCGGGTGCGAGCACTGGTGGGAAGAGATCACCCACTGCTCACCCGGAGGGGCGGTGGGAAGGCAGGGGGCCTTCGGGCCAGCCAGCAGGGCCTGCGGGCCCCGGGCGTCCACACCAGGCCCAGCCTGCCGTGTCCTGGAGCTGACCGCATCCAGCAGGGCACGCCCTTGCTGCGGGGGGGTGGGGGGAGCCGGCCTGGGGCACCAGCCCTGCTCTCCAGGCCCCGGGGGCTCCCACTCCCAGTGGGCTGTCGGGGCAGCCAGATGCCCCCTCCTCCTCCTTGCCCCACACGCTCTGCAGTCCACCCTCTGCCCAGGGCAGGGCACGTTACTACCAACATTACAGACAAGAAAGGATTTTAAGAGGATGCTATGGACAATTGTATGCCAAAAAATTAGAAACTGTGGACAAAATGGACAAATTCCTTGAGACAGGCCAACTACCTAATCTGAGAAATAGAATATCTCAGCAGACCCATAACAGGTAAATGATTGGATCAGTAATCCATAAACCTCCCAACAAAGGAAAGTTGAGGACCAGATGGGTTCACGATGCATTCTACCAAACATTTAAGGATTTATGTCGACTCCCTCTCAAACTCTTCTAAAAAGTAGGAGAGGAGGGATTACTTCCTAATCCACTTGATGAGGCAAGCATTACCCTGGTGCCAAAGCCAGATAAAAACACAAGAGAAGAAAATTACAAACCAATTTTCCTTATTTAGATACATGCATGCAAAAATCCCCAACAAAATACTGGCCTACTGAATCCAACAGTCTATTAAAACGATCATATACCTTGATCCAGTGGGAGTTATTCCAGGACACAAGGGTAGTTCAATATAAGAAAATCAATCAATCAATGAAATATGCCACAATTAATAGAATGAAGGGAAAAGCACACTATCATCTCAATTGCTGCATAAAAAGCATTTGACAAAATTCAACATCATTTCTTATGAACACATAAATCATAAGAACACAAAAATCTAGGAATAGAAACTTTCTCAACATGATGATAAAGGGGATTTATAAAAAACCATAGCAGGGAAACGGACTTTGGCCCAGTGGTTAGGGCGTCCGTCTACCATATGGGAGGTCCGCGGTTCAAACCCCGGGCCTCCTTGACCCGTGTGGAGCTGGCCATGCGCAGTGCTGATGCGCGCAAGGAGTGCCGTGCCACGCAAGGGTGTCCCCCGCGTGGGGGAGCCCCACGCGCAAGGAGTGCGCCTGTGAGGAAAGCCGCCCAGCGTGAAAAGAAAGAGCAGCCTGCCCAGGAATGGCGCCGCCCACACTTCCCGTGCCGCTGACGACAACAGAAGCGGACAAAGAAACAAGACGCAGCAAATAGACACCAAGAACAGACAACCGGGGGAGGGGGGGGAATTAAATAAATAAATCTTAAAAAAAAAATAAAAAATAAAAAATAAAAACCATAGCAAATATCACACTCAATGGTGAAAGACTGTCACCACTGTTATTCAGCATTGTACTAGAAGTTCTAGCCTGAGCAATCAGGCAAGAAAAAGAATTAAAAGGCATCCAAACTATACAGAAATTAGTCAAATTATCCCTATTCACAGATGACATGATCCTATATGTAGAAAATCCCTAAAGCTCCATAAGAAAGCTACTAGAACTAATAAATGAATTCAGTAAAGTTGCAGGATACAAGATAAATATGCACCAGTCAGTTTGGTTTCTATACAGCAGTGATGAACAATCTGAAAAGGAAATCAAGAAAATAATTGCATTTATGACAGCATTTAAAAGGAAAAAACCCCACCTTGGAATAAATTTAACCAAGAAGGTAAATGACTTGTACACTGAAAACTACTATAAAACAGTACTGAAAAAAATTAAAGACCTAAATAAATGGAAACATACCCTATGTTCATGGATTGAAAGACTTAATATTGCTAAGATATCAGTTCTGTCTAATGCAATCTACAAAGTCAACACAATTCCTATAAAAATTCTAGCACCTTTTTAATTTTTTTGTTCAACTAGAAAAGCTTAACTTCAAATTCAAATGGAATTGCAAGGGGCCCCAAAGAGCCAAAACAATTTTGAAAAAGAAGAACAAAATTGGAGGACTTTTACTTCCTAATTTCAAAACTTACTCCAAAGCTACAGTAATTAAAATAGTGTGGTACTGACATAAAGACAGAAATATAGACCAATTAGAATAGAATTGAGAGGCCACAGGTAAACCCACACATCTATGGCCAGTTGATTTTTGACAGGAATGTCAAGTCCATTCAAAGGAGAAAGATGGTCTTTTCAACAAATGGTGCTGGGAAGACTGGAAATCCACATGCAAAAAAGAATGTGAACCCCTACTGTCACTATACACAAAAATTGTATCAAAATGCATCAGTGACAGAAAGATAAGAGCTAATAATATAAAACTCTTACAAAGAAACATAAGGAAATATTTTTACAACATTGCAGTAGGGAATGGATTTTTAGATTTTATACCAAAAGCATGAACAACTAAAGAAAAAATAGTATGAACTTCATCAAAATTAAAAACCTTTGTGTATCATAGGACATTATCAAGAACATGTAAACCAATGTATAAAAAGGAAGGAAAGGGAAGCGGACTTGGCCCAATAGATAGGGTGTCCGCCTACCATGTGGGAGGTCTGCGGTTCAAACCCTGGGCCTCCTTGACCCGTGTGGAGCTGGCCCATGAGCAGTGCTGATGCGAGCAAGGAGTGCCATGTCATTCAGGGGAGCCCCACACGCAGGGGAGCCCCACGCGCAAGGAGTGCACCCTGTAAGGAGAGCCGCCCAGCGCGAAAGAAAGTGTAGCCTGCCCAGGAATGGTGCCGCGCACACGGAGAACTGACACAACAAGATGACGCAACAAAAAAAAAGAAACACAGATTCCCATAAGGATAGAAGTGGTCACAGAACACACATTGAATGGACACAGAGAGCAGACAACTGGGGCGGGGAGGGGAGAGAAATAAATTAAAAAAAAGAGAAGGTATTAAAAGACAAATCTGCATGATTTATCTTATGAAATACTTAGAATAAGCAAATTCATAGAGTCAGAAAGTACAATAGTGGCTACTAGGGGTGGGAAGGGGAGATTGGGGAGTTATACTAAATGGGTATTTGGTTTAGGATGAATAAAATAGTCTAAAAATAGATAATGAAAGTTACACAGTATTGTCAATGTACATAATACCAAAGAATTGTTCACTTAAAATGGATGATTTCTATGTTAGGCATATTTTACCACATTTTAAAACAAAACCTGTAAAGGACTTGTACACAGAAAACTACAAAACATTGCTAAAAGAAATCAAAGAAGACCTAAATAAACAGAAAGACATTCTCTGTTCATGGATTGGAAGACTAAATATTAGGATGTCAATTCTACCGAAAGTGATTTACAGATTCAACATGATCCCAATCAAAATTTTAACAGCCTTCTCTGCAGAAGTGGAAAAGCCAATCATGACATTTACAAGGAAGGGTAAGGGGCCCCGAAAAGCCAAAACCATCTTAAGAGAGAACAAAGCTGGATCTTAAAACTTATTACACAGTCAATGTAATCAAAACAGCATGGAGAGAAGCAGATGTGGCTCAAGTGATTGAGCTCCCACCTACATGATAAAGGGCATTTATGAAAAAACCTGGACGATTCCAGGTTAGGTTCCTGGTGCCTCCTAAAGGCAAGACAAGCAAACACAGAGAGCAGACAGCAAATGCAAAGAACAAGGGGGGGTGGGGGGAGATAAATAAAATAAATCTTTCAAAAAAACCCAGCATGTTAATGGCACAAGGACAGACACATAGACAAAAGGAACAGAGAGTTCAAAAATAAACATCTATGGCCAACTGATTTTTAAATTAGACAAGTGGTGAGCTTACAAAACAATCATGCATTTAGTGATATTATTGGGAGGGGCTTTGCAGGCTTGAGGCGGGGCTAGGGTTGGGAGGATGGGTCAGATGGCCCAAGGAATTGGGCGGAGGGTTGGGGGGCAGATGAACATGGGGGATTGTTGGGTATGTGGTTGAAACTATGTTAAGAAAACTCTTTAGAATATATAATAAGGAAGGGTTCCTTGTTTAAGGTGCTTAATGGGGGCATCTGGCACAGGGACAAGCTTCTAGGAAGTTTGGGAGTGCTCATCTTGTCATAGTGTGTTACATCATTTGGTGGAGATCCATACAATTAGTGTGAAGGTGTATCCCCATCCTGGAGAAGCCTGATATTCTCAAACAGAGGGAAGGGTGTCTCTCTAGAGCATTGGTGTCTCCCAACGGATGAGGACAGTCTAGTGTGTCAAGCCCTCAGCACTGTTGCAAGTATCTGTGAATCTGGTCCTTCAAGCAGTGAAGCATGGTTGTCACTGTGGGCCCTGAGGGGAGAGGGAGAGAGGAAGAGAATAGATGGAAGCAAGAGTAACCAGGGGGCAATGGAAATGTTCCACAAGATCATGCAATGATGGATATAGAACATGTTAAATTCCATCAAAAATTTATAGAAGTGTATAGTCTAAAATATAAACCATAACACAAACCAAAATGGAGCCATGGTTGGTAGCTATGTTTTAATATTGGTGTATCAGCTATAGCAAATATAACATGAACATGTAAAAAGATCATTGCTGGGGAAGGGCGAAAAGGTTTGATGTTGGATATATGGGAGTCCCCTATACTGTATATGTGGACTTTACTGTGATCTAAAACTTTTTTGAAGACAAAATTAAAAAAAAAAAGGATGTAGACACTGAAGAAGGAATGAAAGAAATTGCCTTGCCACTGTACAGGGCAATACCTACTACAGTGATGAAAGGCAAAATGTGAAAAACAGTTTTATGATATTTTTCATTTTTTAATACCCCAATTTATTTTTTACTTTATTTCAGTTTTTCTAAATTAGTATGTATTCTATTTCTGATCTTTAAGCCTATCATTACTATTTCATTTTCCTACTAATTGAGTTTGGCAAAATATTAGGCTTCATTTTTGAAGAAATTTTGGATCACAGAGGGGTTTAAATATGGCAGGGGAGGAACACTGGTGTGGGGTGTTATTGATGGGGGACACATGGTTGGGAGAGAGTTCCCCAGGGCATGTATATAGGGTATATAAAAATGTTTGGATATTCATTGGACATTTACATAGTAGGTAGAGTTACAAACGACAACTGAGGGAGTGTTGATTTCCTAGCCAGGGGAGCTCTGTCATATTACCCACTGGAACAGCAACAATCCCCCAAGTGCAAGGGCAAAGACCAGTGAAGAATGGTCCAATGATGAGCCTTTGATACTGATGACTATGCTTAGGAGCCTGTGTGCATGAAATTTCAACTAGGCCTAGAGCTGCAAGTGCTTAAGAGTCACCTCCTGAGAGCCTCCATGTTGCTCAAATGTGGCCACTCTCTAAGCCAAACTCAGCATGTAAATGCATTACGTTCCCCCCAGAGTGAGACATGACTCCCGGGGATGAGCCTCCCTGGTGCTGAGAGATTATTACTGAGCACCAGTTGGTGATGCAACTAGAAAAAGACCTTGAATAAAAGGGGAAATGGTAAAAACAAAAGAGTTTATATGCGTAAGAGACCTCAAAATGAGTTGGGAGGTCATCAGAGAGGTCATGCTTATGCACGTCTCAGCAGGATCTGAGACAGCCAAAGTAGATGCAACCCCAGGTACTGGTGCTCCTGTATGGAGCCACACAGATTCTATGGTCATGGCAATGGCTCTGGAGTTCAGTGCCTTGTCAGTGGGCCCTACTTTGGAATTTGTGTTCCTGAGTGTGATGGAGTTGGACTCAGATGTGACCTTTCTACACATGCCTCTTCTGTCACTTTTACTGAACCTGTGGTAGGCGTTGGTGTATACTCAGGTGACTTGAATCTCTGGACTGGCCATGTGCCAGCTGGGCTCTGAGCCTTAGCAGAGTTGCGACACCTACTCTCTTGTTTGTTGGACTTACCCAGGTCAGCTAACAGGGAGGTGAAGATGGTCAATCACCACACCAGGGAGCTGAGAGTACCTATAACTGCAAGCAGGAGAATCTCATCCATCAGCCATGGGGGATCTAAGCCCCCTCTTGATTTAGAGGTGGAGTGGACATAACCATTGCAAGGCCCACAGGAGGAGGAATAAAATATGGATTTGAGTGGCCTTACTGGTATTCTCTTAGAGAACTATTGTGCCTCTAGCAATGAAAGAAATTTTATCATTGATGTGGAGACAGTGGCTATGGTAGCTGCTGAGGGCAGGGAGAGGGAAGAAGAGATGTGATGTGGGGGCATTTTGGGGACTTGGAAGTGTCCCAAATGATATTGTAGGGATAGATGCTGGACATTATATATCCTGCCATAACCCACTGAATGGACTGGAGGAGAGTGTAAACTGTAATGTAAACTATAATCCATATGGTGCAGCAGTGCTCCAAGATGTAGTCACCAAATGCTATGAATGCACCACAATGATGAAGGAGGTTGATGATGTGGGAGAAGTGGGGGGTTGGGGTGTGGGGTATATGGTAACCCCTTATATTTTTTAATGTAACACTTTTTATGATCTATGTATCTTTAAAAAAAGAGAGACAATTTAAAAAATTAAATAAATAACAAACAATCAAAACAAAACAATCACGCATAATATGCAGAATTCCCATACAACACCCCTCCACTAACAGCTTGCAATGTTGTGGAACATTTGTTGCAGACTATGACAGAACGTCATCAGATTATTACTTATAACTGTGGTCCTTAGTGTACATTTGGTATATTTTTTCCATACACCCCCTATTATTAAGACCATATACTAATTAGCATTGTACACTTAAGATAGTTCTTGAGCGAATGCTCTCATATTTGCACTGTTAACCACAGTCCATCTCCCACCACATGGTTCACTGTGTTATACAGCCCCATGCCTTGTACATTCTATCCAAAGTGTACACTCAGTGGCTCTCACTTTCATCACAGAGTTGTGCAATCATTGCCTTGGTAAATTTTATAACACTTTCCTTAGTCCCATAAAAAAATCCCATACCCTATATTGTCCCTTAGCATGGATATAGGGCCTTCTTTGATGTTGATGGAAGAATATCACAATATTGCTGTTAACTATAGTCCGTAAGTTATATTAATTGTATTTTTCCCATGTATCGCCGTATTCTTACTTTATAATAATGATATACATTTGTTCTAGTTTGTGGAAGAGCATTCTTGTATTTGTACTATTAACCACAATCCCATCCACCACCAAGTTCACTCTTCTACACAGTCCCTAGATTATCCCCTAGCTTTCTGTCAATTGACATTTATGTCCTTAGCCACCCCCTTCAGCCATAATCACATTTATAAGCCAGCTGTGTTATACTCACTATGTGTTACCATCAGCTCTGTCCATTTCCACACTTTAACCATCAGTCTAATTAAAAATGCTGCATACAGTAAGCATCAGTATCCCCTCTCAGTCCTCATCCTATTTCCTAATAACTTAAACTCTAGGTTTTAATGCCATGTATTTGTTCTTATTTAATTAGCACTAATGAGATCATACATTATGTGTCCTTTTGTGTCTGGCTTATTTCACTCAGCATGTCTTCAAGGTTATCCATGTTATCATATATGTCTCAATTTCATTTCTTCTTACAGCAGCATAACATTCCATTGTATGTATACACCACATTTTGTTTAATCCATTCATTGGTTGACGGGCATTTGGGTTGTTTCCTTCTTTTGGCAGTTGTTGCTATGAACATCAGTGGGCAAATCTGCTTTTCTGTTCACGTCCCTGCTTTCAGGGGCCCTGGATATATTCCTAGCAGAGGGATTGCTGGATCATACGGCAGTTCTGTGTTTAGCTCCTTGAGAAACCATATGGCGAACTGATTTTTGACACGCCTGCCAAGTCCACTCATCGAAAAAGAGTCGTTTCTTCAACAAATGGTGCTGGGAAAGCTGGATCTCCATATGCAAAAGAATGAGGGTGGACCCCACCTCATGCCATATACAAAAATTAACTAAAAATCTATAAAAGACCTAAAGATGAGAGCCCAGAATAAAAACTCCTAGAAGAAAGCATAAGGAAGCGTATTCAGGACCTTGTGTGGAGCAATGGTTTCTTAAACTTTACGCAAAAGCATAAGCAACAAAATTAGATAAATGGGACCTCATCAAAATTTAAAACTCACATCTCCAGGGGCTTTATCATGACGGTAAAACAACAACCTACACACTCAGAGAAAATGTTTGGAAACCATATATCTGGTAAGAGTTTAATATCTGGAATTTTTTTAAAAAATCCTTCAACTCAACAGCAAAAAGACAAACAGTCCAATCAAAAAAAGGGCAGAAGACTTGAATAGACATTTTGCCAAAGATGATGTAAAATGGCCAATAAGCATAAGAAAGAGATGCTCAACATCACTAGATATAAGGCAATTAAAACCACAATGGGGAAGCAGATTTGGCTTAACTGATAGAGTGTCCTCCTACCACATGGGAGGTCCAGGGTTCAAATCCAAGGCCTCCTGACCTGTGTGGAGCTGGCCCACATGTGGTGCTGATGTGTGCATGGAGTGCTGTACCACGCAGGGGTGTCCCCTGTGTAGGGGAGCCCCATGCACAAGGAGTGCACCCCGCATGGAGAGCGACCCCAAGAGAAAAAAAAAAGCACAGCCTGCCCAGGAGTGGCGCCACACACAGAAAGCTGACGCAGCAAGATGACGCAACAAAAAGAAACACAGATTCCTGGTGCCACTGACAAGAATGCAAGCGGACACAGAAGAACACACAGCAAATGGACACAGAGAGCAGACAATGAGGGGGGAAGAAGGGGAGAGAAATAAATTAAAAAAATAAATCTTCAAAAAAAAAAAAAGAAAAAAGGAAAAAAACCCACAATGACCATAGAATGGCTACTGTTTTTTAAAAAAATTTATTTATTTCCCTCCCCCCTTCCTCTGCCCTATTTTTGCTGTCTGTGTCTATTCACTGTGTGATCTTCTGTATCTATTTCTCTTTGTGTCTTCTCTTCTCATCTTTCTCCTCTGGGATTCACTGGGATTTGATCCTGGGGACCTCTGAGGCTGCCTATCACCTGCGCCACCTCAGTTCCTGGTCTCTGCTGTGCTTCGCCTTGACTCTCCCCTTGTCTCTCTTGGGTTGTGTCATCATCTTGCTGCGTGACTCACTTGCGTGGGCGCTGGCTCACTGCATGGGCACTCGGCTTGCTGCATGGGCACTTGGTTTGCCATGTGGGCGCTCGGCTTGCCGTGTGGGCACTGGCTTGCAGCACGGGCACTCACACAGGCATTCAGCTCACTATGCGGGCACTCATGTGGGCACCTGGCTCTCCATGTGGGCACTGGGCTGCCACGCCAGGAGGCCCCAGGGATCAGACCCGGGTCCTCCCATACGGTAGGCGGAGGCCTTATCACTTGAGCCACATCCACTTCCCAGAATGGCTACTATTAAAAAATGGAAAATTACAAGTTCTGGAGAGGATGAGGGGAAACAGGAGCACTCGTGTGTCGCTGGTGGGGATGTAAAACGGAGCCGCCACTGTGGAAGTCAGTTTGGAGTTCCTTGGAAAGTATAGAATTATCACAGGACTTGGCAATCCCACTTCCAGGTATATATCCAGAAGAACTGAAAGCAGGACGCAAACAGATATTTGCACATCGACATTCATAGCGACATTACTCACAATTGCCAAAAGATGGAAGGAAACCACATGTCCGTCAACCAATAAATGGATAAACAAAATACGTTACATACATAAGATGGGATATTATCCAGCATTAAAAAGGAATGAAGGTGGAGAGTGGGTTTAGCTCAGTGGTTGACTGTCTGCTTCCCAAGGACGAGGTGCCAGGTTCGATCCCTGGGAGCTCCTAAAAAAAAAAAAAAGGAATGGAGTTCTGATTCGTGAGACAACATGGGAACCCTGCAGACCTCGTGTTGAGTGAAACAAGCCAGGCACAAAAGGACAATGTTGTGTGATCTCACTGGTAGGAAACAATTAGAAGAAGAGAACTCCTGGAGTCAGAATCTGGAATCTAGGTCACCAGGGAGCGGAGTGTGGGCAGGGCACAGGGCGCTGGGGCTTAACAGGCTCGGAACTTGTATTTGGAGGATGGAAGCGTTGTGGTAATGGCTGGGGGTGATGGCAGCACAGCACCAGGAAGGTAATTAACAGCACTGACTCATATGTTTGAATGTGGTTAAAAAGGGAAATTTTAGGTCACATACATGGCAGTAGAATAAATTTTAAAAATATGGAACTACACAACACAGTGAACCCTATGCTAAACCATGGACTATATTAGAAGTACAATTATAAAAATGTGCTTCCCTCCACTCAACAAATGCAGCACGCCAGCGCAGGGAGTAATTCCTAGGGTGGCTGTGGGAATCCTGTATTCCATGCATGCTTGTTCTGTAAACCCGCAACTACTTTAATTAACAAAAAAAGACATCCGTGTAATAAACTATTTCCCTACTGTTAAAAAAAGCAAATGATGCATTAAAAATAAAACAGAAAAGAAGACACAGGCCGCACTGCGCCTCTCCCCTGAGCCCGGGCACCTGGGAGGCTGAAGACGCCTTCTCGGGGGTCACGGAGGGGCAGCAGGGGCGTCCGCAGCCCGGGAGCTGACCTCTGCACAGCTGGAAGGACGTGGCCGAGGCCCAGGGAAGCAGCCCTGAGACCCTTGCCCAGGGGGCAGCCAAGACGGGGCCCCTGGGGTGGGCTGCTGGGGGAGGGGGCCCCTGGTAGTTGCCATGGCAGCTGCAGGAGAGCTCAGCGGGGGCTGCGCGAGGGGGCAGCAGGTGGGCATGAGCCGCGGCTTCCAGGGGGCACCAGGCAGAGCCGCTGGTCGCAGCTGTGTCCCCCTCCACTGCAGCCGCCTCCACCCTGCGGCCGCGGCCCCCCTGCCTCCCTCCAGAAGCTCAGCCCCTTGGGCTGCCACGCCTGGCGCCTGGCCTCCCTCCCCTGCCCCCGCCCCAGCGCTACCCCCCACACTGGGTACCCAGGCGTCCACTCCCCTCCACCCGGCGGCCCTTATTGTCACATCCCAGCGGCTCTTCCTGGTATCCCACTTGGCTGTGCCCAGGTGGGGAGAGGGCTCCTGTCCCACCCCATTTTGGGCCCCCCAGGGACGCAGCCGCATCCCACAACGGACAGGGCTCTCCGAGCGCTGCTGTGCTTCTTCGGGGGGGTGTGGCAGCAGCGTCACCAGGGAACATGCTGGAAAGGGGTGGGGATGGGAATGAGCCCCATGGGCGGGCAGAGTGTCCCCTCCAGGGGCACCCCCGTGTGGGCTGGCCCCGGCCTCTGGGCTCGGCCATGCGGAGTGGGGGGTGGCTTGCATCGCACGAGGGAAGGCCCCGCTCGGCCAGCACCCTGTCCTGCAGCTTCCTGGGTCCGCTGGGGTCTACGGAGTGGAGATCTCCCTGTGCAGGCCCAGTGTGCCCGAGTGCAGGCCCCTGGGCACCGACTGTCCTGGCTGCAGTGGACCTGCACAGGGCCACATGTCAGGGACCTGCTGACCCCTCCAGGATCCAATGGCTGACGGGGCCATTGTTGCCCCAGGTGCAGACCAACACGTGGAGCTGCAGTTGAGCTACCACCAAGGACCTCAGGACTCACAGCAGGTGCTGGTCCCTCTGGGTGGGGCCTTGGGCTCAGGGCCCTCAGAGCAGGGGTTGCCTCTGGGCGGGGCCCTATGGGGTCCAGGAAGCCTTGGGCCAGTCTCAATGCATCTCTCAGAAAATGCTGTTCTTTTTTTTCCCATAAAAAGGAAGCCTTTGCCTAAGATAACTGTACAAATATTTACCATGAATTTCTTAGACACATACATAGATTAAAAAAGTCATTTGTTGTGGCCACTCTCTAAGCCAAACTCAGCATGTAAATGCATTACTTTCCCGCCAGAGTGGGACATGACTCTCAGGGATGAACCTCCCTGGTGCTGAAGGATTACTACCAATTACTAGCTGGTGATGCAACTAAAAAGAGACCTTGAATAAAAGGGTAAACTCAGACCAGCAGAATATCTCAGTCTATATGTAGGATCATGTGTTAAAATCTGCTGTTTGGCCTTGAATAAAAGGGGGAAATGGCAAAGACAAATGAGTTTATATGGCTAAGAGGCTTCAAAAAATAGTCGGGAGGTCATCAGGGGGTTATGCTTATGCACGCCTCAGCAGGACCCCAGAAAAAGCCGAAGTAGATACAACCCTAGGTGCTCGTTCTCCTGAAGGCTACAGAGACCCACAGGGCATATGGTCATGGCAGATGGATTTGGAGTTCTGTGCCATGTCAGGGGGCCCTACTTTGGAATTTGTGCTCCTGAGTGTGATGGAGCTAGACTCAGGTGTGACACAGGCCTCTTCTGTCACTTTTACTGAACCTGTGGGTGGCGCTAGGGATGGTATATACTCAGGGGACTTGAATTTCTGGACTGGCCATGTGCCAGCTGGGCCCTGAGCCTCAGCAGAGTTGCAGCTCCTACTCTCCAGTTCGTTGGACTTACCCAGGTCAGCTAACAGGGAGGTGAAGATGGTCAACCACCACACCAGGAAATCAAGAGTGCCTACAACTGTAAGCAAAGGAATTGCATCCATCATCCACGTGGAATCTAAGCTCCCTCTTGATCTAGAGGTGGAGAGGACATCACCATCCCAGGGTCCACAGAATAGAGGAATAAAATATGGACTAGAGTGGACTTACTAGTATTCTACTACAAAAATATTGTGACTAGTAATAGAAGAAATTGTAGCATTGAGGTGGAGAAAGTGGCCACAGTAGTTGCTGAGGGCAGGAGAGGGAAAAAGAGATGTGATGTGGGGGCATTTTTTGGACTTGGAGTTGTCCTAAATGATGTTGCAGGGTCAGACACTGGACTTTATATATCCTGCCATAACCCACTGAATGTACTGGGGGAGAGTGTGAACTACAGAGTAAACTATTATCCATGCGGTGCAGCAGTGCTCCAAAATGTGTTCACTGAGTGTGATGAGTGTGCCACAATGATGGGGGAGGTTGTTGGTGTGGGAGGAGTGGGGTGGGGAGGTGGGGGGTATATGGGAACCTCTTAGGTTTTTAATGTAACATTTTTTGAGATGTATGTATCTTCAAAAAAATACAATTTACAAAAATGATGGGGGTGGGGGAGTGGGGAGTGGGTTATATGGGAACCTCTTATGTTTTTTAATGTAATGTTCTTTGTGATCTATTAACTTTAATAACAAAAAGTGTTAAAAAAAAAAAGTAATTTCTTAGAGGTTCCTCCTCACTAGGTTTGCAATAATTCACAAGCTGTGACTCAGTTCCCCTGATATATGTTGAGGAAAGACAAGCCCCCTCATAAGCCTATGTGTCTGAAAGCAGGGCACCTCCCCAAAAGTTGAACAAAGAAACCACGTGGAGACGGGAGTACAGGGAGAGGGAGACCTTCACTCCCTGCAGATCAAAGCAACACCTGCTCCTCCAGCGTTCCAGGACACCTAACCCCCCACCACGCCCAGCCATACGAGGGGAAACCTTTGCCTCTTGGGCTCCCCACTGGCCCCCGCACCTCACTCGGATCCCCGGCCCTCCCACCGACTATCATCTCCCCGCCTAGGAAAGTACGGAATAAATTCAAATCCCCCTTCCAGGCGTGGGCTGAGGTCTCTCTTCAGACCCGCTCCGTCGAGAGAGCGTGCCCGGAAGCTCTGCTGCAATCGGCCCCCACGTCCCAGTGGGCACCCCCTTTTCCCCAACATCGCTGAAGGACAAAACGTTGGCCTCAGTCAGCGTTGTTCTTCATCCCCCTGCCAGGCGGCCGAGGCGCTGGGAGAGCCGGGCCCAGGCTGGCTGGGCTGAGCCCTGGCGGGCGTTGCAGCTGCAGGATCCCCCTTCTGTGTGTGCTGGGGGGCGGGGATGCTCCCCCACCCTGGACCGCTATTGCTCTCCCGGAGAGGGGCCCCTGCCTTCCAAGCCGAGTAAGGTGCAGCAAGCCGGTCGTAGCAGCCTGCACGACTCGCTGTGTGACATTAGGCAAGCTGTTGAACCTCTCTGTGCCTCACTTCCCTCCAAAGAGTAGGGACAGCTCAGCAAGTCCTCGTGAGGGTGAAGGAACAGTAGGGGCCCAGCCAAGGCGCGGGGGGGCAGGGGGGAGCAGGGGGCCGGGTTTGTACCCTGCCGTGTCACAGGGCTGCCGGCATGCGGGGCCTGCTCCGGAGCGGGGGACACCGGACAGGGCCTGGGGGCTGCTCGTGGGTCAGGAGGGCAGTGGTCAGCGGCCTTGTCACTGGACTCGGCAGGCCACCCCTGCCGAAGGGAACGGGTGGAGCGGAGCGCGTCTGCAGCGCCCCAGGCCCCGGGCCCCGCCGTCCTCCTGAGGGTGGGCCCGGGAGGGGACGGGAGGCCGAGCGCCCCCTGTGCCTCGCCCCGCGGTGGGGGCCCGGGCTCACCTTGAGCATCTTGTCCAGCGGCTGGGAGGCGACGACCTCGCAGAAGAGCGGGAAGCCGAGCTCCTCCAGCTGGAAGGTGGCCAGGTAGCAGACCACTGCGGAGGAGGGCGGCCGTGAGGGCGTGGGCGCGGGCGCGGGGAGCGGGGCGCGGGGCGCGGGGCGCCTACCCTGGAAGAGGCCGCGGTCGGCGCCCCGGCAGAGCCGCCCGTCGCGCGCGTAGAAGGCGTCCACCACCACCTCCAGCAGCCGCCGGTGCTCCAGGCACCCGGCCAGGACCTCCAGGACGCATGCCCGCCGCGGGGGGCTCAGGCTCTGCAAGAAGGGGGTGACAGGGAGGCCGCGCGGGGACCTCCCCCCACCCAGGGTGGTCCGCAGGCACTGGGCCCTGGTGGCCGGGCCGGGGGTGTCGCGCGGAGCCAAGGAAGACCGGGGCAAGCGGGCCGGGAGGACGAGGGGGGGGGGGGCGCCCGGCGGGGGGGCGGGGGCGGGGGGCGGCTCCCCCCACCCCGGGGACGTTGTGGGGTTCGGACCCTGGCATGGCGCGTGTTACCCCGGAAAGCGTCGGAGGAGAGAAGAGCGGCACCACAAAGCAGCGGCGGGGGCTGACGGCCGGGGGCGGGGGTCTCCTAGACAGTGGCCGGAGCGCAGCTTAAGCGCCTTTTAATCCAGGAGTCACCCCTCCAGGAACCCAAAGGAATCATCCAAGCACCCGGCAATGTGGCAAGACCCACGCATGAGTGAGGCAGGGCGACGCGTGCCCGCGTGAAGTGGGAGCAGCTGAACGCGCAGTGGGGGGACGGGCGGACGGAGGACCTCGGCGTCGCGGGGGTCTGTGCGCCCTTAAAACGAGCATTCTGGAAAGCCCAAGAGCTGACTAAACAGTCAACAATGTGAAAGAGAAGTGTAGACCAGGGACCCCGGGCGGGGGTGTAGACCAGGGACCCCAGGGCGGGGGTGTAGACCAGGGACCCCAGGGCGGGGGTGTAGATCAGGGACCCCAGGGCGGGGGTGTAGATCAGGGACCGCAGGGCGGGGGTGTAGACCAGGGACCCCAGGGCGGGGGTGTAGACCAGGGACCCCAGGGCGGGGGTGTAGACCAGGGACCCCGGGCGGGGGTGTAGACCAGGGACCCCAGGGCGGGGGTGTAGATCAGGGACCGCAGGGCGGGGGTGTAGACCAGACACCTGAGGGGTCTAAAGTGTAGCCCAAGAACCTGAGGACGAGGGTGTAGACCAAGGATCTGAGGGCAGGCGTGTGTGTAAACCAGGGAGCCGAGGGATCTAAAGTGTAGACAGGGACCTAAGGCGGGTGTAGACAGGGCGCAGAGGGAGGCCGCCTGGGCCTGCGGGTGCTGGCGGGGGACACCCTGCCCTCCGTCCCCTGCCCGCCGCTCCCCCCCCCCCCGGCTGCCGCCGGCTTGTCCTAGTAAACCCGCCCCTGAGCTCCCCCAGCCGCCCCCCCACAAGCGCGGGCGTCCCACCCCCTCGTAAGGCCGTGCGCGTGGGGACCCCCGCCAGCAGCCGTCGAGGCCTTTCCTTTGCTGACCTGGTAAGTAAATATCTGCAGCCCCTCGTTTTAGTCAGAAATTTTTTTAAAGGGTTTTTGTTGTTTTTTTTTTTAAAGGGTTTTTTTCCCTTAAGATTTCTTTCTTTCTTTAATTCCCCCCCGCCTCCCCCAGTTGTCTGTTCTCTGTGTCCATTTGCTGCGTCTTGTTTCTTTGTCCGCTTCTGTTGTCGTCAGCGGCACGGGAAGTGTGGGCGGCGCCATTCCTGGGCAGGCTGCACTTTCTTTCGCGCTGGGCGGCTCTCCTTACGGGGCGCACTCCTTGTGCGTGGGGCTCCCCTACGCGGGGGACACCCCTGCGTGGCACGGCACTCCTTGCGCGCATCAGCACTGCGCATGGGCCAGCTCCACACGGGTCAAGGAGGCCCAGGGTTTGAACCGTGGACCTCCCATGTGGTAGATGGACGCCCTAACCACTGGGCCAAGTCCGTTCCCCTATTCTGAATTTTTTATCGGCAGGGAAACCGTCATATTTCCTGGACACGCACGTTCTCCTTTTCGCTGGCGGCGCCTTCCTTTGCTGCTCCTGCCTGCTCCTTTTGTGTTACCCTGTCGACAGGGTCGCTGGCGCGTTGGTGTCGCGGGTTCATAACCCGCCTTCTAATTTCGTGTGAAATGTTTTCTCGGCCTAGACGGCACAGAGAGGGCTGGCGCTTTCTGAGGCCGAACTGCTGATCTCGTCCGCTGTGGCCTCTTTGCTGTTCCGGTGCTGGGGACATGACGGCGCGACGTCACCCGGGGGGTCTGGGGTCCCCGCGACCCCATGGAGCCCCGGCCTCCGTTTTGTAAGCCAGCACATCCTGGGTGTCGCTTTGGAAAGGGCCGCAGCTGCTCCCCTCTCACACTGCCCGGGCCCCGGGGTCCAGGGCCGCGCTCGGGGCCACCCCGCGGCCCAGCCGGAGCTCCCACGCCAGGCCCACGCCAGCCAAACGGCATGCGCGGCTCCCCGCAGCTCCCGCAGCGCCCGCCGGCCCGGGAAACCCGGTTTCAGTCCAGCCCGTCCGCTCCGGCCGGCCGGCGTCCTCACCGCGGTGCAGTGGCTGCTACCACTGCGCGGGGCCTGCTGGGAGACGGGGCCTCGTGCCAGCCGTCGCGCCTTCCCTCGCTGCCTTCCACGGGCCCCGCGGGCGCTGGCCCCGGGTCTCCGGCCGGCCTCCCGCCCCACGGCTCACTGCGGCCACAGGCCAGCGCCCGGGCCGCGGGGGTGCAGCCTGCACAGGCCCCTCTGCCAGTGGCGCCTCCTCGGCAGGGCCAGTGGCTCAATGCTCACGGCCTGTCGGGGACCCCAAGCTGCCCCCTGGGCCCCCGGCCCACTGGCCCCGAGCTGCGGGGGGTGTGGGGGTCCTGGAAGCGTGGGGACGGGGGAGGAGCTCCCTCACGGTGGTGGCCTAAGGGACATCACCCGCAAGCGGCATAAGCGACCAGGGGGGACCGTGTGCAGAAGGGAACGTGCACCTGCTCCCAGCGTGGCTGGTGGAGGGGTGCGCCCCGTGGGGGCTGCGCGGGCCCCACCAGGCCCCCCCCAGGGAACCCCGGCTTCTGCGGCCCGGCCGGGCATTTGCCAGGGGCTTGCCCTCTCACTGGAGCTCGTCCTCCTGGGGTCGGCCTGCTCTGGCCGCCCCTGCAGCGCCCGTTCAGCCTGCCGCCCCCTCCCCCTCCCCCTCCTTCCCCCTCCGCCCCCTCTCTCCCTGCAGTCCCTGCCTCCCACCCTCCCTCTGTCCCGGCCTCTCTTCCATGAGGGTGTGGGAGGTGCCCACAGCCTGTTTTTCTAGAACTCTGGACCCTGCCGGCAGCCCGTTTTTCTAGAATGCTGACTCTTGCCTGCAGCCTGTTTTTCTAGAATGCTGGCCCAAGCTTCTCCCAGAGACTGGTTTCTCGAGGGACCTCAGCTTCCCACGGGCACAGGGTCACAGAGGAAATGTCTCTCTCAACAGCCAGTGCAACCTTTCTGATCAACAGACCAAAATCTGCGCTACGAGCACTGCTCCCAGCCATGTGCTGGCTGTGCACAGGTGTCACCTGGGGACCTGGGGCCGTGCAAGTGCCATGGGGGGAGGGGGGGCAGATGTAAATGTGGAGTGGAAAGCCACACCCCTGCCCCAAAGCCACAAATCCTGGGGGCCAAGCGGGTCCCAGCCTCCGTCCCCTCCACCTGGTCCCGGGGCCCAGCCTTTCTGCAGGACTCTGGGAGCGGCGGAGCCCCACTCCAGCCTGGCGCCGCCGGCCCTCCCTGTGGGCTGTTTTCTGGACACTTCCGGCTCACGGGGCGGTCTTGGCGGTCACCTGGGCCTGCTACGGCGTCCCGGACGGCCGGAGGGCCCCCACCAGCACGGCTTCCTGGAGAAAGGCCGCAAGGGCCGTGCACGTCTCACATCTCTGCAGCGGCCAGGGCACCGTGCAAGGGTGCCAGCCCAGCGAGCCGGCCACCCTGCCACGGCCGGAGCCCACGGGGGTGGCCGCTGGCCGGCAGAGCCGGGTGACAGGCTCACCGAGTGACAGGCTTACTGAGTGCCGGGGTGCGGTCACCGATAACCGGCAGTGCTGAAAAAAATCCAAACTTTTTGCTGCAACAAACCCAATTGTCTGCAGTGATTGCTACTGAGAAACAGGGACATCAACGTCTCAAGGTTTTGCTTGAGGAAGCCCCGTGAGCAGCTGGGGAAGGGTTCCAGCTGGAAGTCCTGGGGGGCACGCAGCATGTTCCAGAAACGAGAGGCGGCCCGGGTGGGAGGGAGAACAGGGCCTGCACCCTGGGTGAGCCCGGCGGCTCAGGTTTCAGCACATTCTCTCTGGCAACGGGCTGGAGAGTGGCCCATGGAGGGGAAAGAGCTGGAGTGGAGCAAAACTGCAGGAGGAGCTGGCGGGAGCAAGGGGGAGCCTACGGGGAGCGAGGGGGGCCCACGGCGAGGTGGCCCGTGAGGGTGGGACGGGAGGCTCACCACCTCCCTGCAAATGCGAGTTTGCCTGTAGACTCGTGAGCTGGGGCTGGGGGAGGGCAGGGCCGGAGGGGGTGTCGTGGAAGCTGTCAGCAGGAGAGGGGGCGAGGGAGCGGGGGGAGTGGGCGTCCCGGCGGGGCAGGGGGCAGCGGGCATCCCGGCGGGTAGGGGGGCAGGCGGAGGGCAGCCTGGCTGCGGTCACCAGGGAGCCCAGCGAGGTGTCTTCAGGGCTTGGGAGGTGGGCGGGACCAGAGGGGCTGGGCCACCAGCAGGTCAGGGGGGCCTTGGCGAGGGCTGCCCCAGCCGGCCGGCCCCACAGGAGGGGCCCACCCGGGGGCCTGGACTCAGCAGAGGCCGGGGGCTCCTGAGCCGGTGCAGCGGGGGTGGACGTGGCCCCCATGCCCCGCGCTGGGCCCCGGCGGTGGGCGCGGCTGTGGGAGCATCGGGCCCGGGGTGGCGCTGGAGGCCGCTGGACCTTGCGGGGGCCGTGGGAGGGACCGGCACCCCCAGGCCTCAGGCGGGCCCCTCCAGTCGGGGCTGCTGCCCGGCCCTGTGCTTGCGGGGGGCGCGGTCAGGCCCGCGGTGGTGACGGTCGCCGGAGCCTCGCTCCCTGGAAAGCTGGCGCAATCCCGCCCGGGTCTGGGGCCCGCCGCCTGCCAGGCCCTCTGTGCCCGCGTCAAGGGCTGGGGGTCCTGAGAAGCAGCGGCAGGGCCCACCCGCGGGCCGGGGCGTGGGAGCAGCTGGGGGCCCTGGACGCTCGCTCTCGGCCGGCCCTGCCCGTCTCCCGCCCGGGGCCCGCGGAAGTGCCTGGCGCCACGGAGGGGCGGGGGCGGCCCTGCCCTGTCCCCAGGGCTGCCCGTGGCCCGGCCAGTGCCGCCCTCAGGGCCCGCGGCCCCACGGCTCCCCGGCGAGGCGGCACCCGTGTGCCCCCGCCAGCAGGGCCTGGGCCTTTGGGAGGCGGCCGCCCTCTGGTGCGTGTGCAGCAGACGAGGCTGCTTGGCCACCACGTGTGGTGTGGCCACACCCCGGCCCAGCAGGGCGACCCTGGACGAGCCAGGGGCGGGGGCTGCCGGCGGGCCCTGCTCCTGCGGGGAGGGGCGCGGCTCCTGGGAGAGGGGCGTGCTGACGGGGCGTGGCACGCTCCTACCTGAAGGGTGGCTGACGCTGCCTCCAGGAACTGCTCGGGGCTGTCCTTCTCCGGCCGGAATTTGTTGAGCTGTGCGCTGGCGGCTTCCAGGCACTTCCTGTCGTAGGCCATCTCCACGGGGGTCCTAAAAGCCAAGGGCCACAAGGTCGGGCTGCGCAGCGGCGCCTGCCAGGCCACGCCCGCGGGTGGTTGGCTCGGCCGGTGGCACCAGTGGCCGCGGCCCGTCGCCCACACTGGCGGGGAGAGCCCCGGTCAGCCGTGGGCCCTGGGGGACGAGGGGGCATGCCGGCTCCAGGCACCGCCAGGCCGGCGTCCTGGGCTGGGTCCCACGGGCCTCTGCTGCTCCAGGGCCCCGCCCGGTGACCCCAGGCCCCAGCTGTCCCCGTGCCCCGGCCCTGCAGCTGACGGCACCCTGTGCCCCAGCCCTGCCCAGCACCGCGGGGGGCTGGGCCGCCGGCCACACCCCTTCATAGGCGGAGGAGCGGAGCCCAGAGCAGGGCGCAGCCGAGTAGCCGCCAGGCCTGGGACGGGGACCGAGCGTCCCCAGGCCCACCGGCCAAGGGCACCGGCTGTGACGACAAGAGGGGCCACCAGACGGCCCTTGGGGGACCTCGAGCCGCTGCGGCGGGCACACCTGGGCTGCAGCTGGGCGTCCCGGCCCCTCGTCCCACCCTGACTGGGCAGCAAAGCCGGGGGTGGCCCCCACCCACCCCCTCCAGCCCCCCAGGGAGCTGGGGCAGCCAACGAGGGCGGCCCGCAGACACAGACCTCCCGGCTCCGGGGAAAACAGGCACGATGACCAAGAAAATCTCACGTGCCGCATGGGAGGGTCCCCGCGGGGCGGCCAGTCGTGGCCAGTCGTGGCCAGTTGCTGCCCAGCCCTCCGTGCCGAGGCCACCAAGCCCTGTCGGACAATTTAGAGACGCTTCCAGCCCACATGTGGAAACAAAGCAACCCCCAAGAGAGGAACCCGAGGAAACAGCCGAGCGCGAAGCAGGAGAGCGCTGGAAGCCACCGGCCGCCGAGGGGCACGGAGGACGAGAGCGAGGTCCTGGGAGCTAAAACGTGCTGGCAGAACTGAAGATAAAGACAGGAGGCGCAGCAGACACAGTGGGGAAATCCCCGAAAGCAGAAGATGAAGCCAGAGAAACCGGGGGGAAAGAACTAAGAAAATTAGGGAATCATCCAATTTCCAGTAACAGGAGTTCCAGAGAGACAGAAGAGAGAAAAGAGGGATGAGAATTAGCAAAGAAATAACACAAAAGACGATCAGGAGCTGAAAGGCGCCCAAGCGGAGGGGGCACATCTCGTGGGGGAGTCCAGGGAGGAATGTGGCAGGGCCGGGCAGTTGGCAGGGCCAAGGCGAGGTGGCAGGGCCGGGCAGGTGGCAGGGCCGGGGTGAGGTGGCAGGGCCGAGGCGAGGTGGCAGGGCCGGGCAGGTGGCAGGGCCGGGGTGAGGTGGCAGGGCCGAGGGGAGGTGGCAGGGCCGAGGCGAGGTGGCAGGGCCGAGGTGAGGTGACAGGGCCGTGCAGGTGGCAGGGCCGAGGCGAGGTGGCAGGGCCGTGCAGGTGGCAGGGCCGGGCAGGTGGCAGGGCCAGGCAGGTGGCAGGGCCGAGGTGAGGTGACAGGGCCGTGCAGGTGGCAGGGCCGAGGCGAGGTGGCAGGGCCGTGCAGGTGGCAGGGCCGGGCAGGTGGCAGGGCCAGGCAGGTGGCAGGGCCGAGGCGAGGTGGCAGGGCTGGGGTGAGATGGCAGGGCCGGGCAGGTGGCAGGGCCGAGGTGAGGTGGCAGGGCCGGGGTGAGGTGGCAGGGCCGGGCAGGTGGCAGGGCCGAGGCGAGGTGGCTGCACCTCCGGGCACCGGCCCCCAGGGGCTGAGGCCGCCTCGGGGCGTCCGTGCAGGGCTGCGCCTGGCCAGCACTGGCACCGAGGCCTGCGGCGCCTCGCCTCTCCTGGAGCGCAGAGCTCTGGCCAAAGAGGCCCGGGCACCGGTCCGGCGAGTGTGTCCACGGCTGAGGACCGCGAGGGTGACGGCCGGAGGTGCCGCTTCCGCAGAAGCCCCTGCTGCCCGGCGTGCGTGGCCTGCGACCGAGGGGCCGCCCGGCGTGTCTGGAGAGCAGCTGGGTGGCCGCGCTGTGGACGCCCGGGGGCCAGCGGCCGCGAGGGCGGCAGGACAGGCCGGAGGGGCTCACCAGGCCCGAGGACGCTGCTCTGGGGGCACCAGGCCACGGGCCCGGCTGCCGGGGGCCCTGGATGCCGCGAGCCTCGACGGCGGGATGACGGCTGGGGCAGGCTCTGAGGCCAGGCTCGGCCCGGACCAGACAAGGGAGGTGGCGGGGGGCTCCCTCAGAGCTCCGGGCGGCCTCCAGGGCCCTTCCGCGGAGCCGCACCCCCCCCCCCCCCTCTCCCGCCCGGGGCCTCCCCCCGCCGGCACCACCCTGGGCTCCTGCTGCCGGTCATCAGTGCCAGCAGCGCCAAGCGGCCCTTCTCAGGCCTCGGGACAGCCAGGCCCTGTGCCCTGTGCCTTGTGGCCACTCCTTTCCTGCAGGCCCCACAGGCCAGGGCCCCCGTGGCGGAGGGCCGGGGGGCGCTGGTTTGGGGGTCGCTTTCCTGGGGCTCTGCCCCGTGGCTTCTGTTCAGGCATCGCTGGGAGGACACCCGCCCCCCGCAGGCACAGGAAAGGGGGGTCCCGGAGACCCACTTCCTGTCCCCCTCTTTCTGTGGGCGGCACCGCATCGAGGAGATCCTTGACGCTCTCCAGCCTGATGGCGCACTCCACGGCGGGCTTCAGGTGCCGTGACCGGAGCGGGGGGACCCAGCACCCCTGGAGCCGGGCAGGGCAGGGGGTGCCATGCCGCCAGCGGTGTCTTCCGGGGTGCGGCCTCGGGAGGGGGGCCACGGGGAGAGCAGGAAGCACCCCGTTGTCTGCATGCACAGGCCTGTGGTCTGGGCCTTGGGGGCCCTGCTGGGCACCGGCAGGTTGGGTCCGTGGACACCTGCAGCAGGTGGAGGCTGGCAGGGGAGTGGGGGGCACCCGTGGCTGGAGGGTGAGCGGGGCGTGGGGTGGGGGCTACAGCATGGGGCACGGAGGCTCGGCCCGGGTCTGCTGCGTGGCTGAGCGTCAGTTGCTTAACCTCTCTGTGCCCCGGGTCCCTGCAGGGTGGGGAGGGAGCGTGGTGGTGTGGAGCAGGCGCAGGTGGAGGGAGACCCACGGGCCACGTGGGCAGATGGCCATCGCCGGGGGCTGGAGCCAGGACCCTTCCCTGAGCCCAGCCCATGGGACCCCGCGCCTGGGCCCACCCTGTGCTGGAAAGGGGTCCCTCCCGCGCCCACCGCCCGGCCAGGCCCTGCTCCTCTTGGCCTCGGCAGCTGGGAGGTGGGAGCGAAAGCCACCGGGGTGGGGGGGCGGGCGGTGGCGTCCGAGGCCCAGCGGGCGGCTGGGTGCTCGAGGGGTCAGAGGTCGCTGTGGGCGGTCTGGCTGAGTCCCCAGGCAGGCCCCCCGAGCTGTGACCCCACACCTGATGGCCGTGAGGTCCTGGGCCGCTGCTGCCCAGGCTTGCGCGGTCAGACCACGCGACGCCGGCCCGACCCTCGCCCGCGGCCCCTAGGCCGGCCCCTCCCCGGGCAGCCCCCACGCTCTGCGCCCGCGCCGGCTCTCCCCGGCCCCGGCCGGCCTTCCCCGAGGCGAGGAGGACCTGGACGCGGCAGACGCATGTGACCCTCCGAGAGCGTCACCCCGGCACGCGGTGGCCTCGGCGCAGCCCTCGCTTTAACAGGCCCCGCCCACGTCCCCTGCGGGTGGCCGGGCCGGCCCTGGGCGCTGCGGTGACCGGGCAATGCCGGCCACAAGGGGGCGCACTGGAGCCGCGTGTGACGGGGACCACGAGGCTGGGGGTGGCAGGGGGCGGGGCCAGACGGAGGGCTGCTGCTGGGTGCGGGGGCAGCAGGGTGCTTTGGGGAGGGGTCCTTTTGGCCGGGGGACTCTCGGTCCACTCTCCACCGCTGACAAATTCCCGCAGTTTTGCGGCTGCGGGTGGGACCTGGTGGTGCCGCCACACAGCTGACCCCCCACAGCCTGACCCCCAGTCTCTGGAGCCCTCCTACCCCTCCCCTTTTGCACCCCAGTTCCAGCCACTCGGGCTTCTCGCCAGTCTCCTGAAAAGAGAATTCTCTTCTTTCTCCTCCCCCTGGTGAGCTCCTAAGCATCCCTCAACGCCCTTTTCAGACTTCACCACCTCGGAAGCCTGTCTCCGAGGGAACTGGCCTCCTCCGTCAGCTCGCCTGGCCCTGTGCCTCCTCTGACCTCACTTGAACCTCTCCTAAGCCACTTCTGGCCGGCTGGGAGCGCCTCGGGCGGGGCCCTGCTTTATCATCCCGAGTTCCTGGCTCCCAGCCTGGAGCTGGCGCCAGCCAGTGCCCCAATGTCTGTGGAATGGATGACGAAGGCAAAGCTGTAAGAAAGGACCAAGGACCCTGAACTGAGCTCCGACGCCCAGAGACAGGCCTCTGCGAGGGCCAGCGTGGCTGCTTTTCCGAACCCCCACTCCCGCGTCCCTGGAGCGCGGCCGGGTTCAGGGTGACCGTCCCATGCGGTTTGTACCATAACGGACGCTGCCGTAACGTTTACTAAGAAAACCAACACGGCGCAGGGCCAGGCCCGTGCCGAGCCGAGGGGAGCGGGGGCGTCGGGGACACGGGGAGGGGGCCTGGCTCCCGGCTCCAAGGAGGACCCTCTACCTGTGCGAGCCCCCCGGGGCCACCGGAGCCCCGCCCCCGCCTTTTGGAAAACGCTCCTTTGGTCACGTCATGCGGCTCTGCAAGAGAGTGACACTGAGGGCAGCAGGGAATGTTCAGAGAGGAGAGCGCACAAGCAGGTGGAGCTCAGCGGGGGGGGCGCCTGCCTCCACGGACAAGCCCCAGGCTCAGGCCCCGACACCTCCTAAAATAAAATAAAATAAAATAAATCCACGCTTTGGGAAGCGGATTAGCTCGAGTGGTTGAACGCCTGCTTTCCACGCACGAAGCCCTGGGTTTGTTCCTTGGTATCTCCCCAAAACAAAACCAACTCTCGTTGGGGAGGAGGTGTAGCTCAGTGGTTGGGCGCCTGCTTCCCATGTACGAGGTCCTGGGTTCGATCCCCAGCCCCTCCTGAAAACATAAAAGCAAGCAAACCCACGAACACAAGGAGCGCCCCACAAATGGGACTCGGCAAATCTGGAGGAGTCCGCAGCGTCCCCACTGCTAAGGGCAGGGAATGTTCCTGAGGGGCGCGTGAGCACTCAGAGCAAAGGGCGCCCCGAGACGCGGGAAGGCAAGGGATGAAAGAGAAGCGCCCCGAGAAGGGCGGGGGGTCCCCGCGGCAGCAGCCCGCCCCGCCGGGAGGCACGTGCGCGAACGCCGGCCCAGAGCACGGGAGTGTGTGGGCCCTGCCCTCCCGCCTTCCTGAGCCCGGAGCCCACGAACCAACGGCGGTCAGGAGCCCAGCACGCCAAGCTCGCCCCCCCCCCCCAGTCCAGAGGCGTCCAGGAGGGAAGAGTCCAGGAGGGAAGGCCCCGGAAGGAAAGGAGCGTTTAGGGGAGCCAGAGTGGACGACAGGGAGAGGGACCCAGGGCACTGGGGGGCGGGCAGGAGGGCGAGGCCCAGCCTGGCCCACAGCACCCCGAGTGTGACCCCGTGCACTGTCTCCCGAGGGGTCGGGGAGGAGCGGGGCATGTGCCACTCGGGGGCTCTGCAGCCCCCTGTCCCGGCACAGGGCGGGCGCCAGGAAAAGGAGCGCCGGAGCTCTCGGTGGCCCGTGGGCTCGGCCCAAAAACTACCTGTCTGGGGAGGAGGTAGCGACGTTCAGCAGTCCCAATGCTCAGATTGTCTTAACGCCGAGAAATCTGCTCCGTGGGAAGCGGAGCTGATCCCTAACCACGTGGCTCTCCTTGCCACGCAGCGCTTAGGTCCACTGAGCAGGCCCCGGTGCTCACGCCTTCGGGATCCCCGCCACGCGCGGCACCACGGTTTCCCTTTTATGAGCAAATCCTTTGTTGACAGAAATGAGATTAAAAGCCAGGTTTCGCTTCCATGAGAGGCTCACCTGTTCAATGCCCTCAGCCTCTCGAGAGGCTCCCTTTACCTGGGACCCCAGACGTGCGATAATTAAAACACGTTCTTTCCCCAGGGGGGAAGCCGGGCTCCGGTGGCGGGTGCTCGAGGCACAGCCTCCCGCGGCAGGCTCTGCTGGTTGCTTCTCAGGCTCCGCTTTCCCTTTCCCCCAGGGCAAGGAAACTCTGCTTTGCAGCTGGGCCTACTGCTGTCCAATGGGAAAATGCTGTTTCCCAGCCTCCCTGGCAGCTGAGTGTGCTTGGGTACCTAAGTTCTTCCACCACCAAGAAGGGGCAGGGTGGGAGACTTCTAGAAAGTCTCCCTGGAAGGGGAGGGCATACCCTTCTCCCTGTTTCCACCCTGCTGCCTAGGCTCAGGAGGTAATGGTAGGAACTCAGGCAGTCACCCTGGCCACGAGGAAACACGTTCAGAATGGTAGAAGAGCAAACTAGAAGAGCCTTGGTGTCCAATGACCTTGGGGCTGTTACGGCCCCCCCAGGATTGCCTCCCTATGGGCCTCTTTTGCAGAGACACCAAGAAGCTTGTTTGGGGTTTTCTGTGATAGCTGAACCTAGTCCTAAGTGATGCACCCAGTTCCCAGAGTTCAGCCTTCGTCCTGAACTAGGAAGCAAGGAAGGGAGGCCCTGAGCAGCACCAACGCCTGCAGCCCTTGATTTCAGCCAAAGACAGATGCCCAGAGACAAGCCCACCCAGTGCCTACCCTGAGTCTGGCTGAGGAAATAGCGGGGGGGCAGGAGCAGATTTTTCCAGGGAAGATGTCAGGGTGGAGTTTCGGACACCTGAGTTTGAGGGGACATCTGAGTGGGGCTGAGCAGGCCAGTGGGTCTGGAGTTTGGGGCCGGGTGCAGGCTGGAGAGTAAGTTTTGGACAGGTCAGGGAGGAAAAGGCTGGCACCGCGGGGACTCGCCCAAGGAGAGGGGTGGGTAGCGCGGCTTCCAAGGACTGGCCTCCCGGCCTCTGGGGCTGAGAAGTCGGGAGAAGAGGAGGCTCCAGGCAAGGAGATGGAGAGGCAGCAGCCAGGGAGAAGGAGAAGCCCTGCGGGCGACCCGCAGCCAGGCAGGGGAGGCCAGGGTGCCAGCGCGGACATGGCCGGCCGAGTCACCTGCGGCTGACTGTTCCCGTAGGAGGTGACGCTGGGACCCACTGTCCAGCAACGTCCAGGGCGGAGAGCCTCAGAGGTAACCGACCGGGACTGTGATTGCAGGGAGTCGGGGGCTCACGGCCAGAAGGGACCGGAGGCAGCCCTGGAGGTGTCTCGTTTTCCAGGGAGCTCGAGGGGGTGGGCAGGACCCATCAGGCGCTCAGCAAAGAGCACGAGCGGGGCTCAGGGGTGGCCCTGCCCGGACTCACACCGAGTCTGTATCAAGGGGGCCGTCACCTTCCTCTTCTGCCTCGACTTTTATTTATTTGAAAATTCTGTTTATTGGTACTTAGCGTGGTAAGACATATACCACCTGAAACTTCCCTTTTTAACCACGTGAGTGTACAACTTGCTGTGTTAATTCCACTCGGAATGCTGTGCTGCCATCACCCCAAACACACTCTGCACCCTTGAATGGTAACTCCCCGATGGCCTCCCCTCGGCCCACGGCCGCCTGGAGCTACTTTCTGTCTCTAGGAATTTGCATGTTCCAGTTATTTCCTGCAAAGGAGCTCAGAGCTCTCCCGGCTCCTGCCTCTGGCTTACGCCAGGACGCCTTCAAGGTTCATCCACGGCGCCCCGAGTCCCTGCCTCGCCTTGCATCTGTACATTTCGGTTCCTTGGAGGAAGGAGGGGTGCAAGGTGGCGCCCGGTGGGCGGCGGGAGGGCCAGGCTCCTGCGGGCGGGCACACCTGGCCCAGCGCCGGGCTCGCCTCCCCCAGTCGGGCGCCTCCCCCAGCCCGGTGCCTCGTCGTTTGCTCTCGTTTCTTCCCCTCTAAGGGGGAGTTTGAGGCGAGACAACGTATCCGTCGCAGCTCTGTGCTTGGCACCTACCAGGCGCTCGGATTTTGGTGACCGTTTTTATGGATCCAAATTAGGGCCCGCTTGGGGGAAGCGGCGCACAAGGGAGAGTCTCTTTTTTAAAAAAGCACGATTGACTGTGGCGAGACAGAAACAGACGACAAAATCCTTAGCATTCACGGGGGAGTGGGGAAAGGCCAAAGGTGGGGAGCCACGAGGTGGGGAGCCAAGAGATGGGGAGCCACGACGTGGGAAGCCAAAAGGTGGCGATGAGCCACGAGGTGGGGATGAGCCATGAGGTGGGGAGCCAAGAGATGGGGAGCAACGACATGGGGAGCCAAAGGTGGCGATGAGCCACGAGGTGATGAGCCACAAGATGAGCCACGAGGTGGGGAGCCACAAGATGAGCCACGAGGTGGGGAGCCAAGGGGTGGGGAGCCACGACGTGGGGAGCCACGGGGTGGGGAGCCAAGAGGTGGGGAGCCACGGGGTGGGGAGCCACGGGGTGGGGAGCCAAGAGGTGGGGAGCCACGGGGTGGGGAGCCAAGAGGTGGGGAGCCACGGGGTGGGGAGTCAAGAGGTGGGGAGCCACGGGGTGGGGAGCCAAGAAGTGGGGAGCCACGGAGTGGGGAGTCAAGAGGTGGGGAGCCACGGGGTGGGGAGCCAAAAGGTGGTGATGAGCCACGAGGTGGGGAGCCACGGGGTGGGGAGCCACGGGGTGGGGAGCCACGGGGTGGGGAGCCGAGGCCCGCCGAGGAGAGGCCGGGCGTGACGGGGCGGGCCTGCAGCCGCTGGGGGCAGGTGCGCCGAGGGCAGCTTCCCTAGCCCGGGCGCGGACCCCCGCCCCGGTTCGCTGCTCGCCGCGTACCTGCCGGGGGCTCCGCGGGCGCTGCCTGGCTGGGGACCTGGGGTCCTGGGGGCCGCGGGGGGACCGCGGGGGGACCGCAGCCCCGGCCCCTTCACCCGCGGTGGCCGCGGACCTCGCCGCGCGGGCGCCGTTGGGGCTCGTCGCCTAGCAACCGGCCGCGCGGGCGCCCCCGCGGAGGACTACAAGCCCCAGAGCGCCCCGCGCGCGCCCGCCGCGCCGCGCCCCGCCCCGCGCCCGCACGGCCCGCCGGGACGTGTAGTTTTCGGGCCCGCGGGGAGCGCCGTGATTGGGCGGCCCGGGGCGCCCCCACGCCCCGCGGCGAGCGGCGGGCTGGGGGCTCGCGGCGCGCTCGGCGCATGTGCGGCGGAGGCCGGCCGAGGCGCGGGCGTCGGGGAGCGGCGAGGAGCCGCGCGCCCCCCGCCCGCGTCCTTCCGCCCGGCCGCCCCCGGCTCGGAGGGGCCGCCCCGCGCACCTGCCGCGCACCTGCCGCGCACCTGCCGCCGCCGCCCGCCCCAGCCCCGGCTCCGCTCGCGCCCCGCGCCCCGGGCCCGGCCCCGGCCCGGCCTCCGCGCCGCCCCGCGCTCCGCAGCCGCCGCGGGAGGGCGAGGCCGCCCGCAGCCGGGCCGGGGCGGCGCGGCGATGATGAACAGGTTCCGCAAGTGGCTGTACAAGCCCAAGGTGAGCGCCCGCGCCCCGCGCCCCGCGCCTCTGCCCCCGGGCCGTCCCGCGCGCGGCCCCTCGCTGACCCTCGCTGACCCCGCGCCCCCTCCCTGGCCGCGCCGGCCGCGCCCTCCCCCCGCGGCACCCCCGCCCTCCGCGCCGCGACTTGGGTGGCCCTTCGCCGCCCGCCCCCCTCCTTGGCCCCGACCCTGCTTCTCGGCCCCCGGGGGGGGCGCGGGCTTTCCCTGCCCCTCTGCCCGCGGCCAGCGCCGCTCCTCCCTCGTCGCCCCAGGCCGGGCGGTCCCGGGGGGCCGTGCGCCTCTGGGCTGGTCCCCACCCGGCCCCGAGCTCTGGGCCCTGCCCGCGCATCCTGCAGCCCCCTCTCCTTCCCACTTCCAGGTTCCGGGGCAGCCCCTTCCCTCCCTGGTCCCCGCGGGGCCTGCGTCCCGAGCTGCGCCCCCTCCCGCTGTCCCGGCGCGTCCCCAGCTGCGCGCCCTCCCCAAGGCGGGGCAGACCCACGCCCGGGAGGCGGCGCGGCTCCCTCTCTGCCCTCGGCGCCCCTGCTCGCGCCGCGGGGTCGGGGTCCGGGCGGCGCGCGCCGCGCGCCTCGGTGGCTGCGCCAGTCGCACTGCGGGCGCCGCGTCCCCGCCGCCTGCCCCGGGCTCGCCCCGAGCGGCGACCCGCGGCTGAGATGGGGGCGCGCCGTGTGGAGCGCACCGCGACGTCCAGGGACGGCCCGCTGGGGGCCGGCGCCGCGGGAGGGGCCGACACGGGATACCGGGGGCACCGCGGCTCGCGTGGGGTCCCTGGGGCGGAGCCCGGCCAGACAGCGTGTCCCGAGCCTCGGGCGCCTCGGATCCCCGCGGCAGCCGCATTGGCTGCGGACCTGGGGAACCGACCCCTCCCGCAGCGACCCCTGCTCCGGCGCCCCTACTCCGGGGGCGCGCTCTTGGGGTGCATCTTTCATTCCGTCCCGGGCCGTCCTGGGCCGCGTTTCGGGGAGCAGTAGGTGGGTTTGGAAAGCCGGCACGCGCGCTTCCTGGCGCGAGCGCAGGGACCCCGAGGGCTGTGCTCCGTGGCCCTGGGAGGCAGGGCGCGCTGGGGCTGGGGGCTGACCGCCGGGCCGCCCTGGGCTTGCCGGGCGGTGACTCAGGGCCCCTCGAGCTGGCGGCCTGCGCTCCCGTCCCGATGCCCCCGTGCCCCGGGCAGCCGGCCACCCTGGCGCTGGGTGTGTCGGGGGCTCCGCGGGCGGCGCTCCCTCTGCGGGCCCTGGAAGGCCCGGTGCTCTGCCTCCTGCGGCCGCTGTGCGGGTCGCCCCTGTGCCCGCTGTATGCCCCACGGTGCCTTTTTTTGTGCGTGACTCTTGGTCAGCAGTTAAGGAGAAACCTAGGCTGCTTGTCCCAAGCTTCCTGGGTGGGCAGCAGCGTTTCCCCCCGATGGTGGCAGGGCCGGGCAGTGGGACTCTGTCACAGATGGAGCGCGATTCCAGGCTCTCCTGGTAAACACTAGTGGGGCTTCCCAGCCGCCGTCCAGGGCTGGCAGAGACCACCCCGAGGGGCCTCTTTCCAGGGTCTCCCCTTCACTGCCCGGAGAGAAGGGAAAGGAATGGCGCAGGGCTCAGGACACGGCCGCGGCGCGCCCGTGTGTCAGTTCAGGTGAACGGCTTTGCACGTGGAAACATTCGCCTACAGAATCTGGACCCGTTTGCCCTCCGCAGGGGCTGCTGCCCCCCAGGCGGCTCCAGGGCTGCAGCGCCCAGGGCGGGGGGCGCGGGCGTGAGCGGCAGAGCCTCGTGCTGGAGAGGGGCAGCCAGGCGGAGCCCTCCCTTTCTTCCCTGGCCCGCCTGTGGATCGGCACGCTTTGGCCCTGGGCTGGCGGCAGCTGCGCCCCCCGCCGCTGCGCCCCCGGTCCCCGGGCGGGGCGCCCTGCCGCCTGCCCCAGCCCCGCCGGCGCCTCCATTCAGGGTCCGTGTCTGGAGCTGAGTATCTTGCTCATCTGCAGGGCGGGCGTGGGCTAGGTCACCCTGTAGCTATGTCAGCTCAGTGTTTTGCTTCAGGTTATGACCTGAACTGGGGGGAGGTTGTTGCCTGCAGTTAGGATTGTTTTTGTTTGTTTTTTGGACATAGAGATTCGCATCGTAAATCTATGCTTTGGCTTAAAACCCAGCTCTGAGCTGATTGTTCATCACGCTGTCGTAGAAAACACTACGAAACCAAAAATATTACTCGTCGTTCCTATAGTTCTAAAAAAGGATCGGAGGTGCTTCAGAGAGTCTTCTATGACATTTAAAAGTTTTGATGTGTCAATCATTAATAACTACTTAAGTTGAGTAAAAAAATATCTCCTGTATAACGCAATGCCGTGCAATGCCATGTAATGCATTTTAGCATTAAAAGGAAATTAGAAAATTATTGTATATTCACTCATTTCTTATAAATTGGTATTTTAAATCCCAGTATGAGTTTACTCGGTGTAAAGTGTTCAGGTCTTGTTAAATGCTGACTCCAAAACGGTGCAGTCCTTGGTGGATGCTGGTGAAATCGGGTTTTGCTTTTCTTAACGTAAAGCCCACCCCAGGGAGAGGTGCTGCTTTGAGGATGATGGAAAGTTTAGGAACAGCGCTTCTTGTTTGAAGCTCACGTGTCCATGTCTGTGTGTCTTGTTTGGTTTCAAGTTCCTCACTCGATGGACTGGGAAGAAGCCCCCGAGGGCCGGGCAGCAGCGCTGAAATCCCGGCCAGGGCAGGGACCGCGGCCCCGAGATTCCTCGTCCACTGTCAAAGGGCGTTTTAAGGACAGTCCAGGATGAGTTGGCGTTTTCCACCCTGGAGGCAGAAGTGACCCGCGGCTGGGCGACGCGGCTGGCGGCTGCCGCCTGGCCTCGGCCTCGCGCTGCACGCAGCACCCCCTCTTCTGCACCCCAGCACTCCCTGTCCCCTGCCCGTGGGGGAAGGCTCCTCATAAGGAAGGGGCTCCGGGCGCTTCCTGTGAATGCTCCGGCTGCAGGGAGCGTGAAGTGGCCGTGAGCCCGCCGGGCCTGCCGGCCGAGCGCTTCGTAAAGGAAGGGTCCCCAGCGCGCGGTCTGGGCGCAGGCTGGGGCGGGCGTTCCGCAGAGCCTGCAGAACTGTTGCTAGCCCAGCCTGCGGGGGGCCGGGCCAGCGCCTGGGGGGCAGTGGCCTGGAAGGGCAGGGGCAGGGGCAGGGGCCGGCGGGGCCGTGATGCATTCCCCCCGCAGGCGCCATGGTCCTCCCCCCACCCCCCCCCCCATGGATGGCCGGGGGCGGGTGACTTCTAGAAACAGCCGTGAGTCAGCAAAACCCCGAGGCAGGAGCGCTGCGAGGCAGTGGGGGTGGCAGCGAGCATCCTCTTCCTAGCACCCGGGTGGCCCCGGGACCTGGCCGGGAGAGTGGCCTTGGGCAGGGGGCGTCCCTGGCACCCTGCTCTGCTTGGGGGACGAGCTGCCGTCCCCCTCGTGCTCAGCCGGGCGCCTGTGCCAGGGGCAGCCGCTGTGCCCGGCGCTCAGAATCTGATACTAACTACCGGCCAGTCCACCAGTGCCCAGTAGCCGAGCTAAGGGCCGAGACGCAGCCCGCCTCTGAGGTGTTGTCCTGATTGCGGTTTGTGGCCCCGCTTCATGCGGGGTGCGTTCCGGGCATCTCTGCCGCCCTGCGGAGGTGAGCAACCTAAGGGCGCCTCGGTGCGTGGCTCGAGCCGCCGTGGACTCCTCCACCCCAGGAAGCTGGCCTTGGGCGTGGGCAGATGCTCCCCGAGGACCCCCCAGAGGCTTAATGCCCCCCGCAGCTTTGCTGTGCAGCCGCGGTCCTCCAGGGCGTGCCGTGGGCGCGATAACCGGCTCGACCCCAGTTCAAGTGAAAACACGCACCCAGGGTGTTCCCAGCTTCTCCTTGTCCTGACCCTTGCTGCCTGCTGCGGCTGACGTGTCTAAAACTCCGTGCCGTTGTCTCATTGCCTTGGGCCATTGTCACAAGTGACCCAAGCTGGGGGGCTGCAAACGGCAGGTGTTTTCCAGAGGTGCCCCCCTGGGCAGGGCCGGGCTGCCCCCCCTCTGGAGGTGGCTTCCTGGCCTCCCCCGGCCTCGTGGCTCTGTGGCTCGTGGCCGCAGGGCTCCAAGCTCTGCCTCCGGCACCACGTGGCCATCCCCCCGGTGTGTCTGTGTCCCAGGACACCAGCCGTGCGCCTTAGGGTCCACCTCACCTTAGCTGACCGTGGCCGCCAAGGCCCTTTTCCTTTCAAACACGCGTATTCTCAGGTTCGAGGTTGTCGTGAATTTTGGGGGGACCCTGCTCACCCCCGCACACCAAGCCAGGGCAGCAGGGCCTTCCGGGTGGGGACCGGGGAGAGACTCCTTGCACTCCCTCCCCCGCCCTGTGCCTCAGTTTCCCTCTCTGTCCAGCGGCGGCGGTGGAACGCGCCTCGTGGAATTGCGGGGCGCCTCTGTAAAGTTTCCACGGTCGTGGTGTGAAGAACGACAGCGCGCCCGAGGGCATGGGCTCGTTCTGGACACGGGCACCGGCTGTGGAGGGGTCAGCACCGGCGCTTCCTGGAGCCCCAGAGGCACCGAGGCTTCCGGTTTGGCAGATGCACCGTGTGAGGAGCGGGCTCGGGCCCCTCAGGCCTCCGTGCCCATTCCTCGGCCCCCCCCCCCCCCCCGGGACCCGGGGCAGGGGTCCAGGGCCGCGGGGCTGGGACCTGAACGGCAGCTTGGCGTGAGGCCCCCGCCCCCCCGCTGACCCGCACTGCGCGGCGACACGCCGCCCGCGGCCCTGGGGCTTTACAGGCGGGGGCTCGGGTGCCACACGGGTCGCGGCAGGAAGAGGCGGCGCTGGAATTCGAACTCAGGCCTGTCTGGCCGCGGAGCTGGACCCCGCCGGCCCAGACGTCCCGGGGAGCAGGTCGGCCACCGCCCTCTCCCAAGAAGGAGCCGCAGCTGCCACCGGCTGTCGCTCCCGTGCTTTCCACCGGGGAATTGCAGATACTCAGGTGGAGAAGAAGTTCAGGGCTCTGGAGGAGGGACAGGAACGAGTGTTGTTTTTTTAAACGGATCTGAATAGATTCAGCGGAAGCAGAAGGGAACGTTTTACATTATGGTGATTTATGTGGCGTCGTCGGGCAGAGGCACAGAAAGCCTCTCCCTGTGCAGGCGCGCCCCAGCTCCCCCGCGCCGCTTTGTTTTCCTGCTGGGGAGTCGGCAGGGGGTGGGGGGCGCTCGCTAAGAGCCTCGGGGCTCTCTAGGGGGGCCTGAGGGCCTGCCCACAGCGGGGTTCGTGCCCCAACGTCCCCCAGGCTGGCCGGGGCCGGTCCTTCCCCCGCGGTTCTCACAGAGCGGGGCCGCGCGCCCGACCCGGGCATGGTGCTTTGGGGCAGTCATTTTCCCTCTGGGTTTCAGGGATTTTTTCTATTTTTTTTGTAAATGTTACTGGGTTTCAGGTTTTGAGAATGTTTCCAACTGTTTTGAGGGATACCGTAATTATTATTATTATTTTAAAGATTTATTTTTTAATTATTACTCTCCCCTTCCCTCTCCCCAGTTGTCTGCTCTCTGTGTCCATTCACTGTGTGTTCCTCTGTGACCGCTTCTATCCTTATCAGTGGCACGGGAATCTGTGTTTCTTTTTGTTGCGTCATCTTGCTGTGTCAGCTCTCCGTGTGTGCGGTGCCATTCCTGGGCAGGCTGCACTTTCTTTCACACTGGGCAGCTCTCCTTACGGGGCGCGCTCCTTGCGCATGGGACTTCCCTACATGGGGGACACCACTGCGTGGCAGGGCACTCCTTGTGCGCATCAGCACTGCGCATGGGCCAGCTCCACACGGGTCAAGGAGGCCCGGGGTTTGAACCGCGGACCTCCCATGTGGTAGACGGACGCCCTAACCACTGGGCCAAGTCTGCCTCCCCGTAATTATTTTTAAAAAGGCCCAAAGCGGAATGGATTTTACTTAGGTCTAGGTACATTTCAGAGTCGCAGCACTTTTTGGAGAGGCTGTTCAGCATCAGGTGAAGGGTGCTCTGCTGCGCGAGGTACGTGGTCGCCCGGCCCCACTTCCAGGCCCGCGGGAGCCCCCCTGCCGAGCCGTGTCCTGCTCGCCTCTCGAGAGGATTCCAGAAGCTCCTCCCTCCAGGACGCTCCTGCCAGCCCCCCGCGCCCGCCAACCCCACTGCGCCCGCCAACCCCGCTGCGCCGCAGTGGGGCCTCCTGGGCGCTGGGGAAGCCGCGCTGAAGGAATCAGCGGGTCTGGGATTGGGTCGCGAGAGGCCGATCCCGTCAAGTCCCTGACCCCAGCCCGAGCCCATGGCACAGGGCCCGCGCATGTCGCCGCACTCCGCCACCCGCACGTGCCCAGCGCCGGCCTCCGCGCCCTGGCAGCCTGGCCGTGGCCGCAGCAGGGGTTGCAGGGGTGAGGCTGCGCGCAGCACGGGAAGGGGGAGCCCGCGAAGATCTGCAGGCGCGCTGGAGGCGGGGGCTGGGGCCGCTGGCTGGGGCGGGGGGACCTCCCCCCAGGCTGTCCGTGCGGGGGGCTCACTGTGGGGTCGACGCTGCTCTTTGGGGCTCCCTCCCGGCCTGCCGGGAGGCCGCTTGGAGGGTGAGGGCTGGAGGCTGGGCAGCGAGAACGCCGTGGCCGTGGCTGTGCTGAGAGCGTGGCGGTCAATGACAACGGGAGGAAAGAAGTGGCCCCGGGCCCGGGGTGGGAGGAGCTGGGTGGGATCTGCCGGGGGCCCAGATGGGGGTGAGGAGGGGAGGGCGCGGCTGGGTGCTGCTGGGAGCCGGGGCCGGCTTTGAACTGATGCTTCTAAGGTGTCCGTGGAACGGCCGTGGGGTTTGGGGGAGAGGACAGTGGACCGGGGACCCCAATTCCAGCCACGTGGAGGGCCGAGTGAAGGTGACGTCTGGCTGCCAGGATGCCCCAGAGCTCGGCGCTGGCTGCCTGGGTTCTGGGTGGGTGTGGCCGGCCGGGTGCTGGCTCCACTGCCCGGTCCACGGGTGCTGGGCTGGGCGGGGGGCTCGTGTGCCGTCGGCTGGGCCCTCCTCCGTGGTCCCCTGTCCGCAAGGAGGCTGAGTCCAGGGCCTTCGCTGGGGGGTCTCCAGGCAGGCGGAGAGTGGGCCCGGCTCCGAGGTCACAGTCATTTCTGCTGTAGCCGGGGGGGGCCACGTCCAGGGCAGGGGCGGCCGGCTCCGCTTCCCAGGGAGGGAGCAGCTGGGTCACGTTGCCAAGGATGTGCCTGGGGGTGCCTGCTCGGGGCGCTGCGTGCCGGCCTGGCGGCCCCTGGGAGGCGCAGAGCATGGGGCGTGTGCTGGGGGCGTGGGGTCCAGCGCTGGGCAAGGGGCTTTCCGTGTGCCTTGGGGGTGGGCCCAGGACAACACCCGCTCCAGTTCAGCCCGGCGGGGGCTCAAGTCGCCGGGGCACCCGGGAGATAATGGGCAAAGCCGTCCTGCGGGGACTGTGAGCGCCGAAGGGGCGTTCACCGAGAAAGTTTCAAAACACACGGGAAAGGGGTTTGCCACGAGCAAGAATCAGCAAACAAGACAAGGGTGCATGCGGGGCCGATGGGGCCCTGGGAGAGGCTCCAGCACGCACCTGTTTACAGCCATTCTAGAGAAGGAGGAGCGGGAACCACGAGGGAAACCACGGCCCTCTAAGCCACGAGCCGAGGAGGACTAGGAACTGGAAGGATGGTGACGGCATGACCATGTGCCCACGCTCTCACACACACACACACGGCCATGCCGTGGATGCGTGACCACGTGCACACACACAGTCACGCCGTGGACGCGCGACCACGTGCACACTCACACGGCCACGCCATGGACCTGTGACCACACGCACACACACACGGCCACGCCGTGGACGCGCGACCATGTGCTCACACGCACACACGGCCACACTGTGGACGTGCCACCATGTGCTCACACTCACATGGCCACACCGTGGATGCACGACCACATGCTCACACATGGCCACGCCATGGACCTGTGACCACACGCTCACACACACGGCCACGCCGTGGATGCGCGACCACGTGCTCACACGCACACACGGCCACACCGTGGATTCACAACCACATGCTCGCACATGGCCACGCCGTGGATGTGCAACCACACACTCACACACGCAGCTATGCCATGGACACACGACCACGCACTCACACTCAACGCTCACACAGCCACGCTGTGGACACACGACTGCCGAGGTCAGTGATGTGCAAGTTGTCAGCGTTCAGCACAGAGGAATAAAGAGAAATTGGGGGAAGCGGATTTGGCTCAATGGATAGAGCACCCAGCTACCATGTGGGAGGTCCAGGGTTCAAACCCAGGCTTCCTAACCCGTGTAGAGCTGGCCCATGCGCAGTGCTGATGTGCACAAGGAGTGCTGTGCCATGCAGGGGTGTCCCCCACGTAGGGGAGCCCCACGCGCAAGGAGTGCGCCCTGCAAGGAGAGCCGCCCAGCGCGAAAGAAAGTGCAGCCTGGCCGGGAGTGGCACCGCACACATGGAGAGCTGATGCAGCAAGATGACACAGCAAATAGAGACACAGATTCCTGGTGCTGCTGACAAGAATACAAGCGGACACAGAAGAACACACAGCAGATGGATACAGAGAGCAGACAAAGGGGGCAGAGAGAGCAGAGAAATGAAAATAAATCTTAAAAAAAAAAAAAAAGAAATTGGAAGAGAGAGCCTGAGACCCAGAGGACGGACGGGAGAGCCCAAGTGTAGCTGATGGGGTTTCCGGAAGTGAGACTGGAGAGGGGAGGCGGTTTTCAGAGCTCGTGGCTGAGAATCTTCCTGGGTTGGGGAAGGTTCAGGAGATGCCAGCCCCGAGCGGAACGCAGGCTCCTCGGTACCCAGCCGGCCGCAGCGGGGGACAGAGTGCCCGTCTCCGAGGCCCGCTGGGAGGGCCAGAGACGGCGCACATCTGCCCTCAGCGGCGAGGCCGGGCCGGGAGCTGCGTCTCCGAGCAGGTTTCTGGGCTTGGTGGTGTGTCACCCGGGAGAGCGCATCGAAAGGCGGTTTGGATGGAGACAAAAAGCAGCCGCCCCCAAACCCCTGCTGGAGAAGTGCCGGGAAACATATTCCAAAGGGAGCGCGCAGGCGGAGGGAGTGGGAGGCGAGAAGCAGGGGTGCGGGGTGGGTGGGGCCGCGCGGACCTCCGTGCGAGCGGGGCGGTGAGGAGCGGGGCGGAGAGGGCGGCTTGGCAGGAGCCTCAGAGGCCCCGGGTGGGAACGCTGGACGGCAGGGGCCGGAGGGGGAGGGCGTCAGAGCTAGCTGTGGGGCCGCGGAGGTGTGGGGGTGCTGGCTTAGCTTCAGCCGTTGGGCTGAGAGCTGAGTTCACACAGGGTGAGCACGAGAGCAAGACAGGACGGGAAAAGGGGTAGAGGAGGATAACAAGGTGGAACCAGCCCAGCGGAACGCAGGAAAGGGGGCGGGGGAAGAGGCAAAGCAAAATGCACGGGAGATTGTTAAAAAGGGAGCCAGTGTGACTCTGTGGTTGAGCACCGGCTTCCCACATACAAGGTCCCAGGTTCAATTCCCTGCTCTGATACTTCCAAAAAAAATTTTTTTTTTAAAGCAAAGAAAAAGCTCTAGGGAAGCAGCTGTGGTTCAATCAGCTGGGCTCCCGTCTACCACATGGGAGGCCCTGGGTTCACGTCCCGGGGCCTCCTTGTGAAGGGAGGTTCACCCGCACGCCGTGCAGAGCCACGCAGCCTGCAAAGCGCCGCCGAGAGCTGCCAGCCTGCAAGCACCGCGGAGAGCTGACTCAGCAAGGTGACACGACAAAAAGGGAGACAAGCAAAAACAGAAGAGCACGCAGCGAGTGGACAGAGAGAGCAGACGACAAGCAAAAAGCCACAAGGGGGGAGACATAAAAATAAACACAGACACAGAAGAATGCACAGAATGGACGGAGAAAGCAGATAGCAAGCAAGGCGCAAGGGGGGGGTGGGAATAAAAAGAAAATAAAGCTATAGAAATGGTTGCAGCTGTACCTGTAGCCGCAGTAAACGCAAACGGGGATCAGCTGCTGCTCCGAGGTGGACGCTGGGGGGATTTAAACGGCCCGGTGTGTCCTGGCCACGGGACCTGGCCACGAAACAGCATCTGCAGAGCGGTCGAAGGGCCGGGAACAGGCCGGCTGAGGGACGGCCAGCCCAGAGCGAGGGCCCGTCTGTCGGGGCGTTAGGCCGGTGACTGCCTCCTGGTTCTGCTCGTGCTGCGACGGCAGCAGGTTTTCCTGCAGGGCAGGGAGCCCGGGGCCACGTGTGGCCTCCTGCCCGTGGGCCCCGGGAGGCAGGCTGGAGATTCGCCCACAGAGGGTTGGTGTGGGTGTCGGGGTCGAGTCGCCCCCCGGGAGCTGGGCCAAGCCCCAGCCCCACCCCGTGGACCCTGGCTGAGGCTCCGGGCCAAGGTGAGGCTCTCGGGGTGCCTGCTCGGACGGACCTGAACCCCCAAACCCGGCTCCCATGAGTGGAGGAAATTCAGACGCAGCCCGAAGGACGCAGGGGGCCGAGAGGGAGGCAGATCTCCGCGTCGCGGGGGCAGGGGCGCAAGCTGGGGTCCTTGGGGGCGCAGTGAGCCAGCACTGCGACGCCCGGGCCCCAGGAGAAAGCATGGCCCGTGGAGGCCGCCGCACTGGACGCCCGGCCCCCAAACCACGGGACGGTACCTCCCCGTCTAAGCCAAGCCCTTGGGGGGTATTTGTCACAGTGGCGCGGCAAACCGAGACAGGAGGCTGTTGGGGAAGGAATGGGGTGCAGGAGGCAGGACGGGCAGGGGGAGAAGCTGGGCCGCGGCGGGGTCACAACTGAGGCCCCAGCTGTTGCCGGGGGCGTGGAGACCGGCCTGGCCCTTCGGCGTGGCCTTGGGTGGAGGCCGCGCCCTGGGCGGGCGGTCCTGGAGAGCATCGGACAGGGCCTCACCGCGCCCCCTTGCATCCGCCTCTGCGCCCCGGTCCCACCTTCTCGCCTCCGTGCTGCCGCCTCGTGCCGTGCCGCGGCCGTGCGCTGACCGCTTGGTCCCCTGCGCCGACCGGGCGCCTCAGGAGGGGCCATGGCTGCCCGACCCCAGGAGGTGCGTCGTGAGCACTGGCCAGCGGGTGCTGGCGTCGCGCCCATTAGAGGTGGCCGTCCCTGCTTTCTCCCGAATGTCCCCGACTGCGGACACGAGGCCCCTCTGTGTTTGAGGAGGGGGTGACGGCATGCGGGGGCCGCTGCCCGCGGACGGGATCCTCAAACGTGGAGGACGCCTCGGCCCCAGCACGTTTCCTCTCCATGGACGTTGTTTCGTGCTGTCGGTGAGTTTAGACTTTTCTGTTCGATTAGAAATGAAGACGTCGCGGGCAGCGACCCCTGCCAAGGCGGGTCCAGGTTCCAGAGGCCCTGTCCTCGGGGGCCCCCTCGTAGCCTGGAGGCTGCGCAGCGCTGGTGGGGTTGTGCGTGGGTGGGCAACTCGGCGGGCCCCGGCTGCTGAGCTGCACGCGCCCAGGAACGGTTGGCCCTGCCCGGCCCCTGGACGTGACCCCCGCGCCCTGGGCTGCAAGCCCCCTAAGGCCGTCCTCCTGGGGCCACGCCAGGTCGTGTGGGTCATGGGGGGCCACGGGGATCGGCGTCACCCCTGGAGGGACCGGAGGCTGACAGAGGGCAGCCGGGGGCGGCCCACAGGTCTGTGCATGACCTCGGGGGCGGCCCTGTCCACGCGGGCCAGGCAGAACCTCCCACCGGCCCCTCCGTGCGGGCTGCGCGCATCATCGCTGGAAGATTTATTTATTTCTCCCCCCCTGCCCCCGTTGTCTGCTCTTTCTGTCCATTTGCTGTGTGTTCTTCTGTGTCCACTTGCATTGTCAGGCGGCGCTGGGAAACTGCGACTCTTTTTGTTGAATCATTTTGCTGTGTCAGCTCTCTGTGCGTGCGGTACCATTCCTGGGCAGGCTGCACGTTCTTTCACACTGGGCGGCTCTCCTTACGGGGCACGCTCCTTGTGCGTGGGGCTCCCCTATGCGGGGACACCCCTGCGTGGCACGGCACTCCTTGCGCGCTTCAGCACTGCACACGGGCCAGCTGCACACGGGTCAAGGAGGCCCGGGGTTTGAACCCTGAACCTCCCATGTGGTAGACGGACGCCCTATCCGTTGAGCCACGTCCGCCTCCCTGTGTGTCTTGTAACTGAGGGGACGGTCACGCTTTGTGGACTGCGCGGGGTACTGGTGTTCCGTTGTCCTCCGTGTCTCGCTCTCTGGCTTCGAGGCTGTCATCCCCTGAAGGGACACCGTGGTCCCCAGGCCGCGGTCTGCCCCTGGCCCAGGTGGCGCTCACCCTCCTCCGGCCTCTGCGGGTTTGTCCACTGCAGCATCTCATGTGGAAGGAGCCACGCAGCATGTCCCCGCGTGCCCGGCCCCTTGCTCGGCACGACGGCCCCCAGGCCCGCCCCGCTGCCCACGGCCTGCATGTTGCGGTGCTGGTCCCCGCGTGCACCCGCCCGCTGGTGCGCATGGGGCTGCTTCCGCCTTGCGCGTGGGGACAACAGCTGTGACCCTGTGCCCGTCTCATGCCACACGTCTCCGTCCTCGTGGGTGGCACCCGGGCGGGGCCGTGGAGACTCACGGCCGTTTCCCGTCGTGGTTCTTGACGCGGAGCGTGGCCGCCGAGCAGGGCAGGGCGTGCGCCGCGGGGCTCGCGGGGGCCGGTCGCCGTGCCGCGCCTTCTGGGGGTGAGCAGGGCGTTCCGCCGGGACCCGCTGCCCCCTGAGGCGGGGCTCGTCCCCCGAGGCCTGGCTCGCCGTGGCCGTGGCCGTGGCCCCTCCGTGGGCAGTGCTGCTGTCTTGAGGGTCTCCTGGGTCAACCGTCTCCCTGGTGGAGGCGCACATGCCGCTTTCCAAAGCCGCCCATGACGTGGCAACCGGGTGCCCTGGGTGGGGCGCAGTGGGACCCTCTCCTGTCCCAGCCCCCTCCTCAGCGCTCCAGCTGCCGAGAGTGTGGGGGCTCAGCCAGCGGAAGGGGGTTGTCCAGTGGAAGAGAGGCACTGTGGGGCGGCGGAGGACAGTGTCTGATGGTGGAGGAAGTGCCAGGGAGAAGTGCCAGGGAGGTGGAGGAAGTGCCAGGGAGAAGGGGGCAGTGTCTGGTGATGGAGGCAGCGCAGAGCAGTGTCTGATGGTGGAGATTGTTCAGGGTGGTGGGGCGTAGTGTCTGGTGGTAGAGGAAGAACAGGGTAGTGTCTGATGGTGGAGGCAATAGGGGGCAGTGTGAGTCCATGTCTGATGGTGGAGGCAGTACAGGCCAGTGGAGGTCTATGTCTAATGGTGGAGGCAGGGCGGGGCAGTGTAAGTCCACGTCTGATGGTGGAGGCAGTGCAGGGTGGTGGGGGGCAGTGTTGGTGGTGGAGGAAGTGCCAGGTAGAAGGGGGCAGTGTCTGATGGTGGAGGCAGTGCAGGGTGGTGGGGGGCAGTGTCTGATGGTGGAGGCAGTGCAGGCAGTGTCTGACGGTGGAGGCGGCGCGGGGCCTGGGGCCGTGTCTGACGGCGGGGGCTGCGCAGGACAGGGTCTGGTGGGAAGGAGCGCTGCCCTGCCAGCACCTGGACTTGAGCGCGGTGAGCCAGGCAGGAGTCTTACCTGCAGAACTGTGGAGTAAGTTGGTGTTTAAACCACCAGGCTGGGGTCACTTGTCCCGCGGCAGCAGGGAGCTAATACACCCTCCAGGTCAGGTGCCCGCGCAGGGGACGCGAGGGTGTCCACGGACACGCGGGAACTAACGACTCCCCACGCGCCTTTTCGCCTGTGACCCGCCTCCCTCCAAGGGCCCCCCGCCCCAGTTGTAAGCTGGTGTGAAGCTGCGTAGTGTTTGAAAGAGGAAAGCGCTCCGTGTGGAGGCCGGTCCTGTGGGTAGCGGGAGGGCCGGGGTCTGAGGGCCGCGGGCCAGGTGGCCGCCGTCACTGCCGTCGGGGGTCAGTGGTCTCCTTCGGGAGAGGCCCTGCCTGCGCCCCCCTCCCAGCCGGGCGACACCGCCGGCGTGTGGAGCTGGACCTGGAAGGGGTCGCCCCCTCCTGTCCTCTCTCTCCTTTGAATTCCGGACCCATCTCCCAGGACGTCCTTCTCGGCTTTTCTGTCAGTTCTGTCAGCGCAGGTGCACGAGGCTCGGCTCTCGTGAAGCCCCCGTGCCGGGAAGGTTCCGGAAGGTTCCGGGAGCCCGTGGGCGCCGAGAGCTGGGCAGGGGCTACCGAGGCCTGGGGGTGCCTCCTCTGCCGACCTCCCTGGAGTTCTAGAAGAGCCCAGCGAAGGGCGGGAAGGCACAGACGATGCATGGAGAGCGCGAAATGTAGGTGCCTCACGAGCGTGTGAGGAGAGGGACAGCGGAGCACGAGAGGGTCTTAGGAACGACCGGGAATTGAGGTGCCGTCCAGCCGGACCTGCCCAGAGGGGCTGGCTCTGAACCACCTCTCCCCCGAATTACACGATGGGAGGTATTGTTGAAAAAATGGCCTTACATCCGTGTTCCCCTCTTTATTTTTTTGAAAGCCCTGCCTATTTTACACTTTTTAGTACCTTTTTCTTTGTCGTTTTGTTTTGCTTATTCTTTTCTTAAAAAAATTATTGAAGTATATCAGTCATACATAAATTATAAGTGTATAGTAATAGTTGTGGGGAAGTGGACTTGGCCCAGTGGTTAGGGCGTCCGCCTACCACATGGGAGGTCCGCGGTTCAAACCCCGGGGCCTCCTTGACCCGTGTGGAGCTGGCCCATGCGCAGTGCTGATGCACATAATGAGTGCCCTGCCACACAGGGGCGTCCCCGTGTAGGGGAGTCCCACGCGCAAGGAGTGCACCCCGTAAGGAGAGCCGCCCAGTGCGAAAGAAAGTGCAGCCTGCTCAGGAATGGTGCTGCACCCACGGAGAGCTGATGCAGCAAGATGATGCAACAAAAAGAAACACAGATTCCCGTGCCACTGACAACAACAGAAGTGGACAAAGAAGACGCAGCAAATAGACACAGAGAACAGACAACCAGGGTTGGTGGGGGGGGAAGGGGAGAGAAATAAATAAATAAATAAATCTTTAAAAAAGAAGTTGTGAACTTACAAAACAAACATACATAGCATTGTACAGGATTCTAATACCTCACCCTACCACTGATACCTTGCATTGCTGTGAAACATTTTTAACTAATGATTAAAAAGCATCCTCAAAATATTACTAGTAACCAAAATATTTTTCCCTTAACCCACCCTATTATTATTTTTGTATCATTTTCATGAACATACATAAACAATAAGTGTATAATAAAAGTTGTGAACATATAAAGCAAACATGTATAACATCATACAGGGGTCCCATACATCAACCCATCACCAACACGTTGCATTGTCGTGAGACATTTGTTATAAGTTATGAAAGAACACTGTCAAAATCTTACTACTATCTATAGTCCTTATCTTACATTTGGTGTATTTTTCCTCCAATCCACCCTATTATTATTTTTTAAATATATTTTTGTGAGAGAAGTTGTAAACTTACAAACAATCCTGCACATGGGCAGAATTCCCATACAACACCCCTCTATCAACACACCACACTGTGGTGGAACATTTGTTACAGATTATGAGATAATATCAGATTATTACCAGGTCCATAGTGTACATTTGGCACACTTTTCCCATACTCACTCATTATCAACACAGCACATCGTTGGCATAGATGCAGGAATATTACATTACTGCTGTTAACCACAGCCATAGGTCACTCCAGTTGTATTTTTCCCATGTTTCTCCACATTCCCGCCACCCTGCAATAGTGATGTATTTCTGCACTAGCTCACAAAGGACACTCTTGCATCTGTGCCATCAACCACAATTCTCATCCACCTCTGGGTTTACTGTGCTGTTCAGTCCCTAGATTATTCTCTAGCATTCTGTCGATTGGCATTTACATCCCTAGACTACCATTTTCAGCCACATCCTCATTTATAAACCAGCTATTACTCACTATAATGTTACCATCCACTCTATACATTTCCACACTTTTACGGGAAAGCTAATTAAGACTTCTTCATACATTAAACATCAGTATTCTATCTCAGTCCTCCTCTTACCTCCTTTAAGAATCCACTGCCTACCACCAAGGCTTAGAGATATTTTCCTACAATTTATTCTAGAAGCTTTATGATTCTTGCTTTTATATTTAGGTTTTTGATCCATTTTGACTTAATTTTTGGATAAGGTATGAGATAGGGGTCCTCTTTCCTTCTTTTGGCTATGGATATCCAGTTCTCTCAGCACCATTTGTTGAATGGACTGTTCTACCCGAGCTGTGTGGGTTTGACAGGCTAGTCAAAAATCACTTGACCATACACGTGAGGGTCTGTTTCTGAACCATCACTTTGGTTCCATTGGTCTATGTGTCTGTCTTTATGCCAGTACCTTGATGTTTTAACCACTGGAGTTAGGTAATATGATTTAAAGTCCAGAAATGAGAGTCCTCCAACTCCACTTTTCCTTTTTCAGATATTTCTGGCTTTTCAGGACCCCTTACCCTTCCAAATAAATTTGACAGTCATGTTTTCCATTTATTTAAAAAGTGCTGGGGGAATTTTTATTGGGATTGTATAAAATCTGTGTATCAATTTGAGTAGAATTGATATCTTAATGATATTTAGTCTTCCAATCTGTGAGCATGGAGTGTTCTTCCAATTATTTAGGTCTTTTTATTTTATTCTATCAATAGTAATCGTTTTCTGAATACAAGTACTTTACATAGTTGGTTAAGTTTTTTCCTGAATATTTGGGTTTTATCTGTCAAATTTTGTTTTCACCATTTTTGACACTTTTAGTTACTTTTACTCATAGAATTTTCATTTCTAGACTCTCTTCCAGGTCACTCTCTCCTGTCTTTTCTTTTCAGGCTGTAGCACACCTTTTAGTATTTCCTGTAAAGCTGGTCTCTTGGTTAATACTCATTTTCTGTTTATCTGTGAATATTCTAAACTCACCCACATTTTTGAAAGACAGTCTTGCTGGATATAAGATTCTTGGCTGGAAGTTTTTCTCTTGTAGTATCTTAAATGTGTCATATCACTGTCTTCTTGCCTCCAGGATTTCTAATGACAAATTGGCATTTAATCTTACTGGGTATCCTATATATGTTAAGCATTGCTTTTTTCTTGCTGCTTTCAGAATGCTCTCTTTGTCTGTGGCATTTGACATTCTGATTAGTATGTGTCTCAGAGTTGGTCTATTTGGATTTATTCAGATGGGAGTAAGTTGTGCTTCTCGGACACAGATATCTATGTCCTTCAGTAGGGGTGGGGAATTTTCTAACATTATTTCTTCACATATTCCTTCTGCCTCTTTTCCCTTCTCTTCTCCTTCTGGGACACCCATGACTTGTATATTTGCACATCTCTTGCTGTCATTTAGTTCCTGGAGACCTTGTTCAATTTTTTCCTTTTTTTTTTTTTTAATCTGTTATTTTTGTATGTTCACTTTTGGAGGCCATTTCTTCAAGCTCACCAATCCTTTCTTTTGCCTCCTCAAATCTGCTATTATGTGATTCCATTCTGTTTTTTTTTTTTTAAAGATTTATTTATTTATTTAATTCCCCCCCTCCGCCCCCGGTTGTCTGTTCTCTGTGTCTATTTGCTGCGTCTTGTTTCTTTGTCCGCTTCTGTTGTCGTCAGCGGCATGGGAAGTGTGGGCGGCGCCATTCCTGGGCTGGCTGCTCTTTCTTTCACGCTGGGCGCCTCTCCTTATGGGGCGCACTCCTTGCGCGTGGGGCTCCCCTATGTGGGGGACACCCCTGCGTGGCACGGCACTCCTTGCATGCATCAGCACTGCGCATGGGCCAGCTCCACACGGGTCAAGGAGGCCCGGGGTTTGAACCACGGACCTCCCATGTGGTAGACGGGACGCCCTAACCACTGGGCCAAAGTCCATTTCCCTCCATTCTATTGTTAATTTCATTTATTGTGCCTTGCATTCCCATAAGATCTGCTGTTTTTCTATGTATGTTTTCAAATTCTTTGTGCTCCCCTAGTGTCTTCTTAATATCCTTAATCTCTTTAGCCATCTCATTGAGTTTATTAAGGAGATTTGTTTGAACATCTATGATTAGTTGTCTTAACTCCTTTATGTCATCTGGAGGCTTGTCTTGTTCCTTTAACTAGGCCGTATCTTCCTGTTTCTTGGTGTGGATTGTAATTTTTTGTTGGTGTCTTGGCATCTGGCTTACTAGAGTATTTATTCTAGGTGCAGTTTTTCTCTTTAGCTTAGGGCTTCCTGCCCTTTCATCTTTGCTGGTTGTGCAGTAGGAGCCAAGGATGTAGCTGGTGCTGTAAGCTCTGGATGCTCAAGCTGCCCTCATTGCACCAGGGATGGATGAAGCTTCTCCCAACGTTCTCCTTTGCCAGGGGTAGGGACAGAGTCACAGCTGTGTGGAATAATCCAAGTGCAGGCCTAGACTGTAGTTGCCCAGAGAGACTGATGAAGCTTCACATCCCTTTCTCCCCTGCCTGGGGCGGGGATGGAGCTGCAGGTGTGGGCAGCAGTCTGTGCAGTGCAGGTCCAGGATGACTGCAGTTGCCCTGGTAGACTTCCGATTATTCCGTCTGTGCCAGCCAAAGGTACCTACAGTTACCTGGCTAGGCTGGTTCAGGGCCCCCAGCCTCCTCCCTGCCAGGGGTGGGGCCTTCACCTAGGCTGGGGCTGCAGGCTGATCTGGGTGAAAGAAGCTGGTTCCCACCAGCACTGTGATTTACAGTCAGCCCGGCTTCCCCTCAGGCTGTGGGTGCTGTCAAAATGGCGGCCACTTTCTGACTTGGATAGGCTCAAACTTTAGCTGTCCTCAGGATTATACTGTAGCTGCTGAATTTACTCCTCAGTAGCTGAAGTCGGTGCCCAGCCGTCACTTCCTTCCCCATTTTGGGCAAGTGGAGCTTTTAATTCCAGCCATAGAACAGCTCCCGAGGAGGCTTGTGCCTCCAGTGGAGGATGGCACCGGCCTCCGGGGCGTGGAGCCTCTACTTGTGAGTCTTTTCTGCACATGGGCAGTCTCCTCCTTCCACTCCCCCAAGGACATTGCAGGATGCTCTTCTGGCCTCCTGGAGCCCCCCATACAGGTGCTTCAGCTCCAGGGAGCTCTGGGTGTTTGCTAACTGCCCTGGAGCAGGAGCTGACTCTAGGAGCGCCTTACTCCGCGACCATCTTGCTGGTGGTTTCTTGTTTATTCTTTTGTGTTTTGTTTGTTTGTTTCCATTTTTTTCCTAATGTGAAAGATACTTAGGCATTGGATGGATTCTCCGTATGGCCTGAGAGTGACTGCTTGAGATAATTTACAGAAGACAGAGGCCCAAGGAGCACAGCAGGGTGCCACTTAGGGGGGTGGGGTAGGGGTGGGCTGGAGGGAGGGGGCTTCTCTCTGGAATGTGCCAGGCCACAGGAGTGGGTTCACTGCCAACCAAGTGCATTGCTTTGTTTTCTTTTAAATTGAGGTGAAATTCCCATAACCTAAAAGGATCCATTAAAATTTTTAAAAAAAATTTTTATTTTTTTAAGAGGTACCAGGAATTGAACCTGGGACCTCGGATGTGGGAAGCAGGCACTCAACCAATCAAGCTACGTCTGCTCCCCTAAAGGCACCCCTTTTAAAGTGGACAATTCAGCAGCGTTTAGGGGGTTTGCGATGACACCCACCAGCTCTGTCCAGTCCTAAAGCATTGTCATCTCCCCGAAAGGAGCCCTGGCCCACTAGCAGGCACCCCAGCCCCCCCCCCCCCCGCCCCGGCCACCGCTCTGGCCTCTACGGACGTTTCGTGTGCCTGGAGCCAGCCCCCTCTGCCCCCGTGGCCCAGGCTCTCGCTCAGCGTGGAGCTTCACGACCCCTCTGTGTCGTCGTGTCCCTGGCCCCTCATGCCTTTCTGCAGCTGGACGGGGCCCCCGTGTGGGCTCGCCACGTGTCTGTCTGTCCCTTTGTCCCACGGACTTAACCCCGCGGCGTATCTGCTTGGGGATGCCGGGCCGTGAGGCCGTTCTAGTTTAACTCTTTGAGGAGCCGCCAGACCGTCTTCCACGGCGGCCGCGCCTTTCACCCCACGCCGCTGCTTTTTAAGCAAGAAGTTGGCGCTGTGATGCCCTTGAAGGCCTCGTGACATCAGAGGGCCGCGGCGTGCCCCGTGAGACCAGCACGAGGAGGCGCCGCGCCACCCTAGCGACGCGAGAACATGATGGCCTGCTCATCGTAACTGGCCTCGAACTCGTCGGGGGGCTCGAGCACAGAAAACGCCCCCGGCTCCCCACCCCGGCCCCGGGCTCGTGCCGAGGGTGGGGTGCCCTTCCGCAATTGTGTCGTCTTGCAGGACACAGCTGACCTCGAGACACGGCGGGGAGCCCAGTGGGCCTGACCTCACCACACGCGCCTTAAAAGCAGGATGGGGAAGTGGATGTGGCTCAACAGATAGAGCGTCCGCCTACCGCATGGGAGGTCCGCGGTTCAAACCCCGGGCCTCTTGCCCCGTGTGGAGCTGGCCCATGCGCAGTGCTGATGCGCACAAGGAGTGCCCTGCCACGCAGGGGTGTCCCCCCCACAGGGCCATGTGCAAGGCGTGCTCCCCGTAAGGAGTTGCCCAGTGCAAAAAAAGCGCAGCCTGCCCAGGTATGGTGCCGCACACACGGAGAGCTGACACAGCAAAGAAGAGACAGTTTCCTGGTGCTGCTGACAAGAATACAAGTGGGCACAGAAGAACACACAGCGAATGGGCACAGAGAGCAGACAACGGGAGGGGGGAAGGGGAGAGAAATAAATAAAAAATAAATCTTAAAAAAAAGGCAGGCTGTCCAAGAGCGTCGAAGCCCTGGGGCTTGGAGGTGGGGCGTTGGGAAGGGGCACCGGGCCCCGGAGGGGCTGAGAGGCCGTCGGCCGACTGCTGATGTGGAAGTGGGGCCTCAGACCTACGGTCGCGAGGAGCTGGGTTCTGCCAGAGCCTGAACGAGCCCGAAGTGGGGTCTCCCCAGACCCCCCAGCCGCGCCTTGATCCCAGCCTCGCGGTGCCTGGGGCAGGGAGCCCCGCCTCGCCGCGCTGGACATCTGACCTGCAGACGGGGCGCCCATCCGTGCATGTTGCTTTTACCCGCCAAGTCTGTGCTCGTTTGTTACACAGCACAGGAGACTGACCCACAGGGAACAGGTGCACTGGGCTCCCGGGGACACGCCCTCAGGAGAGGCCCACGCGGGCAGTTTCACTTTGGCAGCACGTGGGAGGACAAGGGCGTGGCCACCATAAGCAGGTACGAGGAGAGCACCAGGGATCTCGACACATCGTACAGCGTCGTGGCCGTTCAGAGTCCAGGGCGCCCCGACACAGGCCAGGGGCTCCCTCGAGCTCTTCTCCCCGGGCCTTGGGTGCTCAGAAATGACCAGACGAGATGCTGCTTCTTATCTGTATTCTCTTTGGAAGATAATTGATCTTAAAGGTAACTCATCTCTTGGGAAGCGGACCATATGGGAGGACCAGAGTTCAGTCCCCGGGGCCTCCTGGTGAAGAAGAAGAGAGGGCATGCCTGCGCAGCGAGCCGGTGCCTGCGCGGCGAGCTGAGTGCCCGCGTGGCGAGCTGAGAGCCTGCGTGGCGAGCCGGTGCCCGCGTGGCGAGCCGGTGCCTGCACGTGAGTCACGCAGCAAGATGATGACGCAGCAAAAGGGGGATGAAGGGGAGAGTCAAGGTGAAGCACAGCAGAGACCAGGAACTGAGGTGGTGCAATTGACAGGGAACCTCTCTCCCCATCAGAGGTCCCCAGGATCGAATCCCGGTGAATCCTAGAGGAGAAAGATGAGAAGACAACACAGACAGCAAAAACAGCAGGGCAGGAGGTGGGGAAGGGGAAATAAACACGTCTTTAAACAAAAAAGAAGAAAGATAACCGATCTCATAGTAAGCGCTGGCTGTGGCGACAGTGGCCTCAGGGCGGGGGACGTTGTGTTGGATGTGGTCCTACTCCGCGCCGGGTGGTCTGGCAAGCGTGACGTGGCCTGGGGGCTGCAGTGTGGGCTGGAAACCAGGGCGGCCACGAGACCTCAGGAATGAGGTGTGCGCAGTGGCCGGCAGCGGGGGTGGAGTGGAGTTGTAAAAATACCCACGAGGAATCCAGAAGGTGGGACAAGGGTAAAACGGGGACAAAGAACAGATGCGGCGACAGCGACCGAGTCCAGCCGCTCCTTGGCCGTTGTGAGGCCCTGGGCAGGCCCTGGCACTTCTCCATGTGCTGGCTGGGGGCCTTGGTGCCCGCTGCCTGCACGGGACTTGAGGGGCCTCGGCCAGCCAGGGGCCAGGCTGGAGGGCAGGGCTCAGCCCCTTGTGCAGCTGCAGGCCCCAGCTCTGCCGCGGTCACTCCCCGGCCTCAGGGATGCGGGGTCCTGCGTCCACCACGGGCCCCAGTGCTGCGGCGGTCACTCTGTCAGCTTGGGGTGGGGACACACCCCCCATGGGCCCCAGTGCTGCGGCGGTCACTCCCTGGACCCGGGGTTGGAGCGCACACCTGCCCCTGCGGGGATCTCCAAGGCCACCACCCGCTGTCCCTTTTGTCAGGCTCTGGCGCCAAGTGCCCTGGGGGCAGCCTGGCCTGTCCCCTGCGGCCGGCGCCCCTATCCCCCCCATCCCGGGCCGCCCTCTGCGGGTGGGAGCGCAGGTCCTCGTCTGTCTGGGTGGGGAGCGTCATGCCGTGGGGTCTTCTCTGGGGCAGGGGGGGTGGGTGTGGGAAGGCCGCCTGGCGAGGGGGAGACCTGGCTCGCCGCGCCCTCTGCGCTGGGGCCCCTGGCTGGCCCCCCGCAGGCTCCTTCCCCTGGAGCTGGGGACGCCTGAGGCGAGAAACTGGTACGTGGCTGGTGCCCTGGACCCGCGGGTCGTCCAGCTCTGCCTGGGCTTCCAGAAACTTCTCTGAGGACCTGCGGTTCCTTGTGTCCTCTCGGGCCCGCCTCCCCCGCTTCCCCGAGCGAAGGCGCATCCTTCGGTGAGAATGGCTCTGGCTCGTTAGGGGTCACGGTGGAACGGCCTGAGGCCAGGGTGGGCCTCCTTACAGGAGTGAAAGCAACACCCCCGCCCCGCATCGTGGCCTAAACCTGGGGAAGGGACACGCTCGTCACAGGCACCCCGGCCGCAGGCGCGAGGGCTGAGGGCAGCTGCCGCAGAGGCCCGCGTGGGCGTCCTGGGGCACCTTTCCCAGGTGTTTCTCCAGCCCTTCCAGCTGTGTGGTGAGCGAGCGCGCGTGTTCGGGACATTTCTGGAGCGCTGTCCGGGCCCTGCGGGTCGCTTCTCGTCTCCCTCAGGAGCGCCGAGCCCCTGGCCGCGGCGGCGCTGCCTCCTCCCTCTCCTGGGCCCCTGCCGGATGTGGGGGCTCCTGCTCTGGGCCGTCACCTCCTGGCCGGGGCTCAGCTGCCCCCCTGACTGCAGGGGGCCTCCGGGGGTGGCCGTGGCTGTCGGGGTCCCCCTCACACAGGGCAGCTTGAAACAGCAGAACTGTGCTCCTCGTTCTGGGGCAGGACGCCAAAGCTCTCCCCGGGCGCGTGGCTCGTTGCTGCACTCGGCCTCCGCCTCCCCTGGCCTCCGCCTCCCTGCAGCCTCTGCCTCCCGTGGCCTCCCCCTCCCATGGCCTCCGCCTCCCCAGGGCCTTTGCCTCCCCTGGCCTCCGCCTCCCTGCGGCCTCCTCCTCCCTGCAGCCTCTGCCTCCCGTGACCTCCCCCTCCCGTGCCCTGCGCCTCCCGTGGCCTCCGCCTCCCCAGGGCCTTTGCCTCCCCTTGGCCTCCACCTCCCCATGGCCTCCTCTGTGTCCCTCCTCCTGCATCTCTTTTGAGAACTCGTCGTTGGATCTGTCCCACTGGGTCATAGGGACCACCCCCCCTCATCTCACAGCCCTTAATGCAACAAAGCAGCAAAGACCCTCGTTCCAAATAAGCTCCCGGCTGCAGGTTCCAGGCAGACAATTTCGGGGACCATGGCACGGGGTGGGGGAAGGTGGCCTTGGCATGGGTGGGTGCAGGCCCGAGGCTCAAGGGTCCGAGTGCCCACGTGTACCCCCCACAGTGGTGAGTAGGGTGCATGCTTGCACGCGCTTATGTATGTACACATGCATGCACACGTGTGGGCATGTGCACGTGGGGTGCGTGCACACGTGTGTACGTTTGTGCATGTACATTGCTTGTGGCGTGTGTGTTCTTATCAGCAGCGCGTAGGTGCTTTAGAGGCCAGTGGGTGCCTCACGTCCCGCCCAGTGCCTGGGGCATCTCTGATGCCCCCTCCCCTCGAGGCTTTGTTCCCTGCTGTGATCCCAGGAGCTGGCCCCCTAGAAGGGCTGGGTCCGCCTGAGAGATCCGGGGGCTGGGGGTGTCACCGCAGCCCCCCTGCCCGGGGTCTGGGGGCTCGCCAAGCCTCCCAGCCCTGAGTCAGGCTCCTGGAGGAGCGCCGAGTCCTCTGCGCTGGCCTCAGTGCCGCCTGCTGCCTTCCCAGAGAAACTGAGGCAGGCGGGCGGTGGGCGGGGGGCGGGCTTCCTGGGTGCTCCGGGGAGGAGGGGTTCTGGGAAGACGCTCCCTTGATGGCCCCTGGGGCCCCCGCCCTGGCTCCGCGGTCGTGGCTGCTGGTGGCCCCTCCGGGTGTGGCCGGCGCATGGCGAGCGCCCGGGTGAGGTCTCGATGGCCGCGGTCGCCGCTCGGGCTCGGCAGGGCTCATGGGGTCGGCCGGGCCTGAGGAGCCGGGGCTGGGCTGCGCTCCGGGGGCGTCCCTTCCCGGGGGAGGGGGCCCAGCCCCGGCTCCCGCGTGGGCGTCCCCTGGAGGTGGGCAGGGGTGGCCCCCGCGGGCGCGGCTCGGCCTCTGGCTTCCCGGCGCTCGTCTCTCTCGGTCCCCCAGCACCCGCCCTGCCGCGGCGCTTCCTTCCCTAAAAGGCCCTCCACCTGGAGGAAGCCTGGGTGGGGCTGGGGGCTCGGGCGCCGCAGGCTCGTCGCACTCGCTCTTCTGCGGACCCTCTTGGCGGAGCCCCAGGCCGTGTCCTCTGGTGGGCTCGCTGCGGCCCAGGCCCCGCAGCCCCCTTTTCTCTGCACGCCTTCCCGTCCCGTCCTTGCCGTGGCCAGGCCTGTGGGCCCCCCCCCCCCCCCCGTCACAGCGCTGGCCTTTCCGTGCCGCCCCCCCCCCCCGCGCTGCTCATTAGCATAGACCCCCAGTGTGACCCCAGAGTCACAACACCTCCCAGTGCTTGGGGACCCCAAAGGCGCAGGAACACGGCCAGGCTCTTGGCGCAGAGCTCACGCTTCGCTGCACCGACGTGTTGTGGCAAGACCCTCAAGAAACCCCCTTTGCGAGCCAAGACCCCCCGACAGCATCCCCCGGGGCGTTTCCTTCCCAGGGAGCCAGCCCCTGGGCCACGGGCGCCTGGGGGGCTGGGAGGGACGCGGGGTGGGCCGGGCCTGGCCAGGCCGAGCCCTCTAACATCAGAGAAGCCCCTCGAGGCCGCGTGGCTCATCGGGTGCCCCTGGGGCCCACGTCGTTGCGGAAGTAAGGGAGGCGGAGGCCTGCCAGCCCGTCCCTGGGGCCCTGCCCCTTGCTGTGGGACACCCCGCATCAGGGGCGGTCAGGAGCTGAGGCCACGCAGGCCCCACGACGGTGGCCATGGCACATTCGGGACTCGACTGGGCTTTCTGTACTGACCCCCGGACCCTGGAGGCTTTTGTTTCCAGGGGAGCTCTGGGAGTGACCACCACAATCGATACTTACTGTCAGGAAAGGAATGAAAGCAGGTCACTGCCGGGGCCCTAGAGGATGGTGAACTCTGGACGGGCTAACCTTTGTACTGAAAGGAAGAACCACAGAGGAAATGCGGGTGGGGGGGCCTTTCCAAGCGTGGCTCCCCCGTGGCAGAAAACAGCCCCAAAGTTAAAAGCCACGTGACAAAAGGGGGAAGAATGGCACGGATAAAAGTTCCTGTGAATCAGAAAACTAGGAGTGCCCTGGGAAACACAGGCAGAGGACGAGGCCCCCACGATGATTAGGCTCAGAGGCACGCGGTGGAAAACAGCCCCAGGGGTGACATTTTGGGACCCAGATGGCTGCTAAGGGCCAGTCATCACATCTGCATTCCAGCTGTCAGGAAGGAGGAGCCTGGAAGACAGGCTTGTCTCTGCTTTCACGTATCCCACTAGCCAGATCCTAAATCACATAGCACATCTGGCTGCAAGGGAGGCTGGGAAATACAGTTTTATTCCAGGGAGCCGGGTGAGCGGCTGAGAAGTGGGGTCTGTTGCTCCAGTGGGAAGAATGGGGGCAGAGTTGGGGTCAAGTGCCCCAAAGGGGAAACCCCTGACAAGCCTCAGAAGCCAGTGCTCGCCCACCAGACACGTTCTCCCCCGAGGGTTTCGGCCCTAGACACGTTCTCCCTGGAGTCCTGGACATGCCCAGGCCCCACAGCTCCGTGTCGGGGTGGGGGCCTGGCCCTGGCCACCTGCGTCCTCAGGCCCCTCTGGTGGGCCTCCGGCCGGGCTTGGCCGCTGGGGGCCCAGGGAGGGCGGCCCTCGGGTCTGCCCCCCTCGGTGCTGGGCTCGGGTGCCCGTGCTGGCGCCACGCCCTGCGCTCGCGTCCCGCCCACCTCTGGCCCCGTGGCTGCCCGCGGTAGATGCGGGGAGGCCTCTGCGTCCTGGTGGGACCCCAGTGGGCCCGAGCGCCGGGGGGCAGCGGGGCCTGGAGGGGCGGGCCTGCCAGCACGACCACCCAGGGAAGGAGCGTGCCGCCCCCCCCCCCCCCGCGCAGGGCTCGAGCGCGCGGGTGCAGGCGGGGGGCGGGGGGGAGCGGCCTGGGCTGCCCGGCGGGAGGAGGGCGCGGGGCTGACGTGCCTGCTGCGCCACCGACGGGAGGGCGAGCGGGGAGCGGGCCGGGGGCGCTGGGCCGGGGACGGCTCCCCTTGACCCTGCCCCTGTGGGGGGCGCTGGGGGCGGCGCGGGGTCAGCATGGGGGTGGCACGGGGATGTGCGACGGCCGGCACCCCCGGAGTCTTGGGCTGGCCCCACTGAGGCGGGCGCAGGGCGTCGTGGAGTCGCTGGCCCCGCCGCCGGCAAGGACCCCTTGGCTTCCGCAGGCTCGGTCCGCGCCTGGGAACTCGGGAACGCCTCTCCTGGGGCTCGAGGCTGACGGCCCGAGCAGGTGGCGCTGAGCTCCCGTCTCTGCCCGGGGGCCCTGGGCCCGCAGCCCCGTCCCGCCCCGCCCCCGGGGTCTGTCTGCCTCCCTCTTCCTCCATCGCAGGGCCCGGGGACGGCCACCCCCAGGCGACCCACCCACCCCGTTTCACCTGTAAGGACTATTCCCAGCCCGTGGCACTGGGTGTAGGGCCGACACTTCTTTTCCGGGGACGGGATGCACCCCACAACAGCACGCCCCTCGGAAGGCGCTCAGGAACCCAGATGTGCTTGCGGCTCGCTGGCCACCGCTGACCTCGCCAGGAGGACACGTGCACACCAAAACGTAAAGGCAGTCTCGAGGCTGAATCCAGTTTACTCTCTAATGTGCGATTTATCCGTAGACACGTTGTCCAGAAAGACCCAGATGTTTCTATCCCAGTAAGAAGCAGGTTTCTGATATAACCCTACTGTGAAACAACTTTCAGGACTCCTCTTAGACATATGTTGTTTTGCTCAATTGTGTTCTACTACTACGACGGGAACTCCATCTAGAACAGTTTTTGGGGAAGTGTATTTGACTCAACTGATAGAGCATCCGCCTACCACATGGGAGGTCCACGGTTCAAACCCCGGGCCTCCTTGACCCGTGTGGAGCTGGCCCATGCGCAGTGCTGCCGCACACAAGGAGTGCTGCGCCATGCAGGGGTGCCCCTGCATAGAGGTGCCCCACGCGCGGGGAGTGCGCCCTACAGGGAGAGCTGCCCAGCGTGAAAAAAGAGCCTGCCCAGGAGTGGTGCCGCACACGTGGAGAGCTGATGCAGCAGCAAAAAGAGACACAGATTCCCAGTGCCACCAGATAAGAACACACAGTGAATGGACATAGACAGTAGACAACAGGGGGGAGGGGGAAGATAAATGAATAAATAAATCTTTAAAGAAAAAAAAATAAAATGGTTTCATGCTTGGAGCCTCATAGTCGCAAGATGCTAAAAATTTTTAAATTCAATTTAAATATTTGTCCTTGCTGGGATGCTTGCTAGGTGATCAACAGAGACTTTCAGACATAAAAATGTATTACCTGAAGGTAGAGTTGCACGGGGGACGTGCGAGGAGACTCACGGGAGACCCGAAGAGGCACATGGGGACGCAGAAACGCAGGGGGCGTGGAGTGGAAAGCAGACCCCAGAAGGCGCGGGGCTGGGGCTGAGCCTCCCGCGCTTGCTGGCGAGAGGGGAGCATCCCTGAGTATCACCGAGCCGTTTGGAGCCCAGGAGCGATGGGTCAGTTTTATCGTTGAATGTCGGTCAGTGTGACATGCTGGCAGGTCCAGCGCCTGCCGTTCTGGGAGTGTCTCCTGAGCACGTGGCTGTCAGCTCATCTTTCCTGGCTCTGAAGACCGGGTGCTGCGGGTTCACGGTGGAGTCTCGGCAGCCGAGGAAACCAAGTCCCACCCTTTGCCGCTCTTTGGTTTTGGAGGGCCCTGCCTCGCCCCTTTCCTGGCATAGGTTCCACTGCAGGAATGCGCATTTGGGGTCACGGCCACCCTGAGTTGCCCCCCTCTCCCCCTGGGCCGGGCTCTGTGGCCACCCAGTCAGTGGGCCCTGTGGCTTGCTGGGTGACCACCTGCTGCCGTGGCTGCCTTCATGCCCACCCAGCCTCCTGGAGCTCCCAGGCATCAAGTGCAGACCTGCCCCGGGGCTGGAGCCCCCATGCCGAGCCCTCACGCTGAGCCCCCGACCTGCCCCCGGGCCGGAGCCCCCATGCCAAGCCCTCATGCCAAGCCCCTACCTGCCCCGGGGCTGGAGCCCCCATGCCAAGCCCTCATGCCAAGCCCCTACCTGCCCCGGTGCTGGAGCCCTCATGCCAAGCCCCCACTCCAAGCCCCCATCTGCCCCCAGGCCGGAGCCCCCATGCTGAGCCCCCCCCGCCCCTGGGGCCGGAGCCCCCACGCTGAGCCTGCGGCATGGGGCTCCCACCTGGGGCAGTCGGGGGTGGCCTGGGAAGGGACTTGCCCTCAGAGTCTGACAGGCTTCACCTCGCCTCTCCCTTTTCTTTGGGAATAGTCAAGATCTGTGGCAGTCCTCGGGGAACGAAGACGCTGGGCGTAAATGCAAGGCGGTGGTCTGGCTGCCCCTGGCGGTGTGACCAGGTGGCCGAGGGCAGGAGCGGCGATGGCTCTGGGCGCGGGTGGACGCCCGCCCTGGGAGGACCGAGCAGGCCCCGCGGATACGCCCGCCTCCTGGCCGTGGGCCGTGCGGGACCGTGACCCACTCTAGTGACAAACAGGAAGGCCGCGCAGAGGAGGCAGGCAGCGGCTTCTGAGAAGTGCGCGGGCCGTGCCCAAGTGGGGAGTTTGGGGGGGGCTCCCCTGGGGTAGAAACAGAAATAAAAGCGGCAGGGTGCGGCCGAGGGGCTCCAGCCAGTGTCCTGCAGGAGGGAGAGCCACGCCGAAGCAATGACCGCCGAGGGCTTCCCTGCGCCGAAGAAAGACACGCGTCCCCGGAGGAAGATACGCTGTGTGTGCCGAGGATGAGGACGCCGAGACGCCTGAGGACAGAGCATGGGACGGAGAGGACACCTCAGGTCAACAGAGGATTCACAGCAGTGCGTGCGTAGGCGGGGGGCGGTGCGTGGAGCCCGTGGCGTTGTCCACAGCTTCCGTCCACCTCGTGGGTGCTCACGCATGAACGAGGTACTTGGGTACAATTCTTAAAAGTTAACAGAAAAGACCAGCTACAGAGGGAGGAAAGCGCCCGGCAGAGTTCTCAACACCCACTGGGCAAAGGGAGACTGCTCGCAGGGCCAGGGACTGCAGTGGCACTTTGTGTCCAGATAAACTGACCGCGAGGAGGGCGGGGGAAGCAAAGGCAGTGTTCAGGCAGATGTCATAAAAAGTGGATTACGGTGGCAGACTTGGCCCAGTGGTTAGGGCGTCCATCTACCACATGGGAGGTCCGCGGTTCAAACCCCGGGCCTCCTTGACCCGTGTGGAGCTGACCCATGTGCAGTGCTGATGCGCGCAAGGAGTGCCCTGCCACGCAGGGGTGTCCCCCACGTAGGGGAGCCCCACACGCAAGGAGTACGCCTGTAAGCAGAGCCACCCAGCGCGGAAGAAAGTGCAGCCTGCCCAGGAATGGTGCCGCACACACGGAGAGCTGACGCAACAAGATGACACAACAAAAAGAAACACAGATTCCCGTGTCGCTGACAACAGAATCGGACAAAGAAGATGCAGCAAATAGACACAGAGAACAGACAACCGGGGTGGGGGTGGGGGGAGAGAAAAAAATCTTTAAAAATAAATAAATAAATCTTTAAGTAAATAAATAAATAAAAAAGTGGACTATTGAGAGGCCTTGCCCTGGAGGACGCAGGCCACACCTCACAGCCTGCGCGCTCAGGTACGAACCCAAGACTTTCAGTGTTGCCGCCAGCACAAGACCACGCACACGTGGCCTGGGTCGGGCCGCGCCACCGTGTCTCGAGAGATGCGGGTCCTTGAAACCTCGTCAGTGCGGAGCTCGGGCCGCAGGCTGCCCGGGGGCGGTGGAGAACAGGACCCGTGATGGGCTCTTCCTAGGAAGCTGCTAATTTGCTGTGGCTGGACAGTGCCCCTCATTAATATCTGTGTGTCAGCGTAATCGTCACAGCATTCCACTGTGGTGGCAGGGACGCAGCCCAGGAATTCTGTCTAGAGAAAGCGCCTGTGCCCCAGTCTTTCAGGGGCTTTGAGACAACCAGAACACCTGCTCTCTTTTTTTTTTTAAGATTTATTTATTTATTTACTTCTCTCCCCTTTGCCCCCCACCCTGGTTGTCTGTTCTCTGTGTCTATTTGCTGCATGTTCTTCTTTGTCCGCTTCTGTTGTCAGCGGCACGGGAATCTCTATTTCTTTTTGTTGCGTCATCTTGCTGCGTCAGCTCTCCATGTGTGTGGCGCCATTCCTGGGCAGGCTGCACTTCCTTTAGCGCCGGGCGGCTCTCCTTACGGGGCGCACTCCTTGCTCGTGGGGCTCCCCTACGCGGGGGACACCCCTGCGTGGCACGGCACTCCTTGCGCGCATCAGCACTGCGCATGGGCCAGCTCCACACGGGTCAAGGAGGCCTGGGGTTTGAACCATGGCCCTCCCATGTGGTAGACGGACGCCCTAACCACTGGGCCAGGTCCGCCACCAGAGCACCTGCTCTTGAGCCTAGCGGGCCTCTGGGCAAGATGTCCCTGCCATGGGGACGTGCCACTGGGCCCTCGAGGACCCTTCGCCCACAGCTCCTCCTCCATCAGGCGTGGGCAGCATGTCCTGGAAGCCCGTGACTCCAGAGCGCAGGTGTGAGCGCCTTGCCAAGGTAGAGGAAGGAGAGGCCAGGTGTCCCCGTCACCGGCCACTGACAGTGTGGACGAGGTCCCAGCGGTGAGAGCCAAAGCTGCCCATGTCGTCATGAGTTCTCCGATCAAGGGCAGACCCAGGAGAGCATTCAGCATTCTGAGCCACAGGCAGGCTGAGATGCCGGCTGCACACCCCACGAGGGCCTTCCCTCCGAGGACACCGGGTGCCTGCGCGTGGCGGGAGCTCTCCACGCACCAAGCTTCAGGGCGCAGAGATAATCAAGGAAGAAAAGCAGCCTGTGTGGGCCCAGCCTGCTCCAAGCAGCGCCCCCCACTCTGCCCCTGGACAGAGAGCCCGAGGCTGGCTCGCTTCTGGTTCTCCCACCTGGCCCCAGATTCTAGCATCGAGGATTCCAGAGGTGGGGTTAAGGACAGAAACTTGGGAAACGGATTTTGGCCCAGTGGTTAGGGCGTCCGTCTACCATATGGGAGGTCCGCGGTTCAAACCCCGGGCCTCCTTGACCCGTGTGGAGCTGGCCATGCGCAGCGCTGATGCGCGCAAGGAGTGCCGTGCCACGCAAGGGTGTCCCCCGCGTGGGGGAGCCCCCGTGAGGAAAACCGCCCAGCGTGAAAGGAAAGTGCAGCCTGCCCAGGAATGGCGCCGCCCACACTTCCTGTGCCGCTGACGACAACAGAAGCGGACAAAGAAACAAGACGCAGCAAATAGACACCAAGAACAGACAACCAGGGGAGGGGGAGGAATTAAATAAATAAATCTTTTAAAAAAAAAAAAAAAAAAAGGACAGAAACTCATCAGGAACGTGGAGCCTCTTTGGCCCCAGATCCCTCCAGAAATCTGGTTCGGGGGCTTGGCCACCCAGGTCTGTAGGAGCGCAGACGGCTTCTCCAATGGGCCAGATCCCACACAGCGGGGGACCCGGTGGTCCTCCTGCCACCCAGGACGCACGTGCCGGGGATGGAAGGGAGGAGACCGCCGGCACGGACTCATAACCTCAAACGCTGGGACTCAAACGTGCTCACGCCCGCCGGCTTCTGGAGCCGGGGGCTCTGGATCAGGGGCGTCTTGCTCCGTACCTCATATTACTTTGGCTCTGACATAGCAAAAGTGTATTTTAAAAAACCCTATTAAACTGAGGCTAGAGCTGGAGACAGAGTTGGCTTTTCAGAAACATTAGCACCTAGCTTGCCTTTTTTGTGTGGAAGAAGCCATTTGTTCTACTTTAGTTCAAAGTTAGACTAACTGACCTCAGCCGTAGTGTGCCAGGGCCCTCGTCACCTATTTTTATATCACGTACCCTAGACAAGAGCTTTAATTGTTGCTTACTAGGTAAATAATGTTAGCGATGTTGCAAAACCCAGGTTCCTGCTTGATTCCTTTACCAGGAGCAGGTGAGCACTGACAAGTCGAGGCGCAGTGCACCTGCTGGCGGGTTAAAGCCGCCCCCGCCCTCTTTTTTTTTTTTTTTTCTATTCAAACTCTGTGTGGCCGCAATACCAATTGGACAATGAAAGTCAACGGTGAAAATACGCACTTTTTTTTTTTTTCCAAAGATTTATTTATTTAATTTCCCCCCCTCCCCTGGTTGTCTGTTCTTGGTGTCTATTTGTTGCGTCTTGTTTCTTTGTCTGCTTTTGTTTCTTTGTCCACTTCTGTTGTCATCAGATGGCACGGGAAGTGTGGGCGGCGCCATTCCTGGGCAGGCTGCACTTTCTTTTCACGCTGGGCGGCTTTCCTCACGGGCGCACTCCTTGCGCATGGGGGCTCCCCCACGCGGGGGACACCCTTGCGTGGCACGGCACTCCTTGCGCGCATCAGCACTGCACATGGCCAGCTCCACACGGGTAGAGGAGGCCCGGGGTTTGAACCGCGGACCTCCCATATGGTAGACGGACGCCCTAACCACTGGGCCAAAGTCCGTTTCCCCCCCCCCCCCCCCGCCCTCTTGACGCTGTGCTGCTCCTGCGACCTGGCCTTGCAGGGGACGGGGGACCTCAGATCTGTTTGAGATGCTGGTACAGACATAAGCCAGTCTGGTCAGGGACCTCTCCTCCTACTGTTGGAACTGGACTCTCAGCCTTTTGGGGAGACCTGAGGGATCTCCGCATCTTGCGGCCCGTGCTGTGCGCAGCTTCTCCTGGGTCGGTGCCATTGGAGGGGCGTTTCCCTTCCATGTGTCACCGAGCAAACCCAGGTCTTGTGTATCCTTTCTTGCACTGTAAAGTGAGATTAATTTTAGGGAAGTGGACTTGGCCCAGTGGATAGGGCATCCGCCTACCACGTGGGAGGTCCGCGGTTCAAACCCCGGGCCTCCTTGACCCATGTGGAGCTGGCTCATGCGCAGTGCTGATGTGCGCAAGGAGTGCCCTGCCACGCAGGGGTGTCCCTGTGTAGGGGAGCCCCATGCTCACTCGCGTAGGGGAGCCCCACTCGCAAGGAGTGCGCCCCATAAGGAGAGCCACCCAGCACGAAAGAAAGTGCAGCCTGCCCAGGAATAGTGCCTCACACATGGAGAGCTGACACAGCAAGATGACGCAACAAGGATAGACACAGATTCCTGGTGCCGCTGACAATACAAGAATAGAAGCGGACACAGAACACACAGAGAATGAACACAGAGAACAAACAACTGGGGTGTGGGGCGGGGGGAAGGGGAGAGAAATAAATAAATCTTTAGAAAAATAAATGAAGTGAGGTTAATTTTAATTTAACTCCAATTTGGTTGAAAACTTCCTGAGGCTTTCTATAGATCCATGGATGTTTAAGCTTTTTTAAAGTCAACAAGATGGTAACCACAGTCAGATTATAGTCTTGAGGTTTCTGTGAAAATGTTATTACCCTATTTTGATTTCTTTGTTTAACCCAAGACCTGAAACCATTTTTTCTGGGTGGTGGAGGAAATTAAGATTTCTGGGGAAGCGGATTTGGCTCAACAGATAGAGCATCCGCCTACCACATGGAGGGTCCAGGGTTCAAACCCAGGGCCTCCTGACCCATGTGGAGCTGGCCCATGAACAGTGCTGATGCGTGTAAGGAGTGCTGTACCGTTCAGGGGTGCCCCCCGCGTAGGGGAGCCCCACGCGCAAGAAGTGTGCCCCATAAGGAGAGCCCCCGTGTGAAAAAAGTGCAGCCTGCCCAGGAGTGGCTCTGCACACACAGAGAGCTGATGCAGCAAGATGACGTAACAACAACAAAAAAGAGACAGAGATTTCTGGTGCCACTGACAAGAATGCAGGAGGATACAGAACACAAAGCAAATGGGCACAGAGAGCAGACAACTGGGGGTAGGGGGGGAAGGGGAGAGGAAAAAAATCTAAAAAAAAAAAAGATTTCTGTATGAAAGCATTTCCCCCCAAAATGAACCCCTTACCTTTATACACATATATACCTTACCGAAGAGAGGGAGAGGAAGCTGCCTTTGTTTCTTCTCGCTGTTACTGTCCAGTCACTGCCTTGAGCCCTGTCTCAAATGCCTGCGGTTTCGTGTTTGGATATTATTTTATCTACCTAAGGAGCCCTGACCTTCCATAGAGGGGTCCTGGAATCTAGCACGATCAGAGCAATTAATTTATTTGTGTCTTCTCTTTTGCTTAGTTTCTCTTACTTGTCTTGACAATAAAAATCCTTACTCCTTTCTCAAAAAAAAAAAAGGATTATTATAGGATGCATGTCTCAGAGAAGACGACGGGATGAAAGAAACGGCAGCGAGGGCGGGAATTGATGAAATGTCAGCAACCTTAATTAGCTATTGATTCTTTAATAAATTATGTCTATAAAAGAGAAAACTGAGGCTCCAGACCAGTGCTGTCCAATAGAGATACGACGGTGTCTCAGATGCAAGCAGCACATGTAGGTTTAAACTTTCTAACAGCTGCATTGGAAAAAGGTAAGGCGTGGGTGAAGTTGTGGTAATAGAGTGTAATTAGCCCAATGCATCCACAGTATTATGTTCTCACTCAGTGAATGAATTCTGAGCTTATAGTTTGTTTTTTTGTATGTAGAAGTCCAGCTGCTGTTTTATGCTGTCAGTCCCCTCGTTTCGGACCAGCCCACGTGGCTGCAGTGACCACTGGCTGTCGGGGTGCCCCCTGGGTGGGACTGGGCTCCCCAGCCCGGGCCGAGGGGGGGTGGCGCTGCCCCATGTCGGGGTGCACGCTGCTTTCCTCGCCGCTTCCCCAGGCCCAAGCTTCGGGCATTGGGCGTTTGGGGAGTGCATCCTCGGCCGCTCGAGCATCCCTGGACAGCTCAAGCGGGAGCTGACGCCTCACGGGTTTGGGGATGTCCAAACCAAGTGCAGTGTCCCTCTCCGGAGCGGGTGGCGCCCTGGCTTGACGGCCACATCTCTGCCCGGCACGGCCCGTCCCTCCCGCCTGCCCCGTGCCCAGATTTCCCACTCATGTGGGCTCCAGGTGCATCCGGGTGCCCTGATTCGGCGTGGCCTCCCTTAGCCCGCCGGTCGTCTCGGGTCCTCTTAGGGGGGCCGCCCCCACGGGTCACTACGGGTGCTGTGGTCACTACGGGTGCTGTGGCTTCGGCGCGGGGCAGCTCAGCGCAGGCTTGGCGTGGACGAGGGCGCCGGCTCGCCTGTGCTCTGTGGACCCCGGCCCCGCCGCGTGGCTGCCCAGGGCCGGCCTGGGGGCAGACCCCACGAGTGAAGTTCGCTCAGCGTGGCCATGAAGCCGCCTGGGCACCGTCCCCATGTCCCTGCCTGATGCTGGTGACCTGCGACCTTGACCCCTTGACCCCGGCCCCCGCGCAGCACGACGTTGCCCCAAGTGAGCAGGGACAGCGTCCCGGCGGCGTTTATCTCCTGTGAAAGCGCACGCTGAGCGACGCGGCGCTAGAGCAAGCCCCCCGCCGCGGGCTTCGGGGAGGGTGTGCGGGCCATGCCGTGGCCCCGGGGCCGCTTGTGGACATGCCAACCCCCAGCAGGTGCCCTCAGAACCTCGGACCAGCCCTGGAGGCGGGCGTCCCGCGGACTCCACGTTGCCGTCGGCGGTTTCGAGCAGGCCCGAGGCGGGAAGCGGAGCCTGCGGGTAGGGGGCCGGGCCAGCCCACGTGTGGACGCCGCTCCCCTCCGGGCTGGGCCACCACGCTCCCCGCCAGGCCCGCCTGTGCCTGTGGATCAGTTTCGAGCCCAGGTGGCCACGGCACGGCCGTTGGGGGATGACGCGGACGCAGCGCGCGATGCGTGGAAACACGCATACAGGGCCCTCTGCCCGCCGTGTGTGGGGGGTGGAGGCGGCCGGGGTGGCTGGACGCCCGCGTCTGCGTGGACACCTTTTAGGCTGTAGGCGTGTCGAGGCAGGAAGGCCCCCTTGTAAACGCCAGTCCCCGACGGCCGTCTGCCCCTAGCAGCAGCCCGCTGCCGGGGTGCCGGCGTGTCTGGGGACCCCCGCGCCTGCTGGGTTTTGTTCGGTGAATCGTGCTCCAGTTGTCGCGTCTTGGGGATTGGGGAGCTGTGCCCTGGGGCCGCTCCGTGTGGATGGACAGACGTCCTCATTTCAGGCTCAACAGCGACCTTCCTGCCACACAGCATTGGGGCTGGCTGAGGACCCTGTGCAGGGCCCCGGAGCGCCAGGGGACCCTGGTGAGGGCGGGGGCAGGAAACCAGAGCCCGCGGCTGGGGGAGCTGGGGCTGGACCCCAAGGTCGGGAGGGCAGGGGTCCAGGGAGCGTCTGGGTGCCGGGGCGGCCCCTCTCAGTGAGCCCCCTTCCTGCCCACGTCCCCTCCTCCAGGCTGGCCACCAGGAGGCCCTCCTCTCCATCCTCTCGCCCCTTCACACCACCCCCACAGGACCCAGGCACTGCCCTGGCTTCTGCAGACTCACTGCTGAGCAAGACCCGCTCCCTCTCGTCTGGGGCTGACCTTCCCAATACTCTAAAAACAAACGGACAGACAAGGAAGATCCCGGAAGGAGACAAGTACGAGGCCGAGAACCAAGAGAGCCGTTGGCAGAGAGGATGCGGGGGCTGCTGTGAGGCTGGCCTGGGGAGGCTCTTGGAGGAGGCAGCTCTGAGCTGAGGCCTGAATGGGACAGAACACCTTTCCAGGTGCAGGAGGTGGAGGGACCCGGGCCTGAGCAGGGGGGGCCCACTCAGAAGTCAGCAAGGGGGACCAGGGCCACTGCAGGGAGGGTGGGAGGCCAGGCCCCGGGAGGGCAGGGATGGGGTGGGAGGTGTGTGTGTTGGGGGGGGCAGCAGCCCAGGGCTACGCCACAGCCTCATCATGCAGTGGTGCCTGCAGCGGTGCCCCAGCAGACTGGAACAGCACCTGGGAACTTGGTTGCAGAAGGATGTCGTGCCAATAGTCCAAACGGAAAGAAAGGAGGTTACCTCCTCTTGCTCCCTCCCTGTTGAACAGTCTCTGGGCTCTCTCCCTCGCCCGCTTGGGCCTGGAGGAGCCTCGGGGTCACGGCTGGAAGCAGGGGGCTGGGCTGCTTCTGGAAAAAGACCCAATTGGTGCTCAGGTTTTTAAACTGTCATTTTTCTCGTATTTTATTACCTAGTTGCAGATGATAACTAAAGGGACAGTCAGTAGAACTACTCAGAGGTGGCCTTTTGCTGAGCTGCCCACATGCTTCTGCTTTTCAAAGCCGGAAGAAGGCAGAGGGGCTGTGGCTCGCGCTGCCCTTTCATTTTCCGTGACTGACTCTAAGCCATGCTGTGTTTTCAGCGCCGCCTCTAGCTTTTACGAGGGCTTGAACCCCCGGCGAGGGGCGCGGCGGAGAACGCGGGGCATAATGGCGTGGTTGGCCCTGCAGGGGCTGTGGGCAGCCGGTGGTCCCAGGGCCGCCGGGCTGAGGCCAGGATGGACGGTGCTGTGGCTGCAGGACTGCCTTGTGTTCTCGGCACGGTTTTCAGCAGAGCTCGACTTTGCAGGCAGGGCGTGCCGAGGCGTTCTTCAAGAAGGCTGGGGCGGGAGTTGAGATGGAACCTTCTGGCTCACCTTTGGGCACCTGGAGGGAGCCGCTGGCCAGCCGCCTGCTCCCGAGCCTTCTGTCGTGGGGTGGGGGCTAAGTTCCTGCCGGGGGACATGTGGACCCCAGGGCCTCCCCCGCGGTGCCCAGAGCCCGCGGGTGCCTTGGGGAGGGGTAGGCCCTGGACCCGCTGCCCCTGGGCGGCTCGAGGAGGGGTCCAGTGAGGGTCCCCGGTCCAGCTGAGGGTGGTCCGGCCGCCCTCTCCCAGCTTGGGATGCTCAGCCCACCACAGCAAAGCAGCCCTGGAAGAAAAGTAGTCCCCGGTTCTCATCAAGGGGAACGACCCCCCCCTAGAGCCACTCCGGCTGCCTTGGGCCACCCCCAGCCGTCCCCTATGGTGCCCCTCCGGCGGGCTCACTTCATGGACGGGCCTGAGCTCTTCCCCCCGTCCAGTGGGCCGCCCTGCCGGGTCCCCCGTCCAGACCTTCCGGGGGCGGGTGGCAGGCAGTGACCACTGCAGACGCCGTGGGCAGCAGCCCCCGGCTCTGGCTCCCTGCCCCAGCAGGTGCAGGGTGGCCACCGTCCCCTGGGGAGGGGCGGCGCACGGAGGCTCCACTCGAAAAGTTGTGTTCCCTGCCCGCCCCGTCGAAGGGCGACCTTTATTCCGTTTGCTGTGTGTGCTTTAACCCCCGACTGGAGGACGCGCACCTGAGTTCTTCCCTTGCCCACGTCCTTTTCCGAGCGGACGCCCACGCGGCTCTTTCTGCCGTCTGCCGAGCCCGAGGGGCATCCGTGTACGTATTTTCCTCTAAAAATGCGTCACAAGAAAGTACAGGCCCGTGACTGCTATTCTGCAAGTCACTTTACCGCACCCCCATAACCTAGCACGTTTGGGGAGCAGCGTGTTAAGGAAAGCGGCGCTGGCTCGGCACTTGAGCGGACCGTGTTGCGGATGCCCTGCAGCTGGCAGCACCGTCCGCCCAGTGCCCATGGCCAGGCGGGAGCTGGGAAGTGGGGTGGGCAGCGAGGGGCTGAGGACGTGGCACAGGGGACCCCCTTGGCCACGGCCTTTGATGAACAGGAGCTGCCACCGCCCTGACGAGGGCAGAGCAGGGCCGGTGCCACGGCGAGCCCACAGAGCCTTCACTCAGCTCCTCCCAGCATCCACGGTGCACTCGGGCACGGCCTAAGGCTCTGGACTCTGACTCTGGGCTCTAGCTCCGGGTTCTGGACTCGGGCTCTGGGTTCTGGGCTCTAGCTCCAGGTTCTGGACTTGGGCTCTGGGTTCTGGACTCTGACTCTGGGCTCTAGCTCCAGATTCTGGACTTGGGCTCTGGGTTCTGGGATCTGGACTCTTACTCTGGGTTCTAGCTCTGGGTTCTGGACTTGGGCTCTGGGATCTGGACTCTGACTCTGGGCTCTAGCTCTGGGTTCTGGATTCGGGCTCTGGGTTCTGGGCTCTGGGCTCTAGCTCCGGGCTCTTGACTCTGATTCTGGGCACTGGTTTCTGACCTGCATCTGGATTCTACACTCTGGCTCTCTTTTTTGGTTCTGGGCTCTGGACTCTGAGTTCTGGGCTTTAGACTCTGGGAACTGGCCCTGACTGTGGGTTCTAGACTCTGGGCCCCAGCTTTGGGCTGTGGATTCTGGGCTCTGACTCCTGGCTCTGGTTGTGGGTTCTAGACTCTGGGTTTTGAACTCTAGACTCCGGGTTGTACCCCTGGCTGTGGGTTCTAGACTCTGGTTTCTGAGCCCGGGCTCTGGTTTTTGAGCTCTTGGTTCTAGGCTGTGGTCTCTGGCTCTGTTTTTTTGGCCCTGGGCTCTGCTCTGGGTTCTGGACTTAGGGCTCCAGCTTCTGGGTGTGGGTTCTAGACCATGGGTTCTGGACTCTGCTCTGAGTTCTAGACTCTCGGCTCTGGCTCTGAGTGAGCAGAATTCTGGGGGGGCTGGGTCTTGTTCTCTGTGTCCCCCCTCAGCAACACAATTTGTCTAAAGAGCACCTGGCTGGTAGGGTGATGCCCTGGAGGGGCTGGAGACACAGGGAACCCCATGACCCCCCAGGTGTGGGGGCAGGTGTGACCTGGGTGGGCGTGAGCCCAGGACTCCCGTCCCACGGCCTGAGGCAGCCAGGCTCCCGTGCAGGAACCAGGGCACGTCCTTCTCCACTTGGCGTGTCTGGGGGGCTGTCAGCTGGACCGATGCCAGGCCAATTCATAGACAAACGAACCAAATGCTGCAAAGCGAAGGGCCTTTCAGGCCCCCCCGAACAACGCAGGACAAGGCACCGTCCCCCCAGCCTGTGCCGGTCACCTCGGGCGGCACTGCTGCAGCCCTGAGTGCTCCGGGAGCACTTCCTTGTGTCCAGTCTAGAGCAGCCCGCGGCGCTCCTGGGTGGACGTGGGAAAGCAGCCCGGCCAGAGCAGCTCCAGGCCCTGACTCCCCGTGTCCCCGTGTCCCCGTGTCCCTGTGAGGACTGCGGCCAGGGACGGGCCTCCCAGGACCACCACTCAGGAGCCTTCCTCCGAGGAGGATCTGCATGTGGCCAGCAAGTGCAGGAGGTGCTTGGCGCCCTTGGTCGCTGGGGAAGTGCCCGTCAGAGCCATGATGCGGGCCCGCTCCTCCGCGCTGGGAGACCAGACTCAGAGGACGGAAAGTAGCAGGTGCTGGCAAGACTGCGGGACCCAGCGCTCAGCACGCTGGTGGGGTGCCCCAGGTGGGCCCGAGCCCCACCCCTGTCCACGCCCCCATTAGCTTCCCACGCCCGCCCATGCCCCCATTAGCTTCCCACGCCCGTCCACGCCCCCGTTAGCTTCCCACGCCCGTCCACACCCCCATTAGCTTCCCACGCCCGCCCATGCCCCCATTAGCTTCCCACGCCCCATCAATGCCCCCCATTAACTTCCCATGCCCGTCCACGCCCCCGTTAGCTTCCCACGCCCGTCCACACCCACATTAGCTTCCCACGCCCACCCACGCCCCATTAGCTTCCCACGCCCGCCCACGCCCTGTTAGCTTCCCATGCCCCATCTATGCCCCCCATTAGCTTCCCACGCCCGTCCACGCCCCCGTTAGCTTCCCAGCCCCACATCAGCGCCCCCATTAGCTTCCCACACTGTCCACGCCCCCCATTAGCCTCCCACACCCGTCCATGCCCCCGTTAGCTCCCACGCCCTGCGTTAGTGCCCCCCATTAGCTTCCCGTGCCCTGTGTTAGCTGCCAGCCCCCCCATTAGCCTCCCACATCCTGTGTCAGCACTTGTCCTTATAAACCCACATCCCAGCCCTGCTCAGCCCAGCTCAGGCCAGGAGCAAGCGGGAGCTCAACTCAGGAATCAACCACGAAACAGGCGCCACTCGCACACCGTGGCCTCGGGCTTGCGGCCCTCCCCCTTGGCGCCTCCTCGGAGCTGCCCTTCCGTTAGCAGGCTGGTCTCCAGAGGGAATGCTTCTGTCTAGGTTTTGTTTTTGTCGTCTTTTAACAACGAAGACGTTCATTGCTATGAATTTAGCTTTGAGTAAATACTGATAGAATGTGATTTTAAAAGCCGTTTCTGTGGGGTTCTAATTTATTCTTTTTATGAATTTTCGGTTCCATTTCCTAACAGGATGAGTTCCTATTTATATCAATGGTTTTCCTTTCTGGTGGAAATTTCATTTATGGATTTCAAACATTCAATTTAAAATTTAATGTAAAATGTTGAAAAGGCTGGCTGATTCGAATCAAAGAGTGCACCGAGAAAAGCAAGCACTTAGTCGTAATCGACTCTGTGAGCCCATTGTAAACTTATTTTTATTTATTCTTTTTGTGGTACCGGGGCCTGTGATCCTGGGACCTTGTATGTGGGAAGCTGGCGCTCAACCACTGAGCCACATCGGCTACCTTGGGTTCATTTTTCATTTGTTTACTTGCTTGTTTTTGTTTTGTTGGTTTTTTTTTTTTGTTTTTAGGAGGCACCAGGGACCAAACCCAGGACCTCCCATGTGGGAAGCAGGCGCTCAACCACTTGACCCACATCTGTTCTCCAGGGCATTTTTTTTTTTAGATTAAAAAAAAAATTTCTCCCTCCCCCCCCATTTCCCCCGTTGCTCCCATTTCCCCGTTGCCTGCTCTCTGTGTCCATTTGCTGCCTGTTCTTCTGTGTCTGCTTGCATTTTGTCAGGCGGCACCAGGAATCTCTGTCTCTTTTTGTTGTTGTTGCGTCATCTTGCTGTGTCAGCTCTCCGTGTGTGCGGCACCATTCCTGGGCAGGCTGTATTTTTCGCACAGGGCGGCTCTCCTTATGGGGCGCACTCCTTTGCGTGGGGCTCCCCTACGCGAGGACACCCCTGCGTGGCACAGCACTCCTTGCGCGCATCAGCACTGTGCATGGGCCAGCTGCACGTGGGTCAAGGAGGCCCGGGGTTTGAACCCTGGACCCCTACATGGTAGGCAGTTGCTCTATCAGTTGAGCCACATTTACTTCCCTCTATTAGCTCCTTTTTAAAAAAAAGATTTATTTATTTATTTCTCTCCTTCCCTGCCCCCCTTCTCCAGTTGTCTGTCTCTGTGTCCATTTCCTGTGTGTTCTTCTGTGTCTGCTGTATTCTCATTAGGCGGCTCCAGAACCCATCCTGGGACCTTCTGGAGTGGGAGAGAGGCAGTTACTCTCTTGCACCACCTCAGCAGCCTGTTCCGCTATGTCTTCTTATTTTCTCTCCTTCGTGTCTCTTGTTGGGTCATCTTGCTGCGCCAGCTCTCTGTGTGAGCCGGCACTCCTACACGGGGTGACATTCCGATGTGGGCCAGCACTCTGTGTGGGCCAGCTCGCCCTCACCAAGAGGCCCTGGGGATCGAACCCTGGAGCTCCTATGTGGTAGGCGGGAGCCCAGTTGGTTGAGCCACATCTGCTCCCCCAGGGCCTTTTGATTGTCCTGTTTTTGGTGGCCCCCTCAGCCAGGATGGGTCCTAATCCATTACTGGAGACCTTACAGGGCAGGCCCAGGGAGGAAACCCCGGGAAGCAGCCAAGCCAGAAGTTGGTGAAACCGGAGGGAGAAGACGCCGCCGTGCGCATTGCCACGGGGTGGGAAAGCCGTGGAGTCTTAAGGCTGGCTGCGTGACAGAGGCGCAAGGCCGTCGGTTCTGTCTGCGCGTGCCTGTGGCCGCCTGAGTGACCACACGCCCAGACCGCAATTGTCATCACCTCGTACTCTGCATACGTAGAAATGGAAATTTAGCACCAAGATAGTTGTAGCAGTTTGATATTATTGATGAATTCCAAAGAGAAATACTGGATTGTGATTGTGAACTGGTCTTTTCTTCTGGGCATATTAGATTATATTGGATTCATAGGTTTCCTTGGTTAAGTGATCAGGGAAACCTCTTGTGCCAGTAGGGCATTGAGCCCCCACCCTTGGTGGGTGGGAACCCACAGATAAAAGGCATGGCAAAGGACAGAGTTGAGGGTTACTGATGTTGGAGTTTGATGCTGAAGCCTTAAGCTGGAGCCCTGCGGAGTCAGCTCACAGAGAAAATAGAAGCCAGCCCCAGAGAGGAACCCTGAGCCCAGAGAGAAGCAAGACCCTGGAAGGGAGGAACCCAGGAAGCCTGAACCCTTGCAGACGTCGGCAGCCGTCTTGCTCCAACACGTGAAAATAGACTCTGGTGAGGGAAGTAACTTGTGCTAAATAAATACCCTTTACAGAAACCAACTGATTTCTGGTATTCGCATCAGCACCGCTCTGGCTGGCTAATGCAATAGTCTTGCTGGATTCTGTTCATCAGGACGAGTTTGGTTTACAAGTTTCATTCATCTACTTCCCAGGACCCCTGCCTGGAGGTTGCATCGCTCGTGGGGCTGGGGTCCAAGCAGCGCCTGGGGTCCGCGGCGGGCAACTGACGCAGTCGGTGAGGGTTCGTGTCCTGGCCCACGGCCTCTGGAGGGAGCTTTGGTGCCTCCGTTTGCAGAGCCGGGCCAGAGGCCCGGGCACCCAGGGGCCCCTGCAGCAAGAGGACAGCAGGGCTCACCTGAGAGGCCCTGGCCGGTGCGTTCGTGCCCTGGCCCCGACGGCGCCTGCTGGCGTGTGTGACCTCGGCTCTCCTCGCCGGTGTGTGGGGCCGTGGGCCGGTGGCGGTCGGAGCCAGGCAGCCGGAGCCAGGCAGCCCGAGGCGTCCGTGCACACGGGTCCTCCGAGGGGCCGCCCGCCCCGCGCAGGGGAAGCCGGAGGCCGGCTTGGGAAAACGTGCTTTCCTCCCAGCCTGGCAGGGGTGCGCCGCCCAGATCGCTGTGGGGTGGGGGGCTGGGGGGGGTTGGGTTCGAGAAGCCAGTTCAGCATCGGACGTGTCCTGACACGTCACGGTTCCCCCAAACAGTGACTGCCCACACCCCCCCCTGGAGCTTCGAAGGTCGTTTTCAGCCTGACCCTTTGCGGGGAGGGGGGTCGAACTGCCTGGAGGCCCAAGCCCAGGAGCGTGCCTCGGGGTGGGCGGGGGTCCTCGGGGCCCACTGGGAGGCCCACGCCAGCCCCCCAGGGCTTCTGGAGACTTGTGTCCACCTGCGCGTTTCTGATTCGTCCTCCAACCAAGGGCTCCTTGCAGGAAGTCACCAGCCAGCCCAGGCGGGCTGGCCCGCGCTAGCCACCGAGGCTCCTGGGGAGACAGAAAGCGGCGGGTGGGGGGGATGGGGCTGCGGGGTGTCCAGGACCAGGGAAGGTGGAGGTGTTGTGTCCGCGGGACTGGGGCAGGGGGGAGCAGGGGCAGCGCTGCACCTCCACCTCCCCTGTGTGCCCTCGGCAGCCACGAGTGCCCACCAGGGCTTGGGGCTCGGTCTTACTTGCCCTGCTGGATCTGGTCTGCATCAGGACTGGGTGGGGAGTAGGGTACAGGCAGCTTGTTGGTGAGAAAAAGGAGGACAGAAGGAGGGAGGGAGCAAGAGGGGGAAGGAGGAAGGAGATGGGGGAGGAGGAGGAGGGAAGGGGAGAAGGAAAAGAGGGAGGGAGGAAGTAGGGGGGAGAAAGGGGGAAGGAGGGAGGGGGAGGAAGGAGGGGAGAGGGGAGGGGGAAGGAGGAAAGGGGCAGAGGGAGGGCAGGCGCCTGCATCCCCTCCTGCGCACGGGCCCCCTGCAGCCGATGCCTCCAGCCTCTCCCAGGCTGACTGTGCTGGCTCGTGGGGTCTTCCAGGCCTGCGTGAAGGGTCCCGGGGGAAGCCTCACTGGCCACACAAGGACCGGGGTCACACGCCCGCCCCTCGTCTGTCTCGGGGGCTGGGGAGTGGGGGCACGGGTGGCCGTCAGGTCCTCCGGGTTCCCAGGGGCCGCGCAGCCACCTCTGGGAACTGTGGGGGCTGGGTACCCCGCTGCTCTGCTCCACCTCATTTGGGGGCCCCGGCGGGGTGGAGGTCCGGGTGGCCATGGCCGAGGGGAGGAGCAGCCCTGGGATGAGGCCATCAGGCAGAGGGGCAGGCGCCGGAAGTGGAGGAAAGAGCTAAGACGGGAGGGAAGTGACAAATGATGAAAACAAGCTCATCTGCTAGCGGCAGGCGTGGCAACCGCTGCTGGGTCTTAGGTGGGATGGTGAGTGTCTCGAGTGCTCATTTTGTGTCGTGTGTGCGTGCACATGTGTGTGTGCCATGGGGTGCGCCTGTGTGTGCACACGTGCATGTGAGCGCATCTGTGTCATGTGGGTGCATGTGTTGGTGTGTGTCCGTGTGCACACGTGTGATCTTGCCACACGTCTGGATGCGCGTGGGAAGCAGCTCCCGCCCCCTCCTCCGTCTTTCGCTGCCTGAGCGGGAAGCGTGTTCCTTATGAAAACGTGCTGGTGGGTGCCTCCACGCTCCTGGGAGGCGAGTGTCCTGCCCCAGCCCACCAGCAAGGGGGCGGAGGGGCTGGTGCGCGGGGGCCTGGCCTTGGTCCCGAGTGTGCTGGACGTGCTACCAGGCCCAGGCTCGGCCCCTGCCCGGGCCCGGTGCTTCCAGCACCGTGGAGCCCGGGGCCCAGTGGAGAAGCTCCTAGAGCAGGGGACGGCCGCTTACTGACCACGACCGCCAGTCGCTCTTCACTCAGCCGAGTAAAACGCAGCTGCCAGCCTGGGCCGCTTCCTGAGTGGCCATCTTTTTTTAAGATTTATTTCTTTATTTATTTCTCTCCTCTCCCCCTGCCCCGGTTGTCTGTTCTCTGTGTCTATCTGCTGTGTGTTCTTCTTTGTCTGCTTCTGTTGTTGTCAGCAGCATGGGAATCTGTGTTTCTTTTTTGTTGCATCATCTTGTGTCAGCTCCCCGTGTGTGCGGCGCCATTCCTGGGCAGCTGCACTTTCTTTCGTGCTGGGCGGCTCTCCTTACGGGGTGCACTCCTTGCGCGTGGGGCTCCCCTACGTGGGGACACCCCTGTGTGGCAGGGCACTCCTTGCGCGCATCAGCACTGCGCATGGGCCAGCTCCACACGGGTCAAGGGGGCCCAGGGTTTGAACCGTGGACCTCCCATGTGGTAGGTGGACGCCCTAACCACTGGGCCAAGTCCGCCGCCCCCTGAGTGGCCATCTTGACAGTTTTATTTTTTTTAAGATTTTTTAATTTAAAAAAATTTTCTCCCCTCCCCCCTCCCAGTTGTCTGCTCTCTGTGTCCATTCGCTGTGTGTTCTTCTGTGTCTGCTTGTATTGTCAGCGGCACCAGGAATCTGTCTCTTTTTGTTCTGTCATCTTGCTGCGTCAGCTCTCCATGTGTGCGGCACCAATTCTGGGCAGCTCTCCTTATGGGACACACTCCTTGCGTGTGGGGCTTCCCTATGCGGGGGACACCCCTGTGTGGCAGGGCATTCCTTGCGCGCATCAGCGCTGTGCATGGGCCAGCTCCACACGGGTCAAGGAGGCCCGGGGTTTGAACCGCAGACTTCCCATGTGGAACGTGGATGCTTTATCCATTGGGCCAAGTCCGCTTGCCTTGACTGTTAGTTTTGTGAATAAACACAGTTTCCTAAGAGCAGATTTCACCAGCCCCCGCCCCCTGACCCGCCCTTTCCAGAGCCTCTTGGCTGTGGGGCCTCCGCCGCAGAACGTTCTAGACCACAGAGTGTGGGGTGGAGGGAGCACCGCCTGGTTTCCCACAGCGACGCCGTCCTCCCTGGCGGCCAGTTCACCGCAGCCACGGGGTGGCCTTCCAGAACAAGCGCCTAGGACGGCGGGGGGCAGGCGTCAGGGTCCCGTCGGGCGAGCACAGAGGGGCGTGGGGCGTGGCCCGGTGGCCTGCGACGCCCCCCCAAGGCCACACTCCCTCGCTTCCCCTCCCCTGCCCCAGGCCCTGCGGGCGGCGGGCGGGCAGTGGGCCTGCGGCGCCCCTGGTCACACGCCACCCCCGCCTCCGTCCCCCCAGAGGTCGGACCCGCAGCTGCTCGCGCAGTTCTACTATGCGGACGAGGAGCTGAACCAGGTGGCGGCCGAGCTGGACAGCCTGGACGGACGGAAGGACCCGCAGAGGTGCACGCTGCTGGTCAGCCAGTTCCGCGCCTGCCAGGTGAGTGGCCTTGGCTGGGGGTGGGGTGGCGGCGGAGGGCACGGGCCCGGGCCAGGGGCGGTCCCCACCCTGGGGGCCGGAGGAACAAGACCAGGGAGAGGCGGCGGTATCAACCAGGACGGTGTGGGGAGGGGGGCAGGGCAGGCCGAGCCCCAGCTCCGGCCGAAGCTGTGGGGACAGGGCAGCGTGACGCTGGTGCACGCTGCGGGGGCTCCACGCCCCCGAGCTGGCTCCCAGATGGCCCTGGAAGCCGCCGGGGGCACCTCGAGCCCGCCACACTGCCTTTGTCCTGTACCACGTCTGTGGGCAGCGAGCGCCTGGCAGGTGCCCCATCTTCACAGATTACCAGGACGCCCTCGGTCGGTTCTCCCCGCAAGGGCCTGCTGGGCCCTGCCCACCCGCCTGCCCCCGGGGGCAGCGGGGAGCCCGGCACTGGCGCCCCGCTCCGCGTGGCTAAGCTCGGCCGCCCGGCACTGGCCCGGGCCGAGTGTGTGGCCACGGCAGGGACGGCCCCCGCGTCTGGGCCAGGCGCCTGTGCCCGGCCCCGGGCTCAGGCCTCCTTTTTCCTCCGAGCAGTCCCGTGGTGGCCTCTGCCCACTGTGTGTCCATCAGATGTCCCCATGGTGGTCTCCGGCCCCTCCTAGGACAGGCCTCGGGGGCCCCCAAACCAGTCCCAGCTCCCGGGAGCTCGTGAGTGTTTGCCCAGGACCCCTGTGGAGCTGAGGAGGGGCCTGCCCGGGTCCCGCCGTGAGGGGGGCTGCCAGCGGCGGCCTCCTGGGGGAGGGGCTCTCTCCTCTTGAGACCCCTGTGCCCGGGTGGGTTCTTACAGGCCAGGTGCTGATGCTGCTTCCAGCGCGCCCTGAGGGCGCTGACGCGGGTGAGGGTCTCGTGGGCACGGCACAGCCCAGCTCTTGGGCCGCTGGGGTGGTGGGCGCCCGCCTGCCAGGGCCGCAGGGCTCGGCGGGTCGCTTCTGGGACAAGACGGGGTGGCTGGCTGGGTTTCTGTGGATGTCGTGACCAGTCACCCCCGGCCGGGCGCCGGGAACGTCAGGGATGGACGCGCCCAGCTCTGGGGCTGGAGGTCCGGCACCCAGCCTTGCACAGGGCCACTCCGCCCCAGGCTCGAGGGGTCTCCGGCCCCGCCTCCTGGGCTGCTGCCACGGCTGCCATCCCCCGCGCTCCCATCTCTGCCCCGTCATCACACCTGAGTGCGCCTTCTCACCTGTGCACCTGTCTCTTCCCTAGGACACTGGCACTGGCTGTAGGGCCCACCCTAAGCAGGCAGGCCCCGCCTGCCTCGTTCCTCCACAAAGACCTGCTTTCCAAATAAGGCCCGTCCACAGGTGCTGGGGCTTAGCCCACGCAGGTAGTGCGGCCACCTGGGCAGCAGGTGCGAGCACACCTGAAGGAAGTACGGCAGCTTTTCCGGGCGTGTCCACCTAGCAAGCCCGGTTCTGCAGCTCCGCCCTAGGCAGTCCCTTGTGCTCGTGTCCTGGGGAGACCCCGCTAGCCCCCGAGGCAGAGGCTGCAGGGGGCCTGGGGGGCGAGGCGGAGCTGCCGCTGCCAGGGGCGAAGGCAAGGGCCTCCGCGGTCCTTGGAGGAGAAGAGCCCCCGGTCCTAGATGACCGCGTGGAGGCCCACCGGCGGGAGGGCTGGGGCGGTCAGCCCTGGACCCTCTGCGAGCCGGGAACCTCGGACGGCCGCCGTGGAGTGCGGCAAGCGGGTCGTGTCTGTTCCAGGACAACGTGCTGAACATCATCAACCAGATCATGGACGAGTGCATCCCCCACGACCGCGCCCCGCGGGACTTCTGCGTCAAGTTCCCGGAGGAGATCCGCCACGACAACCTGGCGGGCCAGCTGTGGTTCGGCGCGGAGGTGGGGGGTCGGGCGGCCCCGGCTGGGGGCGGGGCTTCCCTGGGTGGGGGCGGGGCTTCCAGGCGGGGAGGAGGGAGGTCAGAGCTGACGCACCAGGTTCCCTGGGGAGTGGGCGGGGCTTCCCGGGGAGTGGGCGGGGCAGTGGGCGGGGCTTGCAGGCGGGGAGAAGGGAGGTCTGAGCTGACTGCACCAGGCCCCCCCCCCGTAGCGGGCGGGGCTTCCCGGGGAGTGGGCGGGCCTCCCAGGTAGTGGGCGGGGCTTCCAGGTGGTGAGCGGGGGGGGGGGGGCTGTGGGCGGGGCTTCCAGACGGGGAGGAGGGCGGTCAGAGGCGATTGTACCAGGTCCCCCCCCCCCCCCCCCCGTAGCGGGCGGGGCTTCCCGGGGAGTGGGTGGGCCTCCCAGGCGGCGGGCGGGGGCAGTGGGCGGGCCTCCCAGGCGGTGGGCGGGGCTTCCAGGCGGTGGGCGGGGCTGTGGGCGGGGCTTCCAGGCGGCAGGGAGGGCGGCCAGAGCTGACCGCGCTGGGCTCCCCAGGTAGCGGGCGGGGCTTCCCGGGGAGTGGGCGGGCCTCCCATGCGGCGGGCGGGGCAGTGGGCGGGCCTCCCAGGTGGTGGGCGGGGCTTCCAGGCGGCAGGGAGGGCGGTCAGAGCTGACGGCGCTCGGCTCCCCAGGTGGCGGGCGGGGCTCTCCGGTTAGCGGAGGGCTTCCAGGCGGCAGGGAGGGCGGTCAGCGTGACTGTCCTGGTGCTGCAGGCGCTGACCCCTCCAGGGTGAGGCCCCGGAAGCAGCGGCTCTCACGCGGCCCCCCGCGTGGCTTCTGTGCCCCGCTCCCGCTCCCCTGTTAGAGCCCTTACTGGAGGCACGGGGCGAGGACCACAGTGAAGCCGTGGCTGCGGGGGTCGGCGTCACGCTCCTCGGGGCTGAGTGCGAGCGCGTTGGAGTGTGGAGGGAATAAGTGGTTGGTAATTTTTTTAAACAAGTTTATTTCAAATTCACAGAAATAAAAGAACAGATAAAGGCAGCTCAACAAGTCAGGGAAATGTTACTCCTGAAAAGGTCTTCAGGCGCTTTAATCTCATCTGATTCCAACTGCTAACTCAGTTGTTCTCTAGCGTTCAGAAACCACAGAGGAACACAGATTAGTGAAATGAAATAGTCAAGTTCCTATTAATGAAACAGAGAGAGACAAAATGCTTAATCATGTTCCTATTTCACAAAACTAAATCCCACATTCTTTTTTTTTTTTTACTTTTGGAATTTATATGGTACCAACTCTGCTTTTGTAATGGTACATTATACCAATGTTATTAGCTATAGTCCATAAATTACATCAGTTATATTTCTCCTTGTATCACCACATTCTTAATACCCTGTAGTAAAACACTCCTGTATTTATATTAGTAGCCACAGCCCTCAAGTACTTCCAAAATCATCGTTGTGCATTCCCAGTGTTATCCTCCAGCTGGCCTCCAACTAACATTCCTCTTCCTAGGCTACTAGTTACAGCCACAGTCACAGCTATAAGTCAACAGTGTTTGCTACATTCATTATCATGTGGTACCACCAAGTCCAACCATTCTACCTTATTAAACATTCCACACACTTCCAGCATCTTCTCCCCCTTCTCATCCCACATTCCATCCCCCACCAGCCTGTGCTCCATAGTTTAACTCTGAAAGTCTATTTGTTGTATTTAGTTCATATCAGTGAGACCATCCAATATTTGTCTTTTAGTGCCTGGCTTATTTTACTCAGCACATGTTGTCATGTGCTTCTCCATGTCTTCTTGCAGCTGAGAAATATTCCATTGTATGAATATACCACATCTTGTTTGTCCATTTATCAGGTGAAGGACACTTATTGTTTCCATCTTTTAGCAGTTGTGAATAATGCTGCTATGAGCACGGGTGAGCAAGTATCTGTTCGTACCCTTGCTTTCAGTTCTTCTGAATGTATTCCTAGTGGGATTGACAGATCACAGGGCAGTTCTCTATCTAGTGTCCTGCTAGATTGTCTTCCACGGAGGCTGCACCATGTTACAGTCCCATCTGCAGTGAAGGAGTGTGCCTATTTCCCTACCTCTCCTGCACTTGAAGTTTTCTGTTCTTTTAATAATGGCCATTCTGTATGGTGTGAGATGATATTGTAATTTTGATCTGCATTCCCATAATAGCTAGTGATGTTGAACACCTTTTCATGTATGTCCATTTGTATGTCCACTTCAGAAAAATGTTCAATTCTTTTGCCAATTTTTAAAATGGGGTTGCTTATCCTTTTGTCATTAATTTGTGTGATCTCTTTATATGACATGGAGATCAATCCTTCATCAGATATATGGTGTGTGAAGATTTTTTTCCCATTGAGTTGACTTCCATTTTACTTTCTTGACAAAGTCTTTTTTTTTTTTTTAATTCCCCCCCTACCCCCGTTGTCTGTTCTCGGTGTCTATTTGCTGCGTCTTGTTTCTTTGTTCGCTTCTGTTGTCGTCAGCGGCACGGGAAGTGTGGGCGGCGCCATTCCTGGGCAGGCTGCACTTGCTTTCGCGCTGGGCGGCTCTCCTTATGGGGTGCACTCCTTGCGTGTGGGGCTCCCCTATGCGGGGGACACCCCTGCATGGCAGGGCACTCCTTGCACGCATCAGCACTGCGCATGGCCAGCTCCACACGGGTCAAGGAGGCCCGGGGTTTGAACCGCAGACCTCCCATGTGGTAGATGGGCGCCCTAACCACTGGGCCAAGTCCGCTTCCCGACAAAGTCTTTTGAAGAACAAAATATTTCATCTTGAGGCAGTCCCATTTGTTTGTTTTTTCTTCTGTTGCTCGTGCTTTGGGTGTAAGGGCCAAGAAAACACCAGTAAGCACAAGATCTTGCAGATGTTTCCCTACATTTTCTTCTAGGAGTTTTATGGTTCTAGTTTTTATATTTAGGTTCTTATCCATTTTGAGTAAGTTTTTGTATAAGGCATGAGATAAGGGTCCATTGTTTCTTTAGCTATGGAAGTCCAGTTTCCCCAGCACTGTTTGTTGAATAGGCGGTTTGGACCCAGCTGTGTGGGTTTGTCTACATTGTCGAGAATCACTTGACTGTAGATGTAAGGGTCTGTTTCTGAACTCTCGATTTGATTCCATTGGTCAGCTGTCTAGCTTTACACCAGTACCCTGCTGTTTTTACCACTGTAGCTAAATAATATGCTTTTAAGTCTGGAAATGAGAGTTCTCCAACTGCATTCTTCCTTTTTAAGGTATTTTACCTATTTGGGGGCCCTTACCCTTCCAGATAAATTTGATAATGGGCTCTTCCAATTCTACAAAGAAGCATATTAGAATTTTTATCAGGACTGCATTAAATCTGTAGATCAGTTTTAGGTAGAATTGACACTTTAATGATATTCAGTTTTCCAACCCATGAAAACAGAATATCCTTCCATTTATTTAGATTGTCATTGATTTCTTTTTATCAGCGTTTTATAGTTTTCTGAATATAGGTTCTTTATGTCCTTGTTTAAATTTATTCCTAAATATTTGATTCTTTCAGTCACTATTATAAATGGAATTGTTTCCTGACTTCCTTCTCAGATTGCTCATGCGTAGTGTATGGAATTGCTTTTGATTTTTGCATTTTAATCTTGTATCCCACCATGTTGCCGAAATTGTCTACAGGTTCTAAGATTTGTTGTGGATTTTTCAGGATTTTCTAAGTATAGGATCTGTTGTGTTTTTTTTAAGATTTATTCTTTATTTCTCCCCCCTGCCCCCAGCTGTCTGCTCTCTCTGTCCATTTGCTGTGTGTTTTTCTGCGACTGCTTCTATCCTTATCAGCGGCACCAGAATCTGTGTTTCTTTTTGTTGTGTCATCTTGTTGTGTCTGCTCTCCGTGTGTGCGGCGCCATTCCTGGGCAGGCTGCACTTTCTTTCGCGCTGGGCGGCTCTCCTTACAGGGCACACTCCTTGCGCGTGGAGCTCCCCTACGCGGATACCCCTGTGTGGCAGGGCACTCCTTGTGCACATCAGCACCGCGCGTGGGCCAGCTCCACACGGGTCAAGGAGGCCCGGGGTTTGAACTGCGGACCTCCCATGTGGTAGGCGGATGCCCTAACCACTGGGCCAAGTCCGCTTCCCCCTATAGGATCTTATCATCAGTGAATAAATAAAGTTCTACCTCTTCCTTTCCTGTTTGCGTGCCTGTTATTTCTTTTTATTGCCTGATTGGCCTAGCTAGAACTTCTAGCACAGTATCAAGTAACAGTGAGCATCCTTGGCTTTTTCCTTATCTTAGAGAGAACGCTTTCACTCGTTCACCATTAAGTACAATGTTAGCTGTGAGGTTTTCATATATGTACTTTATCATATTGAGAAAGTTTCCTTTTATTCCTGTCTTTTGGAGTGATTTCTTTTTTTTATAAGGAAGGATGTCAAATGCCTTTTCTGCATCTATTGAAATGATTCTGTGGTTTTTCTTCTTCAGTTTATTTATGTGGTATAGTACACCGATTGATTTTCTTATGCTGAACCATCCTTACATACCTTTACAAGCCCCCTTGATCGTGACATTAGCTAGTGTTTTATCGAGACCTGTAATTTTCTTTTTTTTGTAATGTATTTATTTGGCTTTGGTATTAGGGTGATGTTAGCTTCATGGAATGAGTTTGGTAGCATTCCTTCTTGTTCAATTTTTTGGAAGAGTTTGAGTAAGATTGGTATTGGATCTTCTTTAAATGATTGGTAGAAGTCACCTGTGAACCCATCTGGTCCTGGACTTTTCATTTTGGTGAGTTTTTGTTTTGCCACCTTCTTTAAAAAGTTATTTTTTTTTTATTTTAAATTTTTATTAGAGAAGTTGTGAGCTCACAAAGCAATCATACATAATGTGCAGAATTCCCATCACTTTGGGAGATTTTTTTAAAATATATTTTTTATTTGTTTTTAAAAGATACATAGATCACACAAAATGTAACATTAAAAAATATGGGGAGCGGACTTGGCCCAGTGGTTAGGGCGTCCGTCTACCATATGAGAGGTCCGTGGTTCAAACCCCGGGCCTCCTTGACCCGTGTGGAGCTGGCCATGCACAGTGCTGATGTGCGCAAGGAGTGCCGTGCCACGCAGGGGTGTCCCCCTCATAGGAGAGCCCCATGCGCAAGGAGCGCGCCCCATAAGCAGAGCTGCCCAGCGTGAAAGAAAGTGCAGCCTGCCCAGGAATGGCGCCACACACACGGAGAGCTGACGCAGCACGATGACACAACAAAAAGAAACACAGATTCTTGTGCCACTAACAACAACAGAAGCGGACAAAGAAGAATATGCAGCAAATAGACACAGAGAACAGACAACTGGGGTGGGGGATGGGGAAGGGGAGAGAAATAAATAAATCTTAAAAAATAAAATATAGGAGATTCCCATATACCCCACTCCCCACATCCCCCTCTTTACCCACATCAACTTCTTTCTTTAGTTTGGTACATTCTTGATGTTTCAATTTCTTTCCTTGTGATTGGTTTGTTGAGGTCTTCTGTATCTTCTAGGGTCAGTGTGGTTTGTTCATGTGTTTCCAGAAATTTGTCCATTGTCTAGTTTGTTGGCATACAGTTGTTCATAGTATCCTCTTACGATCTCTTTTTTTTTCCTGCTGGGCCAGTGGTAATGTCGCATTATTTATTTGCATCTTCTCTTTCTTTTTTTTCCTTTGTTAATCTAGTTTAGGGTTTATTGATTGTTTTGATCTTCTCAAAGGACCAGCTTTTCGTTCTGGTGATTTTCTCTATTGTTCCCCCTCCCCCATTTCATTTATTTCTGCTCTAATCTTCATTCTCTCTTTCCTTCTGCTTGCTTTGGGATTTGCTTGCTGTTCTTTTTCTAATTCCTCCAGGTGCGCAGTTAGGTCTTTCACCTTAGCTCTTCTTTTTTAACATAAGTGTCAGGGTGATGCATTGCCCTCTCAGCACTGCCTTTGCTGTATCTCATGTGTTCTGATATGTTGTGTCCTCATTTTCATTTGTCTTGAGGCATTTACTGATTTCTCATGCAATCTCTTCTTTAACCCACCCATTATTTGCGTGTATTGTTTAATCTCCATATATTTATGAATTTATCCTTTTTCTGCCTCTTATTAATTCCCGACTTTATTCCATTATGATCAGAGAAAGTGTTTTGTATAATTTCAATATTTCCAGATTTATTGAGATCTGACTTATGTCCAAACATATGATCTATCCTGGAGAAAGACCCATGAGCATTGAGAAGAATGAATATCTTACTGTTTTGGGGTGTAATGCTCTATAAATGTCTGTTAGCTCCAGTTCATTTATCCTATTATTCAAGCTCTCAGTTTCCTTATTTTTCCTCTCTCCAGATATGCTATCCAATGCTGAGAGTGAAGTGTTGAAGTCTCCAGCTATTATTGTAGAGATGTTTTATTTCTCCCTTCAGTTTTGCCAGTGTGAGTTTCATGAATTTTGCGCCCCTATGTTAGGTGCATAAATATTTATTTATTTTTTTTAAAATTTATTTTATTATTTATTTATTTCTCTCCCCTTCCCCCCCACCGCAGTTGTCTGTTCTCTGTGTCTATTTGCTGTGTCTTCTTTGTCTGCTTCTGTTGTTGTCAGTGGTACGGGAATCTGTGTTTCTTTTTGTTGTGTCATCTTGCTGTGTCAGCTCTCCATGTGGGCGGCGCCATTCTTGGGCAGTCTGCGGTGTCTTTCGCCCTGGGTGGCTCTCCTTACAGGGCGCACTCCTTGCGCGTGGGGCTCCGCCATGCGGGGGACACCCCTGCGTGTCAGGGCACTCCTTACATGCATCAGCACTGCACATGGGCCAGCTCCACATGGGTCAAGAGGCCCGGGGTTTGAACCGCAGACCTCCCATGTGGTAGACGGATGCCCTAACCACTGGGCCAAATCCGCCGCCAAATATTTATGATTGTTATTTCTTCTTGGAAAATTGTCCCTTTTATTTATTTATTTATTTTATTATTTATTTATTAGTATTTTTAAAGGCAACAGTTTACTTATTTTTTATTTCCCTATTTTTTTTCTCCCCCCCCCCCCGCCCCAGTTGTCTGCTCTCTGTGTCCATTCGCTGTGTGTTCTTCTGTGACCGCTTCTATCCTTATCAGCGGCACCTGGAATCTGTGTCTCTTTTTGTTGTGTCATCTTGCTGCGTCAGCTCTCCGTGTGTGCGGTGCCATTCCTGGGCAGGCTGCACTTTCTTTCGCACTGGGCGTCTCTCCTTACAGGGCGTACTCCTTGTGCGTAGGGCTCCCCTATGCGGGGGACACCCCTGCGTGGCACGGCACTCCTTGTGCGCATCAGCACTGCGCATGGGCCAGCTCCACACGGGTCAAGGAGGCCCGGGGTTTGAACCATGGACCTCCCATGTGGTAGGCGGATGCCCTATCCATTGGGCCAAGTCTGCTTCCCTGTCCCTTTTATTAATATGTAGTAACCTTTTTCGTCTCTTATAACAGTTTTGCATTTTAATTCTATTTTATCTGATACTAAAATTGCTACACCCAGTCTTTTTTGATTGCTATTAGCATGAAGTATCTTTTTTCCAATCTTTCACTTTCAGCCTGATTGTGTCCTTGCATCTAAGGTGAGTCTCTTGTAGACAACAAATAGATGGCTTATGTTTGTTTTTTGTCCATTCTATTTGTCTTTGTCTTTTAATTAGGAATTACTACTTTTATTACTTTGCTTCTCTAAAGGTGTTACATACTTCTTTCATTTTATCCCTTGGCTTTCTGTTGACATATCTTACTATTGTCTGTCTTTTAACCCTTTCAGTTTCTGTTACTTACGCTTTTCATTTCTACGCTCTTCTCCAGGGTGCTTGCCCTTGTCTTTTCCTGTCAGGCTGTAACACACCCTTTTATCTTTTATAGATTCAGTCTCTTGTTAACATACTCTCTCAGTTTTTGTTTGTCTGTAAACACTTTAAACGTGCCTTCATTTCTGAAGGATAGTTTTGGTGAAAAAAGCATTCTTGGCTGGCAGTTTTTCTCTTTCAGTACCTTAAATATGTAGTACCACTGCCTTCTTGCCTCCGTGGTTTTGGATGTGAGATGGGCACTTTGCCTTATTGAGGCTTTCTTTTAAATAATATTTTACTTTTCTCTTGCTTCTCTCAAATCCTCTTTATCTTTGGCCTTTGACATTATGAATAATAGATGTCTCAGAGTAGGTCTATTCGGATTTATTCTGTTTGTGGTACATTGTCCTTCCTGAATATTGATATCCATGTCTTTCATAAGGGTTGGAAAATTTTCAGTCAATATTTCCTCAAATATTATTTCTATCCTTTTCTGTTCTTTTTTCCTTCTGGGACATCTGTAATGCATATGTTTGCATGTTTTGTGTTGTTATTCAGTTCCCTGAGACTCTGTTGAACTTTTTGCATTCTATCCTGTCTCTTCTCCTATCTTTTCAAGCTCAAATGTTCTGCCTTATGAATTCACTTATTCATTCTTCTAACATTTCAAATCTGCTGTTGTATGTCCTAATTTATTTTTTATCTCATCCATTGTGTCTTTCATTCCTAAAAACTCTGCTACTTTTTTGGCAGGCTTTCAAATTGTTCTTTATTCTCACACAGTGTCACCTCAGTATCCTTGATCTCTTTAGTTATCTTTTCCTTCATTCCTTAGGCTGATGAAGGAGGTTTGTGTGAACACCTTTTGCTGGTTGTCTTAAATCTGAGTCTCCTCTGTACCTTGGCTTGCTCCTTTGAGCAGCCCTTACCTTCCTGGTTCTTAGTGGGGTTGTCATCTTTTGTTGACTTCTCCGCATTTGCTTATGTTGGTGATTTTGCTCTGCTGACCAATTTCTCTCTCTTGCCTAGTGGTTTTATTTCACAGCTCTTCCTGCCGTTTCCTAGTCTGCAGGTCCCTAAAACAGCTCCCTTGGTGCCTTCTACACCTTCTCCCCTGTTGAGCAAGAGAGCTACGCCCTGCCTGAGCTCCCCCACCACCGTCTTAGAGCCCCCCTTCTTCTCTTCTGCCCTAAACCTGGCGACGCAGCACGCGTTGCAGGTGGGATGGGGACAGCTGTGAGCTTTGACGCCCCCAGCAGGCACCGTGGGGATGGGGAGCAGCTCTGCCCCTCCCCCACCAGGAACCGCGTCGATAAGCTCCCCGGGTGCTGAGCCTGCGACAGCCAGCTTTGACACATGGGGCACATTCATTCTGGAAATAGCCCGTGTCGTCCCAGGAAACTGCCTCCCAGGGCCAAAGGCTACCCTGGGTGGGTTTGTGGGTGCAGAGGGCCCCCCACCTGCTCAGGAGCCGAGGCTGCCCTGAGCTGGAGCTCACGGGTGGTTCCAGCAGAGCCCTCTGGGTGTCTGGACAGGGAGTCACAAGTGACCTGGGGGCCCCCTGCACGGAGCCCCCAGACCCCAGGGCCTTGCTCTGGCACCTCCCACCCAGCTCGCCTTGTGGGTGCACGCGGGAGCCACGTGGGGCCCAGCAGTGCAGACACTTGTTTTTGCCACAGTGATTGCTTTGAATTCAAGAGAAACTTCTAGGGAATTTCAGAGAACACAAGTGTGTCCAGCAGGGAGCCGGGCCTGGAGACACCTGGCCGGCACAGAAGACTCCTACGTGGGGTGGGGGCTCCCGAGAAGGTCCCAGGGCCGGCGACCACACCGGCAGGGTGACCAGGACGCGGCCTGGTGTGGGCTGACCGTGTTAGAGCCCCCACCGTGTCCGCGCGGGGCCCAGGGCGCGGGGGTCCCAGGAGGGCGCTGGGGCCACAGGAGGGCACGGGGGGCACAGGGGAGAGCGGGGGTCCTGGGAGGGCGCTGGGGGCACGGCGGGCACAGGAGGGCACGGGGGCTCTGGGAGGCCCCAGCCCCATGCTGACCCGCGCCCGCCGCAGTGCCTGGCAGCCGGCTCCATCATCATGAACCGCGAGCTGGAGAGCATGGCCATGCGGCCTCTGGCCAAGCAGCTGACCCGCAGCCTGGAGGACGTGCGCAGCGCCCTCCGTGACCAGGCGCTGCGGGACCTGAACGCCTACGCCGAGAAGCTGCGGGAGGCGCTGCGGCACTTCGACGAGCTCTTCGCCGAGTTCGAGCTCAGGTGACCGCGTGCCGGGCCGGGGTGGGGTGGCATGGGGCCGGGGCCCAGGCCTTGGGGACTGGGTGGCCCCCACGTCTGCTTTCTGAGTCTGGGCAGGGGTGCGGGGCGGGGCCAGCTCTGCGGGGCTCCTTGGAGCCCGTGGCCCAGGCGGGAGCCGCCCACGAGCCTGTGCCGGGCGGGCCCTCAGGGCGGGGGAGCCTGGGGGGCTCGAGTGGGGCCGGGGCTAGGGGGCCTCTCCGGGGAGGCAGAGGAGACCCCCAGGTCCACCCCCGCCGCCGCTGCCCCTGCCCGCCCCCTACGACCTCCCACCCCTGCCCCTGCCCTGCCTACGGCTCTTACCTGTGCACCGCAGCGGGCGGGGCCGGCCCCACCTGCAGACCCCCCGGGGGGGGGTTCCCTGTGGGCGTGGGGCCCTGGGCGGGTCTGGGGACAGCGTGGACCAGGCAGAGCAGCCTGTGGGCCAGCCCCGTCACACACACATGCACCCTGACACATATGGGCCAACACAAACACGACACACACACTGACACACCCTGACATTTACAACACACGTGAGGCACACACAACACACACCATGTCCTGACACAGAACACGCACCCTGACACGCAGGACGCACACATGACACACACCGGCGCCCGAGCTCCGCTGGGCCACCCTCTGCGGCTGCCCCGCACTGGTCCTCTGCCCAGCGCCGCCTGAGCCTGCACGCTCGCGTCCTGCGCGCGGGGCCTCGGGCAGGGTCCTTGCACGACGTGGAGCGCACAGGCCCCCAGCTGGCCAGGGCCTGCCCCCTGGTACCCCCAGGCCAGCCCCACGCCCGGGCCGGCCCAGGGAGCGGGTCCGACGGGTGGCCTGCGCTCTTCTTTCTACTTTTCTTCCTGAGCTTTCTAAAGGGAGTTTCCTCTAGAAAACTTTAGGGTTTTCTTCTAAGAAAAAATTAGAGTTATTAACTTGGAGGAAAAACGTTCTCCCCTGGGTAGCGGCGGGGCAGGCACCCTGCTCCCTTGAGTCCAGCTCGGTGACCGGCCGGGAGTGTCCGCTGGGTGCCCTGTCCGGGGGTGGCCGCTGGTGCCTGCCCAGCAGAGCCACCGGACGAGGGCCCTCGGGCACCCCCAGCCTCGCCGTCGCGGCGGGGTCACGGTGGGGGCGCCCCGGGCCGGAGGAGCCACGCGTCAGCTCCTGCTGGGACGGGCAGCGCGGCGGCCCCGGGCTGCGCAGGTCCCTGGGGCGGCTGCTGACGCCCGCGCTGCCCGCAGCTACGTGTCGGCCATGGTGCCCGTCAAGTCCCCGCGCGAGTACTATGTGCAGCAGGAGGTCGTCGTGCTCTTCTGCGAGACCGTGGAGAGGTGAGGGGCTGGCGCAGGCAGCGGGGGGCAGAGGCCTGGCGTGCCCACCTGCCCGGGACCCCCAGGGCAGAGCTGCCAGCGAAGGAGGCGCGTTGGGACCAGGCCGAGGCGGCTCAACCCCGCGGGGTGGGGAGCCCTGGGGGGGAGCCCCGGGGAGGGGGGATCCCTGGGGAGGGGGCCCCCAGGGAGAAAGGGGGAGCCCTAGGGAGCAGGCTCAGCCTGCCCTGGCCCAGCCCCACTGGAGGGTACGCTTTCACCTCCTCACCGCCATGCCTGCTTGCCATCTCACCCCCTCACCCTGACCCCTCTGCCCCTCCCCTCATCCCCTCTCCTCCTCTCCCCCTTACCCCTCTTTCATCTCCCTCTCATCCACTCACCTTCTCCCTTCACCCCCCACCCCCTCACAACCTCCCCCCTCCCCCCTCAGCCCCTCTCCCCTCCCCCCTCCCCTTCCCCTCACCCCTCATCCCCTCACTCTCCTCACCCCATCTCCCTTCCCCCTTCCCTCCTCTCTCCTCACCCCTCTCCCCTCACCCCTCATCCCCTCACTCTCCTCACCCCATCTCCCTTCCCCCTTCCCTCCTCTCTCCTCACCCCTCTCCCCTCTCCCACTCCCCTCACCCCCTCACCCCTCCCTCCTCTCCCCTCTTCCCTCACCCCTCCTCACCCCATCTCCCCTCCCCCTTCCCTCACCCCTCCTCACCCCATCTCCCCTCCCCCGTCCCCTCTCCCTCTCTCCTCACCCCTTCACCCCTTTCCCCTCAGCCCTCTCCCCCTCATCCCCTCCCCCCTCCCCCCTCCCCTCACCTCTCAGCCCCTCTCCCCTTCCCCCCTCTCCCCCTCTCCCCTCACCTGCTCTCCTCTCCACTTGCACAGGCTGGAATGGGCCTTGCTTGTCCCCACTCCTGCTGAGCTGGGTTTTGGGGTGACTCGTCCATATTGCTGTTGGATCTGGATAGGGAGCTGAGGTCAGGTTTTCTCCTGGGCTGAGAGCTGACCTGGTTCCTCTGACTTGACCAGCGCTGTGGCCTCAGATGAGGTTCAGCACTGATGCGACATTGCGGTTTGTTGTTTAAGAAAGGCGCGTTGTGGCCGGGAATAGGAGGCAGAGAGGACTTGCCCGTGGAAAGGCCCCGTGGGCGGAGCGGGCCCCGGCGTCCTCCTGGGTGGGAGCGCGCGCCTTGGGGAGTGGCTGCAGCCCCCAGGGGGCGTGAAGTGGGCGGGCGGCGTTTTGCTCCTCGCGGGGCTCCTGAGTGGTTCCATTCTGGGAGCTGAGCCCTCGCCTGGGGCTCGTCGTGCTCGCTTGGGTGCTCATCTGCACTCGCCTGGGTGCTCATCACGCTCGCCTGGGTGCTCGTTTAAGCTCGCCTGGGTGCTTGTCGCGCTCACCTGGGTGCTCGTCTACGCTGGCCTGGGGCTCGTCGTGCTCGCCTGGGTGCTTGTCGCGCTCGCCTGGGTCTCATCGCGCTCGCCTGGGTGCTCATTTATGCTCACCTGCGTGCTTGTTTATGCTCGCCTGCGTGCTCATCGCACTCGCCTGGGTGCTTGTTTATGCTCACCTGCGTGCTCATTTATGCTCGCCTGCCTGCTCGTCGCGCTCGCCTGGGTGCTTGTTTACGCTTGCCTGGGTGCTCGTCGCGCTCGCCTGGGTGCTCGTTTATGCTCGCCTGCGTGCTCGTCGCGCTTGCCTGGGTGCTCGTCGCGCTCGCCTGGGTGCTCGTTTATGCTTGCCTGCGTGCCTGTCGCGCTCGCCTGGTGCTCGTCGCGCTTGCCTGCGTGCTCGTCGTGCTCGCCTGGGTGCTTGTTTACGCTCGCCTGTGTGCTCGTCGCGCTTGCCTGCGTGCTCGTCGCGCTTGCCTGGGTGCTCGTCGCGCTCGCCTGGGTGCTCGTTTATGCTCGCCTGCGTGCTCGTCGCGCTCGCCTGCGTACTCGTTTATGCTTGCCTGCGTGCTCGTCGCGCTCGCCTGGGTGCTCGTTTACGCTCGCCTGTGTGCTCGTCGCGCTTGCCTGGGTGCTCGTCGCGCTCGCCTGGGTGCTCGTTTATGCTCGCCTGCATGCCTGTCGCGCTCGCCTGGTGCTCGTCGCGCTTGCCTGGGTGCTCGTCACGCTCGCCTGGGTGCTCGTTTATGCTCGCCTGCGTTCTCGTCGCGCTCGCCTGGGTGCTCGTTTATGCTCGCCTGCGTTCTCGTCGCGCTCGCCTGCGTACTCATTTATGCTTGCCTGCGTGCTCGTCGCGCTCGCCTGGGTACTCGTTTATGCTCGCCTGTGTGCTCGTCGCGCTTGCCTGGGTGCTCGTCGCGCTCGTCTGGGTGCTCGTTTATGCTCGCCTGCGTGCCTGTCGCTCTCGCCTGGTGCTCGTTGCGCTTGCCTGGGTGCTCGTCACGCTCGCCTGGGTGCTCGTTTATGCTCGCCTGCGTTCTCATCACGCTCGCCTGCGTACTTGTTTATGCTTGCCTGCGTGCTCGTCGCGCTCGCCTGGGTGCTCGTTTACGCTCGCCTGGGTGCTCGTTTACACTTGCCTGCATGCTCATCGCACTCGCCTGGGTGCTCGTTTATGCTCGCCTGGGTGCTCATCGCGCTTGCCTGGGTGCTCGTCGTGCTCGCCTGGGTGCTCATCATGCTCGCTTGGGTGCTCGTTTATGCTTGCCTGCATGCTCGTCACGCTTGCCTGGGTGCTCATTTATGCTCCCCTGGGTGCTCGTTTATGCTAGCTTGGGTGCTCATCGCGCTTGCCTGGGTGCTCATCGCGCTCGCCTGGGTGCTCATCATGCTCGCCTGGGTGCTCGTTTATGCTCGCCTGGGTGCTCGTTTACGCTCGCCTGGGTGCTCATGGCGCTCGCCTAGTGCTCGTTGCGCTCGCGGGTCGGGGGCAGCTCTTGTTTTTCCCATGTCCTCCCAGCCCTTCTTGCAAGCGCCCGCTTCATCCACACCCCGCTTTCCCCGGCCCCTCCACCGACAGGTGGGGCCAGGCGGTCTGCTAGGATGGGGAAGGCCAAGCTCACGCCCCTGCCTGGAGCCTTCCAGAGCGGGACGCGGCCGCCCAGCGGCAGCCCTGGGCCGGGGAGGGCGAGGCGGCCTCTGCTGACCGTGGACAGGGCCAGCGCGCTGCCCGCCCGGCCCACTGCCCACCGCGCTCTCTCCCGCAGGGCGCTGGGCCGCGGCTACCTCACCCAGGACATGATCGACGACTACGAGCCCGCCCTCATGTTCACCATCCCGCGGCTGGCCATCGTGTGGTGAGTCCAGGCCCCTCGGGCCCAGGGAGGGCCCCGAAGCCAGGCCAGGCCGGCCCTCAGCGGGCAGGGGCCCAGGCGGGTTCTCCCCTCCACGGGGTGAGGGGTCCTGGGGGTGGGGTAGTCCGAGGAGGGGCAGCAGGTAGGCCGTGGGCGCTCGATGGAAGGGCCTGTCGCACCCACGCCAGGGGGTCGTCCAGCAGTCACCTGTGGGCAGAGCGCGGGCACGGGGTCCTCGCCCGCAGGGGCCCACGAGGGACGTGGCGGTCTGCGAAGTGTCCTGGCACTGGGGGCCCCCCTCCAGTTGGAGATGGGGTGCAGAGGTGGGGGTGCAGTGGGTCTGGTTCCAGGGCTGCAGAAGTTGAGAGCTGCCCTCAAGGCCGAGCCCTGGCCTGGCCCTGTGCTGTGTGCAGGAGGGGGAGAGGCCGCAGGCAGGGGTGCGGGGGAGGGGCCTGCAGGGGTTTGGGGGTGGGGCCTGCTCCGGCCAGCCAGGCAGGGTTGCGTAAGGAGGGGCCTGCTCCAGCCAGCCGGCAAGGGTACGGGGAAGGGGCCCTGCTATGGACACTTGAAGAAGCAGGATCTTGGCAGCTGGCCCCTTTCGGCGGTGACCCAGGCCACCTCCAGGCGCAGTGTCCGGCCCTGCGACGCCCCTGCGGCTTCTCTGGGTGGTGGGGGGGTGGCATGTGCGTCCTGCGGGCGTCCCTTCAGCCAGCAGCCCCTCTGTCTCGGGCGCCCGCTCACCGCCACGGCCCTTACCTCCCCTCTCGCCTCAGCAAGGTGTTGTCTCCTCAAAGCGGGCTGGCGGGGCCCCAGGCCCTCCTCGGACATCAGGGCCTGAGACCATCCCTTTGCCCGCAGAGCGGGGAGGTGGTGGGTGGTGTCCCCCCAGGCCCGGCCGAGGGGGGCTCGGGGTCCATCCGTGTGTGAAGAGCTGCGCCTGCACTGCCGCCTCCCCCCATGGACTGTGGGTTGAAGTGTGACCCTAAAAGCCCTGGCTCTGGTCCTGACCCCCGTCCCTGTGGTGGGACCTTAGGTGGAAATAGGGTCTTGGAAGGTGTGCCCGAGTTAAGAGGGAGTCGATGGGCGCAAAGCCAGTGTGACCAATGTCCTGATATGAAAAAGAGACACAGAGCTAGAGAGGAGAAGGCCACGTGAAGGTGGGACACACTGGAGAAGGCCACGTGAAGACGGGGACACGCTGGAGAAGGCCACATGAAGACGGGGATACACTGGAGAAGGCCACGTGAAGACAGGGACATGGTGGAGAAGGCCACGTGAAGACGGGGCACGGTGGTGAAGGCCACATGAAGACAGGGACATGCTGGAGAAGGCCACGTGAAGACAGGGACAAACTGGAGAAGGCCACGTGAAGGTGGGACACGCTGGAGAAGGCCATGTGAAGGTGGGACATGCTGGAGAAGGCCACGTGAAGGTGGGACATGCTGGAGAAGGCCACGTGAAGGCAGGGATATAGTGGAGAGGGCCACGTGAAGATGGGGACACGCTGGAGAGAAGGCAATGTGGAGGTGGGGACAGGCTTGAGAAGCGACAGGCACGTGAAGATGGGGACATGCTGGAGAAGGCCATGTGAAGACAGGGACAAACTGGAGAAGGCCACATGAAGATGGGGACCCACAGGAGAGAAGGCAATTTGGAGGTGGGGACAGACTGGAGAAGGCCACATGAAGATGGGGAGTCATGGGAGAGAAGGCCATGTGAAGATGCGGGCCCACTGGAGGAGGCCATGTGGAGGTGGGACAGATTGGAGTGATGTGACCACAAGCCCAGGAATGCCTGGGACCCCCCAAAGCTGGACGAGGAAAGGAAGGCGCCTCCCTGAGCCTGCAGAGGGCACGGCCCTGCCCACACCTGAGCCCAGGATGTGAGGGACTGAAGTTGGGGTGCTCAAGCCCCCAGTTTTGAGCCCTTTGTTACTGGCTGCAGGAAACTCATACAGAGGGGAACTTCATGATTGCCTCTCTAAGGCCAAACCACGTCTGAAGAAACCAATGGCGCGTTTGGGCGTCGCGTCCCCTCAGTTCTGGGCCCGGTGCGGCCGTCAGGAATCACGCGGCGTCCGGCACCCCCGAGCCCCTGCTCTGCTACCCGCTGGGCTCCCAGCCCCGGCTCCTCCGGCCCCTCCCGAGGCGCCGGCGTCCTGCTGTGCCGTGTCCCGGTGGCAGCGTGGTGACCCCCCCCCCCCCAGAGCAGCTGCAGGGTGTCGGGAGGTCTCGGCCTCGTGGGGCATGACGGCCGGGCAGCGTCCCGGAATCGGGGGACGTAAACGGGCCGATGTCCTCGTGGCACCCCCAAGGCTTGTCCCGTGACCACCGCGCTGCGTTTACAGACCTCCTGCCTCGAGCCTGTGGCGCGTGACTCAGAACAAGGCCAGCTCTCTGCAGGTGGAGGTGACTGCCAGGCGCCGCGGCCGGCAGCTCTTTGCCGGCCTTCTCTGTCGCCGTGGGCTCCCGGGAAGCCAGCCCCACCCGCCCCCCCCTTCACCCGCCGCCTCCCACGGGCTCTGGCTCTCACTGAGCTCGTCCCCACAGCCTCGCTGCTCCCAGGCCACCCTTGGGTCCCCGAGCCTGGCCCGCTGCCCAGACCCTTGGCTGACTATCCCAGAGGAAATGAACAACTGCAGGGTGCAGGGACCTGGACAAAGGGGTTTCCTTCAGGACTTTGTCCTAAAGGATTGAAGAAGCTAAACAAAACCCCAGGTCCAGCGATGCCTCCTTGGGTTCAACCAACTTGCCCCACCCACAGCCCTGGACACTCCTGCCAGGCAGCCCCTTCTCGCCACCTGGGCCCCAGCCCTGCACGCCTGCCCCTCCTCGCCCCTGTCCGCACTTGCTCCCAGGGCCAGCTCGCCAGGGCCCTGCCTCTGAGCACTGGCCACGGCCACGGCCACGTGGGGCAGCTCCTGCTGACCCCTCTCCCCACACTTGGCTCTGCGGCTCATCTCATGCGCAGAGAGAGATGCATCAGGGGGTCGGCCTGTCCAGGATGAGCTCCCCCTGCCCCTCCTCCCCCCCGCCGCTCCTCCCTCTCCAGGCTACTCTGAAGGTGTGATTAGCTAAGGCCACGTGATGAGGCCAAGTCAGGGTGGGCCTTGGTCCAGTGTGACTGGAGGCCTGATAAACAGGGGACGGGGGTGGGGAGGGGGGTGGGGAGGAAGTGGGGGAGGGGAGGGGGACAGGGAGGAGGCAGCAGCAGTGGACGGCCGTTGGGATGGGGCAGAGGTGGACATATGGGTCGCCGGCCAGCCACCACCAGATGCTTTGGGCTTTGATGAATGCGTGGTCCCGGTTGGTTTTGGACCTTGTCCCCTGCTGCGCGGCGGTGAGTTCCTGCCGTTGAAGTGGGCTGCTCTGCGGTGCTTTCCTATAGCAGCCCCGGAAAAGGCTCCTGGACGTGGGTGCTGCTGTAGCAAACACCTGAAAGTGCAGAGGTGACTTCGGAATTGGGTCATGGGGAGATCCTGGAAGGGCTGTGAGGGCACTTGATAGAAGAGGCCAAGACTGTCAAGAGCTACGGACATTAAAGGTGAGGGCACAAGTACACCAAAAAAAACCAGAGACACAAATAAATAACAATAAAAAGGAGAAGAAAACGAAACAAAGGTAAAACAAAAAACCTAAAGAAGAAGAAAACAAAAAAGAAACAAAAAAAAATTATAAAATACGGAGGACTTGGAAGCGAGGAGAGCTCAGAGAAAGTTCCTGTCGTCTCAGGGAACATGTACGTCATGATGAATAGACTAGTGCTAGAAACACGGAGCTGGAAGGCGCTTCCAGTGAGGCTCTAGGAGATGACGAATGCGTCACTGACCCTGGGGAAAGGCGAGCCTTGTTGTAAAGTGGCAGGGAACTTGGCGTCACTGAGTTCTGATGTTGGATGGGAGGCAGAATTTTCAATGAACTTGGTGATCTAGCTGAGATTCCAAAGTTTCCAAAGCCTAGCTGCTCCTTGCTGCCTCTGGTAAAATGAGGGAGGAGACGGGTAAGCTGAGGACTGAACTGTGATGCACAAAGGAGCCAGCACTTGATCTGGAAGCTTCTCGGCCTCTCTAATAGTGTGCTTTGAGACTCGGGCCAGAAGCAGTCCTGATAGCACACTCCCAGATTCCTGGGAGGTGAGTCCCCAGATAATGGGGCTCTCTGTGAAGGCGTGGCTCTAGAGTCACTTGCTGAGAGATTAGACAGGACTCGGGATCCAGTCATGTCTCATGAAGTCAGAAGAGAAATACAATTTCAGGAAGTGGATGTGGCTTAAGCAGGTGGGCACCTGCCTACCACGTGGGAGGTCCCAGGTTTGGTTCCCGGTGTCTCCTAAAGAAAACAAGAAAGACAGCGAGCTGACATGATGGGCTGGCACAATGTTACCAGTTACGGCCACGCCAACCTGAGTCAGGTGGGCCTGAGCCCGGCGCGCCTGGAGCGCTTCCAAGCAGAGGAAATCTGGGCCAAAGAGCGGGCGCGAGGAAGGGACAGAGGCAGGTGGCTGCGCGACGTGGCACCCCAGGATGCCACAGACTCAGAGAAATCCGTCCTGCCGGCACCCTGGTGTTGGACTTGAGGCCTCAAAAACTACAAGATGGTGGACTCCTGACGCCGAAGCCGCCTGGTGTGTGCTGCTTGTTACAGCAGCCCTGGCAGACCGAGACACCCAGCTCAGCTCCCGCCGTGGGGGCAGGACATGCCCCGCTATCCTCCTCGGTGCCAGCGCACACTCACGGGGCGTGCACTTGTGTGGAATCGTGGCGAGTGGATCTCACGGGTGCACGACTGTGTTTGAGGTGATTCTCGCTGAAGCAGTATTTGTAATCACGAAACCCTGGCAGGCGGAGGGCGTGGAATCCAAAAGTAAGGCTCGATTAAGGGGACATCTCCGTGGGGGCTCTTGCCTCCTGGGTGCAGGTTTCTGTTTGGGGTGATGGAAGAGTTTGGGCAGTGGATAGTGGTCGTCGAAACTCGTGGAATTGCTGCCACTGAATTGTACACTTTAAAGCGGTTAAATGGCAGGTTTGATGGCCACCGCCTCACAAAACAAGCAGATGACGTGTCGGCCACTAGTGGCATGTTGGAGACGGGTCCCTCATGCCATGGAAAAATGTTCCTGAAATATTAAATGCAAAATATTGTTGCAAAATTGTATGCCTCAAAAAAGTAATAAATAAAATGAATTTTTTTAAAAACTTGCATGCCTGCACACCACACAGCTTCTTACCATTTGAGCGTAAACAGACACCAAAGCAGGAAGCGCTGCCACCGAGGGAAACCTGACCACTGACCTGGTAGGCACCCCCGGTCATCGCTGTGCGCCCCATGCCTCCGACGGGTTGAGGCGCCCGGGGCCCAGCCCCTGCCGGCCGGGCCCTGCTTTGGGGGCTGCCTGGCCCCTCGCCGGCCTCGCAGTCTTGGGCCCGCGCAGCCTGGGACGGGTGGCAGGACGCTGCACTTCGCCGGCCTGTCGGTCAGCGCTCCCTCGACAGCTTCCTCCGGGCCACGGAGTGGCCCCCAGGCCTCCTGCTCCCACCATCCTTCCAGAACGGCGCCTGTGGACAGTGTGGGCCCAGCCCCTGCCCACGGAGCCACCCCATGCCTGCCTGTTGTGCCGCGGCCTGTGCCAATGGGCACTGGGACACGGGGAGCCCGGGCAGCCACGCGCCTCCCCTCTGCCCTGGGTGCTCGCCCTCCGCACGTCCTGGGGCTGCTGAGCGGGAGGGCCCGGCTGCGGGGCTGCAGGACGCGGAGGGACGCCGCTGCCCCCGCTAAGCCGGGGAGTCCTCCCACCCCGCTGCCGCACTCCCCTCTGCTGGCCCTCCCCCCTGCGGCTCAGGACGCAGCCCCTCGCACCCAGGACCCCTGCACCGCCCAGCGTGTCCCCGGACCCTGGGGCCACGTCCCAGCCCAGCTGGCCTCCAGGACCCCGTGGCCTCTGAATCTTCCTGCACGTGAAACCCCTTCTAAGGAAAAACAGCCCGTCACCCCGTTCTGCCATCAGCGATTCTCACCGAATTGGAAAGAACTGCCGAGGGCGCCACGTGGGCCGACGAATCCTGAGCCCCGATGCCTGCGGTGAGCCCGGTCACCTCTGCAGAGAGCCGTTTCCGCCAGCGCAGGCGAGCCCACAGCCCCGACTGCCCCACAGTGAGGACGCGGCGCACAGGGGCTGTGCTCGCAGGCAGGCAGCCCTGACACCCAGGAGAGCTGAGGCACCTGGAGATGGCACTCCAGGGACGGTGCTCCAGGGACAGCGCTCCCAGAATAAGTCCTCTAGGGATGGTGCTCCAAGGATGTGCTCCAGGGACAGTGCTCCAAGGACAGATCTCTAGGGACGGTTCTCTAGGAACAGTTCTCCAAGGATAAGTCCTCCAGGGACAGTGCTCCAAGGATGTGCTCCAGGGATGGTGCTCCAGGGACAGGTCCTCTAAGGACGGTGCTCCAGGGATAGTTCTCCAAGGATAAGTCCTCTTGGGATGATGCTCCAGGGACAGTGCTCCAAGGATGTGCTCCTGGGATAGTGCTCCAAAGACGGTGCTCCAGCGACAGTGCTCCAGGGACAGGTCCTCTAGGGACAGTGCTCCAGGGACATTTCTCCAAGGGTAAGTCCTCTAAAGATAGTGCTCCAGGGACAGTGCTCCAAGGACGTGCTCCAAGGACAGGTCCTCTAGGGATAGTGCTCCAGGGACGGTGCTCCAGGGATGGTGCTCCAAGGATGGTGCTCCAAGGAGGTGCTCCAGGGACAGTTTTCCAAGGAAGGTCCTCTAGGGACGGTGCCCCAAGGATCTGTGTCTCAGGGACGACCCTGCAGGAATGGCTCCTTCAGGGCTGGGGTACTCCAGGGCTGGTACTTGAGGGACGGGGGCTCCGGGGAGGGGCCCCAGGGCTGATGACCACAGCACGTGAGTGCTGGGCAGGGGCGTGGCAGTGTGCGGGGACACGGAGGTGGCGCTGCCCGCCGGCTCAAGGCCACGTGGGGTGGCGTCGAGTGGGGTCAGCCTCGAGCAGACGCTGAGCTGGACGCCGGGGTGGGGCAGTGAGGAAAGGCAGCCCCAGCCTCACAGGCCCTTGTCCGGGGGAGGAGCCGCCCCCAGCAAGGCGGGGCTCCGGCCACGGTGGGTCTCGGGAGCCGGCGTCCACCCTGCTCGGGAGGCAGTGTGGGCCGCTGCGTGACCTAGCTGCTGACCGAGCCTGGGCCCGACGGCCTGGAGGGGACGGTACTCCGGGCGGGGGTGGGGACCGCCAGGCACAGAGCGCACGGCCCGTGGTGGGGACCCCCCAGATTCAGGGGAGGGGCTGGGCTGGGCACAGCCAGGCAGGCCGGGGAGCGGGGGTGGCTGTGGTCACTGTGGGTGGGAGAGGCTCGGGCACACCTGGACCTCAGGTGGGGCAGGCAGGTCCAGTGAGGCCAGCCCGGAGGGCTCCGTGGGCAAAGTGCTGCCCCTCTGTGCCCCCAGCCCCGCAGGGCCCAGCAGGGCGGGTAGCCCTCCCTGGGAGTCAGGCAGCCCCGGGGCCCTGGCAGCCTCGAGGGAGAGGCCACCTTCTGTCCCTGAGCAGGTGGTCACTCCTCACCTCCATCCTGGAGCAGACTGGGTCTGCTGTGGCCAGAAGCCCTTCCAGGTCTCTTCCTGATAAACCCCTCTAGGAAAAAAAAAGTGGTAATAATAACATATACAGACAACTCTTCACATCACCCTTGCAATCACATAAATGGGCCCCAAGATTTGTTAGCAGAATCTATCTAGGAAAAGTTGGAAACAAAGTTTCTCTTTCCCAAGGAGGTTCTACTAACAAATCTTGGAGCCCATTTATGTGATTGCAATGGTGATGTGAAGAGTTGTCTATATATGTTATCACTTTCTATTAGAGAAGTTGTAGGTTTACAGAAAAATCATGCAAATCATAGAGTTCCCTTATGTCCCCCCCCCCAGCTTTCCCTCTCATTAGCACTTTGCATCCAGCGTGATACCTTTGTAACAATGTGGCGATGAAACAGTATTGTTATAGTTGGAACATGAACTAGAGTCACAGTTCACACCAGGGGTCACTGTGTTTTACCCTCCATTGTATTTTTTTAATATTCTTATTCTAGTAATATAGACACCCTAAAATGTACTCTTTTATCCAGTTTCACTTATACAATTGGTGGTGTCCAGTTACATACACAATGTTGTGTCATCATCGCCATAATCCACTACCAAACCTTTCTGTCACCCCAAACACAGATTTCCCCCCAATTAAAGACTTAACTCCTCCCCAGGCCCTGATAACTTGTATTCTAATTTCTGACTTTATGAATTTGCATATTCTAATTTAATATACTTGAGATCGTACAATATTTGTCTTTTTGTATCTGGCTTATTTCACCGCACGCGATATCCTCAGGGTTCACCCATGTGGTCGCATGTAGCAGAACGTCCTTCCTTTTTATGGCAGAATAATGTTGCATTGTGTGTCTGTACAACGTTGTGTTTACCTTGTCATCAGTTGATGGCCACTTGCGTTGCTTCCACCTTCTGGCAATTGTGAATAATGCCGCTATGAACACTGGTGTGCAAATATCTGTTTGAGTCCTTGCTTTCAATTCTCTTGAGTATATATCTAGAACTGGGATTGCTGTGTCATTTGGTAATTCTGTACTTAGCTTTAGTTGGAACTGCCCAACTGTCCTCCGCAGCTGCACCATTTTACTTTGCTGCCAGCCATGAATGAGTGTCCCTATTTCTCCACATCCTGGCCAACACTGCTGTTTTGTTGTTGTTTTTTAATAGTAGCCATTCTAATGGGTGTGAAATGGTATCTCATTATAGTTGTGATTTGCATTTCCCTAATGGCTAATGATGTTGAACATCTTTTCATGTGCTTATTGGCCATTTTTTATATCTTATTTGGAAATGTCTGTTCAAGGCTTTTGCCCAGTTTATATATATATATATATATTTTTTAATTGAAGTATATAATTCATACATGAGCATGCATAAACAATAAGTGTATAGTAAAGGTTGTGAACTTACAAAATAAACATACATAATGTCACACAGGGGTCTCACATTACCTCTCCACCAACACTTTGCATTGCTGTGAAACATTTGTTACAAATTATGCAGAGCATCGTCAAAATATTACTACCAACCAAAGTCCTTACTTTACATTTGGTGTATTTTTCCCCCAACCCACATTATTTAAAAAAAAATATATATATATATATATATATATATATCTTGTTGTTGTTGTTACAGACGTTGTGAACTTGCAAAACAATCATACAGATGTGTAGGTTTCCCATACAACACCACACCATGGTGGAACATTTGTTACAGATTATGAGATAATATCAGACTATTACCACCAATCATGGTCCATAGCGTACATTTGGCACACTTTTTCCATACACCTCCATTATCAACACAGCACAGCTTTGGCATTGATGTAAGAATATTATAGTACTGCTGTTAACCACAGTCTGTAGGTCACACCAACTTGCTTCTCCGTATTCCCATCACCCTGCAACAGTGATGTGCACCTGCTCTAGCTCACGGAAGGGCTCTCGCATTTTTACCCTTAACCACTGTCCTCATCCACCTCTGGGGTCACTGTGTAATTCAGTCCCTAGATTATTCTTTAGCTTTCTTTCTATTGACATTTACTTCCCCAGACTGCCTTTTTCAGCCACAGTCTCATTTATAAACCAGTTAATACTCACTGTAATGTAATTACAGTCAAGTTAATTAAAACTTCTACATATGTTAAGCATCAGTATTCTTCTTAACCCTCATCTTATCTCCAATAACCTATACTCTAGGTTTTAATTCCATGTGTTTATTATTTGAATTTAGTTCATATTAATGAGACCATGCAATATTTGTCCTTTTGTGCCTGCCTTACTTTGTTTAGTATAATGTCTTCAAGATTCATCCATGTTATTACATGTGTCCCAATTTCATTTCTTCTTCCTGCAGCGTAGTGTTCCATCGTATGTATAGACCACATTTTGTCTATCCACTCATTGGTGCGTGGACACTTGGGTTTTTTCCTTCTTTTGGCAATTGTGAATAATGCCGCTATGAACATTGGTGTGCAGATGTCTGTCTGTGTCATAGTTTTTAGTTCTTCTGGATATATTCCTAGTAGAGGAATTGATGGATCATATGACAGTTCTATATTTAGCTTCTTGAGGAACCACCAAACTGTCCTCCACAGAGGCTGCACCATTTTACACTTCCACCAACAGTGAGGGAGTTTTCCCATTTCTCCACATCCTCTCCAGCACTTACTGTTGTCTGCTTTTTTAATAATGGACATTATATGTGGTGTTAGATGATATCTCATTGTTGTTTTAATTTGCATTTCCCTAATAGCTAGTGATATGGAACATTTTTTCATGTGCTTTTTGGCCATTTGCATTTCCTCTTTGGAGAAATGTCTATTTAAATCTTTTGCCCATTTTTAAATTGAATTGCCTGCTCTTTTATTGTGGAGTTGTATGACCTCTTTATATAGAATGGAAATCAAACCTTTATCGGATAAGTGGTTTCCAAATATTTTCTCCCATCGACTGGGCTGCCTTTTCACCTTCTTGATGAAGTCCTTTGAATCACAGAAATGTTTAGGTTTGAGGAAGTCCCATTTATCCATGTTTCCTTTCATTGTTCATGCTTTTGGTGTAAGGTTTAAGAATCCACCACCTACCACCAGGTCTTGAAGATGTTTCCCTACATTTTCTTCTACGAGCTTTATTGTACTTCCTTTTATATTTAGGTCTTTGATCCATTTTGAGCTAATTTTTGTATAAGATGTGCGACAGGGGTCTTCTTGTTTTTCTTTTGGCTATGGATATCCAGTTCTCCCAACACCATTTGTTGAATAAACTGTTCTGCCCCAAATGGGTGGGCTTGACAGGCTTGTCAAAAATCACTTGACCATAGATGGAAAGATCTGTTTTTGAACCATCATTTCAGTTCCATTGGTCTGTGTGTCTATCTTTATGCCAATACCATGATGTTTTAATCACTGTAGCTAGGTAATATGATTTAAGTCTGGAAGTGAGAGTCCTCCAACTTCACATTTCCTTTTTAAGATGTTTCTGGCTATTTGGGGCCTCTTACCTTCCAGATAAATTTGATAATTGTTTTCCATTGGCTGGTGGAATTTTTATTGGATTGCATTGAATCTGTATATCAGTTTGGGTAGAATTGACATCTTAATGATATTGAGTCTTCCAATCCATAAGCAAGGAATGTTCTTCCAATTATTTAGGTCTTTTTAAAAATTTCTTTTAGCAATACTTTTTAGTTTTCTGAATACAAGTGCTTTGCATCCTTTGTTAAATTTACTCCTAAAGATTCGATTCTTTTAGTTACTATTGTAAATGGAATTTTCCCCCTCACTTTCTTCTCAGATTGCGCATTATTTGTGTATAGAAACACCACTGGTTTTTGCATATTGATCTTTTATCTTGACACTCTACTGGAATCATTTATTAGTTCTAGAAGTTTCGTTGTAGATTTTTTTTGGACTTTCTAGATATACAATCATATCATCTGTGAATAGTGAAAGTTTTAATTCTTCCTTTCCAATTTGGATGCCTTTTCTTTTTCTTGCCTGATTGCTCTAGCTAGAACCTCTGGCACTATACTGAACAATAGTGGTGACAATGGGCATCCTTGTCTTGTCCTGATCTCAGTGGGAAAGCTTTCAGTCTTTCACCATTGAATACAGTGTTAGCTGTGGGTTTTTCATATATGGCCTTTATCATGTTGAGAAAGTTTCCTTCAACTCCTATTTTTTGTAGTATTTTTATCAAGAAAGGATGCTGTGTTTTGTCAAATGCCTTTTCTGCATCAATTGATAAGATCATGTGATTTTTCCTCTTTGATTTATTAATGTAGTATATAATGCATTTGATTTTCCTGAGTTAAACCAGCCTTTCCTGCCTGGTATAAAACCCACTTCATCATGATGGATAATTCTTTTAATGTATTGTTGGATTTGATTAGCAAGTATTTTATTGAGGATTTTTGCATCTGTATTCATTAGAGAAAAGGGCCTGCAATTTTCTTTTTTTGTAATATCTCTATATGGCTTTGGTATTAGGGTGATATTGGCTTCATAGAATTAGTTTGGTAGCATTCTTGTTCAATTTTTTGGTAAAGCTTGAGTAAAACTGGTATTAAATCTTCTTTGATTGCTTGATAGAACTCACCTGTGAAACCGTCTGGTCCTGGGCTTTTCATTCTGGGGAGCTGTTTGGTGACTGTTTCAATCCTTTACTTGTGATTGGTTTGTTGAGGTCTTCTGTTTCTTTTACTGCCAGTGTAGGTTGTTTGTGCATTCCTAGGAATTTTTCCATTTCATTTACATTGTCTAGTTTTTTAGCATAAAGTTGTTCGTAATATCCTCTTATGATCTCTCTTATTTCTGTGGGGTCAGTACTAAGTTTGCCCTTTCCATTTTTTATTTCATTTATTTGCATCTTCTCTCTTTTTTTTTTAGTCTAGCAAGGGTTTGCCAATTTTGTTAATCTTCTCGAAGAACTAACTTTTGGTTTTGTTAATTCTATTGTTTTTTTGTTCTCAATTTCATTTATTTCTTTTCTCATCTTTGTTATTTCATTTCTTCTACTTGACTTGGGATTAGTTTGCTTTTCTTTTTCTAGTTCCTCCAGCTATGCGGTTACTGCATTGATTTTAGCTCTTTCTTCTTTTTTAATGGAAGCATTGAGGGCTATAAATTTTCCTCTCAACACTGCCTTCATGGCATCCCAAATGTTCTGATATGTTGTATTCTCGTTGTCATTCATCTCGAGATATTTATTGACTTCTCTTGAAATTTCTTCTTTGGCTCACTGATTATTTAAGAGCGTGTTGTTTAATCTCCATTTATATGTGAATTTTCCCTTTTTTTGCCGCTTGTTGATTTCCAGTTTTATTCCATTATTATCAGAGAAAGTGCTTTGTATAATTTCGATTTTGTTGAATTTATTGAGATCTGTTTTGTGACCCAACTTATGGTCTATCCTGGAGAAAGATCCATGAGCACTTGAAAAGAAGGTCTATCCTGCTGTTTTTGGGGTGCAATGATCTGTATATGTCTGTTAGGTTTAGTCCATTTATCATATTATTCAAGCTCTCTGTTTCTTTATTGATCTTCTACCCAGATGTTCTATCCAATGCTGAGGGTGGTGTATTGAAGTCCCCAACTATTAACTGTAGAGTTGTCTATTTCTCCCTTCAGTTTTGCCAGTGTTTGCCGCATGTATTTTGGGGCATCCTAGTTAGGTGCATAGATATTTATGATTGTTATTTCTTCCTGGCAAATCATCCCTTTTATTAATATATAATGTCCTTCCTTTTCTCTAATAACAGTTTTGCTTTTAAAGTCTATATCATTTGATATAAGTATAGCTGCCTCAGATTTTTTTTGGTTACTGCATGCATGGAGTATCTTTTTCCAACCTTTCCTTTTCAATTTATTGGTATCCTTGGGTCTAAGGTGAATCTCTTGTAGACAACGTAAAGATGGCTAATATTTTCTTAACCATTCTGCCAATCTGTGTCTTTTGATTGGGGAGTTTAATCCATTAACATTCAATGTTATTACTGTAAAGGCAGTTCTTATTTCATCCATTTTGATCTTTGTGTTTTATCTGTTATTTTATTTTTGACACTGTTAATTACTGTTAATGATACAGTTGTAATTTCTAGACTCTTCCAGGCTGTAACACTCCCTTTAGTATTTCCTGGAAAGCTGGTCTTTTTGTTATAAACTCTCTCAGTTTCTGTTTATCTGTGAATATTCTAATCTCATCCTCATTTTTGAAAGATAATCTTGCTGGGTATAAAATTCTTGGCTGGCAGTTTTTCTCCTGCAATACCTTAAATATATCATACCACTACCTTCTTGGCTCCATGGTTTCTGATGAGAAGTCGGCACTTAATCTTATTGGGTGTGCCTTATATGTTATGCATTGCTTTTCTCTTGCTGCTCTCAGAATTCTCTGTCTGTGGCATTTGACATTCTGATTAGTATGCATCTCGGAGTTGGTCTATTTGGATTTATTTGAATGGGAGTACATTGTGCTTCTTGGACATGGATGTCTATGTCCTTCAGTAGGTTTGGGAAATTTCTACCATTTTTTCTTCAACTATTCTTTCTGCCCCTTTTCTCTTATCTTTTCCTTCTGGGACACCCATGACAGGTATGTTTGCATGTCTCTTGCTGTCATTTAGTTTCCTGAGACCCTATTCATTTTTTTTCCATTCTTTTCTTCATCTCTTCTTTTGTATGTTCGCTTTTGGAGGCCATGTCTTCAAGCTCACTGATCCTTCTGCTTTCTCAAATCTGCTGTTATATGCCTCCAGTGTATTTTTAATTTCGTTTATTGCACCTTTCATTCCCATAAGGTCTGCTGTTTTTCTATGTATGCTTTCAAATTCTTTGTGCTCATCCAAAGTCATCTTTTTTTAAAACACTTTTAAAATTAAATTTAATAGGTCACAAAGAACATTACATTAAAAAACATAAGAAGTTCCTATGTAACCACTTCCCATCCCCCCACTCCCATCTGTTTTGTAAATTGTATTTTTTGAAGATATATACATCTCAAAAAATGTTACATTAAAAAACATGAGGTTCCTGTATACCCCCCACCTCCCCACCCCACTCCTCCCACACCAACAACCTCCCCCATCATTGTGGCACACTCATCGCACTCAGTGAACATATTTTGGAGCACTGTTGCATCACATGGATAATAGTATACCCTGTAGTTCACACTCTCCCCCAGTACATTCAGTGGGTTATGGCAGGATATATGATGTCCAGCATCTGATCCTGCAATATCATTTAGGACAACTCAAAGTCCCCAAAATGCCACCACATCCCATCTTTTCTTCCCTCTTCCTGCCACCCAAAGTCTTCTTAATATCCTTAATCTCTTTAGCTATCTCATTGAATTTATTAAGGAGATTTGTTTGTGATTAGTTGAGATTAGTTGTCTTAGCTCCTTTATGTCATCTGCAGGCTTATCTTGTTTCTTTAACTGGGCCACCTCTTCCTGTTTCTTGGTATGGATTGTAATTTTTTGCTGGTGTTTCCGGCTTGCTAGATGTATTTGTTCTGGGTGCTGCTTCTCCCTTTAGTTTAGGGATTTCTTGTCTTTTCTCCCTTGCTGGTTGTGTACTAGGCACCAAGGATGTAGTTGGTACTGTAAGCTGTGGAGGCTGAAGCTCCCATGTTGTCCCAGGAATTGATGTAGCTTCTCCCACCTTCTCTGTCAGGGGTAGGGACAGAGCTGTAGCCATGTGTAATAATCCAAGTTGGGCACAACAAGACTTTCTGTAGTCGCCTGGAGACACTGATGAAGCTTCACACCTCTTCCTCCCCTACCTTAGGCAGGGTGGGAACTATGCTGTGTGGGTCCAAAATGACCACAGTTGCTCAGGTAAACTGATGTAGCACCGGACCCTCTCCCTGCCAGGGGTGGGAATGGACCCTCTGGAGTGCCCAACAGTCTAATCTCTGTGGGCCAGATACGCCTGCAGTTGCCCTGAGCGGCTGAGGGAGTACTGTCCCTTCTGCCCTTTAGGGGGTGGGAACGGAACCACCAATGCTCAGCAGTTCAGTCCTGCAGGCTGAAAGTGCCTGCTGTGTCTGGAGAGGCTGAGGAAGCGCCTGCCCCCTCCTATCTATTGGGTGGCGGGGGTGGTTCTATGGGCGCTCAACCGTTCAGTCCCTTTAGGGCAAGAATACCTGCCCTTGCCTGGAGAGGCTGAGAAAACACCAGCCCCCTTCTATCCTCTTAAGGCATGGGCTTGGATCCACAGGCACCCGACAGGTCCAGTCCCTGTTGGCTGAAAGTACCCACTGTTGTCCAGAGAGGCTGTGGAGGCACCAGACCCTTCCTATCCTTGTTGGGGTTGGGGTGGATTTATGGCATCCAATAGTCCAGTCCAGGCAGGCTGAAGGTCTGCTGTTGCCCCAAAAGGCTGTGGAAACACCAGCCCCTTTCTTTCCTATTGGGGGGTGAGGGTGGGTCCACAAGTACCCCCCAGCCCATGCTGTGTGGGCCGAAAGCACCTGCAGTTACCCAGAGAGGCTGGGCAAGCACAGTCCATCTCTTGTCCTAGTGGGGATGGAGGTGGAGCCACAGGTGCCCAACGATCAGGCTTGTGCAGCCCAAAACTGTTGCCCTGAGAGGTGGAGGCAACACCAGCCCCCTCCTATCCTGTGGGGGGACAGCGGTGGAGATCATCTCAAAGGCACTCAACAAACCTGTCTGTGTGGGCTGAAAACTCCTGCCATTGCCCGGAGAGGCCGAGGATACCCAACTCCTCTCCTGTTCTCTTGCGGTGTGGGGATGCAGCCCCAGGTGTCTGACTATTCAGCCTCTGCCAGTGGAGGGCACTTGCACTTCCCTGGAGAGCCGGGTGCAGGTCCCACCAGCTACCTCCCTGCTGGAGGTGGGGCTGGAGCCTAGGCCAGGGCTGCATCTGATCTTGGTGGGAAGAAGCACGTCCCTAACTGCCATTTTGCTGAACTTGTTTATTAGCTCTAGTAGCTTTGTTGTGAAATTTTCAAGATTTTTATATAGGTAGAATAATATATGCTGCAAACGGGAAAAGTTTTACTTCTTCCTTCCTATACGGTTGCCTTTTATTTCTTTTTCTTGCCTAATTGCTTTGGTCAGAACTTCCAGCGCAGTGTTGAATAACAGTGATGACCGTGGGCATCCTTATCTTGTCCAGATCTTAGGGGGAAAGCTTTCATTCTTTCACTGCTGAGTATGATGTTAGCTGTGGGTTTACAAATATATATATTTTTTAATGATTACTTTATGATCTCTCAAATGAACATAAGCTGATCAACTGCAAAAGATCATACACGTTCTGTTATAATTTTAATTGCTTTCATCCTATCCAAATTTAAGATCCAGTCACAGAGTGGGTGTGGCTCAAGCAGTTGAGTGCCCACCTTCCACATGGGGGGTCCCAGGTTCGGGTCCCAGTGCCTCCTAAAGGAAATGAGTAAACAACAAGCAAAACAATGAGCTAAAATAATGAACAGACAATAAGCAAAAGGGAAGTGGATGTGGCTCAACTGATGAGAGTGTCTGCCTACCATATAGGAGGTCCAGGGTTCAAACCCAGGGCCTCCTGACCTGTGTTCCCCGCATAGGGGATCCCCACACAAAAGGAGTGCACCCCGCAAGGAGAGCCGCCCCACATGAAGAGTGCAGCCCGCCCAGGAGTGGCGCCGCACACATGGAGAGCTGACACAGCAAGATGACGCAACAAAAAGAGAGACACAGTTCCCAGTGCTGCCAAGAATGCAAGTGGACACAGAAGAACACACAGCGAACGGACACAGAGAGCAGACAATGGGGGTGGGGTAGGGGTGGGGAGAAATAAATAAAATAAATCTTTTTAAAAAAAGAAAAAAAACAATAAGCAAACAGGTGGGAGCCAACACAGGGGAGCCCATGTGGCTCAGTGGTTAAGCGCTGGCTTCCCACATACAAGGTCCCAGGTTCAATCCCCAGTCCTGGTACCTAAAAGAAAAAAAAGATCCAACCACAAAAAGTCAGGAGCATGAGCGGTGTTGGGGGTGTGTGGCCGGGAGTCCCTGAGTATACGCCTTATTTCAGGTGTTTGCACCTGGGGGTCAGGTGTTTGCACCTGGGGTCCTGGGCTCACCAGGGGTCTGCCGAGGCCGTAACGCAGACTGGCTTTTGTGTCTTGAATACAGCGGCCTCGTGGTCTACGCCGATGGACCGCTGAACTTGGACCGCAAGGTGGAAGACATGTCCGAGCTGTTCAGGCCCTTCCACACGTTGCTGCGGAAGATAAGGTGGGGGTGGGGGGGTGGGGGTGGGGGGAGGCTGGGGTGGGGTGGGGGGAAATGGGGAAGGGGAGAAAGCAGAGGGGTGTTGTAATAAAGTGAATGCTATTGCATACAGGCACGCGTGACCGTGCACCTTCTCCTTTTTAAAAAACCATGGACAAGCCTTCTGCTTTGGGACAGTGTCGGAGGTGGCAGCAGCCAGTTCTCCAGCCACAGCAACTAGAAAGAAACGATACATTTTAAAAATCCTAGTTTAAGTCTGTCTGTGAGCCATGGAAGTGAGGATTAGATCAACCAAAATTCCAGAGAGGGGTAGAACCTTTTGGGGGGACTGGGCACTCTCCGCTTATTTTTCCCCAGGGAGCATTTGATGGTTCCAGGTGGGTGTTGAGGCTTGACTAGGCCTCAGGCATCCCTGGCAGAGACTTTCTGCTGGGGGAAGGAGAGCCTAATAGCAAGAGGCTGTTTTAACGAATGGGGAACTTGGGGGGACTGCAGTGGGACACTCGTTGAGTCTTGAGGAGTCAAGGGATACGTGCAAACATCTCCTGCAGGGAATGGCAAAATTTCCGGCAAAATGCTCTATTTCTGAGTGGCATGCAGCAGTTGATCCCTCATACCCTTTGCCTAATGGAGAAAAGGGAAGCAGTCTCTCTGGTGGAAGAAAACATCATCGGGAACCTCCACGATTCTTTTATATCCAGTGTCTCACATGTAATCCAACACTGCCAAATGTATAAAGAGGCAGGAAGACGTGTTTGATGGTCAAGAGAAAAGCCAGATAATTGATGCAGATTTCAGAAGCTTCAGATATTAGAGTTAACACACAAGGACTTTAAAACAATTTTGATTACTGCGTTGAAGAAAATAGAAGAAAGGGGATTAGATAAAATTTGATAAGAGCCTGGAAAATTTCAACAGAGAATTGGAATCTATATAAAACAGTCAAATGGACATTCTAGAACTAAGAACGTCCTCAGTCTGAGAATAAGGGTTCAGTAGATGGGTTTAATAATAGATTGGACCCAGCAGAACAGAAGTAATGAACTTGAGTACAGGTCAATAGAAGAGACCCAAATTGAAGCACAGAGAGAAAAAAGAATGGGAAATGAAACATGCAGAAAATATAAGAACACAGAGCATAAGAGCTACATGTGACCTTCTCAAAGATCTAACTACATAATTGGAGTCCCATAAGGAGACCAAAGAAAGCAGGGGCAGAAGCAATATTAAAAGAATATTGCACAAGAAATTTCCAAAAATGGTGAAAAAATACCTATCTACAAATTAAGGAAGCTTAAGAAAAGTACAAGCAAGATAAAAAATAACAGGGATAATAGTAACATTGTGCTGGAAACAAAGAAGAAAACTCTTAAAAAGCAGCCAGAGAAAAGGGACATATAATTTTGAAAGGAATACAAGAATGACAACTCTTGTAAAAAGAAAATAAATTATAATAAAAAGCTAAAGGCAATGAAATAATATATTTAAAGTGCTGAAAGAAAATAGCTGCCAACTAGAATTTAATCAACAAAAAATATCCATCAAAAATGAATGTGGGGAAGTGGACTTGGCTCAATGGATAGAGTATCCACCTACCACATGGGAGGTCCGCGGTTCAAACCCAGGGCCTCCTTGACCCGTGTGGAGCTGGTCCACATGCAGTGCTGATGTGCGCAAGGAGTGCCCTGCCACGCAGGCATGTCCCCTGCGTAGGGGAGCCCCACGCGCAAGGAGTACGCCCCATAAGGAGAGCCACCCAGTGCAAAAAATGTCCAACCTGCCCAGGAATGGCACCACACACACACAGAGCTGACTCAGTGAGATGACGCAACAACAACAACAAAGAGACACAGATTCCCTGTGCCGCTGACAAGAATGAGTGGACACAGAAGAACACACAGCAAAATGGACACAGACAATGGGTAGGGCGGAGGGGGGGTAGGGGAGAGAAAAAAAATGAAGTGTAACAGCTATTAAATCATCATATGTAAAAATCATAATGTGTTTTAAAAAATGAATGTGAGGGAAGTGGATGTGGCTCTAGCAATTGCGCTCCTGCCAACCACATGGGAGGTCCGTGGTTTGCTTCCTGGTGCCTCCTAAAGACAGCAGGCTGATGTGACAGGCAGGCGTGGCGGGGTGATATAACAAGATGACACAACAAGAGACACAAGAGGGAAAACATGGTGAGAGACACAACGAAGCAGGGAGCAGAGGTTCCTGTTGCCTCCTGGAGAGAATGATCAGGGCAGTGAGCTGGCGTGATGGGTAGGCATGGAGAGCTGATGTGATAGACGCAATAAGAGACACAAAACAGAACGAGAGACACAACATAGCAGGGAGTGGAGGTGGCTTAAGCAATTGGGTGCCTCCCTCCCACATCAGAGGTCCTGGGTTCGGTTCCTGGTGTCTCCTAAAGAAACAAGGAAGATGAACAGACACAGCAAGTGCAAACAATGAGGAGGTGGGGAGAAATAAATAAATCTTTTTTAAAAAATGAATGTAAAATAATGGGTTATTTAGAAACACAAAACTGAAGGCATTTGTTACCTAGCAGCCGGCATTTAAAGAAAAACTAATTAGAATTCTCTGGGTAAAGGAAAGCGATCTGGATGGAAACGGGGAAATGCAAAAAGAAGGAAGAATGTGATGGGGGTAATGACTACTGGCTGGGCAAAGCAGTTATTTCTGTGGGGCTTAATTTACATATAGCACTAAACGGATGGCAATAACAGAAAAGATAGAAAGGAGGTAAATGGAGTTTAAAAGTTGTAAATCTCAAGCAGTATTAGAGAAGTGGTAAAAAAAAATTACATTATACTCTAGTAAACCAAGGATGCCTGTTTTAATATTAGGATACACTAAAACAATAGTAAAAGAATATTTAACTAGCAAATTCAAAGAAGGAAAATCTGAAATAAAGCAAGAAAGGAGGAGAAAAAAAAAACATAAAACAAGTAGACCAAATAGATAAAGATAAGATGGTAGACATAAACCCAACAATATCAGTAGTTACACTGAATGCAAATAGATTAAATAGTCCAAGGGAAAAACTAATATTACTAAACTGGGTTTAAAAACAAACCCAACTATATCTTTTTTTTTTTTTTTTAAAGATTTATTTAATTCCCCTCCCCTCCCCCGGTTGTCTGTTTTCTGTGTCTTTTTGCTGCATCTTGTTTCTTTGTCCGCTTCTGTTGTCGTCAGCAGCACGGGAAGTGTGGGTGGTGCCATTCCTCGGCAGGCCACTCCCTCCTTCGCGCTGGGCGGCTCTCCCCATGGGTGTACTCCTTGCGCGTGGGGCTCCCCTACACGGGGGACACCCCTGTGTGTCACGGCACTCCTTGCGCGCATCAGCACTGCACATGGGCCAGCTCCACACGGGTCAAGGAGGCCCGGGGCTTGAACCGCGGGCCTCCCATGTGGTAGACGGATGCCCTAACCACTGGGCCAAAGTCCGTTTCCCGCAACTATATCTTATGATAAGAGACACTCTCCAGATATAAGGGTATTAAAAGGCTGAAAATAAGTGGATGGCATAACCATGTACCATGCAAACACTTTTCCAAAGAATGTTGGTGTAGCTATACTTATATCAGACAGAGTAAACTCTAAGGCAAAAAACATTACTAGAGATGAAGAGAAATATTTCACACTGATAAGGGGATGATTTCAATAGGAAGATTTCACAGTTCCAAATCTATATGTGCCAAATAACAGGAATAGACAAATCCAAAATCATAGTGGAAGACTTTAACACACCTCTCTCTAGAGCTGATGGAACTAGCAGACAAAAACTAAAAAATTTAAAAAATCTTTATAACAAAACTAACAAATCTGACCTAATTGACAGGTAGAACTCTGCACCCAACAATTGACAGGACTCACATTCTTAAATGCATGTGGATCATGTATCTAACTTGACTATGTGCTGGATCATAATAGAGCCACAACACGCCTTCAAGAGACAGAAGTTATTCCGAGTACATTCTCTAACACGTGGAGTTTAAGATAGATCTCAAAACAGAGACAAATGGAAAATCTCCCAATTATATGAAAATTAATCAATACACTTCTAAATGATTCCTTGGTCACAGAAGAAGTAAAAATGGAAATTAAAAAATAGTTTGGACTATAAGATAATGAAGATATGGTATGTCAAAAATTTTAAGATGAATCTTTAAGTCATTCTTTGAGGGAAATTCAAAACCTTAAAGGCATTTATCAGAAAAGAAGTAAGGATGATGCTCAGTTATGGAAATTCCCATCTGAAGAAACTAGAAATTAGCAGTTGGTAGGCCCTCAAGAAAGTAGGAGAAAAGAAGTAATATAAAAACACCAATAAAATAGAAAACAAATTTAGAGTAGAGATAAATCAACAAAACCCAAAGTGGTTTCTTTGGAAAGATCAATAAAATTGAGAAATCCCTAAAAAGACTAATCAAGATGAAAGAGAAAACTCAGAATGGGGGGAGGCCACCACCACAGATCCTGCAGATACCATCTAAAACATCATAAGAGGATGCACCAAACAACTTTATATTGATAAATTTGACAGTCTGGATGAAATGAAAAAAATTCCTCAAAAAAGCAGCTAATCAATGCTGACAGAAGAAGAAATAGAAAATCTTTTTATAATCCATTTTCTATTAAAGAAATTGCATCTCTATTTAAAAAATATTCCCACAAAGAAAACACCAGGCCCAGGTGGCTTCCCTTACGTATTCCTCTAAATGTTTAAGGAGGAAATAGCATGAATCTTGCACAAATGCCTCCAGAAAATAGAAAAAGGGAGTACCTCCTAACTCTTTTTTTTCAAATGAGGTGAACATAATCTTATCATCAACACTTGACCAGGAATATTACAAGAAACGAAGATTGCAGACCATGCATTCTCATGAACATGGATACAAATACTCTTTAAAAAATGCCAAATGGAATCCAACCATATGTAACTGAATAATACATCATGAGCAAGAGGAATTTATTCCCGGTAAACATGATTTGTTTAGCATTTGAAAACCAAGCGGTATTTTGCCACATTAATTAAAAAGAGGAAGATAAATCATAAAATTTTAAAAGATTCAGAAAAAACTTTGAAAAAATTCATACGTATTTTATGATTAAAACATCTCTCAGCAAACTTGGAATAGAAAGGAAATTTCCTTAGTCTCACAGAAGATAACATATATTTAAAAACATACAGCAAACATCACTATCCATGAGGGAAAACTGAAAACTCTCTCCCATGAAACTGCAAACAAGATAAGGATGTCTGCTCTTTACCACCTCCATTCACATTGTGCTGTCGAGGGGAGCGGACTTGGCCCAGTGGTTAGGGCGTCCGCCTACCACATGGGAGGTCCATGGTTCAAACCCTGGGCCTCCTTGACCCGTGTGGAGCTGGCCCATGCGCAGTGCTGATGCGCACAAGGAGTGCCCTGCCACACAGGGGTGTCCCCCGCGTAGGGGAGCCCCACGTGCAAGGAGTGTGCCCCGTAAGGAGAGCCGCCCAGCGCGAAAGAAAGTGCAGCCTGCCCAGGAATGGCGCCGCACACACGGAGAGCAGACACAACAAGATGACACAACAAAAAGAGACACAGATTCCCATGCCACTGACAACAGCAGATGGGGATGAAGAATACACAGCAAATAGACAAAGAGAACAGACAACTGGGGCGAGGGGGAAGGAGAGAGAAAGAAAGAAAGAAAGAAATCTTTAAAAAAAACCAAAAAACCATTGTGCTATCTAGAAAATCCAGGAAAAATCTTCCAACTATTAGAAATAATGAGTGAATTCGGCAAGGTTATTGGATAAAAAGATCAACATACAAAAATAAATGTTATTTCCTATACCAGCAATAAACAAACATAAAATGAAGTGAAAATACCACCTACAACATTATATCTGTAAATATCAAGCCCTAATGCATAAATCTAATGATGTGGAAGACTCAGCAGAAAACTATAGAACATTATTGATATAAAACCAAAAAGAGCTAAACCAATAGAGAGCCACTCCATACTCAATGTGTGTTCAACTGAAGATATTAGTTATTTTCTAATCTCTGAATCCAGGGCAGTCGCCATCAAAATCCCAGGAGGGTATTTTTTTTTTCAGCACAAATTGGCAAATAAATTCTAAAATTCATATGGAAATGCAAGGGGCCAAGAGCTGCCAAGACGGAGGAGGAGCAGGAGGGGAAGAACAGAGAAGAGCGTGCTTGTCTCGTCTGCTCTGCCGGGCTTGGGGGCGCCCACAAAGCGTCCTGGGCGACCGTCCTTGTGCACGTCCCTTGTGACCACATGTAGGTATTTCTGCGGCGTGGTCTTCCCAGCGGAGGACGAGGTGGAGAGCCGACGCTTCCCCCGGGGACGCCGTGGCGCCAATGCTTCCCGCGGGGACGCTGTCGATCTGCAGAGTGCAGGTGTGGCAGGGTCGAGAGCAGGAGGACGTCAACCTTCCTCAAGGGAACGGATCCAGAGACAGACGCGAGGTGCCCTGGCCGCGCGAGGTGCCCTGGCCGCGCGAGGTGCCCTGGCCGCGCGACCTTGCGGGACGATGGGTAGTGGCTGAGTCAAGCGGAGACCCACGTGGGGGAAGGTGTGCCTGGACCCCCCCACCATCACGTACAAAAGTCACCTCCAGACAGATCGTGGGTAGAAATTTGAAAAGCAAAGTAATAAAGCTTTTAGAGGAAGTAATCAAGGAGAACGTCTTTGTGACCTTGGACTAGGTAAGGATTTCTTAAATAGGACGTAAAAGCACTCACATAAAGAAAAAATGGACTTTATGAAAACCACATTTTCATGATACGTGCAGATATATCCAACAAAGGGTTCAAATCAAAAAAAAAATTTTGTTGGTTTTTTTATTACTTTAAAAAATTCCAGAATATTGAAACAACTCCTGTCAATCAATAAAATTGACTCATGTCAATCAATAAGGAAAAGATGGACAGCCCAATTAAAAATGGGCAAAACACTCGAACAGGTGCTTCGCAGTAGAGACCAGCTCAGGCCAGGACGCACAGGCGGTGCTCAACTTCGTCAGTCTTTGGGCTGACGCAGTTAAAGCCCCAATATGATGCCATTACATTGTCACCAGAGAGGGTGAAAAAAATGCCAGGTGTTGGCGAGGGCGTGGGGCAAGCAGAACTGTGAAAGCCTGCGGCGGCGTTGGCCGGTACAGCTGGCTCGGCAGCTCACCCTGCGGGTGCGCTCCCCGGAGACCCGTGCCGAGATGAGATGGAGAGGCGGCTTGTGCCCGCAGCCCCCGCCATCTGAGAGAAAAGGCAAATTCACCCAGTGGAAGCCTGGCCACCGTGAGACTGAAGGAGCTTGACCACAGGCATCCTAAAGGATGGATGTCACAAAGTGGGGCAGCAGACTTAGGGAAAATAAGAGGAACACAGGGCACCCAGGCGACCTTGAGTTCAGATGAACATTTTTTTTTTAAGGTACCAGGGTGGGGGATTGAACCCGGGACCTTGTTTGTGGGAAGCTGGTGCTCAACCACTGAGCTTCACCGGCTCCCAACAAATAGTTTTTCAGTGTACGTTTATCCCAGGTGAGCCATCCTGCATTTCACCAAAGAAGCTGGACACAGAAGCGGGCAAGCTGCGTAATCCCTTCCGTTTATGAGTCAGCACAGGTGAAACCATCGCCCCGTGGCGGTGACAAGGGGCCAGAGGAGAAGGGCTCCCACCAAAGTTGGTTTCTTGGTCTGGGTGCTATTTACACGGGCGTGTTCAGTTTGGGAAAACCTGGCTGCGTTGCCGAATCCTGGGGCGGGCACCTCTCTATTTGTGGACGACCGCTCTGGAGTGTGTCATGGGGCGTGGGGACCTCAGACGTGCCCTGGCTGTTCACAGACGCGTCTCACCCTTGTCCCTAACTAGCTCCACCTTCGGGTCTCAGGCCTAGTGCCTCTTCCTCCAGGGAGTCTCCCCAGACTTGGCTGGGTGACCTGCCCGCCTCCTTAGCAGCTGCCCCTTCCTGTGCTGCAGCTGTTACTGTGAGTGACGCACACATTCAGGTGAAGATGTTTGTCGCCTGCCCTCGGCCGGGGCAGCTCCGCAGGGCGGGTCCTCAGCCCGCTGTGGGCTCCCGGGCCACGTGGATGGAGGCAGGTCCAGCTGCCAGCCACTGCGGCTCCTTCCCTCCTTCAGGTTTTATCAGAGCAGGTATTAGTCAGCAAAGGGTGCTGATGCAAAACACCAGACATCTGCTGGCCCTTATAAAGGGTACTTACTTGGGGTAGGAGCTTACAGATACCAGGCCAGAAAGCATACGTTACTTCCCTCACCAAAGTCTATTTGGAGCAAGATGGCTGCTGACGTCTGGAGGGTTCAGGCTTCCTGGGTTCCTCCCAGGGTCTTGTTTCTTCCTTGGCTCAGAATTCCTCCCTTCCTGGGGCTGGCTTCTCTTTCCTCTGCGAGCTGACTTCCTGTGGGCTCCAGCTTAAGTCTTCAGCATTAAACGCCAACTTCAAAACTCCAACATCAGAAACCCTCCACTCTGTCCTCTGCCTTTTATCTGGGAGTCCCCACCCACCAAGGGGCAGGGACTCAACGCCCTAATGACGTGGCCCAATCAAAGCCCTAATCGTAACTCAGTCACGCCCAGGTACAGACCAGATACAAACATAATCCAGGATCTGTTTCTGGAATTCAGAACCATATTGAACTGCTACAGAGCAGTCGCACATCCCTGGGAGTCAGGTCTCCCCCGAGTTCAGCGAGCGTGTTCATGGTCTTTCTTTTACGAGGAGCCGTCCTAGGTCACCGGCCTCTGACCACGGCCCCCAGGGGGCCTCAGAGACCCTCGCTCCCGTGCCCCGTGGAGGACGCGCGCTCCGTGCCGTGGGAGCCGCATCGCAGTGCCGCGTGCCTGGCCGCGGGGCGAGGGCTGCTGCGCCCGGGCCCTGGGCTGGCGCGTCCGGCGCCGGCCTCAGGGAGGTGGGGGAGCCCACCTGGTCACCTGGTCACCCTGTTTCTTCTCGGCCTCGGCAGGGACTTGCTGCAGACCCTCTCGGAGGAGGAGCTGCACACGCTGGAGCGGAACCTCTGCATCTCCCAGGACGCCGACTTCCCGGGGCACGCCGCCGCCCCGGTGCCCGCCTTCCCCGCACCGCTGCCCCCCGAGGAGCCGCTGCCCGGCCGGGCCGCGGAGCCCGAGGCCGAGCTGGCCTGCTCCATGCAGTACGACGACCAGGAGCTGGAGCAGCTTGACCGCCTGGTGCACAGGGCCGGGGACGAGATGTCCTCCCTCCTCTCGCCGCCCAGTGCCGGCCAGTCCCCGGCTCGTGGGCTGGGTGCCGCAGCCAGCCCCCGCGCCACGGCCTCTCCCGGTGGAGCGCGGCCGCCAGCGGTCAGCGACGAGGAGGACAGGGTGTTCTTCATGGAGGACGTGGAGGGCCCGGCAGAGGCCCACGCCGCGGCGTGGCCGGGCGGCGCGCAGGAGCCGGGGCCGAGCAGGGAGGCGGCGGCGGAGGGGCGGGACCCGAGCGACAACAGCGTGGACGGCGAGCTGGTGCGGCCCGCGGGGCGCCACCCCTGCCGCTGCCCGGCCGCGCACCTGTACCTGGACGGCGAGGCGGGCGCCGACGACGCGCAGGCGGCCGACAGGATCGCCCACCGCACGGGCGGCATGAAGCTCTCGGCCACCGTCATCTTCAACCCCAAGTTGCCGGCCACGCCGGCCGCCCCCCTGGAGGCCCCCACGAACCCCGAGCCCGGCCCCCCCGAGCTGGGCCCCGCGGCCGCCAACGGCCTCATCCCGTCGTGCGTGTGCTGCGCGAGCTGCGGGGACGGCGCGGAGGAGGCCGTCGAGCGGCTTCAGGGCAGGTGTGGGCCCCTGGCCGGGGCCTGGCCGGCCCTGGGGGCACCGCCCGCGGGCACGTGCCAGGCGGGCGCCTCGGGGCCGCAGGGAGAAGGCGCCCCTGCCGCTCAGCAGGGAGAGCGCGAGGACGGGAAGCCGGACGCCGGGAGCGCCTCCGAGGCCAGCGGGCAGCGCCTGGCCGGCCCCAGGTAGGAGGCGCGCCCCTTCCCCTCTGCCGTGGGCCGTGGAGAGGTGACCCCAGAGGAGCCCCCGAGCCGGGCACGGGGGGTGGGGGAGACATGAGGACCTCGTTCGGGCGAGGGGCAGGCAGGCCAAGGCGGGGGGGGGGGGGTGGTCCTCAGGCAGGGGCAGCTCTTTCTGGGCGCAGGGCGGGCTCCCTCTGCACCCCGGCAGGCTCCAGAATGTGCGCGGCCGATGCCCCGCCCGCCCGCATCCCCAGTAGCCGCCCTGGCCCCAGGATGACCTTCCCCGTGAAATCCGAACTTCTGGGGAGACACATGGGCCGCACAAATCGTGTTGCTCCCCAGGCGTGGGCCCCGGGGTGTCAGCCCGTTTCTGGGCGCAGCCGCCCCTGCGCCCGTGGTGGAAGGCAGAGCTGCCGGCCGCGCCCCTTCCCGCGCCCTTGCCTGCGCCCTCAGCATCTCAGGCTCCTGGTCAGCGAGAGGGCGTCACCCCTGGGCAGGCCAGGGGACCCCGTGGGCACGCCGCGAGCACCTCCTCCTGCACCCCTCACTCCCACCCACGCCGCGTTCCAAACGACCCCTCTTCCTGCAGATGCCCTCAGACGGCCCCACTCGTTGCTGGTTTCCGTGGGTGGCGGAGCCTGTCGCCCGCAGCGGGCCCCGGCCCAGCCGGGCGGGCCACGAGAAGTGCAGGGTCCTGTCTTGCTCTGACCAAGCTGTGAAGACGCGGACCCCCGGGTGGGCAGCGGACCCCGCGTAAACCGTGGACTAGAGCTCATCTCGTAACTCGCAGCATCCTTTCATCCGTTGTAACCAGGGGCCACGCTGACGACTGGAAAGCGTTAGGTGCAGGAGAACCGTGTGCAGGGGTGGATGGGAACTCCGCGTTCTGCGTGATTTGTCAGGAAACGTACAGCTTTTCTAGTAAAAAACATACAAGGTGGCGGGCGAGGCTCCGTGGTCGAGCGCCTGCTTCCGATGTACGAGGTCCCGGGTTCCATCTCCAGAACCTCCTAAAAATATTTATGTATTTTGAAACACAACCACAGGCCCAGGATCCGTCTAAAAGTTTGCTAACAGTTGTTCCTTAGGGTCAGCAAATAGCCAGTCGGCGGCCAAAGCCCCCGCTGTCTCGTCTTTTTTTCTTTGCTCAAGTCCGTCGTTCAGGGCTGGCTGACACACCTCAAGCCTCTTCCGCTTCTCCTCCCGTTTCCCTCCTTCCTCTCTCCCTTCTTCCCCCCCTTCCCCCTCCCTGCAGTCCTCCCTGTCTTTACTTAAAATCCTTGGTTGAAGAAGCCTGGGTCACTTGTCCTGTGGGCCCCCCGGGCCTGGACTTTGCTGGTGACATCCTGTCTTACTGTCCAGGGCTGCTTAAGCCAATGCCGTGAAACGGGTTAAACCGGGAATTTATTAGCTCACAGTTTTGAGGCTAAAAGCGAGTCCAAGTCAAGGCATCGTCGGGGCGACGCTTTCCTCCTGAAGACCCGCATTCGGGGGCCGCCCGCGATCCCGGCTCCTCGCCACGGGGCCAGGCGCAGGCGGCGCCCGCGCGCTCTCCCTCCTCTTCCGGGCCCGCTGCTCCCGGCCCCGGCTTCCGCGCTTCCTCTCGCTCTGCGTTCGTTCCTTGGGTAAAGGACTCAGGAGGAGGATCAGGACCCATCCTGAGGCCGCACCTTAGCGACCGTGACCTCATCGGAGGCTCCCACTGACGGGGGGCTCCCACCCCCAGGGGTGGAGCAGGGCTAAGAACACGTCCGCCTGGGGTACGCGCAGCTCCTGCCCCTCACGTCCCGGGGCGTCGTTTAGCACGTTCCTCCGTCCCCTGTACTTCCTGCGACGTGGTAGATCCAGAGCGGCGCCGTCCGCCACAACGTTCTGCAGGGATGGGCCTCCACCCGGTGGCTGCGGCGCGCGTGGCGTGTGTCTGATGCGCGTTGCAGACTTGCAGTTTTATCTCATCCTAACTAACGGAAACACAGCGGCCCCCGCGGCTTCGGCTGCCGCCCCGCACGCACAGCCCAGAGCTCGGCCGGGCTCAGTGAGCTGTGGAATCTAAGCCCCCTCTTGATATAGATGTGGAGTGGACACAACCATCCCAGGGTCCACAGGATGGAGGAATAGAGTATGGACTAGAGTGGACTTACTGATACTCTATTCTGGAACTGATGTGATTAGTAATGGAAGAAATTGTAGCATTGATGTGGAGAAAGTGGCCACGGTAGCTGCTGAGGGCAGGGAGAGGGAAGAAGAGATGTGACGTGGGGGCATTTTCAGGACTTGGAGTTGTCCTGGGTGGTGCTGCAGGGACAGTTACTGGACATTGTCTGTCCTCCCCTGGCCCACTGGGTGGACTGGGGGCGAGTGTAAACTGTAATGTGGACCGTTGACCATGAGGTGCAGCGATGCTCAGAGGTGTATTCACCAAGTGCAATGAATGTCCCATGATGACGGAGGAGGTTGTGTTTATGGGAGGAGTGGGGTGAGGGGGGTGGGGGGTATATGGGGACCTCATATTTTTTTAATATAACATTAAAAAAATAAAGACAAAAAAAAAGACTGCTTCCCAGGGGTTCCGTGCCCGTGCCCCGGAGGACACCCATCTGCTTGACCCCCTGCCGTGCTGACCGCCACTGGCCGTCCCTGCCGGATCCGTTCTCTTGCTGAATCTTCGATTCTGGCATCCTGCTTGACTTTTCGGCTGGGATACTCTGACAGAAACCATGTCCCCCGCCCTGGACCTGGTTATCCCGAGTCAGTTTGTGGAGGAGAGGTGGGATTGCTTTCTGATTTTTTTTGTTTACTTACAAGGTTCAAAACCCTGAGGCAGTGCCCTCCCGGCCTGTGAAAGTGATAAGGAAGCTTGTTTCCTTACGTGCGCTTCTCCAGGACCGCCGTGTTTGCGTGCGTGTGATGCGTTCCGGTCCACTGCGGCTCACGCTCAGCGCCCACCGTGCCCGCCGTTGGCTGGCGAGAGCACAGCGACCCTGGCCCTGCGGCGGCCCCGGTGTCTCCGGCAGCTTCCTTGCCCTCTGGCGTGACAGGGCATCCTCAGACCAGCCTCCCCTCAGGGGGCTCGGGCTCCATTCCCGGGAAGCGTCTAGGGGCAGCCGGGGCAGTCCCTGGCTCTAGGGCCGTGTGAACAGAGCTAGGGAAGGCCGTGCTTTTGTTCCTGTTTTTAAAGATCAAATACTTGCTGCGTCTCTCTTTGCCACTTCCAATTAGGGTAGGACTGACGTGGTGTTTATTTAGCCTCATCGATCTTTTACCCTTCCCTCCCTCTCCCCTGTGGAAGGTCCCAACCCTCAAGGGCACCCACCTATTACGTACTGGTCTAGCACACCAATACCAGGATTTCACCTGTAATTCAATGGCTGGACATAGTTCAGGGTTATTCTTTTACTCTAACGATGTGATGGTTTATTTGGAAAACCCAGGAGGATAAGCAAAGTATTACAAAGAATGACAACTGGTCACACTGGTTAGTTAGGTATCGACTGTACAGAATCCTATTGCTTTTTGAAAAAGATGCAATCTACGTACCATAAGATTCACCCTTTTTGAGTATTCCACTTAGTGGTTTTCGATGTGGTCATAAGACTGCAGAACATCATCACAAATTATTGCCAGGACGTTTCCATCACCCCCAGGAGAAACCCCGTGCCCAGGGCCGGCTCCCCACCCCCACAAGCTCCGCCAGCTGCCCGGCGGCGGCCCCGGGCTCTCAGCCCCGTGCCTTCAGGCTCCTCCAGCTGTTGTGTGGACCAGCGCGTGCTCCTTTTTCCAGCTAGACCGTGTTCTGCTCATCCCTCCATCAGCTGGCGGCCTGGGGTCATTTCCTCTCCGTCTGCTGAATGGGTCTGCCCTGCCCGTTCTCGTACGGGTCCCGTGTGGACGTGTGTGCCCAGCTCTCCTGGCACACCCCAGGTCACGCAGTAACTAGGTTCAACGTTCGAGGAACTGCCAGACCTTTCCAAAGCTGCTGCGTCATTTTCTACCTCCACCGGCCTGTGGGCTCTGTTTGCCCACATCCTCGCCAACACTTGTTATCGGTCAAGTTTTTAAAAAATGAGTTCTTTTGTCCTGAGAACATTTCTCAGTAGAGTGTGCAGCCAACTGACTTTTTTTTTTAAGATTTATTATTTATTTCTCTCCCCTTCTGTGACCGCCCAGTTGTCTGCTCTCTGTGTCCGTTCGCTGTGTGTTCCTCTGTTACCGCTCCTATCCTTATCAGCGGCACCACGAATCTGTGTTTCTTTTTGTTGCGTCACCTTGCCGCGTCAGCTCTGTGAGTGCAGCACCATTCCTGGGCAGGCTGCACTTTCTTACGCGCTGGGCGGCTCTCCTTACGGGGCGCACTCATTGCATGTGGGGCTCCCCTACGTGGGGGACACCCCTGCGTTGCACGGCACTCCTTGCGCACATCAGCACTGCGCATGGGCCAGCTCCACACGGGTCAGGAGGCCCTGGTTTGAACCCTGGACCTCCCATGTGGTAGGTAGACGCCCTATCTGTTGAGCCACATCCGCTTCCCTGGTGAAGTTTTTTTAAATCAGGTCTTTCTGTCCTGAGAACGTTTCTCAGTAGAGTGTGCAGGGAGCTTCGACCATCACAGTCCCTTGAAAGAAGTCCGTCCTTTGAGGTAATGCCACCAATTTTACTTAGCGCGCAGTTCGTGTGTTTCATTTAGGATTAGATGTTTAGCGAGCGCCTTTTATATTTAGGTGCATTTCATAATTATGTAAAAGATGTACATGGTTCCAAGTCAAGTCTATAAAATAAGATATAATAGGGAGTGGGTGTGCCTCAAGCGGTTGAGCACCTGCTTCCCACATGGGAGGTCCTGGGTTCAGTCCCCGGCGCCTCCTTAAAAAAACAAATGACATAACAACAACAAACAAATGAAAACACAAACAACTAGGAGAGCCGATGTGGCTCAGTGGTTGAGCACCAGCTTCCCCCATACGGGGTCCTGGGTCCAATCTCCGGCTCCAGCCCCTCAGCTGGTTAAAAACAAAACCAAAAAGAGACATGCCATCTGTCCCGTTCGTCATCCTCCCCAAGGCAGTAGTTTTAGAAACTGCTGTGGCTTAGCTTTCCATTCGTAAAATACGCGCAAGGGCGTCTGCACGCGTCGCTCCCTTCCGCCCGTGCGGGGAAAGGGCCGCGTCCTGGGCTTGCCCCTCTCCCTGCCGCCCTGTCCTCGGCGCGGAGGCCCCGGCCGTTTCTAGCGGGGGTCCCACCTTCCTGCACAGCGCGTCGGGCTCCGCCAGCCCCTGCAGCTGCTGCGGGGGTGTCGCCAACCTTTGCTGTCGCCTACGGCGCTGCTCAGCCTGGCGCGTCTCCTCCGGTCGCCACAAGGCCTTTCCTGGGGAGGCGGCCCGAGCTCCCCCGGCCGTGCCGCAGGGTCCGAGCGGGACGAAGCCCCGTCCCAGCCCAGGGGCGCTGCCCAGGGCTCTCAGACCCAGTGGCCGGAGCCGGCCCGTGAGTGGGCTCTGTCCACAAGGGTGCTGGGAAGCCATCACAGATTCTCCCAGGCCGCAGGAGGCTCAGGTTTTGCTGCCCTCCCTCTTGGCTGTTTGTCCAGGTGACAGCAGGTGGCCCCTGCCCTGGCTGGACACCCCTCACCCCGATGTGTGCCCCCTGCCCGTTTCCGTCTCACTGTCAGCCTCCCGGCCCTCGTCCAGCTCGGCCCGGGAGCTGAAGCTCAGCTGAGAAAGGGAAGGAAAACCCAGGGAGTGGCCTCGGGGGGCCATCCCGCCTTCTGCCAAGCGCCCCAGAAGGGACAGAGGAGCCGAGGGAGCCCGGTGGCCGCTGAGGACGCGTGGGTCCTGGCGCCAGGCCCGTGCCAGGCGGGGAGCTGGGAGGCAGGGGCCGCGTGCCCATCCGAGTGGTCACTCGTGCCTTCATGCTGTGTGCCCGTTCCTGGGCACCGAGGCAGACACGAGTCCGGCCCAGGCCCGCGCGCCGAGGGCAGGGGCTTGTGTTAAAGCAGATGCCCGGGAGTGGCCTCCACGGCAGGGCTGACCCGCGGCCCTCGCGCTGCCCAGGAACTCCTGGGTGGGCTCCCTGGCATGGGTGGGCGGCAGGCCTTGCGCCGTTGTGCGAATGGACAGGCTGGGACTTGGAGAACGAGGCACGCCTTTGATGGATGTGTGGGAGAGCATGGGCCGGTGCCGCCGGCACGCCGGGGTCCAGCCTCTGCCTCTGTTAGCTGGTGGTGGAGGCAGGGGCCGCACAGGACCCGAGGAGCCCCGGCGCCCGCCTCGGGGAGGAGCGGCCGCGTGGAGGCCGTGGGGCTGCGGCCTGGCAGGTGGTCGGAGGGCAGACTTGGGGCCACGGGTAGGTGGGCACAGGGCTGATGTGGGCCTCAGGGCGAGACGCAGCCAGAAAGGCCGCTCTCCGGGGCGGCTCCCGGATGCCGTGGCCGGACTTCGCCCGGCGGGCTCCTCACCACACTCATCAGGCCCCGCGCATGGGAGGGCCCAGGACCCGGCCTTCAGCTCTGTCCTTCTCACGACTTTCTCGTGTACCTTTTCAGGGGTCACAGAAGAACTTTTTGAGAAAAACTGAAAAACTGTGTAAAAGCGTGTTCCTCCAGGCCCAACCTTTACCTTATTCAGAATTTTCCGTACTGTTAAAGCAAGTTAAATAACTTACTAGTCTAAATAACAATCATGGGAAGCGGCTGTGGCTCAACCGATTGGGCTCCCGCCTACCACATGGGAGGCCCTGGGTTCACGGCCCGGGGCACTTGTGAAGGCAGGCTCGCCCGCAAGCGCCTTGGAGCACTGTCTGGTCAGCAGGTGCCGCGGAGAACCGACTCAGCAAGGTGACGCAACAAAGTGAAGGGAGGGCAGCGGATGTGGCTCGCCTGATAGAGCGTCCGCCTACCACACGGGAGGTCCAGGGTTCAAACCCCAGGCCTCCTGGCCCGTGTGGAGCTGGCCCACGAGCAGTGCTGATGCGCACAAGGAGTGCTGTGCCACGCAGAGGTGTTCCCCGCATAGAGGAGCCCCACACACAAGGAGTGTGCCCCCAAGGAGAGTCACCCCACGTGAAAAAAGTGCAGCCTGCCCCAGAATGGTGCCACACACACATGGAGAGCTAACGCAGCAAGATGACGTGACAAAAAGAGACACAGTTTCCCAGTGCCGCTGACAAGAATATAAATGGACACAGAAGAACACACAGCGAATGGACACAGAGAGCAGACAACTGGTGGGGGGGGGCGGGGAGAGAAATAAATTTTAAAAATTAAAAGAAAAGAAGGAAGACAAGTGAGAACTCAGAAGAGTGTGCAGTGAATGGACACAGAGAGCAGACAGCAAGCAAGTGGCAAAGGGGTAGGGAAAATTAAATAAATACAGACACAGAAGAACGCACAGCGAATGGACACAGAGCAGACAGCACGCAAAAAGCCGCAGAGGTGGGGGGGATAAAAACAAAAACAAAACAGAATCGTGCCCCATTTCAAGTTCAACTTTTTTCCTTTCCATGGATGTTTTATTGAAGAATGCTTAAAACCTTTTGCTTTCTTGAAAAAATAAAAGGCATTGACATCTCTTTCTTATTTTATCTGTGATGCTTGTTCACTGTGGAAGCATGAAAGTAAACGAAAGAAATACAAGTCATCCCAAATCCTGTGAAGTTTTTTTACTTTTTCACTGAGTGTTCATTTCCTCACGAAGCTCTTTGAAAACATGATTTTAATCATAAGATCATAAGGACATACTGTAACATTTTACATTTACTATACATTTTCCCATTTCCATCATTTTTTCCTACGTTGGACATGGCTTCGGGGAGTTGTAATCTCTTTTCTGGTTCTTTGTCTTCATCTCGGCTTATTCCTTGATAAGAGAGCCTTGGAAGTAGAATTACCACGTCACAGGTAAGAACTCTTTAAGCTCTTGCTACTTAGCTGTCAGATCGCTCTCCAGAAAAATAACAATTTGTCCTCCCAGCCATGTGGGACGGGACCGCCACCCAGCGTCACACCAACACAGACCTCACGACGCGTTTCCCAACTCGACAGGCAGAGATGGAGTCCCCACGTCCTTCTTTCACGTGCTCGCTTTTGACGGTGGGAACACGAGTGTTTTTCACGCTTAGTGCGTGAATGGCTGTCCGTGTCCTCTGCCTGTTTCCCGGTTGGGTTTTGGTGTTGACGGGGCATCCTCTGCGTGGGCTTCCAAGCCCCTGGCCGCAGCAGGCGACGTCCACTCTGGCCCATGCTGCCGCCTCCCGGAGCCAGGCCGTGGCGGGCAGTTGGCGCGGGGGCATCTCCGCGGGGGACGTGCTGTGGCCTGCTCTTGCCTCTTGGGCGGCGGCGCTGGAGTGTGTCCTGTACTGCGTCACGCGCAGCCCAGCGGGACCCACGGGTGAGGGAGGCCCACGAGGCTGGCAGCCTGGCCGAGAACGCGTGCCTGGGGCCACGCTCACTGACCGCTCGCCCTGAGGCTGGCCAGCCGGCCACTTCCCCAGCCACAGATGGCCTAACGCAGGGCCCGGCTCACGTGGCCTCCCGTGCCGGCTCACGTGGCCTCCCATGCCGGCTCACATGGCCTCCCGTGCTGGCTCACGTGGCCTCCCGTGCCGGCCAACGTGGCCTCCCGTGCCGGCTCACGTGGCCTCCCAAGGGGGAGCCGAGGGGCCGGGTGTGGGGCGAGCCTGCCGTCTGTGTGGTCAGCCAAGGGGGGCCAGCGCCGAGCGCCAGGCCTCGGCTGGCATTTATTAAGGGGTTTCCTTGGGGAGAAGATCCCGTCCCCGGGCCCGAACGAGGCCAACTCGAGGCCAGCTCCGCACCCGAGTCTGCGCATGTGTTGAAGCCACGTGGCGCGAGCGGCTGGTCTCACCTGCCCTCTTCCTCCTGAGGCTCCGTGGGCCGAGCGCCTCCGTGTCAGCCGTCCCCGGGCGCGGGCGCATCCCTCTTCCCGGGCCTTCTCTCTGTCACACGATGAAGTTCTCTCCTCTGGCGTCTGCGGCGCGCTCCCTCCCTCTCCCCGTGTCTTCTCCCGTGTCCGGGTCTGTCAGCCCAGTGGGTGGAGACGTAACCCGAGGGACACCCCCCTGACGTGGTCGAGTCACAGCCCTGATCATAGCAGGATTTAACCAGAGGCCCCTCTACCGGATCTAGCACAGTCCAAGGGTAGCGCGCCCCGAGGAACGGCCGCTTGACAAACGTGATCTCCCTGTTGCGGATTCATAAATAATCCCAAACTACCACACTGTCATTCCTCGCCACTGTCACTCACCACTGTTACCACTTACTGTTGTTACTCATCATTGCTACTCACCACTGTTACTTGCCACCTTTACCACCAGTACTCACTGCTGCTGCTCATCGTCAGTACTCACCATCTTTACTCACTTCTGTTGGTCGCTGTCACTACTCTTCCTCAGCACTCACCATTGTTACTTGCCATCATTACTCACCATGTTACTCTCCATCCTTATGATCATTACTGCCATTACCCACTATCATTACTCATCATCAGTACTTACCATCATTACTCGCCATCATTACACACTACTGTTTTTTGCTTTTTTGTCATCTTGTGTCAGCTCTCCGTGTGTGCGGCGCCATTCCTGGGCAGGCTGCACTTTCTTTCATGCTGGGCGGCTCTCCTTACGGGGTGCACTCCTTGTGCGTGGGGCTCCCCTATGTGGGGGACACCCCTGTATGGCAGGGCACTCCTTGCACGCATCAGCACTGCGCGTGGGCCAGCTCCACACAGAGTCAAGGAGGCCCGGGGTTTGAACCCTGGACCACTACTGTTAATCACCACCATTAGTTGCCATCATTACTCACCATTGCTACTCATCATTAGTACTCATTATCGTTACTCACCACCATTACTCACGAATGTTATTCACCACCATTACCACTGTTACTCATCATCAGTACTTACCAGCTTATTCACCATTGTTGCCACTGTTACCATCATTACCACTGTTACTTTCCACTATACTCTCCATTGTTACTCACCACTGTTACTTGCCATCATTACTCACTGCCGTTACTCACTGTTGTTACTCACCATCAGTACTCACCCCTGCCAATCACCACCGTTACTCGCTGTCATTGCTCCTAATTGTTATTCACCATTGCTTAGTCTCGCCTTTGCCTCCTCTGTCACATCCCTTGCATCACTGTTTCCTGCCTGAATTTCTCCCGTCCTCACCTCCCCACTTGCCAGGTGCTTTTAAGCAGCCCTGGGTGCTCTGTCCTTACGCTCACAGAGAAGACGGCTCTGATCCTCTGGCTGAGTGCTCCTCGCATCCCAGCTTCCCTTTTCGTTGACCTTGCCCCCACCTGGCCCCTCTGCTCCCAGGTGCCTCGCCTTGCTCAGATCATGGTCCTCAGCTGCTCCTCCTGAGCTTCTCTGCCCTTTGCGGGCGATGGGGACCTCGACTTGGGAGTGCCAGACCCAGATGAAGCCCTGGGGTCTGGCCTGAGCCCCTTGCCCCTGCAGCAAGGAGCCTGTGCTGCTACAGGTTGCCCACAGCCACCCCGAGGCCCCACACACCCTCCTCCCAGGTGGAGAAGAGTGTCTGAGATGCACCTGGGCTCCTGCAGTGGCCAGCCCCCAGGGGAGGGCAGATGTGGCTGCCCAGGAGAGAACTGCCAAGGAGCAAGGCGCCCGTCCAGAGACCCCCATGTGCCCTGCGCATGCATCGCCACCCCCCACGTGCCCTGCGCGTGCGTCACCGACCCCCCGTGTGCCCTGCGCGTGCGTCACCGACCCCCCGTGTGCCCTGCGCGTGCGTCACCGACCCCCGTGCCCTGCGCGTGCGTCACTGACCCCCGTGTGCCCTGCGCGTGCGTCACCGACCCCCGTGTGCCCTGCGCGTGCGTCACCGACCCCCGTGTGCCCTGCGCGTGCGTCACTGACCGGCTGCCCGTCCAGCTGAAGGAGTCCGGCCGGCTGCTCAGTGCCCGGTGGCCCTTGTGCCCATGGCCACTGCTGCCCTGCCACCTCGACAGCTCTGGAAGGACGTGATCAAGAGCCTCAGCGGCTGGTGCCCGTAGTAAGGGCTGCTGAGGGCTGACGAGGTGGGGGCCTGGGCCTGGAAAGCTCGGGTGTGGGTCAAGGGAGGCGCCATTCAGGGAGCCAAGACGCGAGGGCCACTCCCAGCCCCGCCTGGCCTGCCACCCCCGCTGGCTGTCCTGGGGCTCCGAGGACAAGGGCAGGAACCGGGTCGAGCATGGGCTGGGGGTGGCCGTACACCTGGCTTTTCCCTAGTCTAGTGAAGTCCAGCGTCTGTTCGTGTGCTCATTGGCCATTCGTGTTTCCTTGGTGAAGTGCTTTTCAAATCTTTTGCTGTTTTTTTTCCAATTGTACTGTTTCCTAATTGAGTTTTGAGAGGTTTTTAAAATATATTCTGCTTACAAGTCCTTTATCAGATATGTGGTATGCAAATATTTTCTCCCAAGCTGTCCATGTCTTTTTGTCCTAACAGTATCTTTTAAAGTGCGGAAGTTCTTAATTTTGATGGAGTCCAATTTGTTTTTTCTTTTATGAGTCATAAAAGATTCACCTATTTTTGGTATTGTATCCAAGAATATTTTCCTAACAGAAGGCCACAAAGCCTTTTCCTGTGTTTTCTTCTCGAGTTTGGCGTTTGGGTTTGTGATCCGTTTTGAGTACATGTAGATGAGATATGGGTCCGTGCTGGTTTGGGTGTTTTTCACATATGGGTGTTCAGCTGCTTCAGCTCTGCTTGCTGAGAAGGACCGTCCTTTCTCCACGGAACTGCCTTTGCATCTTTGCCAACGATCAGTTGCCCATGCGTGTGGGTCTGTTTCTGGACTGTCCAGTCTACTCCGTGGATCTGTTGGTTTTTGTTGACCCCAGGACTGCCCCTCTGGGTCAGCATCGCCGGGTTTTCTCCAAGTTCTTGGAGATGTTACAAAAAAGAATTTAAGAACATGCCAGTTTACTTAGGCCTGGAGTTTATTAAGAAAATGGGAGAAGAGAAAGAAAATAACAGATTACGGGTCCCAGGTCTACTTGCATGCTGCTCCGGAAAGAGAGAGGAGCAAGGGCGAATGAGGGGTGGAAAGGGCCTCCCGTGGAGACAGCGGAGCAGGCGACGCTCCTGGACTGCCGAGTCACCACGCAGAGGACGCTGCCGGGAGCCTCCCCCGTGTGTGCCACGGACCGGGCGGGAGCGGGCCGTTCAGTGGCAGGCTGCCGTGCCGTTGGGGCTGTTTGTCATGGCAGCACAGCTGAGGCCATCCTGACTGATACAAAGGCCCAGGTTTCGGGATCTGGGTTGGGGCGGGGGCACTCTCCGGAGGCCGTGGGTCCGGCTGGCTCCTTCCGAGGTGTGCGCACCTGGCGCAACTGCGCGTCACCTTCGCGCCGGGAGCCCGTGTCTCGCTGCGCAGGTCACCACCTCGGAACCAGGCATCGCTGCGCGCGCTCTCCACATCCCGCTCCGCCAGCAGCACGTCCCTGTGTTCGCCCTTGTCTGCCCCACGGGCACCTTCTCCCAGGCCTGGGCCGGGGTTCAAGAGGAGAGGCTGGGCGTGTAGGGTGCCGGCTCACGCGTCCTCGCAGGGCCGCCGGGCCCCCTCCGTGGGCTGCTCCCACGCTCTGCGTGCTCCTCGCCGGCAGCACGCCCGGGAGACGCTGGAACGCCCAGCTGTGTAGACGCAGCAGGTGAAGCCGGCGCCCCCAGAGCGCCGTGAACGTCCCGCCCGCCTTCGTGTCGGGCTGGAAGCCAGATCCCACCGATGCCCCAATGGAGGACCAGTAAATCCCGCCGTCGGCGCCGCGGAGCCTGGGCTGTGCGTCCCCGTGGCCCAGGAGGCCGGCCTGCCCAGCAGGGCCTCCGCCCGCGCCGCCACGCTGGCGCCTTGTCTTCTCCAGGGGCGCGTGGACGCCTGCCCCATGTGGGGTCACGGCAGCCACCGAGCCAGCCCTTCCCCTCCAGCTGCACAGACATCTGGAACCTTCTTCACTCTCCAGCAGCGACGGGAATTTCTGGGCTCGAAGAACGGCCTAGAGACCCTTCCAGGGGTGGAATCGATCGGGGTGCCTGTGGCCAGTGGTGGCGCCGTCAGGGGGTCCCCCTTCAGCCGAGGGACCTTCTCAAGGTGGGTCGTGCTCTTGGTCCCCTGGGGCCGCTGGAGCGAAGGCCACAGAGCGGGGCTTGGAGCAGCAGAGTCCACGGTCTCGAGGGCCGGAGACCAGGCAGGCGGGGGTGGCCCTTCCAGGCCCTTCCGGCTTCCAGTGGTGGCTGGGAACCTCGGGCTTGCGCGGCCTCGGCCACCACGCTGTCTTCTCTCCTGTCTGTCCGTCTGTCATTAAGGACCCGCCCCGCAGCCTCCTCTTAATTTACGTACTCACACCTGAATGACCATTTCCAAATCAAGTCCCACTCGCGGGGCCTGGGGCTTGGGCCCAGCACTGGGGGGGCACACCTGAACCCGCGACTTCCCGCACGCTGGCCTCCGCGGCGAGCCTGTCCCTCCGTCCTCCTGGCTGTCCTCTGCCCACGGCCTCGTCCACCCTCTCCCCACAGGCTCCCTGCTGGAGGGATGGGTCGGGCTCTCCGGAAGCTCCGACGCGTGCTGTCGGCTGAGAGCCTGCGGGTGGATCCGGCTCCTGGTTTCATGGTAGAGGGGGAGCGCACCGCCCCCCACGCTCAGCACGGGCCTGGGACGAGGGCCACTGCCGCCCGCCTGGGCAGACCCGGGGGCCAGCCTTGCCCAGGGGCCAGCTGTGCCGGGGGCCAGACAGGCTGAGCCGGTGCTGAGCCAACCCCGGGGCCAGCTGACCTGGGAGCCAGCCGTGGCCGGGAGGCAGCCGTGCCGCCCGGGAGGCAGCTGATTTGGGAGCTAGCTGTGCTCAGGAGCCAGCTGTGCCCGGGAGCCAGCCATGCACGGGAGCCAGCCATGCTTGGGGTTCAGCCGTGCCCTGGGGCCAGCCGTGCCCGGGAGCCAGCCGTGCCCGGGAGCCAGCCATGCATGGAGTTCAGCCGTGCGCTGGGGCCAGCCTTGCCTGGGGGCCAGCTGACCTGGGAGCCAGCCAGGCCAAGCCCGTGCCGAGCCAACCCAGGGGCCGCGGGTTCCTCTGTGGGGCCGCGTTAGCTGCGAGGCCTTGCCAGCCGTGCGTGTTCCTTCCGAGGCGCCACCACCGGGCTCCTGCCCCTGGGGAAGGGTGGCCCCCGTGGCGGCTTGCTGCCTGGCCCCGCGCTGGGGCCGAGGGCGCAGGCTGAAGATGGGGCGGCCTGTGGTCAGCCTGGGGGGACGCAGGAGAGTTGGACCCGAGAGGCTCCCAGGGGGCGCAGGCTCCACCCGACACCCGGCTGGGACAGCAATTTCAAGCCGCGAGGCCAATCGAGGTGGCCTTGGAGCTGGGAGGTGACAGGAGCTGCAAGGCGCCTGCACCCCAAGGGTGGGGGAGGCGGGACACGCGTGGAGGAGGGGACGGGGCAGCGAGGGAGGCGGGGCCCCTCGGGGAGGGTGCAGGCGCTTGTGCGGGCAGGCTCAAGCCCCCGACAGCCCCGCTTCCTTCTTGACGTGGGGGTGGGGGAGCCTCGGCTAGGGCTGGGGTCAAGGACGGGGAGCAGGTGCAGCCCACCCCCTGGGGGGCCTGAAGCGACCCCGAGCAGGGTGGCCAGAGAGAGGGCGGGAAGGTGGCAGCCCCGGCTCCTGGCGAGGCCTTGGGCCCAGGGCAGCAGACGTCCCCCGCAGGTGCCCCGGGCAGCCCTACACCACCTGGCGCGGCTGCCGAGGGCCACGAGCCGGCACGAGCGCTGCCCCCCACGCACGGCCACCGAGCTGCACCCTGGCAGAGCCCCCCGGCCGTCCCTTGGCCGAGGAATCGGCGGCGCAGGCCTTGTGCTGGCCAGCCTCCCGCTCCGGGTCTGCAGCCCCCGACACTCCGCCTCCACGGTAAGGCAGGAGCGGGCACCGTGGGCTCCGGCCAGCGGGGGTCTCGCAGGCAGCACGGGGGGCGCCGGGGTTTGAGCCCGGGTGGTCGGGGTACTCGCGTGTCCCTGAACCCAGCCGACCCCAGGCCGGCGCGTCCAGGGAGCGGGCAGCCCCTGCGGTGGCCTGCGCGCCGTGCTGGGGGCCCGGGCTCCGAGGGGGGCTGCCCGCCAGACGCCCACGACGGGGAGCCCAGGAACCACGTCGCTATTCACAGAGGAGCCGGGCCAGGCCTCCCACATAAGCTGCCGTCTTCGCCTTCCGGGAAAGCCGCAAGGGGACAGGACACCCGCGCGCCTCCGCGTCTCCTCTCAGGAACGAGGGTCTCAGATGGTGGGACTGGCCCCGGCCCAGCGGCCCAAGTGGCCAGGGCAGCAGGCCACTTCGTGTCTGACCTCGAGCTGGCCGTGCATGTCTCCATCTCGTTGGCCAGCGTGTCCCCTCCTCCGGCCAGCCCCCAACTGCCTTGCTGCCACCCTCCGTCCCTCTTCCCCGTCTTGGTGGACTCCTCACCACGTGACATCGTCTCATTCCCTGACCTTTGTTTCCAGGCTGAGCGCCCGCCTCCCACTGCCTCCCCCCTCGCGGCCGCCGTGCCTGGAGTGGGGGGGCGCCCTGCCACTTCACGTCAGACCCCACACGGGGTGTCCGGGAGCCGGAAGCAGCCTGTGGGCCGGGTTTCTCGCAGTGTTTTGATTCTGGAACCCCTGTCTTGAGGCTAGCTTGCAGAACTCGTGTTTTATGGGGAATGCTGACCTGCAGGCCAAGCTTGTGGACACAGTCAAAAGCCTTGACTGGGGGGCCTCTGCGCCAGGCCTCCACCTCCGTCAGACGGCGCCCTGCGTCACCGGGGTGCCTGGGCTTCCCCGCAGGCTACGGGCTGCTTCCCGGCTCGTGGGTTTTGCTCAAGCCATCCTCCACCGCCTCTTCCAGGAAGTCTCCCTGATGCCCTCGGCCTCTCTCGAGCCTGGGCGAGGAGTCCGTCCACTGTCCTCCCATGTCAACCCTGCTCAGGGCTCTGCCACTACACTTTCCATGTTGTGGAATGATTGCCTGTCCATCTATTTGTCTCTCCCACCAAATTGTGAGCTCCTTGACAACTTTTAAGCTATACCCAACACAATTTCTACTCATAGTAGGTACTTAGTATGTGTTTGAAGAGCAGGTGGGTGGATGGATAGATGGATAATTGGATGGACAGATGGATGGATAACTGGATGGGTGGATGGGTGATTGAATAGGTGAATGGGTGGATGGATGGATGTGGGTAAATGGATGGATGGGTGAATGGAAGAGTAAATGGATGAATGGATAGATGAGTGGATGGGTGGATGGATGGATGGGTGGGTGGAAGGATGGATGGGTGGGTGGAAGGATGGATGGGTGGATGGGTGAATGGATGGATGGGTGGGTGGAAGGATGGATGGGTCGGTGGATGGATGGGTGGGTGGGTGGATGGGTGGGTGGATGGATGGGTGGGTGGATGGATGGGTGGGTGGATGGATGGGTGGGTGGCTTTTCCGAGCCTCTGGGAGCAGCCAGGCCACCATCTACATGAGGGTCAAAGGTGGCTCCTTAGAATTGGTATGTGATTGTGCAAATGCCCGGGCTGTGATTTTCCACCCAAGCACACTTAAGCCCTGCCTCTGGAGCCTACTAATGACTCCTTTTCTCTATTTTTCTCTTAATTAGGCTCACAAAGGCTTTCAGTGGCTCACAGATTATTCTATCTGCCGTTACAGCAAGAAACATCTTACAGTGCTCTTGGTTTTTCCAAATTGGCACTCTCTTATTTCAGACTCCTAAAGTCTCGAGGTGACCAAGTCCCCTTTTCTGTGTACATGCAGCTACTAAATTCTTGCCTGCCTCAGACTCAGTCAGGCTTTGCTATGGTCTTCCTTTTAAAAAGCAATTGGAATCGAAGTTTTAAGTTCAGTAAAACGCCTTGGTTTAAATTGCCGAATTCAGGTATGCCCAGTTTCCCCCACATTTCCGAGGCTGCCCCCACCGCTTCCCCTCTGGCAATGGAACCACGTGCTTCTTTCCACGTGCGCCGGCCTGGAAATGCACCTTGGGAAGTTCCCCGCCGTGTCCTGTCCCGCCCTTGCCTGAAAGCCTGGGCGGGCCCAGGCCGCGGGTGTCGATGGACGCTTAGAGCTGCCGTGTTCCCGCCTGACACCACGGCCCTTCACGGTGACTGAGCCAGTGCGTCACGCTGACATAGAACGCACTCTCCCTTCTGCAAAAGAGCGCAGCACAAGGCAGAGTCCAGGCGGGCAGTGGCTGCCGGAGTCCGCAGCCGCGGAAGGCACTGGGTGTCTCCACGCCAGGCGAATGTGCTGGAGTCACGTTGATCAGGTAGACGAGCAGGTGACGAGAGCTCAGGCTCCCCGGTGGAGCTTAGGAAGCCCTTGGCGGGGGGGGGGGGGGGGGTGCCCCTCACCCCCCAACTCCGCAGCCCCCCACTCGCTGCCCTTTTGTGCCTCGAGCTCTGCCCTGTGTCCGCACTCGCCGCAGGGTCGCGCCCGCCGGCTCTTGTGTGTGGACCCCTGTGTTTATCAGTTGGGGTTCTCTAGGGAAACAACCGCCAGGAGACATCCGTAGGTTGTATGAGATTTACAGAATAGCCTCACGCGACCGTGGGGGCGCACAAGTCTAAATCCCGTGGGGCAGGCCACAGGCCGGGGGCCCTGGCGAAGGTCCTCGATGAATTCCCGGGGGAGGCTGGCTGGCCGGCGTGGGGATGGGAGTTCTCCCTCCTGCTGCTGAAATCTCCCCTGCTCCTCCAAGGCCTTGGCCTGGCCAGACGAGCCGCCTCTCGTTGCTAAAGGCTGTCTCCTTGACTGGACGTCATCGGCTGCAGGTGCACCCACCTGGCTGATGAGCAAATCATGAAATGTCCTCAGGCCAGGGCTTGCCAGCCCACTGGGCACCCCCGCCTGGCCAAGGTGACTCCTGACCCTAACCGTCACAGGCCACCAGCCCGGGCTTTGGGGGACACACGCAGTGTCTGGTCCACCCCTGGCCCTCTCCCTGGGCTCTCCGCTCTGTCCCGCGGAGTCCCTTGGCTGCTGCCCACAGCATGCGCCGAGCCCTTCCAGGCGGCCTTGGGCAGCGGCCGGTCAGAGCTTGTCCCTGCGACCCTTGGGGCTCAGTCCCAGGTGAGATCCTGGCCCTGCCTCCAGGGCGCTGGCCGTCTGTCTCCGGGGCAAACCCCACCTTCTTCCAGAAGCTTCAAGCCAATATGGCAGAGCAGAGTCAGGGGCGGGGCAGGGCTTCTCCTGGTGGGGCGCTGAGGCAGCAGAGGCGGGGGCTGCCCCCCCAGGAACCGCCGCCCCGCCCTCTCCTTGGTCTGCTGGAAGACCTAGCTGCTCTCTGCCTGCCGCAGGGTGCCGGCCCCCTCCCCTGGTGTCTCCTGCTGGGCTACGCACCAGCGCCGGGCCCTTGTCCCGGGCAGCTTTCCTGACGGGCTGGGGTTCCAGAGCCGCACCAGGGACTCTTGACCCAGCGCGCCTCCAGTTTGCTCCCTGCACCTTCTTACCTTCACTCAGAAACAAACTCTGACCAGGCCAGGCCTGGGTGCCATCTGCTCCCAGCAGGCGCTGTTCTCCTTTCCTGAAATAACATTTATTTTTCTGACCACAAAAATAATGCTTGGTCGTAGAAGGGACTTTGGAAAATAATAATTTTTCCATAGTCCTCCTAGTCAGATAAATGAAATCTCGAGACTTTGCCTTGAGTCTGCTTCCCGGCTTCTTGTTTATGCACATAGGTAGCATGACACGGGTGTGGCCGAGCTCATCGCGCCCGGCCACCGTTCTCGGACGTTTAGCTGGGAGCTCTTTCTTGAACACGAGTTTGCTAAGTGGTCACAGGAAAAACATTCTCTTCTGTTGTTTTAAAGTGCACAGCTCAGGGGTCTTCGGTATATGCACAAGGCCCTACACATCATCACCCTCTAATTCCAGAACGTTTTCATGCCGCCAGAAGGAGCCGCGTATCCCTTAGCGATCACTCCGTTTCCCGCCCCCAGCCCCCTGCTCCCTGTTCTCCCTTCTGTCTCGATGGCTTGGCCTATTCTAGACATTTCATATAAATGGAGCCACACAGTACGGGGCTCCTGGGTCTGGCTTCTTGCACTTCGCATCACGTCTGCAAGGTGCTTCCGTGTGGTAGCATCTGCCAGCACTTCATTCTTTTCTAGGCTGAATGATATTCCGTCGTGCGGGTAGGCCATATTTTGTTTATCCGCTCCTCGGCCGCCGGGCCCGGGGGCTGTTTCCATCTTTGGCTATTGTGAACAATGTTGCCATGGGCTTTCGTGTACAAGTTCTGCGTGGATGGTGTGTCCGGCTCTTCTGTGTATATCGCTAGGAGTGGCCTTGCTGGGTGATATGGTCACTCTGTGTTTAGCTTCTTGAGGAACCGCTGCACTGTTTCACCTTCTCACCAGCAAAGCATGCCAGTCCAGTCATCCTTGCGACACCTTCCTCTGTGTCTTTCTGATTGCACATATCCTACTGGAGTGAAGGGGGGCCCCATGTCATTTTGATTGGGATTTCTCTGATGGCTAAGAATGCCTAACATCTTTCATTACTTATCAGTCATTTATCTTCTTCGGAGAAATGTCTATTCAAATCCATTGCCTATTTTTGATTTGAGTTGTCTTTCTTTTTTTTTTAAGATCTATTTTTCCCTCTTCCCCCGCCCTGCTGTTTTTGCTGTCTGTGTCCTTTCGCTGTGTGATCTTCTGTTTCTATTTCTTTCTTGGTCTTCTCATTTTTTCTCCTCTAAGATTCACCAGGATTTGATCCTGGGGACCTCTGATGTGGAGTGAGGTTCCCTGTCAGCTGCACAACCTCAGTTCCTGGTCTCTGCTGTGCTTTACCTTGACTCTCCCCTTGTCTCTCTTCTGTTCTGTCATCATCTTGCTGCGTGACTCACTTGTGCAGGCACTGGCTCACCATGCGGGCACTCGGCTTGCTGTGTGAGCACTCGGCTTACCACGTGGGCACCCATGTGGGCACTGGCTTGCCACGTGGGTTCTGGCTCACCACGTGGGCACTGGCCCACCACGCAGGCACACTTTCTCTTCTTCTTTTTCACCAGGAGGCCCCAGGGATCAAACCCGGGTCCTCCCATATGGCAGGGAGAGGCCTTATCACTTGAGCTACATCTGCTTCCCTTAATTCTTTTAATTTTTGAGTTGTAAGCATTCTTTTCCATGGTCTGCATACTAGCCCCTTATCAGATATATGATTTGCAAAAAAATTCTCCCATTCTGGGCGTCATGTTTTTACTTTCTTGTTAGTATCCTTTGAAGCACAGAAGTTTTTATAGTTTGATGAAATCCAACTGTATTAGTCAGCCAAAGGGGTGCTGATGCAAAATATCAGAAATCTGTTGGCTTTTATACAGGATATTCATTTGGGGTAGGAGCTTACAGATACCAGGCCATAAAGCATAAGTTACTTCCCTCACCAAAGTCTTTTTCCACGTGTTGGAGCAAGACGGCTGCCGACGTCTGTGAGGGCTCAGGCTTCCTGGGCTCCTCTCTTCCAGTGCTCTGTTTCTCACTGGGTTTGGCCACTCTGCCCTCTCCACAAGGCCAGCTGTAGGCTATCAGGCGAATGGCTCTGCCTCTCCCGGGCTTCTGCATGTCTAAGGAGCCATCTCTACTCCTCTGTGTTCTTCTCCTGTGTGTTCACTTCCCCAGGCTCTAGCTCAAAACTCTTACCTTTGTCCTCTGCCAAGTCTTTTCTCTGTGAGTTCCCCCCACCAAGGGTCCTATTGACATGGCCCAATCAAGTCCTAATCATGATTTAATCAGTTAGAAGTGATACCTCTGACAGACCAGTTTACAAACATAATCCAATAAAGATTTTTGGACTTCATAAACAATTTCAAACTGCTACACCAACTTATCTAGTTTTTATGTGGTTGTTCCTAGCTAAGAAATTGTTGCCTAATCCAAGGTCATGAAGATTTAATCCTATGTTTCTAAGAATTTTATAGATTTATCTCATCCATTCATGTCTGTGATCTGTTTTGACTTCATTTGTGTATATGGTATGGACACCCAGTTTTCCCAGCACTATTTGTTGAAAAGACAATTCTTCCCCCATTGAATGGTCTTGGCACCCTTGCTGAAAATCAATTTCCCATGAATATATGGATTTATCTCTGGACTCTTAAGTCTAATTCATTGATTTTAAATGTCTGTCTTGCTAGCAGTGCCACACGATCTAGATTACTGTAGTTTTGTATTAAATTTCAAATTCATCAGTGTGAGTTCCCCAACTTCGCCCTCCTTTTCAAGATTGTTTTAGGTATTCTGGGTTCCTTGCATTTCCATAGGAATTTTAGGATCAGCTTGTCAATTTCTGCAAACTTATCAGCTGGGATTTCAATAGGGATTGTGTTGGATCTATTGCTCGACTTGGGAATATTGCCACCTTAACAGCAGTAAGTCTTCCAATCCATGGACATGGGATGGCTTTCCCCTTATTTCCACTGCTTTAATTTCTTTCAATGATGATTTGTAGCTTCTAGTATCCAAGTCTTGCACTTTTTTTTTTTTAACCATCAATGGCTTTAGTATAGTCACACTGTTGAAGTCTTGCTGTTTTTTGTTAAATTTATTCCTAAGTATTTTATTCTTTTCATGCTATTGTAACTGGAATTTTTAAAAATTTCTTTTTCTTGCCTTGTTGCCTCGGCTAGTACTCTCCAGTACAGTGTTGAGGAGAAGCAGCCAGGTCAGACCTCCTGTTCTCAGTAGGAAAGTCTTCAGTCTTTTACCATTAGATATAACGTAGGCTGTGGCTTTTCCTAGATGCCTTTATCAGGTTGCAGAAGTTTCATTTTATTCCCAGTTTGTTGAATGCTTTTATCATGAAAGAGGTTGGATTTTGTTGAGTGCTTTTCTGTGTTTATTGAGATCATCATGTCGTTTTTGTCCTTTATTAATTTGGTATATTTCATGGATTAATGTCCACACGTTGAGCTCCACTTGCATACCGGGGATAAATCCCATTTGGCTGTGGTGCATAACCCTTTTTAAATGTTGCTGGCTTTGTTTTCTATTTGGGTTAAAAATAACACCATTAGCCCACATTCACTGTGTTTTTACAGTGCCCAGACCCTGCTCTAATTCTGTAGCAACCTGTCCATTTCACAGGAAAGGAAACTGAGGCACACAGCGTTGAGGTTGTTTGCCCAAAGCCCCGTGGCCTGGAGAAGTACAGCAAGGTTGAACCCAGGCGACCTCCCAGCCATGCCCGAGCCTTGGCTGTGGCCTCCAGCCAGCTCACCTCCCGGCTTCCGCCTCTCAGCAGGTGGTTAAGGGCTGGTCGAGCCCCACTGGGCACTTGTTTAACCTCTCTGGGCCTTGCGCTCCTCATCTGAAAAACAGTAAAAAGATGTAAGACTGGCCTCGCTGCGCGGCTGTGAGGATTCCAGCGGGTACACACACTTGCACGTGGTGCTCCTGGCAGGGCGCGTGGCATGGGGCCTGCATGTTCTAGGCACGCAGTCCTCACCAGGGCGCCCAGAGGCAGGCGGCCCACCCAAGGTCACATGGCCGTGACCCTGGGAGGCCTGTGACTCACGGTTCCAAGCCGGGCCGCGTTGCCAGCACCTGCCCTCTGCGGACCCCAGCTTCGTGGGAGTCCGTCACCCAAGGGGGCTGCAGCCACGTGATCCGACGGTGGCTGCTGGGGTGGTGACAGAGAGCCTCTCGGTGTTTTAGCAGCTTCCTGGGGGCTCCCCGCCCCCCTGGCCTCCCGCCCAGCACCTGCCAGACCCCGGCTGTCTGCTGTCAGAAGCTGGAGCCTCCCTCTGGGTGGTCCGTGTGAGAGCGGCCGGTCCCGCAGCAGTGGCAGCTCCTGTCCCAGCCCTGCAGCCCCAGCACTGGTCGCCCACAGAGGGTGACTGGTCCCGGGACCGACTCAGGGCAGGGCACTGCCAAGTCCACCGGGGGTTGTCGGCCTCAGAGGCCAGAGTGCTGTGGGAGCCCCGTGGACACAAGCCCCCTGTAGCCCACCCACCCCCACCAAGTGGTATGGAGGGGCCAGGTGGGCATGGACACAGAGCCTGGGGGGCGAGGGCAGGCTCGAGGCCTGGATGGAGGAGGACAATGGAGTAGGAGGTGGACGCAGGGCAGGGGGTGGGGAGAGCACCAGGCACCGAGACGCCCAGGGGCTCAGGCACTGGACAACCGGACCTCGGAAGGTGCCGCAGCGGGAGGTGGTACCTGGAGTCCTGGATGAGAGGCTTCAGAAGGGACAGGCTGTGGACCCCCACAGCGTGCTCGGGCGAGGCCGTGAACTGAGTCCCCTGGCCAGGGGAGTCCCGGCCCCCACTGGCTCAGTGCCCAGGTTAGGGCCAGCCGGGTCCACACCCCCAGGCTGAAGTCGGGGTTTTGTCTCTGCAAAGACGGGCGGGAGGTGAGCCTGCCGTCATCACCAGGACCCCTGCCCCGGCCCCGCAGCCGGCACCCCCTCCCAGCCCAGCCTCCATCCTTGCCGGCATCCCCGCGAATGGTCAGGGCTCATAAATGACTGCGCTGTACCAGAGCATGACAACTCGAGGCACACCCCTGGGCCCCCCCCCCAGCAGAAGAGGCCCCGGGCCCCTCCGGCCCCCGCTGCCGCAGGGCGGTCTTAGCGCCCCTCGGCGATTGCATCCTGGTTCATTTCCCAAACAAGGTGCCGTGCAGCTCACTGCCTGTCCAGGGGCTGGGGTCCTGGGGGGTCAGAGACCACAAGAGCAGCGTGGGGAAAGCGCAGGTGGGCGCTCCGTGTGCCTGCGGCGCACGCGGCCTCACGGTTCATCTCCCGCCCCGCTCCGGGACTCGTGCAGGGTTTGCTGGAATACCCGGCCTCCTCGGCTACCCGGCTCGGGCCGCTATGACTTCACCGAGATGATGCCAAATCGGGTGCCCAGAGTCCTTGTGCCAATTTACACTCCCACCAGCGGCGTGAGAGTTTCCGCTCCCGCCCAGGGGCTTTTCCCGTCTCCCCTGAAATAGGTGAGGATTAGGCGAGGATCCCAGACCCTGAGGCCAGAGTCTGGAGGGAAGACAGGCCAGACAGACCGACCCCACCCCCCAGGAAAGATCACCACGGGCTGTGCCGGGAGCCGGCGGAGACCTTGAAACAACTACAACTAACGTTTCCAGACCCAAGTTGCAGCATCTGCTTTAGCTGCCTTGGCTGCTCGAGCAAACAACGCGCACTAGTGCAGCTCCAGCCCTGCGAGTCACTGGCTCCTGCCGGGGCCGCACTCTGAATTCCAGTCTCCTGTAGAGGATTCCAGTACGAGGATGGAGCCATCGGCGAGGGTGGGCCATGCCGTCCCTGAGCAGCCTGCCCTGAGGGCCTGCCCGCACGCGAGGGCCTGCCCGCACGGTGGTGCGTGCACCGCGGGGGCGGGTCAGCCTAACAGCACGTGTTTCTGGGGCACGCACAGCATCCATGAAGCATGATGTTTTTTGGAAAATACCAGTAAGAGCAGGAAATGAAAACTCCAATAGTAGAAAGAAACATATCGAGGGGAAATGGGAAGAAAAGGTTGAGGGAATTTCCTAGAATTTAGGACACAAGGACAGAGAGACGGAGGGTGGAGAGCGGTGCGCCCCGGGGATGGCCTGCCTGGCTCCGCTGCGAGGCCCTGCTCCAGGCCCCCAGGGAGGGTCGTCAAAAGGGACACGGGAAGGGGGAGCGGAAGGGGTGGGGGGCTGTTTCCTGGGGCCGGCTCTCCCAGTTCTGGAGGCGGAGCCCCAAGCCCAGCGGAACGGCTCTGGGGGACATCCCATCCTCGCCTCTGCACCCGAGCCCCGTGTCCCCTGCCTGGTGGCTCCCACGTTCCTCTGTCTCTCCCAAGGACACTTGTCCTTGGACTCAGACCCACCGGCTAAGCCACCTCCTCCTCTCAGGCACCTGCAGAGAGCCTTTCCCCAGACGCGGTCCCTGCACAGGACCTGGGGGGTAGGGTGTGGACGTGCCCTTGGGGTGCCGTCCTGTCCCCACGAGACGTGGGACAGGAGAGGGCATCGCCCCTTCCATGGGAGTCAGCAGGTGACACTGAGGGGCTGGGAGGGACAGGGTGGAAGTCAAGGGCGACTCCACTCCCGGGGAGCCCCGGGGCACACAGGTTTTGTGCTGCCTGCTGACCGCCGGCCCCCCCCCCAAGGCCCACCGTGCCCCCTCTCTCCCTCTGTCCCTGCAGCGGCTCCGTGGCTGGCTCCTGCTCTTCAGACGAGGCCAGGCCTGAGGCGACCGCCCCAGTCCCCCCGGCCCCCGTGGCCTCCCTGGCCCCCGTGGCCACAAGAGAGAAGATCCGGTCCAGGTTCCACAGCAGCCACGACCTGATCCACCGCCTCTTCGTCTGCATCTCAGGTGAGACGTGGGGTCCCACTGGGAAAAGCGGGTGTGGGGGGGAGGGGTCCCCGTGCCGGCCCTGCCCGGGGCCCACGTCCGCCCCGTCGTCCTGTCGCCCGGGCAGGCTTAGCAGGCAGTCCCGTCCGACGGTGAGCCGGAGGGCGCGGGCCCTGTTGAGGCGCCCGGCGGGGACCGGGGCGGCCTCTCGACGCGGCGTGTCCCTGCCACCCGTGTGCAGCAGCAGGCTGGCCCCGCGCTGTGCCAGGCAGCTCTGCGCCCCCCACCCTCTCTCGCCTGCCGCCGAAGGGGCCGGCCCCCCGACGGACGTGTCCTCTCGATGCCCCGCCTGTCCCCAGCGAGGAGCCTCCGGAGCCGGCCGGCCCGTCCTTCCGGCCGGCCTTTGCTCTTACCAGCCCCCCGCCCCCAGGCGTGGCTGACCAGCTGCAGACCAACTACGCCAGCGACCTCAGGAGCATCCTCAAGACGCTGTTTGAAGTGATGGCCACCAAGCCAGAGGTGGACGGCAAGGAGAAGCTGAAGAAGGGTGAGCGCCGGGCGGGCCGGCGCACCACGGGGAGCCCGCGCCCGGGTTTGCCGCGGCCGCCGCCTCCCCCGGGAAGCCCCACGGTGCCGATGCGGGAAGCCCGTGCTCGCCCGCCGCGCGCCCCAGCACGGTCAGCAGAGCCTTGCTCCGCCCGCTTCAGCGTCCCAGAGCCGGGGAGGAGGGCAGAGCCCCTGGCCATCGCCAATAGGCCGTGCGTGTTTTCACACACGCATGGCAGGGCACACGTGTCCTCTCTCCCACACCAACGCACACGCACATGTTCACACACGTCAAGGCACACATGCTCACTGACACGTCAGTGCACACGTGTCCTCTTACACCGAGGCACACGCACATGCTAACACACGCATGTCAAGGCACATGTGCTTGCCCACACGTCAGTGCACACGTGTCCTCTTATACACTCCAAGGTACGCGAGCACACTCACGTGTCAAGGCACACACGTCCTCTTGCACCGAGGTGCACATGCATGTCAAGGCACACGTGCGTGCCCACACGTCAGTGCACACGTATCCTCTTATACACGCCAAGGTACGCGAGCACACTCACGTGTCAAGGCACACATGTCCTCTTGCACCGAGGTGCACGTGCATGTCAAGGCACACGTGCTTGCCCACACGTCAGTGCACACGTGTCCTCTTATACACGCCAAGGTACGCGCGCACACTCACGTGTCAAGGCACACGCGTCCTCTTGCACCGAGGTGCACGTGCATGTCAAGGCACACGTGCTTGCCCACACGTCAGTGCACACGTATCCTCTTATACACGCCAAGGTACGCGAGCACACTCACGTGTCAAGGCACACGCGTCCTCTTGCACCGAGGTGCACGTGCATGTCAAGGCACACGTGCTTGCCCACACGTCAGTGCACACGTGTCCTCTTATACACGCCAAGGTACGCGAGCACACTCACGTGTCAAGGCACACGCGTCCTCTTGCACCGAGGTGCACGTGCATGTCAAGGCACACGTGCTTGCCCACACGTCAGTGCACACGTGTCCTCTTATACACGCCAAGGTACGCGAGCACACTCACGTGTCAAGGCACACGCGTCCTCTTGCACCGAGGTGCACATGCATGTCAAGGCACACGTGCTTGCCCACACGTCAGTGCACACGTGTCCTCTTACACCGAGGCACATGCACATGCTAACACGCATGTCAAGGCACACGTGCTTACCCACACGTCAGTGCACACGTGTCCTCTTACACTGAGGCACACGCACATGCTAACACACGCATGTCAAGGCACACGTGCTTGCCCACACGTCAGTGCGCACGTGTCCTCTTATACACGCCAAGGTACGCGAGCACACTCACGTGTCAGTGCACACGTGTCCTCTTACACCGAGGCACATGCACATGCTAACACGCATGTCAAGGCACACGTGCTTGCCCACACGTCAGTGCACACGTGTCCTCTTATACACACCAAGGTACGTGAGCACACTCACGTGTCAAGGCACACGCGTCCTCTTGCACCGAGGTGCACGTGCATGTCAAGGCACACGTGCTTGCCCACACGTCAGTGCACACGTGTCCTCTTACACAAGGCACACACACTCCCAGGTGCATCACAGGTACGTGCACGCACACGTCACAGACGTGCCCGTGTGCTGCCGTGCACACGCTCACACACACACACGATAGCGTTCCTCGGCAAGGGAGAAGCTTCCGGACCAGGACTGCTGAAGCCCAGGGTCAGCCTCTGGCTCCGTGGGGGCCGTGGCAGGGCCCTGGGTGCCGGCCCGCTCCCGTGCTGCGGGACTCGTCCCCCTGGGGTTCCCACGTGGGGCCCAGCCCAGCAGGGCCCGTCCTTGTGGGGTCAGTGGTGCCACTGGCCTCCTCTGCTCCCAGAGCCCATGAGCCTGGCCGCACTGCCTCGCCTGCAGGGACGCTCAGCGGGGCCTCGGGCGGCGCCGTTCAGAGAAGGCACGTGGAACGGGCCGCTCCTGCCGGCAAGGGCCCCGCACCCCGGGCCGGGCAGCCTGGCACAGCCGCTCAGCGCACAAAGCCCGATGCCTTGGGGCCACAGCGCGGAGAGCTGACCCCGGCCCGTGGGTCCCTTGGGCCCCACGCTGTGCCGACGGGCCAGCCCGAGCCCCCGGGGACCTGCACAGGGCAAGGCTGGGCGCGGGGTGGGCAGCAGGGCCGGGCCCTCTGCCTGCGTGTACCGTGCCCCGGGCGCGGAGGGGTGAAGCACGGCCCAGAGCGGGAGGCGGCCCCCGCAGCTGGCGCAGAGGTGCAGGTTCAGGAGCAGGCGGGCCCTGATGCCCCCGAGCGTGGCCCACGCAGGTGGTCAGGGTCAGCCGGATGCCGTGGCCTGGCCGTGGAGCCCGATGTCCCCTCCCCGAGGGCCCGGCCGGGGTCCAGCGCCTCCCCCCCAGGCCTGCGCGGGAGCAGAGCTGCCGCCGCGGCACCCTGACAGGGTCGAGGGCTGAAGGGTGCATGCGGGGGTCCTGGCAGGCTGCGTTCTCAGAGCCCGAGGCCGGGGGGTCCAGAGGGCGGCCTTCGGGGGGCCGGGGGCTCCAGGCCCACGGCAGGGACCCTCTTCTGAGGGGGACGCAGGGGGCCGGCCCCAGGGCAGCACCCAGCGCGCGGTCCAGCGGACACTCGGGGACGGCGGGAGCAGCGCCCCCCAACGCCCGCTCTCCCCCAGTCGCCCAGACCCTACGGTGCGCCGCCCTGGAGGACTGCGCGCTGTGCCAGGAGACCCTGTCGTCCTCCGATCTCGCCGCCAAGGCCCGCGACGGGGACTTCGAAGGTATGTGGGAGGCGCCGCGGCCCGAGCCCCCGGCGGCGGGGGGGCTCTCTGGACGCGTCTGCCCCTCTGCCCGGGACCCAGGTGGCCGGTGGCCAGCTGCAGGCGGCTCTCCAGCCCCCCTCCTGCCACGCCCCCTGCGACTGGGTGGGCGGGGGCTGCGCTGCAGGGCCCTGGGGACTCGAGGCCCACCCGCCCGGCCTGTGGCCTTCCTCCTGCCCCAGGCCCTCCCCGCTTCCTGCTAGAACCCCCCCCCCCGCCCTTGGGCACGGCCAGCGGGCTGCCCTCCTGCCCCCGGACTCGGGCGTGTGACCTGGGGCTGCGGGACGAGGGGCAAAGCCGGGGCTGGGCCTGGAGGGCTGACCCCTGGCTGTACCCTGAGCACCCCTGGAAGGTGCGTGGGGCAGTGGGCGGGTCACAGGGCGCCTTCCTCGCGGGGTCTGTGGGGGCCGCGAGCCCCTTCCCACTGAGCGGAGCTCCCAGGATGTGGCGCTGGGCAACATCGCGGGAGGGATTTCTGGGGCGTGGGCGCCCCGAGGCCATGGGGGGGGACGGCTGGTTCCTGGAGCCGGGGATAGGGCCAAGGCGGGCGGCGGGGGGCAGAGGCTGCCAGAGGGGGGCGCAGAACTGCCTGGCCCTGCTCCCTGACTGCCCGCCTCACCCACCCCCGAGCCTCCGGCCACGGGGCCCAGGGCACGAGGAGCTTCGGCAGGGCCTGGAGGGGGGGCCGGACATCCTCACTGGGCGGGGGCTGGCACAGCAGGAGCCCCCCACCCTGCAGAGCCCCCATGGCCCCCTGGGCAGGGAAGGATTTGGCTCCGGGCTGACCGCCACGGGGAGCACTTCGTCCCTGTGGACGGGGGCCAAGGAGGGCGGTGGGCGCTGTAGGGGTCTGAGCAGGCAGGAAGGGGAGCAGCGGCCACACCCGCGGGAAGGTGGAGGCAGAGGGTGAGGAGGGGGAAGAGGGCCGCAGGAGGCTCGGTGCGGGCAGCACCCACTCGGGGTCGGGCCTGGAGGCCAAGGGCGCTCTGTGGCCCGCGTTAGCATGCAGAGGCCCCTCGGCAGGGCAGGCTGCCCGGTGCCGGCACTGGAGGAAGGCGCGCTCACGAGCGGGAGCTTCCCTCCCTCCCACAGTGCCCCCCGGGACCCCAGAGCGCACTGTCGGGCGCTGCCATGAGGGCCCTCGAGAGTGACCTGGGGCGTCACGGGGCTGGGACTGTTCAGAAGACAGTGGAGTCCAGGCCTGGGGGGCCTCGGGGTGGGGCAGGGGCCGCCCCTGGGAGCTGAGCCAGAGGTGGGACCCGCGCTCAGGGCGGCGGGGCCAGCCGGGGTCTCTGCGCGGAGGGCGTCCACCGGGCCATGGCAGCCCGCGCCCCTAGGGCTTCCCCGGAGCCAGGCCCGGGCATAGGGCAGCACCAGCGCGGGGCCACCAGGGGCTCCTGGCTGAGCACCCAGCGCGTCCCGCCGTCCCCAGCCCCCACCCCTTCCTCGCCCGACGGCCTTGACGTGGGTGGCCCTGCCGGGCTGGGCGCTGGCCGGGGAGGGCTGGACGAGGGCCTCTGCCAAGGCATGGCCGTCTAGCAGGAAGCCCAGGCCGCACGTCCTGCGTCCAGGTGGCCGGGCACTGCCGAGCGCGGCGCGGGGCGACCCGTCCACGGCTGCTTCAGCGTCCCCAAGTCGAAGCTGCCGACTGAGTGGGAGGGAGGGACGTGGGAGGGCAGGAGCGCAGCGGGAGCGGGCCCGGCGCCCGGCCCTGCACACCCGCCCGCACGCAGCCTCCGATGCCCTCCCCAGCCGCGGCGCCTGCGCCCCCTGTCGACGTGCCCCTCCCCCCTTGTGGCAGATCCCCCCGAGTGGGTGCCGGATGAGGCCTGCGCCCTGTGCACCGCCTGCAAGGCGCCCTTCACCGTCATTCGCCGCAAGCACCATTGCCGCAGCTGCGGGAAGGTGGGCCAGCGCCCCGGGCGGTCCTGGGCCGTGGGGAGCAGGAGGGCCCCTCACGGGGGCTGGTGAGGCGCGGGGAGCCCCGACCTCCGTCCAGGCTCTCGACCCCTGCCCGGGGCGGTCCCGGGGACCCAGGCGCCACAGAGCTGGGGAGGGGGCGGGAGGGCAGTGGGCAGAGGGGCCGGCCAGCCGCCCTGGAGGGGGGCCCCGTCCCCAGCCCCCGGCCCGAGTCCAGGCGGCCCCCGCTGCTGACACCCAGCCACATCTGCAGGGGAGCTCCCGGGCCGCCTGTCCTTGCCGCACTGTCCCTCTGGGCAGAGCAGGCTTGGGGAGAGGGCCCTGGAGGTAGGGGGGCTGTGTGGGACCCTGCCCACAAACCCGGCCCAGCCCGCTGCTCCTGTGCCCAGATCTTCTGCTCGCGCTGCTCCTCGCACTCGGCGCCGCTGCCCCGCTACGGGCAGATGAAGCCGGCCCGCGTGTGCACCCACTGCTACCTGCTCCACGTCACGCCCTTCTGCAGCGACAAGGCGGGCGTCTGACAGCGCCCAGCACCGCCCACCACGGGAGAGGTGGCGAGGACCCGGCCAGGACCCCAGGATGGAGGCCACGGGCTCCCACTTCCCCCGTCCAGCCAGCCACGCCGCAGGGCTCAGGGCTGCCTCGGCCCCCCACGCTGCCGCCCACGGCGGGACCCCAGCCAGGCCCAGGGCTGGCGCTGACAGGGGGTCTGCTTGGCCAGCGAGGCGCCCTGGGGTGCCCGATGGCTGCCTCGGGCAGGGGTCTGCCTGGGCAGGGATGGGGCCCTCCCCCTACCTGTCCCCTGCCCTGCCTAGCCTTAGCACCCTCTCTTAACTCTGGCAGGGAGGGGTCTCTATCCAAGCCCAGGCAGCCCTGCTGCCCTGCAGTGGCCACTGGGTGCAGCCCCTTCTGGAGGGGCCGGAAGCTGGAGCAAGGGTGGCTCTGGAGGCCCCAGCCCCCGGAGGGCTCCCCGAGCCCCGCCCTGCCCCCACTGACCAGAAACGGCCGTCCTCCAAGGGCCCTGGAGCTGCAGTGCCCACCCCGTCCCCAGGGCCACCCCCGCCCCATCGTCCTGCCTCAGGACCGCGGCTAAAGCAACACGCATCCCATTTCTCCCCCGGGGGCAGCGCGGGAGGGGGACTCGGGGTTAGGGTTCTCACCACTGCCGCTGCCAGCAGGAGGCCGGGCCCGCATGGCAGAGGCCCCCAGGCGGCGCTTTCCCCCGGTTCCCAGGCTGGGCAGCCAAGGACCGCGGGGTGCCCCCTCGGCCACCACTAGGCTTTTGCACCCCCCGACCCCCGGCCCACCTGCTCAGACCCCGGAGCGGCCCGGGGCCAGGCTGAGGCGGCCGCAGCGCGGGCACCTCCTCAGGCTTAAATCTCAGGCTTATTTTGCAATGATGATTGCAGTTTTATTTTTAGAGAGGGGGACACACCTAAGGCTTCTTTTATAGGGTAAAAATCCAATTACCGTTCAGCGGTGGAACAGACACGCACAAGAACAGCTTCCGTGGGAGGGAAAGTATATATATTACGGAGGGACTCTTATGTATCGGAGATGATTTTTATTTTCTAAACGCTGTAACTTGAAGCCGTTTCCATAAATCTATTTAAGGATTGCAGGCACTCTCGTTCCTCGAGGGAACAGACTCTGTTTTCTTGGCCCGGGAGGACGCGGCCTCTGAGAAGCTGGGTCTTCGGCTGGACCCCTGGCCTCTGGGGGCAGGCGGCCCTTGCGGGACCCCAGCTTGGCGGCCCGGGTTAGGGCCTTGTGGAGTGCCCGGCGGGGGTGGCCGCGGCGCTCAAGCCCTCGGACTGTGTGTGCCCGGTCACTGAGAGGAGGCAGCGGGGGTGGGGGGGTGGGCCGGGGCTGGGAAAGGCCCGAGCGGCCGCTTTGCTCCCGCCAGGTGAGAAAGCGTTCAGCGGCTGGGGGCGTCCTCCAAGCAGCCAGGGTCCCTGGGGGCGGAAGAGAAAGGGCATCTGGGGCCCGAGGTGGGGCTCCCCGCTCCCCGCCCCTCCTGCAGGCCCGCGGGCGGCTGCGGCCTGTCGCCGGCTGGACCACGGCGCCTTCTGAGATCATCGGCTGCGGGGAGGAGCAGGGTCACCCCTGCAGGGGCTGGCAGCTTCCCTTCTTCACGGGCACCCCTCGTCTGTCACCCTCCTGACATGGGGCACGAGGCCTCCCGGCCCACCAGGTTGGAGGGGGGAGAGGAAATGGACACCCAGAGCGGAGGCCGGAGCCGCCCTCCAGAGGGCCAGGCAGGAGCTGGGGAGGACAGCTGGCCCTGGGGGCTGCCCAGGTGGCAACTGGGGGGTCACCCCCAACAAGGGTGCCCAAACATCCTGGGGCGCCAGGGACCGAGGGGTCTCCTGAAGCTCCCTTCTGCGGGACCGCAGCCACCCGAGGGCGGAGCTGGGACCCGGGTGGGGTGGGGGTCTGGGAGAAGGGAGGGCGGCCTGCTGCCCACCCACAGCAAGGACACTGGGTCGGGAGCCCCTGGGTTGGGGGCTCCCGGCCTTGGCGCTTGCGCAGGTCAGCCTTTCTGAGCCTCGGTTTCCCTGACATCACTGCCATCCTGCCCATGACGTTTTCTGTCCCCAACTGAACTCAGGCCATCCATCTGCTGGCCTCAGCCGTCCCCAAGGGAGCAGGGAAAATGGCCAATGTGTGGCCGAGCCGGGCCCTGGCTTTGGGCAGGGTCACACGAGCGGCGGAAGCGGATGAGCCCCGTGGAGGGGGAAGCGTCGGCCGCGGTCCTGTTGTGCGTTGCACACGCCAGGCAGCTGGAGGCCAGGGCCGGGGCCCCTGGCGATGCCTGTGCTGGCCCAGCAGGGCCCGCAGCGCCCGCCCTCCCTGGCCTGGCAGCGCCAGCTCTCCTGGGAGGGCAGCAGCCGGAGCGTTCCAAAGGGGGGACCCCAGATGCCCTGCAGCTCCCTATCCCCTGCCACCCACCTGGAGGCCCCAGGCCAGAGGAAACCTCTGCCGGGAAGGGCAGCCCCTTCACCCAGGCTCAGCACCCCCCCAGCAGAGGCGGCTGCAGACCCCACACTCACATGCACCCGGCTGCCTGCTCCCCCCGCCCTGGTGGCTCTTCTGTCCCACAGACAAGCCCTAGGGCAGCAGGATGCCCGGCTAGCACCCTGTGGACGTCCACTCCTCCCACCCCCACATTTCTCAGGCCAGCACCCAGTCCTGGCGAGGGGGGCAGCCGGCTCTCCCCACACACCAGCTGGCTGTGCGCCCTTGGGCAAGTCCACGCCGCCCTGTGCCCTTTTTGGGGACATATGTGGACCTAGGGGGGCTGTCAGTGTGGGTACAGAGGCCCCTGGGCGGACGTCTGTGAAGAGGGTGGGCACTGTGTGAGAGGAGCCTGTGGCAGGTGGGGCTCCTGGAGGGTCCCCGGGAGCAGCCCTGATGGCCACCAGGGGGCGCCCCAACCTGCTGCCCCACCTCGGGACAAGGCCCCGGGCTGAGCTGTGGGGGGGCTCCCTGAGGCCATGGTCCCCAGCGTCCTGCAGGAGGGAGACAGCCGGCAGGCAGGGAGCTTGGGCCCCCAAGGGCTCAGCCAGGCTGGGCAACCCGGGTGCTTGGGGAGCTGGACTCCCAGAACCCCGGGGGTGGGGTGGCAGTACCTGCTGGCAGACGCAGTGGCCCCTCCCCACGGCCTCCTTCCCCCATTCTCAGCGGCACAGTCCTGCCATACAGTGGCCCCAGGGCAGGGCCTGGGGTCCTTCCTCAGGAATCAGTGACCCCTCGGCGCCTCCTTCCTGTCTCTGAGATTGGGGCGGGGGCTCTGGGCCAGCTCGAGGGAGGGCGTCGGGTTTTTTGCTGGGAGGTGCATTTGCTCCTGGAAGTGTCGGGGGCCTGAGCTGGGCCAGATGGGCAGCCCAGGTGCGTGGGCCTGACAAAGCACACTGCCCACTGTGTCTAAAGACAGCCGGGGTGGGGGGCTGGGGCCCCAGGCTCAGCCCTCAGTGCCCCCACCTGAGCAGGGAGGACGCCCCCGACTTTGGTGCATATTCAGTAACCAGGGCGAGGGAAGGCCCCCTCAGTGTGGCCTGGGGGTTCTGGAGGGCTTCCTGGAGGAGGAGAGCCTGTTCCACCCCTAGGCATCCCAGAGAATCTCGCAGGGGCAGGACTGGGAGACGGGTGTGGGGGCGAGCCCCGAGGACCCGCCCTTCGTGGGAGGTTGGCCTGCACGCACACCCCAGGCCTTTCCCCAGTCCTAGGGAGCTCCCCGGGGCGCTGGGGCGGCGGCAGGGCGGGGCTGGGGCAGCCTGAGCTTGGCCAGGCGGCGAGCGGCCCTGGCCCCACAGCAGGTACAAGGACCTGCGTCCACATCCCTCATCTGTAACTTTTCTTTCATTCCTATAAAAGAATTTGAAAGGAAATTTCATTGTTTTGATTTTGGACACTTTCGGCTAAAAGTGATTCATTTCACTGACAACTAATTTGTCCCAGGAGTTATCCATCATCATGAGAAAACCTGATAAGGTGAGAGCAATCTACTCAACGAATTGCTCATACATAAAATAAACTTATTCTATTCCTTTAAAAAATAAAAAATAATGCAGCATCATGTTAGGCTATATGGCCATTTAATTACATCTTCATTAATTTTGATTTTGCTGTCTTCTTTTTGTCTTTTGGAGACATTTTTTGAGCGTCAAACTTTTAAGAAGGCGCCCAAGAGCTGGGGCGCCTGGCCTGGGCGCTGCTGCCCCACCTCAGGTCCCAGCTGGCCGACTGGGACGGACGGGTGCTGCCTCCCAGACCCGCCTGCCTGGGCAGGGCCTGGGTCCGAAGCCCGCGCTGGACTGGGTGCTGACCTTAGCGTTTCCTGACACTTTCTGCCTACCCCCATGCCCAGCTCAGGGCTTTCCAAGCATCCCCCAGTGTCCCAGCTACAGAAATGGGGCACAGAGAGGTCGTGCAACTCATCCAAGGTCTCGTGGCCAGATCAGGGTCCAAGGCGGTCTGACTCTCCCTGGGTCCTGGAGGACGTGATCAGGCAGGAAACCCTGGAAGCTCGGGTAGGCCTGCTGCCCTGCTATCGCCCAGAATCAGAATGGGGGGCAGCGAGGGAGTTCAGACCGCCCAGAGAGGAGCCAGGGACCGGGCTGGGTCCAGGGAGGGCTGCCTGGAGGGGGCCCTGAGGGCCTGTGCGCACCGTGGGGGGCGACAGCATGCTCAGTGTGGGACTAGGGAAGGGTCCCCTTCTCCAGTTCTATATGGAGGTCAGACTTGGGGGGCTACTGGAGGGCTTGCAGAGGAGGCGGCAGTGTGGGACTAGGGAAGGGTCCCCTTCTCCAGTTCTATATGGAGGTCAGACTTGGGGGGCTACTGGAGGGCTTGCAGAGGGAGGCGGCAGGGGAGCTGTACCTTCCTTCTGCTGCAAGGGCTTCGCAAGTTCACCCCACAGGTCCCTACTGTGGGGGAAGGGCTGCCAGGCTGGGAAGGTGAGTGGGCGCCCGGCCCAGTCTGGGAGGGACCCCGGCCCTGCCACACGGGCCCAGAGTTGAGACTCGCCTGGAGAGGCTCGGCTCCCACGGAAGGGCCAGCGCCCTCCCTGCCTCCACCCCGGGGACTCCGTGGAAACTGTGGCCCGGCAGCGCTGACCCGCGGCGCCTCCGCCCCATCTTCCGGGGCACGTCGGCGCCCGATGGGTGCCGAGACCCGGCCGCGGGTGGCGGAGGGTAGCGGATGGTAGCGGAGGACTCCAGCCCCGCACGCCAGCACCGCCCCGCCCCCGCCCAAGTCAGGCCTCCCCCCCCCCACCACCCACCGCGGGCGCTGGAACGTGCCCGCGCTCCCCCCCCCCACGTCCGGCCCCGCGGCGCGCTCCTCGGCCCGCGCGCCCCCGCCCCGCCCCTCCCCAACCCTCCCGGCGCCCGTCGGCCCCGGCCACCTCCCGCTGCTCTCCGGGGTGCAGGCGCCCAGGCCGGCTGGGGCCCAGCGGGCAGTGCCGGTGCTGGGCGTGGCGAGGGGGGGAGCGGAGTGGGGACGGCCCCCTCTCTCCTTGGCCGGGAGACCCAGGCAGGCACCCTGCCCACCCTGGCACAGAGCGCACCCCACGCCACAGGTGGGCCCTTTCCCTCCAGGGCCAGAGCACACCCCAGCTGCCAGGGGGAGGTGCCCCCTTAGCCTGCATGCAGGCTGCCCTCCAGGCCACGGCAGAGCTCTTGGGGGGGGGGCTGTGCAGAAGGGCCAGGATTCGCTACTGGCCAGGCCAGGCCGGCCGAGGGCAGGGCCCCGCTTCCCCTGCAGCCCGCCCCGCTTGGCCGGAGCACGTGTTCCCACCCCCCATCTCACGAGCGGACCCCCGTGGGGCCAGGCTCCCCTTCTGCTGGGGATCGCTGCCAGGCCCAGTGCCCCTCCCTGGGAACTGGGGGTAGGACCCAGCAGGAAGCACACACAACCGCTACTGACGCGGTCCCGGGACCAGAAGTGCTGAGACGTTTAGCCTGTTTTTAAAATACCGTTTTTGTTGTTTGGTTGGTAGTAGCAACAGCGCCACCCTCTCCCCCATTTAGAACTTCACGTGGCGGTCCAGCCGCCCCAGGCCAGGACCTCGAAAACCAGCCCTCGGGGAGAGGAGGGGGGGCGCTCGGGACCCGCCCAGGCCCCGGGCTGCCCCGGGCAGGGAGGCCCCTGTCCCCGGCCCTGCCGGGGGTGGAGGCGCCCGAGGGCCGCGCCCGCCAGAAGGGGGGACCTCAGCTCCGACCCTCGCCGGAGCCAGAAGCGCCTCCCCGGCCGAGGGGCCGCGCGGACCGCTCGCAGGGGCCCCACCTCCCCCCTTGGGGCCTGTGCCGTCTGCGGGGGCGGGTCCCTGACCCCCGTTTCAGGCCCGGGCTGCAGGGGGCAGCTCCGGGAGCCCCCGCTCCCCGCCTGGGCCTCAGTTTCCTCGCCGAGACCCTCGCGAGGCCCGGCTGTGGGCTCCGACCGCCCTGCGCCCCGCCCCGGACCCGCGGCCTCCCCCCGGCTCGGTGTGCGTCCGCGGGGACGGGGCTCGCTTTGCAGCCCTATGGAGGACCCCCGGAGGCCGCGAGACCCTCTCGCGCTGCCGCCGGCCCGGGGGCTGCGGGGCCCGGTGCGCCGGGGGGCGCGCGCGGCGCAGCACCTCCCGGCGGCGGGCGAGGGTCCCGGCGGCCCCCGCGGGCGCGGCGGGGCGGGGCCAGCGCCGCATCCCGCTCCCCTTCCTCTCAGCAACGCGTCCGGCCGCAGCTCCCGTCATTGGCCGGCGCCTCGCGGCCGCTCATTGGTCCGCGGTCCCTATTTTACATAGACTCCTCTGAGCCAATCGGCGTACGGCGCCTACTTAACATGCACGGCGGCCGCCAGTCAGCGCGCGAGGGGGCCCGGGCCACCACGTGCTGTTGCTAAGCTTGGGCTTCTAAATTGTTACTACCGCGGCCGGCCTATCCCAGCCGAGATTCGGATCTGTCAACATTCTCGGCCCCGGCCCGAGGCGTTCGGCGGGTCCCCATTGGCCCCGGTCCGCCTCGGCACCCGCCCCCCCGGGCCGGAGCGCGGGCCCTTATTGGCCGAGTCGGCCGCCGCTCGGCCTGATGTGTCAATTTGCGGAGCCCGAGGCGCAGGGTGGCGGCCGGGCGCGCTGGAAGACCTCGGGCTCGGGGAGCGGGGCGGCGGGGCGCGCAGGCGGGCGGGCGGCGAGCGGGGCCGGCCGGGAGGGGCCGGGCCGGGGGCGGCCGCCGCCGTCCCGGGAGCACGGCGGGCGGGCGCGGAGGATGGAGCTGAACTCCCTGCTGATGCTGCTGGAGGCGGCCGAGTACCTGGAGCGCAGGGACCGAGGTAGCCGGCGCCGCGCCCCTTTGTGCGCCGGCGGCGGGGTGGGGGGGCCCGGGGCTCCGCTGACCGCGCCGTCTGTCCGCAGAGGCCGAGCACGGCTACGCCTCGGTGCTGCCCTTCGACGGCGACTTCGGCAGGAAGAAAACAAAGGCGGCCGGCCTGGTGCGCAAGGCCCCGAACAACAGGTACCGCCCCCCGCGCCGCCGCCCCCCGCACCGCCGCGCCCGGAGGGGTCGGCCAGCTCGCCGGCCCCCGGACCACCCCCCCCCCCCGGCGCCCGACCCCGGCCCGCGCGGCCCCGGCAGCGCAGCGCGTCCCGGCGGCCCGCCTGGAGGAGGCGGCGCTCGGCCCGGCCCGGCCCCGCCCGCCGGCCCCGCCCGCCCGTCGCCATCTTCCCGCGGCCGCGCCTCCCGGCCTCTCGCGTAAACAGTGCCACGCGTACAGCGCCCGCCGCCGGGGTCCCGGCCCGCGCCGCTCCCCGCCCCGGGCCTCCTGCACTTTTCCGGGAAGGAAAAAAGTTGTCCTTGGGGAAACTGAGACTCAGTACGGGGCTCGGCGAGGCTGCCGGCCCTGACCCCCCGAACCCGCCGCCCCCCAGTCCTGGCCCTTCTGCTGCTTGGACAAAGGCAGCCCTGCCCTGGGCGCCCCCGCCCTCCCCCACCCCTGTGCGCACCCCTCCCTGTCCGGCTCATGAAGGAGCCCGAGGGCAGCCACCAGCGCAGGGGGTGCTCTTGTGGGACAGGAGGCCCTTTTGGGGGACGACAGGCTGTGACCCCGGCCTTTTCGGCTGTGTCCCCCTGGCCCTGCCCTCTGAGCTGCAGAAGCCCGGAAGCCGCGTTCACGTCCGGGGTCGGGAGCCCTTGTACTCCGGGCGGGGCTCCCGGGGGCTCCACTATCGGGTGCCTGCCAGGGGCCCACGGTGGCCTGCTGCTGCTCCCGGGCCTCTCCCCAGGAGCCTGGCTCGCGGGGGCTTTGGGCCCCTTGGCAGAGGGCGGGCTCATTCCTGTGGCCTGCGGGTCCTTGGGAAACGGGCTGGCACGGGGACCCATCTCGTGTGACGTGCTGGTCCCTGGCCGGGCGGGCACTCGGTGCCCGGGCCCTGGCCCCCTGCTGGGACAGTTTGGGGCAGGCTGCGAGGGAGGCACAACCTGCAGCCCTCGGCTAGCCAGGTTCCTGCTGCTGGCTTTCACTGTCGTCAGGGCCCTGCCACCCACGGAAAGCTCCGGGCCGCGTCCTCAGGCTCCCGCGGCATGCAGCACCCAGAGCCCCAGCGAAGGCACCGCGGGGTTTCCGACGCACTCAGCGTTTCGCCCGCGCAACTGCTTAATCTTCACCACAAACCCAGTGACGTCCGGTTTTCAGCCGAGGAAACCGAGGCACAGCGGGCTGAGTTACTGGTGCAGGGCCAACCCCCACACCCGCTGTGGGTGCTTCCTGTCCTGAGGGGGCTCCTGGTCTCCCACAGTCTAATGAGATAGGGGCCAGGAGAAGGAAGGTGGGGGTCTCCTGCGCCTTGGCGCCCCCCCCCTCTCCGGGGCCTGACTAACCCTCAGGACCTGACCCCCCCCAGGGCCAGAGTCAGCCAAGGCTTCCCGGGTCGCCTCCATCCTGGGCGGTGATTGTGGCGGTCCTGGCCAGCGGGGCCTCGGCCGCCCCAGACCAGGGGCCGGGGCACAGCAGGGTCCCCGGAGCCCTGACCGGTGAGGCCTGTCGCCCGCCGCAGGAGAGGAGAGGGCCAGGGCAGAGCTGGGGCCGCGGGCAGCTTGGCGGGCGGCTGGGGCTCCAGGAAGGCCTCCAGGGCGGCGGGCCTGCGAGCTGGCTGCGCAAGACCCTCCTGTGCGGGGAGGAGCGGCCGGGAGGGCCCGAGCAGGCCTCCCACCTCGCCCCCGGTCCCTGCACAGGTACGCCCCGGGGCCTGGCCTGCAGCGCCTCTGCCAGGAGCCCCGTGCGGCAGGCCTGCCCCCACAACGCCCCCGCAGAGCCCCGGGAGAGGCTGGGGGACCCTCGACCCGCAGGCCGCCCAGGGAGTGTCCCCTGCGTCCAGGCTGCCGGCTGTGCCCCTGCTGTGTGGCCTGCCCTCTTCGCTGGGTCCAGGCTATGCCGCGGGTGCCCCCGAGAATGGCAGCTGGGTGGGCAGCCCCGCCTGTGGCGGGGGTCCGTGGGCAATGCCAGAGTGTGGGTGGCCATCGGGGGGCGGGGGGCAGCGCTTGTTCTGGGTGCACCCCGTGGGCTGGGCCCCTCAAACCGCTCTGCTCACGTGTGCAGCCACCTGGGAGGCTCAGGACCCGGTTGCCCGGCCTAGGGGGTCCCTGTCTCGTTAAGGCCCTGTCCCCTCCCCAGCCTCAGGCCTGGCGCTTGGCCCCGCGGCTCCCCTGTCCCCTTGGGCCGACATGGTGGCACCACCCACTGCAGCACTCGGCATTTTGTGACCGTCCAAATGGGACCGATGGGCACTCCTGCCCGCGCTGCCCTCGCGGGTCCAGCAGCGTCCTGTGCAGATGGTCCTCTTGGGGCTGGCCCGGCGGGGACTGCTCGTCCCGGTGTCCTTTCGGGAGGGTGGGGCTGCCGTCAGGCAGGCTGCAGGCCCAGCCGCTGTCCCCATGGGCCGGGGTGAGGGACAGGACTGCCCCTCTCCTGGGGCCCCAGTTTCACGGGGCTCCGTCCTGGCGGGCAGCCTGCATTTGGCCCAGGTGCCAAGGACAGCCCCGGTGGGTCAGCACCCGGTGGCCACCGTGGCTCCTTGGCCTTTCTGCCCCTCTGGGCCGGGTCTGCACCCTTATGCTGTTAGAGCCCTCCTGGCCGCGCTGAGCAAGCTGGGTGGCTCCAGGGGTCCCTGGACGCCCCCTGCACCCCCTGCCCTGGTGCTGCCTCTGGCCCTTGCTGTCCCCAACCCGTCCCTGGGGCCCACGTGCCTGTCGTTCCTCGCACCCGTGGGCAGGCAGTGCAGTGAACGCTGTTTTCTGTCTCTATGCAGGTCTTCACACAACGAACTAGAAAAGCACAGGTGAGTGACCGCCGCCCACGCCCCCCCTGGCGCGTCCAGCCCGCCTCTGGCCCCCCGACCCCTGTTCGACCTGACCTGGGTAGAGCTGAGCTCTCTGCCCCTGCCGGGCTGGGCTTGATTTTGGAAAGGGCCGCTCCTGAGAGCGGGGGCCCCGGCTGGGGCTGGGAGGCACGGGGAGGGGGCTGAGGGGCTCCCCTGGAGCTCAGCCTGGGGCCGGGGCCGGGTGGGGTCGGGGCATTGGGCAGGGGGCCGCATGCCGCGTGGCCTCTGGGGGCAGGTGGCCCAGGGTGGGGCGGCCTGAGCTCCCTTTGCAGAAATGGTGGTCTCTGACCAGGAGGGCTTGGCCTGTGGCTTGGGCCTCCTGCCCCCTCACCCCCCCCCCCCACGTCTTTTGGGGCCTGCCTTCCAAGGGGCAAGGCCCGAGTGCCCTGAGGGGCAGGGGGCTGGATGGGCAGGAGTCTGAGCTGAGCCCTGGCTGAGGGCAGGGCCCTGGCAGCAGGGTGGCCTGAGTCTCAAGCCAGCGCAGGGCCCTGCGCAGGATGCCGGGGGTCCCTTTCCTGGTTCCGCAGTGGGGGGCAGAGGTGTATTTGCTGGGCAGCCGCAGGAGCCCTGATGGGCAGAGGCAGCCGCCACTACCGGGACGAGGGGCGACCCACCCGTCAGCCTGACCCTGGCTTGTGGCTGTGCAGCGGGCAGCTCTTCCCTCCCGCCCAGGCTGGGGGGTCTGGGTCTGGGGGCGACGGGATCCCGCCTGGGCCTGCTCGGGGGGGTGCTCTGGAGCTCTGCCAGTGCTCTGCGCCCCTCCCCCACCACGTCTGCGCCCACGGCAGCGCCAGCTTCCGCTCCCCTGGGATCCCGGCCCGGCGGCCGGGCCGAGGCGGAACGCCGTGTTCCCTGGAGGAGCTTCCTGGAAGGGCGTGTGCGTGTGGGGGGGCTTCCCTAGAGGCCGAGGAGGTGGGGCAGGGGCGGGGGCCGAGGAGAGCCCGGCGGGGCCCGGGGTGCTCGCCGGCCAGGGGCTTTGCCCTGGCCAGCACCTGGGCAGGCCTGGCGTGGTGCTCCGGGAGGGCCTCCTGGAGGCGGCGCCGGGAGCAGCCCCTTTACGAGAGCAGGGCAGAGCCGGGCGATGCTGGGCGGGCGGGGTGGGCTCCTTCCTCTGCGCCGTCCGCTGTCCTTGGCCTTGGCCATGGTCCCTTTGCCTTTGTCAGTCTGCCCTTGGTTGGGCCTCGTGGGCTCCTTTTGAGACACCAGAGCAGAGGGTGGGGGGCAGCCTGGGGTCTCTGGCCCCTCAAGCCCCGTGAGGGGTGCTCTGTTCCTGGCTGACGAGAGGCAGGTGAGGATGGCACTGGGGAGCCCACGGGCCTGGAGCTTGGGGCCCTGGCGGGACCTCGGCCGGGCTGGCCCTGCGGCTGGATGCTTTGGCCACTGGCTGCAGGGAGGAAGGAAGCACCTGGCTGGGTGGCCCAGGAGGCCTGGGCATGCCGTCCCCAAGCGTCCCCTCAGCTGGGGGCCGGGTGGGAACCGCAGGCTGGCCCCCGGCTCTCGGCCCACCCCAGACCCCCACCCCCCCTTCCTCCCTGCCCAGGGCTGGTGTCCTGCAGGTCTCCTCCGGCTCCGGCCGCGCCCAGCTGCTGCCTTGGGGCGTTCCTCAGGCTGGTGGCCGTGGTGTGGGGGGGCCTCAGCCCTCCTTACTGCCCCCCCCCACAGGAGGTGGTCCTGAGGCCTTCCCCGGGGGGTGGTCAGCTCAGCCTGAAGGCTGGCCTTGCTTCTGCCCCCTGCCCCACAGCCCCAGCCCCTGCTCTAGGGCCGCCGCCCCAGCTCCCCAGCCTGGCCCCCGGCGCCCTGTGCCCCGGCCCTAGGCCCCCTGGTCCCCCTACACCCCCGCCAGCCCCCCTGCCCATACATTCCCTCTCGGGCGTGGAGACTGCCGTCCAGGACTCCGGGGGGCATCGAGTTCTCCACCCGGGACCTGCCTGCCCATCTGGGGGAGACTGGCCATGGCCCCCGTGGCCCGCGGGGTGCAGCCTCCGTCCCTTCCCCCTCCCGTCATGCCCCTCCCCAGCTGCCCAGCACGGCCCCCTCTGCTCTGTGCTTTTATAAACTGCACAAGGGTTGTATGTTGGTTGTCAACAGGACACCTTAGAAGGCCCGGGTTGACAGAAGGGGGAGGCACGCTCCCTCTGTGCCCCCCGCCCCAAGGCAGCCTCTTTCCTCGTGGGTTCTGAGCCCCCTGCTGGCCGGGACCCTGGCCCGGGAGCCCTGCCCTCCTGGAGCCTGTGCGTCCTCAGAGCAGCCGGGGCTGGCGGTGAGGGCGTGTGGAGGGTTCCTAAAAGCTCCCGGGACAGCTGGGGGCAGCCCCAGTCACCGACGGGGGGCCTGGGGCGCTGACACGGCATCAGGAGGGACCGCAGCAGGGCAGGGACCCACGCACGGCCCAGTGCCAGCCCAGAGCAAGGTCCTGCCAGCACCTGCGCAGGCTGAGCCCGGGTCCTTCAGCCCGGCCCCGTGCCTCCCCGGGGCGACGTGTCGAGGTGGTCCGCGGGCGGATGGCCTCACCCTGCCTCGTGGAAACCTCTGCGGCACGATTCCTAGAGCACCTGCCCGCGCGGACCGGAGGCAGCCCCGCCCGCGCCCGCACCCTGCCTTCCACGTGGGCGCGGTGCACCCTCGTACTTGGCCCGAGCGGGTTCTCGCTGGGGCTGCCTCGCGATGCGCCCTTTTGCTGGACGCCGCGAGCGCTGCCCGCCCAGTCCCTGTGCCCCCCGCTGCCTGGTCTCTGCCGTCTGCACAGGACGCCCTGTGCCACCGGGGCCTTAGCCGGCCCCCTCCCGCCAGCTCCCGGGCCGTCGTGGGCGGTCGGGCCTGAACTCACTTAGCTCTGGTTGTTGCAGCTGGGCTGCCCCACCCCCAGCCCCCGGGCTGGACAAACGACCACCGTCCCCACACGCCAGCCCCGCTGTCGCGCACGCCTTTGGATTTCGGCCCGTGCAAAGGGGGGACATGGGCATCTCTTGTCTGGGCGATCCCTTCCCTGGTTGCCGGGAGGCGGGGCCCCGCTGGAGGGTGGCTTAGCTCTGTCCGGCTTCTCGGGCTCCTCTGCCTGTTTCACATCGGAGGCTTCTTCTCATTTTCGATTTGTACACGCTCACGGCGTTAAGAGCACTGTTTGTCTTCTATGTGTATTGCAAAATATTTTCCTCTGTTACTTGTCTTGTTTTGCTGTTTTTTTTTTTCCTTCTTGTACAAACATGTCCTTTCTGATTGTAAAAGTAATATGTGGTCTTTCTTTTTTTAATTTTGGAAAATCTGGAAAATACAGAAAAGCACAAAACCAAAAAAAATAAACATTGCCCATCGCATCGTGCAGAGATGCTGGCTGTCGGTGTTCGTGGTGTCGTGTTGAGTCTTTTCTGTGCGTCCATTTTTTATTTTTTAAACAAAACTGGGTTACTTGTTACATACGAGGTCCTGTCTCCTGATGGTCCCACGTGACATTTCTGCTGTGAAAATGCAGAGTATGCTAAAACGGTAACATGGTTGTTTCTAGGTGGTGGACGTTGGGGTACTTCTTGATGACGTTCTTTTTTTTCTTGATTTGCTTTTTGTAGTTTTGCCATAAGTAGCATCTACTGCTTAAGTGACTGAATGGTAGACTGTAAAATCTGTACAGTGAGTGGACAGGGAACAGAGGGTCCCAGCAGGGGCCCCACCTGCCGGCGGGTGGCGCATGCTGTGGGTGGGGCCCAGCCTCATTCAACAGTGTTCTCTGCAGGGGCGGGGGGGCAGGGAAGGGGTGCTGGCCTACTCTGGAGGTGAAGGTGGAGCAGTGGCTGAGTCCTGGAGCATCAGTCCCGGGGCCTTTACCCAGCCCAGGCTGGCCCTCCCCGAGTCCGTGTAGGTGGGAGAAGGGGTTCGTCTCTAGAGAACCCCCAACTTTAGCCGGCTCCCAGGTCTCGAAGACCCAAAGAGGTGGTGGATTGGCAGGGGATTTGGAAAGCAGGGAGCCCGGGCTGAAAGGTGAGGAGCCAGGCACCGCTGTGAGAAGCTGGCTCTCCCTGGCGAGGTAGTTCTGGGAGCAGGTTTTCCAAAGCCTCAAAAAAAAAAAAAAAAAAAAAAGATTCCTGCCTTTTCACCTGACCTTGTTGCTCCATCTGTAAGAATTTACCCTAAATGGATCTCCATGCTCTAGGAAGCCTCCTCCAGTGCCCTGCAGGGGCCGAGTAGGAAGTTTTGGAACCCCTCCGCGGTAAATACGCCAGCGCTCCGGGGTTGCCCATGGCCCTGGAGGAACCTTGCACGGGAAAGCAAAGCCTGTCACTGGGCAGGGAGGGCAGGGCTGGGTTCAGCCGCCTGGGGTCTCCGCCGACTGGCCAGCGTGCTTCCTGCAAGGGCAGGTCCAGACAGCCCCAGCCCGGCTGGCGTCTGGGCTGCGAGTCCCCGTGAGGTACGGCCTGTAGGCAAAGCCACTGGGTGTTCCGGTTCCAGTTCTGTGCAGGGATAAGCCACCAGCCGTGCAGGATCGGGGACAGGGATGTGGAGCTCAGGGTGGGGGCTGCAGGCCCGGCCCCCGCCCCCACCTGGGTTGGCTCTTTCCGTGGTGACAAGTGGGAGCAGAGTGCAGCGCGCCTGGGGGAGGTGGGGAGGGTCCGAGATCCTCTCCGAGGCCCCCACATCTCCAGACCAGCCCCCGTGCCCCTGCCTCCCTCCAGGCTGCCTGCCCCAGGCCTTCTGTGCCGGGAAGTGGTGGGGTTGGGGAGCAGCGAGCTGGGGCGGTGGGCACCCGGGGGCACCGGGTGGCTGGTAGGGGTGACGGGCTGCTCCTGGGGGCGGGTGAGCTCGCGGCTGGGCCGAGGGCCCTCGGCGCCTGCGGCAGGGCCGCCCGCCCCACGCGCCGCCTTTGGCTCTTGCAGGCGGGCCAAGCTCAGGCTGTACTTGGAGCAGCTCAAGCAGCTGGTGCCCCTGGGCCCTGACAGCACCCGCCACACCACGCTGAGCCTCCTGAAGCGCGCCAAGGTGCACATCAAGGTGGGCAGGCGCGGCGGGGCGGGCGGGGGCTGGGAGGCCCTGCGGTGGGGGGGGGGGCAGCGGGAGCTGGTCACCCGTGGGTTTCGGGCTTTGGCTGGGTGGCGGTGGTGGGCGGCGTGGGGGCGAGGAGGGGGAGGCCGCCCCCGCCGGGTGAAGGAGCAGCAGCTGGAAGGCACTGGAGGGGGGCCGTCCCCCAGCAGGCGGCAGGTGGGAATGACGTAGCCCGGGGTGCCACGGTGATCTCTGGGGTGGGGATCGGGCACCGGGGCTGGGGGTGGGACGTCGCCGTGTGGGACACTGGCCAGAGCCGCCTCCCAAAGGCTCCGGACCAAATCCTGCTGGTTTGGGGGTCCTGGTACCTCGGGGCAGGACTACAGGCCCTTCGAGGGTGGGGCCCTCGAAGCCAGCGCAGAGCAGGCGGCTGAGCCGGAAGGTGTGGGAGAGAGCCTGGCGGGGGCTGGGGTCAGCGGGATGGGGGCCGGGGGGTCAGCGGGCAGGGCCGGGGGCCAAGCTGCCCCAGGGCTTCCAGCCCTCCCGGGCAGGTGCCTGTGGGGTCCCGGAGCCGGCAGGTGGCCCCCGGTGTGACCGCCAGCCCCGGCCATGGGGTGGGCGCCTCAGGCCTGCGGAAGGGGACACAGCCCTCCCCGAGGCCTCTCCGGGCTGGCGGGGGCCTCCCGCCGGCTCACGGCCCCCCCTGCGCCCTCAGAAACTGGAGGAGCAGGACCGCCGGGCGCTGAGCATCAAGGAGCAGCTGCAGCGGGAGCACCGCTTCCTGAAGCGGCGCCTGGAGCAGCTGTCCCTGCAGAGCGTGGAGCGCGTGCGCACCGACAGCACGGGCTCCGCCATCTCCACTGACGACTCCGAGCAAGGTGGGAGCTGGGGCGGCACCGTCGGCGGGGAGGGGGGGTGGGGGGCCGGCAGAGCGGGCAGTGGGCGCCGAACACCGCGGGGCAGGGGGAAGGGCGTGGGCCGTGTGGCCCGCCGAGGCCCCCTGCCCAGGCCCGGCCGTCTGCTGCCCCAGGCTCGGGCAGGGGCCCCCACTCCCATGTCAGTCGGTGAAACACGGGGCAGAGCCTGGGCTGCTGCCCTCTGGCTCTGCTGACCCTCCTCTCTGTCCCCCAGAGGTGGACATAGAGGGCATGGAGTTCGGGCCGGGCGAGCTGGACAGCGCTGGCAGCAGCAGTGACGCCGACGACCCCTGCGGCCTGCCGAGCAGCGGCCTGGGGCCCCCCTGCCGGCGGGGCTGCCCTGGCCTGTCCTAGGCCCGGCCTCGGGCCCCGTACTTCAGCCCTCCGGGCCTCCCTGTGACCGGTGCCAGACTTCTCCACGGGCCGCCACTGGGCCATCCCGGCAGCTGCAGCCGCTGCCCGGGCCGCCCGCCCCTCCCCGCCGGGCAGAGCCCCCTGCGGGAGGCAGGGTCCAGCTCCCACCCCCGGGAGCCCAGCGTAGCCGCCCGCAGTCTGTTCTCAGAGTCTTAATCATTCCGGAAGTATTAAATGTCATTGCTGCAAACCTCGGCGGGCGCCGTGTGAGGGCTTAATCAACTCCTCGGGGTCGCAGACCCCGCCCCGGATCCCAGGAGGAAGGAGTGGACCGAGGAAGGAAGGAGGAAGGAGCGGCTCTCCGTCCATCCGTCCGTCTGTCGGTCCATGTGGGCTCCTGAGGCATGGACAGAGGGGCCGTGAAGGGCGGGATTCGGGTGAGCACCCTGGGGCGCTTGAGGGGGAACAAGGGGGGGCTCCCGGCACCCGGCTGGGAGCTTCTGTGCTGTCAGGAGTGGCCGGGGACCCCCACGCATCAGACACGCACGTGCACGCTTCGGCACACACCCACGCGCCCACGCACGCCAGGCCCAGTGGCTCCTGGAGCCCAGAGGGTGTGGGCCGGCCAGCCTGCAGGGGCCCTTGGGCAAACGCTGGCCTTGGCTCTCCCCTCACCCCCACCCCAGCGCACCTGCCCGGATGGCCCGGCTGGCCCGCGCAGGGACGAGGGCCCGCGCCTCCCTGCGGGGGCTGGGCGAGCTGGGCGGGCAGCGTGCAGCCCCTGAGACACTGGGGGTTTTTCCTCCTTACCTTTGGGAAAAAAAAGCAAAAAACAAAAAAAAAGCAATGCTGCTCCCTGCCTGATGCTCCAGTCCCCAGACACCCCGGCGGGGGCCCCAAACGGGCCTCTCCCTCGAGCCCCCCCAAGGGGCTCCCTCGCATGGTCTGCCTGTGCCAGGCCTTGGAGGGAGAGAGGCTCTCCCCAAAAAGCGAAGGGAGAACCGTTTTTTAAGAGTTCAAGGCGTTACAGATGGCCAGCCGAGCGCGCCAGCCTGTGCCGCCTCTATTTCCTGAACGAGATTTTTGTACTCTATTTTCCTAGCTGTTGTCCTGTCCTTGTGTGCTGAGGGTGGGGTGCCCCGTGTCTCAGGGACTCGCCCATCACCGCCACCGCGCGCCTCGTGCCTGCGTGCGGCCCGGGCACCCCCCCGGCACGTCCTCCCGGGCGCAGGGGTGCCCACAGGCCCGGCCAGCGGGGCCCCCTTGCCCTCCCCCCCGCAGTCGCGGCGGGCGCGCCTGCCTTCTGTGACCCCCACCCTGTCCCCGGCCGGCGGCGGCTGCCTGCGCTGCCGCCCCGGGAGCTCGTAGAAGTAGGGTCTCGGCCTGAACCCAATTCCCACCCCGTCCCCCCGGCCCGGGCCTCGGCCACCGGTCTTGATGCCCCGGGGGTGCGGCGCAAGTGGCCGGCGCCTCCCGCTGGCCTTTGTTCCCACGCCCCGGTCCCTGGGACCGGCTCAGCAATACGCGGGGGGCAGGCCGCGGGACCACCCATCGGTGCATTTTAACCAATTCCCAAATCATGGGAGAACGGATGTCCTGCGTCACGCCGAGGGAGGGCCCTGGGGGGGGGGGCCTGAGGCAGAACGGGGGGGGGCTTTTGACCAGCTCTGGCACAGAACCTGCCCTGCAGGGGCGCGGATGGGCGGGCGGTGGGGGCTGCTCCCAGGGAGGCGCAGGCCAGTGGAGTTTCCGGGGTCAGGAGGCCATCGGGACAGCTCGTGGTGGGTGTGGGGAGGGGCTGCCGGGAAAGGGGCTTCTCCCCCCTGCTTGGGCATTGCCACCCAAGCTCCCGGGTTGAAGGGCCGGGTGAAGCCTGGGGCCCCGGGGTGGGGGGTGCTCCGCCTTCTCGGAGCACCAGCTCCTCGCCCCATCCCCTCCCCTGTGGTGGGTCCTTTGCCCACCTCTGGCCAGGGCGGGCCAGCCCGGGGGGCCAGCCGCGGCCACTCCGACCTTCCCAGCCGCGCGGCTCAGCCTGGGGCTTCGCAGGCCTCGGTTCCCGTCTGGGCTGGGGGCTGGCGCCGTCGACCACACAGGCGTGGGGTCTGGGAAGCCCGCCCCCCAGCAGACAGGCGAGCTGGCCTTGGCCCGCCCTGTCCCTCGCCGGGCTGAGGGGCGCCGGTCCATGGGGCTGGTGGCCAGGCTGCCCCTGGTCCGCCGGCCGGCCTGGCCGGTGGCCGTGCCGGGTGGGTTCAGGGCTGCCAGGTGTGGCGACTGCAGAAAGCCACGGGGACCAGGGCGGGGCCCCGGGTGCCCCTCGTGCTCACGTGGGTTGCTACGGTGCCTTGAGGCCCGGGGACCCGAGGCTCATGTTTGGGTCCACTCACCCTCGCTGAGGGCGGCAGCCCCGCCCGGCCACTGCTGTCCTGGTGCAGCCCCAGCCGCCTGCGGGGGGGGCGTCCCTCGGCGCCGAGCCCTGCCCGAGCGGCGGACGGCCCCCCGCGCCTCCCCCTGCGGGGCTAGGCAGGCTGCCCCCAGCCCCGCCTCTTTCTCACGCGGAGGGGTGGGTGCCCGGCACGTCGGGGGCACCGGGGCGGGTTCTGTGCCAGAGCGTGGGGGCCCCCAGGGGCCGGTGCTGGCGAGGTGGCTGTGCCATCAGGCCTTCGCTGGAGAGTGGAAAAGGCCCCCCACCCCCCGGCCCACTGGTGGGACTGTGCTGTATCGTTCTGTCTTTGTAATATAAATACAGATTTTTATACCTCGAGTCGGGCTGGCTTCCCGTGTGTTCTCTCGCTCTGCTTTGCGCTCTAACTTTCCTTTCCCTCCCCTTCGCCTCTGGCTCAGAAGCCTGAGCTGTCCGACGTGGGGATGGGCGGTCACCACCTGCCCGGGGCGGCCCTGTCCACCTGTCGGCCGGCCAGGCCTGGCACCCCTCACGCCTGCCTCCCCTGGTGACTGGTGAGCACCCCCAGGCTGCCCGCCCTCTGCACCCTCTCTCGCCCACAGGCGGCCCTCCTGGCACCCGTCTCCAGCGTCCCCCACAGCCCTGCCTATCCTGGGGGCAGTTAGATGTGATGGGGAAGAAATGCAGGTGAGCGGGGAGCGAGTGGGCAGCACGCCGATCCCCCGGCTAGTGTCTGCCCGAGGACCAGGGCTGGGGGGCAGCGCGGGCGCAGCCACTTGTCCCCCCGGAGGGCTCCACTGGGGCCGGCAGAGGCGGGACACGCGTTGCCCCTGTCCCCAGCCCGTCCCGAGGGATGGAGCCGCTGGCTGGACCTGGTGTTCAGGAAAACGTGGGGTACACCACGCCAGGCAGTGTTGAGAAAGCCAAAGGGAGGCAGGTTTTGGGGTGGCTGTGGGAGGGGGCCTGTGGGGAGCAGTAGGCGTGTAGATTCTAGAACCTGTGAGCTGCCCGCCCGGTGTGAGCCCCCTACCCCTGCAGCCCTGGGAACAGTGGGGGCTCCCCTAGAAAGGAAGACAGTTCCTGGGAACTCAGATGGCGCGTTGATGTCAGTGTGGGGATTTGAGTTCCAAAGAGTATTATTCAAATAGCTGTTACATATATACTATGCTTTACAGAACGTATTCTGTTGACAATATTGTTATTATTTAAATCATTACTGCTACCACTTTTTATCGAGGGCGCGTGGGTTCCAGCAGCTGTGCTGAACTGGGCTCGTTTTGTAGACGGGGGGAACTGAGGCTCTGGGAAGGTCCCCTAAAGAGGGGAGGACCCGGCACCACTGGGCCCCTGTTAGCACCTCGCCACACCCCTGCTGGCTCCGTGGCCATATTTGGGGTCACAGAAGGTGACCCCCAAATGAGACGCCTCCCCAGGCCTCCTGCCGCCGTGCTCTTCTTGAGAAGCAGCAGAATGTCCTGGAGCTGGTCTTGTTGCTCCTCTCCCCAAAGCCCTCCCGTGGCCCCCACGGCGTCCAGGGTCAAAACCGGATGCCCGCCTCTCGCTCGTGCCCTCGACTCGCGCCCACCCCTGCGCTGGCTTCAGCCTCCGGCCCGCCACGCTGCCCTTCTCGACGGCCCCTCTGCGCCAGCCAAGCCTTGTCCACGCCTCGTCCCTGCCGCCCAGCTCGGCCACGGCCTCCTCGGGGGCTGGGCGGGAGCCCCCTCCCCTCACCGTCTAGCCTGGCTTAACGCCGGCTCCTCTGGGCTCACGGCCTTCCTCCTGCCCCCTTCCCCCCGGTGAGTGCCAGCCCTCCAGGGAGCGCTCCCGAATGGAAACGGGGTCCCACGGCTCGCCCCTGGAGCGCGCAGCCCCTCTTCCTCAGTGCCCTCTGCCCTCGCCCGTCCTGAGGCCCTGGGAGACCCCACCCTCATTTGCGGGCTCCCCTGCCACCTCCCCCCTCCACTTTCCAGCCCCCCTGGCTGGGACGGCCCTCTCCCAGCAGCCTTGACCCAAGCCTGCCCCTCAGTTGGCAGTGCCCCCCAGTGCACAGCCCCCCAGTGCACAGCCCCCGGGTATATTCCTGTCCTCCGTTCTGTCTTGTTCAAGCTGGAAACCCGAGCCCACCTGAGGGGCTCTCCCCGCCCGGCCCAAGCGTCCCACGTGGCTCTGACCCCGCCTTCTCTCCCACGTGCCCATGGGGGCTCTTGCCACCTTTTGTCACCCTCTCTGCCTTACTGCAACCCATGCTTCTAAGACGCACTTCTGAGAATGTTACATCCCTGCTTAGAAACGCCCATCAGTGCCCCACCCCCTTCACTGAAACTGTGTCTTAAAATAAGTCATCTTGACCATCAGGCAGCCACTTCTCAAGTTTAAAGTCAGAAAAGTCGTTCTCGAAAACTTAAAAACGTTCTTTAATATCAGTAGAAGAAACAGAATCCTAAAGGAGGAAGGCAGCAAAAACGCTAGCTCCCCCCAGCTCTCTCCTTGAGTTTTTGCCCTATAACTCAAGGTTTCCTCCAGGTTTCTGGTCTGTTTGGACCCCTGGTACACCCTACTAAAACCACAAAGTCGTTTTTCTTGGAGGAAAGAAAACTTGTCCTAGAAATAAACACCATACTTGCTTTCTTAAACTCCAAACGCAACTCTGTGTTAAAACGCTTTTTAAATCAAATTTCAAAGACAAATTTCGGTGTTGTACAATTAAAACTATTGTGTCTGTCATTTGTGCTATGGGGGCGAGTACAGTTATAATTACTCCTTTTTATATTTATGTTTTTTATTTAATGGTCCCATAAACACCCTTCAAACAAATAATTAAGGTCAGCAATTCAAACTCTTATGGAGAATTTGCGTGCCCAGGAAGCTGCCCAGGAGCTACTAGAAAAAAGGGGGCTTCTAGAAAGATTCCCTGCACGGGATCTCACCCCCCCCCCCCCCCCAGCCTCCTTTCTCCCTGGCAACGTTTAATTCTGTCTGCTCTGAGTTCCCCCTCACAGTCTATAAATATCTCCAAGTTCCTCCCATCTTAGAACAAAACCAAACCAAAAATCCTGCCCTCAGCCCTGCACTCCCACCCCCTCTTCGTGTTATTTTTCTCCCTCTCTCCCCCTCAATCTTTGCCTCCTCAGCAAAATTTCTCGGATCCGCCTGCACAGCCTCCACTTCCTCAATTTCCTCCCGTGCTTGGCCGCGGGCCCCACCTCCCAAGGCAGGCCAGGGGCCTCTGGCCGGATGCCAGCCTCCCTCTCACCGCCGGAGGGGCTGACCTTCTCCCAGGCCAGCCCAGAGTGGAAGCCCCCAGGTTTCCCTGCCTCCAAGCCAGCCACCACTCTGCGAATTTTTTTTCCATGTTTGTTTTTTTTTTTTTTTAAGATTTATTTATTCATTTATTTCTCTCCCCTTTCCCCCCCACGCCGGTTGTCCGTTCTCTGTGTCCATTTGCTGCGTCTTCTTTGTCGGCTTTTGTCAGCGCAATAGGCGTTTGAAGAAGTTGTTAGTTAAGGCGTGCCCGAACTGAAGGATGGGCCTTAGTCCAATATGGCTGCAATCCTTACAAGCAAAGAAAATTAGAGGAAAAGAGAGAAGCACCAGGGAGCAGCCAGAAGCTGGAACCCGAAGAGATAGGAGAAGATGCCCTCATGCACACTGCCTTGTGACACAGAAGCCGAGGAATCCCAAGATTACCGGGCCAAGGTACCCACTCCTGGAGGAAGCAAGCCTTCTCGCCTCTGGAACTGTGACTCAATCAATTCCTGCCCTTAAACCAAAAAAAAAAAAAAAAAAAAATTGCTCCCTTAACGCGGACTGGGCTCTGCTGTCTGCATAAACGGCCTCGCGGGCCCCCGGGGCCACCGGCAGAGCCGCACTGTTACGGGCACCGCAGCAGCCTGGGCCCCGGCGCCGCGACTGGGAGCAGCCCCGCTGGGCTGGGGCCGGGCCTCTGGCTCCAGGCCGTGCTGCTAACTGCTGAGCTAGACATTTATTTTTCCCCAAAGAAAGTATCATAATAGGATTGGGATTTGGGGTACTGGGGAAGGCAGAACCGCAAAGAGAACCGAGAGGAGCGGCGAGCAGGCGTCCGCCGCACCCCCCCCCCCGGCGCACGCGCCGCCCGGCCCGCCCCACGCTTGCCTCGACCTCGCCCCGCCCCGGGAGACAGCCAATCAGCGCCCTCCTTGCGGGGAGGCGCCGGGCGCAGACCTTCCGCGCACGCCCGCCTCGGGCCACTGCGCGTGCGCGGGAGGCAGGCCCGGGGCGTTCCTTCGCAGTGCTCCCGTGAGGCAGTGCGGGGCGCGCCGGGCGCGGAGGGCGGCGGCCTCGGCTTTCTGACAGGACTCGGGCGGGAGCTGCGTGAGGTGAGGCGGTCGGCGGTCTTGGCGGCTCCTTCACTCGCGTGTCCTACTGGCTGACCCGGGCGCGGGGCTTGCGGGAAAGGGGCCGGTAGCGAGGGGCGGGGGAGCCGGGCGGCCGCTAGCGGGCCGCGGCCCTGAGGCGATGGCGGGCGACGGCGCCGCGAGAGGGTCTCGCGGGTGGAAGTGGCGCGGTTTCTTTGGACGCTGAGGGGGGCGTTTTGTGCATGTACGTTTACTGACGTGCGTGTTATAACTTAATCACACCCCACCCCCGAGATTCTGCCCCAGGCGTGCAAGGGCTTGGTGAGCCCACCGTCTTCAGTCTGTGGGCGAGGCCGCGAGGACGGCTCCGGCCGTTTCTCGAAAATGCGGGCCTGCTGTGTCTGCACGTAGTGGCTGCTTTGTTCTTTGGTGCTTCTAAAGCTTTAAAACCTGGAACCTGGTTTTCTCTGTTATAGGTTGCTTGTCTCTCCAGACGGGTTCTTGTGCGTAACGTGGATAATTAGGCGATCGAGGTAGATAGTAAGCGGACTCTCATTTTCTTTCCTCAAAAGTGTTGCCATATTTACTTTTATTTTCTTAATTAAGATGGGCAAGCAAAAGAGGTTGCTTAGCCACATGATGGCTTGGATTCGTTTGGATCCATTTACCTGAATTCAAAACTGGATTCTAAAAACAAAACAAAATACCTGAATTGCTGCTCTGTTAAAAAAAAATGACTTTCAAGCCAATTTATTTTTGGAAAAATTAAGATTTCCTTGTTAATAGGCTTTCATTACTGTTTCATTGTATCGAGTAATACCCTGATTGTTAGGTATCTCTGTCTTTTCCTCAAACATTTCAGCTATGACCGTCTTTCAGTTAGCTTGTTCCCAAATATCATGTGATATTTACTTCTTTTTAAAAATTCAGTCATCTTGTTTATTTGTGGTCTAATACTTGTTTCTTTTCCCCGTAGGAGAAATCATTATTATAGATTTTAAAAATATTTTTTCCCTTCTCTATGAACTTAAAGTTAGTTTCGTTTGTATTTGGATTTATTTTCTAAAGTCAATATCATAAACCCATATTGGTTTAAAAAAATTAGTTCCAAAAAAATGAGTTGTGGAAATGAATTTGTGGAAACATTAAAAAAAATTGGTTATCCCAAGGCCGATGTTCTTAATGGAGAAGATTTTGACTGGTTGTTTGAGACTGTTGAGGACGAATCGTTTTTGAAGTGGTTTTGTGGGAATGTGAATGAACAGAACGTGTTGTCTGAAAAAGAATTGCAAGCCTTTAGCACTCTTCAAAAATCAGGTAAGCCCATCCTAGAGGAAGCCGCATTGGATGAAGTTCTTAAAACCTGTAAAGCTTCTGATTTGAAGACACCTAGTCTGGATGACAAAGAACTAGAGAAATTAGAGGATGAAATTCAAACTCTGCGGAAGTTAAAGAACCTAAAACTTCAGCGACGTAATAAATGCCAGTTGATGGCTTCAGTAACTAGCCACAAATGTCTGAGGTTAAATGCCAAAGAAGAAGAAGCCACTAAAAAGCTGAAGGAGAGTCAAAAATTTCTCAATGCTGTGAATACTAAAATCAGTAATGACCTTCACGCTCTTACTGATGGAGTTGCAAAATTGATGATGTTCTTCAAACATTCTAATTTAGGGCAAGGGACAAATCCTATGGTGTTTTTATCTCAGTTTTCCTTGGAAAAGTATCTAAGCCAGGAGGAGCAAAGCACAGCAGCATTAACCTTATATACCAAAAAACAGTTCTTTCAAGGTATACACGAAGTAGTTGAAAGTTCAAATGAAGAAAACTTTCAACTATTAGATATGCAAACACCATCTATTTGTGATAATCAAGAAATCCTTGAGGAGAGACGGCTAGAGATGGCCAGGCTGCAGTTAGCATATATTTGTGTGCAGCATCAGTTAATTCAACTAAAAGCAAGTAATTTGAGCATGAAGTCAAGTATAAAATGGGCAGAGGAGAATCTTCATAGCCTAACCAACAAGGTAAATACAAGAAATGAGACTTGGTTCATATTGTAATTGTTAGATGGAGAGTATAATATTGCCATTAAAGTATTTAAGAAAGGGGGATATAACGAGTTAGTACATTTTATTTTCTCTTTGTTCAGCTCTTAGTTGTGATATATCTTGGTGTTTTGTACAAATAGGTCCTCATATTAATGGGAGGCAGAAATCGTAATTATAACTTCAATCTTATCACAGAATTTTAAATAAAAGTTCTTGAATTTACATTCTGAATTTGAAATTTGTGATAGTTCATGTACAGACTAAACCTAAATTGACTCTTTTATGATGTAGGGATAACTAGCCTTTTTTTTTTTTTTTTCTGTGCTGTCGTTATTCTGCCTTATTTGCTCTGACCAGAAAATGGTGTTAATGAAGTCAGAGGTCAAGGTTCAGTGGACTGAAACCCTGATTCCTTGTTGAGAATGTACATCTGTACTGCAGAGAATGTAATCGAAAGGCAGTAGAGTAAAAATAGAATTTTTCTGAATCCCTAAACCCTAGCACCAAGTTAGTTACTATAACTGACATGAACTTTTGAAGAATATAAGAAGTCCTGTAATTGTGTAGCAGTACTAAAATCAACTGGCAATGAGAATAACTGCGCAGATTATTTTAATGTTAAATACTTAATTTTCATTCATTGAGTAGTGTGCTAGTTATGGTTTTTATTAAGTGAAACAAAGGCTGATAAGTCTATTTTGTTAACCATTACTCTGTGTGTATATATGGTAGTAATAGCATTACAATTAGTAATTCATTCTGGCCTTACCTTTGACTTAGTCTACATTTTTACTTTTTAGATTGTAATTTGCCTTGAAAAATGTACTTAACAGTATATTTTTCTTTTTAATATTAATATTTTGGCTTGTACTAATATAATCAGTTTTTATTCATCAAGCATATTATCTGATCATCTAAAATGGAAAGTGAGAATTTAAAAACTATTTCAAGTTTATACCTACGGTTTGAAATATAATTGCTTTTCTTTGTGTAGGCTGTTGGCAAAGAAAATTTGGATGCTAAAATCTCTAGCTTGACCAGTGAGATTCTGAAACTTGAAGAACAAATCACTCATATAAAAGACAAAAGTTTGCCTGCAGTTGTAAGAGAGAATGCCCAGTTGTTGAACATGCCAGTTGTAAAGGGAGATTTTGATCTGCAGATTGCTAAACAAGACTACTATACAGCAAGACAAGAATTAGTTTTAAATCAGTTAATAAAGCAAAAGGCATCATTTGAACTTCTACAGATAGCATATGAAATTGAATTGAGAAAGCATTGGGATATATATCATCAACTTGAAAATTTGGTTAAAGAACTTAGTCAAAGTAATACAGCACTCTGCCAGCGGTTAGAAATGCTAACAGGCTCATCACTACAGCAGATAAATCCAAGGAACACTATTGATACCAAGGATTATTCTACTCAGAGGTATGTTTCTTTAGTGAACTTTTTGTTTTTGTGAAATACTAGAGAGAGTTCGAACTAAAATTATGGAGGCTTTCACTTTAATTTTTTGCTTCCTGTTCCATTCATTTGAAATGTGGAAGTAGCTCCTCTAAAGCTGAGGACGGTTGGAGGAATGAATATATACAAGGTCTTACTCCTCTTTAGGAACCATTGTTTAACTGCTTTATTTTAGATTTGTGGCAGCGACCTAGGAGGCATTGTTGGGCAGGGGATTGACTGAATTTGGAGAAAGTAGTGGTAAAAGAGGAGAGAAAATACTTCATTTCTCTTGTATAGTTAGGTGAGTCACTAAGAGTGAATGCTAATTCCCAGTCGTTTTCTGAATGTCTAAATAATTGATAGCACAGGGCTACTGAAATGGGAGGGTTTAAGTAGTCTCAGGCCACAAAAATCTGGACTCTGCTCCTGATTTTATCCTAGGAGTCGCATGAAATCATCTAATCCTTATTAATAAAATGAGGGGCTTGAATAGAGCTGCCTCATTGCACAATTTCAGGGGGTGCCATTGACATCAGGGTCTGTCACATCTCACTGGGCCATAATTGGCAGCCTTGGGCTTGGACTAGTCTTAAGAAATTTATTGCAGTTGTTTAAATTTTTTTTTTTTTTTGATTCTAAGAAGAAAAACAGTTTTTTTGTCAGGTATGTGTGGAAGTGCCACCTTGTATTTTTCCATTTGCCTTTATAGGATGAGGGATTTTTAATGCCATTGATATTGAACTTTTAAAGTAGTCTCAGACTCATCAAGATTTTCATTTGTCAGTCAAATATGGACAGCAAGATTGGCATAGCAAAAGCTTACTATTATTATTTATGTCACTCTTTTCTTATTTTTTTACATTTCACATTTTACTTTTTCTCTTTTAATCCCCCGAAAATCATGTAAGAGAGGTATGTATTAAATTAAGATTTGCCCTAGATCACTTGTAGGGTCAGAACTCAGACCTATGTCTTCTGTTTGAAGTTCATTGTTATTTCTACTACATCATATTTGGACTTGATGAAAGAAGAGTTTTTTGTGAGGTATCTCTGAAACACACTTGTTTGAAGGAGGCTTAATGGCAGTTAAAGGCATGAAGAATTTTATATCTAAAATTTGGGAGATGGTGATTCATAGTTAGATTATATATTTCTGTACTAAAATGGTATTATAGTTGGAATGGTTTCATTTACTTGCTTTAGGAGCAGACGAGTTTTCAAGATGTTGCTGAAGTATGCCCAAATGTATATTCCATAACAGTGGATTGTAATGTTGAAAACTCTCCTGATTTGAAAATTCTTTTCTCTAATTTTTATTTTCACATTCTAGGCTTTATCAACTTTTAGAAGGAGAGAATAAGAAAAAAGAATTGTTTAGAACCCATAGTAACTTGGAGGAAGTGGTTGAGAAATTGAAGCAGGATATTTCTTCAGTACAAGACCAGCTGGCAACATCTGTTCAGGAACATTCTTTCTTTCTGTCCAAATTGAATGCTAGTGTGGACATGCTTTGTGATGCTTTGTATCAAGGGGGAAATCAGCTTTTGCTTAGTGATCAGGTGGGTGCCCAGATTTATTGCCTGAATGTAAAGTGTATTTTTTGCATATTCTGGTTTGTGGTCACATATAAACATTTTTCAGATAATTCTGTGAGTGTACAAAGAACTAAAAATTTTTTAATATTTCAGATGCACAAATGTAAAAATATGCTAAGTATTAAAAAAAATAATGAAAACACTGTGGAGTTTTTTTTAACCATCTTGAAGAATTGCCCTTACATCTTTAAAACCCTCTTTGTACACTTAAATTTTGTAGAGCTTACTTTTTTCTTAACCTTAAGTTTTTGAGGTTCATCCATGTGATACGTGTAAAACTTTGCTTCATTCATACTTTTTTATTTAGTTAGTATTCCATTATATGAATACATTTAGATTATTTCCAGTATTCATTATGAAAAATAATATTATTATGGATAGTCTGTATGTGCTATAGTAGTACATCTGTAAGACTTTCTGGTATACACCCAGAGGGGACTTGCTGGGATGTGGGGTATGTACATCTTCACTTTAAGAAGGTATACAAAATTGTTTTCCAAAGTTGTTTTTTTTTTTTTGAGGTACCAGGTGTTGGAGATTGAACCCAGGACCTCATGTGGGAAGCCGGCACTCAACCACTGAGCCATATCAGCTCCCCTGAGTTGATCTTTCCGTTAGTTTTGCTTGTTGTTTGTTTTTGTTTTTTTCAGGAGACACGGGAACCGAACCTGGAACCTCCCATGTGGGAGGCAGGTGCTTAACTGCTTGACCACCTCTGTTCCCCTTCCAAAGTTTTTGTACCAGATTACATCAGCAGTGTCTCAGAGATGCTGTTTATCCACATTCTTTTCATAGCATGGCATTGTCTGATTTATAAATTTCTGCCAACCCTGTGGGTCTAAAATGGTGTCCCGCTGAGATTATAGTTTGCATTTTCCCGAGTAGTAGGGAGATTGAGGTCCATTCCATTTACTGGCCATTCAGCTTATTCTGTCAATGGTCTCTTCATCTCTTTTGCCCATTTTTTAGTACTTTTTTTTTTTTTAATTTTTTTTTTTAATTTCATTTGTAGGAGTACTTTATGTCAAATGCTAATCCTTTGTTTTACGTTTTATGTATATATACTCCATATTTGTGGCATCTCTTTTCACCTTTTTTACTGATGTATTTTTTCATTTTTTATTGAGCAGTTTTAGGTTTACAGAAAAATCATGCAGAAAGCAGTGCATAGATTTTCTTATTATTTTGCATTAGTGATGAACCAATATTATTCTAATTATATTAATTATAGCCCATAGTTTACATTAGGATTCACTCTTTATGTTTACAGTGCCATAGTTTTTTGTTGTTGAGGTAACAAACAGCATAAAATTTCCCATTTTAACCACTTTCAAGTATACAGTTCATTGGTGTTAATTACATTCACAGTGTTGTGCTACCATCACCACTGCCATTATGGTGACGGTAAACAGAAAAACTGTACCAGTTAAGCATTAACCACCCATCCCTCACCTCCACCCCTACCCTGGGCACTGGTAACTGTATTCTAGTTTCTGACTCTGAATTTGCACATTCTCATTATCTCATGTCAAGAGGATGCAGTATTAGTCCGATTGTGCCTGGATTATATGTCGCTTAGCATGGTGTTTTCAAGGTTCATCCATGTTGTAGCATCTATCAGGACTTCCTTTATATTGTCGAATAATATTCCATCGTATGGAAATACCACATTTTGTTGATCCATTCTGTTGATGGACAGTTGGGTTGCTTCCACCATTTGGCAGTTGTGAATCAATGCTGCTGTGAACATTGGTGTGCAAATATCAATTACCTGCTTTCAGCTCTATTGGGTATATACCTACAAGTGGGACTGCTGGGTCATGTGGTAATTCTCTGCCTAACTTTCTGAGAAACAGCCAAATTGTCTTTCATAACCGGTGCATCATTTTACCACCAACAGTGTAGGAGGGTTCTGTTTCTTTACATCATTACCAACACTTGTTGCTTTCTGGTTTTTTAATAGTGTCCATTCTAGTGGATGTGTAACAGTATTTCCTTGTGGTTTTGATTTATTTAGGACATTAATTTCAGCAATGTGTTGTAGTTTTTCATTTACAAGTTCTTTATAACCTTGGTTAAATTTATTTCTAGATACTTGGTTTTTTTGCTACTATTGTAGATGGAATATTTTTCTTAATTTCCTTCTCAGCTTGTTCATTAGAAGTATATAGAAACTACTGATATTTTTTATTTTTAATTAAAAAATTTTTTTTTAATTTTTATTTTTTAGGAGGTACCGGGGAATGAACCCAGGACCTTGTATATGGGAAGCAGGCACTCAACCACCAAGCTACACCGCCCCCCCCCAATAACCACTGATTTTTGTGTGTTTATCTTGTGTCTCGCCACTTGGATGAATTTGTATATTTGCAAATATTTGTATATTTGCAAATATTTGTATATTTGCCCTAGTAGCTTTTTTGTGGATTTTTCTAAATCATCCGTGTATTAGTCAGCCAAAGGGGTGCTAATGCAAAATACCAGAAATTGGTTGGTTTTTATAAAGGGTATTTATTTGGGGTAGGAGCTTACAGTTACCAGACCATAAAGCATAAGTTACCTCCCTCACCAAAGTCTATTTCCACATGTTGGAGCAAGACGGCTGCCGACGTCTATGCGGGTTCAGGCTTCCTGGGTTCCTCTGGGCTCAGCTCCTCTGTTTTCTCCACAAGGCCAGCTGTAGACTATGAGGCTCTCTAGGCTCTGCCTCTCTCCACAAGGTCAGCTGTAGACTGTCAGGTGAATGGCTCTGTCTCTCCTCGTGGGGTTTCTGCTGTGTCTATTTCTCTGTGTTCTTCTGGCTCAGGTCCTCTCTTTCTGGGGCTTGCTTTTCTTTTCCTCTGTGAGCTGACGTCCTGGCGCTCCAGTTTAAGACTTCCGCATTAAACTCCACATTCAAAACTCCGATATCAGAAAACCCTCAACTCTGTCCTTTGCCATGTCTTTTATCTGTGAGTCCCCACTCACCAAGGGATTGGGACTTAATGCCCTAATGACACAGCCCAATCAAAACCTTCATAACTTAATCATGCCCAGGTACAGACCAGATTACAAACATAATCCAGTATCTATTTTTGGAATTCATAACCATATCCAACTGCTATAGTCTATATGTAAGGTCATGTCATCTGCAAATAGGGAAAGTTTTACTTCTTCATTTCCCATTTGAATGCCTTTTATGTCTTTCTCTTGCCTGATTATTCTAGAACTTCCAGGACAATGTTGAATAACAGTGGGTGATATTGGGCATCCTTGTCTTGATTTTAAGGAAAAAGCTTTCAGTTTTTCACCATTGAGTATGATGTTAGCTATGAGTTTTCCATAGTTTGTCATGTTGAGGAAGTTCCCTTCTGTACTCAGTTTTTTGAGAGTTTTTATCAAGAAGTAGTGCTTGATTTTGTCATATGCCTTTTATTGTTGTTGTTGTTGCCATTTGTCAAATGTCAGTTCATCCGAATTCCCCCTCTTCTCTCTATGAAATAGTCTTGCCCTGGGAACTCTTGTATGCCTTGTATGAAATAGTCTTGTCCTGGGAACTCTTGTATGCCTTGAAACTGATAAACCTTTGCTCTAGCCACTTGTGATTTTATTGTGTCTTACGCTGAATTAGCTTTCAGTGAGCTACTTCTGTGTGCAGGGCAAGTTTTGGGATGGTGATGTGAGAGGGGTGTCCTGGTTCACTTTTTCAGGCTGCCACCAGATAGATTGGCAGAGACATACGTGCACTCCATCTGTGCATGGGGGTTATTCTTTTCCCTCCGGAACCAGGACCAGGGACCTGCACTGAGAGTACAGTGTAGTACCGAGCTGGGGATGTGGTGAGAGACGGGCCAGAAAGGGTGCCACAAGGTTTTCCTGCTATTTTAAGTTGTCTTGTTCTTGACTTGGCACTTGGCTAGTTTCTGCAACCCTTCACCTGTTTTCTGGAGGTCTGAGGAAGATGGTCCTGCCTGTTTTTGTTCAACGATTCTGTGGGGAATGGAACCCTGGAGTGTCTCACCCTGCCATCTTGCCTGACTAGATATCTCATGTGTGTATATATATGTATACTTTTTTTTTTTTTAAAGATTTATTTTCATTTATTTAATTCCCCTCCCCTCCCCCAGTTGTCTGTTTTCTGTGTCTTTTTGCTGCATCTTGTTTCTTTGTCCGCTTCTGTTGTCGTCAGCGGCACGGGAAGTGTGGGCGGCGCCATTCCTCGGCAGGCTGCTCCCTCCTTCGCGCTGGGCGGCTCTCCTTATGGGTGCACTCCTTGCGCATGGGGCTCCCCTACGCGGGGGACACCCCTGTGTGGCACGGCACTCCTTGCGCGCATCAGCACTGCGCATGGGCCAGCTCCACACGGGTCAAGGAGGCCCGGGGCTTGAACCGCGGACCTCCCATGTGGTAGACCGACGCCCTAACCACTGGGCCAAAGTCGGTTTCCCTATGTATACTTTTTATTATTATTTTTTTAAAGATTTATTTCTCTCCCCGCCCCCCGTTGCCTGCTCTCTGTGTCATTCACTATATGTTCTTCTGTGTCTGCTTGCATTCTTGTCAGTGGCCCTGGGATTCTTTGTCTCCTTTTGTTGCGTCATCTTGCTGCGTCAGCTCTCTGTGTGCGTAGCCACTCCTGGGCAGGCTGCGCTTTTTTCACACAGGACATCTCTCCTTGTGGGGCGCACACCTCGCGTGTGGGAATCCCCTATGCAGGGGACACCCATGCATGGCACAGCACTCCTTACATGCATCAGCACTGCATGTGGGCCAGCTCACCACACACAGGTCAGGAGGCCCTGGGTTTGAACCCTGGACCTCCCATATGGTAGGCAGACGCTCTATCAGTTGAGCCAAATCCACTTCCTAGTTATCACTTTGTTTTGTCATTTATCACTTTGTTTTGCCCTTTTTAATATCTTATTGAAGAAATCGTCTCCCTTGACATCTTACTGTTACTCCCTTTTATTCTTAAAAGTTTTGCTCTTCAATTTCAAGTCTTTAATGCTCTTGCTTATTTTTATGTATAATATGAGCTAGAGTTCTAATTTTACTTTTATCTATTTTTTTTGTCTATGAATAACTAGGTTGTCCCATCTCCATTTATTGGGGCATACAAATTTAAAATCATTATCTTTCTGGTGATGGGAACCCTCTTATCAGTATGAAATGAAGTTTAAATGCTTTTTACCCTCATGTCTGTTACATAGTAACATAATTCTTTTTTTTTTTGCTTAGCATTGTACATGTTTTACTTAATCTTTTCTTTATCCTAATGTTTGAAAAGACACCAGGGCAGGCGTTCTTAACCTTTTTTGTTCAGTGGACCCCTTGCCAGTCAGGTGAAAACTACAGACCCTTTATTCACTCTATACTGTGTATTATTTAATAAATTAATAACACCTACACCAACGTATCCCCACAGGAATAATGTTTTTTTTTTAAAGTTCAGTTCAAGTTCATGGACCCCTTGTTAAGAACCCCTGTACCAGGGGCTCTACTAGTTCTGAGCAGTAAATCACGTTCAAAGCCTGAGGTCTTGGAGGACACAAGTGGTTCCTTTGTGGGCGTAATTCTAAGGACTCCTCCCCTCTGATCATCCTGAAATTCAGATTGTTACCCTCTGGATCCTCTCTTACAGGAGAGGGTCTCCTGTTTGGCTGTCCTCCTCCTGTGGACCCTGGGCTCTGATTTTCCTCCCAGTCACCTTGCAAAGCTCACAAAACAAAGGTTCTAATTTTCCAAGTTTTGCAGTTGCCCCTAGGGCAAAAACTGTGCCTGGCCTACCTTAACCAATCTGGTTGTTTATAATTCCTCATAATTCCTTTTAATGTCTTGTTAAGTCTTAATTGCTTTTGTTTTGTTGCTGATATTTCAGCTGGCTTTTAAAGTTATTTTCATGTGCAAGGATTGATCTGAAAATCTAGCCTACCTTTCCTCAGAGCAGGTTTTTTAAGAAAATCTCCCATTACTGGTTTTTGTCTAATTGATCTATTAGTATATGAGAGATTGTGTAAAGATTTCCACTTTGGTGGTGAATTTGAAAATTTCTCCTTATAGTTCTATCAATTTTTTTTTATGTATTTTGAGGCTACTTTATAAATTAAACTCAGGTTCAAAATTGCAGTAGAGTAAACAGTTAATATTAAATAATGATCCTTTCTATTCCTATAAATAGGAATAGAAAATGACTTAACATTTTAACATTCTTGGTCTGATATTAATATTCCTATGCTTTTTTTTTGGATAGTATTCAGAAGGTAAATACTTCTACTTATTTTTTATTCTGTCTTTTAACTTAACACTATGAAATAAACATTTTCAATTTATAAATTTCTTAATTTTTAGTCTTACTCTCTCTGATTTAATTACTGTGCTACACTATTGGATTTGATAGTCTTCATTTTTTCTTTTGTTTACTCTTGAACCAAATCATGTACATCTTTGTGCTGATAGCTTGTTGCTGGGTTTCTTCTCTTTTTGCAGTGTTACAATCACTATTTGTGTTTGTTTGATACTATTAATCATATATTACACTATCATTTTACCAGCCTACCCATGTGCTCTAGAAAGAACTAACTGACAAACTGGTAGGGTGCTTTCCTTTTAAGAATTATTTCATATTTGATAGAAGAGATTTTTTAGATTTATGTAGATACAGATTTTATCATCATTCTTGAACATACATACATTAAAAGGAAAAAAGCCAATTAAAACGGTTCAAGTATTTATAAAACTTCACATTCAATGTCCAGTTCTTCTAAATCACCTTTTTTAAAAAAAGATTTATTTATTTCTCCCCACCCCCTCATTGTTTTGCACTTGCTGTGTTTGTTCATCTTCCTTGTTTCTTTAGGAGCATCGGAAACTGAACCCAGGACCTCCAGTACGGGAATGAGGCACCTAATTGCTTGAGCCACCTCTGTTCCTGGCTTTGTTGTATCTCTCACTGTGATTTTCTTCTTGTGTCTCTTGTTGCATTGCCTTGTTATGTCACCTTGCTGTGTCTGCCTGTCGCACCAGCTCACTTTCTTGCTCTTTAGGAGGCACTGGCAACTTCTACTTCCTGCTTTGTTGTGTCTCTCATTATGCTTTTCTTCTTGTGTCTCTTGTTGTGTCAGCTTGCCTCACCTGTCCAGTGCGCCTCCTTGCTGTCTTCTTTAGGAGGCACCAGGAACCGAACCAGGGACCTCCCATGTGGTAGGCAGGAGCTCAATTGCTTGAGCCACATCAGCTTCCCTAAATTACCTTTTGATTCTCACTTTTTGCCTGTGTTTTTCCACACTGTACATCAAGAGTTATGGTGATGAAGTGGTCACATGGTGCTCCTGATATGATGCATTTTGGTTTCAGATATCTTAAAATTGAAAACTTGTATTGTAGAATCACTAAAGTATGGCAAATTACACTATAATCTTATTGGTATTATTTAACATTTTACCCTAGCTCGACGATGTTATATCAGTTTTTAATTTGCATCTTTATTACTGAACTTGAACATTTTTCAGTATCCGAAGGAGTATTATTTTAGCAACTTTTAAGATCTTTAGAATTTTAAGTGAAATTAAAGGTGAGACTTGTTTTTCAGTGTATTGAGTTTACTAGGTTTTTCTCAAAAAGGCAAGCGCTTAATATGGGTGTAAGGTAGATAATGGATTTTTTTTCAATTTAGTTTACAAAGTATTGTTCTGTGAAACAGGCACGACGATCTTAAGTAGTCATCCCAGAACTTGTATAGTAAATCACCTGGGGAGCCTAATGAGAATGCAGATTCCTGTCCCTGTCCCCAAAGACTGAGTCATTTCTTCTACAGTGAGGTGAGGTACAGGAATCTGTATGCATAACAAGCACCCCATATGACTATGATGCTGGTGATACACACTTGTGATATCACACTAAGAAACTGTACAATGTAGAGGCAGAACTATAGATATTCTGAAAACCTGTGTTGATACTGGCTGAAAATTTACAAGGAAAGAATATATAATTAGGAAGATATGGAAACTTGTTAACAGACTGCTTTAAATGCTAGGAAGTGAGGAATTTATTAAATGTAAAAGGTTCAGCAGGTCTGGGTTCTTGAGCAGGGAATTTATGTGGTAAATCTGGATTTTGTTGTTGAATGTCACATAAATTCTATACCAATGGTAAAAGAAAAATGGGATTTTGTCAATAAGGTAATTATTTTCTATTGGTACTTGCTTCATTTTAAGGCTTTCTGGGTACTTCCTGGTTCTAGAGTAAAGAGAAATCAGGTGGGTGTGATTTAAAAAGCAGAATGTAAACTCCAGGAGGGAAATCTTGTTTTTTTTTCCACCTGTGCTTGATGTATGGTAGGCAGTCAGTCATATTTGTTAATTATATTAATATGCAGAACATATAAGTACTTTCCAGGAGAAAGTAAGAGTTTGCTTTGAATATCTTTAAATAACCTATCAAAAGTTGTTGCAATTGATTGTACATGATTGTACATTTTATATTAAACCTAGTGTCAATTTTTAATTGAGGTTCATTGTTAAGATTGTGGGAATAGTTATTTAATCATTTAGATTCTTTCCAATGTAAACTACATTTAAAATTTATTTTTGGTGTTATGAATAAAGTTTTGAATATTTTTCTCTTTTAGGAGCTAACGGAGCAGTTTCATCAAGTTGAATCTCAATTGAATAAGTTAAATCGTCTCCTTACTGATATTCTTGCTGATGTGAAGGCAAAAAGGAAATCTTTGGCAGCTAATAAACTACATCAAGTGGAAAGAGAATTATATGTGTATTTTTCAAAAGGTGGAGACTATCTGAAAGATATCGTGGAAAATTTAGAAAATCAATCAAAGATGAAAGCTGTTGGTCTTGAAGATTGAAAATTACTAAGATCTGCATCTTTACTGTATTGATTTCAAATATGCTGTGTTTTAATGTTTTACATACTAGGAGGACAATATATCATGTAAAAAACACTACTAAATTTTTAAATTCACTGTCAGTGGAACATTTTATTTAATGAACTCATATATGACATCAGTTTTTTTCCTCATGTAACATGTTCAAAGTACCCCAGTGCTTTTTATGTCTTGAACATTTGCTTGCTGGCACTTCAGAGTGTGAGATACTTAGTCCTGATATTTTTCACTTACAGGGAAAAAGCATTATTATATAATGTAATTTTAAAAAATACAATTGATTATATCTTTCCTTTACTATTTTTTTGAGAGATGATATAAAATAGTTTGCCTATTTATCAGATATTACATCAATTGCTTCAGTGCCCAGTTTATGGACTGTATTAAATACCATATGAACTTTAGAGAAAAGAGAAGGCTTAACTATTACCTTCAAGAAATTGCCTTTTACTATGGAATGCCAAGGTAAAATCTATACATTTTAGATGGTCTTTATGGAATTATCTTTCAGCCATAACTGTCAGAAAATGGATGTGCTTAGGTGACCAGTGAGCCTCTTGATTGTTTTACTCCATTGACCAAAAATGTTTTTGCCAGTTGCTGAATTTGTACATTAAGGATTTGTATTTATGAAGTAGACCTTGATATACTTGAAAAATTTGTAACAATAAATTTTGTTTAAGATTTTGTCAACCGCTGGTCACTTGAGTGACTGCTTGTGTTGTTTTCCTGTTCTGCCTTGGAATAGAGCATTTACTTTATCTCTTCTCCAGTATTGTGGAAAAATACATCACTTGGTTTCTTGGCTCAGTAGCAAATTCTGTTTAGGTTTGTGTCTGCTGGTATATTAGATGTGTGACCAAATGCTTGATGATTTATACTAGCCCCTATGCCAACTTCAGCCATGCAGCCAGAGACCCGTGGAGTTCATCAGCAGGACTAATAGGATGGCTGGTCGTGTGTCTGCCATAATTACCCAATTCAGTTATAAATGATTTTTTAATTAGATTTGTATATTTAAAGATCAATAGCCATTTTCAAACTTCAGGAAGTATATGAATAGATAGCCTGCTTCAAAATTGATTAAATAAAAACATTCTTTACTTCACTGTTTGTTTATCATAATACCCTGATGGAGCCTCTAACCTTTCATTGTCTTACTCTTAACTATCCTATCAATGCTATGGGAGTAAGTAATACGTATTTCCTGTGATTATGATTAGTGTAGTAACCATACACATTAATCAAATGTAAATCTATTTTTTCAAGTAACTTAATTATGTTTCTTATTTTGAAGCCTCAGAATTAATATATGGATATCTATCTTATGTTTAGGATTTTATGAAAATGGAAAATTATGAGGCATTAGTAGGCTTTGATCTCTCTAAGACCCCACTCTCCAGTATTGCCCAGAAGATTATGTCTGCTATGCATTCAGTTGATTTAGTGGATTCTAGGAAGACAGAGAGTGAAAAGAGTGAGTAATTTTTATGAACCTACCTTTTACCTTGAATGTTAATTATTTTGAGGGCTAAGGTTTGAAAATGAAATGTAGCAAAACTATTCCATAGAACTTTATACTGTGTAGGAAAATATCCCATTATCTGCAAACAAATGAAGCCCAGCTGTCCCCATACTGACCCCTTGCTTAATGCTAACTGAACTTACTGAATTTTATTTTTTTTTATTTTTATTTTTTAGATTTATTTATTTTATTTAATTCCCCCCCTCCCCTGGTTGTCTGTTCTTGGTGTCTATTTGCTGCGTCTTGTTTCTTTGTCCGCTTCTGTTGTCGTCAGCGGCACGGGAAGTGTGGGCGGCGCCATTCCTGGGCAGGCTGCACTTTCTTTTCACGCTGGGCGGCTTTCCTCACGGGCGCACTCCTTGCGCGTGGGGCTCCCCCACGCGGGGGACACCCTTGCGTGGCACGGCACTCCTTGCGCGCATCAGCACTGTGCATGGCCAGCTCCACACGGGTCAAGGAGGCCCGGGGTTTGAACCGCGGACCTCCCATATGGTAGACGGACGCCCTAACCACTGGGCCAAAGTCCGTTTCCCCTTACTGAATTTTATATTCCCTTAATCCTCATTTCTTTAAAAATGTAACTCTCTTCCTTGTTCCAGTCCTTTTCCGTCAAACATCCCTTAGAATTTGGATCAGATATTTATCCTCAAAAGAGATGAGCTCTATCATAGTGCCTCTTGCTTCAGCCTTGGCCTGTAGGTCATTGAACTGTCCAGAGTATTTTGTGTGTGGTGAACAACGGAAGTGTTACTGATAATATAATACTTCAGTAGAAATGTAAACTCTTTCATGCCAAAGATGAGTGGATTTGTGGATATATATGCTTATGACATGTGATATTTATGATAGTAAAAGCAGTGACATGCTCATAATCACAGCTGTAATGTTGGAAATTTTAAACTTGTAAATCTGTGCCAGTAACTTGTCTGTTATTTTCCTACAGTCAATTATAAGTGATTGCGATATAATTGAGAGGTGAAATAATTTTTATTTTTTTAAGAGGTGTAATGATTATTACAAATATTAAGCAAAAGCTACTAAAAAACAGATTTTTTTGACTTTAAAAAATGAAATTCATCTAACATAAATTTAACCATTTTAAAGTAACAGTTGAGTACTTTTTTTTTAGAAAGTCTTTTTTTTTTTTTAAAGATTTATTTATCCCCCGCCCCCCCCCACCCCGGTTGTCTGTTCTCTGTGTCTATTTGCTGCAACGTCTTTGTCTGCTTCTGTTGTCAGCAGCACAGGAATCTGTGTTTTTTTGCTGCATCATCTTGCTGTGTCAGCTCTCCGTGTGTGCGGTGCCATTCCTGGGCAGGCAGCACTTTCTTTCGCGCTGGGCGGCTCTCCTTATGGGGCGCACTCCTTGTCTGTGGGACTCTCCTACGTGGGGGACACCCCTGCGTGGCACGGCACTCCTTGTGCGCATCAGCACTGTGCATGGGCCAGCTCCACACGGGTCAAGGAGGCCCGGGGTTTGAACCGTGAACCTCCCACGTGGTAGACGGACGCCCTAACCACTGGGCCAAGTCCGCTCCCCTCAGAGTACTTTGATAATGTGCAATTTAGTACTTTTATAATGTTGTGTGATCACCAACTCTATCTAGTTCCAAAACATTTTCATCACCCCAAAAGGAAACCCCATACCCATTAAGCATCAGGTCTCCATTTGCCTCTTCGTCCATGCCCTGGTAACCACCAATCTGCCTGCTGTGTCTCTGAATTTAGCTATTCTGGATATTTCATATAAATAGAATCATAGTTTATGTGGACTTTTTTATTTTTATTTTTTATTGTCTTTTTTTTTTTTTAAGGTACATAGATCACACAAAATGTTACATTAAAAAATATGAGATTCCCATGTAGCCCACCCACCCCCTCTCCTCCCACATCCACAACCTCTTTCATCACTGTGGCACATTCATTGCATTTGATGAATACATTTTGGAGCACTGCTGCACAGCATGGATTATAGTTTACATTGTAATTTACACTCTCCCCCAGTCCATTCAGTGGGTTGTGGCAGGATATATGATGTCCTGCATCTCTACCTGCAATATCATTCAGGACAATTCCAAGTCTCCAAAATGCCCCCTCATCACACCTCTTCTTCCCTCTCCCTGCCCTCAGCTACCCTGTGGCCACTGTCACCACATCAGTGATACATTTTTTTCCGTTGCTAGAGTCACTAATTCTATAGTAGAATACCAGTAAGTCCACTCTGGTCCATATTTTATTCCTCCTTCCTGAGGACCCTGGAATGGTGATATACCCTCCACCCTCAATCAAGAGGGGACTTAGATCCCACTCTATATGGACTAATGTTCTGACTCCTTTCACTTAACATCATGTTTTCAAGGCTCATCCAAATTGTAGAACTTAGCAGTATTTGATTTATTTTTAAATTAAAAACTTTTTAAAATTATTTTTTTATTTTTAGGGAATGAGCCCAGGACCTTGTACATGTGAAGCAGGCACTCAGCCACTGAACTATACCTGGTCCACTTGATTTCTTTTTATGGCCGCATAATATTCCATTGTACTATACTTTGTTTATCCCTTCATCCATTGATGGACATTTGGGCTGTTTCCACTTTTTGGCTATGAAAATGCTTGTACATGTATTCTTTTTGGATATATATCTAGGAGTAAAAAAGAATTTTTTTGTGTATACTACATACCTAGCAATTGATAGTGTTTTGGGAAGAATGCAGGGGATTTTAAAGAAAGATAAATACACGAACATCATTGAGCTTTCTCCTTCATTTCATTTACTTAGCTTTCTAAAATAAAAGCAAGTAGCACTTGACAGTGGAAGTATACTTCAAAAACTGAGAAGAATAATGAAGTACCTCTGGTAGGTATAATGTGAGTCTCCTGAGAAAATGTCATGGTGTTCAGCTCATCTTACGTCAACTCTTCTGTCATACTCCTGAAATATCCTCTTAAAATCTTACTTTGTGTAAAGATTATTGAGAAGATAAGGTATCAATTTTCTCTCAGGTATTCTTAGGTATGGGAAAATAGTGACATTTTCTTAAGGGATCTGTATTAACCTATGCCATGTAACAGTAGTACTACAAGTCAAGTGGCTTAAAGGAACACATTTATTATTTCACAGCTTCTTTGTCAGGCAAGGCTGCAACCAAGGAGTTAGCCCGGGGTCTCATCTGAGGCCCATATGGAAAGGACTCAATCCTGAGCTTGCATGGCTGTTGGCAGAATTCAGTTTCTTACAGGTTCTCAGACTGAGTTAGTTTCTTGCAGGCTGTCTGTTGGATGTTGCCTTGACTTCCTTTCTGGATGGCCCTCCCCATCTTTTCAAAGCCAGCAAGAGATAGTTTCCCTAGCAAGACTGACATTGTAGTCTTTTGTACATACAAAGTTGGGTTGCTCGTAAGTAATTCATGGGTAATACTGGACTTAAGACATAATTGATTTCTGGACTTTGGCCACATACTTAGCTATCACTATGTCATATTCTTCTTAAAAGTTAAATACTGTAACTCAAACCCATTTCATGTTGAATAAATATCAAAATTGAACATAAAAATTAATGGAAGTAAGTAAAAAATACTTGCTTTTACAAACTCTTAAGTAAACCTGAACAATATTAAAACTGGTACATGTCACTTTGTGTTACAGTTTTCTGTGTGAAATGCAAACCCAGTAAAAATTGGACAACTTTCTTTTCCTGATATAAAACCCTTTGTTGTGAAAATAAAAATTTACAAATGTAAAAACTTTAAAAATGCTGTTTGATGAATTAATATAAAGAATGTCCATGTAACTACGACTTACATTGCCAGCACCTCAGAATTTCCTTCTCAGTTACAACCATCTCCCTGCTTCAAGGTAACCATCCTCTTTAATGGGTGCCACTTCCTCATCATAGGCATTTAATATTGCTCCACAGACCTTTTTGGCAGAGACTACTGGTTGTTTACCACCTCAGAATCCATTCTTCCTTTCTTGGGTATGTGATTAGATTGCATCTCTCAGTCTCATTGCAGTTAGGTGTGACCAGATGGTCAGGTTCTTATCAATGGAATGTGTGCTCAGGTGGTGTGGGTCATTTCCAGGTGAGGCCTGAGGACAGTGGACTTGCTTGCTCTGTGGTTTTTCTCCATCCTACCAGTTGGAACCTGAATTGATTCCTTTCCAACCAACCATGTGAATGATAACAGTGTCCCAGAGGAAGCTGGAAGGAACTCAGGTTACTGAGTGATTTCATCAAACAGCTGCATCACCAGCTGGAGCCCATCTCCAAATAAGAGAAGGAGATAAACTTCTTTTTGTTAAGTCATTATATTGGGTCTTTTGTGACTGAGGCTTAGCTTTTTATAACTCAAACACCTTTATAAACTATTCAAAATTGGGTTTACTTGACCTAAATTTTCATTGTCATTTCATTGTTCAGTAATGGCTTTGCGGGAGGAGCAGTTTTTAGGATGATTTCAGAGTTGTCAGCTGACCTGGTGGTATATGTTTAGGATTATGTATATTATTATGCACATATTTATTGGTATATATTGGTCTTTGTTTTGTCTAAGTAGCTATAGAAATAAGTAATGTTTCTAGTACAAATTTATTCGGATTCTTTTATATTTTAATTTCTTAGAGCTTAGAGACAAACTTGGCATTTTCTGGTGGCATAAGGGTATTTTTATTATATTACAAATTAATAAAAGTCTGAGACCCCTAAGGGTAAATATATTGTAAATACAACTAATGTAAACTATGTCTTTATTCCTGCCTAGTGGTAATTTCAGAGACAGATATATAAACCTAAGTAACAGAATAGATCTGCTATTGGGATTATATCCATTCTAATTAGAAGTATATGGATACACATATTATTTTTACCAAATAAATATAAAATTCTTAGGTACGGTTACCAAACCTGCAGCATTTTAGATTTTTGTTCCCACTGCCCCTTCCCTAATTCAGACTCTCATTCCTACTCACTTGGGTTTTTGTAAGAGCCTCCTAACTGTTGTTTGTCTTAGGTTTATTGCCACTTTGACCTCTTCTATGCACCATTGCTAGAATTAGCTCAGCTCTTGTCCTTGTTCTCTGCAAAAGTAATTGAAAAAAAAACAATAACTCAGGTGATCTGGCCCCAGCCCTTCCTTTTCAGTCTTACATTCCACCACTTTCCTTCTCTTTATACCCCATTTAAATGTGACCTGTTTTCAAACAGATGACATTTTCTGTCTTCATTCTTTACCCTTTTCTTACAACTCTGAGTGTTGAAATCAAACTGTTTTGCAAGGTTCTGCTCAATAATTCATTGTCCATTGCTAGAATTCCATATTTGGAAGTGAACTTTTCCTCTGCATTTACTTCATATACAACTCAGTTACAGAACTTACTAAGAAGTAGTTTTTGCTCATTTGTGTAATAGTTTAATTCTTGGTAGATTCTGAGCTCTTTGAAGAGAGATGAGGTGTTCTGTACATCTTCGAGTGCTTCTCTGGTGCCTTGAATACGGCAAGCATTCAGATATGATTCTGTATTGGTTAATTGCTTGCTTTTTAAAAATCTCACCAATAAGGCTATAAATTCCACTGAAAGGTGCAGAGTTCTTTTGCATTTTTTTCATAGCTCCTAATGGTACATGATCTATGATAGCTGTATTATCTATATATGATGAAAGAAATGGGGATAGAGCCAAGGTATTATATGGTGGATAAAAGGGGACCAAAAGCAAGTAAGTTGGATGCTGAGGTTGGCCCAGGCAAAGCCAGTTCAGAAGGTCAGCAATCAGAAATACTACCACACTAACTTTGGTTATCTACTAGCCTGTATTTTTATTGGGCTTAGTTATGTGCCAGACATTGCTTTATATAGCTTATTTCTTGTATTCCTCATGAAAGCCCTTGAAGGAAGTACCAGTTTTAGTGAAGAAACAAGTCAAGTGGTTGTGTCTTCTTTGAACCCAGGTTGTTAATTGTTAGTGACAAGTCGTCCTTACTTTACTCTGCTACCACTGACACTTGGAAGTAAGGCAAGAAGTCAGTTACTGAAACTCTGCCTTTATATGCCTATGCACGGGAGACAGGTTCCTTAGGGAAGAGAGGAAGAGAGGTACAAACTAGCCTGGGTTCCAGCATTTCAGTCAGGCCAGGGCTTAGTACCTCTTATAGCAAAAGAGATTTGGAAGGGCAAAGTGGTTCCTGGTTAGATGACTTTATTTCTCCTGCCTGGTGGTATAACGTTTGCCCCCCTCCCCATCCCTGCCAATGTGGGGGTGAGACTGTTCAGTGCTGATTGAGACTTCTTTTCTGGATTGGAGCAAGAACTGATGCAGGGGATAACTGTAGGTGGGACTATGAATTTGATGCTTTCTGACTTGTACATATATAATATACATGTGAAGGACTTAAATATTTTGTTATATATGTTATTGAATATTTTCAACATTTTTGGGGATCTTTGTGATACTTTAGGAAAAGTGTTATTTTTGTTTGAAAAAGTATAAGCCCACATTTTCTTAAAATTTTTTTTACATACACATCATTTTATATAAAATTGTGAGAGGGTTCATTTATACATTGGTTTTTTAGTTCAGACTTTTCCTCTTGTTTGGGCTCCTCCCCTTCTTTTTTTCAATATTTTAATTTTTAAAGAAGCTTTAGATTCTATAAATGTTGCATCAGAAATATAGGGGATTCGCATATACCCCATCCCCCTCCCTCCCCCACTTTTCCCCATTAACAACATCTTGCATTAGTATGGTGCATTTGTTACAATTGAACATATTGAAGCATTGCTACTAACCATGGTCTATAGTTTACATTATAGTTTACACTTTACATTGCATCTTCCCCTTCTTAACTCATGTTAACAACTTAATATGTATCCTTTATGTTTTTGTCCATATTTTTCCATGATTATAATTATAGTTTGCAAGCGTTTGTGTGTGTGCGTGTATGGGTGTGAGGCTGTCTCTGCCATCCAGACCACTCTTCTTCCAATAGGATTGGCTGAGGCCTTTGCAGCTTGCCCCTCAGCCCAGTCCTTTTGAACCCCAGGAGCACTCCTGTTAAAACTTCCTGCACACATCTTCATCTGATTCCTGGGGATCCTAATCTGTTATCATTGGTGCCAGGAGTGGGCTGAGAAAGTAGACATGGGATTTTGGAGTTGGATTTTTCTCAGGCAGTCTGGTAATGATAATTTCATCACAAGAAATTTTCCACAAGGTGGAATGCCCATAGTCTGGAAGTGCAATTAAAACTTCACCAAAGAAGGGCTGGCCTGGCATACCAGTTGGAGGGAACTGCACTGACTGGGACAGCTGTATGAGAAGTACAGAAAGTGGAAGACAGTGGAATTGGGTGCTTTGCTGAGGATAGTAGATCCTTTGAAAAGAGGCAAAGGCTGAGGGTGATTAATAAGCAATTAAAGGCTAAATGTGAAAGCTGGAGCGCTTCCTTGGCATCCTTTAAAGAGACTGATTACGTGCAGCCGCAGCCTCAGGACTTCATCCTAAGAATTGCAGAGCTCCATAAAAAAGCTGAATTCTCAGCCCATTTGGATCTGCCTTTTCAAGGTACCTTGATCAGAAAGAAGAGGGACCAGACTCTGAGATACAGAATGGAAAATTTGGGGTGATGCATTCAAATCTTGAATTCCAGATTTGAACCTTCTTGACCTGAGCAGGGGCTTCTGTCTTATACAAAAGCATGTTCAAGACATGAGGTGGGATCTGCCACCTCATTCCCTCCTGGCCCTTAAGTTACTGCATAGCTTGGTTAAGATCCTGGGCCTGCTAGGTATTTGAGACATAGTCCAGTCAGAACAGAAACCATATAGTAATTTAAACAAGTAAAGTTTAAGGTAAAAAGTTATTAATTGGGGAGCAGATGTGGCTTAAGCAGTTGAATGCCCGCTTCCCACATGAGAGGTCCAAGGTTCAGTTCCTGGTGCCTCCTGGAAAAAACAAAACAAAACACAACAAACAATAAGCAAAACAATTCAGGAAGCCAGTGTGGCTCAGTGGTTGAGCACTGGCTTCCCCACCTATGAGGTTCTGGGTTCAATCCCTGGCCCCCATAACCTGAAAAAAAAATTATTAATTAATAGTGTAATTAGCTACCACAGAGTAAAGAAGAACTCTAAACACAGGAAAAGCAGATAAAGGGAGCAGCTACCACACGTAGGCCTGAGGTACATCACTGAAGGAAAGAACAAATTTGGAAGAGGCACTGCCCCCAAAGCTGAGATACTTACCTTGTTGCAGAGGTGTGGATATAGTGTGTGGATGTAGCCAAGTGTGTAGATATAGCCAGAAATGTGCTGAGGTTCCACAGACTTAAGTCTGGCAAGCAGGAAACCACCCACTGGGTGTCAGGTATTGCTGAACACCTTTAGAAGCTGGCTGGGGTGCCTGTGGAATTCACAGGAAGCTGCCCATAGCAGTCTGTTGGCACTTGCTAGGCAGCTGGCTGGAGCACTTGCAGGCCTGGGTAGGAAGCTGCCTGTGTGGATGCTGCTGAAAGTAGCTGGGGACGTGAGTGCCTCTCGGTTCCTAGTGTACTGGCCAAGAACGGCGGGAGCAAGAAGAAAGGCAAGTACACAGGCAGCAGGAAAAGGAGTCACTTCCTCTTGTGCTCTTCTAGCACCCTCTACTGACAGAGCCTAGCATGGTGCCTGCTGTCAAATGAGACATGTTTATAGGATCCACTCCAATACTATAAGCAGGACAATAAATTGATAACTAGTACAGAGAGGAAAGAGCCTCTGCCCCCAAAGGAACTGCAGAACCTAGGCAGCCTGTACAAGAAGGGCCTGGGAGAGTTATTTATGGGACTGAAATCTGAAGGTGCTGGATCAAGGGGGATGGAATTAAGGGTTGGGTAAGAGAGGGTTTATTGATATGAGAACACTCTTAAGGATGTAGGTTTTAACACCCTGAAAAATTATCCCAAGAGACAGACTAACATGCTGCTGGAATCGTTACTGGTACCTTAGGAGATGGCTCATTCTGAGTGAGGTAGGAATGTTGGTACTGTTGTGGCAGATGGTGGAAGAGGGATGAAAGTCCTCAGAGAGGGGACATGCTAGAGTACCTCATGTTATGTGAGGCTGGAAAACTCAGCAGGTAGGTGTTCAGGAGAGTCCGCAAGACACTCCATTTATCAAAGCAATAAAGCATGCTCTGCTTCCTAGTAATCTTCTCAGTGAAGATTTCAGTTTCACTGAGAATCTTAGTGGCGGTGGTTCTCTGTAGGCTATGGTTGATGGTAGGAGATGGTCCCTAATAGAAGTAGGGGTGATAGGACCCTGAATTAGAGGCCAGGTTAACTTTCCAAAAGCAGGGTAGGCACTATTATAAAGAGTGGGTTTATACCTGCCTTGAGAAGAGGCCAGGACTGCAAAAAAATATATAGAAATGTGTTTGTGGTAATTATTCTCTCAATCCTTCCCCCAGAGGGACCTGTTGCTGTTTACTCTGATAATTTATACATGGAGGGAAAAGAATAATACAGGCATACCTCAGAGATATTGGAGTTTGATTCCAGACCACTGCAATAAAACATATATTGCAATTAAGCCACACAAATTTTTTGGTTTTCCAGTGCATATATAGTTTTATGCTTACACTTTACTGTAGTCTATTAAATGTGCAATAGCAATTATGTTTAAAAAACAAAACATACCTTAAAAATACTTTATTGCTAAAAAATGCCATCTGAACCTTCAGAAGGTCAAAATCTTGCTGGTGGAGGGTTTTGCCTTGATGACAATGGCTGCTGACTGGTCAGGATGGTGGTTGCTGAAAGTTGAGGTGGCTGTGTCAATTTCTTAAAATAAGGTGACAGTGAAGCTTGCCATATTGATTGACTCTTCCTTTTACAAAAAAGATTTCTCTGTAGCATGTGATGCTGCTTGATAGCGTTTTACCCACAGTAGAACTTTCGAATTTGGAGTCAGTCCTCTCAAACTCTATTACTGCTTTATCAGCTAAGTTGTAATATACTAAATCCTTTGTTATTTCAACAGTGTTCCCAGCATCGTCACCAGAAGTAGATTCTATCTCAAGAAACCACTTTATTTGCTCCTCCTTAAGAAGCAGCTCATCTGTTAAAATTTTATCACAATATTACAGCAATTCAGTTACATCTTTAGGTTTCACTTCTAATTCTAGATCCCTTGCTATTTCTACCAACATCTGCAGTTACTTCCTCCACTGAAGTTTTGAACCCCTTAAAGTCATCCATGAAGGCTGGAATCAACTTCTTCCAAATCCCTGTTAATTTTAATATTTTGACCCTCACCTATGAATCAGGAATTTTTATTTGTTTTATTTTTAAGGAAGTATGGGGGATTGAACCCAAGACCTTGTACATGGGAAGCAGGTGCTCAAGCACTGAGCTACATCTGTTCCCTGCCCCACTCCCTTTTTAGGAGTGTTTTTAATGGCATCTAGAATGGTGACTCCTTTCCAGAAGATTTTCAATTTACTTTGCCCAGATCCATCAGAGGAATCACTATCTACGGCAACTCTAGCCTTATGAAGTATATTTCTTAAATCATAAGACATGAAAGAATCAAAATGACTCCTTGATGCATGGCCTGTAGTGTGGATGTATTAGCAGGCATGAAAACAGCACTCATCTCGGACATCTCCATCAGAGCTCTTGGGTGATCAGTGACCACATACATTGCCAACAAGCAGTGGTATATATTTTTAAAGATTTTATTTGTTTCTCCCTACGCTCTCCATTGTCTGGACCCACTGTGTGTGTTCATCTTCTTTGATTCTGTAGTAGGCACCAGGAACTGAACCCAGAACCTCCAATGTGGGAGGGAGGTGCCTAATCTCTTGAGCCACCTCTTACCTGCTTTGTTGCGTCTCTCATTATACTTTTTCTTCTGTGTCTCTGATGTCATATTGTGTCAGCTCACTGTGCCTGCCTGTCGCGTCAGCTTGCCATCCTGCCCATCCCTTTTAGGAGGCACCAGGAACTTCTGCTCCCTGCTTTTGTTGTGTCTCCCATTATGTCTTTCCCCTTGTGTCTCCTGCTGCATCATCTTGTTGCTTCAGCCACCATGCCTGCCTGCTGCTCTAGCTTGCTGTCTTCTTTAGGAGGCACTGGGAACTGAACTTGGGATGACGCCTCATGCAGTAGGCGGGAGCTCAGTCACTTGAGCCACATCTGCCTCTAAGCAGTATTATTTTGAAAGGAATCTTTTTTCCTGAGCAGTAGTTCTCAACAGTGGTCATAAAATATTCAATAAACCATGTTGTAAACACATGGGCTGTCATCCAGTCTTTGTTCCATTTATAGGGCATAGGCAGAGTAGATTTAACGTAATTCCTAAGGGCCCTAAGATTTTCAGAATGGTAAATGAGCATGAAGGTCACCAGCTGCATTAACCCTTTGAAGATCCAGGGCATACACAAGTAAGATGTTCATGGGAGTACAGTGGTCTGGGGCTTATTAGGATGTCCTCCTCTATATAAAGGACAAATTACTGCATTTTTAACCTCCCGCCACTAAGAAGGAAGCACAGCATCTGATAGGCCTTTTTAGGCTCTGGAAGTGGAGTGAGCATATTCTGCATTTGGGAATACTGTTACAAACCATATACTGGGTGAAACCGAAAGCCTCCAGCTTCGGGTGGAGTCCAGAGTAGGCCCTATGGAAGGCCTGATCGTGGCGCAAGCAGCCCAGCCACTTGGGCTTTCAACTCAACAGATCTTGTAGTAGTAGAAGTATCTGTGGTGGAAAAGATGTCATGTGACGTTTATTGCAAAGCCAAAAGGAATATCATGCCTACATCTGCGGTGAATTACTTTTGGAAAATAACTCTTGCCATACTACTGGCCCCTGGTGGAGAGGGGGCATGAGACCATGGGATCATCAAAACCCAGACTGCCTATCATGAGCTAGTTCTGTCCAACCCATCAAATCATAAAGTAAGGTGGGCCTGCAGCAATCCATTGTAAGTTGGAAGTGGTTCATCTGGTATTAGGCATAAGTGGGCCAGCAGGTACAGCTAAGTTGCATGAGCAGGTGGCCCAAACGCCCAGGACACCATCACTGTTGCTACTGGTACCTCATATGGGGGACAAGATGGAGGAGGGAAATTGTTGAGCTTGGTTCACAATGTGTCAACTCATTAGATGTAACCCAAAAATTAATTGCAGGTGCACCATAGCCCATCTCTGGTAGCTCTGCGAGACTGCTCAGGGATAGCTTTGGGCAGTGTACTTTTTTTTTTAAAGATTTATTTATTTATTTTTCTCCCCTACTCCCCCCACCCTGGTTGTCTGTTCTCTCTATTTGCTGCGTCTTCTTTGTCTGCTTCTGTTGTCATCAGCGGCATGGGAATCTGTGTTTCTTTTTGTTGCGTCATCTTGTGTCAGCTCTCCGTGTGTGTGGTGCCATTCTTGGGCAGGCTGTACTTTCTTTGCACTGGGCAGTTCTCCTTACAGGGTGCACTCCTTGCATGTGGGGCTCCCCTATGCGGTGGACACCCCTGCGTGGCACAGCACTCCTTGCATGCATCAGCACTGCGCGTGGGCCAGCTGCACACAGGGCGAGGAGGTCCAGGGCTTGAACCTCGGACCTCCCATGTGGTAGACAGACGCCCTAACCACTGGGCCAAGTCCTCCGCCCTGGGCAGTGTACTTGATCATCTACATTGTGTGGAAAGAGAACTCACCCTATAGTTAGAAAACATCTGGGCCTCTGGGCAGTGGATGACTTGGCTGGTTATTCAGGGACCTGGAATAAGAGAGACTGGAAGATCAGGGACAAGGAGGTCTTGAAACAAGGCATATGGGTGGGAATGGACATGAAGTTTATCCCACCAAAGGACATTGACCACAGAGGAGGCACCAAGCAACCATGTTAGTGGAATGATTTGGCCACCCTCTCTCACCTGCTAGTCTGGTGCTGGACATTACTCCTTAATGGAGTACGCATGGGGCTGAGGCAGAGGCCATGTCTGGGTCCTACAGCAGAGTGTGCCCACTCACCACAACTGATCTAGCTTTCGTCTCTGCTGAACGTCCAGCTTTCCAACAACAGAGACCAAATGCTAGGGCCCTAATAATACCATCCTTTGTCAAGAACAGTCAGTTACATGTTGGCAAGTTGGTAATGCTGAACCCTTTGTACTCCGGAAGGTCCAGAGATTGATTTTGACTGGACTTGACATGTATTTCAGGCATGGGTTTGCCTTGCCCATTCCCAGGGAATCTCCTTGGTCCAGTCCTGCTTCCTTCAGTCCACCACAGATGTTGATCCTGAAAGCACTCCCCAGGAAACCTGAATGCAAACTTGATCTGTGTCTGGCATTCGGGAAACCTGAGCTAGGCCTGTGTACTTAAACTACATATTTATATACATAAATGGGGATATTTGTTTATTGTTTTTAAAAATGGCATATTTTCACAGACTTCTGCACCTTTAAGTCAACTATTAAAACTAATTTTTTAAAGTTTTATTTTACTTTTTATTTATTTCTCTCCCCTCCTCGCCCCCCCAGTTGTCTGCTCTATGTGTCCATTCACTGTGTGTTCTTCTGTGTCCGCTTGTATTCTTGTCAGCGGCACAAGGAATCTATGTCTCTTTTTGTTGCGTCAGCTCTCCGTGTGTGCAGCGCTACTCCTGGACAGGCTGAACTTTTTTTCGTGCTGGGCGGCTCTCCTTATGGGGCTCATTCCTTGTGCGTGGGGCTCCCCTACGTGGGAAATATCCCAGCGTGGCAGGGCACTCACTCCTTGTACGTATCAGCATTGTATGTGGGCCAGCTCACCACATGGGTCAGGAGGTCCTGGGTTTGAACCCTGGACCTCCCATGTGGTAGGCGGATGCCCTATCAGTTGAGCCAAATCCTCTTCTCTCTCATTAATTTTTTAATGCTTATATACTTCCTGGTGTAAATGTTACCTAATTTATTAGTCAGTTTCAGATCTTTTTTTTTTTTGCCATAAAGAATAATACTGTGATAAATATTTTGGTTTAAATGTATGTATTGTAGCCTATATTTATAAGAATTCAGCCAGGAGTGATTGCTTTGTTGGATGATTTATGTATTTCCTTCTTTCCTTCCTACCTACCTATTGATGTTCTCTCTCTCCCTCCCTCTGTGCTGTGTCATATACACACATGAAAAAGTACACATATCCTCAGATTATAGCTCAAAATTTGACATTCTGAACATATATGTGTAATCTCCACCCAGATCAAGAAACAGAACATCACCACTATCCCCAGAAGCCCATCTGTGTACCCTTTGGCAAAGTCCTCCTCCTCCCAGTTCCCAAGGATCATGTATATATGTATTTTTTTTAATTCTAATTTTTATCAGTATTCCTATTTTTCAATACAAAAAAGTAACCCTTAAACCTCTGTTAGCTTTGCAAAAAGTTATATACAGTTCAATATATTAATAGCAAGGTACTTAGAAAACTATTATATAAATGTTAATAAATTGACTTTCTACCTTGTTGACTTTCATTTCCAATTTAAACTATTGTTAGCCTTCAGAAGACTTGGTGATATATATATTTATCATTTTCAGCAGGTAATTATAAAAATGTTTTATCACCATGCTAAATTTTACTATTTAAAAACAACTAGGCTAGCTTTATTTCTTTAGAAGTAATATATATGTATTACATCATTACATCATTTAATAGTATTTCATTTTAATAGTAACAATGTACTTTTCTTGGTTGTCTTCCTTTATCTCTCTCTCTTGTTTAAATTAGACAAGATGTGGGTTTATAAGCAATCATACATAAAATACAGGATTCCCATAACCACCCTATTAGCACCTGCATTGGTGTGGCACATTTTTTAGTGAAAGCACATTTTTATAATTGTACTGTTAACTGTCATCCATGATTTAAATCAACATTCACTGTGCTGTGCAATTTCATGATTAAAAAAACAAACAGTACCATGTATACAGCCTAGCATTTCCCCTTTTAACCACATTCAGATACAAACCAGTCCTGTTAATTACTCTCACAAGGTTGTGCTACTATCACTACCATCCATTAGCAGAACATTTCCATTGTTCCAAATAGAAGAAACTCTGCATTTCAAGCCTTAACTCCCTATTCACTACCCCACCCTGTCCCCCTGTAATTTATATTTATTTTTAATTTTAATAAATATTGACAGTTTGCTTTCTAAAATGCTTCTAACAATTCACATTTTTTACTGACAATGCATGAGACTACCTCTTCCCTTCTATCCCTGGTTATTTTCACTTTCATTTTCATTTTTCTAACTACCAGTGAGTTTGCGTTTTAGATCATGTTTGTTTGCTGTTTCGTATTTGCCCTTTTGGGTATTGCTTGTACCTATCCTTTCCTCAGTTTTCTAGTGGGTTGTCCATCTTTTCTTGTCAATGTGTAAGAGCTTGTTCTATAATATAGCTATTAACCCATTGCCATTTTGTTGCAAATATTTTTTCCAAAGCATTACCTTCTTTCGGATGTGGTGCAGGTTGTACTCAGCCTTATTGATTCATCTGTCCTTTTCTACGGAATCGAAATACCATCTTTGTTGTATGTTAAATTCTCATAAGCTCTGAGGTCAGTTTCTGGATGGTCTTTTTTTCCCAGCGTTGTTTTCATTTATTCCTATTAAAATACCATGTCTATTTGATCACAGAGGCTTTATAGTATGTTCTGATAATCTGATAAGACAAGTCTAATTTTTTTAACTGACATTTCTTGTCTTTTTTGATATTCAGTGTTCTATATGTACATTGAAATTATTTCATTCAATTAAAAAGAAACTTTTAGGGTCTCTAACTGGAATTGCATGAAACCTATATTTGAGAAAATTAAAAATTATATATACGTACCCAAATGCTGTCTTTCTATTTGTACAGATCTTATTTTATACCTCTTCATAAGATTTTAAGTTTTCATCATTTAGGGCATTCTGCCTTTCTTAAGTTTATTCTACGTGTAAGTTTTTTCTTTTGTAAAGGAATACCCCCCCATTTGACTTTCTTGGTTGATATAGCTGCTGTAGTGGGACCGCATGTCATAGTGGTTAAGAGCACAGACTCCAGTGTCATGTTGCTGCTTTTGGATTCTGGTTTCATCACTTATTGTTCAGCCCAGGTTTATTAAAATTAAAATATAAACGGGGTGTTTATATTAATGATGTTTTATTGAACTAATTGTTCACTACAATATTATTCAGCCTAGAAATTTCCTCAAACCTTTATAACTTTTCTTTAAAATGTTGACCTTGGATTTTCAGAATCAAGTAATCAAATGCAAATACAAATTATTATCAATGAATATTTCACTAGTACATGGACCTGTCTCCAATTAACTTGAAAATACTTAACATAAATACTTACTACAGTGGTAATATGCATTTGGTTGTGAATTTTTTTACATTGTTTTAAGTAAATTAGAAATGCGTGAATAGATTTATTTCAGAGGCTGTTTTCAATGCTTAGCTAGTTATATAACTTAGATTTCAGTGGTTCTTTAATGCCCTGTTTTATTGTGTGTGTTTTTAAAAGCTGCAGGAGTGGGGAACAAATCCAATGATAAGTATTCATTATTACTGGAGGATGGGAAGAATCAGTCACTGGAAAAGAAGGTAGGTCATTGCAAATATGAATAATTCTAAACATAATCCTCAACTATTCAACAAATACTTATTAAATGTTTACCATATAACCATATACTATGCACTGGGGATACTGTGGTAAAGAAAAAAGCAAAAAGAGTTCTTACTCTCAAGAACCAGCAATCTGATTTAGATGCAGGGAAGGGGAACACAGAGAAGTACACTCGGTCCCTATGGACAGTGTGAGAAGTACCATGAGAGAAGTAAATACAGGGTAATCTGGAAACAACAGGAGGACCTTTAATCCTCTTTCTGAAGTATAAAAATTATATCTGAGTTGGTCATTGTAAAGATCAGAACAAGGGAAGGGTATTAAGGAATTTTTTTTAGGTTAATGGAAGATACCTTGGAACTTTGGGGAAGTGGAAATAGAAAGGCTGGAGTATAAAATTCACAATGGCTTAAAAACCTTAGAAAGCAGTGTAGGGAAACATCTACAGGACCTTGTAATAGGAAATGGATTTATGAATATCTCACCAAAAGCACGAGCAGCAAAAGAACTAATAGATAAATGGGACTTCCTCAAAATTAAAGCCTTCTGCACCTCAAAGGAGTTTGTCAAGAAAGTAAAAAGGGAGCCCACACAGTGGGAGAAAATATTTGGCAATCATATATCTGATAAGAAACTTATAACTTGCATATATAAAGAACTCCTATATCTTGAAAATAAAAAGATAAACAACCCATTTAAAAAATGGGAAAAAGACTTAAACAGACACTTCTCTGAAGAAGAAATACAAATGGCAAGAAAGCACATGAAAAAATGTTCCAAATCTCTAGCTATCAGGGAAATGCAAATCCAAACTACAATGAGATACCATCTTACACCCATAAGATTGGCAGCTATGAAAAAAACAGAAGAATACAAGTGCTGGAGAGGATGTGAAGGAAGGGGAACACTCATCCACTGCTGGTGGGAATGCAGAAGGATCCAACCATTCTGGAGGACAGTTTGGCGGTTTCTCAAAAAACTAGCCATAGATTTGCCATATGACCCAGCAATACCAACCACTGCTGGGTATATACCCAGCAGAACTGAAAACAAGGACACAAACCGATATATGTACACCAATGTTCATAGCAGCATTGTTCACTATTGCCAAAAGTTGGAATCAACCCAAATGCCCATCAACAGATGAGTGGATCAATAAAATGTGGTATATACACACAATGGAATACTACTCGGCTGTAAGAACAAACACACTACAAACACATGTGATAACATGGATGAATCTTGAGAACCTTATGTTGAGTGAAGCAACCCAGACATTGAAGGACAAATACTACATGACCTCAATGATATGAAATAAACAAGCTGCCCTAGATAGCAAGAGACTGAACGATAGGCTTACAGGAAATCGGAGGGTGGAGGAAGGATATGAGCCGATGTCTGCAGGGGTGGAATTTAAGACGAGATGGTGAATTGGCTCTGGGTCTGAGTAACTCTCCCAGCACCGGACCAACGTTACGGGCTGCTTTGATCCTATGGTTCCTCCATCTCAACATTAATTCCAGGGAAAATAAAAGAATGAGTCTCCAACTGTGATTCTTAAATGCTGCCACTTGGAAGTGACATGGCCCTTCCTCTTACATCTCATTGGCCAGAATAAACCACATGGACGTGCCCAACGTCAAGGGAGCAGGGAAGTATAACTCTCCCATGTGCTCGGAAGGAGAGAACGGATGTTGGCGAATAACAGCAAAGCTTTCTACATGTGGATATGATTATTCCCAATTTACAGATCAAGAAATTAAGGCTCCATAGCTAATTAGAAGCAAGTTCTGTTTGATTTTAAAACCACCTCCTTTCCTTATTCCCAGCACAGTAGTTGTTGCATTATAGCATACTAGATATAGACTATTTTCTCCCTAAAGAATTATTCTATTTTTCTGCCAGTGCCAGCCTTGTGGTATTTATGATGATTTAATGAAACTGCTCGCTTAACTATAAGCCAACTGATTTTCAATAAAATCATCAAAATCGCAAAAAAAAAAAAAAAAAAAAAAAATTCACAATGGCTGAGTTATGTGGCTTGGGCTGGAGAGGAGAGATGAGCAAAGGTCTTATCTTCAATGACTGTGTATGAAATAGGGATGGGGGCAGCATATTGGTAAGATCTCGGCCTCTGGAGCCAAATTACCTATGTGCCCATCCCAACCTATTTTAACTAACTTAAACTCTTGCAAAATTGGGATGAGGTACCAGGGATTGAACCCAGGACCTCACATGGAAAGCAGGTGCTCAACCACTGAGCTACAGCCACTCCTCAATGAGAATTGGTTTTTTCATTTGTTTGTTTGTTTGTTTTGTTTTTAGGAGGTACTGGGACTCAAACCCAGGACCTCGTGTATGGGAAGCATGTACTCAACTGCTTTGAGCTACATCCACTCCCCTGCACACACTTTTTATGTGCCATTTACCATTCTGAGCACTTTAAGTATATTGTCATTGAGTCCTCACAGCAACCCTATGAAGTATTTACTGGTTTCCCCCCCCCCCCCCCTTTTTTTTTTCCCAGTGAGCAAACAGGCATGGTCATACAAGTAGTAAGTAAATATAGTTGAAATGTGAACTGAGGCAGTCTGACTGCAGAATCCATGCCATTGATACTATACTTCTGTATGGGAAAAACAAATGAAATCAAAGTTGACGCATGGGGAATAGATCCAGAAGTTACACTGTCTAGTAGAATTACAAAAGCGCCTACAGAATTCAAAATTGGTGACCCTAGTGGTAACCTTTTCAGAGTTTGTGTGGAGGAGGGGAGTGGAATGGGAGGGAGGGGGTGGGAAAGTTCAGTCTTGGAAGGCTGTGGTATAAATAGAGGGTCAGTGGGCAGGTCCCTATAGACCAGGAGCATGGACTTCTCTTCCTAGAAGTCTGCCTTTGATGGGAACTGAGTGAGGGAGTGTATGGGGGGCCAAGGAGGAGTTTTCTTTTAAGAGGGGGGGACAGGGAAGCGGACTAGGCCCAGTGATTAGGGCGTCTGTCTACCACATAGGAGGTCTGGGATTCAAACCCTGGGCCTCCTTGACCCGTGTGGAGCTGGCCCATGTGCAGTGCTGATGCGCGCAAGGAGTGCCGTGCCACTCAGGGGTGTCCCCCGCGTAGGGGAGCCCCACGCGCAAGGAGTGCACCCCATAAGGAGAGCCACCCAGCACGAAAGAAAGTGCAGCCTGCCCAGGAATGGTGCCGCACACACAGAGAGCTGACACAACAAGATGACGCAACAAAAAGAAACACAGATTCCCATGCCGCTGACAACAACAGAAGCAGACAAAGACGATGCAGCAAATAGACACAGAGAACAGACAACCAGGGTGGGTGGGGGGGAGGGGAAAAATAAATCTTAAAAAAAAGGGGGGGGGGACCTTTGTAGGCAGGAATGGGAAAGAGATAGTAGAATAGTAGAGTTTAGGGGACTCATGTGGAATAGGCCTCTTTGAAAAGATGTGGGCTGGAGCCGTGCTAAGAGGTTACTAGAAAATCAAAACCAACTTCTAACTGATAGAATAAATGAGTGATAAATCATGTAAATGAACAGAATAGCGTGTCAAATGGTTTGGGAGACTTCATTTTCTCCATAAAGGGTCTCTACTTACATGTTGTAAATTGTTTACCCTTCATTCCACACTCCCTTCCAGAGCTGCTCTCATTACATGTAGCAATTCCCAGAACAGCTTTGGGGATGGGGTGGTTTGAACTCCTGCTTACTCAGCCCTGTGATTCATATATGCACTCCTACCTTGGTTCCATAAAAATCACTACTCTAGAAGGCACTAATTAGTTTCATTTTAGAAAGTTTGAGCATAGATAATTTGAAGCTTTTTATACCCTTGTTACCTTAGAAATTAGTTTGGTTTCTGGATCTGTCTTTTGAATCCATATTCTAATGAATATTGTCTTTTCTTCTATAGAATCTTAATTCTTTAACAAGCCAGACCTTAAGAGCTTCCATCAAACTGCCTCCTCATTCCTCCACAGCCAGACCCATAGACCAGCTATCTACTGACCAAAAGCAGAAGAGCATCAGCTCATTTCCTGTTTCCAGTAGTATAATTCCACAGTGCAGTCTGGAGGCTTCAGTTCTACAGAAAATGGAACACACAAGAAAGCATCTCCTAAAGGAAAATATAAATAGTGAAAACAAGGGAAGCACAAATCTTAAAAGAAAACATATTATATGTAATAATTCAATAGAGAAAACAAGTAATCATATGGCTCTAGAAGATGATGAGGAGGTTAACTCCTACCTAAATTCTGGGAAGTCGAGAGCATTTAAAAACCATTTTTGTGACATTAGGTATTTGAAAGATTTTGAGAAAAGCCAGCTGGTTGAAATGTTCGAACAGGCAGCAGCCCTGGTGGTAACTCTGGTATATAAGGATGGTTCAACCCAGCTAAGTACTAACCAGGTCAGTAGAGAGTGGACTTTTTGTTTATTTGGGCAGGTGAGAGGGGGAGGGAAGGGCAGTATAAGAGAAGCCAGAAGCCCATCCCGTGAGCTATTTTATTTCATTTATTGTATTTTGTAACTATAAAATTTCTATTTGATTCTTCTTTATAGCTTCTTTTTTTTTTTTTGGCTGTGACTTTTTTTTTTTCCCCATTTGTTTCTAGTGTGTTCATAATTGCTCAATGGAGCAATTTTGGATAGCTGCGTTAAATTCTTGACAGATAATTCTAGTATCTGTGTAAACTTGATGTTGGCATTTATTGTTTATTTTCTCATTGAAGTTGAGATTTTTAAAATTTTGGGTATGATGAGTTATTTTTTATTGTATCTTGGATATTTTGGGCATTATATTATGAAACTCTAGATCTTATATTTTTCTGTTCTGGCAGACCTTCATGGATTCCATACAGGTGGGGGAAGGAAGGTAACACCTTATTACTGTCAAGAGCGGGGTGGAAGTCCCATCTCCCTACCTGGCCTTCACTGACATTGCAAGGAGGTAGGGGGCCCTCTGGGAGGGAAAGAGGCGTCTTGTTACTCCAAGGCAGGAGTGGACGTGTAGGCTCTCCACTTGCCTCCACTGATGGGGGTGCAGTTTCCTTGGACTTTGGCTGGGTAGGACAGATAATGTCAAAAACGGTTTCTGGCTTGCTTGGCTGCCTCTTTACTGGTCCTTGGACTTGAGAGAGCAGGCTTTTCTTGGGACTTCTTTTGTCTCCACCCATTGGGGAGTCTTGTGGACTTCTTCACTGCCCAATCTGGGATATATAGGAGACAAAGAGAAAATCCCGGGAGCTCAGCATTGTGTTGTATCTGTAGACTATTTTTGGATATTTGCCATTTTAATGCTGTTGAGTTTTCTAATCCATGAACACAGGTTGTCTTTCCATTTATTTATCTATTTGATTTCTTTTAGCAGTGTTTTATGGTGTTCATTGTACATGTCTTGCTTTACCTCTCATTTTTGAAAGCTATTTTGCTGGCTAAAGAATTGTAGGTTGACAGTTTTGTTCTTTCAGTACTTTGATAATGTTGCTCCACTGGCTTTGACATTGCTTTATTTCCCACAAGAAATCTGCAGTAAACCTTTTTCTTTATTTTTCTGTCATTTGATTTTCTCTCTTGCTGTTTCGAGATTTTTTTATCATTGGTTTTAAGCAATTTGACTATGATGTACCTGAGTGTGGTTTCCTTCATGTTTTTTTGCTTGGGGTTTATTGATCTTTTTAGTTCTGTGTATTAACTTGGGAGAATATACTTACTGTGTTGACTCTTCCAGTCCTTTAACATGGTATGTCCCTTTGTTATTTAGGTTTTTGATTTCATTAGCATGTTATACTTTTAAGCATACAAATCATATACGTATTTTGTTTTACTAAGAATTTCATTTTTGGAGTTATTATAAATTAAAAAAAAATGTTTGGTTTCCAGTTGTACTTTGCTAGCAAATAGAAAGAAATACAGTAGTTTTTTGTGTTTTGATTTTACATGCTGAAACCTTGCTGAACTCACGTAGTAGATCTAGGAAGCTTTTTTTTTTGTACATTCCTTGGGATTTTTGACATGTCATTTCTGAAAAGGGACAGTTTAATTGTTCCTTTTCAATCTATCTGCCTTTTATTTCTTTTTCCTGCCTTATTTTACTGGCTAAGACTTCCATTATGATGTTGAATAGGGAGAAGACTGGATTTTGAGGGTAAGATCATGGGTCTGGCTTTAGGCCTTAATGGTCATTAAAAGAGCTGTCCATTTACACATTTAATTTCGGGTGTTTTCATTTTGCTTAATTATAAAACATATCTTCTTTGAGTAAAAGTCTGTTTTTAATTTTTGAAATTTTGTCCTTTTGTGTATTTGCAGGCTCTAATCTCCTCTGTTAAAGGAATTGTAGTATCACTGAAGGGCCATGAGGAGGAAGACAGTGGTCCTCCTTTGGACACCTCAGCCTCTGGGGGCATCCTTGCAGAGGCACACTCTTCTGGTGGTGGGTGCATCTACATAAAAGTGGGACACTCCTCTGTCTGGGGCAAAGAACAAGAGGCACATCATCAATTCGCCTGGTAAGAAACCTTTAGTAGTTGTCTTATATTCTACTTACCTGTCTACTTTATTCTAATTCAAAATTACCCAAATTACCCATTTTTTTTAACTTTTTATTTTGAAATAATTTCAAACTCACCAGGCAGCTGCAAAAGATAGTACAAACCCCATACAAAGATCTCCAACCTATCTACCACCCCCCTCTGATATTCAGGTCCACTAATTTTAGCATTTTGTCACTTTGCTGTATCATTTTTCTCTCTCTCTCTCCTGAACATTTGAAAGCAGGTTGTGTACATCATACCCTTGAATACATAATACTTCAATGTACATTTCCTACAAACGAGTATATTTCTTATGTGATCACCTTAATTGCTGTTATCAAATTCAAGAAATGTTTACTGTTCATAAAAAGCTTGCATTTTAAATTTCGTTTTTTCTTATGTCCAAGTAATGTCTTTTTTAGCCTTTTCTCCTCTGTTTTAAATCCCAGTCAATATCATGTATTGTGTTTAATTGTCCTCCTTCCTCCCGTCCTCCCGTCCTCCCTTCCTCCCTTCCTTATATACAATATAAATCTTCCCATCCCAACCTCTCCCAAGAAACCATTCAGTGGAATGGGATCCTCACCACCTTCCATTACTAAGAGTTTTCCTTCACTCCAAACATAAACCTTACATTCATTTTGCATTAACTCCCCATTGGCCCTTTCCCCATCCCTGTAAAACTATATTCTACTTTCTGTCTCTATGAGTTTGCATACTTTCTGATATATTTTGTGGTTACCATAGGGCTTAAATTTAATATCCTAAATCTATAACATTCTCATTTGCTCTGATACCAACTAAACAACTTCAGTAGCATATAGTATAGTTCTTTTCACAAATTACGTATTTATTCGTTATGAGTCCAAATGCAAATTCCAATTTTAATGATTTAAATTTTTAGACATTTCATACAGAGGCATGTAAAATAAAATGCATCTAAAGTGAAAAAATGACAGGGACCAAACAAATTTCCTGGATCCTTCCCTCAACCTCTGCAGACACTGGACCCTCTCTCCCACAAAAGCTTCTGAGATTGAGGTTTCAAAGCCTTTCTTGGGTGTCTGCTCCAGGATTTGAATCACCTTCCCCAAGAGCAGTAATCAGCATAGAGCAGGTGCTTAATAAATATTTATTTGTTGGATGAACGAATATTGGGTCTTAACTTTTCTAAGTTCCAGAAGGATTATATTAAGATACTGCCTCAAATACCGTATTATTGGGAGGAATCCAATTCTATGGTAGTATCTTTGAGGTTCAAAATGAATTTAATAAATTATTAAATAAATCATATTTAAATTAATAAATAATTTTATTATGTAAAAATATTTATAACATTTATTAAACAACTGTGCATGGTCTTTTCACATACATGATCTCGTTTAATCCTCACATTAACTCTCAGTTAGGTCTTATTCCAATTTGTCATGGAGAAAACTGAGGTTCAGGTAGACAAAGTTATATATCAGTCTTGAGATTTGAGCTCAACTTTCCTGACTCTAGGTGTTTTATTTTATAACTTTTTGTTTTGCAAATAACATAACTGACTTATAAAACAGTGTTCTGTAGTTGTTTTATCTTAAAAAGTATTTTTTTGTCTTTTCAAGATAAAAATCAACCAGCTTGTTTCTCTTATTAGTTGAAGATGTTGAACTCGGTTACCCGCTGGGGTGAGGCCGACGGAGGTAAACACACTCCAGAGACAGGTTCAAGACACGAATCTACTTTATTGCGCAGCATCAGCGGCTTACATAGAATGAATGGCGGGGTGTCGGTTAGCTATTGGCGCTAGCGCAGTGTAGCTTTATGTGTAATTTTTTAATTGGACTGTATGCTAACAGATGGAGGCAGGAGGGTGGCGCTTGATCGCTTCCACTCTCTGCCAGTGCGCCATCTTTAGGGTGTGCCCTAAAGCGTGTACGCCTGAGAGTTTGCTCATCTGGCGGTGCGCAGCACAGCAAGACTGAAGGTTTCGGCAGCTCTACCCACACGAAGATATTATAGTTATTAGAGCACCTCATTAAGGACCTCCAGATTTCAAGTATAAAAGGACGTCCAACTGAAAGGGAGCACACCATTTGACCCTAGTTCTTCTCCCTTTTAAGCTTTTCACCCCCTCTTCCATTTTTCTTCCCTTGTGCATCCTCTTCCCAATCCAGTCAAACCAGGACCTGAAACAGTACTGTTGGTATTTTGCTTTCCCTGCTCTCCATGCTTACCTGTTCAAGGGAAACTAAAGAGAAATAAGATAAGAAAGTGCAAAAAGCCTAAAAATAGCTTAAGATAAGCCAAATCTAACTGTAGATCAATTTAGTAAGCAGAGCTAATTGGGCTTCTAGATTTTTTCTTCTTCAGCTCTGTCCAAAGAACCTCATTAATGTATTAATACACATTTACTGGAAAGGGGGATTTATTGCTTGGTGACTTAGAGTTTGGGCTCTGGCAGCAGCAGAGCTGCTTTGCCATTTCTCAGTTATGTAACCCTGGACAAATAGCTTACTCTTTCTGAGCCTCAATTTCCTCATCTGTAGAATGGATCTAGTGTCTGCCTAATAGGATCATGATGAGGTTTCAATGCAGCAGTCTTTGCAAAGTGCTTAGCACAGTGCCTGCATATGGTACATGTTTAATAAATGTTAACTAATGTGAATCCTGGGAATGGGGGCAGCAACCTTTTAAGACATGGCTGTGATCACTACTGTGCTAGAACATGGATGGCTGTGCAGAAGCAGCATTAGAGCAGGGAAGCAGGACACACCTTCCTGAAGACATGGCATATGGGCAGTTTTGCAGAAATTGTGGGGCAAGAATTTTAGGCAAGAAGATAAGCCTTATCTACTCTCTGATCTTGGGTATGTTACTTAACCTCTTTGTCTCAGTTTCATCATCTGTAAAATTCAGATAGAAAATCATACATACCTCATAGGATTTTTTAAAATTTATGTAAATTGTTTAGAAGAATGCCTGGCATGTAGGGCTACATATAAGTGATAGCTATTAGAAGCAGTAGTAATAATACTTTTCCAAGACCAAAAGTTCTAAAGCAATGTCTAAATCAATGAATTTCTTTTTATCTTCTAGGAAAGTGTTGTTTCAAATGCTGAGAGGTGGATGTCCTGTTATTTGTTTTAATGCTAAGGATTTTGTGAGAACAGTGCTCCAGTTCTTTGGTGAGGATGGCAGTTGGAAACATGGTAAGTTATAGTTTTTATGATTCCATTTAGGAATGGAAGGTTGATGAAGGCTGATGAGTGGTTGTACAACTCCAGGGGCCTGCACAGTCTCATGTCGTAAAGAAGAGGAGGTTCTTTCCCTCCATATTTCTATGTTACATGAATTTTTACAGGTATATGTTATTTTTACAGTTTTAAAAAAGGGAAATTAACTTATGCAACATAGTCAGAGTAGGATTTATTGTTACCATATATGACTTTAACTTTTCTAAGAATTAAACTATAGTATAATTAACATCAAAACTACATAGAGGAGGCGGACTTGGCTGAATGGATAGGGCATCCGCCTACCACATGGGAGGTCCACTGTTCAAACCCTGGGCCTCCTTGACCCGTGTGGAGCTGGCCCATGTGCAGTGCTGATGCGCGCAAGGAGTGCTGTGCCATGCAGGGGTGTCCCCCGCGTAGGGGAGCCCCACACACAATGAGTGCGTCCCATAAGGAGAGCCGCCCAGCGTGAAAGAAAGTTCAGTCTCGCCTGGAATGGCACTGCACACACGGAGAGCTGACACAGCAAGATGACACAACAAAAAGAAACACAGATTTCCAGTGCCGCTGATAAGGATAGAAGTGGTCACAGAAGAACACACAGCGAATGGACACAAAGAGAAGACAACTGGGGGGGGATAGGGGAGAGAAATAAATAAAAAATAAATCTTAAAATAAAAAAACTGTATAGAGGGAAGTGGATGTGGCTCAAGTGATAAAGCCTCCACCTATTATATGGGAGGACCCAGGTTCAATACCTAGGACCTCCTGGTGAAAAAGAAGAAGAGAAAGCATGCCTGCATGGTGAGCCAGTGCCCATACGAGTGCCCACATGGTGAGCCAGTGCCTGCGTGGTGAACCAGTGCCTGTGCAAGTGAGTCACACAGCAAGATGATGCAACAAAAGAGATGAAGGGGAGAGTCAAGGTGAAGCGCAGCAGAGACTAGGAACTGAGGTGGAGCAATTGACAGGGAATCTCTCTCCACATTAGAGGTCCCCAGGATTGGATCCCTCTGAATCCTAGAGGAGAAAGATGAAAAGAGAAGACAAAAAGGAGAAATATATACAGAAGATCACACAGTGAATGGACACAGACAGCAAAAACAGCAGAGTGGGGGTGGGGGAGGGGAAAATCTTAAAAAAAACAACTATATAGGATACTTTAATTTAAAATAATAGAGAAAAAATTTAAAAACTTTTTCTACTAGGTTGACAGATATGATCAAGAAAATGCAACTAAATTTTAATTGTAAAATCTAGATGGCTCTCAACTTTTCTGTATATTTGAAAATATTCATAATAAAACATTGAAAAACCCCCTTTTATTATAGACAATTTTCAGCTTATGAAGAAGTACCCATCACCCCAGTGTTTACAGTTGTCAATTTATGACCAGTCTTATTTCCTCCATAGCTCCATATACATCCAAGGCCACACTATGCCCCTCAAAAATCAGCAGTAGGGGCACGTATGTAGTTTAAATGCTTGAGCGCCTGCTTCCCATGTACAGGGTCTCAGGTTTGTTCTTCAGTACCTCCTCAACACAAACAAAACAAACAGAAAAACATGGAAGTCTCATTGGGGAGCAGATGTAGCTCGTTGGTTGAGCGCCTGCTTCCCATGTGCAAAGACCTGGGTTTGATCCCCAGTATCTCCTGAAAACAAGCAAACAAACAAAAAAAACAACCAGCTCTCATTGGGGAGCAGGTGTAGCTCAGTGGTTCAATTCTCAGAACATCCTAAAAAAAAGTCAGCAATAATTTCTTAGTATTATTGGATATCCAATCAGTGTTTACACTTCCCCAAGTGTCCTATCCATGTTTTTGGTTGCTTTGGATTTTTTGTGTTTTTTGTTTTGTTTTGTTTTTCAGTTTGTTTGAATTGGGATCTCAACTAGGCCTGTACCTTGGGATAGGCTAATGCATGTCTTAATTCTCTTTTAAATCTCTATGTTCTTCCTTCATCTGTTTTATTTCCTTGCATTTTGTTGTTATTAAAGAAGCCAAGTTCTTTGTCCTGTAGGATTTCCCTCAGTCTGGATTTTATTGATTGCATCTCCTGTCATTTAACATGTTCTTTCCCTCCTTTTTTCCAGTGAACTAGCAGTTAGATCCAGAGGCTTGGTCAGATGTGGGTTAGATTTTGGAGGAGCAAGTCCACTTCACAGATGGAATTGGGCAGTTCTGTCAGGGGACATAATGTCTGGTTGCTTATCTTTTTAGGATGTTACAAGTTACTGAGGATCATTTTCTAGGCTTATAAATTAAAGAGATGTTGCAAAATGGTGTTATTTCAGATCTGTCATACTTTCTGCATTTACTAGTCAAAATACTTCTGTAAAGAGGAATCTTCCCCATTATCTATTCGGTTACCCTAACTATAATTCATATAGAAAAGGTAAGATTGAAGTTTCAGTCTCCCTTTAGTTACATCTTCAAAATAATTAGTTGTTCCCTAGAATACATTGGAAGTGAGAAAAATGTACTTTATTTTAGTGTCCTTATGAACAGGTGGATGTAAATACATTTGATGAGTTTCAACCCATTGCACAGGTGAGAGCATGTATACTTTGACCACTTAGGAGGTGAGTCCTTGTCATACAAGCCTAGTATTCTGGGGTCTCTTCCCTGATTTGTGGTCTGACAAGAGAGGCCAGGCTCATTTTGCTAAGGGGTCCTTTACTTTAGTGGAAAATGGCATTTAGAGAAAATAGTATTTAGGGTTTGATTACTAGGCTTGTATACTGCTACTAGGTTGGTCTTTGTTTCTAGATTAGGAATTGGTTTTTTTCCCACATATATATTTTTTATTAGAGAAGTTCTGGATTTACAGAACAATCATGCATAAAACACAAGTTTCTCATATACCCCCTGTGGCAGTTTGATATTATTTATGAATTCTAAACAGAGATATTATGTTTGTAAACTAATCTCTTCTTCTGGGGGTGATACCCTTTGATTATATTAGATTTAGCTGAGATGTCTTGATTAAATTATGTTACGATTAGGGTGACTCAGAGTTGAGTCCCTGTCCCCCCCTTTTTTTTGTCTTTATTTATTTTTTTAATGTTACATTAAAAAAATGTGAGGTCCCCGTATACCCCCCAACCCCCTCACCCTACTACTCCCCCCATAACAACAACCTCCTCCATCATCATGAGACATTCATTGCACTTGGTGAATACATCTCTGAGCACCACTGCACCTCATGGTCAATGGTCCACGTCATAGCCCACACTCTCCCCCAGTCCACCCAGGGGGCCATGAGAGGACCTACAATGTCCGGTAACTGTCCCTGCAGCACCCCCCAGGACAACTCCAACTCCCGAAAATGCCCCCACATCACATCTCTTCCTCCCACTCCCTACCCCCAGCAGCCACCATGGCCACTTTCTCCACACCAATGCCACATTTTCTTCAGTTACTAATCACAGTAGTTCATGAATAGAATATCAGTAAGTCCACTCTAATCCATATTCTATTCCTCCATCCTGTGGACCTTAGAATGGTTGTGTCCACTCCACATCTATATCAAGAGGGGGCTTAGATTCCACATGGATGCTGGATGCACTCCTCCTGCTTTCAGTTGTAGGCACTCTTGGCTCCCTGGTGTGGTGGTTGACCTTCTTCACCTCCAAGTTAGCTGAGTGGGGTAAGTCCAATAAACCAGAGTGTAGGAGTTGCAAGTCTGTTGAGGCTCAGGGCCTTGCTATCACGTGGTCAGTCCAGAGATTCAGGTCCCCTGGGTATACACTAAACCCCAGCACCAACTACAGTTCCAGTGAAAGTAACAGGAGAGGCTTGTGGACAGAGATCACATCTGAGTCCAGCTCCATCACACAGAAACACAAACTCCAAAGTAGGGCCAACTGACATGGCACTGAACTCCATCTGCCATGACCATAGAACCTGTGGGTCTCTGTAGCCCTCAGAAGAACTTTATAAAAACCAACAGATTTCTGGTACTTTGCATCAGCACCCCTTTGGCTAATACACCCTCCCCCCCATTAACACCTTGCATTGATGTAGTACATTTGTTAAAATTGATGAAAACACATTTTCTGTAATTAATTAAAGTCCGTGGTTTAACTTAGAGTTCAGCTTCTGTAGTTCACTTTCTTGGATTTTTTAATAAAATTTTAATCTATTTCCATATATATAGCCTAATATTTCCCCTTTTATTTATTTATTTTTAAGATTATTTATTTATTTACTCTCCCTCCTTGTGACTTGTTGCATTCTATGCTCTCTCCTCTCTGTCCATTCACTGCACATTTTTTCTGTATCTGCTGGTCTCCCTTTGTTGCATCATCTTGCTGCACCAGCTCTCCACGGTGCACTTGCCTTCGCAAGGAGGCCCTGGGACGCAAACCCAGGGCCTCCCATATGGTAGATGGAAACCCAAGTGATTGAGCCACAGCCACCTCCCTATTTCCCCTTTTATACCTTCAGATATATATTTCATTGTTGTTAATTATGTTCGCAATGTTGAGATACCATCACCATCATCCATTACCAAAATATTTTCTTCATTCCGAATAGGAACGCTGAACATTTTAAGATATAACTCCCTATTCCCTAGCCCCACCTGCCCCTGGTATCTATTTTCTAGATGCTGACTCTATGAATTTACTTATTCTGCTAATTTCCTATCAGTGAGATCTTAAAATATTTGTCCTTTTGTATCTGGCTTATTTTACTCTACATGATGTCTTGAACCTCGAAGTAAAGAATCATGAGTAGAATGAGAAGCAAACAGTAGAGAAATTGGGCTAAACTGATGTGGAATCTAGAAATAATATATATCTCATTAAGGAAGAAAGGAAAGAACTATAAGTGAGAAAAGGAATAGAAATAGAGCAGTTAGAGAATGGGAAGAAGATAAGGAAGAAGAATGAAGTGAATGACAATGGAAGCAAGCAAAAATGTAAGTTTGTCTTTTTTTAAGATGCAATAACTCATGAGTTCATTCTAATGAATTCTAATTCAAAACTACAGGTTTTTGCTTAGTCTCAATTATCTCAAATTTGTATCTCAACTGATGTAGCCTCACTTTGTACTTAGCTCAGCTATTTTGAGGACATTGTAACACTATTGCTCACTTTAACCTTGAAAACCTTGAAAAATCAGAAAAAATACAATTAGTCATTTTTCTTAGGGAGATAACTAACCTTTTTCTTTTCAGTTGCTGATTTTATAGGGCTAGATCCTAGAATTGCTGCATGGCTTATAGATCCTGGTGATGCTGAGCCTTCTTTTGAAGATTTGGTGACAAAATACTTTGAAAAATCCGTCACAGTTCAAGTGAACAGCACATACGGAAATTCCTCAGGAAATACTGTGGTGAGTTGTTTTAAGGTAAAGTTGTATCAACCTTAATGCAACCTTAATGCAATATTTTTAGAAACCTTTTCTCTTTCATAGATGGTCTGATAGTAAACAGAACATTGCCAACATTCCTTTGCATTTATCCAGCACAAATACTTTTGTTCTAAGCCTTCTGATGGAGGATGTTGAATAAGGATGGCTGACTTCTGTCCTTGAGAAATCTAGTTCATTATGTGATTCTCCTAAGCAGCTTCTCCGACGTCACAGTCACCTACTCTTGGAGGAGAGAGCTGCTCATTCACGATTCCTGAGAGCTGGTGGCATGGCTACAGCAGACCAACACCCCTGCACTCGGCCACTCGGCAGTCCCCAAGGGAAGGATTGTTGAGGCTGCCTTGGGTCTTTCTCCAAGTGTTACTGTCCTGTAGATGCACTTACTTGCCAGGAACACCCTTTGAAGTTGAGAAGAGGCACTGACAGCTCCTAGAACTGTGCCCAGAGCTCACAGAGGATCACCATGGCCACATCAGGCCACATCTGGCCACAGTAGGAGAAGTGTTACAGGAGTATAATCAGAACCCCTCTCTTCAGCATTCACAGCTGTAAATGAGCAGCTGTACATCCAGAGCAATGTGCTGCCTGGGACGGAGGTGTCAGCAGAGGCGCTCCCAGCGGGCGCCTGTGCTTCACTCTGCAGGCTTTGGGCTGAGCATGTGCATAGTGCTCTTGTCTCTCACAGGCGTTCTGTGAGACAGATATTTTTGTGTCAGTGAGGGGTTTGGGATTGTAAATAACAGAAACTCACTCTGCTTTAATTTTAAAAATAGTCTTATTAGAAAGACATGAGGTCGCTCACAGAACCAGGAGAGCAGAAGCAGACCTTGGGAAGAATGGAGCCAGTCGGCTATGGGAATCCAGGAAGCAAGACCCACAGGCCTGTGCCGACACTGACCTACGACCCTGTCTATCCTCATGTCACTTTTGTTCAAGTTTCAGATTCTGAGTGTTCAGTGCTTATTGCTGTGTCACACGCCTGCCCTTTTGGCAGTCCTACATCGTGTCCATGATGTCAGCGAGGGTCAGTGCCCCAAAGAGGAGGCAAGATGTGATTATTGGAAGGAGCCGTCCCCTCGCAGTTAGCAGGCCCAGTTTACAGATGAGAAGACTGAATGCAGAAAGTTAACAAACATGTACCTTGGCCCCATGCAAGCTGAAGCCATGAGATATATTTTGGATTTCTGACTTTATTTTTTTTTATTTTTTATTTTTTTAAAGATTTATTTATTTATTTAATTTCCCCCCTCCCCTGGTTGTCTGTTCTTGGTGTCTGTTTGCTGCGTCTTGTTTCTTTGTCTGCTTCTGTTGTTGTCAGCGGCATGGGAAGTGTGGGCAGCGCCATTCCTGGGCAGGCTGCTCTTTCTTTTCACGCTGGGCGGCTTTCCTCACGGGCGCACTCCTTGCGCGTGGGGCTCCCCCACGCGGGGGACACCCTTGCGTGGCACGGCACTCCTTGCGCGCATCAGCACTGCGCATGGGCCAGCTCCACAAGGGTGAAGGAGGCCGGGGTTTGAACCGCGGACCTCCCATATGGTAGACGGACGCCCTAACCACTGGGCCAAAGTCCGTTTCCCGATTTCTGACTTTAAAGTCCAGTTCCCTTCTAGTAAACATTTGTATGAGTTAGAATGGGGATGGCTGCAAGAAACAAAAGCCAGCTACCTGTAGTGGGTACTTTCTCCCATGACCAGAAGTCGGATGGTGCTTCACACAGGACTCGGGCAGCCGGTTGCAGTGCTGTCAGAGCTTCGAATGTATCCCTTCTTTTTTTTTTTTTTTTAAAGATTTGTTTATTTATTTATTTCTCCGCCCCCCACACACCCCAGTTGTGTCTGTTCTTTGTGTCTATATATTGCTGTGTGTTCTTTGTCCGCTTCTGTTGTTGTCAGTGGCACTGGAATCTGTGTTTCTTTTTGTTGTGTCAGCTCTCCGTGTGTGCGGCGCCATTCCTGGGCAGGCTGCACTTTCTTTCACGCTGGGCGGCTCTCCTTACAGGGCGCACTCCTTGCACGTGGGGCTTCCCTACGCGGGCGGGAGACACCCCTGCACGGCAGGGCACTCCTTGCGCGCATCAGCACTGCGCATGGGCCAGCTCCACACAGGTCAAGGATGTGGTAGACGGACGCCCTAACCACTGGGCCAAGTCGGCTTCCCTATGTCTCTTCTTAACATGCTGTCTGCTCTCTTTATTCAAGGGAAGCTTCTCAAGCCCCTCAGACACACTCAGGCAAAAAAGAGGCAGCCTCAGGTGAAGTTCTGTTTATATCTTAATAGCCAGAAATGTGTGTCCCAGCCACTTAGCTGTAAGGAAGGCTGCCAGGCACATGTGCTTTTCACAGGTTCAAAAGCAGAACAGTGTCAGGCATGAGGACCAGGGGATGGAAGCTGGGATTTGCTGCACCACACTTCTCTGAAGAGGTGATATGACTTGTTCAGAAAATGAGAGAGTATTCTAGGCAGAGGGAACAGCATGGAAAAGATAGAAGGTATGAGAGAATGTGGCTCCTTTGGGGAAATAGCCCAACAACACACAGTGAGAACGAAGGATGGATATGGGGCAGCCAAAGGAGTATGGCAGGGACCACAATGCAGGCTCTTTTGAGCCACACTAAGGAGTTTGATCTTGTCCTGGAGAAGCTTTGGGATTGGAGAATTACTTAAAGTGGAGAGTCACACAGCCTTGTGGTCTAGAAAACTCATTCTGGCACAGTGTAGAATTCTACCAGGTAGCAGTCAAGAACTTTACATGATATATTTGCAGTGCCTCCTTCCCTGAGTGTCAGCAGTTCTTAGGAGATTGAGACCAAGAAATGACCAGAAATGAATGCTGGGACAAGTGCAGCCAGCCACTGGTTCACTAGTAGAGAAACAAAATGATGGACTTAGACTCTGGGAGTCACCAGACAGAGTAAGGTTGTCACTAGGGCATCCTGGAGCTCCAGGTCAAAGTGGGGGGCGTGGGGTGACACCAGACTGCACTTCTAAGGGCTGTGTCTCAATCCAGCTTCTGTTCTTCTCAGTTGAGTACAGGCCCTGCCTACTTATCATCCAGGGCCTCTATGTTTGTCCATTCCATGCGAGAGTGGGGAGGGGGGAGAGGGTGGAGGGTGGAGGCAGGCATCATGACTCCTCGACTTGATGGCATGTGAGCAGCAGAATGAGAAGCTGAGAGGGTGGTGGACTGTGGAGCCAGGAGAGGCTAGTTCCTTGTCCTCCTGTCTGTCACTGTTCAATCACTGGACCTTGGACATTGAATTTCTCTGTGGTTCTGTTTCTTAATCTGTAAAATGAGAAAACCTTGGGTTAAGGAGAAGATGCCAGGCTACAGATAGATTGCTCTTACACACACACACCCAAAGTGCACTGTACTGCATTAAAACTGATAGCGTTCAGGCAATGGCTAGTGATGCCATCAGATAGATAGCATCACATGGAAAGACAAGTCAGAATTTAGCCAGTGACCATTTTCGTGAGTTGTGTTACTTCCTACATAGCTATGGGCATTGCTACCAAGTTTGCTTAATTTTTAATACTTTTGCTTTTTTAAAGAACCAGAATGTATGTGTGAACCTGAGGATACTCTACAGACTTACGATGGACCTTTGCTCTAAACTGAAGGCAAGACTTCTTAAAAATTATTTTTGGTTAACAGAAACTCTTTGCTTGCTCTCATTTATCAAGAGTCGTCTCTTCATTTACATTCTTACTTACAGGAAGCAATATTTTCAGGGTCTTTGACTGTGAAGGAAAATAAAACATTGAGTTCTAAGACCCACATAACCTGCATGCCACTCATCAAGTTAATCCAGAATGAGACCTCAAGTTTTGAAATGTGTTTTCTACAGGTTGAAAACAATTGTAACATTTACAATTTAGCGTTTTCCAAATGTGAGGAAGCTTCTGTTTCAGCCAGAAGTTTTCTGATGCTGCAAACCTAAAAGCTGAGAGTTTATTTTAGTTAATAGCAAAGTGGACACAGCTCAACTCAGCCTGTGTCTAACAGGGTGGTAGTCGGCCATTCAAAGGAATAACTGAAAAGTAGTCGAACAGGACATTTGTAGCTATGTGGGAAGGTCTAAGGGAGCCAGCAAGGGAGGGAGAAGCAGTCAGGGACTGGCTCTAGCCTGCGTTTGGAGGGCAAGCTGTTAACAGAAGCCCAGGAGAGTGGCAGCTGTGGCTGGTCAGGAGCTGGACGCCAGAAGCTTGGGCTATGAGCAGAGAGTGGGCGGAGAGAGGGAGAGGACAGGGAAAATCCACTTAGTTTCCCACCTGCCCTCCATTCTCCTGCTAATGCCCCCAAGCGAGCAAGTCAGCTAGGGACCAGAGAGCCCAGGACCTGTGGTCTGGTGGGACTCAGCCCCACCCTCACCCCTGGCAAACAGCAGGACTGAAAAGGGATCTGGAGGCCTGGGGAGCAGACTAGGCAGGGAACACCAGAGCACACTTGAAGAGCAAAGAACAAGTTGGAAGATGAGGCTGAGGGCTCCTCAGATGGCAGCTGGAATGAATAAAAAAAAAAAGATGAAAGCTCCAGCACAAAGGATGGGATCATCTGAATAAACAGAGGTATTTCCTGCTCTTGGTTGAAATGCCCTAATATAAAAATTGTAGTTCTCCCCTCAGTTAATCTATAAAGTCAATGCAAAAATCAAGGGGAATTCAATAATCTTATTCTGAAGTTAAAACAGAAGACTCAAAGTCTGCAAATACCCGAATCAATCTTAAAAATGAGAAAGAATGAATAAGGGTGGGGGCAGAACTTGCCCTCCCTGATATTTCTGAAGACTGTCAGGTCTTAGAAATAAAAATAGGGTACTTGAGTGAAATTTTGTTAGGGAGGAGGAAGGGCAAGAGGAGTGGTTGTTGGGTAGGAGACCAACCCTGTCCAGTGTGGGAGTGGCCTTCATTCTAGTTCTAGGAAGTTCAGCAGACTTTTTAGCAAAATGCAGATAGAAATATTAATTTAAAATAATGTTGATATGATTTCTTCCCATGAAATAGGTTTATGGTTTATGGCAACTATTTTGTACTTTGGAGCTTCCTCTGATACCAATTTTGGCAGGTAAGGTTAACTATAAAGATAAAGTAGAGTCACTTTGTGGAGAATTCCTTACATTGTTTGAGAGTGCATGTTTTTTCCTCAGATTATTTAGAGATTATCTATCCTGAAGAGATAGGAAGCCTTTTATTTCCCTTTCTGTCACATGAGGGGTTTGATTGCATCACCTCTCAGGGACTAGAGGGACTAGAAGGTCATGTCTCATTCTGCTGGGTGTTGTGGCTGAGGGCGAGCCCACCCTAACCCCACAGTCCCGAGAAGCAGCAGAGCCAAAGAGGAGTCCTCTTTAGGTGATTTACTTGCTTGTATTTGTCTCTGGTCCCTGTTTGTTGTACTTTAACTCTCTCTTGCTTAGCGTGATGGAGGCTCAGGACCTCCATAGAAGGACGGTAGGGCTCTGGTCTGTCCTTGCCTCTTAGCAGCCCTGCTCTGTCCTAGGTCCTGATTGTACCCCGTGCTTCTGCACCCCGGCTGACTGGCAGGGCTCCTCTCCATTCAGGGTGTACAGTGCACGGCCATTCCCACTGCCCCTGAGCCCCTGCTAGGCGTGAGTCCTGGCTCCACCACTGCTTTGTAGGTGGAGTATGTGACCTCTCTGAGCCCCTCCTTGGTCATGGTGAGACAAGAATTACAGTGGACATCTTGCAGAGGCCGCATGTGGGAGATGCTAAGTTTATGTTAGTTGCTGTCACAATTGTCCTTATCAGAGTAGCAAGGTTATTTCTTGCCCTTTATTCTTTTGCTGAAAAATGATATTTATTAATGCAATGCATATATTATCCATTTGGTTTTTGCCTCACAGTGATGGAAAGTCATAACATGAGGATAAACAAAGAAGAAATGGAGAGAACATCAGCACTCCTTGGGGTAAATTACTATTCTGGTAGCTGTGTGTTTGTCATCTCTCCTGCAGGAGAATTCTAGAATTGATCCCTTTTCTTCCCTTCCTTGTTTGCCCCAGGCTAATGTTAATGCAGTTCTTCCTTATTTTTGACTTATACAGGGTAGTGCCAAGCACATCTTAGTCTTGCTCTAAGGCTTTATTATTTGTAAGTCTCCTCAAAGAACCAGCTTCAGGCTTTCTCATATCCTGTCATATAGCTGCTTTCTATTTTATAAATTTCTGCTCTTTATTATTATGGTCTTCCTCCTACTTTTGAGGGGTTTATTTTATTTATTTATTTATTTCTTAAGTTTTATTTTATTTTATTTATTTTTTTAATTGATTTTGTAAAAATGTTACATTAAAAAAAAAATATATATATATATATATATATATGAGGTCCCATTCAGCCCCACCACCCCCACCCCACCACTCCCCTCCCAGCAACACTCACTCCCCTCATCATGACACATCCATTGCACCCGGCAAGTACATCTCTGGGCATCTCTGCACCTCATGGTCAATGGTCCACATCATGGCCCATACTCTCCCACATTCCCTCCAGTGGGCCCTGGGAGGATTAACAATGTCCGGTGATTGCCCCTGAAGCACCATCGAGGGCAACTCCAAGTCCCAAAGGCGCCTCCACATCTCATCTCTTCCTGCCACTCCCCATATCCATCAGCCATCATGTCCACTTTTCCCACTCCAATGCCACCTTTTCTCTGTGGGCCTTGGATTGGTTGTGTCCGTTGCACCTCTATGTCAGGAGGAGGCTCAGATTCCACATGGATACTGGGATGCAATCCTCCTGCTTTCAGTTGTAGGCACTCTAGGCTCCATGGTGTGGTGGTTGTCCTTCTTCAACTCCATCTTAGCGCCAGCTCATCATAAATTCCATCCCTGCAGACGTCGGCTCACATCCTTCCTCCACCCCCCGATTTCCTGTAAGTCTGTCGTTCAGTCTCTAGCTCTCTGCGGCAGCTTTCTTATTTCATATCATTGAGTTCATGTAGTATTTGTCCTTCAATGCCTGGGTTGCTTCACTCAACATAAGGTTCTCAAGATTCATCCATGTTATCACGTGTGTTTGTAGTGTATTTGTTCTTACAGCCGAGTAGTATTCCATTGTGTGTATATACCACATTTTATTGATCCACTCATCTGTTGATGGGCATTTGGGTTGATTCCAACTTTTGGCAATAGTGAACAATGCTGCTATGAACATTGGTGTACATATATCGGTTTGTGTCCTTGTTTTCAGTTCTGCTGGGTATATACCCAGCAGTGGTATTGCTGGGTCATATGGCAAATCTATGGTTAGTTTTTTGAGAAACCGCCAAACTGTCCTCCAGAATGGTTGGATCCTTCTGCATTCCCACCAGCAGTGGATGAGTGTTCCCCTTTCTTCACATCCTCTCCAGCATTTGTATTCTTCTGTTTTTTTCATAGCTGCCAATCTTATGGGAGTAAGATGGTATCTCATTGTAGTTTGGATTTGCATTTCCCTGATAGCCAGAGATTTGGAGCATTTTTTCATGTGCTTTTTAGCCATTTGTATTTCTTCTTTGGAGAAGTGTCTGTTAAATCTTTTTCCCATTTTTTAAATGGGTTGTTTATCTTTTTATTTTCAAGATATAGGAGTTCTTTATATATGCAAGTTATAAGTTTCTTATCAGATATATGGTTGCCAAATATTTTCTCCCATTGTGTTGGCTCCCTTTTTACTTTCTTGACAAACTCCTTTGAGGTGCAGAAGGCTTTAATTTTGAGGAAGTCCCATTTATCTATTAGTTCTTTTGCCGCTCGTGCTTTTGGTGTGATATTCATGAATCCATTTCCTATTACAAGGTCCTGTAGATGTTTCCCTACACTGCTTTCCAAGGTTTTTATGGTCTTGGCTCTTATATTTAGGTCTTTGATCCATCTTGAGTTGATCTTCGTATAAGGTGTGAGATGGTAATCTTCTTTCATTCTTCTACATATGGCTATCCAGTTCTCCAGGCACCATTTGTTGAATAGGCCACTCTCTCCCAGTTGAGAGGGTTTGATGGCTTTATCGAATATTATATAGCTATATATGTGAGGTTCTGTATCTGAGCTTTCAATTCGATTCCATTGGTCTGTGTGTCTCTCCTTATGCCAATACCATGCTGTTTTCACTACTGTAGCTTTGTAGTATGTTTTGAAGTCAGGTAGTGTGATTCCTCCAATTTCGTTTTTCTTTTTCAGTATGTCTTTGGCTATTCGGGGTCTCTTTCCTTTCCAAATAAATTTCATAGTTAGTTTTTCTAGTTCCTTAAAGAAGGCTGTGTTGATTTTTATTGGGATTGCATTGAATGTGTAGATCAGTTTTAGTAGGATAGACATCTTAATAATATTCAGTCTTCCTATCCATGAACAAGGAATATTCTTCCATTTATTTAGGTCTTCTTTGATTTCCTTGAACAGTCTTGTATAGTTCTCAGTGTATAAGTTTTTTACCTCTTTAGTTAAATTTATTCCTAAGTATTTGATTTTTTTATTTACTATTGTGAATGGTATTTGTTTCTTGATTTCCTCCTGATATTGCTCATTATTGGTGTACAGAAATGCTACCGATTTTTGCGCATTGATCTTATAACCTGCAACTTTACTAAACTCATTTATGAGTTCTAGAAGCTTTGTTGTAGATCTCTCAGGGTTTTCTTTGTATAGGATCATGTCATGTGCAAATAGTGAAATTTTGGCTTCTTCCTTTCCGATTTGAATGCCTTTTATATCTGGTTCTTGCCTCAGTGCTCGAGCAAGTACTTCTAAGACAATGTTAAATAGGAGCGGAGACAATGGGCATCCTTGTCTTGTTCCTGAGTTTAGAGGGAAGGATTTTAGGATTTCTCCATTGTAAACAATGTTGGCTTTAGGTTTTTCGTATATACTCTTTATCATGTTCAAAAAATTTCCTTGTATTCCAATCTTTTGGAGTGTTTTTATCAAGAAAGGGTGCTGTATTTTGTCAAATGCTTTTTCTGCATCTATAGATATAATCATGTGATTTTTTTCCTTCAATCTGTTTATATGGTGTATTACGTTGATTGATTTTCTTATGTTGAACCATCCTTGCATACCTGGAATAAATCCCACTTGGTCGTGGTGTATAATTCGTTTTATATGTTGTTGGATACGATTAGCAAGTATTTTGTTAAGTATTTTTGCGTCTAGGTTCATTAGAGAAATTGGGCTGTAATTTTCCTTTCTTGTGGTGTCTTTGTTTGGCTTTGGTACTAGGGTAATGTTGGCGTCATAGAAGGAATTAGGCAGTGTTCCTTCTGTTTCGATTTTTTGGAATAGTTTCAGCAGGATTGGTGTTAGTTCTTTCTGGAATGTTTTGTAGAATTCACCTGTGAAGCCGTCTGGCCCTGGGCTTTCCTTAGTTGGGAGATTTTTAATGACTGATTCTATCTCTCTGCTTGTGATTGGTTTGTTAAGATCATTTCTTCTTTCGTCAATATGGGTTGCTTATGTGTTTCTAGGAATTTGTCCACTTCCTCTAAATTGTCATTTTTGTTGGAATATAGTTTTTCAAAGTATCCTCTTATGATAGTCTTTATTTCTGTGGGGTCAGTGGTGATATCGCCTTTCTCATTTCTTATTTTGTGTATTTGCATCTTCTCTCTTTTTCTCTTTGTTAGTCTCACTAAAGGTTTGTCAATTTTGTTGATCTTCTCAAAAAACCAGCTCTTGGTCTTGTTTATCTTTTCAAGTGCTTTCTTATTTTCTATTTCATTTAGTTCTGCTCTTATCTTTGTTATTTCCTTCCTTCTTCTTCCTGTTGGGTTACTTCGTTGTTGTTTTTCTAATTCCTTCAAATGTGCAGTTAGTTCTTCAATTTTTGCTCGCTCTTCTTTTTTGATATATGAATTTATGGCTATAAATTTCCCTCTCAGTACTGCTTTTGCTGCATCCCATAAATTTTGGTATGTTGTGTTATCATTATCATTTGTTTCAAGGTAGTCATTGATTTCTTTTGAGATTTCCTCTTTGACCCACTGTTTTTCTAAGATTGTGCTGTTTAATTTCCACATCTTGGTGTGAAACCTGGGCCTCTGTCCCTTGCAAATTTCCAGCTTGACTCCACTGTGGTCAGAGATATTGTTTTGTATGATTTCAATCTTTCTGAATTCATTAAGCTTTTCTTTGTGGCCTAGCATGTGGTCTATCTTGGAGAATGATCCATGTGTGCTTGAGAAAAATGTATATCCTGCTGTGTTTGCGTGTAATGATCTATATATGTCTATTAGATCCAGCTCCTCTAATATAATGTTCAAATGTTTTGTTTCTTTAGTGATTCTCTTTTGTGATGTTCTGTCTAAGGTAGATAGTGGTGTATTAAAATCCCCCACTATAATTGTAGATGCATCTATTGTTTCACTTAGTTTTTCCAGCGTTTGCCTCACATATTTAGAGGCACCCTTGTTAGGAGCAGAAATATTTATGATTGTTCGATCTTCTTGATAGATTTTCCCTTTCACTAAAATGTAGTGTCCTTCTTTGTCTCTCACAGTTGTTTCACATTTAAAGTCTATTTTGTCTGATATTAATATAGCTACTCCTGCCTTTTTTTGGTTACTGTTTGCTTGTATGATTGTTTTCCAGCCATTCACTTTCAATCTCCATGCGTCTCTGGGTCTAAGATGTGTCTCTTGTAGACAGCATACGGATGGGTCATATTCCTTATCCAGTGACCCAGTCTGAATCTTTTGATAGGTGAGTTTAATCCGTTGACATTCAGTGTTATTACTTTCAAGGAATTATTTGTGTTAGCCATATTTTGATTGGATTTATGTTTGTCATATTTTGTTAGTATTTTTTTTTCTTCTATTTTTGTCTTTTTTTGTTGCTCTTATACTCTCCTCGAACTCTGCCTGTCCTGTTTTTTCCTTTCTTCCTGCAGAACTCCCTTTAGAATTTCTTGAAGGGGAGGTTTCTTGTTGGTATACTCTTTCAGTTTCTGTTTATCTGTGAATATTTTGAACTCTCCATCATGTTTGAATGCTAGTTTAGCTGGATAGAGTATTCTTGGTTGGGATTTTTTTTCCTTTAGTACTTTGATTATATCATACCACTGCCTTCTTGCCTCCATGGTTTCAGATGAGAAATCAGCACTTAATCTTATGGAGCTTACCTTGTATGTGATGGTTTTCTTTTCTCTTGCTGCTTTTAGGATTTTCTCTTTGTCTTGAGCATTGGCTAATTTGACAAGTATGTGTCTTGGGGTGGGCCTGTTGGGGTTTATGACTAGTGGAGTGCGCTGTGCTTCTTGGATATGTACATCTGTCTCTTTCAGTAGATTTGGGAAGTTTTCAGCCATTATTTCCTGCAACACTCCTTCTGACCCCTTTCCCTTCTCTTCTCCTTCTGGAATGCCTATAATATGTATGTTTGAGCGTTTTGCATTGTCATTCAGGTCCCTAAGTCCTAGCTGGATTTTTTGTATCTTTTTATCGACCCCTTCTACTATCTGTTTGATTTCTGATGTACTGTCTTCCACATCACTAATTCTCTCCTCTGCCTCTTCTAGTCTGCTGATATTTGCTGCAAGTGTATTTTTTATTTCTTGAACTGTGGTGTTCATTCCCATCATATCTGTTATCTTTTTGTGTATGTCTGCAATTTCCCCTCCGACTGTTGTCTTCATGTTGTTAACCTCTTTCATTACTTCATCAAATTTGTCGGTGATAAATGTTCTGAAATCTTTCATTGCTTGAGCGAAGTTCTGCTCCCCTTCCTGATTTTTAGTTTGTTGATTGGATTCAGCCATGTTTTCCTGATTGCTGGTTTGGTTTGTAGGTTTTGTTGCTGTCTGGTCATCATTTTATCTTGACGGGTTTAATCAGTTCCTTAGCTTCTTTGTCTACTCTTGGAGATTAATTAGCTGTTGTTTTTGCGTAAGTGTTATATCTTCTCTTTTTCACTTTGTTCTTCTTATTCTAATTTCTTGTTGCTGGTTAAGTTCACTTTAAAGGAAAGTATTAGTGCCGGGGAAAGGTAATTGTGTAAGCAAGGAAAAAGTGTAAAGTAGTATTGGTGATATATGTTAACAAAGCAAGAATATGAGATCTGGGAGGATGGAGGTTAGATTCATGTAAAATTGTGTAGAGTTATAGCAGTAGGTAGAGTACCTATTATGAGGTAGCTGACTGAATATGGGAGGAATATGGTATGAGCTAAAAAGCTATTGCTTTCGTGAGAGAGGGAAAGAGAAAAGAAAGGTAATAGTTTCAAGAGTGGATAACAGACAGAAAACAAAGCAAGGGTATTAGGAATTAAGAGTTAGATACTTTGTGGATCAAAGAAAGGGAGATGGGAGGTGGAATATAGGAGAGACAGTAGATGATGGTGGATATCAAGATATAGGGGAAAGGGGGTAATGTAGGTAGCCTAAATCAGTTCACATAGAAATGAGGCAGTGGAGGATGAGAAAACCCAGCAAATATGAGGTGTTTCCTGCAGCACCTATTGTATAATTGAGTTGAAATAAAATAAGTAGAAAATGAGGGACAAGAGGGAGAGCGAAAACAGAAAAAGAAAAAACAAAAAATGAAGAGAAAAAAAAAGAAAGAAGAGAAGAAAGGAAAAAAGAAAAAGGGGGGGTGGGTAAAGGGTGGGGAACAGGTAGGGGAAAGAAAAAAACAGATATACACAAACCACAATTGCAACACCAACTACAACAACAACAACAACAAAAACCCTAAATAACTGAATAAAAAAAGACTTTGTGGAATACGCTGGGAGAAAAGACTAGGGGATAATGCAATATTAGCACTCAGGACATTAAAAAAAGTAAAAAATAAGATAAAATGAAAATAGAAACAAAACAAAATGAAACGGTTAAGAAAAAATGCAAACGTTGAAGGCTAGGGCATTCAAGGACCTCAGATGGACCTCGGCATGATGGATTCAGGGGTGGAAAGTCTGAGATATTGAAGACTCAAGAGGTGTGAGTCTCTGGGGTGTGGGCCACCAGAGTTTAGGGGATTCAGACCTGGCAACCTCCAATCTGGTCAACAGGAAGCCTAGGAGCCCCACAGTGTAGCGCAGCCCTCAGGGATCCGCGCAGCTGGGTGCCAGCCCTCTGGGGGAAGTCAGATCCGCAGACTCTATATTATGTCTGAACCCTGTGATTCACTTACTCACTAGGGTTTATTTATGTGGATATTTCGTCAATTCAGCTATCTAATTCCGTTGCAGATCGGCAGCCGGGCCTGTGGGGGCGGGGCTCCAGGCGGAAGCGCTATTATTTGTGTCCGCAATCAAAAATTTCCCCGCTTCACAACAAAACACCGTCTGTCTCCCCAAATCGATCCGCAAAGGCGTCCCGTCCCATCAACCCCCCAGCAGCCCGCCCAGGACTCTCGAATTCCCCTGCACCGCAGAGCCACCAAAAAGCGCGGCCGAAGTGCGGGTTCCGCGGCTCCGCCCGCCCCCAAGGAGGGAGCAGCCCGTGTGCAGGTCTCACCTCTGGGCAATAGAACCCACATTATATCTTATAGACCAATCCTCTCCATTACCTTCCCACCAAATCAATGTCCAGACACTTCCTGCCCTGCAAAAATCCCGAAAATGCCTGGTCCTGGTGAACCTCCAGCGGCGCCCAGCTTCCTCTTCCCAGGAGAGACGGCAAGGCAAGTTCACTCAGCCACCATCTTGCCGGAAGTTGAGGGATTTAATTTTATTATTGTTTTGTTCCTTGAGATGTAAGCTTAGTCTTTCATTATTTCATTTTTTATTTTTATCATGGAGGATGAATTTAGGGAATGGAGTTGGAATCAGCACCAGGGAAAGGAAGGGGCAGGAAGCAGGATTGGGCAGAGAAAGAAGCTGAGCTCTGATCCAGTCCCAATAAAAGCCTCATCCAACCCTGCAGGGAGCTTTAGGGCTGGGATGGGCCTTCAGAATTATTCTGAATTGAGGTACCCTCCTCGAGGATTAGTCATTGCATGCAGGCTGACTGAAAAGGGATGCGACCCTGGGCCAGGTGGCTCCTTTCAACTGTGACAATCTCCAAAAGGGATTCCTGAAGAGGGGGGTCTGTACTGTGCTTCACAGCATCTACCACGAAGTATTTAATGAGTAGATGATGTAATAGGTAAAGGAATAGATGAAGAATCAATGAGTTTGAATGAACAATACAGTGATGACAATGAACCATGATTCAGTGCAAAAGTGAATAACCAGACCACAAGTGTTTTGGTTTGAAGGAGAGAGCAGTATGAGCTGAAGCACTTGTAGTCTGCCTGGAGCAGGGTGTGGTTGAGGCATAATTTGAGGTAGACTCTAGATACAGGTAAAAAAAATTAAATTAAAAAAAGCTGAGCACTGTCCACGAAAAGGAGACAAGGCAGATTGAAGAACCAGGCTGGAGTGGAAGTGGCCTCTTCAGGGCTCAGTATGGATATCAAGCCTACTGGAGTAGAATGTGAGCCAGGAGAGGAATGCATGAGCTGTAGCAGGGAAGGGTCTGAGGACCAGGCAGGTGCAACAGGGAAGTCAGAATTGCATGGTGAACCTGGAAGTGGTCAGTACCATGGACTGGAGCACAGAGAGGATGGAAGTAGCAAACAAGCTAAGTTGGAGGCCAGACAAGAGGAAGGCAGTGAGGTGTAAAATAAAGCAATGGATTCATACAAGGTCTTTCATAAGAAGAGAGCTGGTAGATCATTGATTTTTTTTTTTCATTTTTAAAAATTTAAGTATATGACACATAAATGTTCATAAACAATAAATATATAGTAGTAGTTGTGAACTTACAAAACAAACATACATAACATCATACAGGGATATCATACCTCACCCTGCCAAAAATACCTTGCATTGTTGTGAAACATTTTTAACTAATGATTAAAGAGCATCCTCAAAATATTACTACCAACCAAAGTATCTTACATTTGGTATGTTTTTCCCCCAACCCCCCTATTATTATTATCTTTATATCATTTATATATGAACATACAGAAACAATAAGTGTACAGTGAAAGTTGTGAACTTAAAAAGCAAACATGCATAACATCATACAGGGATCCCATACATCAACCCACTACCAACACTTTGTATTGTTGTGAGACATTTGTTACAAATGATGAAAGAATATAGTCAAAATCTCACTACTATTAATAACTATAGTCCTTATCTTATTATTTGGTGTATTTTTCCCAAACCCACCCTATTTTTTTTTAAATATATTTTTATGACGGAAGTCGTAAACCTAGGAAACAATCATGCACATGTGCAGGATTCCCATATAACACCCCTCTATCAACACACCATACCATGGTGCAACATTTGTTACAGGTTATAAGATAATATCATTAGACTATTACCAGGTCAATAGCGTACACTTGGCATACTTTTCCATATTCTGCCATTATCAACACAGTACCTCTTTGGCATAGATGCATGAATATTACATTATTACTGTTAACCACAGTCCATAGGTCACTCCAGTTGTATTTTTCCCATGCTTCTTCACATTCCCACTACCCTGCAATAGTGACGTACATCTGCTCTGGCTCACAAAGGACACTTCTGGATCTGTACCATCAACGACATTTCTCATCTACCTCTGGATTTACTGTGTTATTCAGTTCCCAGACCATTCTCCAACCCTCTTTCAATTGGCACTTGCATCCCTAGACTACCCCTGCAGCCATATTCTGACTTATAAACTAGCTGTTACTCACTATATTTTACCAACGTCTACATTTCCAAACGTCTACAGTAAAGTTAATTAAAACTTCTACATATATTAAACATCAGTAATCCATCTCAGTCCTCTTCCTATGTCCTTTAAGAATCTACCACCAGGTCTTGAAGATATTTTCCTACATTTTCTTCTAGAAGCTTTATGGTTCTTGCTTTTATATTTAGGTTTTTAATACATTCTGAGTTAATTTTTATATAAGGTGTGAGATAGGGGTCCCTTTCCTTCTTTTGACTATGGATATCAAATTCTCTCAGCACCATTTGTTGAATGGACTGTTTTGTCTGAGTTGGGTGGTTTGACAGGCTTGTCGAATATAACTTGACTGTAGATGTGAGGGTCTGTTTCTTTTTTTTTTCTTTTTTTAAAGATTTATTTATTTAATTTCTGCCCCCCTACCCCCCATTGTCTGTTCTCTGTGTCTATTTGCTGTGTCTTGTTTCTTTGTCCGCTTCTGTTGTCGTCAGTGGCACGGGAACTGTGGGCGGCGCCATTCCTGGGCAGGCTGCACTTTCTTTCACGCTGGGCAGCTCTCCTTACGGGGCGCACTCCTTGCGCGTGGGGCTCCCCTACGCGGGGGACACCCCTGCGTGGCAGGGCACTCCTTGCGCGCATCAGCACTGCGCATGGGCCAGCTCCACACGGGTCAAGGAGGCCCGGGGTTTGAACCGCGGACCTCCCATGTGGTAGACGGACGCCCTAACCACTGGGCCAAGTCCTTTTCCAAGGGTCTGTTTCTTATCCATCAATTTTATTCTCCATCAATTTTATTCTATTGGTCTATTTGTCTGTCTTTTTGCCAGTACCATACTGTTTTTAACACTGTAGTGAAGTAATACGATTTAAAGTCTGGAAGTGGACCTCCAACTTCATTTCTCCTTTTTAAGATGTTTCTGGCTCTTCAGGACTCCTAACCCTTCCAAATAAATTTGATCATCATGTTTTCCATTTATTTAACAAATGCTGGTAGAATTTTTATTGGGATTGCATTGAATCTGTATATCAATTTGGGTAGAATTGACATCTTAATGATATTTGGTCTTCCAATCTGTGAGCATGGAATGTTCTTCCAATTATTTAGGGCTTTTAAAATTTCCTGTAACAATGAGTTGTAGTTTTCTGAATGTAAGTGCTTCACATCATTGGTTAAGTTTATTCCTAAATATTTGGTTCTTTCAGTCGCTATTGTGAAAATGGAATTTTTCCCCCTGACTTCCTCCTCAGATTGCACAATTAATAGTGTCTTTTAAAGTCTATTTCATCTAATATAAGTATAGGTACTTCGGCTTTTTTATTGTTGTTGTTTCTGAATGCATGGGATATTTTTTCCAGCCTTTCACTTTCAATCTATTGGTATCCTTGGGTCTAAGGTGAGTCTCTTGCAGACAGCATATATAATAGATGGCTCATATTTTCTTATCCATTCTGCCAGTCTGTGTCTTCTGATTGTGAATTTAATCCATTAACATTCAATGTTGTTACTATAATGACAGTTCTTATTTCACCCATTTTGACCTTTGGGTTTTATCTGTCATGTTTTATTTTCACCACTCTTTTGATCCTTTTAGTTACTTTTATTGATATAATCTTCATTTCTAGACTCTCTTCCAGTCCCCTCTCTCCTGTCTCCTTTTCAGGCGCTAAATACTAATTTTAGTATTTCCTGAAAATCTGGTCTCTTGCTTAGAAATTCTCTCAGTTTCTGCTTATCCGTGAATATTCTAATTTTACCCTCATTTTTGAAAGACAGTCTTGCTGGATATAAGATTCTTGGCTGCCGGATGCTAATGACTATGCTTGTGAGCTGGTGGACCCGGGATGAGAACAAGGCCTAGAGCAACTTTGTGCCTGGGAATTTCCTTCTGTCAGACTTCATGTTGCTCAAATGTGGCCAGTCTCGAAGCCAAACTCAGCATGTAGGTGCAGTGCCTTCCCCCCAGCGCGGGACATGACACCCGGGGATGAGCCTCCCTGGCAGCGAGGGACCACTATCGGCTACCAACTGATGATGCAACTGGAAAATGACCTTATACGGAAGGTTCGATGCGGATCAGCAGAATATCCATGTCTACATAAAATGCCATGACTTTAAAATGCTGTTTGACCTAAAGTAAGGGGGAAATGGAAAGGAGAAATGAGTTTATATGGCTACGAGTTTCTAAAAAAGAGTCTGGAGGCTGGCAGAGGGTTTGCCCTCATGCACAACTGAGCAGAGTCAGAGAGACGGATGGAGCAGATACAACCCCCAGATATTGGTTCCTTTGGGGGCTGAGGAGACCCATGGGAGTTGTGGTCATGGCCGATGGGGTTAACTGCCGGGGCAGATGGCCCCTCTTTGGAAATGGTGTTTATGTGTGATGAATCTGGACTCAGATGGGATCTCCCTTCATAAGACTTTCATGCTAATGTGCTGGAGGTGCAGTTAATGTTGGGGTTTAAGATATATTTAGGGGATTTGAGTCTCTGGACTGACAATGTGATGGCCAGATCCTGAGCCTCGACAGACTCCAGCACCTACAATCTGATTTGTTGGACTTGCCACACTCAGCTGAGATGGAGTTGAAGAAGGACAACCACCACACCGTGGAGCCTAGAGTGATTGCAACTGAGAATGGGAGGATTGCATCCAGCATCCAGGTGGAATCTGAGCCTCCTCTTGGCATAGAGGTGCAATGGACACAACCAATCCAGTGTCCACATAGAGGAGGTGGCATTGGATTGGGAAGGGTGGACATGGTGGACGGGGGGTGTGGGGAAGGGCGGGAAGGGATGGGAGGTGGAGGCGTCTTCGGGACATGGAGCTGCCCTGGGTGGTGCTTCGGAGGTGATCGCCGGACATATTGTAAATCCTCACAGGGCCCACTTGATGGAGTGGAGGAGAGTATGGGCCATGATGTGGGCCAGTGTCTATGAGGTGCAGAGGTGCCCAGGGATGTACTTGCCAGGTCCGGTGGATGTGTCATGATGGTGGGAACGAGTGTTGTTGGGGGGTGGGGGGGGGTGGGGGGGGTTGAACGGGACCTCACATATATATTTTTGGTGTGGTATTGTTACAAAGTCAATAAAAAATAAAAAAATTAAAAAAAAAAGATTCTTGGCTGGAAGTTTTTCTCTTGTAGTATCTTAAATATATCAGACCACTGTCTTCTTGCCTCCATGGTTTCTGGTGAGAAATCAGCACTTAATCTTATTGGATATCCCTTATATGTTATGCATTGCTTTTCTCTTGCTGCTCTCAGAATTGTCTCTTTGTCTTTGGCCTTTGACATTCTGATGCATATGTGTCTTGGAGTTGGTCTGTTTGGATTTTTTTGGATGACAGTACGTTGTGCTTCTTGGACAGGGATGTCTATGTCCTTCAATAGGGTTGGGAAATTTTCTACCATTATTTCTTCAAATATTCCTTCTGCCAGTTTTCCCTTCTCTTCTCCTTCTGGGACTCCCATGACACATATGTTTGCATGCCTTTTGCTGTCATTTATTTCCCTGAGACCTTGTTCAGTGTTTTCTGTTCTTTTCTTCATCTCTTCTTTTGTATGTTCACTCTCAGATGCCATTTCTTCAAGCTCACCAATCCTTTCTTTTGCCTCCTCAAATTTGTTATTGTATGATTCCAATGTTTTTTTAATTTCATTGATTGCACCTTTCATTCCCGTAAGATCTGCTATTTTTCTATGTATGCTTTCAAATTCTTCTTTGTGCTCATCCAATGTCTTCTTAATATTCTTAATCTCTTTAGCCATGTCATTGAATTTATTAAGGAGATTTGTTTGAACATCCATGATTCGCTGCCTCAATTCCTTTATGTCATCTGGAGGCTTATCTTGTTCCTTTAACTGGGCCATAGCTTCCTGTTTCTTGGAGTTGATTGTAATTTTTTGTCAGTGTCTTCGCATCTGGCTTCCTAGAGTATTTATTCTGGGTGCAGTTTTTCTCTTTAGTTTAAGGCTTCCTATCCTTTCTGCCTTGCTGGTTGTATAGTAGGAACCAAGCATGTAGTTGGTGCTGTTAGCTGTGGAGGCTTAAGCTGCCCTCATTGCACGAGGGACCAATGAAGCTTCTTCCAATTTTCTCCTTTGCCAGGGGTAGGGACAGAGTCACAGCTGTGTGGAATAATCCACATGCAGGCTTAGACTGTAGTTGCCCAGAGAGACTGATGAAGCTTCACAACCCTTTCTCCCCTGCCTGGGGCAGGGATGGAGCTACAGGTGTGGGCAGCAGTCTACGCAGTGTGGGTCCAAGATGACTGCAGTTGCCCTGATAGACTTCCGATTTTCAGTCTATGCCAGCTAAACTTCCCTGCAGTTACCTGTATAGGCTGGTGCAGGGCTCCTCTGCCTCCTCCCCACCGGAGGTAGGGCTGAAGCCTAGGCGGGCTGCAGACTGATCTGCGTGAAAGAAACTGTCAGCGCGGCTCCCCTCAGGCTGGGGGCGGAGTCAGAATGGCAGCTACTGGCCCCTTTCTGACTTGGGCTGGTTCTCACCCCAGCTGTTCCCAGGGTTATCTCTTAGCCAGCAAAGTCTCCCAATCAGTAGCCGAAATCAGTAGCCAACTGTCTCCTCCCCTGTTTCTGGGAAATGGAGCTTCCAATTCCTGTCACAGAACAGCTCCTGGGGCAGCTTGTGCTGCCAGAGTAGGGCAATCACCGGCCTCCGTGGCTTGGCTAGTAATTTCCCAGAGAGGCTGGCGCAGGTCCCCGTAGCTTCCTCCCTGCTGGAGGTGGCACTGGGGCCTAGGCTAGGCCTGCAATATGATCTGGACGGGAAGAAGCCGGTCCCCACTAGCACTGGGATTCTCCAACCACCCGCTTCCCCTTATACCAGGTACAGAGTTAAGATGGTGCCTCCCAGCCACCTGGACAGGCTCCAACCTTAGCTGTTCTCAGGATCGTACTGTAGCCCACTGAATTTCCTCATTATAGCTGAAATGCGTGCCCAACTGTCTCTTCCTCTCCTATTTTGGGCAAGTGGAGCTTTCAATTCCAGCCACAGAACAGCTCCCAAGGAGGCTTGTGCCTCCAGTGGAGGACGGGCACCGGCCCCCGCAGCGTGGAGCGCTCTACTTATGAGGCTTCTCTGCAGATGGGCAGTCTTCTCCTTCCACTCCCCCAAGGACATTGCAGGATGCTCTTCTGGCCTCCTCGAGCCCCCAAACAGGTGCTTCAGCTAGTTTCAGAGAGCTCTGGGTATTTGCTAACTGCCCTGTAGTCTGAGCTGACTCTAGCAGCTCCTTACTCTGCCGCCATCTTGCTGTTTCTGTTTTCATAATTGGTTTTTAAATGTCCTGCTTTTATTCTACCTTTCTTCTACCAAAGTGACAAAGGAGTTTCAATTCGGTATGCCCCACTGCTCTGCTCATCATTATATTTATCAGCTGTGGTGGGGATGGCTTTCATGAGGTTTGTTCAGTCTTATTGCCTGGTCCATCCCCAGTTCCTCACCCTTTGACCAGGCTGTTGTCCCAATTCAGATCTTGTACAGTTTTCCAGAACTTTTTCCACTTACTTCCCCTGTGAGCTATTCCTTCAGTTGGGGGAAAGTGGCCACTATCCATTACACTGGTCACCATCCAGTCTGGTCCTTGGGGTAATTGGTAGAAGCTTTGAGTTTTGATATTGGGTCCCTTTTCTATTTTTTTCTAGTGGATGTTTTGAATTTTGATGTTGGCTCTCTTTTCTCTATTGCTGGAGAATTCATGATTTTCTTCTCTCATTTTTATTTTTTCAGTTTTTTTCCTTAGGTTAGGGAAAAGCTATTCTTTTGGGCCCGCGTGTTCTACCGTGAGTCAAAATATGTATTTAAATGTCCATTTTGGTAAATCATAGATTATTTTTATTCATTTAAAAGCTTTGGTTTTATAAAGAATTATATGATGAACAATTGAATAATTTTAAATTGAGAAAATTATTAATGAGATGAATTTTGTTTATCACATTCACAGTTTCGTCTCAAGGAATTGGAGCAAGAGGCCCATTTTGTTGCAGGAGAAAAGTTTCTTATAACAAGTAGTAATCAGCTTCGAGAGGTAAAGCTATTTTTGGTTCCTTCGTAAAATACATTTCTTATAAATATTAGAGGGAGATTGAGTTATCTGAAAAGTATGCAAGTTCATATTCTTTTACAAGGAATGAACATATTGAGGGCCCTTAAACAGAGCCAGTAAATCCAAGAGAAATACTAAATCAGAATTTGAGCATTTTGCTCAATCAAGTGTGTCTTTTTGTCTGTATGCTCTAATTCTGTTGCAGTAATATTTGGTTTCTTTCAAATCTGGAAATCTCTCATCATGTATAAATTGCTTTCATTGAAGATTTTATTTGGCAAGTTAAAGCTACACCTGCTATGTGAAAGGAAGACTCTTCCCAAAACCATCCTGCAGAAGCACCCTTCCACTTCAGAAGCTGTGGTAAGGTTGAAAATCATTCTTTTTCTTTTGGAATAACTCAGCTACAACACACATGGCCCTACTCTCTAGCCAGTCCTCGGCTTCCTGAGGGAAAGCCAGTCAGTCACACTTGAAACTACCCTTGCCTCACCCCTGTAGCCACCAGGAAGACTTTAATGTGTCATTTCCCCTTGAGGGGAGAGGAGGGGCTCCACCCATCCCCAGATTACTCTCCTAGTTAGGAATCAAGGGAAAAAGTGCAGACAATGAAGTTTTCTAGAAGCAATTAATAGGTATAATTTCCTGCAATGGATAATTCGGTAGAATTTTGTTTTGAAAACCACTTTCTTGTAAATCCAGTCGTGACCCCTTTGTTTCATGCCCCAGCAAGAAATGGACCTAGAAATGGGAAAGATTGTTAGTCTTCTCCTGTATCCGCTTGTTGTTTTAGAAAATTTTAGCTACCTTTTCTTGAGAGGAATAAATATTTGAAAAGACAGGAGAAGTGAAATTCTACTCTATTAGAGTGGCAGGCATATGTAGATATTCAGAAGTCAGTAGGTAATATTACTAAGAGTGCAGAGCAGAGGGTCAGTGGATGTTATTGTGGTGAAAGCCACATATTAAAGGTCCAAATTTTTTCTTTCTTTGCTTGACTTTACAGAAAGGAAGGTTTTCTTCTAGACCCCTTTCCTGTCTATGTTACCTCTTCAAGCCCTTTTTCTGCTCACCTGAACATTAGAGAACCCAGCCTTGCGGAGTCCCAACTGGTTGACTCCCTCATATCAGGCCTCCATTGGCTCTCAGTCACCATGCATTGAGTGGACAAAGGACTCTGTTGATTGATGGTTTTCCCTGAAGGGGACTTGAAACTGCCCTCTTCCAAACCTGTTCTTCTTTGAGTCTTTTTTTTTTTTTTGTGAAAGGTCCACCTCCATCCAGGCCCTCCGGAGGCAGGATAGCATAATGGTCAGGGTCACAGTGGGTCTCCAGGGTCTCTCAGCAAGATTTGGCCAAATTACTTGCCTTCTCTGTGCCTTTGTTTCCTGATCCATAAAAGAAAGGTAATGATAATACTTTCCTTACTGGAATCTTATGAGGATTCAATGAGTATGTGTGTGTATACATGTGTATAACAGTACTGAGGACAATGCCTAACACAGACACTCAAAAATCAATAGATACTAGCAATTAGTATTAACTACTCTACTCCAAAAACGTGGGAGTCATCCTTGACTTTCTATTAATCTCACCCCATAGAAAGTTTTATAATCCCTACCTACAAAATATCTTGAGCCTGCCTACTTCTCTCCATCTTCATGGTCATCACCTTGGTCTTCTCTCACTTAGATCACTTCAGAAACCTCCTAACTAGTCTCCTGGTTTTTAGTCTCACCCCTGCTAGTCATTCCTCACATCCAGACAGAGTGGTGATTTAAAAACAGTGGAACATTAATGCAAAGTGAGATACTTCAGCGCTCCATCCCCTTATAGAAGCTTTGAATATCTGTCAAGAACTGGCAGAAATATCTTTCTCAGTGCTTCAGAAAACACTTTAAAAAAACCCAAAACTGCACTAACAGGGCAAACACCGAAACAAGAAAAAGGCTACTTAAAAGTAGCCATACCTTGTGGTGTCCTGGCTGGTTGCTTCCTCACTCCTACCCACATTGGGTCCCTGGTCCAAGTTCCAGAGGCAGCAAAGCAACCTTCATGCACATAGTGGGAGCATGTATGTCTGGCACAATCTGTCTCATGGTGGCCTGAGGGACTCACCATCCCAGTACTTGTGCTGCGTGTAGAAGGTGGCACACAGAGCTTTTCTACAGAACACTATGGCTGAGCAGTCAAGTCATGTTGCTTGTGGCAAGGAATTGCTGGCTACAGGGCATACAGTGCAGTGCTTAAGATCATGAGGAAACTGTTTCTTAGGGAAAGGGAGAAACTTGAAACCATGTAAACAGGAGGAATCCTAGGGCCACATGCACATGCCCAAGACAAGGCACACTCAGTAAGGACCAAGGAGGCCCTGGAGCTGTTCTCTAAACTTCTTGTATGGTTAAGCCCTGAAGGAGAGCTCGCAAAGACTGGGAAAGGTGTTTTTTTTCCCTCCTTTTTCCTTTTTTTTTTTTGTTAGTTCCTGACATTCAAGGAAAGCTATGGCATAACACTAGCTGGATACAAGCTTAAGAAACAGACTCGGGAAGCAGATGTGGCTCAACTGATAAATCATCTGCCTACCACATGGGAGGTCCAGGGTTCAAACCCAGGGTCTCCTGATCCCTGTGGTGAGCTGGCCCATGTGCAGTGCTACTGCACACAAGGAGTGCTGTGCCATGCAGGGCTGTACCCTGCGTAGGGGAGCCCCATGCGCAAGGAGTGCGCCCTGCAAGGAGAGATGCCCCATGTGGGAAAAAGTGCAATCTACCCAGGAGTGGCACCACACACATGGAGAGCTGATACAGTAAGATGACACAACAGAAAGAGACACAAATTCTTGGTGCCACTGACAAGAATGCAAGCAGACTCAGAAGAACACACAAAGTGAATGGACACAGAGCATACAATGGGGGGGTGGGGGATGGGGGAATAATTATATATAATATATATATAAATAATAATAATTAAAAAAAGACTACTCAGATTCTAAATTCTAGTGATAACACTTTAAAATATCAAAATGTCCAGGTTTCAATAAAAGTTACAACACATACAAAGAAACAAGAAGTGATGGCCCAGGTAAAAGAGAAGGGTAAACCATTAGAGACCAAGAATTGAGGAGGATCAGACCTAGGACATACCAGACAAAGACTTAAAAAAAAATGGTCCTAATTATGCTCAAAGGCTAAAGGAGAACACGGACAAAGAATTAAAGGAAATCGGGAAAATAATAGATGAATTCAAAGAGAATATAAATAGAGAGAAGGTTATTATGAAAAGGAACCAAACAGAACTGAAGACCACAGTAACAGAAATCAACAATTACCTAAAGGGATTCAACCACTGATTGCAGCTGGAAGAAGAATGAATCAGTGAACTTGAAGATAAGACTATTGATGTCATCTAGTCTGAGAAGCACAAAGAAGAATGAAAAAGTGAACAGAACCGGAGGAACCTGTGGGACATCATAAAGCATACCAATATACACATTTTGGGAGTCAAAGAAGGAGAAGAAAGAGAGGAGGAGATAGAATGTTCAAAGAAACAATGGCTGAAAACTTCCCAAATTTAACAAAAGACATATATACATCAGAGATACTCAATGAACTCCAAACAGGATAAACCCAAATAGACCCATACCACAGCATATTATAATCAAACTCATGAATGCCTAAGATAGAGAATTCTGAAAACCACAAGAGAGAGTGACAGTGTCACTTTCAAGGGATCCTCAATAAGATTAAGTGCTGATTTCTCATCGGAAGCCATGGAGGAAAGAAGGCAGTGGGATGATTAATTTAAAGTGGTGAAAACAAAAAGTGCCAGCCAAAACTGTTTCTCAAATATGAGGGAGAGATTAAGACATTCCCAGATAAAAAAATAAAAATTAAAAAAAAGACATTCCCAGATAAACAAAAGCTGAGGGAAATCTGTCATCACTAGGCCAGCCCTTACAAGAGATGCTCAAGAGAGGTCTGCAGGTTGAAAGGGAAGACCAATAGACAATAAATCAAAACTGCTTGAAGAAACACAGCTCTCTGATGAGGGCAATGATAAGGGTAAATAAAATGCCAATACTATTTTCTTTTTGGTTTATAACTCCACTTTTACCCCTTACAGGATCTAAAAGGCAAATGCATAAAATGTAATGACAAATCAGTGGTTTTGGTCCCATAATAAATAAAAATATACACACAATATAAATGACAAGAACCACATAAAGGTGGGATGATAGAGGGGTATAAGAACATAGTTTGTGTATATTATTATTATTTTTAAAATTATTTATTCCTCCCCCCCCATCCCAGTTATCTGTTCTCTGTGTCTATTCACTGCGTGTTCTTCTTTATCCACTTCTCTTGTGGTCAGCGGCACAGGAATCTGTGTTTCTTTTCGTTGTGTCATCTTGTTGTGTCAGCTCTCTGTGTGTGGCACCATTCCTGGGCAGGCTGCACTTTCTTTCTCACTGGGTGGCTCTCCTTATGGGGCGCACTCCTTGCGCGTGGGGCTCCCCTACGCAGGGGACACCCGTGTGGCACGGCACTCCTTGCGCACATCAGCAATGCACATGGACCAGCTCCACATGGGTCAAGGAGGCCCAGGATTTGAACCACGGACCTCCCATGTGGTAGGCGGACGCCCTAACCACTGGGCCAAGTCTGCTTCCCTGTGTAATTTATTGATGTTAAGTTTATATCAAAGCAAACAAGATTGTTACAGATTTAGGATATTAAATTTAAGCCCAAGGTAACCACAACATGTCAAAGAATATGCAAACTCTTAATGCGTAATGTATATAAGATTTCTGTTTGGGAAGATGGGAAAGTTTTAGTACTGGAAAGTGGTGAGGTCCTGACAATATTGTGGATGTGATTAATCCAATTTAGTGGTATGCTTGGAAGTGGTTGAGATGGGAAAGTTTATGTTGTGTATATTTTCCCACAATTTAAAAAAAGAGAGAGCAACTAAAGAGACAATGACAGTTAAATGTACTACAGGATCCTGGATGGGATCTAACAACGTAGGAGAAAAGGATCAAAAGGACATCTTTGGGGCACATACAGAAGTTAGAATATAGACTAAGTTTTATATCAGTGTTAAATATCTTGAACTTGATAACTACATTTAAGGTGGTTACATAAATGAATATCCTTATTCTTAGGAAGTGTACATGGCAGTTTTAAGTGCCCAAGGAGCATGATGTAACAATCTACACTCAAGTTTTCAGAAAGTAGGAAGGAAGGGAGGGAGGGAGGGAGGCAAGGAAACGGAAGAGAAGGGAAGGGAAGGGAAAGGAAAAGATGGAACTGCAAATGTGGTAGAATGTTAAAATTGGTGGATCTGGTTGTTTGTGGTGGAGGTTGAAGTATATTGGAGTTCTCTATTATAGCAGTTTGATATGGTTATGAATTTAAAAAATAGATATTGGATTATGTTTGTAATCTGGTCTGTACCTGGACGTGATTAAGTTATGATTAGGGCTTTGATTGGACCATGTCATTAGGGTGTTGAGTTCCCACCCCTTGGTGGGTAGGGACTCACAGATAAAAGACATGGCAAAGGACAGAGCAGAAGGTTTTTGATGTTGGAGTTTGATGTTGAAGTCTTAAGCCGGAGCCTCAGGAAGTAAGCACACAGAGGAAAGAGAAGCCAGCCCCAGGAAGAGAGGAACCTTGAACCCAGAGAGAAGCAAGACTCTGGAAGGGAGGAACCCAGGAAGCCTGAACCCTCGCAGATGTCAGCAGCCATCTTGCTCCAACACGTGGAAACAGACTTTGGTAAGGGAAGTAACTTACACTTTATGACCTGGTATCTATAAGCTCCTACCCCAAATAAATACCCTTTATAAAAACCAACAAATTTCTGGTATTTTGCATCTACACCCCTTTGACTAATATATCTGTACAGGATTTATATGTATTTTTAAAACTGTCCTGTAAATTTGAAAGTATTTCTTTTTTTTTTTTTATTAAAGTTAGTAGATCACAAAGAACATTACATTAAAAAACATAAGAGGTTCCCATATAACCCACTCCCCACCCCCCAACCCCATCATTTTTGTAAATTGTATTTTTTTGAAGATACATGTCTCGAAAAATGTTACATTAAAAAACATAAGAGGTTCCTGTATACCCCCCACCTCCCCACCCTACTCCTCCCACACCAACAACCTCCCCCATCCTTGTGGCACACTTATCACACTCAGTAAACACATTTTGGAGCACTGCTGCACCACATGGATAATAGTTTACCCTGTAGTTCACACTCTCTCCCTGTAGTTCAGTACATTTCAGTGGATTATGGCAGGGTATATAAAGTCCAGTGTCTGACCCTGCAATATCATTTAGGACAACTCCAAATCCCAAAAATGCCCCCACATCACATCTCTTCTTCCGTCTCCCTGCCCTTAGCAACTACTGTGGCCACTTTCTCCACCTCAGTGCTACAATTTCTTCTATTACTAATCACAGTAGTTCTATAGTAGAATAGCACTAAGTCCATTCTAATTCATATTTTATTCCTCCATTCTGTGGACCCTGAAATGGTGATGTTCTCTCCACCTCTAGATCAAGAGGGGGCTTAGATTCCACATGGATGATGGATGCAATTCCTCTGCTTACAGTTGTAGGCACTGTTGATTCCCTGGTGTGGTGGTTAACAATCTTTACCTCCCTCTTAGCTGACTTTGGTAAGTCCAACACACCAGAGTAGGAGTTGCAACTCTAAAAAGTTAAAAACAAACCTTAGAACAACCATGTTAGTCTCTTGATTAAAGCTTCCAAGGGCTTCCCATTACACTTGAGTAAAACCCTTGCTCTTGAGTGCTCTCCAGCCTCACATCACACTGTTCTCCTTCTTCACAGTACCCTGCTGCCCTGGCCTTCTGTCCCAGACAGGAACATGTTTGCTATAGCCGTGAGTCTTTGCGTGAGCGTTGTCCTCAGTCTGGAAGATTCTTCCACAGGCTTTGCCCAGATGGCTTCTGTTTGTCCTCTTAAATACCATTTTCAGAAGGGCTTTCTCTGGTCCCCAATCACTACCTGTCTTTACCCTGATTTATTTTCTGCACAGAACTTACCATTGCCTCAAGTTATCTCAGTGATTCATGTATTCCACTAGAATGTAGGTTGTTGAAATCAGGGGCCTTATCTGATTTGTTCACTGCTTCCCCAGAACCAAAACAAAAGCGATTGGGCTTCCGCCTACCACATGGGAGGTCCTGGGTTTGGCTCCCTGTGCCTCCTAGAGAAGGCGAGCTGGCATGCAGGTACAACAAGATGACGCAACAAAAGAGACATAAAGAAGAAAGACAATGAGAGACACAACAAACCAGGGAGCTGAGATGGCTCAGGTGATTGAGCACCTCTCTTCCACATGGGAAGTCCCCAGTTTAGATCCTGGTGCCTCCTAAAGAGAAGATGAGCAGACACAGAGAGGACACAGCAAAAGGACATTGAGAGTAGACAGCAACCACAAACAATGAGGGGTAAATAAATAAAATAAATATTAAAAATAAACAAAAATGGCCTGGAGCTGGCACATATCAGAGCTGAGATATTAATACTTGTTGCTGTTTTTTCCCTGGACACTGGAGCAGTGGGTGGCTCTGGAACACAGAATTCCATCTTGATGAGAAACTCTGGCTTGGGTTTTAGCACCTTCTGCCCCACTTCCCTGAACTCCATTACTTATTTCCCTTAAGATGTTAACTGCCACTTGATATTCTAGCAATAAGAAATACCAATGAGGGGAAACGGACTTGGCCCAGTGGTTAGGGCATCCGTCTACCACATGGGAGGTCCGCGGTTCAAACCCCGGGCCTCCTTGACCCGTGTGGAGCTGGCCCATGCGCAGTGCTGATGCGCGCAAGGAGTGCCGCGCCACGCAGGGGTGTCCTCCGTGTAGGGGAGCCCCACGTGCAAGGAGTGCGCCCCGTAAGGAGAGCCGCCCAGCGCGAAAGAAAGTGCAGCCTGCACAGGAATGGCGCCGCCCACACTTCCTGTGCAGCTGACGACAACAGCAGCGGACAAAGAAACAAGACGCAGCAAATAGACACAGAGAACAGACAACCGGGGGCGGGGGGGGGGGGGTTTTTAAATAAATAAATAAATCTTAAAAAAAACAAAACAATGAATGTCAAACATTTCCTGCTCTGGTCTGCACTTGAGTTGTGAATGGTTTTGGGCTGTTACTGCCACAAGCATGATTTATTTTCTGTCCTGGCACCAGCTGGCAGTATTGTCCCTTTCTTCACTGTAAGAAAGGAAATATAACTCTGGTCTGTTTTGAGGTGTTTTATTTTAGAAAGAATTAAGACAATTTGACCTTAATTTTTTCCACAAAGACATAGTCAACATAAATCATATTAGCCTTACCCTCTTATTTAACTAAGTCGCATGGTTTATTCTATGCATTTAAAAATTATTATCCTTTATTAGGTAATGCATATCCTTCATTCTCAGTTCAAACTTAAGGCTCCTTCCCTCTGTTTTCCTCCATCCTTCTGTTTTCCTTCCCAGAAAAGGCCAGGATGACAAGTTTATTTTATGTCTTCTTCCAGGGTTTCTACTGCACATCCAACTACATTAAAATACATATCCTTTTATCACACACATGGTAACACATAATGACCTTTTTTCATTTAATGTGGAGAAGCACATTACATTTTTTAAAAGTTGCATTGTTCTTTTTGGGGTGGGATTTGGCCTTTGCTTGGGAAGATAAATACCTCTTTCTAGTCCTAAACTCATTTAAAGCAGAAGATTGTCAGCTAGAGGCTCAAAAGCAATTGTTGGACCTTGCTTTCCTTTTCACATGTCTCTTTTTTCAGCCCACCTCTTTTTACCGTAAATTTTTCATGTCACACTTCTCAAATTAAAGTCACGGTATATAGTTAACAATATAAAGTGCATCAAGCCAAGGTGATCTCCCCTCCCGCAAGCCCTGAGGTGACCAGCATTAGAGTCAGACAGCGTCCCCTGAAACTCCCCAGCTCCTTCTCACCTGCACAAGCACATGCACCTCTGCAGACGCACAGGAGGGGTTTTGGTGTGTAGCAGTCATTCTATGTGTGCCATCTGTAGTTTGCCTTTATACTTGAAGATGTGTCATGAACAACCTGATGACACAGGAGATAGACATCTCCCTGTCTGTCTTTTTCTCTAGGTTTCACACGCAGACATTTTCAACATAAAAGGGAGCAGTTTTTACATTTTCAGCAGTATTTTTTTCTTTATTTCCTCTAGCAGTTCTCTTTCCTCTCTCCAGTCCCAGCAGTTTTCCGTTTATTGGCTCAGTCCTATCGTAAGCACACATTTCTTTGGCTTCATGTCACTTCAGCCACCTGCACCCAAAGGGGTCCTATTAAAATCTAAGTCAGATGGAGTCACTCTACTTAAAATTCTCCAGTGGCTTTCCATTTCCTTCTGGGTCAAGCCAAAGTGGATTGGCCCTGCCCCTCCCATTCTCTCCTTCACCATTCCCTCAGCCTGTCATCCTTCTGGTTGTCTTGGAATCACCAGGCTCTTCAGCTTCAGGCCCTTTGGATGTCTGCCCACTCTGCCTAGAATGCTTCCCCAGATTTTGCAGAGGTCCCTGTTCGCTGCCTTAGGCCTTACTCCCAGGTTACCTTGTTGCTGCTGCCTTCTATGTGCGCCCACATTCATGGTGCAACTCCTTCCACCACCCCAGCACTGTCTGTCCTCCTGCTGCCCGCTTATTTTCCTCCATGGCACTACTATGATTGGATGAACTAGTGCTGACATTTCACACCCCTTGACTCACTCAGATATCCTGGCTAGATTTAAGCTCTAGGCGGGCAAGGACTTTATTTGATTAATGCAGTATTCCCAGTGCTTAGAAAAGCTTGGGGTGTTGTGGATGCTCAATAAATTTTGACTGAGTCCCTCAAGTTTTTTTTCCACATTTAAATATATATGTTTTTTTAGAGAAGTTAATAAGCTTATAAAACAGGCATGTATAATGTGCAGAATTATACAATACTCCCCACCAATACCTGACATTATTGTGGGGTATTTGTTACAGATTGACCATCATCAGATTATTACTACTAATTGAAGTCCATGGTGTACATTTGGTGTATTTTTTCCATACACACCTATTATTAACACCATGTATTAGTATTGTACATTTTTGATAGTTTATGAGAGAATGTTCTCTTACTTGTATTGTTAACCACAGTCCATCTTCCACCACATGGTTCGCTGTGTTATACAGCCCCATGCCTTGTACAGTCCATCCAAGTGTACATTCAGTGGCTCTCACTTTTGTCACAGTGACGTGCAGTTATCACATTTTTGTGATATAAATTTTTTTGTTTTTTTTTTTCAAAAATATTTAGATTATATGAATGTTACATAAAAAATATAAGGGATTCCTATATGCCCCACTCCCCACACTGCCCACATTTACCCACATTAACAACATCCTTCTTTAGTGTGGTACATTCATTGCAATTGAGGAACACATTTTGGAATGTTGCCGCTAAGCATGGATTATAGTTTATATTGTAGTTTACACTCTCTCCCACACAATTCTGTAGGTTATTTCAAGATATATAATGGCATGTATCTGTCATTGCAATGTCATTCAGGACAATTCTCAAGTCCCCAAAATGCCCCCATATTACACCTGCTTTCCCTGTCCCTGCCCTCAGAACCTCCAGTGGCCACTGCCTCCACATCAATGATATAACTTCTTTCATTGCTAGAATCACAATAAGTCTATAGTAGAATACCAGTAAGTCCCTCTAGTCCATAGTTCATTCCCCAATCCTGAGGATTCTGGGATGGTGATGCCCACTCCACCTTTAATTGAGAGGGGGCTGTGATATAAGTTTGAGTGTTTTCCTTAGTCAAAAAGAGAAAATCTCTCTAAACCCACCCCCCACATACAAATTGAACAAAAAATAAAAAATCTCATACCCTCCAATATTGACCTTAGGGTTGGTATAGTACTAACTTTGATATTGATACAGGAATATTACAATATTGCTGTTAAGTATAGTCCATCCATAAGTTACATTAACTGTAGTTTTCCTATGCATCACCATATTCTTACCACTTTGTACTAGAGACATACTTTTGTTCTAGTTCATAGAAGGACATTCTTGAATTTGTACTATTAACCACAGTACTCTTCCATCTCTGGATTCACTGTGTTATTCAGTCTCTAGATTATTCTGTAGCTTTCTTTCAATTGACATTTCATCCCTAGACTACCCCTTTCAGCCACCATCCCATTTATAAACGTCATGTTAATTAAACTCACTAGAATAATATGTCACTTCAATTCTATCCATTTCCCCATTTTTTACAGTCAAGCTAGTTAAAAATTCTACATACATTAAGCATCTCCCTACTCAACCCTCATCCTATCTCCTAGTAACCTATACTCTAGGTTTTAAGTCTATGTGTTTGTTCTTCATATTTAGTTTGTATCAGTGAGACCATACATTATTTGTCTTTTTGTGTCTAGCTTATTTCACTCAGCATAATGTCCCAAGGTTCATCCATGTTATCATATATGTCCCAATTTCATTTCTTTTTAAAGAGCATAGTATTCCATTGTATGTTTATACCACATTTTGTTTATCCATTCATAAGTTAATGGACACTTGGGTTGTTTCCATCTTTTGGCAATTTTGAATAATGCCGCTATGTAAATGTGTAAATGTCTGTTTGTGTCTCTGTTTTCAGTTCTTCTGGATATATTCCTAGTAGAGGGTTTGCCAGATCATATGTCAGTTCTGTTTAGCCTTCCTGAGGAACTCTCAAACTCTTCCGCAGAGGCTGCACTATTCTACATTCCCACCAACAGTGAAGGAATGTTCCTATTTCTCCATATCCACTCCAGCACTTGTTTTCTGTTTTACTTTCTTTTCTTTTTTAAAAAATAATGGCCAATTTTTGAGGTGCTCAATTATCCGAAACCGGCAGGGGCAGATTCCAGGGGCCTGTGGGAAGAAGCGGGGGGAAAGGGGGGATGGAGGCAGGAGACGAGAAGAATGGAGGCAAGACAGGATTCTGATCAAGCCTCGTTTATTGGGGGTAGAACATGGGGATATATAGAGAGGGAAGGGAACGTGTACATAGCTGATAGGCTGGTCTTGTGGGTGGCAGACGTCCAAGGAGGGGATTGGCTGAAAGTTTGTGCCGGGTCTGCGTAGTTTCGTGCCTTGCGCATGGGTATTGCTGTGGTCACCTGAGTAGTGGCGGGAAGGGGAGAACAAAGAAACAGGGAGGAGAAGAATAAGGAAATGACAGGGCAGATTTGTGAACTCCGCCATGTTGTGAGATCTGCCATGTTGTGGGAGGCTGTAGATAGGTCTCACAGCGGGTGGCTCCCCACACTCAATGATAGCTTATAGGTTTGATTTGCAATTCCTTAATAGCTAGTGATATTGGACATTTTTTCATGTGCTTTTTGGCCATTTGTATTTCCTTTTTGTAGAAATGTCTTTAAGTCTTTTGCCCATTTCCCCCCCATTCTAATCCATATTTTATCCCCCATCCTGAGGACCCTGGGATGGCGATGTCCATTCCATTTCTAAATTGAGAGGGGGCTTAGATCCCACATGGCTGATGGATGGGATTTTCCTGCTTGCAGTTGTAGACTCTCTCAGTTCCCTCGTGTGGTGGTTGATCATCCTCACCTCCCTGTTAGCTGACCTGGTAAATCCAATGAACCAGAGAGTAGGTGTTGCAACTCTGCTAAGGCTCAGGGACCAGATGGCACATGGTTAGTCCAGAGATTCAAGTCTCCTGAGCATACACCAATCCCCGTACAACCACAGGTTCAGTAAAAGTGACAGAAGAGACAAGTATAGAGAGGTCACTTCTGAGTCCAACTCCATCATACACAGGAGCACAAATTCCAAAGTAGGGCCCGCTGGCAAGACACTGGACTCCAGAGCCATCTGTAATGACCATAGGATCTGGGTGTCTCCATAGCCCCTCAGGAACACCACTAACTGGGGTTGTATCTACTTTTGCTCTCTCTGAGATCCTGCTGAGACATGTAAGTGTGACCCCTCTGATGACCTCCCAACTTATTTTGAAGTCCCTTAGCCATATAAACTCATTTTTCTTTACCATTTCCCCCTTTTATTCAAGGTGTTTTTCTAGTTGCATCACCAGTTGGTGATGGTAGTAATCCCTTGGCGCCAGGGTGGCTCATCCCCAGGAGTCATGTCCCACACTGGGGGGAAGGTAATGCATTTACATGCTGAGTTTGGTTTAGAGAGTGACCACATTTGAGCAACATGGAGGCTCTCAGGAGGTAACTCTTAGGCACCCTACAGTTCTAGGCCTAGGTGAAATTTCAAGCACACAGGTTCATAAGCATCGTCATCAATATCAAGGGTCCATCATTGGACCATCCTTCCTCACTGGTCTTTGCACTTGCACTTGGGGGATTGTTGCTGCTCCATTGGGAAGTGTGACAGAGTTCCCCAGTATGGGAACTCAGCACTCCTCAGTTGTTATGTAAAACTTTACCCAGTATGTCAATACCAAATGAATATCCGAACATTTCTATATACCTTATATGCATGCGCTAGAAAACTCCCTCCCACAGTCATCCAAATTGGAAAGGAAGAAGTCACAGTTTCACTGTTTGCAGATGACATGATCCTATATATAGAAAGCACTGAGAAATCTACAACAAAGCTTCTAGAACTTATAAATGAGTTCAGTGAAGTCTCAGGTTATAAGATCAATGTGCAAAAATAAACATTTCTGTACACCAACAATTAGGAATTTGAGGAGGAAATCAAGAAAAAATACCATTTAAAATAGTAAATAAAAAAAAAATCAAATACCTAGGGATAAATTTAAAGATGTAAAAGACTTATACAAAGAAAACTACACAATACTGTTAAAGGAAATCAAAGAATACTTAAATAAATGGAAGAATATTGTGTTCATGGATAGGAAGACTAAATATCATTAAGATGTCTATCCTACCCAAACTGATCTACATATTTAATTCAATTCCAATAAAAATCAACACAGCATTTTTTAATGAACTGGAAAAACTATGAAATTTATTTGGAAGGGAAAGAGGCCCCAGATAGCCAAAAACATATTGAAAAAGAAAAATGAAATTGGAGGAATCACACTACCTGACTTTAAAACATACTACAAAGCTCTAGTAGTCAAAATGGCATGGTTTTGGCAGAAGGATAGACAAACTGACCAATGGAACCGAATTGGGAGTTCAGATATAGATCCTCGCATATACAGTCTTCTGATATTCAACAAGACCACCAAGCCCACTCAGCTGGGAGAGAATGGCCTCTTCAACAAATGGTGCTTGGAGATGTGAGAGGAATGCCATCTCACACCTTACTTAAAAATCAACTCAAGATGGATCAAAGATCTAAATAAAAAGCTAAGACCATAAAGACCTTGGAAGACAATGTAGGGAAGCATCTACAGAAACTTGTAATAGGAAATGACTTCATGAACTTCACACCCAAAGCACAAGCAATGAAAGAAAATATAGGTAAATGGGACCTCCTCAAAATAAAAACCTTTTGCACCTCAAAGGAGTTTATCAAGAAAGTGAGGGAAGTGGACTTGGCCCAGTGGTTAGGGCATCCGTCCACCACGTGGGAGGTCCGCGGTTCAAACCCCCGGCCTCCTTGACCCGTGTGGAGCTGGCCCATGCACAGTGCTGATGCACGCAAGGAGTGCCCTGTCACGCACGGGTGTCCCCGCATAGGGGAGCCCCATGCGAAAGGAATGCACCTGGTAAGGAGAGCCGCCCAGCACGAAAGAAAGTGTAGCCTGCCCAGGAATGGTGCCGCACATATGGAGAGCTGACACAACAAGATGATGCAACAAAAAGACACACAGATTGCCCTGCCGCTAACAACGGGTGGGGTGGGCGGTGGGATGGGAGGTGGGGGGAAATAAATAAATAAATAAATCTTTTTTTTTTTTAAGTGAAAAGACAACCTACCCAATGGGAGAAAATATTTGGTAACCATTTTTTAATTGGATTGTGTGTTAGTCAGCCAAAGGGGTGCTGATGTAAAATACCAAAAATCTATTGGCTTTTATAGAGGGTATTTATTGGGTGTAGAAGCTTACAGTTACCAGGCTGTAAAGTGTATATTACTTCCCTCAACAAAGTCTGTTGCCATGTGTTGGAGCAAGATGGCTGTCAACATCTGCAAGAGTTCAGGCTTCCTCTTCCTCTTAAGGCTCCATGGTCCCAGCTTCTTCCATTATCAGCTATAGGCTGGGTAAGTCTCATCTCTCCTGGGGCTCATTCCTCTCTGGGCTCAGTTGCTCTGCTCTCTCCCAAGGCCAGCTGTAGACTATCAGGCTAACAATTTGCTTGTCTTCCCTGGGCCTCTGCTGTGTCTAATGAAACCTTTCCTGCCTCACGTATCTGCTTCTCTGTGTGTTTACTTCCTGGGACTCTAATATCAAAACTGTAACTTTCTCCTCAGCCATGTCGTTTTCTCTGTGAGTCCCCACCCACGAAGAGGACAGGGGCTCAATGTCCTACTGACATGGCCCAGTCAAAACCTTAATCATTATTTAATCAAGTAAAAGTAGAACCTCTCAATCCAATCCAATCTAATATGCCCAGAGGAACAGACTAGTTCACAAACATAATCAGTGTTTCTTTTTGGAATTCATAAACAATATCAAACTGCTACAAATTGCTTGCTCTTTTATTGTTGAGTTGTATAATCTCTTTATATAGCTCTGAAATAACATACCAGATATGTGATTTCCAAATATTTCCTCCTATCGAGTGGACTGCCATTTCACATCCTTGATAAAGTCCTTTGAAGAACATTTTTTCTTTCATTGCTCCTGCTTTTGGTATCAGGTTTAGAAACCACTGCCTACCATCATGTTTTCTTCTAGGAATTTTATGGTTCTAGCTTTTATATTTAGGTCCTTGATCCATTTTGAGTTAGTTTTTGTATAAGGTGTGGGGTAGGTGACCTCTTTCTTTCTTTTGGATATGGTTATCCAGTTCTCCCAGCACAATTTGCTGAATAGACTGTTCTGTCCCAGCTGGGTGTGCTTAACAGCCTTTCAAAACTCACTTGACTATAGATGTGAGGGTCTGTTTCTGAACCATCAGTTCGGTTCCATTGGTCTATGGCTTTCTTTATGCCAATACCATGCTGTTTTTACCACTATAGCTAGGTAATGTAATTTAAAGCCTGAAAGTGAGAGTCCTTTTTGTTCTTTTAAAGTTGTTTCTGGCTATTCAGGACCCCTTACCCTTCCAAATAAGTTTGATAATTGTATTTCCCATTTCTTTAAAAAAAGGCTGTTGGAATTTTTATTGGGATTGCTCTGAATCTGTATATCAATTTAGATAGAATTGACATCTTAACAATATTTACTCTTCCTGTCCATAAACGCAGAATGCTCTTTCATTTATTTAGGTCTTCTTTGATTTCTTTTAGCAATGCATTGTGGTTTTCTGAATAAAGTGCTTTACATCCTTGGTTAAGTTTATTCCTAAATATTGATTCTTTTATTCGCTATTGTAAATGGAGGTTTTTTCCCCTGACTTACTCAGGTAGCTCATCACTAGTGCATAGAGACACTACAGATTTGGGGGTATTAATCTTGTATCTTGCCACTCTACTGAACTCATTTATTAGTTCTAGTAGCTTTGTTACAGATTTTTCAGGACTATCCAGGTATAGTTTCATATCATCTGTGAATAGTGAAAGTTTTATTTCTTCCTTTCTAATTTAGACATCTTTTATTTCTTTTTCTTGTCTGCTCTAGCTAGACCTCTAGCACTATATTGAACAGTGGTGACAATGGGCATCCATGTTTTTTTCTTGTCTTAATAAGAAAGCTTTCATTCCTTCACTATTGAGTATAATGTTAGCTGTGGGTTTTTCATGTATGTTCTTTATCATGTTCAGAAAGTTTCCTTCAGTTGCTATTTTTGGGATTATTTTTTTCAAGAAAAGGTTCTATACTCTGTCAAATGCCTTTTCTGTGTCAATCAAGATGATCAGGTAATTTTTCTTCCTTGATTTGTAATCTGATATATGATGCTGATTGATTTTCTTGTGTTGAACCACCCTTGCATGCTTGGTATAAAACCCACTTGATCATGACGAATAATTCTTTCAGGTTGTTGGATTTAGTTAGTATTTTTTTGTTGAGGATTTTTGCATCCATATTCATTAAGGAAACTGATTTGTAATTTTCCTTTTTTTTGTAATATCTTTATCTGGCTTTGGTATTAGGGTGATATTGACTTCATAGAATGAGTGTGGTCGTGTTCCTTTTTGTTCAATTTTTTTGAAAGATTATAAGAGTGGTATTAAATCTCCTTTGACTGCTTGGTAGAATTCACCTGTGAAGCCATCTGGTCCTGGGCTTTTCATGTTGGGGAATTGTTTGATGACTATTTCAATCTCCTTATTTGTGGTTTGTTGAGGTCTTTTGTTTCTGCTAGGGTCAGTATAAGCTGTTCATAATTTCCTAGTAATTTTTTTTTTAAGATTTTTTTTCTCTCCCCTTCCCCGCCCCCATTGTCTGCTCTGTGTGTCTATTTGCTGTGTGTTCTTCTGCATCCGCTTGCATTATCCGGCGGCACTAGGAAACTGCATCTCTTTTTTATTGTGTCATCTTGCTGCGTCAGCTCTCCATTTGTACAGTGCCACTCCTTTGTGGGCTGCGCTTTTTTTCACATGGGGCAGCTCTCCTCGCAGGGCACACTCCTTGCACGTGGGGCACCCCTACATGGAGGCACCCCTGCGTGGCATGGCACTCCTTGCACGCAGCAGCACTGCATGTGGGCCAGCTTACCACATGACTCAGGAGGCCCTGGGGATCGAACCCTGGATCCTCCATATGGTAAACAGACGCTCCATCAGTTGAGCCATGTCCGCTTCCCATTTCCTAGTAATTTGTTCACTTCTGTGTTGTCTAATTTCTTGGCATACAGTCGTTCATGGTATTCTCTTATGATCTTTTATTTCTGTGTACTCAATAGTAATGTCCCTGTTTTCCTTTCTGATTTTATTTGCAATTTCTCTTTTTTTCTTTGTGTCTAGGTAAGCACTGGTCAATTTTGTTAATCTTCTCAAAGAACCAATTTTGGTTTTGTTAATCCTCTCTATTGCTTTTATGTTCTCTCTCATTTATTTCTGCTCTGATTTTTATTATTTCATTCCTTCTGCTTGCTTTGGGAATAGTTTGCTGTTCCTTTTCTAGTTTCTCTAGCTGTGCAGTTAGGCCTTTGATTTTAGCTTTCTTTTTTAATGTAAGCATTGAAGGCTATAATTTTGCCTCTCAGCACTGCCTTCACTGTATCCCATGGGTTCTGATATGTTGTGTTCTTGTTTTCTGTTGCCGCCTTTCTCCACCCCTCCTCCCCTTCCAGCTCCCGCCGTCCTTCCCGCCAGTCCCGCCCATATTGCCAACCCACAATCTGCCCTCTTCCCCAGTAACTGCTTACCTCAGGTCTATCCATCAGCTTCAGCCTGTCCACAGCCGCCCCTTAGCCAGCCCTCCCTTCATCACGCCCCTCCCTCTACCCAACCCTATATAGCTAAGTGTACTTCCGTAATAAAGCAGACCTGTTCTTGCGCTCAAGCGGTCTCCGTGGTTTTTCCCCAACCGCGCGTCCCCCCACGCCTGGAGAACCGGTGCTTCCTCGTGGAGCACCCCCCGCCGGCGGTTCTGCAGGAGCTAGCCCCCCCGACTCTTGGGCCTGAGCGAGGACGAAACCCTCTCGCTCAGCTACAGTTTTCATTTGTCTCAAGATATTTATTGATTTCTCTTGCAATTAACTGCTTTGATCCACTGATAAAAGTGTGTCGTTTCACCTCCATGTATTTGTTAATTTTCCCTGTGTATTAGTCATCCAAAGGCATGCTGTTGCAAAATACCATAAATCAGTTGTTTTTTTTTTAAAGGGTATTTGTTTGGCATAGAAGCTTACAATTACCAGGTCATAAAACTTAAGTTATTTCCTTCACCAAAGTCTTTTGCCACATGTTGGAGCAAGATGTCTGCTGATGTCTGCCAGGGTTCAGGATTCCTGGGTTCCTTTCTTCCTGGGGCTTGCTTCTTTCCAGGCTCAGGTTTTGTCTCTTTCAAGGGCTTGCTTCTCTTTCCTCACAACCGAACTTCTCTCTTTGTGCTTACTTCCCGGGGCTCCAGCTCAAGACTCCAGCATCAAAACTCCAGTTCTGTCCTTTGCCATGTCTTTTATCTGTGACTCCCACCCACCAAGGGGTGGGGACTCAACACCCTACTGACATGACACCAAGAACAGACCAGTTTACAAACATAATCCATTATCTATTTTTGGAATTCATGAACCATATCAAACTGCTATACCCTTTTTCTGACTATTGTTGATTTCCGCCTTTCTTCCGCTATGATCAGAAGAAGTGCTTTGTATAATTTCCTTTTTTAATTTATTGAGATCTGTTTTGTGGCACAACATGTAGCCTATCCTGGATATGGATCCACGAACACTTGAGAAGAAGGTATATTATGCTGTTTGGGGGTGCAGTGTTCTATATATGTTTATTAGGTTTAGTATATTTATCGTATAATTCAGGCCCTCTGTTTCTTTATTGATCCTCTGCCCAAATGTACTATCTAATGATGAGAGTGGTGTATTGAAGTCCCCAACTATTTTTGTAGAGACATATATTTCTCCTTTCAGTTTTATGAGGGTTTACCTCGTGTAATTTGCGGAATCCTGGTTATGTGCATATATGTTTTTTATTGTTATTTCTTCCTTGTGAATTGCTCCTTTCATTAATATATAATGGCCTTCATTGTCTCTAACAACAGCTTTGCTTTTAAAGTCTATTTCATCTGATGTAAGTCTAGCTAGTCCAGCTTATTTTTTGGTACTATATGTATGGAATATCTTTTTCCAGCCTTTCACTTTCAATTTATTTGTATCCTTGGGTCTAAGGCAAGTCTCTTGTAGACGGCAGATAGATGACTTATGTTTTCTTATCCCTTTTGACAGTTTGTCTTTTTCCTGGGGAGAATTCAATGTTATTACTCTAATGAGTTCTTACTCATTTTGACCTTTGAGTTTTATCTGTTATATCTTATATTCATCAGTCTTTTAACATGTTTGGTTACTTTTACTGATATAATCTTTATTTCTAGACTCTCTTCTAAGCCTTTCTCTCCTGTCTTTTCTTTTCAGGCTGTAGCAATCCCTTTAGTATTTCCTGCAAAGCTGGTCTCTTGCTTACAGACTCTCCCAGTTTTTGTTTATCTGTGTGTAGCAGGTTGAGATTAGTTATGAATCCCAAAAACAATAACATTATATTTGTTAACTAATCTATTCCTTTGAGTATGATACCTTTTGATTGTATTAAATTATGTTGAGGGGCCTTTGATTTGATTACCTGTTAAGAATGCATTTAGGGCTTTTTGATTTGACTATGTCAGTAAAGTGTGAGTCCTATATTAGTCACCCAAAGGGGTGCTGATGCAAAATACCAGAAACTGATTGGTTTTTATAAAGGTGTAGGTTACTTCCCTCACCAAAGCCTATTTTCATGTGTTGGAGCAAGATGGCTGCTGACAGCTGTGAGGGTTCAGGCTTCCTGGGTTCCTTCCTTCCAGGGTCTTGCTTCTCTCTGGGTTCAAGGATCCTTCTTTCCTGGGTCTGGCTTCTCTTTCCTCTATGAGCTTACTTCCTGGGACTCCATCTTAAGGCTTCAGCATCAAACTCCAACATCAAAAACCCTCCAACTCTTTCTTTTGCCATGTCTTTTATCTGTGAGTCCCCACCCACGAAGGGGTGGGAACTTAATGCTCTAATGACATGGCCCAATCAAAGCTCCAATCATAGCTCAATCATGTCCAGGTACAGACCAGATTACAAACATAATCCAATATCTATTTTTGGAATTCATAACCATATCAAACTGCTACAAGTCCCTTGCTGTGCCTCATATAAATGGACACTCACAAAGACACACAGAAAAAGAGAGCTCTGTCATTTTAGATCCTGATATGTGACAGAGGAGGGAGATGACCCATTTTGCCTGATAACTTACAGCTTATATCAGAAAGCAGAGCAGCTGAACCTGCGTGGAGAAGCCCAAAGGGGAAGGCTGAAACCTCACAGAGCTCAGCAGCCATTGCGTGGCAATACACCGGGGTCAACAGTAACTAACTTTTCCAAAAGAGCGTCTCTGGTGATGCCTTGATTTGGCCTTGGAACTGTAAACTTTTACCCCAAAATAAATCCCTATTATAAAAGCCAAAAGCTTTCTGGTACTTTGCATCAGCACCTCTTTGGCAGACTAATACAATGAATATTCTAAACTTACTCTCATTTTTTGAAAGACAATCTTTCTAGATATAATATTCTTGGCTGGCAGTTTTTCTCTTACAGTATCTTTTTTTCTTTTAAAGATTGATTGATTGATTGATTGATTCCCCCTCCCTCCATTGTTTGCTCTCTCTATCCATTTGCTGTGTGTTCTTCTGTGTCTGCTTATATTCTCATTAGGTGGCTCTGGGAACCGATCCTGGGACCTTCCAGAGTGGAAGAGAGATGATCATTCTCTTGCGCCACTTCAGCTCCCTGGTCTGCTGCGTCTTAGTATCTCTCCTCTGTGTCTTTTTTTGTTGTGTCATCTTGCTGCGCCAGCTCTCTGCATGGCCCAGCACTCCTGTGTGGGGCAGCAATCCTGCGCAGGGTGGTACTCTGCAGGGGCCAGCACTCTGCGTGCCATGGGCCAGCTCACCACACAGGCCAGCTTGCCTTCACCAGGACCTCCTATATGGTAAATGGGAGCCCAATTGCTTGAGCCACATCCACTTCCCTCTTACAGTATCTTAACATACCATACCACTGTTTTCTTATCTACATGGTTTCTGAAAAGAAATCAGTGCTTAATCTTATTGGACATCCCTTGTATGTGATGAATTACTTTTGCTGCTCTCAGGATTCTTTATCTTTGGCATTTGACATTCTGATTAGTATGAGTCTTGGGATAGGTTTATTCAGATTTATTCAGAGGGGAGTACATTGTGCTTCTTGGACACAAATATCTATGTCTTTCAGTAGGGTTTTGAAATTTTCTACCATTATTTCCTCAGATATTCCTTCTGCCCATTTTCCCTTCTCCTGGGACACCCATGACACGTATGTTTCCATGTCTCTTGCTGTCATTTAGTTCCCTGAGACCCTGTTCAATTTTTTCCATTCCTTCCTTTATTTGTTCTTTTGTGTGTTCACTTTTGGAGGCCCTGCCTTCAAGCTTACTGATCCTTTCTTCTGCTTCTTTAAATAATCTGCTGTTAAATGCCTCCAATGTATTTTTAATTTCATTTATTACACCTTTTATTCATGTAAGGTCTGGTATTTTCTTTTTTTTTTTCTTTTTGATATTTTTCTATGTATGCTTTCAAATTCTTTGGGCTCACCCAGGGTCTTCTTAATAATCTTAAACTCTTTTGCCATCTCTTCGAATTTGTTAAGGAGATTTGAATGAACATTATGAATAGTTGTCTCAACTCCTTTATGTCATATGGAGGCTTAGCTTCTTCCTTTCACTAGACTATTCTTCCTGTTTGGGTTGTAATTTTTTGTTAGTATCTTGGCATCTGCTTTACTTGTATTTATTCTAAGCTCGATTTCTCCCTTTAATCTGAGGCTTTCTATTTGATTGTCTTTGTGCTACAGCCCCTCTTTGATACTTGGTTCAACTTAATTGGGAGCCTTATAGTGGCTCATGTTTAGTCGATCTGAATTTTTTCAGCTCCTTTCCATTTGTTTCTTGCCCTTTCTCCTTTGCTTATTGTGGAGGTTGAAGCTGCCTGCCTTGCTCCAGGAACCAATGAAGATTCTCCCACCATTCTCCCCTGCCGGGGGTAGGGATTGAGCTACAGCTGTCTGTAGTAATCCAAGATGTGCAGGCCAAGACCATCTGTAGGTGCCTGGAGTGACTGATGAAGCTCTACACCCCTTCCTCCCCTAATTGGGGTAGGTGCGGAGCTGCAAGTGTGGGCAGCAAACTATGCTGTGTAGGTCAAAACTGACTGCAGTTGCCCAGGTAGACTCATGAAGCACCAGCGCCTTCCTCCCCTGCTAGGGGCATGGTGAAACCTCAGGTGCCCAATAATCTAGTTTGTGCAGTTTGAAAGTGACTGCAGTTGCCCAGAGACCATGAGGGAGCACTGTCCCTCCTCCAGCTCTCTCAGGGGCAGGGATGGAGCCACAGATATGTCCAATAATCTAGTTCATGTGGGCTGAAAGCAGCTGCAGTTGCCCAGAGATGTTGAGGGAGCACTACCCCTCCCCGCTCTGGAGCAGGGATGGAGTCAAAGATGTGTCCTGTGGTCTAGTCTGCAGGTTGAAAGTGGCTGCAGTGCCTGAAGTGGCTGAGGGAGCATTATCCCTCCTCCCGCCCTGTCAGGGGCAGGGATAGAGACATAGGAGTGTCAAACATCTTGACCATGTAGGCTGAAAATGCCTACAGTTGCCTGGAGAGGCTGAGGGCACACTGTCCCTCCTCTGTCCTGTTTGGGGTGAGGATGACTGGAGGGACTGAAGAAACACTGCCCCCTCCTATCCTCTTGGGGGACAGGGATGGAGCCACAAGTGCCCAACAATCTAGCCTATGCCAAAAGTGACCACAGTTGCTCAGAGAGGCTGGTGAAGGTTCCCCCCAGCTTCCTCCCTGCCAGACGTGGGGCTGGAGCCCAGGCCAGGACAGCAATCAGACCTTGGTGGAAGGAAGCTGGTCCCTACTGCCATTGTGATTTTCAGTCAGCTCTGCTTTCCGTCAAGCCAGGGGTTAAAATGGAGGCTACCGGCCTCTTTCTGACTTGGGCAGGTTCAAGTTGTAGCTGTTCTAAGGATTAGACTTGAGCCAGTCGAATTTACTGATTAGTAGCTGAAGTTAGTACCTACCTGTTTCTTCCTCCCCCATTTTTGGAATATGGAACTTCCAATTCCAGCCAGGGAGTAGCTCCCAAGGCAGCTTGCACCACCAGCAGGGAATGGGCACTGGCCTCTGTAGCATGGAGTGCTCTACTCATGAATCTTCACTGCAGACGGGCAGTTTCTTTCTTCCATTCTGCCAGTGTTGCTGGATGCTCTTCTGGTCTCCTGGACTTGCTAAACAGATGATTCAGATAGCTCTGGGTGATGACTAACTGCACTGTAGAGTGAGCTGACTCTTGGGAGCTCCTTCCTCTGTTGCCGTCTTCTGTGGTTCTCCCCTCAAGTTTTGTTATGTAATAGTTTTCTGATTGTTTAATTCCAAATATCTTCTCATTTCTATTCTGATTCTTTTACCATTGAGTTGTGTTTGAGTCAAGGATGTTTTGGATTTTCCAAATGTTTGTGGACTTTCTAGATACTTTGTGTTCATTTCTAAATTAAATGCATGTGGTCAGAGCATGATCTGTATGTTAATTCTTTGATGGATCTTATAGTTGTGGCCATGCCCACAGTCACCTTTCATAGATGTAGTGCATAATGGAAGAGCATGTGGTCTGCAGCTATGGGGGACTGTGTACTCTGTACCTGGGGGACATGATGCTGTAGAGTTCTTCCCCTATGCATTCCAGCAAGACATGAGTGGGGATTCTGTTCTAGGAATTGGGGGGGTGGGGGGTGGGGCACAAATGTTCTTCCTTGGCAACACACCTAAGGCGGCCCTGACATTTATTCTCCAGTGAAATCCCATTTTCTCTTGAATGTTATAGAGGTTCAAATGCTGGAAGGGTAATTTGGATGGGCAGATCAGGAATGTTGGAGTGGGGAATCAGGCTGTTAAATGGGAAGGGAGTTGTGTTGCTCAGGGATCTGGGGCATCGTGACAGACAGGAAGACGGACGTGCTTTATGCTAGAGCTAGGAATTTAGGAGTTGTCAGCAATTTTCATTAGAGTCACTCTGGAATACTGGTTCTCTACACTGGGTGCACATTAGAATCCCCTGAGATCTTTGGAAACGCACCGATGCTAGGGCCTGCTACTGATCCACTAAATCAGAATCCCTGGGCTGGGTGGCCCAGGCATAGGCAGGATTTTTGAAGCTCCCAGGTTATTTTAATGTAGAGCCTGCATTGGCATCCACTGATTTAGGTGAAGAGTGTGGACAGAGAACAGAAGAAGCCCAGACCCAAACCCTGAAAAGCTGACATTGAGGGGTCAGAGAAAAGAGCTGCCAATGAGATTACAGCCAGAGAGTAAGATATCAGGAGAATGCAGTGTTATGGAGCTAACAAGAGAATGTTTGATGAAGCTCACAGAGCTGCAGCAAGTTAACAGAGTTACTACATTATAATATTCAAAATACCCTGTTTTCAGTACAAATGCAGTAATGTTCTATGAACTAGAACAAATGTACATCACTATTACGAGGCAGTAAGAATGTAGAGAAGCATGGGAAAAATAAAATTAATATAACCTATGGAGTATAGTCAACAGCATTACTGTAAGATTCTTACATCAAGATGTTAATAATAGGTATGAAAAAATATTATTTCATAATTTGTAACAAATGTTCCAAAACAATGTAGTGTGTTGGTGCAGGGATGTTGTATGGGAATTTCACACATGTGCATGATTGTTTTTTAAGTTCACAACTTCTCTACTAAAAATATGTTTTGAAAAATGTCCAGTTTTCAACAAAAACTTATGAAGTGTGCAAAGATACAAGGAAGCATGGCCCATTCACAGGAGAAATTAACAGAAACTTTCCCTGAAGAGGTGCAAACATTGGACTTACTGTACAAAAACTTTAAATCATCTGTCTTAAATATGCACAAGATTGCTCAAGGAAACCAGGGAAACAATGTATAAACAAATAGGAATATCATAAGGAGATAGAAATTTTTAAAAGATACCAAACAAAATTCCCAGAACTGATAAATACAATAGCTGAAGTGAAAGTTTCAGTAGGGGTTTCCAATGGTAGATTTGAACAGGCAGAAGAAAGAATCAGTGCACTTGAAGATAGGTCAATTGAAAGTATGCAGTCTGAGGAATAAAAATTAAAAAGAATGAAGAAAAATGAACAGAGCCTAAGAGACCTGTAGGAAAACATTGAGAATACTAAGATATACATTATGGGAATTCCAGAAGGCAATGAGAAAGTGGCAGAAATAATATTTTAAGAATAATGCCTGAAAACTACTTAAATCTTATAAAAAACATGAATCTACACATCTAAGAAGCTTAAAGAACTCCTAAAAGGATAAACAGAAGGAGATCCACACTGAGCTACATTGTAATAAAACTGCCAAAAGACAAAGTACATTTATGTAATCTAAAGTATTTTTTAAAAATTTAAAAATTATTAAAAAATATATTAAAAAAAGAATGAAGACATTCTCAGGCAAAAGCTAAGGGAGCTCATTACTGGAAATCTGCCCTATAAAAATGCTAAAGGGCATTCTTCAGGCTGAAATGAAAGGAAATTAGACAGTAGCTCTAAGCCATATGAAGAAATAACACTGTTAAAGGTAGCTACATAGATAAATATGAAAAATAATGTTATTATATTATATTTTTATTTGTAACTTCTTTTTCCTATATGATTTAAAAGGCAAATACATAGAACAATAATTATAAATATATGTTAATGGATCCACAATAATATAAAGATGTAATCTAAAACAATGATGATATAGAGAGGGAAGGACAGAGATGTGTGCAAGCAGAGTATGCACTTTTGAAACTAGGTTGATATTATTCCCACTAGGTTGTTATAAGCTCACAATGTAAATTGTAATCTCCTAGATAGCCACAAAGAAAGCAACTGATAATATACAAAAAGGAAAAAAAGGAATAAAAATTATACACAACAAAAAATAAACTAAACTTAAAAAAAAATTTTATTTTTGAAATTGTTTATTTTTAAAAAGACATTTTTTTTTTTTTTTTTTTAAAGATTTATTTATTTATTTAATTTCCCCCCTTCCCCTGGTTGTCTGTTCTTGGTGTCTATTTGCTGCATCTTGTTTCTTTGTCCGCTTCTGTTGTCATCAGCGGCACGGGAAGTGTGGGCGGCGCCATTCCTGGGCAGGCTGCACTTTCTTTTCGCGCTGGGCGGCTCTCCTCACGGGCGCACTCCTTGCGCGTGGGGCTCCCCCACGCGGGGGACACCCTTGCGTGGCACGGCACTCCTTGCGCGCATCAGCACTGCGCATGGCCAGCTCCACACGGGTCAAGGAGGCCCGGGGTTTGAACCGCGGACCTCCCATATGGTAGACGGACGCCCTAACCACTGGGCCAAAGTCCGTTTCCCTAAAAAGACATTTTCATCTCCCTAAAATAAAACCTCATAACATTTAAACAGTTACTCCTCATTTTTGCCTCTCCAGCACCTGAAAACCACTAATCTGCTTTATGTTCTATTGATTTAGGTATTCTTGGTGTTTCATATAAGTGGAATCATACCATTTATGATTTTATATCTGGCTTCTTGCATTTGGCAAAATATATTTTCAAGATTTCAAAAATATTTTGCAACTTGATATAGCTGGTGGTTGCACAAAATTGTGAATGTATTAAAATGTCATTGAATTGTACACTGTACAATAATTTTATGTGAATATCACCCCTATAAAAGGTTTTAAAAAATAATAATCATATTCCAATGTTAACTTCTGAAATTATGCCAGGAAACCATGATTCAAATGTTGGATTTGTTTAAACTAATTGTACATTTTTAAGTATTCTCTCTGTTTACACCACTGTGTGGTAATTCACATGCATTGGATTAGATTTCTCTACCTTAAATCACAAGCAGAGGCAAACCTCGCCCAGAGTGAGGAGCTGTCAAGTCCAGTAGTTGTCTGTTAACAGATCTTAAAGCCTTCAGGCAAGATGAGTGATAAGCCGGACTTGTCCAAAGTGGAGAAGTTCAACAGGTCAAGACTGAAGAAAACTAACACTGAAGAAAAAAATACTGTCCCATCAAAGGAAACTATCCAGCAGAAGAAAGAATGTGTTCAAACATCATAAAATGGGGATCTCCTTGCTAGAGCAAATTTCAGCATTGTCTGGGTGTCTTTGCTATAGGATTGTTTTTTTGTAAACTAATGTGTTTGTAGAGAATTTAGGCATCGTCTATCTTCTCATCCATACTCACTAGTTAAGGGGTCTGGGATAGGCAATACTCCATTACCCTCATTTTAAAACTCCCTGTATTGGGAAGTGGACTTGGCCCAGTGGATAGGGCATCAGTCTACCACATGAGAGGTCCGCGGTTCAAACCCTGGGCCTCCTTGATCTGTGTGGAGCTGGCCCATGCACAGTGCTGATGCGCACAAGGAGTGCCCTGCCATGCATGGGTGTCTCTGCGTAAAGGAGGCCCACACGCAAGGAGTGTACCCCATAAGGAGAGCCACCCAGCACGAAGGAAAGTGCAGCCTGCCCAAGAATGGCACCGCACATGTGGAGAGCTGACACACAAGGTGACAACAAAAAGAAATACAGATTCCCATGCCGCTGACAACAACAGAATCGGACAAAGAACACACAGCAAAACTGGACATAAAGAGCAGACAACGGGGGGGTTAGCATGGGAAGGGGAGAGAAATAAATAAAAAATAAATCTTTAAAAAAACACAAAAAACCTCCCTGTATTAGTCATGTATTAGTCAGTGTTCTCTAGGGAAACAGAATCAACAAGGGCTATCTGTCGATAATAAGAGATTTATCAGAATCTCTCATGCAGCCGTGAGGATGCACAAGTCCAGGTTCCACAGGCAGGCTGTAACCAGGAGTTCTGATGAAAGTCCAGTGAAGACTCTTGACAAGTTCTGGGAGATGTTGGCTGTCTAAAGACCAGTTGGGAAATTCTCTCTCAGTGCTGGAATCACTTCCCCTTTTAAGGGATTCAACTGATTGGGTTAAGTGTCACTCACTGCTGATGGCACTCTCCCTGATTGATGTAATTAAAACCAGCTATCTATGATTTACCACTGCAGTAAAGTCAATGGTGACTAAAGTCCACAAATGCCCTTATATTACAGTTAGCCCAGTGGTTACTTGACCAAACAACTGGTCACAATTACCTGGCCGAGTTGACACAATAGCCTAACCATCACACTCTCATAGGTGCAAAAATCCCAGATGGCTGATGCTATCAGTAATCTCACCATTGATGATCTTGGTGTATGTAGTCCTTGTGCTCCCTTCAAGTTAGGTCACTTTTTTTTTTCAATCCCCCCCCACCTTGCGGCTTTTTGTGTGCCATCTGCTCTCTGTGTCCATTTGCTGTATGTTCTTCTGTGTCTGTATTTATTTTATTTTATTTTATTTTTTTAAATTCTTTTTTTTTTTTTTTTAAGATTTATTTATTTATTTAATTTCCCCCCTTCCCCTGGTTGTCTGTTCTTGGTGTCTATTTGCTGCGTCTTGTTTCTTTGTCCGCTTCTGTTGTCGTCAGCGGCACGGGAAGTGTGGGCGGCGCCGTTCCTGGGCAGGCTGCTCTTTCTTTTCACGCTGGGCGGCTTTTCCTCACGGGCGCACTCCTTGCGCGTGGGGCTCCCCCACGCGGGGGACACCCTTGCGTGGCACGGCACTCCTTGCGCGCATCAGCACTGCGCATGGCCAGCTCCACACCGGTCAAGGAGGCCCGGGGTTTGAACCGCGGACCTCCCATATGGTAGACGGACACCCTAACCACTGGGCCAAAGTCCGTTTCCCTTATTTTATTTTTATTTCCCCTTCTTCCCTTGCGGCTTGCTTGCTGTCTGCTCTTTATGTCCATTCACTGCAGGCTCTTCTGTGTTCTCGCTTGTCTCTCTTCTTTTTGGTTGCATCACTTTGCTGAGTCAGCCCACTGCAGCATCTGTGGGCTGGGCAGCGCTCCGTGGCACGCAGGCGAACCTGCTTTCACAAGGAGGCCCCAGGATGTGACCCGCGGCCTCCCATGTGGTATATAGGAGCTCATCTGATTGAGCTACAGCCGCTTCCTTGAGTTAGGTCACTTTTTTTATATATATATATATATTTATTTATTTATTTTTTAATATTACATTCAAGAAATATGAGGTCCCCATATATCACCCCCCCCTTAACCCCACTGCTCGCCCCATAACAATAATCTCCTCCATCATCATGAGACATTCATTACATTTGGTGAATACTTCTCTGAGCACTGCTGCACCTCATGGTCAATGGTCCACATCATAGCCCACACTCTCCCACATTCCACCCAGTGGCCATGGGAGGACATACAATGTCCAGTAACTGTCCCTGCAGCACCACCCAGGACAACTCCAAGTCATGAAAATGCCCCCACATCCCATCTCTTCCTCCCATTCCCTACCCCCAGCAGCCACCATGGCCGCTTTCTCCACACCAATGCCACATTTTCTTCAATTACTAATCACAATAGTTCATGAATAGAATATCAGTAAGTCCACTCTAATCCATACTCTATTCCTCAATCCTGTGGACTTGGAATGGTTGTGTCCATTCCACATCTATATCAAGAGAGACGTTAGATTCCACATGGATGCTGGATGCAATCCTCCTGCTTTCAGTTGTAGGGACTCTTGGCTCCCTGGTGTGGTGGTTGGCCTTCAAATCCATGTTAGCTGAGTGGAGTAAGTCCAATAAACCAGAGTGTAGGAGCTGAAGTCTGTTGAGGCTCAGGGTCTGCCTATCACATGGTCAGTTCAGAGATTCAGGTCCCCTGGGTATATATTAAACCCCAGCACCAACTACAGTTCCGGTAAAAGTAACAAGAGAGGCTTGTGAACAAAGATCACATCTGAGTCCAGCTCCATCACACAGAAACACAAACTCCAAAGTAGGGCCAACTAACATGGCACTGAACTCCATCTGCCATGACCATAGAACCTGTGGGTCTCTTTAGCCCTCAGAAGAACCAATACACAGGGTTGTATCTACTTTATCTGTCTCTGGGACTCTGCTGAGGTGTGCATAAGGGCAACCCCTCTGATAACCTCCCAGCTCCTTTTGGAGACTCATAGCCATATAAACTCATTTGTCCTTTCCATTTCCCCCTTTGATTCAGGTCAAAAAGCATTTTTAATTCCTGGTATTATATGTAGATTGAGATATTCTGCTGGTCCAAGTTGACCCTTTTATTCAAGGTCATTTTCTAGTTACATCATCAGCTGGTACTTGGTAGTAATCCCTCGGCACCAGGGAGGCTCATCCCCGGGAGTCATGTCCCACACTGGGGAGAAGGCAATACATTTACATGCTGAGTTTGGCTTTGAGACTGGCCACATTTGAGCAACACGGAGGCTCTCAGGAGGGAACTCTTAGGCACCCTGCAGCTCTAGGCCTTGTTCTTATTTCAGGTGCACAGGCTCACATGCATAGTCATTAGTATCAAGGGCTCATTGTTGGACCATCATTCTTTTTTGGTCTTTGCCGTTGCACTTGGGGGATTGTTGCTGTTCCTTTAGGGTCTGTGATAGAGCTCCCCTGGCTAGGAACTCAGCACTCCCTCAGTTGTTATTTTTAATTGTATCCACTATGAAAATATCCCAGCATTTTTATGTACCCTGGATATATGCCCTGTAGAACTCCCTGCCAACCATGTGTCCCCTGTCAATAACATCCCACACCGGTATTCCTCCACTGCCATTATTGAACCTCTCTGTGATCCAAAACTTCTTGAAAAGTGAAGCCCAATATATTACCAGGTTCCATTAATAGTAAAATGGAATATAGTGATGAGTTTAAAGGTGAGATATAGAATACATATTAATTTAGAAAAATTAAGTTAAAAATAAATTGGGGTATCAAAAAATTTAAAAATGCAAAAGCTTTGTTTTTGATGTTTTGCCTTCTATCACTGCAATAAGTATTGTCCTGTATGCAAATTGGCAAGGCAACTACTTCCATCTTTTCCTCAGTGTCTATGTCCTATCTTTTTCTTTTCTTTTTTCTAATTATTAAGCTTATCTTCACAAAAGTTTTAGATCACAGTAATTCATATATACAATATACAGTATTCCCACATATCCAACATAAAACCTTTTCCTCTCCACAGCAATAATCTTTTTACATATTCATACTATATTTACTGAAACTGATGTATAGATATTGAGACAATAGCTTTCAAACAAGGTAACATTTGTGTTTACATTATAGTTTATATTTTAGATTATACAATTTTCTAAATTTTTAGTTATCTTATGTTTTACATTATGATTTACATTTTAGCCTATCAGCCCCTATATATTTTTGGTGTAATTTTACATGTCTTATATTCATCCTTGAGTATTCTATTGCCCACACAGTTCCATAATTTTCAGGAAGTTGCATGCCTAGCGACTTCTCACAGTTTATTTTCATTTCAAATGTAGCAGTAAAATAATAATTTTTAAAAAAGTCACAAGTAGAATCTTATTTCCAATATTGTGTGAAGTATCTTTAGCTCCCATATAGACAATGGAATGAATTTGGGAGGAATTAGTATTATGACACCTGATAGAGTTTATTATGAATCTTCCTTTTGGAGTAGTATGCTCAAGTTACAGCATTTATTATGAGGACTGTATCCAGCTGAAAATAAGCATTTGAAATGTTAAAATGTGAATATTGCATTTCAAAATAAGTGTTTGAAATGTAAAAATATTAAAATTCAGGGATTTATATTGGTGATATTTTATTTTTACTTTATAGTTAAATGTTCTGCAAGACTTTCATCCATTACCCAAGATAATTTTGGAATATAGGCAGGTAAGTTACTCTTTTTTTTTTTTTCTGGCAGATAAATTGGTAATGAAGGGGAAATTCCTTCCTCACTGAAATAACCCTGACATTGTTCTAAGGCAGGGGTTCTTAATCTTTTTTGTTCCATGGACCCCTTTGCCATTCAGATGAAAACCACAGACCCTTTGCTAAGTCCACACTATATTGTTTATTATTTAACAAATATATCACACCCTCACCAACATGGCCCCAAAAGAATAATGTGTTTTTGAATTTCAATTCAAGCTCACAGACCCCTTATTAAGAACCCCTGTGGGTGTATATACTTTTGAGATAAATGTGGGCCACACTGAGTGAGTTATTTTGTAAAGAGGCTTTGGTACCACATATGTGTATTGTTTGCTTCCCGTGACCTCTATGTTAGCATTGCCTCCTTGTACTCTGACATGATTTTACTCAAGTCTAATCAGCCCTGTTCTGCATTGGGAATCCAGGAGTCATGGATGGGAGAGGGCTAGTAAAAATTCAGAAGGAAACACTTGGCAAGTCTTTACTATGTGACTTAGTAGGGAGTAAACTTCGCTCCGTGTGGCATTCAGAGGACTCAGAGCCTCCGCTCCTCCCTCTTTCCAGCCTGGCCGAAGCACTCTGCACAGTGCTCTGTGGTCTTGCATGAACCTTTACTCGTGACTGCTGATATGCCCCCTTTCCTCCTCTCTTCGTGTACCTCCTTTTACTTCAGACACCCTCTTATTCGTGAACGTAGATAGCTTTTCCCATTTCCCTACCATTGGGGCTATTATCAACTCAACTGCTGGCCTGCTCTGTCTTGTTGGAAAGCGTGCTGGTACCAATTGGCTCTTTCTCCCTGAAGTGGCTCAAGAATTGAAAGAGAACTGCAAGGGGACACCTGCAGTGGAAAGTGGATGTTCAGGAACTCTTATCTTTGCAACTTTTCTGTAAATCTAAAATATTCCAAAATTTAAAATTATTTAAAAGGACATAGGGGTGGCATCTTTTCCTGTGGGTCAGTTATTGAATGCTGGGCACCATCTGAGGTCATTTCAGGGCCTCCCGGAGTCATCTAAGGTGATACCCAGGGTATCTACCCAGCACTGTATGAGACACTGCTCAGCAGCTTGTATCTATGTCAGTAGTTCAAAGGAAAAAAAAAGGATTACCCTTGTTTTTGTAATTTAGGTTCACAAGATCAAGTCAACCTTTGTAGATGGATTGCTAGCATGCATGAAAAAGGTAACAAGAAAATAATACTGTGATTAAGAATATAGTTAACCTAGGAGCTCAGATACAAGCATACTTTAAAAAATATTTTAGTAAATCATGAAATCTAGTATTTTTGAATATAGAAACCATGATTTTGTGGTTTAGTTCACAGATGAGGAAACTGAGGCAGAGAAGATCTGTGACCTGTTCCAGGGTACACAGTGACAGAGCTGTCCACCAGCTACTTGAGACGGCGTGAAGGCCTCTCTCCTTGTTGCAGTTCCTCCTGGGCCAGGGAATAGCTTCCCTCCACCTCTGTCCCTGAGCGTGCTTCAGGAGTTTTGTAATCCCTACCCATTTCAGGGTTGGGAGTTTGGGACTAGCAACCTGTGACCTCTGTGGGAGTGTAGCAAGTGGATACTGTAGGCGAAGAACTGGAGGGACTGAGCATGTTCTTGATTCATCCTCTCACTGTTCAGAGTTTAAAATAATTCCTCTTGATCTATAAAGGGCTTCATTTCCTCTTCGTGGAATCAAACTGGAACTGTGACGGGGAGACTTTCAGCCAAGCATCCTGTAAGTTAGCTTTGTTTTTTTCAATGCCAATTTCCTTGCCTCACAATTGAAGTTTTGCCTAGATGTGTGTCTACCTGTGCACTTCTGATTCAAAGCTATCCATTTATAAAAGAGACCACTATATCTTATAAAGTATATTTTATTTTGTTCATTCATCAGCTCATATTTATTTAGCACCCGCTATGTCTTAGGAGCGTAGTGGGGGAACAAGACACACGCGCCTCACCCTCCGGAAGCACATGCAAGGGGTTCCCCATGTGCGGACAACCACACACTCCGGCACGGCCGAGGGCACAGCTCCCGCCCACTCCCCGGTCTTTGTTTTCAGGGTTGTGCTGGACAGATGGCTTCTAACTCCCAGAAGTGGGCTAAAATATCTTATGATTTGGTGACCCCACCCTCCATTTTTCTACTGAAGACTTTTTCTGATGAAAAAAGCTATAAATGCCCTTGAATTTTTATGATGTAGCTGTAATAGTACTTAAAAACTATCGACTGTTTTTAAAGAGGTCTATATTTTTTAACTAAAAGAGATGATTTTCTCATTCCAATACATTCCCTAAATACAGAAAAGAAATCTAAGGAAATTAGTCTAAATCTGCTGCTACTCTACCATGTGGAACTGACTGAGGTTAATATTTTGCCATCTGTTCTTCTGGACTTTTTGCTATGCACATGTATTTATAAAATACTATTATTTCTACAGAAATTAAACCATACTGTTTTATATTAATGCTTTTTAAAATTTCATTTAATATCTCTTGATATCATTATGCATCAATAAATGTGAATCTGAACCTATATTTAGATTTAAATATGTGAATAATTTAAACATATACCACATAATATATACATATGAATTCTGAAACTGATACTGCCCTTCAGTTAATTTCTCAGCAACTGTGCCTGCTGCACCTCTTCTCTTCAACAAGGAGTGATTTAGAGATTCCACAGGAAAAATTCACTTTTCATGGAGGCCCTTGCTTTTTTGTCTGTAGGAGATTTTAAGTTCCTTCTATTATTTTTACAGAATTATATTTTGCTGTGCTTCAGTCTTTTCCAGAAATTTCCAGTGGTTCTGGATTGTGTGTATCAGTTCTTTCAACTTTTCAGTGATGCTGTAGTTTTACTTATTTATTTTTCTGTTATTTCAATTAAATCTTTTGGCAGAAGAAGATGCAAACAGAATGTGTATGTTCAGCCATCTTTAACTGCAAGTTGACATCATCATTTTAATAGCTGTATTCAATTCTCTTCATCGTCCCTATTGATGGTTCTTGAGATCATTTTCAGTTTTAATTATTTTATACAGAAATGCACTAAACATACTTGTATGCACAGTTTTGGTATATTTTCCTGATGATTTCCATAGAATAAATTCGTAGGAGTAGAAAACGCTGAGTCAAAAGATATGCACATTTTTCAGTTTTTTGTTATACGTTGCCAGATGTCCTCCAGAATAAATAATTATTTTACATTCCTACCACAGAGTATGTGAAATGCTTGTTTCCTAACACCTTTGCCAATATTTTCCTTTTGGCTGCTATTTCCTGACTTGATTGGTTTGGCATCTCTTTTTAATATCTAGTCATTTAAAAACTATGTGAGGTTGGGAAGCAGATGAGGCGCAAGCAATTGGGCTCCCATCTACCATATAGGAGGTCCAGGGTTCGATACCCAGGGCCCCCTGGTGGAAGGCAAGCTGGCCCATGTGGGGAGCTGGGCCATGCGAAGCACTGCCCCAAGCAGGAGTGCTGGCCCACGCGGAGAACTGACACAGCAAGATGACACAGCAAAAAGAGACACAGAGGCGAGACAATACAAGACACAGCAGACCAGGCAGCTGAGGTGGCACAAGAGAAGGATCGCCTCTCTCCCACTCTGGAAGGTCCAAGGATCAGTTCCTGGAGCTGCCCAATGGGAATACAAGCAGATACAGAAGATCACATAGCAAATGAACACAGAGCAGACAATGGAGGGAGGGGGAGAAATAAATAATAAATCTTTAGAAAAACAAACTATATGAGGTTGACCTTAAAAAAGAAGTTTCTCTGAATTGCCCATTCGTTATCATTTGTCCATTTTTCTGGAGGATGTTCCTTTTTCCCTATTGATATGGAAAGTCTCCTTACATAACAAAGATTAACTCTTTTTTAAACGTTGAATTCATTTTTCTCCATTTTTCTTTTGCCTTTTTTTTTTTTTTTGAGGTATCGGGGATTGGGGGCTGAACTAGGACCTTGTATGTGGGAAGCCAGTGCCACACTGGCTTCCCTGAGTTGGGTTTTTGGTTTGTTTTGCTTGTTGTTTGTTTTTGTTTTTTCAGGAGGTATTAGGAACCTAACCTGGGACCTCCCATTGTAGGAGGCAAGAGCTCAACCACTTAAGCCACATCTGCTCCCAAAAATATCTTAAAAAAGAAGAATGAAGTTGGAGGTCTCTCACTTTCTAATTTTAAAGCATATTATTTAGCTACCGTGGTAAAAACAGCATGGTACTGTCATAAAGATAGACATATTGACCAGTGAAATCAAATTGAGAATTCAGAAAAAGGCCTTCACATCTACAGTCAAGTGCTTTTTGACAAGGCTATCAAACCCACCTAGTTGGGTCAGACAATCTGTTCAACAAATTGTGCTGGAAGAACAGGATATCCACTACTAAAAGAAAGAAGGAGGGCCCCTGTATCACACCTTAATAAAAAATTAACTTAAAATAGCTCAAGAACCTAACTATGAAAGCTAGAACCACAAAGTTCCTAGAAGAAAATGTAGGGAAACATCTTCAAGACCCTGTGGTAGATGGTGGCTTCTTAAACCTTACATCCAAACTAAGCAATGAAAGGAAAAATAGATAAGTGGGACCTCCTCAGAATTACACACTTTTGTGCTTCAAATGATTTTGTTAGAAGGGTGAAAAGGCATCCTACTCAGTGGGACAAAATTTTCCAAAACCACATATCCACTAAGGTTTTTATCTCCATGTTAAATAAAGAGCTCATACAACTCAATGATAAAAAGACAAGCAGCCCAGTTAAAAAGTGAGCAAAATCAAGTCATTCCCTATTTAAAATCTTCCCATCCTGGTTAGACTAAAATCCAAACACATTACACTGGTCTACAGAATCTTGCCGGGCCTGTTCCTCCGCTGCCCTTCTGACCACACCTGGCACCTCTCTTCCTCTTGCTTATTTTGCTTGGGCCACACTGGCCCTCTCCTGTGACTCCTCAGGTTTTCCCACGGTTGTTTCCTTCTCTTGTTCAGATGGAAGCTTAAATGTCATTTCCTCGGGAAGACCTTTTCTGACCATTCAACTAGTTACTCTCTAGTGCAGCTCAAGTTTTATATTCATCATAGCACAGCATTTTCTTTATTTGTATTTTGTCCCACACCTAGAAATGTAAGCCATATGAGAATAGGGACGTTGTCTGCTGTGTTCCCTGTCTGTCTATTTCTCCTTTCAGTTCTGTCACTTTTTTGGTTTCATGTAATTTGAAGCTCTTTTATTACATGCAAACACAATTAGAATTAATGTGTCTTCTTAGGGAATTGGCATACTTATCATTATGTAACATCCCTGATAGTTTTCTTTGCTCTTAAGTCTACTTTGTCTGAAGGTAAAATAGCTATTTGTTTGCTTTTGATTTATGTTGGTATGGTGTATCTTTTCCATCCTTTAAAACTTTTTTTTAACTTTTATTTTTTATGTTACAACAGTTGAAGTATTACAAAAAATCATTCAATACTGAGTTCCCACATACCACTCCCTCACACTAAGTTTTCCCCATTATTAACTATTTTGTGTTACTGTGGTACCTTTGTTACAATTGATGAAACAAGAAGCATATTATTTTAATTATACCATTAATTATCCTCCATAGTTCACATGAGGTTTCACATTTTGTGATATACAGCTTTATGAGTTTTTAAAAATTTTTATTCTGGTAACAGATATACAACCTAAAGTTTCCCATTTTATCTGCTTTCAGTTATACAGTTCACTGGTGTTAATTACTTCACAATGTTGAGCCATCACCATCCATTATCAAACCTTTTTGTCACCCCAAACACAAACCTCCCTATCAATTAAGCATTAATTCCCCATTCCTAGCCCCTGGTAGCCTGTATTCTGATTTCTTTTTTTTTTTTCTTTTAAGATTACTTTTATTTATTTATTTCTCCCCACCCCCTCATTGTTTGCACTTGCTATGTCTGTTCATCTTCCTTCTTTCTTTAGCAGGCACTGGGAACCAAACCCAGACCTCCTATGTGGGAGGGAGGCACCTAATTGCCTGAGACACCTCCATTCCCTGCTTTATTGTGTCTCTCATTATGTTTTTTCTTCTTGACTCTCTCTTTTTTTTTTTTTTTTTTTAAAGATTTATTTATTTATTTAATTTCCCCCCCCTCCCCTGGTTGTCTGTTCTTGGTGTCTATTTTGCTGCGTCTTGTTTTCTTTGTCCGCTTCTGTTGTCTTCAGCGCAGGGGAAGTGTGGGCGGCGCCATTCCTGGCAGGCTGCACTTTCTTTTCACGCTGGGCGGCTCTCCTCACGGGCGCACTCCTTGTGCGTGGAGCTCCCCCACGCGGGGGACACCCTTGCGTGGCACGGCACTCCTTGCGCGCATCAGCACTGCGCATGGGCCAGCTCCACACGGGTCAAGGAGGCCCGGGGTTTGAACCGCGGACCTCCCATATGGTAGACGGACGCCCTAACCACTGGGCCAAAGTCCGTTTCCCTCTTCTTGTCTCTTGATGCATCATCCTTGTTGCATCAGTTTGCCTCACCCTGCCCATCATGTCAGCATGTTTGTCTTTAGGAGGCACTGGGAACTGTTGCTCCCTGCTTTGTTGTGTCCTCTTGTTATGTTTTTCTTCTTGCATCTCTTGTGTCAGCTTGCTGTGCCTGCCTGTCACACCAGCTTGCTGTCTTCTTTAGGAGACACCGGGAACTGAACCCAGGACCTCCCATGCAGTAAGTGGAAGCTCAACTGCTTGAGCTGCATCTTCTTCCATTGTATTCTAATTTCTGACTATCATGTTATCATCTCGGTTTACTGAAGTTTTCCTCAAGTATTGCTTTAATGACATCCCATAAATTATAATATATTGTATATTTATTTCCATTCATTCAAAAATGTTCTAGTACTCTTTTATGTCTTCTTTGAGCTATAGGTTGTATTAGAAGTTTTAAATTTAGTTTCCAAATATTTTGTGAGTTTCCAGACCTTTTATTGATTTCAAATTTAATTCCTCTGTTGTCAGAGAGTATACTTTGCATGACTTGTGTCCTTTTACATTTATTCAGACATTTATGGCTCAGAAGATGTTCTATCTTGGTAAATGTGGTGCGCTTGAAAAGAATGTGTTTTCTGCTCTTGTCAGGTGGAATGTTCTGTAAGTGCGATCAAGTTGGTTGATAGTATTGTCCCAGTCTGCAATATCTTTGCTGATTTTCTGTCTGATTGTCCCAGTCAATTTTGAGAGAGCAAAAATGAAAGATCCAACCATAATTGTGGAATTTTCTGTTTCTATAGCCGTTCTTTCTCTGTCACCTTTTAGTTCTTGCTTCATATATTTTGAAGTTCTGTTATTAGGGGCCAAAATGTTTAATCCTAAACTGTATGTCCTCCTGATTAATTATTCATTTATTTTTATGAAATGACCTTCTTTATCTTGGGTCATATTCTTTTTTTTTTTTTTTTTTTTGGCTTTTTAAAGGGTGTTTATTTGAGGTAGAAGCTTACAGTTCCAGGCCCTAAAGAGTCCAACTCAAGGTACCATAAAAGGTACTTTCTCACCCAAAGTCATTGGTCACGTGTTGAAGCAAAACATCGGTCGATGTCTGCGAGGGTTCAAGCCTTCCTCTTCCCTCTTAAGGCTCTGTGGGTAACATTCTTGACTCTTGACTAAGTTTGCTAAAAGCTACTGGGAGCAATATACTAAAAATGGGTTGGCTTTTATAATGGAAATTTATTAGGCTAAAGGCTTACAGTTCTGAGGCTGTGAAAATGGCTAAATCAAGGCATGATCACAGATGCTGTATCACCACAGGTTGGCTGCTGATGGTAGTGGCAAGACGCACTGCAGCTCTGCCTCTCCTCCAGGTCTCACTGCTTCCCATTCTGGCTGCTCCTTCTGGGCTCTCTCTTCCAGGTTCTCTCTGATCTCCTGGGTTCCTTCTCTCCATCACTGCAGCTTTTTCTCTCTGTGTCTCTGCACATTTCTTCTGTTTATGAAGAACTCTGGCCGGAAGACCAAAACCCTGCCTGGGTCACACCTCACTGAAGTGATCCAATCAAAGCCCCCCCCCCCCCCGAATCCAATCAAATCAAAGGGTCCCACAACCACTGGAATGGATTAGCTTTAATAACATGATCTTTTCTGGGGTCCACAAAAAGCCTCAAACTGGCATAGCTTTGAAATATATTTCATCTAATAATATATTGATTTAGTATTAATTAATAAAATTAGTTAAAATTTATAAATATATAATATCAAAATGTAATTTAATATTAATATTAAAATAAGCACCCTAGTTTTACTTTTTAAATTTCTTATTAGAGAAATTGTTGGTTTATAGAAAAATCATGCATAAAATAGAGTTCTCATATACCACTCTATGTGTAACACCTCACATTAGCATGGTGCATTCATTACAATTGATGAAAGCACATTTTTATGACGGTAGTATTAACTGTAGTCCATGGTTTACATTATGGTTCACTGTACAGTCCTATTTTTTGTGTTTTTACATTTTTATTCTAATAACATATATATAACAAAAATTTCCCCTTTTAACCACATTAAAATATATAATTCAGTGCTGTTAATTACATTCACAATGTCGTGCTACCATCATGCTACCATCACCACCATCCATTACCAAAAAGAAACTCTGTACAATTTAAGCATTAATCCCACATTCCTTACTCCCACTCTAGTCCTGGTAAACTAAATTTTAGTTTCTGACTCTGTTAATTTGCTTATTCTAATTATTTCTTATAATTGAGATCATACAAATATCCTTTTGTGTCTGGCTTATTTTACTCGGCATAATGTCGTCAAGAAGTTTCATCCATGTTGTCACATGTGTCAGAACTTCATTCCTTTTATGGCTGAATAATATCCCATTGTATGTATGTACCACATTTTATTTATCCATTCATCAGCTAATGGACATGTAGGGTGCTTCCATCTTTTGGCAATTGTGAGTAATGCCACTTCGGACATTAGTGTACAAATATCTGTTCAAGTCCCTGTTTTCAAACACTTTGGTGTATACAAGGCAGTGGGATTACCTTTTAAATATATTTAAACAGTAAGAAAAAATTTAAATATTTACCTATGGTGTTACCATTTCTCTTTCTTTCTTTCTCTCTCTCTCTCTCTCTTTCTCTTCAACTTTATTTCAAATTCACAAAAATAACAGAAAAAGGTAGCTCAACAAGTTATGGAAACATTACTCCTCAAAAGTTCTTTTTCAGGCACTTTTATATCATATAATTCCAACTGCCAATTCAGTTGTTCCTCTAGTATTCAGAAGGATACACAGATGAACACAGATTAATTAAATGACATAGTCAAAGCCTCCTTTTTAATGAAAAAAAAATGAAGAGAATAAAATGCTTAATCATATTCATATCTCCCAAAACCAAACCCAATATTCTTTTTTTCACCCTTAGAATGAACATAATACCAAATTTGCTTTTGCTGCAAATACATAACAATGTTGTTAACTATAGTCCATAAATTACATTAGTTATATTTTCCCCTTGAATCACCACATTCCTAATATCTTGTAATTGAAGAACATTCTTGTATTTATATTATTAACCATAATCTGCATCTACTTCCAAAATCATTTATACTTTCCCAGTACTTTTGTCCAGCTATCTTCCAACTAACATTAATCTTCCTAGACTACTCCTTTCAGCCACAATCATATCCATAAATCAGCAGTGTTTGTTACATTCATTATACTGTGTTACCATCAAGCCCATATATTTACATTTGACCTTATTAAACATTCTACATATACCCAGCATCTTCTCCCCCTTCTCATCCCATGCTCTATTTCCCACCAACTTATACTTTGTGGCCTAACTCCGTAAGTCTACTTGTGGTATTTAATTCATACCAGTGAGACCATACAATATTTATCCTTTTGTGTCTGGCTTATTTCACCTAACATAATATCCTCAAAGTTCCTCCATGTTGTTCATGTGCTTCCCCAATTGATTTCTTTGTATTGCTGAGTAATATTGCATTGTATGAATATACCACATTTTCTATTTCCATTCATCAGTTGACAAACACTGAAGTTTTTCTTTTTTTTTTTTTTTAAGATTTATTTATTTCTCTCTCCCTCACCCTCCCCCCCGCCCACTTGTCTGTTCTCTGTGTCTATTTGCTGCGTCTTCTTTGTCTGCTTCTGTTGTTGTCAGCGTCACAGGAATCTGTCTCTTTTTGTTCCATCATCTTGTTGTGTCAGCTCTCCATGTGTGCGGCGCCATTCCTGGGCAGGCTGCGCTTTCTTTCGCGCTGGGTGGCTCTCCTTACTGGGCGCACTCCTTGAGCGTGGGCTCCCCTACGCGGGGGACACCCCTGTGCTGCACGGCACTCCTTGCGCGCATCAGCACTGCGCATGGGCCAGCTCCACACGGGTCAAGGAGGCCCGGGGCTTGAACCGCGGACCTCCCATGTGGTAGAAGGATGCCCCAAGTTTTTCTATCTTTTAGCAATTGTGTATAATGCCACTAAGAACATCGGTGTGCAAAATCTGATCACATCCTTGCTTCTGGTTTTTCTGCAAATATTCCTAGTAGCAGATTTGTCATATGGCAGTTCTATATTTAGTGTCCTGAGAAACTGCTAGATTGTCTTCCACAGAGGATGCACCATTTACAGTCCCATCAGCAGTGAAGGAGTGTGCCTATTTCTCCACATTCTCTCCAGTACTTGAAGTTTTCTGTTCTTTTAATAATGGCCATTCTTTCTGGTGTGAGGTGCTATCTCATTGTAGTTTTGATCTGCATTTCCCTAATAGCTAGTGATGTTGAGCATCTTTTCATGTGTCTTTTAGCCATCTGTATTTCCACTTTAGAAAAATATCTATTCAATTCTTTTGCCCATTTTTTAATTGAGTTGCTTGTCATTTTGTTATTAAATTGCATGATTTCTTTATATAACATAGAGATTGATTCCTTATCAGATTAATGGTTTCCAAAGGTTTTTTCCCATTGAGTAGGGTGCCTGTTTGTTTTCTTGAAAAAGTCTTTTGAAGAACAAAAGTCTCTCATTTTGATGAAATCCCTTTTATCTATTTTTCTTTTGTTGCTAGTGCTTTGGGTATAAGGCCCAAGAAACCACCACCAAGCATAAGATCTTGAAGAGTTTTCCTATATTTTCTTCTAGGAGTTTTATGGTTATAGTTTTTATATTTAGGTCTTTGATCCATTTTGAGTTAATTTTTATATAAGGTGTGAGATAAAGTTTCTCTTTCTTTCAGCTATGGCTATCCAGTTCTCCCAGCACCATTTTTTGAAGAGGTTATTCTGAGCCAGCTGAGTGTGTGACAGCCTTCTCAAAAATCACTTGACCATAGATGTGAGGGTCTATTTCTGAACTCTTGTTTCAATTCCTTTGGTCAATCTGTCCATCGTTATTTCAGTACCATGGTGTTTTTACCAATATAGTTAGATAATAAGCTTTAAAGTCTGGAAGTGACTTTAAAGTCATTCTTCTTTTTAAAGATATTTTTGGCTATATGGGTCTCTCACCCTTCCAGATAAATTTGATAATTGGCTTTTCCAATTCCACAAAGAAGGATATTGGAATTCTTATCAGGATTGCATTACATCTGTAGATCAGTTTGGGAAGAACTGACATCTTTTTTTTTTTTTTTCCCCCAGCTACATATTTATTTATTTATTTTTTGGTCTTTGTTTTTTAAATATTACATTAAAAAAATATGAGGTCCCCATATACCCCCCACCCACCTCACCCCAATCCTCGCCCAGTCTCCTCCATCATTATGAAATATTCATTGCATTTGGTGAATACATCTCTGAGCACTGCTGTACCTCATGGTCAGTGGTCCACATCATAGCCCACACTCTCCCATATTCCACCCAGTGGGCCATGGGAGGACATATAATGTCGGGTAACTGTCCCCACAGCACCACCCAGGACAACTCCAAGTCCCAAAAACGCCCCCACATCTCATCTCTTCTTCCCACTCCCTACCTCCAGCAGCCACCATGGCCACTTTCTCCACACCAATGCCACATTTTCTTCGATTACTAATCACAATAGTTCCATAGTAGAATATCAGTAAGTCCACTCTAATCCATACTCAATTCCTCCATCCTGTGGACCTTAGAATGGTTGTGTCCACTCCACATCTATGTCAAGAGGGGGCTTAGATTCCACATGGATGCTGGATGCACTCCTCCTGCTTGCAGTTGCAGGCACTCTTGGCGCCCTGGTGTCGTGGTTGACTTTCTTCACCTCCACAGAACTGACATCTTCATGGTCTTGCAACCCATGAACACAGTACATCCTTCCATTTATTTAGATCGTCATTGGTTTCTTTTAGCAATGCTTTATAGTTTTCTGAATATAGGTCCTTTATATCCTTGGTTAAATTTATTCCCAAATATTTGATTCTTTTAGTCTCTATTATAAATGGAATTTTTTTCCTGATGTACTTCTCAGATTGCACATTAGTAATGTATAGAAATGCTGTTGATTTTTGCATAATAATCTTGTATCCTGCCACATTGTGGAAATTATCTATAATTTCTAATAGTTTTGTTGTGGATATTTCCGGATTTTCTAAGTACAGGATCATATCATCAGTGAATAAGGAAAGATTCAGTTCTTCCTTTCCAGTTTTGGTGCCTTTTATTTCTTTTTATTGCCTAATTGTGCTAGCCTGCACTTCTAGCATAACATGGAATAACAGTGGTGACTGTGGGTATCCTTGTCTTGTTCCTGATCTGAGTGGGAAAGCTTTCAGTCTTTCACCATTAAGTACAATGTTAGCCATGAACTTTTCATATATGCCCTTTATAATATTGAGAAATTTTCCTTCTATTGCTGTCTTTCGGAAGGTTTTTATCAAGAAAAACTAATGTATTTTGTCAGATTCTTTTTCAGCTTTTATTGAAATTATTGTGTGATTTTTTTCTTCAATGTATTAATGTATTTCAGTTTCTTTACTTGTGGTTGGTTTGTTGAAGTCTTCTATTTCTTCTAGAATCAATGCGGTTTGTTCGTGTGTTTCCAGAAATTTGTTCATTTCATCAGTGTTGTCCAGTTTGTTGGCAAACATTTGTTCATATATCCTCTTATGATCTCTTTTATTTCTGCTGGGTCAGTGGTAACATCACCTTTCGCATTTCTGATTTTATTTATTTATATCCTCTCTTTTTTTAATTAAATTAAAGTTCCTTCCTCTTCTCAAAGAACTACCTTTTAGTTCTGTTGATTTTCTCTATTTTTTTTTCTCCATTTCATTTATTTCTGTTCTACTCTTTATTATTTCTCTCTTTACTTTGGGATTGGTTTGCTGTTCTTTTTCTAATTCCTCCAGGTGTATAGTTAGATTCTTGATTTTAGCTTTTCCTTTTTTAATGTAAGAATTGAAGGCTATGAATTTCTCTCTCAGCACTGCCTTTGTGCTGAGAGAGCATAACTTTTGGAATCTTGTGTTCTCATTTTCATTTGTCCTGTGGTATTTACTGATTTCCCTTGTAATTTCTACTTTAACCCACTGCTTATTTGAGTGTATTTTTTAATCTCCATGTATCTGTGGATTTTCCCTTTTCCACGTGTTATTAACTTCCAACTTAATTCCATTATGATCAGAGAAAGTGTTTTATATAATTTCAATGTTTTTAAATTTATTGATATCTGATTATGTCCCAACATATGGTCTATCCTGGAGAGAGATCCATGAACACTTGAGAAGAATATATATCCTGCTGTTTGGGGATATAATGTTCTGTATATGTCTATTAGGTTTAGTTCATTTATCATACTATTCAGGCTCTCAGTTTCCTTATTTATCATCTGTCCAGATGTTATATCTAATGCTGAGAGTGAAGTGTTAAAAGTCTCAAACTATTATTATATAGACGTTTATTTCTCCCTTTTTTTAAAAAGATTTATCTTTTTTAAATTTTTAAAGTGTATTTCTCTCCCCTTCCCCTCCCCCCCCATTGTCTGCTCTCTGTGTCCATTCACTATGGACACTTAAGGAGAAGGCAGGCTGATTATTAGTAACCTTCTCCTGTGTCCGCTTGAATTCTTGTAAGTGACGTCAGGAATCTGTGTCTCTTTTTGTTGTGTCATCTTGTTGCATCAGCTCTCTGTGTGTGCGGTGCCACTCCTGGGCAGGCTGTGCTTTTTTTGCACAGGGCAGCTCTCCTTATGGGGTGCACTCCTTGTGCATGGGGCTCCCCTACGTGAAGGACACACCTGCATGGAACGGCACTCCTTGGGCACTTCAGCACTGCACATTACCCAGCTCACCATGTGGGTCTGGAGGCCCTCAGTAGGCAAGTGCTCTATCAGTTGAGCCAAATCCACTTCCCACTCCCTTCAGTTTTGCCAATGTGTATCTCTCATATTTTTGTACACCTATTTTAGGTGCATAAGTATTTATATTGTTATTTCTTCTTGGTGAATTGTCCCTTTCATTAATATATAATTACCTACTTCATCTCTTATAACAGTTTTTAAATCTTTTTTTTTTTTAAAGATTTATTTATTTAATTCCCCCCTCCGCCGATTGTCTGTTCTCTGTGTCTATTTGCTGCGTCTTGTCTTTGTCCGCTTCTCTTGTCGTCAGCGGCACGGCAAGTGTGGGCGGCGCCATTCCTGGGCAGGCTGCACCCTTTTTCGCGCTGGGCGGCTCTTCTTGCGGGGCTCACTCCTTGCGCGTGGGGCTCCCCTACACGGGGGACACCCCTGCATGGCGCGGCACTCCTTGCGCACATCAGCACTGCGCATGGGCCAGCTGCACATGGGTCAAGGAGGCCTGGGGTTTGAACCGCAGACCTCCCATGTGGTAGATGGATGCCCTAACCACTGGGCCAAGTCCGTTTCCCTAAATCGATTTTTAATAGACTTAAAATCTATTTTTAATAGGTATTATTATTGCTACACCCACTCTTTTTTTTATTGCTCTTAGTGTGGAATATATTTTTCCAGTCTTTCACTTTTAGGTTGGCTATGTCATTGCATTTAAGGTAAATCTCTTGTAGACAACAAATAGATGACTCATGTTTTTTTAATCCATTCTTTGAGTCTATGTCTTTTAACTGAGGAGTTCAATCCATAAACATTCAGTGTTACTCTACTGTAAAAGTGTTACTTACTTCATGTATTTCATCCCTTAGCTTTCTGTTGTCATGTCTTACTATTGTCTGTCTTTTAAACCTTTCAGTTTCTCTTATGTTCTTTATTTCTACACTATCCTCCAGTGTTTGTTTCCTTGCTTTCCCTATCAGACTGTAACACACCCTTTAATATGTCTTGTAGATTCAGTCTCTTGATAACATACTCTCAGTTTTTGATTATCTGTAAAGACTAAACTCACCTTCATTTCTGAAGGATAGTCTTGCTGCATAAAGCATTTTTGGCTGGCAGTTTTTCTCTTTCAGTACCTTAAATATATCGTACTACTGCCTTCTTGCCTTGATGGTTTTGAAGTGGAATTGGCACTTAGCCTTAGGTCTCCATTGTAAATAATACATTGCTTTTCTATCTTTATCTTACACCTTTAACAATCTGCATAGCAGATGTTTCAGAGTAGGTCTATTGGAATTTATTCTGTTTGTGGTATGTAGTCTGTATTAGTCAGCCAAAGGTGTGCTGATGCAAAGTACCAGAAATCTGTTGGGTTTTATTAAGGTTATTTATTTGTGGTAGAAGCTTGTAGTCAGAAGGCCATAAAGTGTAAGTTACCTCCCTCACCAAAGTCTGTTTGCCACGTGTTGGAGCAACATGGCTGCCAATATCTGCAAGGGTTCAGCCTGCCTTCTCCTTAAGGCTCCTTGGTCCCAGCTTCTTCCAATATCAGCTGTAGGCTGAGATAAGTCTCTTCTCTTTCCTGGGACTCTTCCTCTAAAGGCCCTGTGGTCCCAGCTTCTCCCAATCTCACCTGTAGACTGGGATAAGTCTCGTCTCTCTCCCGGGCTTCATTCCTCTCCAGGCTCAGCTGCTCTGTTCTCTCCACAAGGTCAGCTATAGACTATCAGTCTTTCTCTCTTCCCAGGGCCTCTGTTGTGTCTGTGGAGCCATCTCTATTCCTCTGTCTTCTTCTCGTGTATTATTTCCTAGGACTCCAAAAAACTCCCACTTTCTCCTCTGTTGTGTCATCTTCTCTGTGAGTCCCCACCCACCAAGGGGACTCATCCTTCTACGTGGTAGGTGGGTACTCAACATCCTACTGATGTGGTCCAATCAAAGCCTTAACCATTATTTAATCAAGTAAAAGTAAAACCTCTGAATTTAATACAATCTAATACACCCAAAGGAACAGACCAGTTTACAATCATAAGCCAATATCTATTTTTGGAATTCATATACAATATCAAACTACTACATTGTCCTTCTTGAATATTGATATTTATGTCTTTTATAAGGGTTAGAAAATTTTCAGTCAATATTTCCTTAAATAATCTTTTTATCCCTTTTCTGTTCTTTTCTTATTCTGGGATACCTATAACACATATGTTTGTGTGTTTTGTGTTATCCTTCAGTTCCTCAAGACCCCGTTCAATTATTTGCATTCTTTTCTGTCTCTTCTCCTATCTTTTCAAGATCAAATATCCTATCTTTGAATTCACTTATTCATTATTCTATCATTTCAACTTTGCTGTTATATGCCTCTAATGTATGTTTAATCTTGTTCATTGTGTCTTTCATTCCCATAAGCTCTGTTACTTTTTTTGCAGGCTTTGAAATTATTCCTTATACAGTGTCATCTTAATACCCTTTATCTCTTTAGTCGTATTTTCCCTCTTCTTCTTAAATCAGGGATTCCTAACCTTTTTTGTTCCATGGACCCCTTTTCCAGCCACAAACTCCTTACTAAGTCTACACCATACTGTATATTATTTAATAAATATGTCACACTTGCACCAACATGTCCCTACAAGAATAATGTTTTTTTAATTTCAATTCAAGGTCTTGAACCCATTAAGAACCCCTGCCTTAAATTTATTAAATAGTTTTTCTTTACATAATTTATTAGTTGTCTTAAATCCTGAATCTTATCTATATTCTTTTTTTTTATTCATTTTTTTAAAAATATTACATTCAAAAAATATGAAGTCCCATTCAACCCCACTGCCCCCACCCCCACTCCCCCCACAGCAACACTCTCTCCCATCATCATGACACATCCATTGCATTTGGTAAGTACATCTCTGGGCATCGCTGCACCTCATAGTTAATGGTCCACATCATAGCCCACACTCTCTCACGTTCCATCCAATGGGCCTTGGGGGGATCTGAATGTCCCATAATTGTCCGTGAAGCACCACCCAGGACAACTCCAAGTCTTGAAAACGCCTCCACATCTCATCTCTTCCTCCCATTCCCCGCACCCAGCAGCCACCATGGCCACCCTTCCCACACCAATGCCACATTTTCTCTGTGGACATTGGATTGGTTGTGTCCATTGCACATCTATGTCAAGACGGGGCTTAGATTCCACATGGATACTGAATGCAATCCTCCTGCTTTCAGTTGTAGGCACTCTAGGCTCCATGGTGTGGTGGTTGACGTTCTTCAACTCCGTGTTAGCTGAGTGGGGTAAGTCCAATAAATCAGAGTGTAGGAGTTGAAGTCTGTTGAGGTTCAGGGCGTGGCTATCATATTGTCAGTCCAGAGATTCAAATCCCCTAAATATATCTTAAACCCCAACACCAACTACAATTCCAGTAAAGTAGCATGAAAGTCTTGTGAAAAGAGATCCCATCTGAGTCCAGTTCCATCACACAGAATCACCAGCTCCAAAGAAGGGCCAACTGACATGGCAGTGAACCCCATCTGCCATGACCATAGAACCTGTGAGTCTCTTTAGCCCTCAAAAGAACCAATACCTGGGGTTATATCTACTTTATCTGTCTCTGAGACTCTGCTCAGATGTGCATAAGGGCAATCCTTCTGACAACCTCCAGACTCTTTTTTAGAGACTCATAGCCATATAAACTCATTTCTCCTTTCCATTTCCCCCTTACATTAGTTCAAACAGCATTTTAAAGTCATGTTATTATATGTAGACAGGGATATTCTGCTGATCCACTTTGAACCTTTAATTCAAGGTCATTTTCTAGGTGCATCTTCAGCTGGTATTTGGTAGTGATCCCTCTGTGCCAGGGAGGCTCATCCCCAGGTGTCATGTCCCACGCTGGGGGGAATGCACTGCATCTACATGCTGAGTTTGGCTTCAAGACTGGCCACATTTGAGTAACATGAAGGCTGTCAGGAGGAAACTCCCAGGCACAATGCTGCTCTAGGCCTTGTTCTTATTTCAGGCGTATAGGCTCACAAGCATAGTCATTAGTATCAGGAGCCCACTGTTGGACCCTCATTCCTCCCTGGTTCTTACCGTTGCACCTGGGGGGACTGCTGCTGCTCCCCTAGGGACCACGACAGAGCACCCCCGCCCAGGAACCCAGTACCCCCCAGCTGTTGTTTTTAATTGTTTCCACTATGAGTATATCCAAACATTACCATGCACCCTGGACATATGCCCTGTATAACTCCCTGTCAAACATATATAGCCTGTCAATAACATCCCATACCAGTATACCTCCGCCGCCTTTGTTAAACTACTCTGTGATCCATTATCTATATTCTTTACTTGTTCCTTTGAATGGGCCATTTCTTCCTGTTTCTTAGTGTGGATCGTTATCTTTTGTTGATACCTAGCCATCTGCTTATATTGATGATTTTGCTCTGTTGATCAACTTCTCTCTTACCTAGTAGTTTGATTTCACAGCTCTTCTTTAATTTTTCATTACATTTTTTCTACAACTTTAATATTGCCCTGATTAAGTAGGCAAAACTATAGAAGGGAGCTGCTGGTGGGGCCTGAGCAGGTACTGGTGCCTCGGAAAATATCAGGAGAGACCGGTCTGTCTTCCTGCACTTTCCTGGATGGCCAGCAAGTGGTGCTCCTCAGCATACCCTTTCACAGAGATGAATCCTTCAATTTCTAATACCTCTTCTGAGCTAGCAAGTTATGATAGTTACATTTGCTGAAGAGATACCACCGTCAGCCCTCCCTCTTCCCTGGGAAGACTCTGTCTTTTTTACTCCCCATTGGCCTCTCTGTCTCAGGTTTTACCAAAGCTGTTCTCCTTGGGGATGGGGTTGGGCGGTGTTCACAGCTGCAGGCTCTCAACTCATGGTTTTCTCTTTGGCCTCTCTGTGTCTTCGCCCCTAGTCCCTCCTGGACAAATGCATCATTTCCCCAAAGTGGACCCCTTAGACTACTTCTATGCCTTCTCCCCTACTTTGCAAGAGAGCTGTGCCTTGCCTGAGCTATTCCAATGCCATCTTAGATCACCTTTCATGCTGTTACCGATTCTGACACTCTTCATTCTTTGTATAGGTTCACATTTCCATTTGGTATCATTATTCTTCTACCTTAAGGATATCTTTCAATAATTCTTGTAGTATGGGCCTGTGGTTTTTTAAAACTTTAAGCTTTTCTACTCCTGAAATTTTTTTATTTTGCCTTTGTTTTAAATATATATATATATTTATTTTAAAAGTTGTGAGCTTACAAAACAATCATGTGTAATGTGTCAGTATTTTGTTGAGGAATTTTGCATCTATATTAATTAGGGAAATGGTCTGTAATTTTCTTTTTTCATAATATCTTTATCTGGCTTTTGTATTAGGGTGATGATGGCTTCATAGAATGAATTTGGTAGCTTTTCTTCCTTTTTAATTTTTCTAAAGAGTTTAAGACTGATACAAAATCTTTCAGTGCTTGGTAGAATTCATCTGTGAAGCCATCTGGTCTTGGGCTTTTTATCTTTGGGAGGTTTTTGCTGGCTTTTTCAATCTCTTCACTTTTGATTAGTTTGTTGAAATCTTCTACTTCTTTGAGGGTAGGGGTTCTTAACCAAGGAGTTCTCCCCAAAAAGACCTGTGGAAAGATTTCTCAATTTTATTTATTTCTGCTCTGATCTTCATTATTTCATTCCTTTTGCTTGCTTTAAGAATAGTTTGCTGTACCTTTTCAAGTTCCTACAGCTGTGTAGTTAGGTCTTTGGTTTTAGTTCTTTCTGCCTTTTTATTTTTATTTTTTATTTTATTTTTTTTAAAGATTTATTTATTTATTTAATTTCCCCCCCTCCCCTGGTTGTCTGTTCTTGGTGTCTATTTGCTGCGTTTTGTTTCTTTGTCCGCTTCTGTTGTCGTCAGCGGCACGGGAAGTGTGGGCGGCGCCATTCCTGGGCAGGCTGCTCTTTCTTTTCACACTGGGCGGTTTTCCTCACGGGCGCACTCCTTGCGCGTGGGGCTCCCCCACGCGGGGGACACCCCCGCGTGGCACGGCACTCTTTGCGCGCATCAGCACTGCACATGGCCAGCTCTACACGGGTCAAGGAGGCCCAGGGTTTGAACCACGGACCTCCCATGTGGTAGACGGATGCCCTAACCACTGGGCCAAAGTCCGTTTCCCTCTTTCTGCCTTTTTAATGTAAGCATTGAAGGCTATAAATTTCCCTCTCAGCACTGCCTTAGCTGCACATGTATTCTAGTTTTCGTTTGTCTCAAGATATGAGAAGGAGATTGGGAAGGCCAGATATCTTTAGCTAAATCATACAATGACACGGTGGGACACAGCAGACCAAATTTGTGGGTCAGAAGCTGCGACAGCCTGTCTGTGCCCCCCTCTCCATTATCCTGGGGTGGTAGATCCCTGGAGCCCCCTTTGTCTGTAGCCACATGCCCAGAGGCCCAAGAATTCTAAAGTGTCTTTAGTGTGGGGGATGGTGCCGGCAGCAGCAGCCCCTGATTTCAATTTGGGGTTCTCTAGTTGCCATTCCCTTCCTTTGTCCCTCTGTCCTCTGGGTGGTGTCCAGCCCTTGCCTGGTGTCCTAAACCCTAGAAGATCTTTTTCTAAGCTGCTTCAGCCTGTCCTCTTGCTATTTTTCTGGAGGAGAAGAAAGTCCCATGTCTTTCTAGTCCACCATCTTCCTGTGAGTATATGGATAGCTTTTTTTAAAAAAATTTATTGAAGTATATTACTTATACATAAACATACATAAACAATAAATGTGTAGTAATAGTTGTGAACTTACAAAACTAATATGTATAACATCATTCAGGACTCTCATGCCTCACCCTAATACCAATACCTTGCATTGTTGTTAAACATTTTTAAGTAATGATCAAAGACCATTGTCAAAATATCACTACTAACCAAAGTATTTTTCCCCAACCCCCCTATTTTTATTATCTTTATATCATTTATATATGAACATACATAAGCAATAAGTATATAGTAAAAGTTGTGAATTTATGAAAGAAACACACATAACATCATACAGAGGTCCCATACATCAACCCTCCACCAACAGGTGCTTCAGCAGCTCCAGAGCGCTCTGGGCATTTGCTAACTGCCCCGTAGCAGGAGCTGACTCCAGGAGCGCCTTACTCTGCCGCCATTGTCTTGCTGGTTGTCTATGGATAGTATTTAATGTCCTTTTGGCTCCCATAAACAACATAGGGACATAACTGTTCTGAAAATCATGAATTTTTCAGATAACGTCCTAAAATCTATTTTATATGCCTTACTTGTTTCTTTGGTTTTCCCCTCATTGTTTACTACTAGTAAAAAAGCATTACCGAATAATCCCAGTTTTCCAGTAAAAAAAAAAATGAAATAATTTTAAGCTTCTCAAAAAGTTTTAGGTTAAACATACTGTTGTTAAATCAACTTTAATGTATTTGTTGCTTTCCCTCTCTCTGGAATGTGACAGTAGCTTTTTTATTTTTAACTCTCTCCTTAATTCTTAATAAATGCAGTGACTTAAGGTTTGAGAGCTAAAATATAAAAGTAAAAGAAATGAAAAGGGGGCATTACTACCAACCCTGCTGAAAGAAAAAGGATATAAGTGGATACTGTGAACAACTCTATGCCAATAAATTTGAAAACCTCTATGAAATGAACAAATTCTTAAAAACATACAAACTACTTACAGTGACTCAAGAAGATCTTAACAAACCAGTTACCAGTAAAGAGATTGAATCAGTAATCAAAAACCTCCCAAAAAAGAAAAGCCCAGGACCTGATGACTTCACAGGGGAATTCTACCAAACATTGCAAGAAGAGTTAATTCCAATTCGGAACAGACTCTTCCAAAATATTGAAGAGGAGGCAACACTCCCTAGCTCATTGTTTGAGGCCAGTATCACCCACCTACCAAAGCCAGATAAAGATACTACAAGAAAAGAAAACTACAATATTTCTTATGAATATATACACAAATATCCTCAACAAAATACTTGCAAACCAAATCCAACAGTAAATTAGAATAATTAGACCATGATCAAGTGGGATTTATCCCTGGTATGTGAAGTTGGTTCAACATAAGAAAATTAATTAATAAAATACACCACATTACTGAAATGAAGGGAAAAAACCACATGATCATCTTGGTTGACACAAAAAAGGCATTTGGGAAAGCGGATTTGGCTCAACTGATAGAGCATCCGCCTACCACATGGAAAGTCCAGGGTTCAAACCCCGGGCCTCCTGACCCATGTGGTGAGCTGTCCCACATGCAGTGCTGATGTGCGCAAGGAGTGCCATGCCACAGGGGTGCCCCCTGCGTAGGGGACCCCATGCGCAAGGAGTGCACCCTGTAAGGAGAGCCACCCCACACAAAAAAAGTGCAGCCTGCCCAGGAGTGACATCACACACACACAGAGCTGACACAGCAAGATGATGCAACAAAAAGAGACACAGATTTCCAATGCTGCTGACAAGAATGCAAGCAGACACAGAAGAACACACAGCGAATGGACACAGAGAACAGACAATGGGGGTTGGAGGGGAAGGGGAGAGAAAGAAAAAAAAAAAAGAAAAGGCATTTGACAAAATCAGTACCCCTTCTTGATAAAAAACACTTAGAACTTTATGAATAGAAGGAAACTTCCTCAACATGATAAAAGAGCATATATGAAAAGCCCATAGCTAAAATCCTACTTAATGGTGAAAGACTGAAAACTTTCCCTCTAAGATCAGAAACAAAACAAGGATGTCACCACTATAATTCAACATTATACTGGAATTTCTTGCCAGAGCAATTAGGCAAGAAAAAGAAATGAAAGCTATCCTCATTGGAAAGAAAGAAGTAAAACTTTCCCTATTTTCAGATATTGATCCTAAATACAGAAAATTCTGAAAAATCCACAACAAAGCTCCTAGAGCTAATAAATTAATTCAGCAAAGTTGCAGGGTACAATATCAACACCCAAAAATCAGTAGTGTTTCTTTACACAAGCAATAAACAATTTTACGAAGAAATCAAGGAAAAAATTCTATTTACCATAGCAACTAAAATAATCAAATACTAGGAATAAATCTAACCAAGGATGTAAAGGACTTATACACCAAAAACTACAAAACACTGCTAAGAAATTAAAAACCACCTAAATAAATGGAAGGCTATTCCGTGTTCATGAATTGGAAGACTAAATATCACTGATATGCCAATACCACCCACAGCAATTTACAAATTCAATGCAATCTCAATCAAATTTCCAACAACCTTCTTTGCAGAAATTGAAAAACTAATCATAAAATTTTTATTGTAGGTTAAGGGGCCCCGAACAGCTAATGCTATCTTGAAAAAGAAGAATGAAGTTAGACTCAATTTCTGATCTTAAAACTTATTACAAAGTCTCAGTAATCAAAACAGCCTGTAAAATGGTGCAGCCACTGTGGAAGACAGTTTGGTGTTTCCTCAGAAAGCTAAATATAGAATTATCATATGACCCAGCAATACTAATATTAGGTATATATCCAAAAGAATGAAAAAGCATGGTCTCAAACAGATATTTGCATACTGATGTTCATAGCCGCATTATTTACAATTGCCAGAACATGAAAGCAACCCACGTGTCCATCAACTGATGAATGGATAAACAAAATATGAAGTTAAGGCTTACAATGTTCAGGTTTCCTGTTTGGAATGATGGAAATGTTTTGGTCATGAATGGTGGTGATGGTAGCGTAACACTGTGAACACAATTAACAGCACTGAAATATGTATATGAATATGGTTAAAATGGAAAATATTAGATTGTGTATGTGGTAACAATATATATTTTTTTAATCCATTGAACTACACTACACAAACTGAACCCTAAGTTAAACCATGGACTTTTGTTAATCACAGCACAATTATAAAATGGTGCTATCATCAATTGTAACAAATGTTCCACACCATTGAAGGCTTTGGTAGTTGGCTGGTATATGGGAATCCTGTATTTTATGCATGATCTGTAAACCCACAGCTTCTCAAAAGAAAACAAAAAAATGAGTCCAGCTTGTTGACAGTGTGGGCCAAGTCTCTTCCCCATGCCACACTGTCACACTCTTTGCCCTCGTCTAGGCTGGTCATCAGGTCCTCCTCTCTCTCTCCATCCCCAGACACTTTAGGGTTCTTGCCTGGTTTCAGTCCTTGCTTTGTGTTTTTCACAAAGGCCTTCTTCATGGAAGGGTGCTGAGGATCTCTATTCTTACTACTCTGCCAAGAGCCACATTCTTACCATTTTTTCATCATTTAATACCTTCTTATCAGTTGTGGCTTTAGATGTCTGTTCTAATATTTCTATGTCAGCAGTACCCGTTTTTGTCAATGTCCTTATTTCACTACAGGGCCTCTTGTGATATGAATTTACCAGTATCTTGTAATGCAAAATGCCTGACCTTCACATTGTATTTTTATGAATTCTTTGATATCCTGAGTCGTCATTCTTCTTCTAGATTAGCATTTAATTTTTTTTTACTGCTGCAGCTGTGTTGATTGGACATGTTAAAGTCAAGAATTATCTAGCTGAATAAATGTGTTGGCTGCTTTGTTAGTGAGTCTTTTTACCCCTTAGTTTTCTTTATTTTTATAACTATATAGTTTAGTGTTTTACTGGCATGTTTAAACTAGATTTATATAGTTTATCCTAGATTTATATATAACTGAGTTGAAGTAAATTATTAATATTTTGTCATGTTATGGTAATGATTTGATATACTTTATCATACCTTCACCCCTTATGCTTTCTATTGCCTTCAAACAGTTGCTCTTACTACTTTTGTTTAGATACATTTTCTGCCTTCAATAAGCATCCAGCATTGGAGTTTTTTTTAAAGTGATTTTTAAAAATGTTTGAACTTCAGAAACCTCCCTTTAAATTACAAGACTTAGAATCTCATGTTCTCCAAGTTTGAAATTATAAAGTAAGACAGATATGATGTATGGGCACTTCTACTTCTTCTGGGCTTAAAGAGGTCCTAAGAGGGCTTGAGAGTGGAGCACACGGGGTGTATCTTGGTATCTCTGAAAGGACTCTGGCTCTGGGATAGAAACAGGGTGGGGCTGGAAGCCAGAGGTGGGGAATACACTCGCCCTCCGCAACACAGTAGGCTCTGAGGCTGTGCTTCTAGCCTAGAATCCTGGGAGACTGTAGCATTTCCAAGAGCTTTATTTTTTTTTTTTTAATATTTATTTATTATTATTATTTTTTAATTACATTAAAAAAAATATATGAGGTCCCATTCAACCCCACCGCCCCCGCCCCCCACTCCCCCCACAGCAACACTCTCTCCCACCATCGTGACACATCCACTACACCCGGCAAGTTCATCTCTGAGCACCACTGCACCCCATAGTCAACGGTCCACACCATAGCCCAAACTCTCCCACGTTCCATCCAGTGGGCCCCGGGGGGATCCACAGCGTCCCGTAACCGTCCGTGAAGCACCATCCAGGACAACTCCACGTCCCGAAAACGCCTCCACATCTCATCTCCCCCCCCCGCTCCCCACACCCAGCAGCCCCCACGGCCACCGTTCCCACACCCATTCCACATTTTCCCTGTGGACACTGGACCGGCCGTGTCCACCGCACACCCACGTCAAGTGAGGGCTTAGATTCCACATGGGTACTGGATGCACTCTTCCCGCTTCTAGTTGTAGACACTCTAGGCTCCATGTTGTGGTGGTTGACCTTCTTCAACTCCATGTTAGCTGAGTGGAGTAAGTCCAATAAGTCAAAGTGTAGGAGCTGAAGTCTGTTGAGGCTCTGGGCCTGGGTGTCATATTATCAGTCCAGAGATTCAAATCCCCTACATATATCTTAAACCCAGCACCAACTACAATTCCAATAAAGTAGCATGCAAGTCTTGTGAAAAGAAATCCCCTCTGAGTCCATTTCCATCACGCAGAAACACCAGCTCCAAAGAAGGGCCATCTGTCATGGCAGTGAACCCCTTCTGCCATGACCATAGAACCCGTGGGTCTCTTTATCCCTCAAAAGAACCAATACCTGGGGTTGTATCTACCTTATCTGTCTCTTAGACTCTGTTCAGTTGTACATAGGGGTATTCCTTCTGACAACCTCCAGACTCTTTTTTAGAGACTCACAGCCTTATAATCTCATTTCTCCTTTCCATTTCCCCCTTACATTAGGTCAAACCGCTTCCCGAAGTCATGTTATTATATGTAGATAGGTATATTCTGCTGTTCCGCATTGAATCTTTAATTCAAGGTCATTTTCTAGTTGCTTCTTCAGCTGGTATGTGGTAGTGATCCCTCGGTGCCAGGGAGGCTCATCCCCGGGTGTCGTGTCCCACGCTGGGGGGAATGCATCACATCTACACGCTGAGTTTGGCTGTGAGAGTGGCCACATTTGAGTAACATGAAGGCTGTCAGGAGGAAACCCCCAGGCACAATGCTACTCTAGGCCTTGTTCTTATTGCAGGTGCATAGGCTCAAAAGTGTAGTCATTAGTATCAAGAGCCCACTGTTGGGCCCTCCTTCCTTCCTGGTTTTTGCCGTTGCACCTGGAGGATTGCCGCTGCTTTCCCAGGGCCCACAACAGTGACCCCCCGGCCAGGAGCCCTGTACCCCCCCAGCTGTTGTTTTTAATTGTTTCCACTATGAGTATATATAGACATTACATATACCCTGGGCATATGCCCTGTATAACTCCCTGTCAACCATATATATCCTGTCAATAACATCCCATATCAGTATTCCTCCGCTGCCATTGTTGAACCACTCTGTGATCCAAAACTTCCCGTAAAGTGAATCCCAACATAATGTCAGCTTCAGAAGAGTCTTAGATCACCAAAATTCATTTATACAATATACAGTATTTCCCCAGATCCTCCATGAAACCTTTTCCCTTCCACAGCAATAATCTTTTAACTTATTCATATCATATTTCCTGAAACTGATGTACAGATTCCGAAACTATAGTTTTCAAACAAAGTAACATTTGTGCTTACTATGTGGTCCACACTTTAGGTTGTACAGTTTTCTAAATTTTTTAGTTATCCTATGTTTTGTCTTATGGTTTTCCTTATTAGTCTGTCGTCCCCTATATGTTTTTGGTGTAATATTAGCTGTTTTATATTCATCCTCGTGTACTCTCACATAACTCCTCTTTTGCCCCCTTATTTACCTTTGTTCCATCCATTGCACGTCCATTTTCCCCTCCCCTTAGGGCCCACAACGCCTGCCAATCTAATGCCCTGGGAGCCATCCTTTCTCATGAGAGATACAGTTCTCTCTATTCGTCGGCATTAGTCTTCCCCAGGATATGGGTCCACCCCACCCAATGGTAGAACCCACCTTGGCAAAATGAGCCTTCAGCTATTCCCTCCGGAGTCCTCCCGCATCAGACCATAACCCCTGAGCGTCCTAACCAGGTAACCCTCCTACTTATACTTTGGTACGTTTTACTCAACATTTAGTTCTCAATGAACTTCTGGCACTCTCCCATGTTTGTATGTTGCCCCTCCCTCCCACCTATTTCTTGGACCATATTACCCCTCTTCCCATCCCCAGAAAACCCCACCCGAAGGTAACCCCTTGCCCCCATTTTGTCCCTTCTTTGTGCTCATACTTACCCCCAGCTCATCACAGATTCCACCCCTACAGACATTAACTCACATCCTTCCTCCACCCCCCGATTTCCAGTAAGCCACTTTTCCAGACTCTAGCTCTCTGAGGCAGTTAACTTATTTCATATCATTGAGGTCATATAGTATTTGTCCTTCAAAGCCTGTGTTGCTTCACTCAACATAAGATTCTCAAGGTTCATCCATGTTATCACGTGTGATTGTAGTGTATTGGTTCTTACAGCTGAGTAGTATTCCATTGTGTGTATATACCACATTTTATTGATCCACTCATCTGTTGATGGACTTTTGGATTGATTCCAACTTTTGGCGATGGTGAACAATGCTGCTATGAACATTGGTGTACATATATCGGTTTGTGTCCTTGTTTTCAGATCTGATGGGTATATACCCAGCAGTGGTATTGCTGGGTCATATGGCAAATCTATGGATAATTTTTTGAGAAACTGCCAAACTGTCCTCCAGAATGGTTGGATCCTTCTGCATTCCCACCAGCAATGGATGAGTGTTCCCCTTTCTTCACATCCTCTCCAGCATTTGTATTCTACTGTTTTTTTCATGGCTGCCAATCTTATGGGTGTAAGATGGTATCTCATTGTAGTTTTGATTTGCATTTCCCTGATAGCTAGGGATTTGGAGCATTTTTTCATGTGCTTTTTAGCCATTTGTATTTCTTCTTTGGAGAAGTGTCTGTTTAAATCTTTTTCCCATATTTTAAATGGGTTGTTTATCTTTTTGTTTTCGAGATCTATAAGTTCTTTATATATGCAAGTTATAAGTCTCTTATCAGATATATGGTTGCCAAATATTTTCTCCCATTGTGTGGGTTCCCTTTTTACTTTCTTGACAAACTCCTTTGAGGTGCAGAAGGCTTTAATTTTGAGGTAGTCCCATTTATCTATTTGTTCTTTTGCTGCTCGTGCTTTTGGTGTGATATTCATGAAGCCATTTCCTATTACAAGGTCCTGTAGATGTTTCCCTACACTGCTTTCTAAGGTCTTTATGGTCTTGGCTCTTATATTTAGGTCTTTGATCCATCTTGAGTTGATCTTTGTATAAGGTGTGAGATGGTAATCCTCTTTCATTCTTCTACATATAGCTATCCAGTTCTCCAGGCACCATTTGTTGAATAGGCCATTCTCTCCCAGTTGAGAGGGTTTGGTGGCTTTATCGAATATTATATGGCTATATACATGAGGTTCTATATCTGAACTTTCAATTCGATTCCATTGGTCTGTGTGTCTCTCCTTATGCCAGTACCATGCTGTTTTCACTACTGTAGCTTTGTAGTATGTTTTGAAGTCAGGAAGTGTGATTCCTCCTATTTCGTTTTTCTTTTTCAATATGTCTTTGGCTATTCAGGGCCTCTTTTTATTCCAAATAAATTTCATAGTTAGTTTTTCTAGTTCCTTAAAGAAGGCTGTGTTGATTTTTATTGGGATTGCATTGAATGTGTAGATCAGTTTTGGTAGGATAGACATCTTAATAATATTCAGTCTTCCTATCCATGAACAGGGAATATTCTTCCATTTATTTAGGTCTTCTTTGATTTCCTTGAACAATCTTGTATAGTTCTCGATGTATAAGTTTTTTACCTCTTTAGTTAAATTTATTCCTAAGTATTTGATTTTTTTATTTACTATTGTGAATGGTATTTGTTTCTTGATTTCCTCCTGATCTTGCTCATTATTGGTGTATAGAAATGCTACTGATTTTTGCGCATTGATCTTATAACCTGCGACTTTGCTAAACTCATTTATGAGTTCTAGGAGCTTTGTTGTAGATCTCTCAGGGTTTTCTATATATAGGATCATGTCATCTGCAAATAATGAAATTTTGACTTCTTCCCTTCCAATTTGAATGCCTTTTATATCTGGTTCTTGTCTCAGTGCTCGAGCCAGTACTTCCAAGACAATGTTAAATAGGAGCGGAGACAATGGGCATCCTTGTCTTGTTCCTGATTTTAGAGGGAAGGATTTCAGGATTTCGCCATTGTAAACAATGTTGGCTTTAGGTTTTTCATATATACTCTTTATCATGTTCAAAAAGTTTCCTTGTATTCCGATCTTTTGGAGTGTTTTTATCAGGAAGGGGTGCTGTATTTTGTCAAATGCCTTTTCTGCATCTATAGATATAATCATGTGGTTTTTTTCTCTCAATCTGTTTATATGGTGTATTACATTGATTGATTTTCTTATGTTGAACCATCCTTGCATACCTGGAATAAATCCCACTTGGTCATGGTGTATAATTCGTTTAATGTGTTGTTGAATACGATTAGCAAGTATTTTGTTAAGTATTTTTGCGTCTAGGTTCATTAGAGAAATTGGTCTGTAATTTTCCTTTCTTGTGGTGTCTTTGTTTGGCTTTGGTACTAGGGTAATGTTGGCATCATAGAAGGAATTAGGCAGTGTTCCTTCTGTTTCGATTTTTTGGAATAGTTTCAACAGGATTGGTGTTAGTTCTTTCCGGAATGTTTTGTAGAATTCACCTGTGAAGCCGTCTGGCCCTGGGCTCTTCTTAGTTGGGAGATTTTTTAATGACTGATTCTATCTCTTTGCTTGTGATTGGTTTGTTAAGATCATCAATTTCTTCTTTCGTCAGTATGGGCTGCTTATGTATTTCTAGGAATTTGTCCATTTCCTCTAAATTGTCTTTTTTGTTGGAATATAGTTTTTCAAAGTATCCTCTTATGATAGTCTTTATTTCTGTGGGGTCAGTGGTGATATCACCTTTCTCATTTCTTATTTTGTGTATTTGCATCTTTTCTCTTTTTTTCTTTGTTAGTCTCGCTAAAGGTTTGTCAATTTTGTTGATCTTCTCAAAAAACCAGCTCTTGGTCTTGTTTATTTTTTCAAGTGCTTTCTTATTTTCTATTTCATTTAGTTCTGCTCTTATCTTTGTTATTTCCTTCCTTCTTCTTCCTGTTGGGTTACTTTGTTGTTGTTTTTCTAATTCCTTCAAATGTGCAGTTAATTCTTCAATTTCTGCTCTTTCTTCTTTTTTGATATATGAATTTATGGCTATAAATTTCCCTCTCAGTACCGCTTTTGCTGCATCCCATAAATTTTGGTATGTTGTGTTATCATTATCATTTGTTTCAAGGTAGTCATTGATTTCTTTTGAGATTTCCTCTTTGACCCACTGTTTTTCTAAGAGTGTGCTGTTTAATTTCCAGATTGTCGTGTGAAGTCTGGGTCTCTGTCCCTTGCAAATTTCCAGCTTGACTCCACTGTGGTCAGAGATATTGTTTTGTATGATTTCAATCTTTCTGAATTCATTAACCCTTTCTTTGTGGCCTAGCATATGGTCAATCTTGGAAAATGTTCCATGTGCGCTTGAGAAAAATGTATATCCTGCTGTGTTTGGGTGTAATGATCTATATATGTCTATTAGATCCAGCTCTTCTAATATACTGTTCAAATGTTTTGTTTCTTTAGTGATTCTCTTTTGAGATGTTCTGTCCAGAGTTGATAGTGGTGTATTAAAATCCCCCACTATAATTGTAGATGCATCTATTCTTTCACTTAGTTTTTCCAGCGTTTGCCTCACATATTTAGAGGCGCCCTTGTTAGGAGCATAAATATTTATGATTGTTCGATCTTCTTGACAAATTGTCCCTTTCACTAAAATATAGTATCCTTCTTTGTCTCTCACAATTGTTTCGCATTTAAAGTCTATTTTGTCTGATATTAATATAGCTACTCCTGCCTTTTTTTGGTTGTTGTTTGCTTGTATGATTGTTTTCCAGCCATTCACTTTCAACCTCCATGAGTCTCTGGGTCTAAGATGTGTCTCTTGTAGGCAGCATATAGATGGGTCATATTTCCTTATCCAGTGTCCCAGTCTGAATCTTTTGATAGGTGAGTTTAATCCGTTGACATTCAGTGTTATTACGTTTAGAGAGTTATTTATGGTAGCCATATTTTGGTTGGATTTGTGTTTGTTATATTTTGTTTGTATTATTTTATTTTCCCCTTCTATTTTTGTCTTTCTTGTTGCTTTTACACTCTCCTCCATCTCTGACTGTCCTGTTTTTTCCTTTCTTCCTGCAGAATTCCCTTAAGAATTTCTTGAAGGGGAGGTTTCTTGTTGATATACTCTTTCAGTTTCTGTTTATCTGTGAATATTTTGAACTCTCCATCATTTTTGAATGCTAGTTTAGCTGGATAGAGTATTCTTGGTTGGAGATTTTTTTCCTTTAGTACCTTGACTATATCATACCACTGCCTTCTTGCCTCCATCGTTTCAGATGAGAAATCAGCACTTAATCTTATGGAGTTTCCCTTGTATGTGATGGTTTTCTTTTCTCTTGCTGCTTTTAGAATTTTTTCTTTGTCTTGAGCATTGGATGCATTTCCAAGAGCTTTAAACCAACACAGGATGTTGAATGTTTGGGCAGAGGGAGCCTGAAATTTTTCTGTCCTGCCAAGCCTTTCCCCATGGCTCTAAAAGGGTGTAAGTGAGAGGTGGAGAGTTCCTGCAGCCTCTGTAGGAAACCAGCAGAGTTAGGCAGGCACGGGGTTATATATGCTACCCCTCTCCCCCAGACACACCTTGGGAAGGAAGAGCATGAATGGAGGGAGAGTGACTGAGGGGAAATTTCAGTTGAGCTTTGATTTGACTGAGTTTGAATCTCACAGTAACCGAGTAACCCTTCCCCAGAGTCTAAACTGGGTGATTAAAATATCCATGTATTCATTCAAGTACTTTCAGTTGTAAATAACAGAAAACCAAATTCAAACTGGTCTTGGCAATTAAGGCATCTCTTGGCTTACCTGACTTATTAAAATTTGGTGTGGTGGCCTAACCTGCATGGGCAGGCCCAGTCTCTCCATGCCTCAGCACCTTTCTGGGTTGGCCTCCTCCTCCTGCCCATGTAAACAGTCCCAGCAGCTCTTGGAGATACTTGCTCCATTAACTTCCATGTTGTGTTCACATGCGAGGAAACATCTTTCCCAGGTGCCCTTAGGAGTACCCCCTTGTATTGCATGGCCTAAAACAGGCCGTCCTTGGGCTGGGCTTGGTTAGAAAATAGGGTCTGCTGACTGGCAGTGCCTTAATGAGAATCTGAGTTCCACTTCCCGAAGACGGAAGAAGAGAGCACTGCATGGCCCCAAAGAGCCACCATCCTCCACAGGTAGCAAGATTTTTTTGGTTTCCTTTCTGCCATCAACAGAAATGAGGGCTATACATTCTAAACCTACTACATAAGGTAAATTTAAAATAACTAATTTGTCTTTGAATGCAGCAAAAACAATGAGTTATTTCCTTTTTTTTAGTTCTCATGGAAAAAGTTCTATTTTCTATTTCTATGTGCCAACCATTCATAAGTTGCTATTTGATGATATTCTTATGAAATTTTCTTCGGGGCACAGACTACACCATATGAAGAGATCTTTGCTTTCCTTGGTATAATATTTAAATCTAATTTTCATCAGGATCTACCTACATAAATGTTACAGTAGCTATTATAATTTGAAATAATTGTAACCAAGGTCTTTACATTTTTGGCATGTTATTTTTCTGCTTTGCTGATGAATATTCTTCCACATAATATAATGTAAAATATTTATCAAAATACTAGCAAAATTTTCATGAATTGTATAAATATTTATTGCTAAATCTGTACCACTATTTGAAATTTGAATGAGCTTATCACTATACTTTTTCACTTTAGTGATTTAATGTTTTCCTATTTCTTAAGCATAAAATAAACAGTCCCCTTCTATTCCATAGACCTTCACTGTAGGACCTGGGCATTCTAGACCTTTCCATGCATCTCATTGGACGTTGGTAATTACAGTATCCTAAGACCAGGGTACCACAGTGCAATGCGCACTGTTATTTTCTATTCTATTCCATGTCATTTTTCCAAGTGTTGATTGTGACCTGCCAGTGAAAGTGTGGCCACCCAAAACCCATGTACGGGACAGTGACCAGTCCCACCTGGCCCCTGGCTTGAGATGCAGGGCCTCAGGGTTGGTGGCCTACCCTCACTTGGCAGAAGCTTCCCCTGCTGTTTGATGACCTAGCCATTTTCCGCTGTGGTCCTGCAGCTGCCCCTGGGGCTGGGGCTGGGAGCTGCTTGGCCTTTCCTCCCAGCCAGGCCTCCCCCTGCCAGTGCCCCCAGCTTCCTCTCCCCTGAGTCTGCTCACCTCCCCGCTGATGGGTTGGCTGCCAAGCACGGTTCGTTCCTCCTTTTGCTGCACTTTTCTGGATCTCCTCTATCTTTCTTGGTCCTTCCTTCTTGCTCTCCTTCCTGGACTCTTCCTCAGCCATTCCTTGGATGTCTGTAATCCTCCTCCCTTCTCCCTCTGAGCCCTCTCCCCAAGGGCCTTCAGTCAGGGTGGCTTCCATTTCCATTCTGTGCTAATAAGTCTCAACTCTCTCTCCATTGAACTTTAGGAATCTAAGAAAAAAGGCACCCTGATGTCACCACTTTAAGGCTAAGTCGGCCCTTCCTGCACGTGGGGCCTCATCCAGCGATCTCCAGGCTCCCCGGAGCCTGCCTCCTGGTTCTGTTATCCTGCCCTTCGCATTCCCACTTTTCCATTTCCAGCCATTTTTGCTTTTCCCCACCCAGATTCCATCTCCAAAACCTCCTTAATGCTTTTGCTCAATTGTCACCTAAAACCCATTCTACCTTGATTCTCCTCTTTAAAATTTCATTCCTGCTAAGTTCTTGACTCTTTTCCATCCCCCGACTCTATATTTTATCATCTTCTATATCATTACCTATTTCTTGTCTGTCTCCAACCCCCCTACCCTCCACTCTAGTTTCCGTGACTCCTTTTGACTGACACAGCCCAAGCACCTTGAACAGGCCTGGCATACAGTAAATGCTCAATAAATGTTTAACAGGCTGTGGTGGGAAATGGGGTAGAGGAGGAGGCAGGGATCAGACTACCAAGAGCCCTGCATGCTGAGTGATGAGTCCAACCTTTATCCTAGAATTTATCCCTAGAAATCCAGTCCCACATGGGGCGAGGTGGTAGTGAGAGTTTGGCTTAGAGAAGCAGGCCACATTTGAGTAACAAAGAAGTTCTCTAGGGATGATTCTTAGGCATTAATTATAGTTAAGATTTTTTAAAAATTTCTCTCCCCTTCCCCTCCCTCCCAATCCCCACCCCCACCCCCAGCCCCCGGTGTCTGCTCTCTTGTGTCCATTTACTATGTGTTCTTCTGTGTCCACTTGCATTCTCAGCGGCACCAGGAATCTGTGTTTCTTTTTGCTGTGTCATCTTGCTGTGTCATCTCTCCATGTGTGCAGCATCACTCTGGGGCAGGCTGTGCTCTTTTCACATGGGGTGGCTCTCCTTCCAGGGTGCACTCCTTGTGTGTGGGGCTCCCCTATGCGGGGGACACCCCTGCGTGGCACAGCGCTCCTTGGGTGCATCAGCATTGCACGTGGGCCAGCTCACCACATGGGCCAGGAGGCCCTGGGTTCAAACCTTGTACCTCTTATATGGTAGGCAGACACTCTATTAGTTGAACCACATCTGCTTCCCTAGTTAGGTCTATCCTTGTCTTTACAGAAATAAGTTTCATGAGTTCAAGCCTTGAGATTGAGGCACAGCTTACTAGCGTGTTTCTTTTTCAAAGGTTTACCTTGCCAAATTCTCCTGTTTCAATGAAGTGGGAGCTCCTATTGTTTGACAGAGTAATAGGAACTTCCCATTTGAAGTTTATTAATTCTACATTTTCCCCAGTCCCTTAGTGGACTTTGCAAATACCTTTCTATCTTATGCCCAAAACACATTGAAATGCATCAGGGTATTACAACCACTCTGTGCTGAATATCACAATCTCATTCGTTCTTTTAGGTTCCATGTTAGCTCTGCGATTTAAATAAGCTAACTAGTCTAGTCAGGTTAAATTAGATGGTACTCCACAGAAGTTTGAAGTATCTTGACAAAATTAATTTCTTCTTTTTGGTCCCCATAGTAGTTAAAGTTTTAAAATACTGATAATATTACATTTTTCCTTGTATCCTGATTCTCAACAGTCTTTAGATTAACTCCATTTACCTTTTAATTGAAGTCTAATTCTTTTAGCTTCTTTATTTGGGGTGGACTTTTAGAATTAATGCTGCTTTTTCAGTACCTTTAGAGCTTGTTAACTTTAGCTATAAATTCCAAATGTTGTACAGGCCCTTAAAAATTCTAGGGAGCATTAGTTTATACACAAAAAGTAAAGCATCTGGGGAGTGGATGTAGCTCAGTGGTTGAGCTCCTGTTTCCCATGTACAAGGTCCCAGGTTCAATCCTTGGTACCTTTTTTTTTTTTTTATGAATGTTAGAATTTATTAAGTAAGAAAGCCATCAACTGGAACAGGAAGAAGCAGAGAAAGTTGCATAAGGGCACAGTGGAACCAGTGAAGGTGCGCAGCACACGGTCCACCTTGCGAGGACATGAGTGCACGCAGAAAGGCACAGGGGCCGGCCTTGGTACCTTCTTTAAAAAAAAAGAAAATAAAGCATCTAAGGACTTAAAAATAACAATTAGAGATCTCAGGTATAAATATGACTGGAGCAAGAGTCTACAATCTAGACCCTAATTTCCTTATGAGCATTTTAAATAAAGCAGTTTCTAGAGACCATTAACTACAGACCATAGTAAGAGTTTCGTTTCATTTTTTCACTGTTGCCAAGATTGTTAATCAGCAGGCAAAATATAATTTATAGACTCTTGCCTTGCTTTTCCTTTAAAGTTCCTTTTTGTTGAAGATGGGGTGACTGCATGCTTTTTTAGAGAGGCATCAGAGCAGAACAGTATAACCAAGAAGAGATTTTCATTTTCATAACATCAGAGAAAATGTTAATAACTAAAACTATAACCAAGAATATCATGCAGACCAGTATTAGGATAGAATAGACAGTGAGAACTTTAAAAGTCTTTAAGAATTTTATACAATCCCAATACATATGTGGATTACAAATTTAATTTCTCCTTCATGTTTTCTGTTTTAGAAAGATACTGTTAACCACAAAGAAACCTAGGCAATACTGGAAGAAAACTATTTTTCTAGTAAATCTTATGAGAACACCTGAGTCCCAATGGAATCAAATTATCTTCCTATTACCATTGTTATCTCTACCTTAATATAATTGCACACTTACTGGAACGTTAGTATACTGACCCTAAGAATTTATTACTTTCAATATGATGATGATTCCTTAAAATGTCAGAATGGTAAATGTAATTGGATCTTTGCAAGTATTAAGTGATTTCCCTTAGCAGTAAACATAAGTCTACATATTCGCAATACTTAGAAAATAAATACTGTGATTATGCACAATATTTAATGGCAAACCAGTTTTTAAAAAGAAAAAAATGAAAGTTTAACACCTTGATAAAAATTCTGATCAGAATTTAATGTGACTAAAATTTAAAACGTTGTCAAAATATCATTCCATTTGAACTTTTCTTCAGTATACACAAGTATTGTTTTTTCAGTTTTGGAATATATTTTTCCATTGTGAATTAAAATACAAATATATTGATAACATTAATCTTCATAAGCACATATATTTAAGCACCTCACTTTTTACAAGGTGAAAGGACAAATTCTTTTATAACAGTTTGCAGTTAAAGATACCCTTAAGGGTTTTATTAGAGGGGTGCGGGTGTAGCTCAGTGGCTGAGTGCCTGCTTGCATGTACGAGGCCCCAGGTTCAATCCCGGGTACCTGCAAGAAAAAAAAAAGAGTTTTATTCTAATATTAAAAGTTGTGATCTGAACATTATATGTAAACAGGCCTCTATTTATCACAGTGACAAATAAGTTAATAAAATAGTTTGGAAAAGATTTAACTTCCAAATAGCAGCAGCTCTGTATTTTTTTTAAACCATTAAGAATATGTTGAAGCCATTCTGATAAACCACAGATTCTTGGTTCTTTATATATAGATGGTCTCAAAAGCACTTTTATATCCCTCCATTCACATCAGAGCAGCCATTTAAGAAAATTGTATTACTTTAACAGAGAAAGCCAAATTTTAGTTTTGCATCAGTACACTATCCAGTAAACAAATCTTAGTTAGCATAGATCATAACAGATTGAGGTGGCATCTGGCAGGTTTTTCTGCTATGACGTTACTTTTTGTTATCAATATCAACTTATAGATTTTTACTTAATAAGGGCTTCCCAGAATCAGCAACTTACATTGAAATCTCTCTGTAATTTCCTATAATCTGTTATAACCATATATAACATAAAGACAAGTTTTACCTTTAAATAAGCTTAATGAATTACAGTCAGCAATAAGCGAAATTTACTGCCACTACCCTTCTTCAACTTTCCATATCCATTCAAGTCTTGTCCTACATATTTCCACCCTGATTTTATGAAAACCAGCTGTCTTATCTTAGGACAAAACATACTCCCTTAAACAAGCTTTCTGAAACTTTCTACTTCTTTTCATATCCATTTAGTCTTGTCTTATATCTCTCATTCTGTTCTGTGAAAAACTAGTCATTTTACTTTAGGTAAAACAGTTATTTTTAAAAAGATGTTTATAAGAATTTCATTAGTAAAAACTTAACAATTTTATCTTATTAAAGATTCAACAAACATAACATTAACTTATTAATATCCATATAAACCTACGGGGATTACATCCAAGTAGAATACAGTCAAAGTAGTGATAGTTTATGTAAGAAATGTTTTCTTTTTTCTTTTCCTCCATAGGCTAACACTTCTTTGTTTCCATAATACCTTCAAGTTATAAATAACTTCAAAAGCTTACTATCAGGCTCTGGAGAATATAATTATTTTATTTGCCTTAATCATAATTAAGAAAAACATTTTCCTAGCTCTCAATTACTTTTTCTTATTGAAATTTTGCCACTGGGTTATTAGTTGCTCTCATCTCAAGGCTGTTAAAGTTTAATTGGGGAATTACAGGACAGACTATACAGACAAGGGTGATTCTGTAGTATCCCCTCTACCCCTATCATGTTTAACCTCCAGGCTTCGTAGACAGAATTCTAAGCTAAACTCACATCTCCCCTGTCTTTCCACATCCAGCCCATCCCCCATAGTTTCCTAGCCAGGTTTTAATGATTCACTCAAATTTAGTCAAGGTTAGGAGAAGACCCTGGGGGAGGGGTTAGGCTATAGAAAGACTAAGGAAGAATTCAGGAGGTTTTTAGATTTTTTCCCTTTCAATTGTTTCTTTAGTCAGACTTTTATGTGACCTTTTTCATCTTGTTTGGCTTTTCTAATTTGGGCTCCAGGAATATTCGTTTACATATATAAGTGCTTATTTAGTTTTTAGTGATTTGAATAGAATTTGAATAAAATTTTCATTTGTTAATTTGATATTGCCATCTGGAGATAAGAAAATATATACTGAACAAAGAGACACAAATAGAATTAGACACACCAACAGAAACATAAAAACTCACTAATTTAATTGTCATTCTCACTCTTTTGGTATGGTTGGCTCCAGATTTTCCATCATCCACATCAGTGGTTTTTATTACTTTTAAGATCTCCCAGGCGGCGGACTTGGCCCAGTGGTTAGGGCGTCCATCTACCACATGGGCGGTCCATGGTTCAAACCCTGGGCCTCCTTGACCCGTATGGAGCTGCCCATGCGCAGTACTGATGCGCGCAAGGAGTGCCATGCCACGCAGGGGTGTCCCCCGCGTAGGGGAACCCCATGCGCAAGGAGTGCACCCCCGTAAGGAGAGCTGCCCAGCACGAAAGAAAGTGCAGCCTGCCCAGGAATGGCGCTGCACACATGGAGAACTGAACAACAAGATGACGCAACAAAAAGAAACACAGATTCCTGTGCCGCTGACAACAACAGAAGTGAACAAAGAAGACACAGCAAATAGACACAGGGAACAGACAACTGGGGTGGGGGGGGAGGGGAGAGAAATAAATAAATAAATCTTTAAAAAAAAAAAAGATCTCCCCTGGGATCAGTGTTGTCTATAATACACAAGCTCGTTCTTGGAAACACTTTAATATATATATAAATTGGAGAAAAAGTTATCTGGGCATTATTTGGTTAACAGATTTTTATCAAGGAAGGTACATTTAGGAGCTTTGCTTCAAAAATTGGTTTTAAATCAGTACTAAAGCTCCCCTCCCCCAGGACCCTTTCATTCCAGGTTTCTGTGGGTTCCCACCTAGCTGTTCTTGGGATTTTCCCCAGGGACATCTAGGATCATACCTTTTCCATTGTCCTTCTTTGCCATATGCACATTGATAGGTTCTTAGTTTAGAAATTTCACTCCTCCCTGGAGGAGTGGAGGTTGGGTTCAGGGGTCTTACCTTTTTGAGACTGTCTTGTTCTGATTGTTTTGGGTTTGCTAGAGCTTTGAGTAGTGTCATTTACCTTCTCAAGTTGTAACTGGATTTTGTCAGGTTCTTGATTACGCTGCAGAAATGAATTTCAAGAGCACATCAGGTTAGTTAGGCCAGTAATTTATTAAGGTAGGAAGGAAGAGAAATGGGAGAAAATAACAGAGCAGGGGTCCCAGGTAGAGAGGAAGGGGCTGAAAAGTGATAAAGCAGGCCGATTTAAAGACTGCAATTTCTCATTATAGATTATAAATGCCCACGTTTTACTTGCATGTTGATTCATGCAGGGGGGCACAGTGTGAGCAGGGCGCAGAAGGCAAGAACAGGGGTCCAAAGGCAAGAGAGTGTGTTCAGCCTTTGCACTTGCTTTTTAAACCATTAATTATTCCACTCCTTGCTAATGGCAGGGGAGGAATCCCAGCTATTTGCTGTTTTGATTGATTAGCCCACCCATCAATCTCCCAGGAGGGCCCAATGCTAAGGCCCCTGGGGAATATCTGGGGCTTCTTCTGGCTTCCAGAGGAAAGCTTGTTCTGAACTGGATTTCTTGCGAGAGTCTTCCAGCAGCCATCTTGGGATTACTGATGTCCACATGAACTTCCTGATTCTAGGTTATATTGAGAAAAAAAAAACTATTTCCTATTTTTCATAGGCTCTTGGCTAAGATTTTCCTGTCTTTCAAAATACAGACAAAGAGGAAGTGGCTGTGGCTCAATTGATTGGGCTTCCATCTACCATGTGGGAGGCCCTGGGTTCGCGTCCCAGGGCCTCCTTGTGAAGGCAGGCTGGCCCACACCCATGGAGAGCTGACAGCCCACGCCTGCACCCTCACCTGCGGACAGCTGACAGCCTGCACCCGCGCCCACAAAGAGCTGACGGCCTGCGCCTGCGCCTGCGGAGAGCTGGTGCAGCAAGATGACACAATAAAAAGGGAGACAAACAGACACAGAAGAACACACAGTAAATGGACACAGAGAGCAGACAGCAAGCAAGCCGAAGGGGAGGGGGGGTAAAGAAATTTTTAAAAAATAATAAAAACAGACAGAGGGGAAGTGGATATGGCTCAAGTGATAAGGTCTCCACCTACTCTATGGGAGGACCTGGGTTCGATCCCTGGCGCCTGCTGGTAAAAAAGAAGAGAAAGTGTGCCTGCACGGTGAGCCAGTGCCCACATGGCGAACCGGGTACCTGCACGGTGAGCCAGTGCCCACACAGCGAGCTGAGTGCTGCACAGCAAGCCGAATGTCCATGTGGTGCGCTGAGTGCCCACATGAATGCTTGCATGGCAAGGCAGGTGCCCATGCAGTGAACCAGCGCCCATGCAGGTGAGTCACGCAGAAAGATGATGCCACAACAAAAGAGAGACAAAGGGAGAGTCAGGGTGAAGCACAGCAGAGACCAGGGACTGAGGGGGCACAATCGACAGGGGACTTCTCTCCACGGCAGAGGTCCCCAGGGTTGGATCTTGCTTGGTGAGTCCCAGAAGAAAAAAAATGAGAAGACAAAAAGAAAAGAGAAATAGATCAGAAGATCACACAGCGAATGGATACAGCAAAAACAGCAGGGAAGGGGAGGTAGTGGAGAGGAAAAAAATACAGACAAAGGGCTACATTTAGGAATGCTAATGCAATTAAAATTTCCCATTTTAAAGAATTTCAGTAATCGGTAACTAATTAGGAATACCTGAGCAGTATAAATGCAGTTAAACACTAATTTCGCAGTTTAGGCAGACATTGAACATTTACTATACCTAAGTAACACACACCATTTAAGGAACAGACATTTAGCACTTTTTATATTCTGGAATACTTTTCAGGAATATACTTAACAGGCAGACTCAAGTTCAGGAGTATGCATAACTGACAGACTTAAGGTAGGGACTTGAACCTCAGACAGAATGGTACCAAAAAAAAAAAAAATCCAATCCCCCCCACAAACAAACAAACAGACGAAAAACTGGAAAAGGTGAAGAGGTCAGAGCAAGAGGAGTCATTCTGAAGGGAGTTTAAGGGGACTGGAACTGCTAAACTACCTTACCAGTTCATTTTACCTTGGTGACCTGCTCACTCAGATGTCTGGACTCAGGGCAGAAACCGTTTCTCTCTTGGAAGCTTTAAAGCATCTTTAGGGCCTGGAGTGCCAGCGAAGTAGGAGAAATCCAATTGTCGCGCTTTAGACCAAGAGGGTCTAGTGGCTGCAGAAATCTCCATTACTGTGCTTACCTCTCAGGCAGTTGGACTCATTCAGGGACTCAGTCCCATCTGGGTTGCCAAATTGATACCACACAAAAGTGGGTTCTTTTCTCCCACTGCGTCTTTAAAGCCAATTCCTGAGAGACTAGGGTTTCAAAGAGAGAAAGAATTTTAATGGTTGCACAGCAATGGAACACAGTGGCCTTCTGGCCCAAAACTGCTTCCCTGGTCTGCAGAAATTTTAGTATTTTATAACACTGGGGTGCTAATGAATAATTGGGGCAGAGCTTAACACAAGTTTCTTCATTAATAAACATTAAAGGGCCAAAAAGGACAGGTAGGGCTGGGGTAGCAAACCAGGGTCAGTCGCAAGGATTTGGGATAGGGACGTACAGAACAAAGGTCAGGTACAAGGTCTTCCGTATGGGTATTAAACAGGTGGGTGGAGTGGTAACCATCCCAGTAATAAGGAGGCACAAGCGTGATTCAGTCTAGACTCACCATCACAGTAGGAAGCATACACAAAGGTGAGGGTAAGTCCAGAGTAACCATGAAACGGGTGGGACCACTCCTGCCAGCTTTAGTAATTTCAGGTATTAACCTTTTGCTTTTTTATAATATAAAGCCATCTATACAATGATTTAGGAATCATAATTAATTCTTAACCCTTGGTTACAACTTTGTTCACTCAACTAATATTTATTGACTCCTTCTGTGTGTTACAAGTGTAGCATGGGTGCTGAGGATACAACGGCAAAACCATTGGCCTGGGCCTGCCCTGAAGCATGCATGTTGGTGGAATACAGTTTATTCATTCATTTCCAGCAACCCATAAGCCACCAAATACTGTGCCGGGAAGACACCGTTGCCCCCGCAGCTGCTTCTGCTGTGATCACACAGCAACCAAAATGCAAAGTCACCGTGCCCTGGGAACCAATGCAAAAGTTATCATGACTATCAGTTCCATTCAGCTTCATTCCACAGGTTACAAGGACATAGTTAATAAAGGAAAAACAAGGCTGTCATAACTGTTGCTAGATTTCTGTCACTTCCTAGGTATTGCGTCTTTGGTGTAGAAGCATTGGCCAGATAGACTGATGAAGATCCCCAGGCTGGCGCAGTCCTTGAGTAGGAGGGTGATGGGACAGTATTTAACTCAAGGGCAGCCCTGCCTTCACCCGTAGTTAAAGCCATTCCCTGCTTAGCATTTTCACTTCCAACCACTGACATTTTAACAGATGCTGAATTGTATAACTAAAAAGTTACCTCAGCACCTCGCCTTTTGCTGAATGTGAAATAAAGGCTAACACTGGATTTTTCTAGTTCAGTTGTCCTATTTTTATAAATACACCAAAGTTCATCATGGAAAAACACGGTAGGAGTGTGCCCAGCTATTACGAATAGCCCTTTTCCCTCCAGTCACTAATGGGAGGCCTGGCTACCCAGAGCTGCAGGCAGGCGCCTGGGCGAGGACAGGTGTGGGGCACCAGGCACCCTGACCAAGGGGCCTCAGAGTTTGCAGAGTCCAGCTGGGCTTATTTGTACAGGGGCTTGGAAATGGTTTTCATACATTTTGATGTTCACATTCACAGAGAAATAATACCTTAGAGAAGAATATAATTGGGAGAAAATTGTGAAGCTGACTAGAAAGATAGAGAATCAATAGATGGATCTGGAACCTGGCAAGAAGTCCACGTGGAAATCAATAATCCCAAGATGGCTGCTCAAAGACTCTTATGAGAAATCCAATTCAGAACAAGATTTCCTCCGGAAGCCAGGAGAAGCCCTGGAGATTCCCCAAGGACTTTATCATTGGGCCCTTCGGGGATATTGCTGGGTGGGGTAATCAATCGAAACAGCAAACAGCTGGAACTCCTCCCCTGCCATTAGCAAAGGGGTGGAATAATTAATGGTTTAAAAATCAAGCACAAAGACATCTTGCTCTATTGTGTTCTCTTGCCTTCGCCCTGTCCCAGTGCCTGTCCTGGTGCCAGTCCATGTGCCTGTTGCTGCCTTCTGTGCCCTGCTCTCACCATTTTTCCCCTGCCATGGTCACCACACAAGTAAAACCTGGACATTTATCATCTATACTATGGAACTGTAGTCTGTAAATCAGCCCTATTTATCAATCTTCAGCTCCTTCCTCTATACCTGGGACACCAGATCTGTTATTTTCTCCCATTTCTCTTACCTCCTCACCTTAATAAATTACTGACTTAACTAACCTGACATGTTCTTGAAATTCATTTCTGCAGCATAGTCAAGAATCTAGACAAAATCTGGTTACAATTGTCCGGTTTGCTTCCAATTTCTATAGGTTGGGGAACTTTAATCTATGTCTGTCTTGTTTACTTATGGTTTGTCTCTCCCCACTATAATGAAGCTCCGTGAGGGCAGGAACTTTGCCTGTCCTGCCCACCACTGGCTTTCCCAGCTCCTGGCATAGTGTCTGGAATAGATTAGGTGCCCAGAAAAAATGTTAGTTGAAGGAATGAATGATAGATTCACTCAAGGCTAGGAGAGTGTTAAAAATCCAAGTTAGAGATGACCAGAAATTGAGCTATGACATGGACAGTAGGAAGCAGGCAGAGAGTGAACTGGAAGACATCCAGTAGGTGATACGGGTGAGAACTTTGCGGGGAGGTAAGAGGACATGAAGAGTCTTGCACGATCCTTTCTAAGACTTGGGGAACCCGCTGGAATGGCAGCACCATTTGTTAGTTGGTTCATTCATACATTCACTCACCTAGTGGGGAAGACAACCTGTCATCATGTAAATTAATAACATTTATAGTGTGTAAGTGCCATGAAGAAAATGAACACAGAAATGGTAGAGGAAAGGGAAGGGATGCTCCTGTGGTATAGGTGTTCTGGGAGGGTGTCTCTGAGGAGGTAACATTTGAACTGCAGCTTGAATGTTGAGAAGGAGCTGAACTTGCTAAGGTCTGGGGGAAAGAAATATTCCAGGCCAAGGGGCCAAGAAGTCAAAGGTTCCAAGTCAGGATCAGCTCAGAAGGAATGTATGTTCTATGAGATGCTAAAAGGCATTCTGTGAAAAAAGGATTTCATCATGGAATAAATTTGAGAAATGCCGCAGGCCAAACTCCTTCTCTTATCACCCAAAATGTTGGTACCTCCAGTGCTTGTTTTCCTTTACAGTGTAGTTGAAAGAGTACTCAGAAGGGAATTTGAAAGTCTTGGGCCTCTAGCTAGCCTAAATTTACTTTCTGCCACTACAGCCTCACCTGACCTGCAGCCCCCATCTGTGCAGGCAGTCCTCAACACTGCACGCATGTCCTGCCCTTCTGCCATTTTCTCCTTGCACATTTGGTTTGCTGTTTGGCCCATCTGCATTCTCTACCAGATGGTAAACTTCTTATAACACTGCTCTCTCGTTTTGTCTCTCTCACTGCACATAGGAAAATGCTTGGTGTGATAACTTCCTAGCCCTTAACTATAGGCCACATCTAGTGATGCAGAGTATAGAAAAGGAACAATAAAAAATTAATAGAGTGGAGAAAGCTGGCAAACCCCACCCCAGGCAAATAGTCAAGGTCAACTCCAATAGCGACTAGTCCTGTTGATGGCACGGACCCTTCTCAGCATTTGAAAAGGGCACTTCGCCTCTGGGATCTTCATGCCCCAAACCCACAACCCCAGTCCAACCATTCTTCCTGACTACTACCCCTCAAAACTGTTAAGGCCATGAAAAACGAAGAAACTCTGAGAAGCTAGGCTAAAGAGACATGATGACTAAATGCCATGTGATGTCCTAGACAGGGTCCTGGAACAGAAAAAGGACATTAGGGGATGCAGGTGAAATCCAAATAAAATACAAAGTTTGGCTAATAGTAATATATCCCTGCTGGTTTCTTGGTTGTGACAAATTGCCTCAGCAACGGAAGATGAAACAAGGGAGGAAACCGGGTGGGCAGAGCACAGGAACTCTCTGTACTGTCTTTGCAGCTTTACTGTAAAACTATTCTAAAATAAAAAGGTTATTTTTTTAACAAATCAATTATATTGATACATATGAATAAGCATAAATCCATCCAAAGTGTACAATCAGTGGTATTCAGAGTAATCATATATTTGTGTATTCATCACTTCAGTAATTCTTAGAGCACTTTTCATTATTCCGATAATAATAATAAACAAAAAAACCAGCAACCAAAACTCATCACCTATCAATCTTTCTACGCTTCCCGTTATATTCTTTTTCCTTCTCTTTAGTATATTTGTATTTATATTTTATAAAGACATGTTTTTATATATGCAATATCACCCATATTTGAGTTTTACATGAGATTTTACTATCTTATACAGTCCCATGTTAGAGTTTTTAGCCTTCCTTCTAGTAACATACATGAGCTTAGACTTTCCCTTTCAGCCCCTGTCATACCCATGCAATAGTACTGCTAGTTACAAGCACCATGATATGCTTTAACCATTTCTATTCATTTCAACAGATTTACAAATAACCTTTTTAACAATTTTGCACAGATTAACACTTAGCTTTCCTTCTCTACCCTCCTTCTATTTTCTGGTGACTTATATTCTAATTATTAACTTCATGAGTTTACACAGTATTTTTCATTCATAATTGTACAATCATACAGTATTTGTCCTTTTGTGTCTGGCTTGCTTCACTCAGTATAATAGACTGGCCTCTATTAAAAAGTCAGAAAACTGTAAATGTTGGAGAGGGTGTGGAGAAATAGGAAAGCTTAGTCACTGTTGGTGGGAATGTAGAATGGTATAGTCACTGTGAAGGACTGTTTAGCAATTCCTAAGGAAGTTGAATATAGACTTAACATGTGACCCTGCAGTACCACTACTGGGTATATACCCAGAAGAACTGAGAGCAGAGACACGAACAGATATCTGCACATTGATGTTCATAGCAGCATTATTCATGATTGCCATAAATTAGAACAACACAGGTGTCCATCAACTGATGAATGAGTAAACAAATTGTGGTATATAAACATGATGGAATATTATGCAGCTCTAAGAAGAAATGAAGTTGTGAAGCATATGACAATGTGGATGAACTTGGAGGACATTAACATTGAATGTTAATGGATTGAACTCCCCAATCAAAAGACATAGAACGATTGAATGGATTAAAAAAATATGAACTGTCTGTATGTTGTCTAAAAGAGACCCAACTCAGATAGTTGTTACTTCTTGATGAATTTCCCCTTTTATTAATTTGTAATTACCTTCTTCATCCCTTATAACAGGTTTGCATTTGCAATCTATTTTGTCTGATATTACTATCTCTATTCCAGCTCTTTTTTTGGTTACTATTTGCATGGAATACCTTTTTCCAGCCTTTCACTTTTTTTTTTTCAGCCTTTCACTTTTAACATGGTTGTGTCCTTACATCTGAGGTGGGTCTCTTCTAGACAGCATACATACAGCTCATATTTTTTTATTCATTCAATCAGTCTATGTCTTTTGATTGGGGAGTTGAATTAACATTCAATGAAAGTCATTACTTACTTTATCCATTTTGTCCTTTGGCACTCTGTTGTCATATTGTTCTATTGTCTGTCTTCTTACCTTTTAATTTACCCTTTCTAATAATCTTCATTTCTATACTCTTCTCCAAATCTCCCACCCTTGTTTTTTCCTTTCAGGCTGCAGCATTCTTTTTAGTATCTCTTGTAATTCTCGTATTTTTGTAACATATTCTATCAGTTTTTGTTTGTCTGTGAAGACTTTGAACTTACTCTTATTTTTGAAGGACAGTTTATCCAGACACAGAATTATTGGCTGACAGTTTTTCCTCTTTCAGTACCTTCAATACATCATACTATTTTCTACTTATCTCCAGGTTTCTCATGAGAGGTCAGTGCTTAATCCTATCAATTTTCTCTTGTATGTGATGCTTTGTTTTCCTTTTGATGCTTTCAGAATCCTCTCTTTATCTCTGATATTTGCCATTCTGAATAGTAAGTGTCTCAGGGTAGGTCTATTCAGATTTATTCTGTTTGGGGTTTGTTGTCCTTCTAGCATATTGATGTTTATATCTTTCATAAGGGCTGGGAAGTTTTTGCTCATTATTTCCTCAAATATTCTTTCTGCCATTTTTCCATTCTTTTCTCCTTCTAGGACATCTATACCGCAAATGTTTGTGCATTTCACATTGTCATTCAATTCCCTGAGACTCCGTTTTATTTTTCCCATTCTCTCTTCTGTCTGTTCTCCTGTCTGTTCCAGTTTAGATGTTTTGTCCTCAAAATCACTGTCTTTGAGCAATTAAAATCTGCTCTTATGTGCCTCTTATGTTTTTTTTTTTTAAGATTTATTTATTTCTCTCCCCTCCCCACCCCCGCTTGTCTGCTCTCTGTGTCCATTCACTGTATGTTCCTCTGTGTCTGCCTGTATTCTTGTTGGTAGCACTAGGAATCTGTGTCTCTTTTTTTATTGTGTTGTCTTGCTGTGTCAGCTCTCTGTGTGTGTGGCACCACTCCTGGGCAGGCTACACTTTTTTTCATGTGGGGCAGCTCTCCTTACAGGGCACACTCCTTGTGTGTGGGATTCCCCTATGCAGGGAACACCCCTGCGTGACACGGCACTCCTTGCGCGCATCTGTACTGTGCATGTGCCAGCTCACCACACGGGTCAGGATGCCCTCAGTTTGAACCCTAGACCTCCCATGTGATAGGCAGATGCTCCCCTCTTATTTATTTTTAATCTCATCCATCATGTCTTTCATTCTCAAAGGTCTGTTACTTTTCTTTACAGGGTTTCAAATTGTTCTTTATGCTCACCAAGTGTCTTCTTGATGTCCTTTATTTCTTTTGTCATATTTTCTTTAATTCTTTGAAGTGATTTAGGAGAGTTGTGTGATTGTCGCTGATTAATTGTCTTAAATTCTGTATATCTTCAGGATGTTTGGTTAGTTCCTTTGGCTGGCTCATCTCTTCCTGTTTCCTAGTATATCTTGTAACATTTTGCTGATGTCCAGGCATCTGAATTGGTGAATTTACTCTGATGGCCAGTTTATCTCTCTTGCCTATTGTTGTTGTGTTGTGTTTTTTTTTTTTTTTCACAGCTCTTCTTTGATATTTGGTTCAACTTATTCTAAGTCTTTAAAATTGCCTGGCTTAAGATATCAGAATTAGGCCAGATTAAGGTCACAATTATTACTATACACTTATTGCTTATGTATGCTTATGTAGAAGTGATACACTTCAATGAATTTTATAAAAAATGAAAAACGAATCAGGCCAGGGACTTACTAAAGGAGCTCAGATTTTCTCCCAGGGGTAGGATACAGAGAGTACCATGAACAGGTTTTGTCCATGCAATTTCCAGATCGGCCAGCAGACGGCGCTCATCAGCACACCCTTCCACGGAGGTGATTCAGTCTGGGCTTTCCTGTGTTCCTGTGTAGACTCTCCAGAACAGATTCAGAGCAGGCTCTGCTGGCCGAATGCACTGAAGAGAAGCCGCAGGACTCCCCCTCACTTTTCTCTTAAACAGCTGACAAGGAGGAAGAAGTCTGTTCCCCACTCAGTCAGCTGCAGTGAGCCAGGGTTGATCCCAGCTTAATATCTTGGGGATGGAGGTGGGGAACCCTTTCCAGCCACCGTGGGGGCTTGGTAACTCATATTTGTTGTTTCAGGTTTTTCATCTCTCTGACCCTCTCTGTTCTGGGATTTGTGTAGCACTGACCCCAAAGCAGATCCCTTGGACAGCTTTTGGCTCTTTCTCTGTTATTTTTGTGAGAGCATTGAGTTCTGCCTTTAGTCTGTCACCATCTTCCCACAATCCTCAAAAAACTTGGGGATCAAAAAGTTTATTTTAAAAAAGTATTTAGCATGATAGTAGACATCAGGATGCTTTTGGTACTTATCGCCAAAAAAGCTGTTTTATTTTTAACAGTTGGTTTATTTTGTTTTAACCAAAACGCTTTTCTTTAGACATTTTGGGACCTTTCATAAAAAGCAGTCCTAGTAGAAAATATTTCAGTTTTTCTTGTTTAGAGGTTCTCTCTTCCTCTAGCCTCAAATCAGAGTGAAGAGCGTTGTTATTAGATTTGGGGGTGAGGTGCACTACTGCTCTTGCTCCACTTCCCGTAGCTCAAGAGCAGAACACCGCGGTCGAGGTGTCACTGCTGCGTCAAGTGCCGAAGCGCTCTGCCTTAGCAGGTCGCCAGTGACAGAACATCACTGCAGCAAACAGGAAAGAAAGCACCGTGTGAGATGAGTGGGAGTGCCCAGGGTTGGGCTGATGTCTGTCAGCAATTAGGGGAAAAAAGAGAGCGAGAGAGCAAGCTAAATCTTGTCTGGAAAAGAAAAAAAAAGTCCTTTTGAAAGATCATGTCCTACCATATGGTCAAAAGACAAAATATTTGCTTTAGCATTTCCTAAAATGTTCAAATTATAGAATATATTTAACAAAGTGTGCTAACTAAATTAAATTACATATTTGGTGAAGTTTCTACTGTCATAATATTTGTTATATGTGAAACATAAAAATTGACACTATTATTAAAAGTTTTCCTTCATATTAATCAAAAAGTAAATGATGTAAATTTAATATATACTGCTTTCTTAGCATAAATCAGAAGGTTTTATATGCCCTTTTCCTCTGGTAAAACAGCTTTCATTAAAACTAATGTTTTCTATTCTGTGGGAAATGATTTTAGGAATTGCTTGCTGGCTGGCCCTGACATCTCACGGAACTCCCCAAGAGCTTTTATCTGCATACATTAGCTGCATTCTGATTTGATCTGTTTTAAAATGCTATTGGATAGGGAACTATTGAAAGCAAAAATTATAACACATCGTGAAGTGTCTTCAATATATCATAGATAGATAGATAGACCCTAATTTTCATAATATTCTTAGTGATAATACTTTACCATTTCATGTTATAATTGTTTAATGCATTATATTGACATACATTGAAAAAACACCCCTAGAAAATACTGCACGTGGGCCAGCTCACTACATGAGCCAAGAGGCCCTGGGTTTGAACCCTGGACCTCCCATGTGGTAGGTGGACGCTCTATCAGTTGAACCACATCCACTTCCTTGATAATGTCCTTTTTATCTTATCCCACAGGTCTGTAAGGCAATGTGTTGGGGGTTTTTTTCAACATTTTTCTTCTGCTTTCTTCAGATTGGATTGTTTCTATTGGTCTCTCTTTAAGATCTCTGGCTCCTTTTTCTTTCACCTTCATTCTACTGTTCAGCTGTGAGTATCTGGTATTTTTTTTAAAGGTACCATTTTATTCTAATATATAGGAAGCTTGAGAGCCTGTAGCTTAGCATCTCCAGGCATCAGTGTCCTCATCTAAAACTATAAGGATGACAATACCTTCCTTACTGCCTCCTGGGGCTGCTGGCAGAGCCCAAAACATGTCACCTGTGAGCAGTTTGCACTGTAGCACCATTCATCAGGTTGAGGTAGGGGGTCAGGATGAACCCAAGAAGCTCTATCACCAGACAGAGAAGTGAGCCCTTGCTCAGTGGGCTGCCAAGAATCACAAGAATACTGTGACAGAAATCATCATGATTTGAACAGTGGAGACAGGATAGTAACTGGCCAGCCAGCCAGCCATCAGTCCATTCTGTGAGGGACTGTGACCTGTCGACCTATTGCACATTTCCCCAAGGCATAAAGGTGCACAGGGCCTTAACAACTGCACACTGAGTGTTTATAGGGGATGCAGATGCATAAGTCACCAGTCATGGGGTAAGTCACAGGGCCCAGGGCAGAGGAAAGTACCAAGTGGCAAGAGCACCTGAGGAGTGAGTGAAGGATTGTGAGGGAAAAGATGAAAATCTTTATCTTAAAATACATTTTGAGTGTATTTTTTTATATTTTATTGTTTTCTATGGTACAATATAAAATAAAAATGTAAAGATAAAATATAATGATATAAAGAATAATAATGTAATATTTACCTAATTTTGGTCCCTTTTTTTTTTTACCATTTAAAATGGCAATTCTTTGACATTAAGTACATTGACAATAACTATGTAATTTTGACTGCTGTCTTTTTCCAGACCATTTTCATCATCCCATACCAAAATTCATACTCACTTAGCAATACTATCCCATTCTCCCTATCCCCCATCCCTGGTAATCACTATTCTGTTTTGTCTCTATGACTTTGCTTGTTCTGAGTATTTCAGAAAAGAAAAATCATCAGATGTTTGTCCTTTTGTGTCTGGCTTATTTCACTCAACATGACGTCTTCAGAGTTCATTCATGTTGTAGCATGTACCAGCACATCACATCATTTCTTTTTCTGGATGAATAACATTCCGTTATATGGATACACCACATTTTGTTTAACCATTCATCTGTTGATGGACGCTCGATTTGCTTTCACCTTTTAGCTATTGTGCATAATGTTGCAGTGAGCATTGACGTACAAATGTCTGTCCAACTCCCTGCTTTCACTTCTTTTGGTTATAAACCTAAGTGTGGAATTGCCCTTGGTTTTGTTGATTTTCTCCTTGTTATTTTTGTTCTCAATTTCATTTATTTCTGCTCTAATCTTTATTATTTCTTTCCTTCTGCTTGCTTGGGGATTGGTTTGCTGTTCTTTTTCTAGTTTCTTTAGTTATTCAGTTAAATCTTTAAGTTTAGCTCTTCTTTTTTAATAGGCATTTAGGGCTATAAATTTCCCTCTCAAGACTGCCTTTGCTATATTCCATAAGTTTTGATAAGTTGTGTTCTCCTTTTCATTTGTCTCAATATATTTACTGATTTCATTTGTAATTTCTTCTTTGACCCATTGAATATTTAGGAGTGTGTTGTTTAGCCTCTACACATTTGTTAATTTACTTTTTTCCTGTCTATTACTTATTTCCAGTTTCTTTCCATTATGATCTCAGAAGGTGCTTTGTATAATTTGAATCTTTTCATATTTATTGAGAGCTGCATTGTGCCCTAGCATATGGTCTATCCTGGAGAAAGATCCATGCGCACTTGAGAAGAATGTATAACCTGCTATGTTTGGATGCAGTGTTCTGTATATGTCTGTTAGGTCTAACTTGTTTATCATAATGTTCAAGTTCTCTGTTTCCTTGTTGATCTTCTGTCTAGTTGTTCTAACTAATGATGTGAGTTGGGTCTTGAAGTCTCCAATGAGTATTGTAGAGATATCTATTTCTCCCTTCAGTTTTGCCAGAGTTTGTCTCGTGTATTTTGGGGCACCCTGGTTAGGTGCATAGATATTTATGACTGTTACATCTTCTTGGTTGATTGCCCTTTTATTAATATATAATAGTTCTCTGTATTTCTTATAATTTTTTTGCATTTGAAGTCTGTCTGATATTAGTATAGCTACCCCTGCTCTTTTTTGGTTACTATTTGCATGGGGTATATTTTTCCAACCTTTCACTTTCAGCCATTTTATATCCCTGGGTCTAAGGTGAGTTTCTGTAAACTACATTTGGATGGCTCATTTTTTTAATCCATTCTGTCAGCCTGTATCTTTTGACTGGAGAGTTTAATCCATTTATATTCAATGATACGATACTACTGTAAATGCATTATTTACTTCCTCCGCTTTATTCTGTTTTCATATGTCATATGAAATTTTTATCTGTCTTTTTACTCTTTTGGTTATTCTTTCTGCTATTCTTTCTTCTATACTCTCCTCTAAGCCCCTCTCTCTTGTCTTTTTATTTCAGGTTCTAAGCCTTCCTTTAATATTTCCCGCAATAGTGGATTCTTTTTTGCAAACTCTCTTAGTTTCTGTTCGTGAATATTTTATACTCACCTTCATATTTGAAGGACAATTTTTCTGGATAAAGAATTCTCACCTGGCAGTTTTTCTCTTTCAGTATCCTAATTGTATTATACCACTGTCTTCTTGCCTCCATGGTTTCTGAAGAGAAATCTGTGCTGTCTTACTGGCCATCCCTTGTATGTGAGCGTTTGCATGTCCCTTGCTGCTCTGAGAAGTTTCTCTTTATCTTTAACATTTGACATTCTGAGTAGTATGTGTCTTGAAGTAGGTCTATTCAGATTTATTCTGATTGGGGTATGGTACACTTCTTGGACACATAAGTTCATTTCTTCCATGAGAGTTGGGATATTTTCAGTTATTATATCCTCAAATTTCTTTCTGCTCCTTTTTCCTTCTCTTTTCCTTCTGGAACTCCCATGACACATATGTTGCTGTGTTTCATGTTGTCATTCAACTCTCTGAGACCCTGCTCAGTTTTTTCCATTCTTTTCTCTCTCTGTCCTTTTTTTCTTCAATTTCAGCTCTTCTGTCTTCTGTATCACTTATTCATTCTCTGTCATTTCAAGTCTGCTGTTGTATCCCTCTGATATGGTTTTTTTAAAAAATGTATTTATTCTCCTCTTTGTGGCTTGTTCCATTCTTTGCTGTCTCTTCTCTGTGTCCATTTACTGCACATTTTTTCTGTATCTGCTTGTCTCCCTTTGTTGCATCATCTTGCTGCGCCAGCTTTCCATGGTGCATGGGCCATCAGCTCTTTGTGGTGCACATGCCAGTTTGCCTCCACAAGGAGGCCCTGGGACGCGAACCCAAGGCCTCCCATATGGTAGCCGGGAGCCCAGCTGATGGAGCCACAGCCGCTTCCCCCTCTAATAGGTTTTTGATCTCACCTATTGTGTCTTTCATTCCCATGAATTCTGTTACTTTTCTGTTCAAAATTTCAAAATCTTCTTTGTATTTTCTCATTGTCTTTAACCATACTGTCATTTATCTCATAGACCATATTGTTTTTCAACTCATTAATTTGATTTTGAAAATTTGTGCTCATCTCGCTGATTAGCTCCCTGAAATCCTGCATCTCTTCTGGGGCTTTGATATATTCCTTTTCTTGGGTGATGTGTTCTATTTTCCTAGTATGGTTTGTAATTTTTTGCTAATATCTAGACATCTGATTAGGATGTAGTTTGCTCAGATGCTCAGTTTCTTTCTCTTTTGTAGGGATTTAGTGGCAGGAGGCTGTGTGATACCACTGCTCTTTGATTCTTGGCTCAACATAGATTGTTAGGATTGTCCTTACAAGTTGTTCAAAACTGGGGACTGGACCCAGTAATTGGTTGCAGACCAGCTTCCTAGGGCCTTGGGAAGGGAGGCGGTAGAGGCCAGAAAAAAACCTCTCCTACTTATTTTTAGTTTTCTTACCTGCACTTTCTTGGTCTGCCAGCAGATGGTGCTCTTTTGCAGTGCTTAGTTCAATGCTTGGTTGGAGTGCATTTGTTGCAACACAGACTGGATCAATGTGATAGAGCTTCCAAGCTTTCTCTCAGACAGTCCTCCAGCCATCTCTGGCAGCCCCTTTTCCCGGCTAGGAAATATTTCTACTTCCCTCTGGGTTCTCAACAATCAGGCCAGGTTAGTAGAGAAGGAGATTGAGAGGTCAGATCTCTTTAGTTTGTTTTGGGTTCCCAACTAAACAATTCCATGGCCCCACCCAACCTGGAAGGGCTCCTGGGAAGCTGCAGACCAAGTTTGTGGGTCAAAAGCTGAGCCCCCCTTGGCTATGTCCCTCTCCCCTTTCCTGGGGTAGTAGGTCCCTGGAGCCCCCTGAGTCTGTAGCCTCAGGCCTAAAGACCTGAGAATTCTAAAGTGTCTTTAGTGTGGGGCAGAATGCCAGCAGCAGCAGCTGCTAGTTTCAATTCACAGATCTATAGTTGCGATTTCCTTCGTTTGTCCCTCTCTCCTCTAGGCAGTGTCCAGACTTGGCCTGGTGTCCTAAACCCTAGAAGAACTTTCCTAGGCTGTTTCAGCCTGTCCTCTAGCTATTTTTCTGGAGAAGAGTCTTTTGTTGTTGAGTTGTAGCTCTTTGATTGTTCTGGATAATAAACACATATCAAGAATGTAGTTTCAAATATTTTCTCCCATTGTAAAGATTGTCTTTTCACTTTCTTGGTAATGGTATTTGATGCATAAAAGATTTACGTTTTGGTGAAGTCTATTTTATCTATTTTTTTCTTTTGTTGTTTGTGTGTGTGTAAAATCTAAAAAGCCATTGCTTACTATAAGGTCCTGAAGATACTTCCCTATGTTTTGTTGTAAGAACTCTTATATTTGGGTCTTGTTCCATTTTGAATTAATTTTTTATATATGGTGATGGGTAGGGGTTCACATTCAGTTTTTTACATGTGGATTTCCAATTGTCCAGGACCATTTGTTGAAGACACTATTCTTTCTCTGTTGAATGTGGTACCCTAATCCAAAATCAACAGGCCATACATGTGTGAGATAATCTCTGAACTCTGAATTGTATTCGATTGGTTATGGCAGTTTTTATGCCAGGACCACACTTTTTCAATTACAGTAGCTTTGTAGTAATTTTGGAAATAAAGAAGTATGAGTCCTCCAACTTTATTCTCATCTTCAAGAATGTTTTGACTATGCATGGCTCCTTGCAATAAAGCAATCAATCAATCAATCAATAAATAAGTAAGTAAGTAAGACAATCAGTATTTCCATTTCTACAAAAAGCTGCGGTCACCCCTCGGGCTGAAGTGTGGTTTGCTGGCCTGGCAGGGGAGCGGCCACGGTAGGCCTAATTCCGCTGCCCCCATAATAGGGTGGTTGGTCGGGCCCACCGCCACCCCTGAAGGAAGCTCGGCATGGGCGCAGAGTGCCCTCGGGTCTCCCCTTCTCGGCAGCCATGCTTCCGCGGCCGCCCCTCCTCCCGGATGGCGCCACATGATGCCTTGTGGGGCGGCACCCTTCTTCTTCTTTCTCCCTGCGCAGGCGCAGGGCGGAAAAATCCAGTCTGCCCTTTTCCCTCCCCTCGACAGCAGCAACAGCCAGGCGTGGGCGGGAAACTCCAGTCTGCCCTCTACCCCAGCAACAGCAGCCACCAATCACTAAACCCTGCCACTTCCCCCAGCAACAGCAACAGCCAATCCCTAATCACCACCCCTCCCCCGTCCAGTACCGCCCACTGACCTTTCCCCGGCAACCAATCAGAACAGGGCGTGGCTTCGACCAATCAGCCTTCCCCAGCCCCTATAAAACTGTTGCCTCTCCCTCAATAAAGTGGACTTGCGTGTTTACCTTGTCTCCGCAGTAGTTCTTCTGCCGTGCGCCCTCCAGTCCTGAGAGCCCCCGACAAGGGCCTGGCCTCCCTTGTCCCCAGTTCGTCGCCTGCTTCTCCGGGCGACCCCGTCAGCCGAACCGCGCAACCCCTGTGAGACCGACCCCTCATCCGCAGCCAGACCCCACCTCTACCGACCGAGCAAGCCGCTGCAAAAAGCCTGCTGGAATTTTGATAAAAGTTGCATTGAATTTTACATTGTGTTAGACAGTATTTTTTCCAAACCATGAACACAGGATGACTTTCCATTTATTTATGTCTTCTTTAATTTCTTTCAGTAATGTTTTGTAGTTTTCAGTGGACAGGTCTTTCACCTTGTTGGTTAAATTTATTCCTAAGTATTGTATTCTTTTAGAGTTAAGGTAAATGGAATTGGTTTTTTTTTTTATTTCCCTTTTAGATTGTTCATAGTAATGCATAGAAACCCAGCTGATTTCTATGTGTTTCTCATGTATCCTACAACTTTGCTGAATTCATTTATTGGTTCTAGTAGCTTTCTTGTGGATTTTTTGGGTTTCTATATATAGGTTCATGTCATCTGCAAATAGGGATAAACTGACTTCTTCATTTCCAGTTTAATGCCTTTTATTTTGTTCTCTTGCTTGATTGCTCTGGCTAAACCTTCTGGTACAATGTTGAATAGCGGTGGTGACAGTAGTTATCCTTGTCTTGTTCCTGATCTTGGAGGAGGAGGGAAGATTGCAATCTTTCACAATTATGATATTTGCTGTAGATTTTTTCATAAATGCCTTTTAGCATGTTGAGAAAATTCCCTTCTATTCCTGGTGTTCTGAGTGTTTTTATCATGAGGGGATGTTAGAGTTTGTCATATGCCTTTTCTGTGTTAATTGAGATCACGTGTTGTTCTTGTTAGTGATGGTGTTTTACTCCATTCTATTAATGTGTTGCATTACATTGGTTGATTTTCTTATGTTGAACCATCCTTGCATTTCTAGAGCAGATAAATAAATTCATGGACTAAATCTTTGGTTCTGGAGTATAATACCTGTAATATGGTATTGGATTTGATGAGCCAATATTTTGTTGAGGATTTTTGTATCTATATTCATAATGGATATTGATCTGTAATTTTCTTTACTTGTGCTCTGTCTTTGGTATCAGGGTAATACTGGCCTCATAAAATGAATAACAAGTAATCCCTTCTCTGCTATTTTTTGGAAGAGTTTCAGAAGTTGTATTATTGATGAATTCCAAAAAGAAATATTGGATTATGTTTGTAAACTGGTCTTTTCCTCTGGGCATATGAGATTATATTGGATTCAGAGGTTTACTTGATTACTTAAGTAAACCTCTTGTGTCAGTAGGGTGTTGAGTACCCGCCCCTTGGTAGGTGGGGACTTGCAGATAAAAGGCACGGCAAAGGACAGAGTGGGGGGCTTTTAATGTTGGAGTTTTGATGTTAGAGTTTGATGCTGAAGCTAGAGCCCCAGGGAGAGAGACAGAACTGTTCGCCTGATAGTCTACAGCTGACCTTGTGGAGAAAACACAAGAGCTGAGCCCAGAGGAACCCAGGAAGCCTGAACCCTCACAGACGTCAGCAGCCATCTTGCTCCATCACGTGAAAATAGACTTTGGTGAGGGAAGTAACTTATGCTTTATGGCCTGGTACCTGTAAGCTCCTGCCTCAAATAAATACCCTTTATAAGGGCCAGCATGCTTCTGGTATTTTGCATCAGCACCCCTTTGGCTGAATAATACAAAAGGGTTGGTGTTAAATATCCTTTAAATGTTTGGTAAAAGTCAGCAATGAAACCATTCAGTTCTGGACTTTTCTTTGTTGGGAGGTTTTTAGTTACTGACTCAATTGCTTTACTTTTTATAGTTCTGTTGCAGTTTTCCTTCTTGCATCAGATTGTATGTTTCTAGAAATTTTTCCATTTCATCTAAGTTTCCTAATTTGTTGGCATATGATTGTTCATAGTACCTTCTTATCTCTGTAAGGTCGATAATAATGTCCTTTGACCGTTTGAAATTCTTTTATGAATCTCAACAAGAAAAAGATTGTTTTTGAACTAAACCATTCCTGTGGGTGTGAGACCCTTTTGATTGGACTACATCAGAGAGGCATGACTCATGCTGAGTCCCTGCCCTCTTGCTGGGTCTTACATAAATGGAGACACAAAGAGTGAGACATAGGAAAAGGGAGCTCTGCCATTTTTGATCCTGGCATGTGAGAGAGGACACGAGGATTGCTGGCAGGCAAAGCTTAAGCACGAAGCCCCATAAGAGGCTTGGCCCAAGTAGCCACTCAAGGCTGAATAGGCAAGACCTATGCCTGTTTGCTCACAGCTGAGCTCTGGGAGATGGTAGATTCTGAAGGGGATGGCAGGGACTTCCGCAGAGATCAGTGGCCATCTTGCTTCGCCACGTGGCAGGACCCCAGGATCACCAGTGGCTGACTTTGGTGAGAAAGCATCTCTGCTGATGCCTTGATCTGGACATTTCACAGCCTCAGAACTGTAAGCTTTTACCCTAAATAAAATTCCCATTATAAAAGCCAACCCACTTCTGATATTTTGCATTGGCAGCTCTGTGGGAGACTAAGACACGTCCCCACTTTAATTCCTGATATTAGTTATTTGTGTCCTTTCTCTTTCTTTGTCAGTGTGGCCAAAGGCTGGTCAATTTTATTGATCTTTAAAAAAACAAAAACAACTCTTGTTGATTCCATTGGGTTTTTTTTTTCCATTTTTAAAAATTGAAGTATATCACTCATACATAATCATACATAAACAATAAGAATATAGTAATAGTTGTGAACTTACAAAACACGTATATAACATCATACAGGACTCTCATAACTCAGCCTACCACCAATACCTTGCACTGTTGTTAGACATTTTTAACTATTGATTAAAGAGCATTGTCAAAATATTACTACTAACCTAAGTATTTTCCCCCAACCTACCCAATTATTATTATTATCTTTATATCATTTATATATGAACATACATACACAATTAAGTGTAGAGTTAAAGTTGAGAACTTACAAAGCAAACATGCATAACATCATACAGGGGTCCCATACATCAACCCTCCACCAACACCTTGCATTGTCATGAAACATTTGTTACCAATATGAAAGGATATTGTCAAAATCTTACTACTAATTATAGTTCTTATCTTATTTTGGTGTATTTTCCCCCCAATGCACCCTATTTTTATTTTTTAAATATATTTTTTATGACAGAAGTTGTAAACTTATAAAACGATCATGCGCATGTACAGAATTCCCAAACAACACGCCTCCATCAACACACCACACTGTGGTGGAACATTTGTTACAGATAAGATAATATCATCTGATTGTTACCACATCCATAGTGTACATTTGGCACACATTTTCCACACTGCCCCATTATTAACACAGTACATCTTTGGCATAGATGCAGGAATATTAGATTATTACTGTTAACCACAGTCAATAGGTCACTCCATTTGTATTTTTCCACATTCCCACCACACTGCAGTACTGATGTACATTTTTTCTAGCTAAGAGAGAACACTCTTGTGTCTGTACCATCAACCACAATTCTCATCCACCTCTTGGTTTACTGTGCTATTCAGTTCCTAGATAATTCTCTAACATTCTGTCAATTGGCATTTACATACCTTGACTAACATTTTCATCCACATCCCTATTTATAAACTGGCTGTTACTCACTGTATGTTACCATCCACTCTATACATTTCCACACTTTTATAGTAAAGCTAATTAAAACTTCTACATACATTATTTTTTTAAAAGATTTATTTATTTTATTTTTCTCCCCTCCCCCCCCACCCGCCCCAGTTGTCTCTTCTCTGTGTCTATTTGCTGCATGTTCTTCTTTGTCCGCTTCTGTTGTTGTCAGCAGCATGGGAATCTGTGTTTCTTTTTGTTGCATCATCTTGTTGTGTCAGCTCTCCGTGTGTGCGGCACCATTCCTGGGCAGGCTGCACTTTCTTTCGCACTGGGCGGCTCTCCTTATTGGGCGCACTCCTTGCGCGTGGAGCTCCCCTACACGGGGGACACCCCTGCGTGGCACTGCACTCCTTGCGTGCATCAGCACTGCGCTTGGGCCAGCTGCACATGGGTCAAGGAGGCCTGGGGTTTGAACCGCAGATCTCCCATGTGGTAGACGGACACCCTAACCACTGGGCCAAGTCCACTGCCCCAATGTCTTCTTAATGTCCTTAATCTCTTTAGCCATCTCCTGGCTCTTCCTACTCTGCCATCTTCCCACAGTCCTCTCCATAAAATACATTTTTAGGTGAAAGTACAATATACAAATTTCATAGAAATCTACTTTTAGCATATTTTATAGGATTTTAAAGAAGTTGTCTGAGTTCATGATTTAGGCTGCTAGTAAAAGCAGTGCTGTCTGTGTGATTCCTGCGTAGTCACAGTTCCTGTTCTTGGAGTTGCTGCATGTACATGGTTCCCATCAGCATGATGTTCAAAATTATATGTTGTATTAAATATTAGTATGTTTATACAGTAGCCACTGGCAGCCCTTATCTAGTCAATGTTTAATATGATGTGACATACTTTAAATAACCTTAAATGGTACAGATTAATTTGAATATCTATTTCAGTTAAAGCATTCTCCTCTTATCATTGACAGAACATCCAGGGAATCTCCAAACAGCCAATTCAAATCACTAAGCCCCAAAACTTTAAAGGTAACATTTTTTTCTACTTTGCTAAAATCTTGTAACATTTTTCTAAAATTTTAGACGTATTTGTAATAGTTTTTCTGTATTAACTAACTTCTTCACTTTCCTAAAGTTCTCTTCTGTATTTTCACGACCAGGATTTAAAAATACACTGAGGGAAAGGAACAAAGCTAAAGAGATATGGTACCTCCCTTTTAGCAGTTTACAAGTTAAAATAGATGGTAATTATACAAAGAAAGTAGCTCTACTCCTACCATCTTTCCCCCACCAACTTCATAATAAAGAAAAAACAAAACACAGAATAGCACTGGCTTTTGTTAAAGTCTGAAAATTTGAAATGTTTATAGAACATACTAAAACTCTTCTTTATTTTAAGCTATTTTGTAATGATGAGGATTAAATTTCTAAGAAAGAGAAAGTTCAAATCTGAGCAGATCTTGCTTTCTCTTGCCCATTTCCGGTAACCTTCTGTGCGCCCTGTGGGTGCCTGGGGCCCGGCCGCCCGGAGCCATGGCAGAACAGTGAGCGTGGTGAGTGGCCTTCCAGACACAGGCGGGGTCTGGCTTCAGCGGGACTGTGGGGGCCTTTACAAGCAGCTTTGTCTCCTCTGTCTCCTTACAGTGGACTCGGAGGGACTAAGAATGAGGGCTCACCCAGCGTCGGTCTCCTAAAGCAATAAGGCTGAGAGAGTCTCCGGGTTGCTTTTCCTGGAATGTTATCAATGTCCCATTTTTCTTTTCTTCATTAAGAAATTCTAAACAGAACAGAAAATCTTAGTAGCCTTTAATTTTTTTGTAGTTATATGTTAAAATTACCTTAATAAAAATATTAGAAATCTAGGCTCTTTTGACTTTAGAATGGTGTTAAAATAATTTTGTATGAGGACTAGTGAGGCAATTCATAACCAAATTCCCCAAGTGCTCTCTAAATGCCTCTTCAGGTGCAGAAGATGAAATCCTCACGATCTCTCCCAGGACCATGTTTGTTTCTTCTGAAGGCCACACCTTCCTGGCAGCAGGTACTTGCAAACAATTGAAGAGATGTGGTGTGTAATTGTAGCTCCTGATAGGTGTTTTCATTTAGTTCAAAATATTCAGAAATTGAATAAGCGTACTTACAGAACTTATTCTCTAAAATAAACCCTAAGACAAATACTTCAAAGATTTCTTATTTGCAGTAAATAGCAGATCTTCTGCTTCTGGGAGCTCTGAGGGCCCCCTCACTTTCCCACAGTAGACCCTAAGTACCCCTCAGCCCCTCTTGTGTGCCTCCCTCTCTGCTCTCTGTCCTCACCTGCTGCTCTCTGCCTTGCTCGCTTTTTGCAGACGCGGGTCACTTGGTTGTTCCTCCAACAGCCAGACATGCCTTCATGGCATGCACCTGGCTGCAGGCCTTTGACCAGGCTGTTCCACCGCTGGAACAGCCCCCACCCCTCACCCCCTACCCCTGGAATCAACTTGGCTCCCCCTCGCCTCCTTTGTGCGCTTGCTCAAATAACACCTTCTCGATGAGGCCTAATGCTGACATCCCTATTTACAACAGCAGTTTACACACACACACACACACACTTCCCCTCCTGAAGCCCCTTACCTTGCTTTGTTTTTTCCATTTCATTTATTATCTTCTAACATACTGAATAATTTACTCTCTCTCCACCTTCTAGAGTGTATGAAGGAAGGATTTTTGTTTCTTTTGTTCAGTATATACCAAAAACAGAGCCTGGCACATAGAAGGCCCTTTATAAAATATTGGTGTATTTTATCAATGAATGAATATGGAAGGGAGGGAGGGAGGGAGGAAAACAGCAATGCAGCCATGCTGGAGGCCTTGCTGGCCCCACAGGAGCCAGTGAGAAGCTTCTTGGACTTGCAGACAGGGAGTGGCTGGTGGCCCTAGACTGAGGAACCAGCAGGCGGGATATGGGGATGTTGAGCCCTGATGTAGCAGCAAGGGGAAGCAGAACAGTAGGAAGTTTGAGGGTTGGGGGGGAAGCAGGGGAGGTAGCAACAATTAAGGATATCACCGGGAGATTCTGAATTAATGCAGAACTCTATATAACAGACTTTTCACAGATTGAATTGCGCATTCTTGCACACTTATCTGGGGATCCAGAACTTTTGAAGTTATTCCAGGAACCTGAAAGAGATGATGTATTTTCAACCCTGACTTCACAGTGGTAAGATACATGAGCTCATAATATTATCAGATCTGCAAGAATGCTGGCACAATTTTAACAGCCTGAAGTTATTCCAAGGCTATTTTCATAAGAACAAAATTGCATTTTTCTTCAATAGTTAATCATTTTGAAAAGAGTAGATAACCAGGATGCCAAGAGTTTCATAATTATGAAAGAACTGATAGCTTTCCCTATGACAGATAATGTAATAGAAATATTGGAAAAACAAAAAGTGCCAGTCCCATGTGCCCTGTAGATGAGTGTGGACACAAGTAAACAAAGCCCCGTGGTGCTGGAGTGTGAGCTTCCCGCCCCACAGAAGAAAGGGGATGTTGGTGTTGCTGCCCCATCAGATGGACAAGGCATGCACCTGGCTGCAGGTGACAGTCCCTGCCCAACAATGGCTTAGACCATAAGGACAGTGGTTGGAAGTAAAAGAGAATTCCAGAGCAGACAGCCCTGGCTCTGTCGGGCAAGTCAGCAAATGCCCTGTCTTTCCTTCCTGGCAAGACCACGGCTTGGTATAATGCGTGTCCCTTTGTTCCTCCCCTGCCCCCACCCCACTGTCAGCTCCCTGAGGACAAGACCACGACTGCTCTATTCACTTCTGGGTCCTGCTCATCATGAGGACTCAGCACGTATTTGTGAATGCATGAATGAATAGAATAGTATCCAAACTTTCCTTTTGACCGGAGAACATCTCCTCTCCAAAAAATACTGTCTCTATAAGGCTCGCATTTGAACAAAAACTTTAAAAAAAAAAAAGTTTATGTAAAGGTGACAGAAGAATGAGAATGTTAGTGTATACTAAGCTTGATTTTAAAGAGTAGTGGTAGAAATTATATTTATGATGGTAGCAACCTGGGAAGGCTACAAAAATCAAAGACTAAGGAAATATTTGCAAAGGATGAAATGAGCTGTGCTGGATGACTAAGACCCTCTCCAGAGGAAAGCCGTAAAACGAGGGAGAGTGCAGTGTGACAGCATGAACTTTGCATCCCTGCACCTCCTGGGTCCTGCGTGCTTCCTCTCTGTTTTCCTCTCCACCCTGTCCTCTACCCTTCTCCTGGGGCCTGACCCTCCCCATGCATAACCTTACTGTCCTGCTCCCTTTTTAACTTGAGTGACTTCCACCCTGATCCACCTCAGCACCCACAGCTCAATAAGGCATGGCTGGGAAGCGGTTTGGCTCACCTGATAGAGAGTCTGCCTACCACATGGGAGGTCCAGGGCTCAAACCCAGGGCCTCCTGGCCCATGTGGAGCTGGCCCATGCGCAGTGCTGATGCGCACAAGGAGTGCTGTGCCACGTAGGGGTGTCCCCTGCGTAGGGGAGCCCCATGCAAAGGAGTGCATCCTGTAAGGAGAGCTGCCCCACGTGAAAAAAGTGCAGCCTGCCCAGGAGTGGCACCACACAGATGGAGAGGTGACGCAGCAAGATGATGCAACAAAAAAGAGATGCAGTTTCCCAGTGCTGCTAACAAGAATACAAGTGAACACAGAAGAATACACAGCACATAGACATAGGGAGCAGACAACTGGTGGGGTGGGTGGAAGGGGAGAGAAATAAATAAAATAAATCTAAATAATAATAATAATAATAAAGCATGGCTGGATTGTCTGGTCTGGCCCTGACCTCCCGCCTCTGAACCTTTCAATCAGATCTGCTTTTGTTCTCATTGGCCATGTCTCATCCCCCGAGCCCTCCCTCTGCCCTCAGAGGCCCTGTGCATAGTTCTGTGGCTTAGCCTATTCAATGGCGATGTGTATCAGCCTCCCTCCTTCCCTAAGTGGTGAACCGGGAGGACTCAGACCACGTCTTCTTGACGTTTGATCTTCCCAGAGTCAAGCCAGCCCCTGGCAAATTCTGGGCACTTGGGAACTGGGTCAGTCAATAAGCCAGTGAAGAAGCACATGGACACACTTGCCTCTCCACTCAGCCTTCAGCCACCCCTTAGGACACTATGCTCCTTGGCCTGCCCTCTTGTCCAGAGTAGCCCCCATTGTCTGTGTTCCCATCGCCCACTGTAAGGTGCTAGAGAGAGTCCTAAACCAGCCGTTAGTCCATGATATATCTGATCTGAGCAGGGTCTTTGTGGTCTCTTCATCTTCTTTCACCTTGCTCAAACCTTTTTTGACTTTCCACAAATGCACACCGTTCTCTCTTAATCTCAAAGAGGACCTTCCCTCTTACTTGAACGACAAAGTAGATGGCCTCAGACACGAAATCCTGAACTTCCTTCCACTGTCTTGGTATTTCTTTACATGCCGTCCTCCCACTCTTTGAAGATTCCTGTCTCAAAACAAGCATCCTCTACTGCCTCTATCAGATGAGGACTGAGGATTGCACATCTTTAGGGGTTGCCACACATTTGGGCATCACTGTAAAGCACCTCCTAGACTTGTGCATTACACAACCAGCACTACCCTGCATAGCAACCCTCATCCATATTCCTCTATTTTCTTTTTTTAAATATATGTATTTTTTATTTTTAAAGAAGCTTTTGATTACATAAATATTACATCAAAAAATATAGGGATAGGTGGTACTACAGGGACAGTTACTGGACATTGTATGTCCTCCTGTGGCCCACTGGGTGGACTGGGGGAAAGTGTAAACTATAATGTGGACCATTGACCATGTGATGTAGCAGTGCTCAGAGATGTGTTCACCAAGTGCAATGAATGTCCCATGATGATGGAGGAGGTTGTTGTTATGGGAGGAGTGGGGTGAGGGGGGTGGGGGTATATGGGGACCTCATATTTTTTTAATGTAACATTAAAAAAATAAAGATCAAAAAAATCCAATTTAGTAATTGCTTATTAAAATTAATTTGTTAAAGAGAGAAAAAAATATATATAGGGAAGGGAAGCAGATGTGGCTCAAGCTATTGGGCTCCCATCTACCATATGGGGGGTCCCAGGTTCAGTTCCCTGAACCTCCTGGTGGAGGCAAGCTAGCCCATGTTGCTGTGGAGACCTGACCCACACCACCAAGGAGGAGCTGGCCCATGCCACGCGGAGAGCTGGCCTGCACCGTGAGCTGACACAGCAAAATGATGCAACCAAAAAGAGACACAGAGGAAAGAATGAGAGACACAACAAAGCAGGGAGCTGAGGTGGGTCAAGGTATAGAGTGCCTCTCTCCCATGTCAGAGGTCCCAGGATCAGGTCCTGGTGCCTCCTAAGGAGAAGTTGAGAAGAGAAGACAGACATAGAAGAAAGTGCAATGAATGGACATAGAGAGCAGACAGTGAGCGCAGGTGGCAAGAGGGTGGGAAAATAAAATAAATCTAAAAAGATAGAATTCCTATGTTCCCCACCCCATCCCCCTCCCACTCTTTCTCACATTAATAACATCTTTTATTAATGTGGTACATTTTTTACAATTGATGAACACGTATTGAAGCATTGCCAGTAACCATGGACTATAGTTTACATTGTAGTTTACACTTTGCCCCACATAATTTTATAGGTTTTGACAAAATGTATAATAGCCTGTATCCATCATTGCAGTGTCATGCAGGACAATTCCAGTGTCCCAAAAATGCCCCCATATTACACCTATTCTTCCCTCTCCCTCCCCTCAGAACCTCTGGTGGCCCCTGCCTTTGTATCAATGATGAAAGTTCTTCCATTGCTAGAGTAACAATAAGTCTACTTTAGTCCATAGTTGCATTCCCCCCTTGTGTTTGTTCATTCCTCAGTCTTGAGGATTTGGAGTGGTGAAGCCACCCTGTCTCTGATTGAAAGGGGGCTTAGATTCCAAGGGGCAGATGGATGGCGCTATCTTGCTTGCAGTTGCAGACACTGTCCGCTTCCTGGGATGAGTGTTGTTCATCAGCATTTTTGCATATTCCTCTATTTTCCGATTTCACTCTAGCATTGTCAGTATTCCCTTGTAGTCCTACTTTTGCACCTCTACTGAAAAAAACTGCTTAGGGTTGATCGTAACCTGAAAAAAAACCGTTTTCTATTTTGGTGCAAAATAAGTGTGCACTTACTCCCTATACTTTCCCGCTATATCTCATTCTTTCTTTTAAAAATAAAATTTCATGGTTACCTGCTTATGTTTTTCTTCTTTCGATTTGGAAACTGGAACTCCTCACATCTAAGGCAATGATTGCCTTTCCTCAGGGTGCTGTTGGCCCTGAGACCCAAGGCCAGCAAGGAAAGGCTCTGACCCTGCCACCCCACGGCCAGCAAGGTCAGAAGAGCTAAAGGCTCCGGGGATCTGTGCGCACAGGCCGGACCCCCAGCACCTTCGGGACCGCCTCATCCTGGTGCTCTTCCTGGCCTCTGGGACCACCACTCCCATGGAAACGCTTCTTCCTTCTGTTCCTACACCTTTCACCATTTATTCTTTTCTTTTTAATTGAGATATAATCCACATGCCATAAAACACACCCTTTTGAAGTTTGCAATTCAGTGGTATTTAGTATATTCACAGAGTTCTGCAAACACCACTTCTAATTCTAGTACATTTACATCACCCCAGAAGAAATCCTGTACCCATTAACATTGACTTCTCATTCACCCCAGCACCTAGCAACTACTAACCTACTTTCCTTCTAAATAGATTTGCTTATTCTGGGTATTTCATGTAAATGGAATCATACAATATGTGGCTTTTTTGTGACTGGCTTATTTTACTTAGCATAATGTTTTCAAGGTTCATCTATATTGTAACATGTATTAGAACTTCATTACTTTTTTTTAAGGATTTATTTTATTTATTTCTCCCTCCCCCCATACATACTTCATTGTTTGTGCTCGCTGTCTGCTCTCTGTGTCTGTTCATTGTGTGCTCATCTTCTTTTTAGGAGGCACCAGGAACTGAACCTGGAACCTCCCATGTGGGAAGGAGACACCCAATGGCTTGAACCACCTCCTCTCCCGCTCGTTGTCTTTCAGTGTTTCCTCACTGAGTCTCTTTGTTGAGTCATCTTCTTGCATCAGCTCACAGCACCAGCTTGCTCATCTTCTTTAGGAGGCACTGGGAACCAAACCTGGGACCTCCCGTGTAGTAGGCAGCTGCCCAACTGCTTGAGCCACATCTGCTTCCCAGAATTTCATTACTCTTTATGGCTGATAATATTCCATTGTATGGACAGGCCACATTTTGTTTATCCATACATCAATGATGGACATTTGGGTTGTTTACTTTTCTTTGGCTATTATGAATAATGCTGCTATAAGCATTCATGTACAAGTTTTTGTAAGAACATATGTTTTCACTTCTTTGGTGTATATTTCTAGGAGTGGAAGTGGTGAGTCATGGTAATTCTATTTTTAACTTTTTAAAATGTAGGTAAAATACATATAATATAAAATTTGCCATTTTAGTGTACAGTTCTGTGGCAACTATGTTCAACTTTTTGAGGAACTTCCAAACTGTTTTGCAAAGTGACTGTACCATTTCACATTCCTACAGGCAATATATGAAGGTTCCAGTTTCTCCACAACCTTGAAATTTGTTTTTGTCTTTTGGGTTGTAACTGTCCCAATAGGTGTGAAGTGGCTTCTTATTGTGGTTTTGACTTGCATTTCCCTTTGAGTACTGATGTTGAGAATCTTTTCATGTGTTCCCCATTTACTCTTTATTTGTGTCTCTTTCCCCTACTCTACCCTGAACACAGTGTATATACCTTGTGGGGTTTTGCTCTGTCTTCTTCTGTGTACTTTCTCCCAAAAGATATTCTTTCTTATCAGTTTCACTTTCCCTCCAGTTAGGATTTAAGATAATGGTAGAAATTTGTAAAGCATGTAATAGATTAAGTAACATCCTTCCCCTTTTTCCAGAGGTATGGAAAGTCTTAGAAGATGGTTCTTGTTTAGGCAGGAAGAATATTTTTCTTATTTGATTAACTCTTAAGATTTGTTGCCATCTTAATGCTTTGATGAATAGTGCCCTGGATATTCTTCTTTAGTATGTGTGAGAGAATCTATATATGATTCAAATTAAGTATTTGTGCATAGATCTTCAAGCATGTTATCTTTTTTTTTTTAAGATTTTTTTTTTTAATTTCACTCCACTTCCCCTCCCACCAGTTGTCTGCTCTCTGTGTCCATCTGCTGTGTGTTCTTCTGTGACTGCTTCTATCCTTATCAGCAGCACTGGGAATCTGTTTCTTTTTGTTGCGTCATCTTGCTGTGTCAGCTCTCCATGTGTGTGGTGCCATTCTTGGGCAGGCTGCACTTTCTTTTGCGCTGGGTGGCTCTCCTTACAGGGCGCACTCCTTGCGCATGGGGCTCCGCTATGCGGGGGACACCCCTGCGTGGCATGGCACTCCTTGCGTGCATCAGCACTGAGCATGGGGCAGCTCCACACGGATTAAGGAGGCCCAGGGTTTGAACCATGGACCTCCCATGTGGTAGATGGACGTGTGTTTCCCAAGCATGTTATCTTGTTCAGTGAGCCCAAAGTGACTCTGGCTGTTGATAACTAAATATTACACCAAAACTTTTTTTTTTTTTTTCAATGTATTGGGCAGAAGAAGCAGCAAAGCAATGCTAAGAGGGAAAAGCCTAGCACTAAATGCTTACATTAGAAATGAGGAAAGATCTCTAAGTCTAATCATAGTTTCTGTATCAAGAAACTGTAAGAAGAAGAAGGAGGAGGAGGAGAAGATGAGCAAAATATGGGAAGGAAAGAAATAATACAGGTAAAAGAAGAAATCAATGAAATTGAAAATAGGAAAACAATAGAGAAAATAAGTGAAATAAAGAACTGGTCTTTGAAAAGAACAATCAAATTGATAAACTCTAACTAAATTGACAAAAACAAAAGTGGAGGATATACAAGTACCAATCTTCAGAATGAAATAGGGGCTATTGCTACAGATCCTACAGACATTTAAAGGATAATAAGGAATACTATGAACAACTTTCATTCATAGAATCAGCAATTTAGAAGAAACAAAACAATTCTTTCTTGAAAACTACAACTACCAGACCAACCAAGATAAAATTGATATCCTCAGTAGTCCGATAATAATTTTAAAAATTGAATTTGTCGTTTAAAAGTTTCTGAAAAGAAATCCTAAGGTCCAGAAAGTTTCACTGGAGAATTTTATCAAACTTTTAAAAAAATTATACTTCATTGTTTACATTAGGGTTCACTGTGGTGTGTGTGTCGGGGGGAGTGGAGTGATATAAATAATTTTTTTTACTTTGAGAAGTTGTAGTTGACAAAACAGTCATGCATACCATATAGGATTCCCATACCCCACCATCAACATCTTACATTGTTGTGTTACATTTGTTAAAATTGATGAAAGAACATCATCATAATATTACTGCTATCTATAGTCCATAGTTTATATTTGGTGTTATTTTTCCCACAAACCATCATATTAACGCCATGTATTAGTATTATACATTTGTTACAATTCATGAGCGAACATTCTCATATTTGGTGTTAACCACAGTCCATCTGTCACCATGGGGTTCACTGTGTTATACGGTCCCCTACCTAGAACAATCCATCCTTAGTGTACATTAAGTGGCTCTTAATTTCATCATAGAGTTGTATTGTCATTAGCCAGTCCATTTCAGAACGTTTTCACTACTCCAAAAAGAAAATCCCATACCCCTTTATACACCCCAATTATTGATCCTTAGCATTGATATAGTACCTTCTTTGCCATTGCTGTGAAAATATTACAATATTACTAACTATAGTCAATACATTACATTAGTTGTATTTTCCATGTATCTACAGATTCTTAACACCTTATGTGGCAGTTAGATATTGTTTATGAATTCCAAAATGAGATAAAGATTATGTTTGTAAACTGGTCTGTTCCTCTGGGCATGATACCCTTTGATTGTATTAGGTTCAGCTGAGATGCCTTTGATTAAATTACATTAAGATTAGGGCTTTGATTTCTCCATGTCATTAGAGCATGCAGGGTTGAGTCCCTGCTCCCTTGGAGAGCTATATAAACAGACGCTCAGTCAAGAAGATATAAGCAGAGGAAGGGAGCTGCATGGACATGGAAGGATATCCTGCCACCCTGGGAAGAGAGACGAGCCATCCACCTGGTAGTTTACAGCTGACCTTGTGAAGAGACCACAGCAACTGAGCCCAGGGAAGAGAAACGAGCCCTCCAGCCTACAGCTGAGATTAGAAGAAGCTGGGACCAAGGAGCCTTAAGAGGGAAGAGGAAGGCTGAACCCTCATCAGACATCACCCATCATCTTGTTTCACATGGCCACAGAGTTTGGTGAGGAAGTAACCTTGAGTTAGACTCTTTTGAACCTTGTAAGTATAGCTTTTACCCCAAATAAATACACCTTATAAAATCCAACAGATTTCTGGTACTTTGCATTGGCACCCCTTTGGCTGACTTAATACACGTTGTAATAGAGGAACATTCTTGTGTTTTGTTCTATTAACCACAATCATCACCATCACCAAAATCACTGTTACACAGTCCCTAGATTATCCTCTAGCTTTCTTTCAATTGACATTAGCCTCCCTAGACCATCCTCTTATACTCTATAATGTGTTACATCAACTCTATCCATTTCCTCACATTTACAATCCACCTAATTATACATTCTACTTACATTCACCACCAGCTCCTTCTTCTCAACCCACACTCTTATATCGTAGTAACCTACACTCCTAGTAACTTATACTCTAATGAGTTTACTCATTTTATTTAGTTCATATTAGTGAGACCACACAATATTTGTCCTGTTGTGTCTGGCTTACTTCACGCACCATAAGGTCTTCAAGGCTCATCCATGTTCTCATGTGCTTCCTGACTTCATATGACTTCATTGTATGTATATAACACTTTTTTTTTTTGAGGTACCAGAGGCCAGGAATTGAGCCCAGGACCTTATATGTGGGAAGCCGGCACTCAACCACTGAGCCACATCAGCTTCCCTGAGTTGGTTTTGGCATTTGTTTTGCTCGTTGTTGTTTTTTATTTTTTTCAGGAAGCCCAGAGAACCCAACCTGGAACCTCCGTTTTGGAGGCAGGCATTCAGCTGCCTGAGCCACATCCACTCCCTACCACATTTTGTTTATCCATTCATCCATTGATGGACACTTGGGTTGTTTCCATCTTTTAGCAATTGTGAATAATTTTGCTATGAACATCTGTGTGTAAATGTCTGTTCAAATCCTTGCTTTCACTTCTGAATATATTCCTAGTAGTGGGATTGCCTAGTAGTGGGATTGTTCTATATTTAGCTTCCTGAGGAACCGCCAAACTGTCTTCCACAGAGGCTGCACCATTTTACAATCCCACCAACAGTGAAGGAGTGTTTGGATTTATCCACATCCTCTCCTAAACTTGTAGATTTCTGTTTTCTTAAATAATGGCCATTCTGTAAGGTGTGAAATGATATCATTGTACATTTGATTTGCATTTTCCTAATAGCTAGTGATGTTGAGAATCTTTTTCTGTGCTTTTTGACCGTTGTATTTTTTCTTTGGAAAAATGTCAGTTGAAGTCTTTTGCCCATTTTTTAACTGGGCTTCTTGTCTTTTTATCATTGAGTTGTACGATCTCTTTATTTAACATGGAGATCAAACCCTTAGTGGATATGTGGTTTTTGAAAATTTTCTCCCATTAAATAGGATGCCTTTTCACCTTTCTAACAAAATCATTTGAAGCACAAAAGTGTGTAATTCTGAGGAGGTCCCGCTTATCTATTTTTCCTTTCATTGCTTGCTTTGGATGTAAGGTTTAAGAAGCCACCACCTACCACAGGGTGTTGAAGATGTTTCCCTACATTTTCTTCTAGGAACTTTGTGGTTCTAGCTTTCATCGTTAGGTCCTTGATCCATTTTGAGTTAATTTTTCATTAGGGTATGAGAAAGGGGCACTCTTTCTTTCTTTTAACAATGGATATCCAGTTCTCCCAGCACAATTTGTTGAATAGACTGTTCTGACCCAACTGGGTGGGTTTGACAGCCTTGTCAGAAAGCACTTGACTTTAGATGTGAAGGCCTTTTTCTGAATTCTCAATTCGATTTCATTGGTCAAGATGTCTATCTTTATGCTGGTACCATGCTGTTTTTACCACAGAAGCTAAGTAACATGCTTAAAGTCAGAAAGCGAGAGACCTCCAACTGCGTTCTTTTTTAAGGTATTTTTGGGATGTGGCTCAAGCAGTTAAACTCCTGCCTCCTACATGGGAGGTCCCAGGTTAGGTTCCTAATGCCTACTGAAAAAACAACAACAAACAAAACAAACAAAAATCCAACTCAGGGAAGCTGATGTGGCTCAGCCGGTTTCCCACACATGAGATCCAGGGTTCAATCCCCAGCCCCCAGTACCTCAGAAAAAGAAAAGATACTTTTTACTATTTGGGCCCCTTATGCTTCCAAATAAACTTTGATAATTGGCTTTTCTATTTCTGCAAAAAAGGCTGTTGAGATTTTTATTGGGATTGCATTAATCTGTAAATCAGTTTAGGTCTTAATGGCATTTAGTCTTCCACTCCATGAACACAGAATATCCTTCCATTTATTTAGGCCTTCTTCAGTTTCTTTTAACAATGTTTTATAGTTTTCTGAATACAGGTCCTTTATGTCCTTAGTTAAATTTATTCCTAATACTTGATCCTTTATTCACTATTATAAATGGATTCCACTGTTATAAATGGATTTTTCTGACTTCCTACTCAAATTGCTCATTAGTAGTGTACAGAAATGCTGCTAATTACTGTATATTAATCTTTTTTTTAAACACATGATCATCTTTTTTTTTTTTAATTTCCCCTTCCCCTCTACCCCGCCCCAGTTGGCTGTTCTCTGTGTCCATTTGCTGCATGTTCTTCTTTGTCCGCTTCTGTTGTTGTCAGCGGCACAGGAATCTGTGTCTCTTTTGGTTGCGTCATCTTGCTGTGTCAACTCTCCATGTGTGTAGCGCCATTCCTGGGCAGGCTGCACTTTCTTTCACACTGGGTGGCTCTCCTTATGGGGCGCACTTCTTGCGCTTGGGGCTCCCCTATGCGGGGACACCCCTGCGTGGCATGGCACTCCTTGCACCCATCAGCACTGCACATGGGCCAGTTCCACACGGGTCAAGGAGGCCCAGGGTTTGAACCGTGGACCTCCCATGTGGTAGACAGATGCCCTGTCCACTGGGCTAAGTCTGCTTCCCTGTATATTAATCTTGTATCCCACCACTCCCTGAAGTCATCTATTCTAGTAACTTTCTTTGAATTTTTCATGATTTTTAGGTATAGAATCATCAGCAAATAGCAAAAGTTTTCCTTCTTCCTTTCCTATTTAGGTGCCTTGTATTTTTTTTTCTTGCCTAATTGCTCTACCTAGAATGTCTAGCACAATAATGAATAACAGTGGTGACATTGAGCATCCTTGACTTATTCCCGATCACAGCAGGAAAGCTTTCAGTCTTTCTCCAGTACGAACAATGTTAGCTGTGGGTTTTTCATATATATACTTTACCAATTGAGAAAGCTTCCTTCTGTTCCTATCTTTTGTAGTGTTTTTATCAGGAAAGGATGCTGTATTTTCTCAAATGCCTTTTCTGCATCAAATGAGATGATTGTGTGATATTTCTTCTTCACCTTATTAACGTGGTTTATTTCTCTAACTAATTTTCCTGTGTTGAACCACCCTTGAATACCCAGGATATACACCACTTTATTGTGGTGTATAATTCTTTTAATGTGTGTTTGAATTCAATTAGTGAGTATTTTGTTGAGGTTTTTTGCATCTATGTTCATTAGAGATATTGGTCTGTAATTTTCTTTTTTCTCAGTATCTTTACCTGGTTTAGATATTAGAGTGATGTTGACTTCATAGAATGAATTTGGTAGCATTCCTTCCTGTTCAGTTTTTTGGGAACAGCTTGAGCAAGATTGGTGTTAGATCATCTTTGAATGACTGGTAGAATTCACTTGTGAAGCCATCTTGTCCTGAACTTTTCATTTTGGGAAGGTTTTTGATGACTGTTTCTATCTCTTTACTTGTGATTGGTTTGTTGAGGGCTTCTGTTTTTTTCTGGGTTCAGTGTAGGTTGTTCATGTGTTTCTAGGAATTTGTCCATTTCATCTACCTTGCCTAGTTTTTTGTTCATAGTATCCTCTTATGATCTCTCTTATTTCTGTGGGCACAGTGGTGATGTTCCCCCTCTCATTTATTTTATTTATTTGCACCTTCTCTTTTTTTTTCATTGTCAGTCTATTTAAGGTTTGTCAACTTTTTTGATCTTCTCAAAGATCAACTTTTGGTTTTGTTGATTTTCTCTATTGGTTTTTGTTCTCAATTTCATTTCTTTCTCCTCTGATCTTTATTTTTTCTTTCCTTCTGATTGCTTTGGGGTTAGTTTGCTGTTCTTTTTCTTGTTCATCCAGATGTGCAGTTAGTTCTTTCATTTTGGCTCTTTCTTCTATTTTAATGTAAACATTGAGGACTGTAAATTTCCCTTTCATCATTGCCTTCAGTGTACCCTATAGATTTTGTTATGTTGTATTCTTGTTTTCATTTGTCTTGAGATATTTATTTATTTCTCTTGCTATTTCTTCTTTGACCCACTGATTATTTAAAGTGTGTTGTTTGTTTAATCTCTATATATTGTGAATTTTCCCTTTTTATGCCTGTTATTGATTTCCAGCTTCATTTCATTATAATCAGAGAAAGTACTTTGTATAATTTCAATCTTTTAAAATTTATTGAGCTTGTGACCCAACAAATGGTCTATATTGGAGAAGGATCCATGAGCACTTGAGAAAAGTGTATATTTGGCTTATTTGGGGTTGTTAATGCTCTACAGATGGACAAGTGGACATGGCTCAACTGATAGAGCATCCGTCTACCCTATGGAGGGCCCAGGGTTCAATCCCCAGGGCCTCCTGACTGGTGTGGTAAGCTGGCCCAGGCACAGTGCTGCCGCATGCAAGGAGTGCCGTGCCATGCAGGGACGTTCCCACATAGGGATGCCCCATGTGCAAGGTGTGTGCCCCGCAAGGAGAGCCACCCTGCGTGAAAAAAGCACAGCCCGCCCAGGAGTGGTGCTGCACACACAGAGAGCTGACGCAGATGACACAACAAAAAGAGATGCAGTTTCCCAATTCTGCTGGATAATGCAAGTGGATGCTGAAGAATACACAACAAATGGACACAGAGAGCAGACAACAGGGGGGAAGGGAAGAGAACTGAATGAAATCTTTTTAAAAAAAATGCTCTACAAATGTCTGTTAGATATAACTCATTTATCACATTATTCAAGATTTGTTTCCTTATTTATCCTCTGTCCAGATGTTCTATTCAATACTGAGAATGGTGTATTGAAGTCTCCAACTATTATTGTAGACACATCTTTCTCCCTTCAGTTTTGCAAGTGGGTGTCTCATGTATCTTGGGGCACCCAGGTTAGGTGTATAAATATTTATTCTAATAATTTCCTCTTGTTGAATTGCCCCTTTTATTAATATGTAATGACCTTCTTTATCCCTTTTAACAGTTTAGCATTTAAAATCTATTTTGTCCAATATTAATATCACTACTCCAAATCTTTTTTGCTTACTATTTGCATGAAATTTATTTTTTCAACCTTTCACTTCCAACCTGATTATATCCTTATATCAAAGGTGAGTACCTGTAGAGAGCAATTAGATGACTCATTTTTTTTAATCTATTCTTTCTGTCTATGTCTTTTGATTGGGGAGTTCAATCCATTAACATTCAGTGTTGGGAAGCGGACTTGGCCCAACGGATAGGGCATCTGCCTACCACATGGGAGGTCCGCAGTTCAAACCCTGGACCTCCTTGACCCGTGTGGAGCTGACCCATGTGCAGTGCTGATGCATGCAAGGAGTGCCCTGCCATGCAGGGGTGTCCCCCACATAGGGGAGCCCCACACACAAGGAGTACACCCTGTAAGGAGAGCTGCCCAGTGTGAAAGAAAGTTCAGCCTCCCCAAGAATGGCACCGCACACACAGAGAACTAATGCAGCAAGATGATGCAACCAAAAGAGACACAGATTCCTGTGCCACTGATAACAACAGAAGCGGACAAAGAAGAACATGCAGCAAATGGACACAGAACAGCCAACTGGGGTGGGGGGAAGAGGAGAGAAATAAATAAAAAATAAATCTTTAAAAAAAAATTCAGTGTTACTACCATAAAGGCATTACTTACTTCATCCATTTTATCCTTTGGCTTTCCATTGTCATCTATTACTGTTGTCTGTCTTTTTACCCCTTAAGTCACCCTTATTAATAGTCTTCATTTCTACACTTTTCTCCAAGTTCTTGCCCTTGTCTTTTCCTTTCAGGCTGTAGCACTCCCTTTAGAATCACTTGAAAACCTGGTCTTTTGGTAACATACGCTCTGTTTTTGTTTGTGAAGACTACGCTTACCCTCCTTTTTGAAGGAAAGTTTTGCCAGATATAGGATTCTTGGCTGGCAGTTTTTCTCTTTCAGTACCTTAAATACATCATATCATACCACTGCTTTCTTGCCTTCATTCTTTCTGATGAGAGATCAGCTTTTAATCTTATCACGTTTCCCTTGTATGTGATACTTTGCTTTTCTCTCACTGCTTTATCTCTGGTATTTTTCATTCTGAATAGTAGGTGATTCAGGGTAAGTCTATTCTGAGTTATTCTTTGTGGGGTGTATTAACATTTTTGGATAATGACATCTATGTCATTCTTAAGGGTTGGGAAATTTTCAGTCATTATTCCCTCAAATATTCTTTTCCATACTCCTCTCCTTCTGGAACACCTAAACATGTCTATTCATGTGTTTCATGTTTTCATTCAAGTCCCTGAGACTCTGTTCAATTTTTTCCATTCTTTTTTCTGTCTTTTCAAGTTCAGATGTTCTGTCCTTGCTCTCATTTATTTGTTCTGCATTTCAAATCTGCTGTTATATGCCTCTAATGTATTTTTTTCATACTTAAAAATTTCAGTGCTTTAGATTACATAATTGTTACATTAAAAAATAGGGGATTCCCATATGCCCCACTCCTTACCCCTCCCACACTTTCCCGCATTAACAACATCCTTCATTAGTGTGGTACATTTGTTATGATTGATGAACACATATTGGAGCATTGCCACAAAGTGTGGATTATAGTTGACATTATAGTTTATACTCTGTCCTGCACAATTTTGTAAGTTATGACAATATTTATAATGGCCTGGATCCATCATTGCAACATCATTCAGGACAATTCTAGTATCCTAAAAATGCCCCCTCCTGTTTTCACTCTCCCTCTCCTCAGAACCTCTGGTGGCCACTGCCTCCACATCATTGATAAAAATTCTTCCAGGGAAAACGGACTTTGGCCCAGTGGTTAGGGCGTCCGTCTACCATATGGGAGGTCCGCGGTTCAAACCTCGGGCCTCCTTGACCCGTGTGGAGCTGGCCCATGCGCAGTGCTGATGCGCGCAAGGAGTGCCGTGCCACACAAGGGTGTCCCCCGCGTGGGGGAGCCCCACGCGCAAGGAGTGCGCCCGTGAGGAAAGCTGCCCAGCGTGAAAAGAAAGAGCAGCCTGCCCAGGAATGGCGCCACCCACACTTCCCGTGCCGCTGACGACAACAGAAGCGGACAAAGAAACAAGACGCAGCAAATAGACACCAAGAACAGACAACCAGGGGAGGGGGGGAAATTAAATAAATAAATCTTTAAAAAAAAAAGAAAAAAAAAAAAATTCTTCCATTGCTAAAATAACAGTAAGTCTATAGTAGAATAACAGTATCTTGTCCAGTGTTCATTTCCCCAATCCTGATGATTCTGGGATGGTGATGCCCACTCTGCCTCTAATTGAGAGGGGGCTTAGAGCCCATGGGGCAGATGGATGAGACCATCTTGCTTGCAGTTGGAGATTCTCTATGTTCCTTGGGATGGACATAGTTCATCATCATCTCCTTATTAGTTATCCTGGGTAAGTCCAGTTTACTGGAGAGTAGGTATTGCATCTCTTTTGAGATTCAGGGCCCAACTGTCTCATGAACAAGGGAAAGATTTAAGTCTCTTGGACATACACCTATCGATTCTAGTACTAACTATAGGTTCAAATAGAAGGAAGCAAAAGACCCATGTATAGGTGTGGCAGTTTGGTACTGTTTATGAATTCCAAAAAAACATATTGGATTGTGTTTGCAAATTGGTCTGTTCCTCTGGGTGTATTAGATTTTATTAGATTCAGAGGTTTCACTTTTACTTTATTAAATCAAGATTAGAGCTTTTATTTGACCATGTCATTAGGGCACACAGGGTTGAGTCCCCACCCCTTTGGTGGGGATAAAACAGAGTCTCACATGCAAGTAAATACCCAGAGAAGGAGAATACAGCGAGTTTTAGTTTTGATGCTGGAGACAAGGGAAGAGAACTGAGCCATTTGCCTAATAGTTTACAGCTGGCCTTGTGGAGAGAGCAAAGCAGCTGAGCCCAGAAAGAGGCACTCCACAGGAAGAGAGATGAGATTTATGCTAGCCTAAGCTGAGATTGTTAGAAGCTTGGACCATGGAGCCTTAAGAGGAAAGAAGGAAGGTTGAACCCTCACAGAGACTGGCAACCATCTCGCTCCAACACATGGCAACAGACTTTCGTGAGGGAAGTAACTTACCCTTTATGGCCTTGTGACTGTCAGCTTCTACCCCAAATAAATATCCTTTATAAAAGCCAACAGATTTCTGGTACTTTGTATCAGCACCCCTTTGGCTGACTAATACAGTAGGGAAACCATGAATGAATCCAACTTTGTCACACTGGGGAGTATAAATTCCAAAGTAGGGCCCACTGGCAGGGTGCAAAACTCCTGAGCTTGCTGCCCTGCCTATAATGTCTGGATGTCTCAGGAGCCCTGCTATTTTTAAGACAATATTTCCTGGGCAGTCAATGAGATCCTGCTGATACATGCATAAATGTAACCTCTGGGATGACCTCCCAACTCACTTTGAAATCTCTTAGCCATAAAAACTTATTTGTATTTACCTTTCCCCCTTTTGGTTAATGTCTTTTTCCATGTGCATTGCTAATTGGCACTTGGTAATAATCCCTTGGTGCCAGGGAGGCTCATCCCTGGGAGTAATCTCATCCATTGTATCTTTCACTCCCATAAGCCCTGTTACTTTTCTTCATAGGCTTTCAAGTTGTTCTTTATGTCACCCAGTGCTTCTTAATACCCTTTATCTCTTTAGCCATATTTTCCTTCAACTCCTTGAATTGATTCAGGAGAATTATCGTGACTATCATTGATTAGTTGTCTTAAATCCTGTATTTCGTCAGGATTTTTGGTTTGTTCCTTTGGCTAGGCCATCTCTTTCTGTTTCTTAGTATGGCTTATAATTGTTTGCTGATGTCTAGGCATCTGCTTGTGTTGATATTTTGCTCTATTCATCAATTTCACTCTCTTGCCTATTGGTTTTTCTTCGTGGCTCTTCTTTAAGTCTTTATAATTGCCCAACTTAAGTTATAAAAATTGGGCCAGGGGCCCACTAATAGGACACACATGAGATCCAAGATGTCTGGGATATCAAAGACTCAAAAAGCTTTTTTTTATTTCCTGCAGTTTTCAGGCCTGCCAGCAGATGGTGATCTTCTTCAAATCTTTCCATGGAGGTGACTCAACCTCCACTTGCCCTGATTTTGTTCTGACCAGAGCTGATACTCAAAGTAGGCTCTGCTGACCAAACTCACTGAAGCAAAACCACTCTCCACCCTCCACTGTACCTTCCCTCTTCCCAAGGAGAAAGATGTCTCTTCTCCTGTCAGTTGGCTGCAGTGAGCCACAGGTTTTACCTAGGCTGTTCACCATGAGGGTGAGAGGTGGGTACAGTTACCACCCATGGTTTTTGTTTTGGCTTCTTTGTCTGTATGTCCCTTGCCATCCTGGATGATGCACAGCAGTCTCCTTGTATGCAGATCCCCAAAGAAGCTCCCTTGGGCAACTTTTTTGCCCTTTCTTCAGTGTTTTTGTAAGAGAGTTGAACACTGCCTACTTACTCCAATGCCATCTTCGTGGAAGTACTTTATCAAACTTTTTAATAAGAATTAGCATGAGTTTTTCAAAATTTATTCCAGAAAATAGAAGGAAAAGGAACATTTTCTAATTTACTTTATGAAACCAGCATTTCTGTCATGCCAAAATCATACAAAGACAGTACAAAAGCAAGAAAACTACAGGCCAATATCACTCATGAATATAGATATAAATATCTCTAACAAAGTATTAGCAAACTGTACCGAAAAATGTATAAAAAGAATTATACATCATGTCCAAGGGGAATTTATTCCATGTATGCAAGCCTGGTTCAACATTTGAAAGTCAATAAATATAAACCACCATATCATCAAGTTAAAGAATAAAATCAATGCAGACAAAACATTTGAAAAAATCCAACACCCATTCATGGTAAAAATTCTCAGCAAATTAGTGACAGATGGGAACTACCTCAATTTGATTAAAAAAAAGCATCTACAAAATACCTACAGCTAACTTCACACTTACTGGTAAAAAGTTGAATGCTTTCCCCCAAGATCAGAAATGAGGGAAGAATGCCTTCTCTCATTACTCTTATTCAATGTAGAAGTTCTAGCCACTGCAATAAGACAAGAAAAAGAAATAAACTGCATACAAATTAGAAAGGAAGAAATAAAACTCTCTATTTGTAGGTGACATGATTGTGTAGAAAATCCCAAGGAAAATACAAACAAAACAAAACAAAGCCTGCTATAACTAATATCCAAGTTCAGCAAGGTTGAAAGAGACAAGATCAATACACAAAAATCAATCACATTTCTATAAACTAGCAAAGAACATGCAGAAACCAAAATTTAAAACACAATACCATTTACAGTTGCTCCAAGAATAATAAAATACTTGGGTATATACTTAAAATATGTACATGGTCTCTATGCTACAAATTGCAAAATGCTGATAAAAGAAATCAAAGAAGACCTAAGTAAGTAGAGACTCCTACTGTGTTGATGGAATGGAAGACTCATCATAGTAAAGATGTCAGTTCTCCCTACACTAATCCAAAGGTTTATTAAAATCCCTATTAAAATCCAAGCAAGGTTTTTTTTTAGACATAGACAAGCTTAGTCTAAAATTTATGTTCAAAAGCACAGGCCCTAGTATAGCTGCAATAATCTTGACAAAGAAGACTAAAGTGGGAGGAATCACTCTACCTGATAAAATAATCAAGATAGCTACAATAATCAAGACAGTGTGGTGTTGACAAAGATAGAAGACATATTGATCAATGGAACAGAAAAGAGAAGCCAGAAATAGACCCACACAAATTTGCTCAACTTATTTTTGATAAAGGTGCAGTGTCAGGCAGAAAAGAATTCTCTTCAATTCATATACTGACCACTCAAAGTCAACCTGAAAAGTTCATGTTTATATTAGATATTGTGTATATCTTTCATGCATTTTATTAGCTTGTATTAATTCTTCAGAGAACGTAAAAAATAAGAATCTCTTACTATTTGGATGGTGGTTGTTTCTAATTCCCTGCCAGGAGTAGTAATCCAACACTTGTGACTTATACTATAATTAGTTGCTGTGGAAATTATTTTAATGTTACAAAAGAGGACTAGAATAGCATATAACTTATACTGTAATTAGTTGCTTATTGTAAAAAAGCAACAAGGTCAAATACTCTTTTAAAAATGTTTGTTTCATGTAAATGTGTTATTGTTTGAAAGAGAAAAATCAAAAAGTAATTAGGTATCATGAAATATTTAGTAACATTTTCAAATAATTTCCTTGAAACACCTTTAAGATTATAAAAATGAGGGCTAGGAGGAAATCTAAGAAATCACCTATAAACTTTTAATTTGATAGAGTAGCCTGAATCCCAGAGAGCTGGGATTTGCCAGGAAGTCCACATCAGAGCCAGGACCTAACCTCAGAGCTGCTGACTCCAGCTTCTGGGCTTGAAACTCCTATGAAAAACAAAGCCGTTCTGCACTGCTAGGGGCCAAGTCAGTCTCCTGAGGCATTCTTCTTCCCAGTGATCTCTACCACCTAACTGGATAGTTTCCTAGAAGTTTTACAAAATGCAGATTAAAGAACATTCCTTTCTCATTTGTGCATTTTCAACTGAAACATTTTCAGAGTGAAAGGTAAAAGAAAAATAATTAATTGTAACGTATATTAGTTTTTCCTGTGATCAGATACCTTCTTTTGTGATATTTCTCCGAGATATTTTAAACTTGGTGTATTAGTCAGTGTATTAGTCAGCCAAAGGGGTGCTGATGCAAAATACCAGAAATCGGTTGGTTTTTATAAAGGGTATTTATTTGGAGTAGGAGTTTACAGATACCAGGCCGTGAAGCATAAGTTACTTCCCTCACCAAAGTCTGTTTTCACATGTTGGAGTAAGATGGCTGCCAGTATCTACCAGGGTTCAGGCTTCCTGGCTTCCTCCCTCCCAGTGTCTTGCTTCTCTCTGGGTTCAAGGTTTATTTCTTCCTGGGGCTTGCTTCTCTTTCCTCTGTTGCTTACTTCCCAGGGCGCCAGCTTAAGACTTCAGCATCATACTCCAACATCAAAACTCCAATATTAAGATCCCTCAACTCTGTCCTTTCCCATGCCTTTTATCTGTGAGTCCCCATCCACCAAGGGGCGGGGACTCAATGCCCTAATGAAGTGGCCCAATCAAAGCCCTAATCATAACTCAGTCATGCCCAGGCACACACCAGATTACAAACATAATCCAGTATCTATTTTTAGAATTCATAGCCATATCAAACTGCTACACTCCACCCTCTGAATTTCAAAAATACACTACAATATTTGAAAAAAAAAAAAAGACCCTTAAATTAGTAGCAATGCAAGTACTAAATCATATCACAATCATTTTAAAGAAATACAGTTTGTCTTTGGGCAAAGTCCTGTCTGCTATAGACCTCTGAAACTTACAAAACAATTGATCTGTTTCCAATATACAAATGGTCAAAAGATAAACATTTTCATTACAATAAGGAGAAATTTGGAGGGAAACATGATTCACAGGTCCTCTACAGTTCAGTAAACCTGCAGGGCATCCTCCAGTTGATTTCAGTCTGAGAATCATTCTTAAGATGATGGTTTCTTCTCCCTGGTACCTTATGGAAATTCACCCTTTCCATAGCCTTACCCAATGGTCATTTTCTTAATTCCATCCTCATCAAGTATCTGAGTGCCAACCAAGCTCCAGACCTCTCCCTCCAAGAGTGTTGGGGTAATTGCCACACCTTACCCAATCTTTGGGTTAGAATCTTAACCCCCTAGCACAGCGGTGTGAGGACAACATTCCCCCTAATCTTTGGCATACAGGCTCAACCCTCTCAGAGCAAAGAGTTGACCACCTGGCCTTCCCTAAGCTTTAGGGGACAGGCCCACCCCTCTCAGACCTGTGGGGTGCTGACCTAAACCACCCTAATCCTTGGGGAATGTGCTCCACCCTCTCTGTACCCTGGGAAGGCTAAACTCTCCCAGAATATTGGGTGGGAACATCCACCCTCTGCAAGTGCTGGGGCAAACTCACCCTCTCTGTACAGATGGGTGGGGTTCCTCTTTTGGCCCAAGGTGATGTTTTAATTACAGATCTCAGCTTCCATGGTTTCGTCTTGAAGTCATTTACCCTTCAATCCCTCCTTTCCATATCCCTTTTATTCTAGGCTACAGTGTTTTGTTCATAACAGCTCTCTCAAAAACCTTGTTGGTTTAGCATGCAAGAAGCAGGAGTCCAAGCCATCAGGCAGTCTTTCCGAGATAACTGAATCTTCAATCCTGATTTACAAGTTCCAAGTTTAGTTAAGTTCTCCAGTGGGGCACTTTCATCTGGGATCTTGATTTCCAGAGGCTTGGAATTTCCAGAATCAGTTTCTGTTTTCTTTGAACCCGACAGTTCACTCATCAGCATCTCTCTCATCTAGCATTTTGCTATAAGCTGCAAGCAGAAGCCAAGCCATGTTCTCTGGGTTTACTCTGGAAATTTCTTCAGCTAAATGTCCAGGCTCACCATTTTCAAATTCTGCCTTCCATAAAACACCAGGAGTTAATCTTGCTAAGTTTTCTGCAACTTTAAAACATGGATCACCTTTCCTCCAGGTTCCAATAATAGTTTCATCATTCACTTCTGAAGCATCATGAAAAGTCTCTTTAGCATCCATATTGCTATCAACAGTCTCTTTAAAGCACTGTAGGTCTTTTCTTCCAAGCATCTCACAATTCCTCCAAAGAATAACCCTTACTCATTTACAAAACCATTCCAGCATTTTGGTAATTGCAAAGTTACTACCCCACTCCTGGTACCAAATTCTGTATTAGTCAGCGAAGGGGTGATGATGCAAAATACCAGAAATCGATTGTTTTTATAAAGAGTATTTATTTAGGGTAGGAGCTTACAGATCCCAGGCCATAAAGCATAAGTTACTTCCCTCACCAATGTCTATTTTCGCATGTTGGATCAAAATGACTGCTGACGTCTGCGAGGGTTCAGGCTTCCTGGGTTCCTCCCTTCCAGGGTCTTGCTTCTCTCTGGGTACAGAGTTCCTCTCTTCCAGGGCTTGCTTCTTATTCATCTGTGTGCTTTCTTCCTGGGACTCAGCTTAAGGCTTCAGCATCAAACTCCAACTCAGAAACCCTCAACTCTGTCCTTTGCCTCGCCTTTTATCTGTGGGTCCCCAACCTTGGTGGGTGGGGACTCAACGCCCTAATGACATGGCCCAATCAAAGCCCTAATCATAACTCAATCAGGCCCAGGTACAGATCAGATTAAAAACATAATCCAATATCTATTTTTGGAATTCATAACCATATCAAACTGCTACACTTGGTAAGGCAAGTTTGGTAAACACTATTATTGTCTACCACTTCCCTTTCCTGGGAGAAGATAGTACTTCCTTACCCAGTAGATGTGCACCTTGGCCATGTGCCTTGCCATAGCTAATGAAATAAAAGAGACATCTGTCACTTCTAATCTGAAGCTTTAAGAAACTGCACGTGGTTCCTTATGTTCTCTTTTACCTCTGTTGCAATAATTGGCAAAATATCTGTTCCCTCATACTGCATTATAAAGGGTAGACCAAACTCTGATGTAAATCTAGTGAGGGTGAGAAATAAACTGTTCTTTTTGTAAGACACAAAGCTTTTGGAGTGATTTTAGTGTGGCAGCATAACTTGGCCTATCATAGTAGCTAAAGAACTCAGTACCAGAAGTAAAGAGTTTCCATAACAGATCCTAAAATGTGTGATACTGGCTTCAATACTAAGTTGCAGCCAGTGAATAAATGATTATTGACGGCAGGAGGATGACAACCCATGTATTGTAATTGTGAAATATTTGGTAAAACTGTCATGTGTTTTATAGCCATTGATATAAAATTGTTTTATAGCCTGCGATTTCAGGTCAACAAAATTTTCAAACATGCTTTGATTGCTATTATCTGTTCTTGACAAGGTGCTACAAGAAAGAGACAAACTTGGAAAAAGATTGGCCAATATAGAAATGACAGGGAATAGAGTCTAGAAATTTGGAGACCTGCATATTTTGATATACAAATGAGTTTCATCTCCAACCAGTAAATTATAAATCTGAGAAGTCCTTAGAGCAGGAAAGGCCAATTAAAACACAGCCTATAAACAAATCAAATATGTGGTAATAAATACTATTAACATCTCTGAAAGAATTAAGGTGGCACCCATAAATTCTTTGAATTGGTCAACATAGTTCTAGGAAAAACAAAACACTAAGAGTGGCTCTCCCACAGACATCTGATAAACTCAAGTTACTTGCAACTAGACTAGGAAGTCCAGAGAGAGGAATATGTCTCCAAATGAACTGTCGGTGTGGCCACTGGCACATGGAGCTGATCAGTCAAATCAGTAAGAAGTAGATCACGTTTCCGAGAAAGAGAGATACTTCCCAAAGAACCACCAGTTTGAGCTAAAAGATACTGAGATTGTTTGAGACTTAAAGCAACCTTTGATCCTCTATAGGCAAGAAGCACTCTAGAAAATCTGTTCATCCATAAGAAAAGCAAATTCTTCAATGCCCATTTTACATGTCACTAAGAAGCTAATGGAGAAGGAAGCCTCAGAAGGTGGAGTGAAAGCCTATGGAAAATAGTGATTTGGGAAGGCACTTTCAGGGAACAGATTCAGGGCTTAATCAAGGACCCTTTCCAACCCTAGAGAAGAGCACCCCTCAACACTACCCACTACCCAGTGAAGATTCTGAATTGCTATGGACCAGTAACTGCTATGTGTCTGCCATTCTTCCCACTTCCAAATAGAAGTGTTTATTGTGGTCATCCTTTTTCTTTCTCTGCATTGCATATTATGTATGTGAGATGAAAGATAGACTTGCCTTTTTAGTTCATAGGTCTCTAGTTAAGAGGAGCACATCAGGAATTATTATAGAAATAATCCCAAAATCCTGGACTTTGAACGAGATGCCCTGAGTGGATGGTACTCTGGGACTGTCGCCCTGGGGAAGAAGATGAGTGTGAAGGAGTAGAAAGCAAATATTTGTGATTGGAAGGGTGGACTGTGGTAGACTATTATTATTCAAAGTATTTTTTATTCTTCTATGGTAGGTTGAATTAGGTACCTAAGGGGAAAGAAAACAAACATGTTCTTAATCTTAATCCCATTCCTGTGGGTGTGAACCCATGGCAAATAGGACCTTTTAAAGATGTTATCTTCAGTTAAGGTGTGGCCAAGTGAATGAAGTTGTGCTTTAATCTCGATTAATGGAGTCCTTTATAAGCAGAATGAAATTAAGACATAGAGAGAGAAACCAGAAGAAGCTAGAAGTCAATGGAACCAGGAAGAAAAAGGAGACAACATTGCTATGTATGGAAAAGCCATGGAACTCCAAGGACTGCAAGCAGCCAACCCTAGAATGCCACAGTCTTCAGGGATAACAAATCGCCTTGTTGACACTTCAATTTTGGACTTCTCCTAGCCTGAAAACCATTAGGGAACCTAAGACACCCTCCCTAGAAGAGAGTATACTTCCTTGCCCCAGTGACTCAGGCTTTGCTATGTGACTTGCCTTGGCAAATGAAATGTGAGTGGAAATGATGTGTTACTGCTGGGAAGAAATTTTAAGAGCCAGCACATGGTTTTCCATGTTCTCTTCTTCTGCCATGACAGCCATCATTGATCCAGATGGAAGCTGGTCTACAATCCTGATCATAAAGTCAGATGACATGGAGCAGAACCTCATCTAATCTGTTGCATGAGCAAGAAATAAGCCTTTGTTTATGTAGTCCCCTAAACAAAGCATTGCCTATTCTTACTGTACAGGAAAGGTGCAACCATCTCTGTTGTCATTATTGACATATGTCTCCCTCAAAGATGAAATTAAATCCCACTTCCAATCTGCTTCGTTAATCAGTTATACAGATTAGTGTTCAGAGAATTACATGAATGCTTTTAAGTACCTTCTGAGATGACCTCTCCCTGGAAGGCCAAGCACAACTTTGGAGGGGGGCTCTGCTGATTCACTGCTAATAGATGCTGAAAAATCTCCTTGCAACATTTTGGCTTGTAGACCCAGGTCATACTTCACAGTGAGAAAGGAGCTGAGTTAATGGGCCAGATCTCCCTGCAGGACTGCATGATTTCCCCTGCGCCTTTCTCCCAGTGTGCATCTTGTTCTGCACTGATTAGGTGTTACAAAATATGGCCATTTTAGTTCTTTGAAATTTTAAATTCATGATAAAATAAAATTAAAGGATGAATTTCTTATTTGGGTATTTAAAAAACCACAAAAGATTCTTGGATATTTAAAAATTGCAAATATTCTTGCTCTAACTTTAATAATCAAACCAAGCTGAATAAGCTACAAATTTCATTTTTCTGAACTTAGCAGAGAGCTGAGGACCCAGCTAAGTGAACAGAACTCCAAAAAATTGATCCCTTCACAGAAAAGAATAAACCCATGGCTATTCTCATCCCTGGGAGAATGGCAGAAGGAGGGGAAATCTGCCATAACTGGGAGAAGAATAAACCAGCTAAACCTTTAATTAACATGTGGGTTGACGTGACAAATTAGAATTCCAAGGACCCCCAGCTAGAGAGCATGTCTTTGCCAACCTTCCCATGAGTCTTTTCAGAGTATTTAAGGGCAGTATATCAAAGCTGAGGGCAAGGTAGGAGAGCTGAAGGAAATCAACCCACAGCTACCAGATTTTATGCTGACAAAAGCTGAGGAGAGGACAGGAAAGCTGAAAAAAAAACCTCTCCAGACTTTCTGGTAGGAGAAAGATCTCCCAAAGTGCACAAAGTCTGGAATGGGATTAGAAGGCAAAGTGTACTACCCAGCAACCCAAAAAGCTGGCAAATGGTCTACAAAGCAGAGAGAGACAACACTCATATGGTTTGAAAAGCTGAGAGCTTAGCTGTAAATCTCCAAAAAATTCTTGGAGTTGTGCTAGTTTCTCACATCCCAAACCCCATAGAAATGAAAGTTATGATCCTACTCTCAAAACATTTGAAACCAGTAGTGAATTGAAGTAAAACAAATTTCAGCAAAATCTACACTCAGCCCAACTCCAGATCAAATTGACTTTGCTCACAACTCGAGTGACCTAACACAAGTAATGGTTTGTTCTTTTTAGGAAGTAAATATTTACTTCAGTCTCTACTTTTCTTTTATACAAATTGTCTAACATTTTAAAATGTATAAGATGTGAGAAGAAGCAAGAAAGTGTGCCTTGTGATCAAGGAAGCAAACAGTTAATAGAAGCTAATCAAGAGTTGATCTAAACTTGAGAACTCTCAGAAAAGACTTTTTAAAAATTATGATAAAAAATGCTAAAGGGGGAAGCAGATGTGGCTCAACCACTTGGGTGCCCTCCTACCACATGGGAGTTCCTGGGTTCAGGTCCTGGTTCCCCCTAAAAAGAAGATGAGCAGACACCACCTCCCACCACAATGAGCTAGAGTATACCCCCGCTGCAACAAGCAGAGGCCACAAGCCAGCAGACGCCACAGTCTGCAGGGAGCGGATGTGGCTCAGGCCATTGGGCACTTGCCTCTCAGATGGGAGGTCCTGGGTTAAGTTCCAGGTGCCACCTGGAGAAGGCGAGCAAACAATGAGCAGACAGATGAGTGAAACATCTGGGGGAAAGGGTGTATATAAAAATTTTAAAAAGTAAGTAAAATCTTTTTTAAAAATGCTGAAGGATCAAGATGAAAAGGTGAATGATATGTATAGAGATGGTGAAATTAAATGGAGATATGGAAACTATGGAAAGTAATCAAGTAGAATTGTAAGAAATATCAGATATCAAATATCAAATATGAAGAATCCATTGGATGAACATCACAGCAGACTGGACTTAGGGGAGGAAAGAAGCTGTGAACTTGAAGACAGCTTAATAGAAATTGTCCAGTATGAAATGTGTTTTAGTTTGCTAGGCTGCTGTAAGCAATATACCATGAAATGGGTTGACTTTTAACAATGGGAATGTATTAGCTTATAAGCTTACTGTTTTGACACCATGGACATGTCCAAGTCAGGGCAGGAGAAGATGATGCTTTCTTCCTGAAGTCCAGCTGCTGGAGATCATGGACTCCTCTGTCACATGACAAGGCACATGACTGCATCTGCTGATTTTTCCTTTCTTGTCTGGCTTTTGTTGGTTTCAGCTTCTTGCTTCCATAACTTTCTCTCTGTTTGTCTGATTTTCATTCTCTTATAAAGGACTCCAGTAAGAGGATTAAGACCCACCCCAAGCCATGCCTTAACTAAAGTAACCTCTTCAAAAAGTCCTATTTGCAATAGATTTACACCTACAGGAATGGATTAGCATTAAGAACATGATTTTCTGGGATACATATAGTTCTAAACCACCACGAAATTCAAAGAGAAAAAAAGAGTGGGGGAGAAAAGAACAGGGTATTAATGATCTATGGGACAATATCAGATGGTCTAACATGTATTTTTGGAGTTGCACAAGGAGAGAAGAGAGAGAATGCAGTAAAAGAAATATTTGAAGATATAATGACTGAGAATTTTCCAAAATTGATGAAAGATGTCAATTTATATACCCCAAAATATCAACTAACTCCAAATGGGCTAAATACCAAAGATAAAGAGAAAATATTGATAGCTGCCAGAGGGGACAAAAAGACACATTACATACAAGGGAAAGAAGAATACAAATTACAGTTGACTTTTTACCACAAACAGTGGATGCCAGAAGATGATGTAATAATATCCTTAAAGTGCTGAAAGAGGGAAGTGAATGTGGCTCAAGTGATTGGGCTCACATCTACCATATGGGAGGTCCAGAGTTTGATTCCTGGGGCCACCTGGTGAGGGCGAGCTGGCCCATGTCACAAGCTGGTACTTGTTAGTAATCCCTCGGTGCCAGGGAGGCTCATCCCCAGGAGTCATATCCCACGCTGGGGGGAAGGCAACACATTTACATGCTGAGTTTGGTTTTGAGACTGGCCTTTGAGCAACACGGAGGCTCTCAGGAGGTAACTCTTGGGTACACTGAAGCTCTAGGCCTTGTTCTTATTTCAGGTGCACAGGCTTACAAGCATAGTCATTAGTATCAAGGGCTCATTGTTGGATCTTCCTTCTTTTTTGGTCTTTGTGCTTGCCCTTGGGGGATTATTGGTGTTCCTTTAGGGACTGTGATAGAGCTCCCCTGGCTAGGAACTCAGCACTCCCTCAGTTGTTGTTTTTAATTGTAATCACTATGAAAATATCCAAACATTTTTATGTACCCTGGATATATGCCCTGTAGAACTCCCTGCCAACCATGTGTCCCCTGTCAATAACGTCCCACACCAGTATTCCTCCCCTGCCATTATTGAACCTCTCTGTGATCCAAAACTTCTTCAAAAATGAAGCCCAGTATATTGCCAGGTTCCATTAATAGAAAACGGAATATAGTGATGAGTTTAAAGGTTAGATATAGAATACATATTACTTTAGAAAAATTAAGGTAAAACTAAATTGGGGTATCAAAAAATTTTAAAATGCAAAAGCTTTGTTTTTGATGTTTTGCCTTCTATCACTGCAATAAGTGTTGCCCTGTATGCAAATTGGCAAGGCAACTTCTTCCATCTTTTCCTCAGTGTCTATGTCCTTTCTTTTTCTTTTTTTTCCCCCTAATTATTAAGCTTATCTTCACAGAAGTTTTAGATCACAGTAGTTCATATATACACATATGCAACGTAAAACCCTTTTCCCTTCCACAGCAATAATCTTTTTACGTGTTCATACTATATTTACTGAAACTGATGTGCAGATATTGAGACAATAGCTTTCAAACAAGGTAACATTTGGGTTTACATTGTGGTTCATATTTTAGACTATAAAATTTTCTGAAGTTTTAGTTATCTTATGTTTTACATTATGATTTACATTTTAGCCTATCAGCCCCTATACATTTTTGGTGTAATTTAACACATCTTATATCCATCCTTGCATAATCTTGTGAAACACTTCTATTGCCCACACAGTTACATTGATTCCATCTATTCAATACCTCTTTCCCACTCCCTTCAGGGCTCACAATGACAGTCAATCTTCATTGCTTGAAGGGTCATGTTCAGAGATACTTGCAACAGTGTTGAGGGCTTGACATGCTCATCTGCCCTAATGCACTGGGAGCCACCGGTTCTCTGGAGAGATACAATTCCCTCTATTTGAGAACATCAGTTCTCCCCAGGATGTGGGTATACCTTCACTCTCATTATATGGGTTTTTGTCCAATGATATAATCCACTATGGCAAAATGAGCACTCACACACTCCCAAGAAGCCTGTCCTGCGTCAGATTATCCCCTTTAAGCATCTTAAACAGATAACCTTCCTTATTATATTTTTGAAAGTTTTCTCAGCATTATACTCTCAACCAAATACCTGACAATCTCGTATGTTTGTATGTTCCCCTACCCTCCCCCCAATTTCTTGGGCAATATTACCCATCCTCCCATCCCTAGCCCCCCTCAAGCCCGCAAAGCCCCACCCAAAGGTAACCCTATGCCCCCATTTTATCCCTTCCTTGTACAAATACTTACCTCCAGCTTATCATAGATTTCACCCATGTAGGTGTCTGCTTGCATCCTTCCTCTACCCCCCAATTTCCTTTAAGCCTATCATCCAGTCTCTAGCTCTCTGAGGCAGCTTGGTTTACTTATTTCGTATCATTGAGGTCATGTAGTATTTTTCCTTCAATGTCTGGGTTGCTTCACTCAACATAAGGCTTTCAAAATTCATCCATGTTATCACATGTGTTTGTAGTGTATTCATTCTTAAAGCTGCGTAGTATTCCATTGTATGTATATACCACATTTTATTTATCCATTCATCTCTTGATGGGCATTTGGGTTGATTCCAACTTTTGGCAATAGTGAACAATGCTGCTGTGAACATTGGTGTGCATATATCTGTTTGTGTCCTTGTTTTCAGTTCTACTGGGTATATACCCAGCAGTGGAATTGCTGGGTCCTATGGCAAATCTATAGCTAGTTTTTTGAGAAACGGCCAAACTGTCCTCCAGAATGGCTGGATCCTTCTGCATTCCCACCAGTAGTGGATGAGTGTTCCCATTTCTCCACATCCTCTCCAGCATTTGTATTCTTCTGTTTTTTTCATAGCTGCTAATCTTATGGGAGTAAGATGGTATCTCATTGTAGTTTTGATTTGCATTTCCCTAATAGCTAGAGATATGGAGCATTTTTTCATGTGCTTTTTAGCCTTTTGTATTTCTTCTTTGGAGAAGTGTCTGTTTAAATATTTTTCCCATTTTTTAAATGGGTTGTTTGTCTTTCTATTTTTGAGATATATAAGTTCTTTGTATATGCAGGTTATAAGTCTCCTATCAGATATATGGTTACCAAATATTTTCTGCCATTGTGTAGGCTCTCTTTTCACTTTCTTGACAAACTCCTTTGAGGTGCACAAGGTTTTAATTTTGAGGAAGTCCCATTTATCTATTTGTTCTTTTGCTGCTCGTGCTTTTGGTGTGAAGTTCATGAAGCCATTTCCTATTACAAGGTCCTGTAGATGCTTCCCTACACTGCTTTCCAAAATCTTTATGGTCTTGGGTCTTATATTTAGGTCTTTGATCCATCTTGAGTTGATTTTTGTATAGGGTGTGAGTTGGTAATTCTCTTTCATTCTTTTACATATGGATATCCAGTTCTCCAAGCACCATTTGTTGAATAGACCATTCTCTCCCAGTTGAGAGGGTTTGGTGGCTTTATCGAATATTGTATGACTGTATATATGAGGATCTATATCAGAACTCTCAGTTCGGTTCCATTGGTCAGTGTGTCTCTCCTTGTGCCAATACCATGCTGTTTTCACTACTGTAGCTTTGTAGTATGTTTTGAAGTCAGGTAGTGTGATTCCTCCAATTTCGTTTTTTTCCCAATGTTTTTGGCCATTCGGGGCCTCTTTCCTTTCCAAATAAATTTCATAGTTTTTCTAGTTCCTTAAAGAATGATATGTTCATTTTTATTGGGATTGCATTGAATTTGTAGATCAGTCTTGGTAGGATACACATCTTAATAATATTTTGTCTTCCTATCCATGAACAGGGAATATTCTTCCATTTATTTAGGTCTCCTTTGATTTCCTTGAACAGTGTTGTGTAATTTTCTGTGTATAAGTTTTTTACATCTTTAGTTAAATTTATTCCTAGGTATTTGATTGTTTAATTTACTATTATAAATGGTATTTGGGAAAGCTCAGTTTTGAGAAGCCATTGAAGAAGCTCTTGGCACCCTTCCTAATGCCCTCCCAAGACAGTTAGGAGCCAGTCTTTGCCACCTTTTTGGATCCCTGTTTGTCTGAGAAAGACTGACTTGGGAAAGACCTTTCTAGCATGCCTCTCCTCCAAGAATTTGCCATCAAGGCCAAAAGCACCTTGAGACAGTGAAAGGAGTAAAAAATTATAGAGCCAGATAATCTAAGCCAAAGTCCTGCCAGCTTTAAACACCCAAGATAGGAAGGTCTGTCTCCTGGGAAACAGGGAGGGATACCCAAACTCCTGTAAATGGGGGACTCCAAACAACTGACAAGCAAAAGACCTAGACAAGATGGAGACCCAGAAAGACAAGGAAAGCCCTGCACACTGCATTTGCCTTGGGCAGACCTTCCTGATAGGTGGGCTAAAGCTCAAGAAAAATATCTGTTTTATGACCAGCTTGTTACAAAATCAAGAAAGAGACATTTCAGGGAATAAATTTTCAAGTTGACATTTTAAAATATTAAAATGTATAGTTACCAACAAAAGAGTACAAAGCAAACAAAGAAACACAAATTAATGGCTCATATAATGGAGAAGATAAAAATCTAGAAAACACCAATGAGGAAGACAAGAATCTGGACATTCAGGACAAAATGATCTTAAAAATGCTCAAGGAAATGAAGGGAAATACAGAGAAAGAACTAAAGGATATCAAGAAAACAATGAAGAAGTCATTTCTAAAGAGATAGAAAATTTGAAAAGGAACTAAACAACTACTGGATTTGAAGACCACAGTAACTGAAATTAAAAATGCTCAGGAGGGTTTCAAGGGCAGATTGGAGCTGGCAGAAGAAAGAATCAGTGAATTCAAATACATGGCACTTGAACCAGGCTGAGGAGCAGAAAGAAAAAAGAATTATTAGAAGCAAAAATAGCCTAAGACACCTCAGGACACTATCAAGCACAGCAATGTATACATTATGGGAGTCCCAGAAGGAAAGAAAGGGGCAGAAGAAATAGTAAAAAAAAAAAAAAAAAAATGACAGAGAACTTCACAAACTTAGCAAAATATGTGACTATGCACATCCAAGACCCAGAGAACACCAAACAGGAGAAACATGGCAGAAAATTACTTCATATATTTATCACACTATCAAATGCAAAGGACAAAGAGAAAGTTCTGAAAGCTGCAAAAAATAGCAACATGTTACATGCAAGAGAGTCCCATTGCACAACATTGAGTGTTGATTTCTCATCAAACCGTGGAGGCAAGAAGGCAGTGCTGAACGAAAAAAGAAAAAAAACTGCCAGCCAAGAATTTCATATCCAGTGATAACTTACGATGTGGGAGAGATTAAGACATTCCTACATAAACAAAAGCTGAGGGAGTTCATCACCACTAGACCTGCCCTACACGCAGTGCTAACGGGAATTCTTAGACTGAAAGGAAAGAACGCCAGATAAAGTGGCATAAAGAAATAAAGACCTGCGTAAAGGTAACCTTTGGGATAATTATAAATGCCAGTAGTGTATTCTTTGGTATGTAACTCTACTGCTTCCTTCCTACAAATGCTAAAATACAAATGCATAAAAAGTTCTGATAAATCTATGTGTTTGGGAATACAATGTATAAAGGTACAAGTGATAACAAGTACAAAAAAGGGGGGGCAGAAGGGCACAGGAAAAGTATACATATATGTCATTGAAGTTAAGTTAGTTTCAAACTAAATATGATTGCTATATATTTAGAATAATTTTTTTAAAGATTTATTATTTTTTTAAATTTCTCTCCACCCCTCATTGTTTGCATTTGCTGTGTGCTGTGTCTTTAGGAGGCACCAGGAACCAAACCCATGACCTCTGATGTGGGAGGGAGGTGCCCAATCGCTTCAGTCACCTTTGTACCCTGTTTTACTGTGTCTCTCATTATGTTTTCTCTTCTTGTATCTCTTGTTGTATCATCTTGTTGTATCTGCTTGCTGTGCCTGCCCATCACATCAGCTCACTGTCTTGCTCGTTTTTTCTTTAGAAGGCACCAGGAACCTCTGCTCCCTGCTTTTTTGTTGTGTCTCTTATGTTTTCCTTCTTGTGTCTCTTGTTGTGTGATCTTGTTGTCAGCTCACCACACCTGCCCATCACACCAGCTCACTGTCTTCCCTAGGAATTACCAAGAACCAAACCACAGATCTCCACGTGTTAGGCAGTATCTCAGTCACCTGAGCCACATCCAATTCCCTAGGATGTTAAATTTTAATCCTATCGTAACCACAAGGAAAATAGAAGAAAAAATATATCCCAATAAAAATTAAAAGGCACTCAATATGGTACAGCACAAAAAAAGCAAATAAATATAAAAAGTAAGCATTAATATCAATGAGAGACAAAAAATGGCTAAATAGCAAAATGGTAAAAGAAAGTCCTGAATTGTCAATAGTGACTTTAAATGTAGATGGATTAAACTTTCCAGTCAAAAGGCAGAGACTGGCAGAATGGATAAAAAGAATGACCCAACTTTATGCTGTATGCAAGAGACTCACCTTAAATTCAATTAAACAAGTAGATTGAGAGTAAAAGGATGGAAAAAATATTTCATGTAGGTAGTAACCAAAAGAGATCTGGTGGGTATACTAATATCAGATAAAGTAGACTTTAAGTCAAAAACAGTTATGAGGGACAAAGGTGATAATTACATACCAATAAAGAGAACAACTCAACAGGAAGTTGTGATGATTAAAATATGTATGCACCTAACAGCAGAGCCCCAATGTATATGAAGCAAATACTGACAGGGTTGAAAGGAGAGATTGACAGTTCTACATTAATAGTAGCAGACCTTAATACACCACTCTCAATAATGTATAGAACATCTAGTCAGAAGATCAATAATGAAGGACAAGACTTGAATGATAACTCTAAACCAACTAGACCTAACAGATATATATAGAACACTTCACCCAACAAAAACAGAATACACCGTCTTCTCAAGTGCATATGGATCATTCTCCAGGACAGACCATATATTAGATTACAAAACAAGTCTCAATAAATTCATAAATATTGAAATCATACAATGCATATTCTCCATCACAATGAAATGAAGCTAGAAATCAATAACAGAGGGAGAAATGGAAAATTTTTAAAATGTGGTAATTAAATAACATGCTCTTAAACAACTAATAGGTTAAAGATGAAATCAGAAACAAAATTAGGAAATATCTTGAGGTGAATGAAAATGAAAATCTAGCATACCATAACTTATGGGCTGCAGCAAGGCAGTATTGAGAGGGAAATTTAAAAAGAGGAAAGACTTCAAATCAGAGACCTAACCTAAAATTGGGAAAAAAAATAGTAAAAGGAGAGAAACTAAACCCAAAGCAAGCAGAAGGAAGGAAATAACAAAGATCAGAGTGGAGGTAAATGAAATAGAAAACAAAACAAAAAAGCAATAGAATCAACAAACCAAATGTTAGTTTTTTTTTAAAGATCAATAAAATCAACAAACCTTTAGCTAGACTGACAAAGAATAAAAAGAGAGAGGACCAAAGTCATGAAAATGAAAAGAAATGAAATGAAAATGGGAATATTACTACCAATCACACTGAAATCATAAGGTCTATGAGTGGATACATGAACAACTGTAAACCAATAAATTGGTTAACCTATATGAAATGAACAAATTGTTAGATAAACACAAAATACATAGACTCAAGAAGAAATAGAAGATCTCAACAAACCAATTACTAGTAAAGAAATTGAATCAGTAACCAAAAACCTCCCAACAAAGAAAAGCCCAGGATCAGATGGCATCACAGGGGAATTCTACCAGACATTTCAGGAAGATTTAACTCCAATTCTGCTCAAACTCTTCCAAAAAAAATTGAAGAAGAGGGAGTATTCCCTAATTAATTCTGAGTTCAACATTATGCTCATACCAAAGCCAGAAAAAGATATCACAAAGAAAACTACAGACAAGTATCTCTTAGGAATATAGATGCAAAAATCCTCAACAAAATACTAGCAAATGAAATCCAGTAGCATAATAAAAGAATTACATACCATGATCAAGTGGGATTTATTCCTGGTATGCAGGTTTGTTCAACATAAGAAAATTAATTAATGTAATACATCACATCAACAGAATGAAGGGGAAAAACCATATGATTTCCCAATCAATGCAGAAAAGGCATTTGCCAAAATGCAGTTTGGGAGAGGCTGCTGAATGGCATGGTTACGGAGATGCAGGCCAGTCCTGCTTGGAACAGGCGGGGTTAACAGAGCATGCTCAGCTGCAAGTTATGCTTGGCCTTAAAGTGGAGGCCTAGCAGCTCAGGAACTAGAACTGGTTGGAGCTGGTTTTAGTGAGCGCTGCACGGGAGAGAAGAAACAGTAACCTATCTCAGAGAAAGCAAGCCTCCTATGAATAAACATGAGGAGGTGGGCTCTTGAAAAACGGGAAGTAGAAATTGCTACAAACCGGTAAGAGAGGGCCGCTCTGAAAAGTGGGTTAGTAAGTGGTGGTTTCATTACCACACTTTATTACTTTTCCCAGACCCTGCATGCTTTCCATAAGAATGTTCTGTCATGATGATTAATTATAATGAAGGACTACTCTAATCTCTCTTTATTAGTTCTGCTTCAGAGGGTTTTTTTTCCCTTAGTCATCCATTTCCTCCTAAATGGTATTGCTTGATCTTTCAGATTCTTCTATTAGAAAGTTGATCAGATCCGGCACATTTAATTCTTACAGTATTCCTACACGCACTGACAGTTTTAAAACAATTTGGTGTTTTATCAGCCCTCGATGCTTCTTGGTGTTAAATATTGTCCAAAACGGCAGGCTAGTGACATGCACAGATCGCTAGGCAAAGCAAGATGCTGTTAACGAGCAGAACCTCACTTTGCTCGGGAAGTGTGCCTACTTCTCCACTGTCAAGGGAGAGAGTTTCCTTATGCCTGGTGGTTTTGGTTGTTCCTTGGTTATCCTGTGGAGGTGCTGGAAATGGGTGAGCACTGCAGAGGAGGGGACCAGGGCAGGGAGGTGACGGCCTCAGCCCCCTGGCACTGCTGGGCCGGGTTGCACACAGAACCCACATGCCAAGAAGAGCTAGGAGAGAATCACTGTAGCAAAAGCACAGCTAAAGGATCCTTACGTTTAGTAGGCGTCAACATGCTGGAGCTGTCGTGGGGATTAGCAGAACAAGTCACTGAGTTTATCTTTTTGTTCTGACCACCTTGAGAATGCTCTCCCTTCTGTGGCCAGGTACACTCTCTCTTTCTTCTCTGCTTTCTGTCTCTTCAACAATAAAAATAACTACTCTTTATTGAGTACTTACTAGGTTTAAGTACTAGGTGTGAAAACCAGGTGTTGTTTTCAGCACATCTCATTCACACCAACAGCCTCTGTGAGGTAGATACTACCGAGCGACTTGCCCCGGCCTCTCGGCCGTCCTGCAGGACAGGGAGCCCGTCCTCTCCCGACAGTGCGTTCCAGAGCCTCTGCTCTTAACTCTGGGGGGGGGGGGGGGGGGGTTCTCAGCCTCTTTCTTAGCCTCCTTTGTTTGGAATCCTGTTGGAAGGAAATGGGGAGGGGGACCTCAGATGGGATTTTACAGAAAATGGGGTGAGAGCCAGGCAGGGAGAATGGGCAGCAGGCCAGCCACGGCGGGAAGTGGCTGCTGCCTCGACCTGGGTGAGGGCAGAAGTGCAACTTGGACCTGGCCGCCCCTGAAACGCAGCAGAAGCGAGGGTCAGAGGCACTGTGGGAGCTTCAGCCCCAGGAGAAGGGCAGGGACCCTTGGACCCTCGTTCCTCCACTGTGTGCACTTGTCCAAACCCCAAGCCAGCCAGAGGCTCAGGGTACAGGGCAGCACAGGGGTCTGGAGGGAAAGCAGGGACAACAGCCTGTGAACCCCTGTGCCGGGGGTCTGGAGTCAAGCCTATGACTCTGACCTCATGAGCCTTATTTCTGAGGTGGGATGGACTCAAGTGCAGGATTGCTTGTGGTCCCAGGGACCTATGTTACCAAATAGCCCAGCCCTTCGTCCACTGAGGAAGCCTCCCTGCCTCGGGAGAACAGACCAGCCGCACGGCTCCTGGGCCGAGGGGACCCAGCAGGCCGCAGCAATAAGCTCTGTCCTCTCCCCAGCCCATGGAGCTCCCAGTCCATGGAGATGCCCCTCCTGGCCTGTAAGAGGCCAGGATGGCTGCTGCTCTGTGCCCACATTGCCAGAGCTTCTCCTGAGCCTCTCCCTACTCTAGGCACCTCCCAGAAGGATCTCCTGCCACCCACCCTTCCCTCTGCCTCCGATTCACCATGTATGACCTCAGGTTTTTCATTTGAGAAGGGGAGTGAGGCACTTCCCTCCTGTGGCAGTTTGAGATTATTATTATTATTTATTTTAAGATTTACTTTTTATTTATTTCTCTCCCCTTCCCCCCCAGACCCCCCCATTGTCTGCTCTCTGTGTCCATTCGCTGTGTGTTCTTCTGTGACCACTTCTATCCTTAGCAGCAGCACCAGGAATCTATGTTTCTTTTTGTTGCATCATCTTGTGCTAGCTCTCCGTGTGTGCAGCACCATTCTTGGGCAGGCTGCACTTCCTTTCGTGCTGGGTGGCTCTCCTTATGGGGTGCACTCCTTGCATGTGGGGCTCCCCTATGCAGGGGACACTCCTGCGTGGCATGGCACTCCTTGCACTCATCAGCACTGCACAGGGGCCAGCTCCACACGGGTCAGGAGGCCCTGGGTTTGAACTGTGGACCTCCCATGTGGTAGGCGGATGTCCTATCCATTGGGCCAAGTCCGCTTTCCGTGAGATTATTTTGTGAATCCCAAAAAGAGATAGATTATGTTGGTAAACTAATCTATTCCTCTGAGTGTGATATCCTTTGATTGCATTAAATTCAGCTGAGGGACCTTTGATTAGATTACCTGTTAAATTTGCTTTAGGGCTTTTTCTGCTATGTCAGTAAGGCATGACTAAGGTTGAGTCCCCACCCCCTTGCTGGATCTAATATAAATGTACTTACACAGACAGACAGACACAGGAGGAGAGAGCTCTGTCATTTTTTACCCTGCCGTGTGACGGAAAGGAGAAGACTCAATCAGTTGAGGCACCAGGGAGAGATGAGCTATTTTGCCTGATAGCTTACAGCTGAGATTGGCGAGAGAGCAGCCCAGCCAAGAATGATATAAAAGGCCTAGAAAGAAACAAGTCCTATACCAGGAGAGAGAGGACTATAGGATCATTTAGGCACAAAACCTCAAGATACTGGGCCCACGGAGCTCAAGAGGAAGAGGAAACCTGGAGGGGAAGGAAGGACCAGGCAGAGATAGCCCTTCATCTTGTTTCAGCATGTGGCAGCTGATTTTGGTGAGAAAGCACCTCTTATGGTGCCTCGAGCTGGACTTTCTACAGCCTTGGGACTGTAAGCTTTTACTTCAAGTAAATACCTTTCATAAAAGCCAACAGATTTCTGGTACTTCACATCATCACCCCTTTAGCAGAAATAATACACCTCCCAAGATATTCCTCTAATTGTCCACTCAACAAATATTAACTGAACACCTCTCCTGGGTTGATGCCACAGTGAAAGAGGTCAGTTGGAAGATGACCATTAAATAATGCAGCCATTTCTTTAATCAGATTACACAGAAGTATAGGGTACTGAGAGAGAATCTAGCCTGGACTCAGGAGAGTCTTCCTTGAAGAAGTGAGGCCAGATTGAGCTCATAGGAATGAGGTGCAGGGGAAGATTACTTTCCAGGTAGAGAAGTTAAAATGATTACAAACATATTTGTATCTCACAATACAGCCCAAAAACATATGAAGCAAAAATTGACACTATCGAAGGGAGAACAGACAATTCTATAATAATAGTTGGAACTTCAGTACACTGTTTTCATTAATTTAATAGAACATCTAAACAGAAGATAATAAGGAAATAGAGGACTTGAACACCTACTAATCAAGTAAACCTAATAGATATATATGGAACACTCCACACAACAGCAGCAGAATGCACATTTTTCTTAAGTACACATGGAACAAGATCCAAAATAGACCATATGTTAGGCTATAAATCAAATCTTAATAAACTGAAAAATATTGAAATCATACAAAAGTGTCCTTACAGATTACAATGGAATAAAGCTAGAGATAAATGAAATAGAGAATAGAAAAACAATAGAATCAACAAAACCAAAAAGTGGTCTTTTGAAAAGATAATAAAATTGACAAAACTTTAGCCAGACTGACAAAAGAAAAAGAGAGAGATGACACAAATAACTAAAATCATGAATGAAAGTGGGGACATTGCTACTGACCTAACAGAAACAAAAAGGATTATAATTATATGCCAACAAATTAGAAACCCTGGATGACATAGACAAATTCCTTGAAACACAAATTACCTAATCTGATGCAAGAAGAAATAGAAAACCTCAGCAGATTTATAACAAGAGATTGAATCAGTAGTTAAAAACCTCCTAACGAAGAAAAGTCCTGGACCAGATGTTTTCACCACTGAATTTTACCAAAAATTTAAAGATTTAATACTAATCCTTCTCAAATTTTTCCAAAAAGTGGGAGAGGAGGAATTACTTCCTAACTCATTCTATTAGGCCAGAATTATCCTGATACAAAAGCCAGGTAAAAGCAGCATAAGAAAAGAAAATTAGGGAGCAGATGTGGCTCAAGCAAGACCTCCCACATAGAAGGTCCTGGGTTCAGTTCCTGATGCCTCCTAAAGAAAACAAACAACAAGCAAAATAATGGACAAACAAATGAGCAAAACAACAAGCAAACAGTGAGGACGCTAACTTAAGGGAGCTGATGTGTCTCAGTGGGTGAGTGTTGGCCTCCCACATACGAGGTCCCAGTTCAATCCCCAGTCCCAGCAACTCAAAAAAAATTATAGACTAATATCCCTTAATAATATTAATGCAGAAATCCTCATAAAAATGACAAACTGAATCCAATAGTATATTCAAAAATTATACATCATGACCAAGTAGGGTTTATTCTAGGGTTGCAAGGATGTTTCAACACAAGAAAATCAATGTGATATGCCACATTAATAGAATGAAGGAAGAAAAGATCATCTCAATTAATCAGAAAAAGCAGTTGACAAAATCTAGCATATTATCATGATAAAAAATAAAACTCAGGAAAGCAGATTTGGCTCAACTGATAGAGTGTCTGCCTACTATATAGGAGGTCTAGGGTTCAAACCCAGGGCCTCTTGACCCATGTGGTGAACTGGCCCACACACAGTGCTGATGCGTGCAAGGAGTGCTGTGCCACGCAGGGGTGTCCCCCACATAGGGGAGCCCTATGTGCAAGGAGTGTGCCCCGCAAGGAGAGCTGCCCCACACAAAAAAAGTGCCGCCTGCCCAGGAGTGGTGTCGTGCACATGGAGAGCTGACGCAGCAAGATGACACAACAAAAAAAGAGACACAGATCCCGGTGGTGCTGCTGACAAGAATGCAAGTGGACACAGAAGAACACACAGTGAATGGACACAGAGAGCAAATAACTGGGGGGGCAGGGAGAAATAAATAAAAAAGAAGTCTTTAAAATAAATAAAACTCAGAACTAGGAATAAAAGGGAACTTTCTTAACATAATAAAGGGCATTTATGAAAAACCCACAGCTACCATCCTATCAATGGTGAAAGACTGAAAGCTTTCCCCCTAAGATCAGGAACAAGACAAGTGTGCCTGCTTTCACCTATTATTCAACATTATGCTGGAAGTTCTAGCCAGAGTAATCAAACAGGAGAAAGAAACTTCCTTTCCAGGTTGGAAAGGAAGCAGTAAAATCCCTATTTGCAGATGACATGTTCCTGTATATAGAAAATCTCAATCTACAAGAAAGCTACAGGAAGTGGACTTGGCACAGTGGTTAGGGTGTCCATCTACCACACAGGAGGTCCACGGTTCAAACCCCAGGCCTCCTTGGCCCATGTGCAGTGCTGATGCTCACAAGGAGTGCCGTGCCATGCAGGGGTGTCCCCCCGTGTAGGGGAGCCGCCCAGTGCAAAAGAAAGTGCAGCCTGCCTAAGAATGGTGCCGCCCACACAGAGAGCTGACACAACAAGATGACGCAACAAAAAGAAACACAGATTCCCATGCTGTTGACAACAACAGAAGCAAACAAAGAAGAAGAAGCAGCAAATAGACACAGAACAGACAATTGGGGTGGTGGGGAGGGGAGAGAAATAAATAAATCTTAAAAAAAAAAAAAAAGAAAGCTACTACAACAGATGAATAAATTCAGCAAAGTTGCAAGATACAAGATAAACATCGGATGTCCATAGGCATCCATTCAACATTAATGAACAATGTGAAAAGGAAATCAAGAAAACAATCCCATTTACAATAGCAATTAATAAATAAAATACCTAGGAATAAATTTAACCAAGGGAATGAAAGACTTGTACACTGAAAACTACAAACCGGAAACGGACTTTGGCCCAGTGGTTAGGGCGTCCGTCTACCACATGGGAGGTCCGCGGTTCAAACCCCAGGCCTCCTTGACCCGTGTGGAGCTGGCATATGCCCAGTGCTGATGTGCGCAAGGAGTGCCATGCCACGCAGGGGTATCCCCCGCGTAGGGGAGCCCCACGCGCAAGGAATGCACCCGTAAGGAGAGCCACCCAGCACGAAAGAAAGTGCAGCCTGCCCAGGAATGGCGCCGCCCACACTTCCCTTGCTGCTGACAACAGAAGCGGACAAAGAAACAAGACGCAGCAAAAAGACACAGAAAACAGACAACCGGGGGAGGGGAGGGGAATTAAATAAAAAATAAAAATAAATCTTAAAAAAGAAAAAAGAAAACTACAAACCTTTGCTGAAAGAAATTAATGAAAACCTAAATAAATAGAAAAACATCCCATGTTCATGGATTAAAAGGTTTAAAGTTGTCAGTATACCGATATTGCCTAAAGTTATCTACACATTCAATGTAATTCCTATAAAAATTTGAGCAGCTTTTTTTTTTTTCAGAAATGGAGAAATTGATCATCAAATTCATATAGAATTGCAAGGGCCCCCCAAAAGCCAGAACAACCTTGAAAAAGAAGAACATAGTTTAAGGACTCGACTATGATTTCAAAACTTGCACAAAGCAAGAGTAATTGAAACAATGGGCTACTGGCATATGAACAGACAGTATTTAGATCAGTTGAATAAAATTGAAAGTTCAGAGATTGACCCATACATCTACGGCCTGTTGATTTTTTTTACAAGGGTGCCATGTCCATTCAATGGGGAAATAATAGTGTCTTCAACAAATACTGCTGGGACAGCTAGAAGTCTGCATGCTAAAGAATGAATGTGGACATCTCAGCATATACAAAAATTAATTAAAAATGGATCAGAGGGACGGCGGACTTGGCCCAGTGGTTAGGGCGTCCGTCTACCACATGGGAGGTCCACAGTTCAAACCCGGGCCTCCTTGACCCATGTGGAGCTGGCCCATGTGCAGTGCTGATGAGCGCAAGGAGTGCCGTGCCACGCAGGGGTGTCCCCCGCGTAGGGAAGCCCCATGCGCAAGGAGTGTGCCCCCTGAGGAGAGCCGCCCAGCGCAAAAGAAGTGCAGCCTGCCTGGGAATGGTGCCACACACACACAGAGCTGACACAACAAGATGATGCAACAAAAAGAAACACAGATTCCCGTGCCGCTGACAACAATAGAAGCGGACAAAGAAGACACAGCAAATAGACACAGAGAACAGGTGGGGGGGGATATAAATAAATAAATAAATAAATAAATGGATCAAATACCTAAATATAAGAGCTAATACTATAAAAATCTTACACAAAAACATATGAAAGTATCTTTGGAACTTTGTAGTAGGCAATAGATTTTCACATTTTATTCCAAAAGCATAAGTAAGAAAAAAAAATAGATTAAATAGACTTCATCAAAATTTAAGATTTTTCATCAAAGGAAAGTTACCAAGAAAGTGAAAACAGAAATATTTGTAAATCATAGATGTGATATTTATGAATCATATATCTGATATCCAGATTGCATAAAGAATATCTACAACTCAGCAACAAAAAGACAACATAACTTAAAAATTGGCCAAGGAACTAAGGTGGAAGGGAAAATGGACGTTAAATGTGTGGAACCAAAGTAAATGGGGGGTAAGAGAGGAGTTTCTTGAAAGTACACAAGGATGGATATAAAACATGTAATATTACACCATAACATATAGGAGATGACGGACTGATAATGTAAACCATAATGTAAAACATAGGATAACTAAAAATGTAAAGAACTGTGTATCCTAAAGTATGCACCATAATGTAAATACAGATGTCACCTTGTTAGAAAGCTAATGTCTCAGACTCTGTACATCACTTTAAGTAAATATGATATGAATAGGGCGTAAGAGTATCACTGTGGAAGGGAAAAGGTTTTCTGGTGGATATGTGGGAGTGCTGTATATTATATATATACATTGCTGTGGTCTAGGACTCCTGTGAAGAAAAGCTGAATAATTAGGGGGGGGGGGGAAAAAAAAAAAAAAGAAAAAAATAGGATGTGGAATTTTTTCAAGTCAACATTCTTTATCTAAGTTCTTTATCTAACTTTATCCAAGTTCTTTATCTATCCTTTAAACTCATCGCTATATGCCATTCCCTAGTAAGGGACCATGACATTATATTGGGCTTCAAATTTCGGGGAGTTCTGGATCACAGAGTGTTTCAACAATGGCAATGGAGGGATACTGGTATGGGATACCAATGACAGATGATATATGACTGACAGGGAGCTGTACAGAACATATGTCCAGGGTGCATGGTAATGTTTGGATATACTCATAGTGGCAACAATTAAAAACCACAGTAGGGGGGGTACTGGGTTCCCGGCCAGTGGTGCTCTGTCGTGGTCCCTAGGGGAGCAGCGACAGTCTCCCAGGTACAGTGGTGGGGACCGGGAGGGAGTGAAGGTTCAACAGTGAGCCCCTGATACTAATGACTATGCTTGTGAGCTGATAAACCCAAAATAATAACAAGGCCTAGAGCAACTTTGTGCCTGGGAATTTCCTTCTGTCAGCCTTCATGTTACTCAAATGTGGCCAGTCTCGAAGCCAAACTCAGCATGTAAATGCAATGCCTTCCCCCCAGCGTGGGACATGACACCCGGGGATGAGCCTCCCTGGCAACGAGGGACCACTATCAACTACCAACTGATGATGCAACTGGAAAATGACCTTATACGGAAGGTTCAATGCGGATCAGCAGAATATCCATGTCTACATAAAATACCATGACTTTAAAATGCTGTTTGACCTAAAGTAAGGGGGAAATGGAAAGGAGAAATGAGTTTATATGGCTACGAGTTTCTAAAAAAGAGTCTGGAGGCTGGCAGAAGGTTTGCCCTCATGCACAACTGAGCAGAGTCAGAGAGACAGATAAAGCAGATACAACCCCCAGATATTGGTTCCTTTGAGGGCTAAAGAGACCCATGGGAGTTATGGTCATGGCTGATGGGGTTAACTACCAGGGCAGATGGCCCCTCTTTGGAAATGGTGTTTATGTGTGATGAATCTGGACTCAGATGGGATCTCCCTTCATAAGACTTTCATGCTAATGTGCTGGAGGTGCAGTTAATGTTGGGGTTTAAGATATATTTAGGGGATTTGAATCTCTGGACTGACAATGTGATAGCCAGATCCTGAGCCTCAACAGACTCCAGCACCTACAATCTGATTTATTGGACTTACCACACTCAGCTAAGATGGAGGTGAAGAAGGACAACCACCACACCATGGAGCCTAGAGTGATTACAACTGAAAATGGGAGGATTGCATCCAGCATCCAGGTGGAATCTGAGCCTCCTCTTGACATAAAGGTGCAATGGACACAACCAATCCAGTGTCCACATAGAAGAGGTGGCATTGGATTGGGAAAAGTGGACATAATGGACAAAGGGTATGGGGAAAGGCAGGAAGAGATGAGAGGTGGAGGCATCTTCGGGACATGGAGCTGCCCTGGATGGTGCTTCAGAGGTAATCACCGGACATTGTAAATCCTCACAGGGCCTACATGATGGAATAGAGGAGAGTATGGGACATGATGTGAACCAATGTATATGAGGTGCAGAGGTGCCCAAAGATGTACTTACCAAATCCAATGGATGTGTCATGATGATGGGAACGAGTGTTGTTGGGGGGGGGGAGAGGGGGGGTGGGGGGGTGGGGTTGAATGGGACCTCACATATATATTTTTAATGTAATATTATTACAAAGTCAATAAAAAATAAAAAATAAAAAAAAAAAATTAATATGTATCCAGTACATTTAATTGAAAAATGTGAGCTTTTATTCAACTGTGTTTTCTTTTTATTTTTACTTGTTTATATTTTCAATTATTAAATGTACAAAATAAAGTTTAAAAAAATAAAAACATTAAAAAAGCAAAAAAAAAAAAATCAATTAGAATTCTGCTGGAAGTTGTGAGGAAAAATAAACTAAATAAAAAGTCTTCTTATATTCAAAAAAAAAAAAAAAAAATTGGCCAAGGATTTGAATAGACATTTCTCCAAAGAGGACTTTATATAAACTCCAATAAGTTTATAGAAAGATGCTCAACATCATTAGCCATTAGAGAAATGCAAATGAAAACTGCAGTGAGATATTGCTTCACACCCATGAGGATAGCTGTTATTTTATAAACTGAAAAGTGTTGTGGGGGAGAGGGTGATGTGGAGAAATAGGAACTGTCATGCATGGTTGGTGGGAATGTGAAATAGTACAGCTGTTGTGGAAAACAGTGTGACAGTTCCTCAGAAAGTTAAACATAGAATTACTTTATGACCCCAGATTGCATGCCTAGGCTTATACCCCAAATCCTGAAAGCAGGAACTCAGACAGATGTTTGTACACCAGTGTTCCTTGCAGCATTATTCACAGTTGCCAAGAGATAGAAGCAACCCAAATGTCCGTCAACACATGAATGGATAAACAAAATGTGGTCTATCTATACCATGGAACTTTACTCCCCTGTGAAAAGGAATGAAGTCCTGATAATGTGAAACAACGTGGATGAACCTTGAAGACATCATATTGAGTAAAATAAGCCAGACACAAAAGGACAAATATTGTATAATTTCTCTTACATGAAATACATAGAAAAAACATATTCATAGAGACAGAAAACAGGTTCAGTGGTTATGAGGTGTCAGGGGAATGGGAAATTATTACTAAATGAGTATGAGTTGAGTTTGCTCTGAAGAAAATTGTCTAGAAATAGTTGTGCAAGCTATACAGTATTGCTACAGTATTGTACTTAATATCAAATGATTGTCACTTAAAGTGGTTAAAATTATTTTTATGTTATATATATTTCACCACAACTAAAAATAAATCTTTTTAATATTGCATAAAAATCATGAAAAATTTAAAAATATATTATAAAGCCACGTGTATTAATCAGGTTCTCTAGGGAAACAGAATCAACAAGAGATATCAGTCAATAGTATGAGATTTATAAGAGTCTCTCATGTGACCGTGGGGTTGCACAAGTCCTGGTTCCACAGGCAGGCTGCAAACCAGGGGCTCTGACGAAAGTCCAGTGAAGGTCCCTGATGGCTGGCCAAAGACAAGCTGGGAAATTCTCTGAATGCTGAAATCACCTCCCCTTTTAAGGCATGCAACTGATTGGATAAGGCATCACTCATTGCTGATGGCAATCTCCCTGATTGATGTACATGTAATCAGCTATGTGTACAGTAAAGTCACTGGTGACTAAAGTCCATAAATGTCCTTGTATTACAGTTAACCCAGTGCTTGTTTGACCAAACAACTGGGCACAATTACCTGGCTGAGTTGACACATCAGCCTAACCATCATACCACAATTACTAAAACACTGTGGTATTGATACAAACCTGGTTAATCGAGAGAAAAAAAAAAGTCCAGATATAGATATATATATAAACTTCATATATAAAAAAGCAAACATTAAGTGAAAAACAAATTGTCCAATTATTTGTTAAATAATAATCTGGCTGAATCATGTTTTTTTAATTTAACTCACCATGCACATGTTGGAGGAGTAGAGTACCAGGGAGGCTCTGCTTATTTAACAGCAAAATCTTATAAATATTCAAGTGGGGGGGTGGGGGGGTGGGGTTGAATGGGACCTCACATATATATTTTTAATGTAATATTATTACAAAGTCAATTAAAAAAAAATAAAATAAACAGCATCACAGAGCCTGGCAGATAAAAAAAAAAAATATTCAAGTGAATTAGGAATACAATCACAACATTATTCTCAGTAAAAAAAAAATGTATCAAGTAAGACAACAAAATGACAGGAGTCTCTTCAAGTTCCTTTTTTACAGAACATAGCAAGGATTCTCAAGTCTGAGAATCTTATAGGACTTCACGAGGAAGATACATAATAACTGCTAAGAGTTGGTGCCGGCAGTCAAGGCTGGTCACCCAGTTTTCCTGTCTCACAGGCACCAGGATGGAGAGTTATGTGACTGTTCCCCTTTTGACACCTTTCACTTCTTATCTCTTCCTCCACAGCTACAGGGTGTAGGAAACATCTCTGTCAGTTTTTGCCTAGACTCCTTTTTTAATGATGTGGACTTGCATTTTTAAGGCCACATTCTGTAGTTTCATTAGTTAACATTATATGCAAAAGGTGCAGATCAATTTTACTAGAAGAAATTAAGAAAAGCCTGCAAATGAGCAGCACATAGCATGCTTTCTGCTCCTGTGACGTTTCAAGTCAGCTGAGCACTGCTGCTGACTGTCAGGTTCAGCACATATGGAGGTCACTGACGAGCGCGTCAAGGCCAGGTTCAGGAGCAGCGAGGGCAGAATGCAGGTTTCCTCCAGGCCCGGTGATCCTCGGCTCTCCATTTATCATTAAGAGTGAGGTAGTGAAAACATTGACCAGAACTCTTTGTCCAATAAACAAGGACTGTTAACCTGGAGGCATCGTTTTAGAGTAATCAGGCCCCAATACACTGTAAATGTGGCGTTCTCTTTTCTAGGGCCATTAGTTTCCTAAAAAGAATCCTTTGATTTATTTTTATCATCATCATCATCATCATTTGCCTTTGAAAATAGTTGCCTGGCTGGATTTACGTTGAATGTGTTTGGGGTAGGGAGTGATGGGTTGTGAGTCAGAGAAAGGATGCTTAACTATTCTGTATTTAAACTCTAATTAACACTCATCCCATTTTCAGCCCCAACTTCTCTCTCCTGCCTTGGGCTGTATGTGGCATTTCAAATTTCCAAGCCTCCTTTGGTCCCTGGGCCAGTGTGTCCCTCTCAGCTGTCATCTTCTCATGCATGTTCTCAGACACAGCTTTATTAGCCTGCAAATGCAGCCTTTCCCCATCTTTCATAAATATACTGAATTCTCTTGCCTGCTGGTAATCCCTCTCCTACTCTATTTTTTCTTATAGATTTGTACTTTTTTATTCCTTTGCTTTATCTTAGTGGAATCTTAGGATGGAGCAGAGTTAGATGTATGATAATTAGCTACCTTTAACTAGAAGCATAAAAAATGGTTTTCTTTAGGGAAGCTTTTGCATTGCACTCTGGCCGCTGAACAGAGAATGGGTTGTAGGGGTGGGAAACACCATAGCTGTCAGGGAGAGTTCAGGAGAGATGGCAAGAAAGGTCCAGAGTCTAGATTTATTAGCAGGTGGAATTGGCAAGGTTTGGTGATGGTCTTGATGTGGAGAGGGGAAGTCAGGGGGAGTCAAGGATGAGCAGCTGGGGGGTGATGATTTATTGAAAGTGGAGATGAGTTGAGAAGTGGGTTTTGAACATGTTGAACTTGAGGTGTCTATGTAGCATCCATATGGAAATGTCCAACCAGGCAGTTAAGTTTACAAGACTAATGCTCAGAGGGGGAGATCTGGAGGGTACTTGGTAGGCACTCAGTAAATGGTAACTGTTATGTTGTTGCCCTGGTGTGTACTGAATTATGTGCACGTGCATGCCCTGTCTGGTTCACTCGACTCCCTAGCAGCCCTAGCACAGGACACACCTCCAATAAATGGGTGGGCAGCATGCAGTAGGGAAGCCAATGATTTGGAGGATGGGGTGAGTGGGAGGTGACAGCTGTGAACTTTGTTTCATCTTAGTCTGGCTAGAACTCAGAGTCTGAGCCCAGAAGCTGAGAGGAGTGGGCAGCCCTGCTCCATGACCCGTGTCCATAATCTATGCATCAAGGCCCCGCTTCCTCCCGCAGCCGCAGCTCCAACTGTCAACCATCATGTGGTCTGGCCCTGGGCAGCAATAGCTCTATGAGGCTCTTATCTGCCAAGAGGGAGGCACTACCCCTGGGGCTCTAATGGGCTCAGAGACAGCACTGGTATGTGCTGCTCAAAGGAATAGTCAACCATTCAATCATATTTCTCTCAAAAGAGTTTTAATTATTCATTAAAGGCTTCAGGATTGTGTTTTCTGGGAAATATTTGAATAAAGAGGTCAAGGACTGATTTTCAGTTCTGCTATCTTATAAGATAAAAGTAAGCAACCCTTATACCTTGCTGGTGGGAATGTATAATGGTGCAGCTGCTGTGTAAAACAGTCCTCACAAAAATTAAACAAGGTAAAAAAAAAAAAAATTAAACAAGGAGTTTCCATATGGTCCAGAAATCCACCCCTAGGTATGAACTCAAAAGAACTGAAAACATGTCCATACAAATACTTACACATGAATATTCATAGCAGCATTATTCATATTAGTCAAAAAGAGGAAACCCAAATGTCCATCAGAGGATGAATGGATCATCAAAATGTGGTATCATCCATGCAATTGGAATATTATTCATATTTTCCAAGTAGTGCCAAGCTACTCTCCAGAATGGCTGGACCAGTGCACACTCCCATTAGGGTGCATACAAAGATTCTCTTACCCCCCATTTCCTGGAATTCCTCAGCTTAACAGTTTTTACTCTCAGATTATCAGCAGCTGGATCAGACCAAAAGGAAATATGCCAGCTGAAGGGTTTGAGAGGTAGCAGGCCTAATTGTGGCTGTCTCAGAGCAGTTCACAAAAGGGAGCAGCTGGCAGGTCTGGGTTTGGGAATGAATGGTGACCCACTCAGTTTAAGAAGGACTCCATCCTCTTTCCTCTCTTCAAGTTAACCTGGGGTCTTTGGAGATTTCCATTCTTTCTCACAGGACCATTTTCCTTCTGTCATTTTGAAAGCAGAGATTTATTTAGCACCTGTAGGAGTTTGATATAGCTATGAATTCCAAAAATAGATATTAGATTATGTTTGTAATCTGGTCTGTACCTGAGCATGATTAAGTTATAATTAGGGCTTTGATGGGACCATGTTATTAGGGCATTGAGTCCCCACCCCTTGGTGGGTGGGAACTCACAGATAAAAGGCAAGGCAAAGGACAGAGTTGAAGGTTTCTGATGTTGGAGTTTTGATGTTGGAGTTTGATGCTGAAGCCTTAAGGTGGAGCCCCAGGAAGTAAGTACACAGAGGAAAGAGAAGCCAGCCCCAGGAATAGAGGACCTGAGCCAAGAGAAGAACACAGAAGAATAGAGACAGCTCCTTAGACATGGCAGAAACCCCAGGGAGAGACACAGCCATTCACCTGATAGTCTACAGCTGACCTTGTGGAGAGAGGCAAAGTCTGGAGAACCTCATAGTCTACAGCTGACCTTGTGGAGAAAACAGAGGAGCTGAGCCCAGAGGAGCTCACGAAGCCTGAACCCTGGCAGATGCCAGCAGCCATCTTGCTTCAACATGTGAAAATAGACTTTGATGAGGGAAGTAACTTATGCTTATGGCCTGGCATCTGTAAGCTCCTACCCCAAATAAATACCCTTTATAAAAACCAACCAAATTCTGGTATTTTGCATCAGCACCCCTTTGACTGACTAATACACACCTATCCTTGAGTCAGTAGGTCAGTGAACAGGAGATAAAGAATTTTATGGCATCTAGACCAACTGCTTCCTCTTATGATGTCTTAGAATAGCCACACTGGGGTCGGGAAAGGCCAAATGGAAGCCACTGGAACTGCCCCTACATAACAAAATAGTAAATCTAAAGCAATACCAATTCCTGGAGGGATTGCAGAGATCAGTGCCACCATCAGGGATTTGAAGGATGCAGGGGTGGTGATCCCCATTCGACTCTCCTCTTTGGCCTGTGCAGAAAATAGATGGATCTTGGAAAATGACAGTGGATTATCATAAACTTAACCAGGCGGTAATTCAAACTGCAGCTGCTGTTCTAGATGTGGTATCATTGCTTGAGCAAATCAACATATCCCCTGGTACCTGGTACTGACCTGGCAAATGCTTTTTTTCTCAATTGCCAGTATCAAGGACCACCAAAAACAGTTTGCTTTCAGCTGGCAAGGCCAGTAGTATACCTTCACTGTCTGTATTAGTCAGCCAAAGGGTGCTGATGCAAAGTACCAGAAATCTGTTGGTTTTTATAAAGGGTATTTATGGGGTAGAAGCTTACAGTCACAAGGCCCTAAAGAGTCCAACTCAAGGTACCATAAAAAGTACTTTCTCACCCAGAGTCATTTGCCATATGTTGGAGCAAGATGGTGGGCCATGTCTGTGAGGGCTCAGCCTTCCTCTTCCTCCTAAGGCTTCATGGTCCCAGCTTCTTCTGATCTCAGCTGTAGGCTGGCATAAGGCTCATCTCTCAGGGCTTTGCAGCTGCTCTGTTCTCTTCAGCTGCAAACTATCAGGCTCATCTCTCTTCCCAGGGCCCCTACTGTGTCTATGGAGCTTTCTCTTTTCCTCTGTGTTCTTCTTCTCTGTACCTATTATCATGTTCTTGATTGAACATCTCCATTTACTAGCCCACAAAGGGAGTGGGGACTCAATCCTTCACATCCTAATGACATGGTTGAATCAAAGCCCTAATCTTGATTTAATAAAGGAAAAGTGAACCTCTGAATTTAATACAATCAAAGGGGTATCACACCCAGAGGAACAGACCAGTTTACAAACATAATCATTATCTCTTTTTGGAATTCATAAATAATATCAGACTGCCACACTGTCCTGCCTCAGGGGTATATCAAATCTCCAGCCCTATGTCATAATATGGTCCTCAGGGACCTTGATCATCTCTCCCTCCCACAAGACATCACACTGGTCCATTATATTTATGGTATCATGCAGATTGAACCTAGAGAGCAAGAAGTAGCAATGACTCTAGACTTATTGGTAAGGCATTTGCATTAAAGAGAATGGGAGATGAATCCAACTAAAATATAGGGGCCTTCCACCTCAGTGAAATTTCTAGTGTCCAATGGTGTGGAGCATGTCGAGGTATCCCTTTTAAAGTGAAGAATAAACTGTTGCATCTGGCCCCTCCTATGACCAAAAAGAGGCACAATGCTTAGTTGGTCTCTTCAGATTTTGGAAGCAACATACTCCTCATTTGGGTATGCTATTCTGACCCATTTACTGAGTGACCAGAAAAGCGGCTAGTTTTGAATGGGGACTAGAAGAGGCTCTGCAACAGGTCCAGGCTGCTGTGCAAGCTGCACTCACACTTCGACCATATGATCCAGCAAATCCAGCTGTACTGTAAGCGTCAATGGCAAATAGAGATGCTACCTGGAGCCTTTCGCAGGCCTCTGTAAGCAGACCCTGCGGTCACCCCTCGGGCTGAAGTGTGGTTTGCTGGTCTGGCAGGGGAGCGGCCGCGGTAGGCCTAATTCCAAGCCGCTGCCCCCATAATAGGGTGGCTGGTCGGACTCACCGCCACCCCTGAAGGGAACTCGGCATGGGCGCAGAGTGCCCTCGGGTCTCCCCTTCTCGGCAGCCATGCTTCCGCGGCCACCCCTCCTCCCGGATGGTGCCACACGATGCCTTGTGGGGCGGCACCCTTCTCCTGGCGCCACACGATGCCTTGTGGGGCGGCACCCTTCTTCTTTCTCCCTGCGCAGGCGCAGGGCGGAAAAATCCAGTCTGCCCTTTTCCCTCCCCCCGACAGCAGCAACAGCCAGGCGTGGGCGGGAAACTCCAGTCTGCCCTCTACCCTAGCAACAGCAGCCACCAATCACTAAACCCTGCCCCTTCCCCCAGCAACAGCAACAGCCAATCCCTAATCACCACCCCTCCCCCGTCCAGTACCGCCCACTGACCTTTCCCCGGCAACCAATCAGAACAGGGCGTGGCTTCGACCAATCAGCCTTCCCCAGCCCCTATAAAACTGTTGCCTCTCCCTCAATAAAGTGGACTTGTGTGTTTACCTTGTCTCCGCGGTAGTTCTTCTGCCGTGCGCCCTCCAGTCCTGAGAGCCCCCGACAAGGGCCTGGCCTCCCTTGTCCCCAGTTCGTCGTCTGCTTCTCCGGGCGACCCCTTCGTCGCCGGCTTCGCCGGGCGACCCCGTCAGCCGAACCGTGCAACCCCTGTGAGACCGACCCCTCGTCTGCTGCCGGACCGACCCCTCGTCCCAAGCGGGACCGATCCCTCATCCCAAGCGGGACCGACCCCTCGTCCTGAGCTGGACCGACCCCTCGTCCGCAGCCAGACCCCACCTCTACCGACCGAGCATACCGCCGCAAGACCCTTAGGATTTTGGAGCAAAGACCTGCCATTCTCTGCAGATAACTACTCTCCTTTTGAGAAACAGCTTTTGTCCTACTACTGTACCTTAGTAGAGACTGAGTGCTTAACCATGGGCCATCAAGTTACCAGGAGACCTAAATTGCCTGTCATGAGCTGGGTACTGTCTGATCCACCTAACCATAAAGTTGGGTGTGCACAGCAGCACTCCATAATAAAGTGGAAGTGGTATATATGAGATAGGGCTTGAGCCGGTCCTAAAGGCACAAGTTATATAAGAAAGTGGCCCAAATGGCCATGGTCACCACTCCTGCCACATTACCTTCTCATTCTCCACCCACGGCTGTGTTCTCTTGGGGAGTTCCTTACAATCAGCTGACTGAGGAAGAGAAAACTTGGACCTCTTTTACAGATGGTTCTGCACGATATGCAGATACCACTTGAAAGTGGGCAGCTGCAGCACTGCAGCCCCTTTCTGGGATATCTCTTAAGGACAGTGGTGAGGGCAGATCTTCCCAGTGGGCAGAACATCAAGCAGTGCACCTTGTTCATTCTTCTTGGAAGGAAAAATGGCTGGAGTTTTGTTTGTACACTGATTCATGGGCTGTTGCCAGTGGTTTGGCTGGACGGTCAGGAATTTGGAGAGAACATAATTGGAAAATTGATGACAAAGAGGTCTGGGGAAGAGCTATGTAGATAGGCCTTTCTGAATGGGCAAAAAGAAAAAAAGAAAATATGTGTCCCACGTAAATGCTCACCAGAGGGTGACTTCAGCAGAGGAAGATTTTAATAATCAAGTGGAAAAGATGACCCGCTCTGTGGCTTGCACTCAGCCTCTTTCCCCAGTCATTTCTATCATTGCCCAATGGGCTCATAAACAAAGTGGCCATGGTGGTAGAGATGGAGGTTATGCATGGGCTCAGCAACATGAACTTCCCCTCACCAAGGCTGACTTGGCTACAGCCACTGCTGAGTGCTCAATCTGCCAGCAGCAGAGACCCACACTCAGCCCCCAATGTGGCACCATTCCCTGAGGTGATCAGCCTGCTGCCTGGTGGCAGGTTCATTACACTGGACCACTTCCATCACCGAAGTGGCAGCAGTTTGTTCTAACTAGAAGAGACACATGCTCCAGATACAGGTTTGCCTTCCCTACACACAATGCTTCTTCCAAAACTACCATCTGTGTACTTACCAAATTTCTTATCCACTGCCATGGTATTCCACATGGCATTGTTTCTGGTCAGGGAACCCATTTCACAGCAAATGATGTGCAGGAATGCGCACATACTCATGGAATTCACTGATCTTGCCATGTTCTCCATCATCCTGAAGCAGCTGCATTGATAGAACAGTGGAATGGCCTTTGAAGTCTCAATCATAGCACCAACTAGGTTGCACTACCTTGCAGGGCTGGGGCATTGTTCTCCAGGAGGCTGTGAATGCTCTAAATCAGTGTCCACTCTGTGATGCTGTTTCTCCCTTAGCCAGGATCATGGGTCAAGAAATCAAGTGGTGGAAATGGGAATAGCACCATTCACTATTACCCGTAGTGACCCACTAGGAAAATTTTGCTTCCTGTCCCTGCAATCTTAAGCTCTGCTGATCTACAGTTTTTGATTCCAAAAGGAGGAGTGCTTCCACCAGATGACACAACAATGATTCCATTGAACTGGAAGTTAAGACTGCCACCTGGCCACTTTGGGCTCCTTATGTCTGAGTCAACAGACAATGAAGGAAATTACTGTACTGGCTAGGGTGATTGATCCTGACTATCAAGGGGAAATAGACTGTACCTGCACATGGAGGCAAAGAAGAGTTTGGAATACAGGAGACCACCTAGGGCATCATTAAGTACTACCTGTGGTTAAAGTCAATGGAAAATTGCAACAACCCAATCCGAGCAGGACTCACAATGGCCCAGAATCTTCAAGAATGAAAGTTTGGGTAACCCCTCTCACCCTGGGCAAAGAACCATAACCAGCTTAGGTGCTTGCTGAGGGTAAAGGATGATTGGAATAGGGAGTGGAAGAAGGTAGTGATAAATATGAACCTTGACCATGTAACCAGTTACAGAAATGGTAACTATAATGGTCATGGATATTTCTTCCTTGTTTTGTTATGAGTATATTTGTGTATGTACATAAAAAGAATATCTTTGTTTTCTTCCTTAACCTTTCCCCTTATCATATGACATAAGTTGTATTAATTTCATGCCATGATATTTAAGGGTATCAAGTATAAGAGTGAATATTACCCAAGGACTTGCACCCTCTTCTGGAAGGATTTAGTGGGTTTCCAGTTGTATGCAGGGCAATTCAATATAGCTAGGCAGAAATATATATGTTTGTGTGTTATTGTTTTTATTTAGAGACTAAGTATGGTTTAAGGTGATGTGTGTGACTGCCAAGTTGACAAGGGGTGGACTGTGATAAGCTAATGTGTCTACTCAGGCAGGTAATGGTGCCCAGTTGTTTGGTCAAGCACACGCTGAACTAATTGTAATACAAGGGCATTACAAGGGTAATACAAGGGTTTTAATCATCAGTGAGTTGATTACATAAGATGGCTGTTTATATCTACAATCAACTAAGGAGATTGCCATCAGCAATGAGTGATGTCTCATCCAATCAGTTGAAGACCTTAAAAAGGGTGGTGATTTCAGCATTCAGAGAGAGAATTCCCATCTCTGCTTCAGTCAGCCAGCGTTTCCTGGGGAACTCCTCAAGGATCTTCCTCAGAGCCCCTGGTCTGCAGCCTGACCTACAGAATTTGGACTTGTGCATCCCCACGGTCACATGAGACAATTTCATAAAATCTCATTCTATTTACAGAAACCTCCTGTCAGTTCTGTTTCCCTAGAGAGCCCTGACTAATATAGTTTTATTTTTCTTCTCTAATTCTTATTCTCTAATTATTTGTTCTTATCTAATTGTGTTGGCCGATACTTCCAGAACCATGTTAAATAGTAGTGGAGATGATAGGCATCCTTGCCTTGTTCCTGATCTTGGTGGCTATGCCTCTCGTATTTCCCCACTAAGTAAGATGCTAGAGTTAGGCTTGAAGTACATATTTTGTCATTTTAAAGAAATATCCCGCCATTCCCATTTTCTCAAGCCTGTCTGTTAGGAATAGGTATTCAGTTTTGTGAACTTTTTTTTCAACACCTATGGAGATAATCATATAATTTTCTCCTTAGACCTAACATAGAACTATCCTTGCTTTCCTGGAATGAACTCCACTTGGACATGGGCTATTGTTGGAGTCTGTGGTCTACAATTTTCTGTAGAGTTTGCCCATCAGTATCCACAAGTGCTATTGGTTTCTGCTTCAGGATGATGGACGGTGGTCTCTAAATCAGGTGTTTACACTGTCTCTTGACCCAGAGATCTGAAGCAATAAGCTGTCTGCCTCCTCAGTGTACAGTTGAGGAGTGGGCCCTGGATAGCCACATAGACATTCTCATTTGACCAGGGAGAAGGGAACCCAGAGCACTCCCTGCCTGGGGTGATCTGGTCTACCCAGGTAGTGGCCTTGACCTGACCTCAGCTCCCATCCTGCCCTTGCGCTGGGCTCCACCCCAAGAGGCCCTTCCTTTTCCCTCATCCTTCCCAGTCTCTGAGGGCATGGAAAGCATTCCTGCATGGGGGCTTCTCTGCCTTTCCCTGACTGTGGGACGTCACGGCCAATGTCATCAGTTTGAACTCTCTTTTAGTCTGGGCCAGGGATTGCTTTGGGTGCACAAGAAATGTGGGTGACTTTTTCTCTTTGCAGGTCCATGATCCTGTCAGCCTTTTGGCGAGCACACCTTGTCTCAGTCCCCGGCAGGCTCCAGCCCTCTCAGACTCAGCAGTGGGTGGGATGGCCATCAACAGCCTTGGGGAGGCTTCCCCAGGCTGAGATTTTTGTTTTTTTGTTTTCTCAAAGATTTATTTTTTATTCTCCCCTTCCTCCTCATCCCCCGTTGTCTGTTCTCTGTGTCCATTTGCTGTGGGTTCTTCTGCGTCTGCCTGCATTATCTGGTAGCACTGGGAAACTCTCTCTTTTTTGTTGCGTCATCTTGCTGCATCAGCTCTCCATGCGTGCAGTGCCACTACTGGGCAGGCTGCACTTTTTTCACATGGGGCGACTCTCCTTGTGGGGTGCACTCCTTGTGCTTGGGTCACCCCTACACAGGGACACCCCTGCGTGGCACAGCACTCCTTGTGCGCATCAGCACTGTGCATGGGCCAGCTCCACACAGGTGAAGGAGGCCCTGGGGATCGAACCCCATACCCTCCATATGATAGACGGATGCTCTATCAGTTGAGCCACATCCGCTTCCCCCCAGGCTGAGTTTTAATCCTGTTTTGTTCCCTAAAGCATTTTTCAATTTTATCTTTTACTCTTTGGGGTTGAGAAGAATATTTCTTCCAGCCCTTTCAAGACACCAGGTTTCTGGTCTCTGCCTATCCCAATTCACGTCGGTTTGTACAGCAGTCTGTTGTCTGAGCTGACATGCTTCTCGTCATGCCTTGTCAAATGCAGCCAACACAAGCTGCTATCACTCGGTTTTCCAACCTCTTTAACTAAAGCTCAGCAGTCCCCAGGTGCATCACCTCTTTCCAGGTTCCTTCAGGTGAGCATCATCTTACCTAGTGTTCTCCCACTGCATAAAATGCAGTCTGCCAAAATTACCTTTGGAGTTATGTAATATTACCACCCAGCAAACCTTGACAAACAAGAGAGCGGTCTCTCCTCATCCTCAGAGTCTCCTCTTTGCCTTGGTGAGAGGACAGCTCTGGGCCCAGCTGGCTGGCCTCCAGGGCACCAGGGGGCTTGAGGAGTGCCAGCAGCCTCCCTGCAAAGTGAGCATGTCCCATGGTCTTCACAGCATCATGGGAAGAGCGTGGGCTCTGGAGTGAGGGTCCAGGGTTCAAACCCGTGTGTCATAGTTTCCTCTCCTATAGAACAGATGTGGGTTTTTGCACTACATACAAGCAGCACCTGGCAGGCGGTAAGCCTCCAGAAAGTCCGAAGACTGGAACTTTCTCCCTTCGGTGGCCCCTGAGCAGTGGTTGCCACTCTTCCTGAATTTCCCTTACAGTTGAATAATCACTGGCTTATGTTCAAGTAATTAATTCTTCTGTGTCCAAGAACTATGCTAGCGATATGTGGAGCACGGGAAGCCAGACAGTGCAGACCCCAGGGCAAGACAGTGGGAGATGCTCTGTTTAGATTTCAGAGGCAGTGGCCATGACCTGGGCTTGCCAGGGAAGCGCCCAGGACCCAAGGGCAGGCTGCCCGCAGAGCTGCCTCTCAGAGCCTCAGGATGTCAGCAGGAGAGTCTCCCGTGAGCCCTCAGGGCAGAGCCCTGAGAGGGGGAGGCCCAACGCTCGCTCCTGCAGCCACAGCCTTTCCCCCTGCTGATGACTGCACCCCCCAGACTCCCTTTGTCAGGCGTGCACAGGAGCAGGCACTGCCCCAGGAGGTTTCCGAGGGCCCTGCCAGCTGTAAAGTCCAGGCTCTTTGCCTTTGTGGGGGGTGTAAGCCTGGAAGCTGCATAAACAAACACCCCAGAACGTCCTCCCAGGGACATCGAGGACAATCCTGCACAGGAGCCCCCGCGCTGGCCAGAGGCCACCAGGGACGAATGTGGTCTGGGTGCTGCCGAGGCCCGGGGTCGGGCTGGCTCCTGCAGGAGCTGGCGGGAGGCTGGCCCTCCTGGCTGGGCTGCTGGGCTGCACACACACCCTCTGGACACAGCCCCAGCAGGCCCCTTGGACGGCTGCCCTCGGGCATAGGCTGTGCCTGCATGGGGCCATGCCAGTGCTGGCCTCGGCAGGCCACTTGGCCCTCACAGCAGCCCCTCCTTGCAGGTGAGGAAAGTGCAGCCCTGAGAGGCTCAGTAGCTGGCCAGGGAGGGCAGCACTAGCTGGAGGCCCAGCGAGCCCTGGGGAGCCTGGCATCGGGGCCAGCAGTAGGCAGGAGGGGCGTGGACTCCCTGCACCCGTGCCCAGTGCTCCATGAGGAGTGGCCTGTGGGCGGCCAGGAGCCCTCCAGCTCCTGGGCCTCTCCAGTGTCTCAGCTGAGGGCTGTGGCCGCAAGACAGGTCCCACTGGCCTCTCCGTTTGGGGAGGCGAGACGGGCTGCCTGGCCCCTGAGAGCATGGCCAGTCCTGCCACCTGGGCCCGCCTGGCCAAGCTGCCTGACACCCTCCGTCTTCCCCCTCACAGGAAGAACGTTCCCTTGGGCCACGTGACGCGCGCAGACAGGGAGCAGACCAAGAAGGTGGTGTACGCGGCAGTCTACGGGGCAGGTAGGTGCTGACCACTGAGGCGTGCCACGGGGACCAGGAGTACTCACTGGGCAGGTGTCCTATGTGGTGCTGACGGTCACTTCAGGGACACTGGCATGCCCAGACGCTGCCACCCACCACGGTGGCCTTCTCCGTGAGAGCACGGGGGCCCAGAGGGGCAGGACCGGGGTCTGGGGAAGCTGAGGTGCAGGCTCCACCCTGACACCCACTGCTGTGCTTTGAAACCCCCAGCAGGACCCTCACCCACACCCCCACACCCCCACACAGCCTGTTTTTAAATTCACGTTGCAACTGGAGAAGGCCTCTAGTTTGACTCGTGTCCTTTCCACACACACCCATCTCACAGTGCTCACCCAGCTGGCACACACCACGGGGAGCCCCCCAGACCCCAGAGCCAGCCTCGGGCTGGGAGAGGGGGGCTACACCAGCGAGTGGTGCAGGCCGGAGGTGTGGGCACCTGGTTCCCCTGCAGCCTGCCCCCTGCCTGACCACCTTCCCCATGTGTCCACATGGCTCGCCCCTTATCTCTTTCAGGTCTTTGCACATATGTCCCATTCTCAGCCTTCCTTGACCACTGTGTTAGTTATCATTGCTCTGTGACAAATTCCAGACGTAGCATCTTTTTTTAAAAGATTTATTTATTTATTTATTTCTCTCCCCTTTCCCCTCCCCACCCTGGTTGTCTGTTCTCTGTGTCTATTTGCTGTGTCTTCTTTGCCCGCTTCTGTTGTTGTCAGTGGCACGGGAATCTGTGTCTCTTTTTGTTGCGTCATCTTGCTGTGTCAGCTCTCCATGTGTGCAGTGCCATTCCTGGGCAGGCTGCACTTCCTTTTGCTCTGGGCGGCTCTCCTCAGGGGGTGCACTCCTTGCGCATGGGGCTCCCCTACGCGGGGGACACCCCTGCGTGGCAGGGCACTCCTTGCGCACATCAGCACTGCGCATGGGCCAGCTCCACACGGGTCAGGAGGCCCTGGGTTTGAACCGTGGACCTCCCATGTGGTAGGTGGATGCTCCATCCACTGGGCCAATGGACGTAGCATCTTAAGGCAGCATGTGTGTGTGACCTCCCAGTTCTGTGGGCCAGGAGCCTCGGCGCAAGTGCTGGGCCTCTGCGGGCTCCCTCCTGGCATGGCTGGGGCTGCCCGCTGCAGCATACCACGTGGGCCCCCAAGGGCAGCCTCCCAGGGCGGCAAGGCAGTGGGAGGCGCCAGCAAGATGGGCTGCAGGCTCACTGACGCCATCGCATAACCGTGTAGCCCCAGCCCCTGTGCCCTGTTACACTGCTTGGAAGCCAGTCACGGGTGCTGCCCACACACAAGGGCAGGCACACGGGAGCTGGGGGTCTCGGCCGCCTCTGGAGCCTGCCTGCCGCACCCACCTTACAAAGACAACACCTTTCCCACCTCCCACAGCAGCCTGCCCCTTTCCTGCTCTTCTCCCCCAGAGCCCTGTCCACTCCGACATGCTCTGCTCTGCTGACTCGGCCGTCCCGGTCTCATTTCCCCACTCAGATGTGAGCTTCCTGAAGGCAGGATGCTTGTCTCTTTTGCTCACTGCCTGGCATAGAGTAGACACCTGATAAGTATTTTTTCAACAAGTAAATGAACTTGGTAGTCTCTCATCTCTGCTTTTGCAAATATTTTGTGTATACAGATTTTGGGAAATAGTCTAAGATACTTGGTTTTGAAGCACTAAATGCAGTGAGTGGTGGTGGCACGACATTGGACTGATTCTTCTCTGAGTTCCTTGGTCCCTTTCCTCCCCTCTGCTTCCTCTCTGCTGTGCCCTGTACCCTCCCAGGCCTCCAGCTTGGGGGACAGCGTTCTGCCAGATCATAGGAGGCCTTGAAGTCACGTGTCCTTCAGAATCACGTGCTGCCGACCTCGGCCCCGGCTCCATAGGGAGAATGTTGCCGGCCCTCCTGAGCAGGCAGCCAGGCCCTCTGCCTGGGGTGGAAGTGACCGCTGTCTTGTACAGTTGGGGCAATACCCGGCATGTGGCTGACTCGCTTCTCGGTCATCTGGCTCCCTGTCTGGGACCTATTTCAAGTAGGTAGTGCTTCAGTAACCGTTCTCCAGGTGAGTGAGCCGCCTGGCACCTTCCCCCCAGATCAGCTGAGCGCCTGCGGCGTGGGAGGCTCTGCTCTGTGGGGCCCGCAGGGTCAGACAAGGAGGGTGGAATTGCCCCTCTTCCCACAGATACCTCTTTTAGTCTCTTTGGCACCTTCTGGGGGGTTTAACTTTTTTGGGGGAGAGGAAAAAGCTACACTTTGTAAATAAGCAGTGAGTCATTAGCCTTGACGCTTGTGAAAAGGGTAATTTTGTTGCTTTTAGCCCTGACAGTAACACAGAGGTTCCCACCCTAAGCCTTGTCTCTGTTGTTCCAGCTTGACAGCCAGAATTATGGTGTATCTGCTGGTGTCGGCTCAGGGGCTAAGTCGCTCTTTTCCTTGTGTTTGCACCCAGAGCCTCATCAGAACCAAATGAGCTGGGGCTGCACAGCCATGTGAACTCGTCACTTCTCCTGGCTGTCATGCAACCCTCTGGAAATGCAGTAGAGGGGCTTTGGGCAAGCTGATTTTCGATTGAGTTGCAATGAGAGATATTTGTGTAAGCACATCACTGAAGGGTCTGGAAGCTGCTATGTGAATGCTAGGGGCTTGGAGCCACCTTTCTACGAAGTTTTAAGGTGCTTTGTTGACATGGTAGTTGCACGGACTGTGACAAATGACAGTAGAGGCAGCAGCAGGACTATGAAATGAGAGAAAATGCTCAAAGGGCTGCCATGTCTGTGAGCTTGGTCCCCTGTGTCCATGGGCAGGCCTGGGCCCCGTGCCACCCTCAGACTCACTCATCTGGCGTTTAGGAGCCTCTCCAGGGCTGGATCTGCCCTTCCCTTCCAGGAAGAGGGGCCAGCACATGGAGCTACAGAGCAGCAGTTACCTGAGGGCCAGCTCATTGGTTCCCAGCCCGGACCTCAGCCAACTAAGCGCAGACATCTTCCAACAAATGATACACCTCCCCACCCAAGACCCTGCTCGTGGCCGCTGATGGGCGCGTCGGGAATCTGCCTCCCCCAGGAAGGAGCCTCTTACTCCTCCTTTCTTGCTCCAAGCCCTGTGTCTCCTAGAATCCACTTGGCACTTGATTCTTCTCTAATTATTTGACCTTCTTAAGTTGGCTTCCACATCCAATCATTTAATCAGCAAGCATTTATTGAGTATTTGCTATATGCCAGGCTCCATTCTGAACCCTAAGAAGGCCCAGTTCCTGCTCCCAAGGAACTTGAATCTATCAAAAGAGACCCACGAGTAAGCCTGAGGCTACACCACTGTGTGATGAGGACACATGTAGGAGTGTTGCGGGGCACCACGGGGCCCAGAGGCGGGCCCTGACCTGCACGGGGGTAGAGAGTCAGGACCGCTGGCTGGGGGCATACAGTCCAGTGCCCAAGACCATGAGAAGACTTTCCTAGGGAAGAGGGGACATTTGTATCTGTATAAATGAAGGAATTTCTAGAACCACACATGCATGTCAAAGATATGAAGTGTTCAAAGAAAGGATCAGGGAGGTCCATACACTTTGGTCTCAAGCTGTTTTCTAAATTTATATGGCTCAGCCCTAAGGAGCACACACACATGTGTCCATCTGCAAGGCCTGGGAAAGTTGTTTTCTTTTTTTTTCCTTTGCTTTTTGCATTCAAGGAAAGTTCTGTCATAACACTAACTGGATACGAGCTTAAGGAATAGACTCCTCAGAGTCTAAATTCCAGTGATAACATGTTAAAATGCCCAAATGCCCAAATTTCAACAAAGATTACAAAACATACAGAGAAACAAGGAGTGAAGACCCAGGCAAAGAAGACATTAAGGCATTAGAAACCATCAGTGAGGGGAATCAGACCTGAGACGTACAAGATAAAGACTTTTTAAAATGGTCCTAAATATGCTTCAAGAACTAAAAGAAAATATGGACGGAGAACTAAAGTAAATCAGGAAAACAACAGATGAACACAAAGAGAGTATAAATAGAGAGATGGAAATTATAAAACAGACCAAACAGAGCTGAAGACCACAGTAACAGAAATTAAAAATTCCTCAGAGGGATTCAAGTGCACATTGGAGCTGGCAAAAGAAAGAATCTGTGAACTTAAAAATAAGGCCATTGAAATCATCCAGTCTGAGAAGCAGAAAGAAGAAAGAAAAGTGAACAGAGCTTGAGGAACCTGTGGGACACCATTAAATATACCAATATGCATTTTGTGGGAGTCCCAGAAGGAGAAGAGAGAAAGGGGCCAAGAGAATATTCAAAGCACTAATGGCTGAAAACTTCCCAAAGTTAATGAAAAGCATGAACATATATATCCAATGTGTAGGTACATGCACAATGAACTCCAAATTGAATAAGCCCAAATAGACCCACACTGAAATATATAATCAAACTGTCAAATGCCAAAGATAAAGAGAGAAGCCACTAGAAAGAATCAATGTATTATGTACAAAAGAGCTTCAGTAAGATTAAGTGCTGTTTACTCATTGGAAACCTTGGAGGCAGGAAGGCAGTGGGATGACATATTTAAAGTTCTGAAAACAAAAAATTGCCAACCAAAAATTCTATATCCAGCAAATCTGACTTTCAAAAATGAGGGAAACGGGGATGAGCCTCCCTGGCACCGAGGGACCACTATCAACTACCAACTGATGATGCAACTGGAAAATGACCTTATACGGAAGGTTCAACGTGGATCAGCAGAATATCCCTGTCTACATAAAATAACATGACTTTAAAATGCTGTTTGACCTAAAGTAAGGGGGAAATGGAAAAGAGAAATGAGTTTATATGGCTACGAGTTTCTAAAAAAGAGTCTGGAGGCTGGCAGAAGGATTGCCCTCATGCACAACTGAGCAGAGTCAGAGAGACAGATAAAGCAGATACAACCCCCAGATATCGGTTCCTTCGAGGGCTAAAGAGACCCATGGGAATTATGGTCATGGCCGATGGGGTTAACTACCAGGTCAGATGGCCCCTTTTTGGAACTGGTGTTTATGTGTGATGAATCTGGACTCAGATGGGATCTTCCTTCATAAGACTTTCATGCTAATGTGCTGGAGGTGCAGTTAATGTTGGGGTTTAAGATATATTTAGGGGATTTGAATCTCTGGACTGACAATGTGATAGCCAGGTCCTGAACCTCAACAGACTCCAGCACCTACAATCTGATTTATTGGACTTACCACACTCAGCTAAGATGGAGTTGAAGAAGGACAACCACCACACCATGGAGCCTAGAGTGATTACAACTGAAAGTGGGAGGATTGCATCCAACATCCATGTGGAATCTGAGCCTCCTCTTGACATAGAGGTGCAATGGACACAACCAATCCGATGCCCACATAGAAGAGGTGGCATTGGATTGGGAAAAGTGGACATGGTGGCTGATGGGTATGGGGAAAGGCAGGAAGAGATGAGAGGTGGAGGCGTCTTTGGGACATGGAGCTGCCCTGGATGGTGCTTCAGAGGCAATCACCGGACATTGTAAATCCTCACAGGGCCCACTGGATGGAATGGAGGAGAGTATGGGCCATGATGTGGACCATTGACTATGAGGTGCAGTGGTGCCCAAAGATGTACTTACCAAATCCAATGGATGTGTCATGATGATGGGAACGAGTGTTGCTGGGGGGTGGGGGGGAGAGGTGGGGTGGGGGGGTGGGGTTGAATGGGACCTTACATATATATTTTTAATGTAATATTATTACAAAATCAATTAAAAAAAAACATAGAAAAAAAAATGAGGGAAAGATAAAGACATTGTCAGATACACAAAAGCTTGAAAGAATTCATCATCAAAAACCCTGCCCTATAAGAGATTCTAAAGAGAGCTTCTGCAGGTTGAAAGTAAAGGACAATAGATAACAAATTGAAGCCACATAAAGAAAAGAGGACTTCTAGGAAGATGACATTGAGGTAAGGAGGCAAGAGCTGAACTCTCTCACAAAAACAATGGAGAAAGGACAAAAAGCTGTTCAAGGGACCTACTTTGGGAGTCAGCAGATGAGGACAGTGCTGCACAACCAACCCTCAGGAGGGCAAGCAACAGAGAGACAAAGAACCCAAAGTGACAACTGAGCGTTACTAAACCCTCGCGGTGGCTGGGAATAGCCCTCAGCCCCCACCCTGCACTCAGCCTGCACTCTCTGCAGCCAACTGGGAGGGGAACAGGCATCTTCCTCCCTGGGAAGAGGGAGGGTGCGTCAGAGGGAGGAGAGTGGTTTCTCTACAGGGAATTTAGCCACCAGAGCCCACTTTGAATCTTGGTTCTGGCCAGACCAGAAGCACTGGTAAGTAATGGCTGAAAGAGACACCGCTGCGGAAAGTTCATTAGTGAGCTCCATCTGCTGGCCAGCGAGGAAACTGCGGTGTGGAAAACTGCTTTTGCATCTCTCTTATCCCAAACTCCTGAGAGAAAAATCTGCATACCATTAGTGAGTCCCTAGCCTGATTTTGATCATTTAAGCTCAGAAATTTTAAAGACTTAATAAGTCAAGCCAAAAAATCAAGGAAGATCTGTGAAAAAAAAAGTACTAGGCAAGAGAAAGAAATTGGCCATCAGAGTATACTCACTAACACATTCAGGTACCTAGTCATCAGCAAAAAAACACAAGCCATACTAAGAAACAAGAAGATATGGCCCAGTCAAAGGAAAAAAACAAATACCCTGATGAGATACAGGATGTAAGACAACCAATCAATGATAATCACACAAGTCTCCTAAATCAGTTCATAGAGTTGAAGGAAAATACGACTAAAGAGATTAAGGATATTAAGAAGAAGCTGGGTGAACATAAAGAACAATTTGAAAGCCTTCAAAGAAAAGTAACAGAGCTTATGGGAATGAAAGACACAATGGATGAGATTAAAAATACATTAGAGGCTTGTAACAGCAGATTCAAATTGATTGAAGACAGAATTGGTGATATCAAGGACAGAACACCTGAAGTTAAAAAACAGGAGAGCAGAAAGAGAAAAGAATGGAAACATTTTTGCAGTCTCAGAGACTTGAACAGCAACATGAAGCATAGAAATATATGTGTTATAGGTGTCTCAGAAGAAGATGAGAATGGAAAAGGGGCAGAGAGAATATTTGACGAAATAATGACAGAAAACTTTGCAACCCTTATGGAAGACATAAATATCATATCCAAAAAGGACAACACACCTCACACAGAATAAATACAAATAGGCCTACTCCAAGAAACGTACTTTTCAGAATGACCTGTATCAGATATAAAGAGAGGATTCTAAAAGCAACAAGAGGGCGGCGGATTTGGCCCAATAGTTAGGGCATCTGTCTACCACATGGGAGATCCACAGTTCAAACCCTGGGCCTCCTTGACCCGTGTGGAGCTGGCCCATGCACAGTGCTGATGCGCACAAGGAGTGCCATGCCATACAGGGGTGTCCCCCGTGTAGGGGAGCCCCACGCGCAAGGAGTGCGCCCCGTAAGGAGAGCCGCCCAGTGCAAAAGAAAGTGCAGCCTGCCCAGGAATGGTGCCACACACACAGAGAAGTGACACAACAAGATGACGCAACAAAAAGAAACACAGAGGGAAGCAGACTTGGCCCAGTGGTTAGGGCGTCCGCCTACCACATGGGAGGTCCGCGGTTCAAACCCTGGGCCTCCTTGACCTGTGTGCAGCTGGCCGCTGGCCCATGCGCAGTGCTGATGCGCGCAAGGAGTGCCGTGCCACGTAGGGTTGTCCCCACGTAGGGTAGCCCCATGCACAAGGAGTGCACCCCGTAAGGGGAGCCGCCCAGCATCAAAGAAAGTGCAGCCTGCCCAGGAATGGTGCCACACACATGGAGAGCTGACACAGCAAGATGATGCAGCAAAAAGAAACACAGATTCCTGGTGCTGCTGCTAAGGACAGAAGCGGATAAAGAAGAACACACAGTGAATGGACACAGAGAGCAGACAACTGGGGGCGGGGGGGGTAGGGGGGAAGGGGAGAGAAATAAATATAAATAAATCTAAAAAAAAAAAAGAAAAGAAACACAGATTCCCATGCTGCTGACAGCAGAAGCAGACAAAGAAGACGCAGCAAATAGACACAGAGAACAGACAACCAGGATGGGGGGGAAGGGGAGAGAAATAAATAAATAAATCTTTAAAAAAATAAAAATAAAAGCGACAAGAGAAAAGCAAAGCATCATATAGAAGGGAACCTCAATAAGATTAAGTGCTGACCTCTCATCAGAAACCATGGAATCCATCTTTTCAGGAAGCATTAAAGGGAGCTTTACAGCATGAAAGAAAAAGACAGAAAGGTTTGGAGGAGAGGGTAGAAGGCAAAACTAGCAGAAAGGATAACCAGAAGAGTAAAAATAAGAAGAAAATAGGATATGACATACGAAAGTCAAAGAATAAAAAGCTGGAAGTAAAATAACACATCTATAGTAATATCATTGAATGGGAATGGATTAAACTCCCCAATCAAAAGATATGGGTTGACAGAATGGATTAAAATACATGAGCCATCCATATGCTGCTTACAAAAGACTCACCTTAGAACCAGGGTTACAAACTGGCTGAAAGTAAAAGATTGGAAAAGGATGCTCCACACAAACAGTAACCAAAAAAGAGCAGGTATAGCTATAGTAATTTCAGACAAAACAGACTTTAAATGTAAAAAAAAAAATTATGAGCTATACAAAAGTCCATTATATATTAATAAAAGGGATAATCCACCAGGAAGATATAACAGTCATAAATATCTATGCACCTAACCAGTTTGTGCCAAAATACATGTGGCAAACTCTGGCAAAACTGAAGGAAGAAATGAATATCTCTATAATAATAGTTAGAGACTTCAACATACTATTCACATCATTAGATAGAACAACTAGACAGAAGATCAACAAGGAAACAGAGAATTTGAACAGTATGTTAAACAAGTTACACCTAACAAACATATACAGAACTTTGCATCTCAAATCAGCGGCTTATATATTCTTCCCAAGTGCTCTCAAGTATAGACCATATGTTGGGTCACAAGGCAGTTCTCAATAAATATTAAAAAATTGAAATCATACAAAGCACCTTCTCAGATCATAATGGAATGAAATTGAAATCAATAATAGATGGGAAAGGGGGAAATTTGCAAATATGTGGAGGCTAAACAACACACTCCTAAACAATCATTGGGACAAGGAAGAAATTGTAAGAGAAATTAGTAAATATATTGAGACGAATGAAAACAAGGACACAACTTATCAGAACTTATGGGATACAGTAATGCAGTGCTGAGAGGAAATTTATTGTCCTAAATGTCTATATTTAAAGTGAAGAAAGAGCTAAAATCAAAGATCTAAGTGAACAACTAAAGAAACTAGAAAAAGAACACAAACCAATCCCAAAGCAAGCAGAAAGAAAGAAAGAATAAACAATAGAGCCAAAATAAATGAAATTGAGTACAAGAAAAAATAGAGAAAATCAACAAAACCAAAAGCTGGTTCTTTGAAAAGATCAATAAAATTGACAAAGCCTTAGCTAGACAAACAAACAAGAAAAAAAAAGAGAAGATGCAAATAAATAAAATCAGAAATGAAAAGGGAGAAGTTACAACTGACCCCACAGAAGTAAAATGGATCATAAGAGGATATTATGAGAACTTATTAATATATACCAACAAACTAGACAACCTAGATGAAATGGACAAATTCCCAGAAATGCACAAACAGCCTACACTGACTCTACAAAAAAATCAACAAACAAATCACATTTAAAGAGATTGAATCAGGGAAGTGGATGTGGCTCAAGCAACTGTCCTCCTGTCTACCACATAGAAGGTCCGGGGTTCAAACCCAGGGCTCCTGACCCATGTGGTGAGCTGGCCCACGTGCAGTGCTGATGCACACAAGGAGTGCTGTGCCATGCAGGGGTGTCCCCCACATACAGGAGCCCCATGCACAAGGAGTACACCCCTCAAGGAGAGCCTCCCTGCATGAAAAAAGCACAACCTGCCCAGGAATGGCACCGCACATACGGAGAACTCACACAGCAAGATGATGCAACAAAAAGAGACACAGGGAAGCAGACTTGGCCCGGTGGTTAGGGCGTCCATCTACCACATGGGAGGTCCGCGGTTCAAACCCAGGGCCTCCTTGATCCGTGTGGAGCTGGTCCATGCGCAGTGCTGATGCGTGCAAGGAGTGCCCTGCAACGCAGGGGTGTCCCGCATAGGGGAGCCCCACGCGCAAGGAGTGTGCCCCATGAGAAGAGCTGCCCAGCGTGAAAGAAAGTGCAGCCTGCCCAAGAATGGTGCCGCCCACACGGAGAGCTGACACAACAAAATAACGCAACGAAAAGAAACACAGATTCCTGTGCCACTGACAGCAACAGAAGTGGACAAAGAAAGAACACATAGCAAATAGACACAGAGAACAGACAACTGGGGTGGGGTGGGGGAGGGGAAAGGAGAGAGAAATAAAAAAAAGAGACGCAGATTCCTGGTGCAGCTGACAAGAATGCAAGCGAACAAAAAAGAACATACAGCGAGTGGACACAGAGAGCAGATGGGGTGAGGGTGAGGGGAGAGAAATAAATAAAAAATGCATCTTAAAAAAAAAAAAACTCCCAACAAAAAATAGTCCAGGACCAGATGACTTCACCCGTGAATTCTGTCAAGCATTTCGAGAAAAATTAACACCAATCCTGTTTAAACTCTTCCAAAAAATTGAAGAGGAGGGAAAATTACCCAACACTTTCTATAAAGCCAACATCACCCTAATACCAAAGCCAGATAAAGCTATTACAAGAAAAGCATGTTACAAAGCAATCTCTCTTATGAACATAGATGTAAAAATTCTTAACAAAATACTTGCAAATAGAATCCAACAGCATATCAAAAGAATTATACACCATGACCAAGTGGATTTTATTCCTGGTATGCAAATGTGGGTCAACATAAGAAAATCAATTAACATAATACACCACATTAACAAACTGAAGGGAAAAAAACCATGTGATCATCTTAATTGATACAGAAAAGGCGTTTAACAAAGCGCAGCATCCTTTCTTGAGAAAAACACTTCAAAAGATAGAAATAGAAGGAAAGTTCCTCAATATGATAAAGGGCTAATATGAAAAACTCACACTAATATCCTACTCAATGGGGAAAGGCTGGAAGCTTTCCCTTTAAGATTGGCAACAAGACAAGGATGTCCACGTCACCACTGTTGCTCAGCCTTGTCACAGAAGGTCTAGCTAGAGTATTTAGACAAAAAATAAATAAATAAAAGGCATCCAAATAGGAAAAGAGGAAGTAAAACCCTCACTATGCCAGATGACATGATCTTATATTTAGAAAATTCCAAAATGTTTACAACAAAGCTACTTGAGCTAATAAAGTTCTGCAAAGTGGCCAGATACAAGATCAACATGCAAAAATCAGTAATATTTCTATACCCAGTTTTGAATAATCTGCGAAAGAAATCGGGGGAAATTCTGCTTACAGTAGCAACAAATAGACTCAAATACCTAGGAATCAGTTTAACCAAGAAGTACAGAACCTATATTCAGAAAACTACAAAACAATGATAAAAGAAATCCAAGAAGACCTAAACAAATTGAAAGATATTCTGTGTCCATAGATTGAAGATTAAATACCATGATGTCAATCCTACCCAAACTAATATATAGATTCAATGCAATACCAATCAAAATTCCAACAGCCTACTTCACAGAAACAGAAATGTAATTGCCGAATTTATTTGGAACAGAAAGAGCATACATATAGCCAGAAGAATCCTAAAAATGAAGAGCGATATGGGAGGACTTCCACTGCCTGACCTTGAAACATGTTACAAAGCTACAATGGTCAAAATAGCATGGTATTGGCATAAAGATAGACATATTGATCAGTGGAATAGAATTGAGAGTCCAGAAGTAAACCCTCACCTCCACTGCCAAATGGTTTTTGACAAGCCTGCGAAGTCCATGTTTCTGGGACAAAACAGTCTCTTAAACAAATGGTGCTGGGAGAACTCATTATCCATAACCAAGAGAATGAAAGAGGACCCCTTTCTCATTCCCTGTACAAGAATCAGCTCAAAATGAATCGAAGACCTAACTATAATAGCCAGGGCCAAAAAACTACTAGAAGAAAATGTAGGGAGACATCTTCTAGATCTTGTAGTAGGTGGTGGTTTCTTGGATCTTACCTCCAAAGCATGAGCTACAAAAGAAAAAATAGGTAAATGGAACCTCCTCAAAATTAAACACTTTTGCACTTCAAAGGACTTTTTCAAAAGGGTGAAAAGGCTGCCAACTCAATGGGAGGAAATATTTGAAAATCATATATCTGATAAGGATTTAATATCCATGATATATAAAGAGCTCCTACAACTGAACAATTAAAAGACAAACAGCCCAATTAAAGAATGGGCCAAAGACTTGGGTAGACATTTGTACAAAGAAGAAATACAAATGGCAAAAGCACACATGAAAAAATCTTCAATGTCACTAGCAATTAGAGAAATGCAAATCAAAACTACAATGAGGTATCATTTCACACCTATCGGAATGGCCACTATTAAAAAGACAGAAAACTTCAAGTGTTGAAAAGAATGTGGAGAAATAGAAACACTTATTCACTGTTGGTGGGAATGTAGAATGGTACAGCCATTGTAGAGGACTGTTCGGCAGTTCCTAAAGAAGTTGAATATAGATTTGCCACTTGACCCACCAATACTGCTACTGGGTATATACCCAGAACTGAGAACAGTGACATGAACAGATATCTGCACAACGATCGTTCATAGCAGTGTTATTCACAATTGCCAAAAGAGGAAAACAACCCAGGTGTCCCTTAAGCGATGGATGGATAAAAAACCTGTGGTGTTTGTGGAATATTATGCAGCTGTAAGAAGAAATGAAGTGACAAAGCATATGACAGTATGGGTGAACCTGAATCCATACTGACATTACATTGAGTGAAGCAAGCCAGACACAAAAATATAAATACTGTTTGTGCTATTATGAACTAAATACATTGTATAAAGTCATGGAATCAATACCTAGAATATTGGTCACCAGAAAATAGAATGAGGTAAGAGAATGGAAAACTGAGGTTTAATATATGCAGAAGTGGTAAAAATGTTGTTTATTAATCTTTGTAAATGAACAAAAAAGGTAAAAGTAATCATAGTGCTTGTAACTAGCAGTGCTATTATCTGGAAATGATAGTGGTTGAAAGTGAATGTCTAAGGTCATGTCTATTTCTAGAAGGAAAACAAAAGAATGTAACATAGTAAAACCTCATGTGAAATATGAACATAGGTAATATTGTGTATATATAAGACTGCTTTTCTTTGAAACTGAATAAATATGTTAATGTTCCAAGTTGTTACTATTGGGGGGGAAATATGCTAAGTGAAATACAGCAGACACAAAGTACTACATGTTGTATGATTCCATGTATGTAAAATAAAAATCAATTTATATTAAATATAAATCAATTTATAAAGACAGAATTAGATTAGTGGTTATGTAGGGCTAGGCAAGGATAGAGGGATGGGATTGAGAGGTGACGGCAAGTGCCATGGAGTTTTTCTTTTTTGGAGTAATGAAATTGTTTAAAAATTTTTGTGGTAATGATGCCCGACACTGTGTTATAATCCATTGATTGTATACTAAAAGCCATTGATTATAGGTGTTGGATGGAATGCATTTATATTTTGATAAAACTGTTTTTAAAAAAAGAAAGAAACCATGGAGGCAAAAAGAAAGAGGTATGATATATTTAAAGTACTGAAAGACAGGACTTGGGAATTGTCTTGAACCTGCTATGATGGATATAGGCCATTATCTACCTTGTCATAACTTACAAAATTGTGGGGGAGACTGGGACAAAACAGAAATGAAGTTGTGAATCATATGGCAGTAAAATGAACCTGAAGGACATTACATTGAGTGAAGTAAGCCAGACACAAAAAGACAAATACTGGGAAGCAGATGTGGCTCAACTGATAGAGCATAAGCCTACCATATGGAGGGTCCAGGGTTTGATACCCAGGGCTTCCTGACCCATGTGGTGAGCTGGCCCATGCACAGTGCTGCTGGGTACCCCACGAGCAAGGAGTGTGCCCTGCAAGGAGAGCCGCCCTGCATGAAAAAAGCACAGCCCGCCCATGAGTGGCGCCGCACACACGGAGATATGACGCAGCAAGATGACGCAACCAAAAAAACAGAGATGCAGTTTCCCAGTGCCGCCTGACAATGGAAGCAGATGCGGAAAAACACACAGCAAATGGACATGGAGAGCAGACAATGGCGGGGTAGGGGAGAGAAATAAAATAAATCTTTTTTAAAAAAAGGCAAATACTGTTTGATTGTGCTATTGTGAACTAAATACATTGTGTAAAGTCATGGAGTTAATACCTAGAATATAGGTGTAAACGACAATGTAAACTGTAATCCATGCCTAGTGGCAATGCTCCAAAATGTGTTAATCAATTGTAACAAATGTACCACACTAATGAAGAATGTTGTCAATGTGGGAAAATGTGGGAGTGGTAGGGAGCAGGGCGTATGGGAATCCCCTATATTTTTTATGTAACATTTATTTAATCTAAGTATCTTTTTTTTTTTTAAGTATATTAAAAATAAATTAAGTACTGAAAGAGAAAACTGCCAGCCAAGAATTCTGTATCTGGCAAAACTGTTCTTCAAAAGAGGGTGGGTTTAAAGTCTTCACAGACAAATAAAAACTGAGTGTATTACCAAAAGACCAGATTTACAAGCAATACTGAAAGGAGTGCTGCAGCCTGAAAGGACAAAACAAGTACAAGAGACTTGGAGAAGAATGAAGGAATGAAGACTATTAGAAAAGGTAAATGAAAGGGTAAAAAACAAACATAGTATGATATGACAACAGAAAGCCAAAGGGACAAAATGGATGAAGTAAGTAATGCCTTACAGTAATAACATTGGATGTTAATGATTTGAACTTCCCAGTCAAAAGACATAAACTGGTATAACAGATAAAAAAATAAGAGTCATCAAATGCTGTCTACAAGAGACTCACTTCAGGTGTAAGGACACAACCAGGTTAAAGTGAAAGGTTGGAAAAAATATTCCATAGAAGTTGCAACCAAAAAAGATTTGGAGTAGTGAAACTAATATTGGACAACATAGATTTTAGATGTTAAACTGTTATAAGGGATGAAGAAGGTCATTATATATTAATAAAAGAGTCAATTCAACTAGACAAAAATAACTGTAATAAATATTTATGCAGGTAACCTGGGTGCCCCAATTTACATGAGGCACAAACTGGCAAAACTGAAGGGAGAAATAGATGTCTCTCCAATTATAGTTGAGGATTTCAATACACCATTCTCAGCACTGGATAGAACATCTCGACAAAGGATAAATAAAGAAACAGAGATTGAATAATATGATAAATGAACTAGACCTAACAGGCGTTTATAAAGCATTGCACCCCAAACAGCAGGATATACTTTCTTTTCAAGTGCTCTGGATCCTTCTCCTGGATAGACCATATGCTGGGTCACAAGATAGGTCTTAATACATTTTTTAAAAGATTGAAATTATACAAAACACTTTCTCTGATCATAATGGAATGAAGCTGGAAATCAATAAAAGATGGAAAGGGGAAAATTCATAAATATATGGAGTGTGATGGTTATGCTATTGTGTCAATTTGGCCAGGTAATTTTGCCCAGTTGTTTGGTCAAGCAAGCACTGGGCTAACTGTAATACAAGGGCATGTATGGACTTTAGTCACCATTGACTTTACTGCAGTGGTAAATATAATTACTTCATCAGGGAGATTGCCATCAGCAATGAGTGATGCTTAACCCAATCAGTTGAATCCCCTAAAAGGGTAAGTGATTCCAGCATTGAGAGAGAATTTCCCAGCTCCTCTTTGGACAGCCAACATCTCCCAGAACTCATCAAGAACCTTCATTGGACTTTCATTGCCTACCTAACAATCCTGGACTTGTGCATCCCCACGGCTGCATGAGAGACTCTTATATAATCACATACTATTGACACATACCCCTTGTTGATTCTGTTTCCCTAGAGAACCCTGACTAATACATGGAGATTAAACAATACACCCTTTAATAATCAGTGGGTTCAAGAAGAAATTGCAAGAGAAATCAGTAAATATCTTGAGATGAATGAAAATGGGAGAACAGAACATATCAAACCAATGTGACACAGCAAAGGCAGGGCTGAGAGGAAAATTCATAACCCTCAATGCTTATATTAAAAGAAAAGAAAGAGACAAAATAAAAAAACCTAACTGCACATCTGGACAAACTAGAAAAAGAATAGCAAACTAATCTCAAACCAAGCCAAAGGAAAGAAATAATAAAGATCAGAGTAGAAATAAATGAAATTGAGAAAAAAAAAAAATTAGAATCAACAAAACCAAAAGTTGTTCTTCAAGAAGATCAAAAGAATTGACAAACCTTTAGCTAGACTGACAAAGAAAAAAAGAGAGAACTTGCAAATAAAATCAGAAATGAGAGGGGGGTTATTAGCATGGCTCCCACAGAAGTAAGAGAGATCATACAAGAATACTATTTACAACTCTACACCAACAAACTAGGCAATGTAGATGAAATGGACAAATGTCTAGAAACACACGAACAGCCTAAAGACCTCAACAAACCATTCACAAGTAAAGAAAGAGAAACAGCAATCAAATGTCCCAAAAATGAAAAGCCCAGGACCAGATGGCTTCACTGGTGAATTCTACCAATCACTCAAAAATATCTGATACCAATCTTGCTCAAGCTCTTCCAAAAAACTGAACAGGAGAGAATGCTACCAAACTCATTCTATGAAGCCAACATCACCCTATACCAAAACCAATTAAATATACTAAAAAGGATGTAGACATTGAGGAAGAAATGGAAGATATTGCCTTGCCACTGTACATACAGGGCAACACCTGTTACAGTGATGAAAGGCAAAATATCAAAAAAGAATTTCTTATGATATTTTTCATTTTCTTACATGCCAGTCTATTTTTTACTTTATTTTAGTTTTCCTAAATTATTTTATATTCTATTTCTAATCTTTAAATCTATCATTACCATTTCATTTTCCTATTAATTGCATTTGGCCATATATTAGATTTAAGAAGTTTTGGATCACAGAGGGGTTCAACTATGGCAAGGGAGGAGCACTGATGTGGGGTGTCATTGATGGGGAATGCATGGGTGGGAGGGAGTTCTTCAGGGCATGACAGAGTATATAGATATGTTCAGATGTTTGTTGGTTATTGACATAGGGGTAGAGTTTCACATGACAACTGAGGGAGTGCTGAGTTCCCATTCCAAAATACTCTGTCGCACTCCCTGGTGGAGCATCAACAATCGCCCAAATTCAAGGACAAAGACCAGTGAAGAAGGAAAATCCAATGATGGGCCCTTGATACTGATGACTATGCTTAGGAGCCTGTGTGCTTGAAATTTCAACTAGGCCTAGAGCTGCAGGGTGCCTAAGAGTTACCTCCTGAGAGCCTCTGTGTTGCTCAAATGTGGCCACTCTCTAAGCCAAACTCAGCATGTAAATGTATTACCGTCCCCACAGCATGGGACATGACTCCCAGGGATGAGCCTCCCTGGTGCCAAGGGATTACTACCAAGTACCAGCTGCTGATGCAACTAGAAAAAGACCTTGAATAAAAGGGGAAAATGGTAAAGACAAATGAGTTTATATGGCTAAGAGACTTCAAAATGAGTCAGGAGGTCATCAGAGGGGTCGCACTTATGCACATCTCAGCAGGATCTCAGAAACAGCCAAAGTATATACAACCCCAGGTAGTGGTGCTCCTGAGGGCTACAGAGACACCCAGGCCCTATGGTCATGACAGATGGTTCTGGAGTTCAGTGCCTTGCCAGTGGGTCCTACTTTGGAATTTGTGCTCCTGAGTGTGATGTAGTGGTACTCAGATGTAACTTCTCTATGCATGCCTTTTCTGTCACTTTTACTGAACCTATGGCTGGTGTTGGGGTTTGTGTATGCTCAGAAGAGTTGAATCTCTGGTCAGTCCATTGCCAACTGGCCCCTGAACCTCAGCAGAGTTGCAACGCCTACTTTCCAGTTTGTTGCACTTACCAAGTCAGCTCACAGGGAGGTGACAATGGTTAACCACCACACCAAGAAACTGAGAGAGTCTACAGCTGTAAGCTGGAGAATTCCCTCCATCAGCCATGTGGGATCTAAGCCCCCTCTTGATTTAGAGGTGGAGTAGACTTCACCATCCCAGTTTCTTCAGGATGGAGAAATAAAATATGTATTAGAGTGGACTTACTGGTATTCTACTATAGAAATATTGTGACTCTAGCAATGGAAGAAATTATATCACTGATGTGGAGACAGTGGCCATGGGAGTTGCTGAAGGCAGGGAGAGGGAAAAAGAGGTGTGGTATTAGGGCATTTTTGGGACTTGGAGTTGTCCTCAATGATATTGCAGGGACAGATGTAGGTCACTGTATATCCCGCCATAACGCCCTGAATGGACTGGGAGAGAGTGTAAACTACAACATAAGCTATAATCCATGCTGTGTAGCAGTACTCCATACTCTACTCATCAAATGCAATGAATATGCCACACTAATGAAAGAAGTTGTTGATGTGGGAGGAGTAGGGGGAGGGGTAGATGTGGGGTATATGGGAACCTCATATATTTTTTAATGTAACATTTTGTGTAATTTATGTATCTTTTAAAAAAGATAAAAATAAATTTTAAAAAGAGACTACAACAAAAGAAAATAACAGATCAACATCTTTAATGAATACAGATGCAAAAATCCTCAACAAAATACTTGCAAAATGATTCCAAAAGCACATTAAAAGAATAATACACCATATCAAGTGGGTTTTATCCCAGGTATGCAAGCATTTTCAACACGAAAAAACTCATTTAGGGTTATAAACCTCATTAATAAATTGAAGAAGAAAAATCACATGATCCTCTCAATTGATGCAGGAAAAGCATTTGACAAAATACAGCAGTCTTTCTTTTTTTTTTTAAGATTTATTTTTTTTATTTATTTCTCTCTACCCCCTTGTTGTTTTTGCATTTTCCTGTGTCTTGTTTTGTTATGCACTGGACTTCTTTTTTTTTTTTTTTAGGAGGTACTGGGAACCAAACCTGGGACCCCCCATGTGGGAAGGAGGCACCTGATTGCTTGAGCCACCTCTGCTCCCTGTTTTGTTGTGTCTCTCATTATGTTTTTCCATCTTGTGTCTCATGTTGCACCATCTTGTTGCATCAGCTCAGCACGCTTGCCCGTTGCATCAGCTCACTGTCTTGCTCGTCATCTTTAGGAGGCACTGGGAATCTCTGTTCCCTGCTCTGTTGTATCTCTCATTATGTTTTCCTCCTTGTGTCTCTTGTTGCATCATCTTGTTGTATTAGCTTGCCATGCCTGCCTGTCATATCAACTTGCTGTCTTCCTTGTCCTCTTTAGGAGACACTGGAACTGAACCCAGTACCTCCCATGTGGTAGGCAGGAGCTCAATTGCTTGAGCCTCATCTGCTTCCCCAGCATTCTTTCTTGATAAAAACACTCCAAAAGATAGGAATAGAAGGGCTTTCTCAACATGGTAAAGTGCATATATGAAAAATATACAGCTAACATTGTACTCAATAGGGAAAGACTTAAAGCTTTCCTGCTAAGATCAGGAACAAAAGAAGGAAGGCTGCCTGTCACTCCTGTTATTCAATATTGTGCTAGAAGTTCTAGATAAAGCAATTAGGCTAGATAAAGAAATAAAAGACACACAAATAGGAAAGGGAGAAGTAAAAATTTCACTATTCACTGATTTATGATCCTGTATCTAGAAAACCATGAAATATCCACAACAAAGCTACTAAAACTAATAAAGTTCAGCCAAGAGATGGGATACAGGAGTAATATGCAATAATCAATAGCATTTCTATGCACTATTGATGAGCAATCTGAGGAGGAAATCGGAAAAAAATTCCGTTTATAATAGCAACTAAAAGAATCAAATATTTAGGAATAAACTTAACCAAGGACATAAATTACCTGTATTCAGAAAACTACAAAACACTGCTAAAACAAACTGAAGAAGACTTAAATAAATGGAAAGACATTCTGTGTTCATGGACTGGAAGACTAAATATTGTTAAGATGTCAATTCTACCCAAACTGATTTACAGATTCAATGCAATCCCTACAGGCTTTTTTGCAGAAATAGAAAAGTCAATTATCAAATTTATTGGGAAGGGTAAGGAACCCCAAATAGCCAAAAATATATTTAAAAAGAAGAACAAAGTTGGAGGACTGTCATGTCCTGATTTTAAAGCTTATTACTTAGCTACTGTGGTTAAAAAAAACAACATGATACTAGTATAAAGATAATCTGATTGACCAATGGAACCTAATTGAGAACTCAGAAATAGACTCTTACATCTATGGTCAAGTGATTTTTGACAAGGATGTCAAACCCACCCAGCTGGGCTGGAACAGTCCATTCAAAATATGGTGCTGGGAGAACCAGATATCCAAATCCAAAAGAAAGAAAGAGGGCCCCTACCTCACACCCTATACAAAAATAACTCAAAATGGATCAAGGCCCTAAATATAAAACGCTGTAACCATAAAACTCCTAGAAGAAAATACAGAAAAACACCTTCAAGATCTTGTGGTAAGGAGTAGTTTCTTAAAACCCAAAGCACAAGCAATAAAAGAAAAAATAGGTAAATGGGACCTCCTCAAAATTAAACGTTGTTGTTCTTCAAAAGACTTTGTCAAGAAAGTAAAAAAAGCAGCCTACTCAATAGCAAGAAAATATTTGGAGACCACATATCCAATAAGGATTTGATATCTATGTTATATAAAGAGATCACACAACTCAATGATAAAAAGACAAGCAACCCAATTAAAGAATAGGCAAAAGTCTTGAATAGACATTTCTCCAAAGAATAAATACAACTAGCCAAAAAGCACATGAGGGAAATGCAGATCAAAACTACAATGAAATATTATTTCGTACTTTTTAGAATGGGCATTATTTTAAAAACGGTAAACTACAAGTGTTGGAGAAGATGTGGAGAAACAGGAACACTCCTGCACTGTGGTCGAGAATATAAAACGGGGCAGCCTCTGTGAAGACAGCATGGTGGCACCTCGAGAAGCTGAATATAGGACTGCTGTGTGGTCCAGCAGTTCCACCGCTAGGAGTGTATTCAGAAGAACTGAAAGCAAGGATGCGAGCTAATCTATTCACACCAGTGCTCACAGCAGCATTATTCACAATTGCTGAGACACAGAACCAGCCCAGGTGTCCATCAACTGATGAAACAGAGCAAAAGGTGTTATATACATAAAATGGAATGCTATTCAGCTGTAAGAAGAAATGAAATCAGGTTGCTGTAACAATATGGATGAACCTAGAGAATGTTATGTGAAGTGAAATAAGCTAGACACAAGAGGACAAATATTGTATGGTCCCACTAATATGAACTAAACATAATGAATAAACACGTGGAGGTAAACTCTAGAGTATAGGTTACTAGGAAATAGAATACAGGTTGAGAATGGAAACTGATGCTTAATATATGTAGCATTATTAATTGTCAAAGTGAGGAATGGAGTTGGGAGTAACACGTAGTGAGTGTAAAAAACACTGCTGGGAAGCAGATGTGGCTCAACTAATAGAGCGTCTGCCTACCATGTAAGAGGTCCAAGGTTCAAACCCAGGGCCTCCTGACCTGTGTGGTGAGCTGGCCCACATGCAGTGCTACTGTGCACAAGGAGTGCCCTGCCACACAGGCGTGTCCCCCACATAGGGGAGTCCCACGCTCAAGGGGTGCGCCCTGCAAGGAGAGCTGCCCCACATGTACCATACCGTGGCACTGTACACATGGAACGCTGACTCAATATGACGCAACAAAAAAAGACAGATTCCCAGTGCCGCCGAGAATGCAAGTGGACACAGAAGAACACACAGCAAATGGACACAGAGAGCAGACAACTGGGAATGGGGAGAGAAATAAATAAAATAAATCTTTAAAAAACCTGCTGATTTATAAATGTGATTGTGGCTGAAAGGGGTAGTCTGTGGACATAAATGACAATCAAAAGGAAATTAGAGAATAATCTAGGGAATGTATAATATAGTGATTTCGGTGTTGAATGAAGATTGTAGAATAATATAAATATAAGAATGCTCTTTTACAAAGTGCTAAGAATATGGTGATATACAGGAAAATTACAACTAATGTAAATTATGGACAATAGTTAACAGTAACGTAATATTTTGCAGCAATGGCAAGAAGATATTACTTCAATACTAAAATACAATGATGGGGGTATAAGGGAGTATGGGGTTTTCCTTTTGGAGTAACGAAAACATTCTAAAATTGACTGAGTTGATGATAGTGCAACTCTGTGATGAAAGTGAGGGCACTGAGTGTATACTTTAAATGGATTGCACAAAGCTGTATAACACAGGGAATCCAGAGGTAGATGAGGGTCTGTGATTAAAAGGACAAATATGAGAACATTTTCTCGTGAATGATAACAAAAACCTAATACTAAAATAGAGTGTTAATAATTGGGTGGGTTGGGGGAAAAAACACCAAATGTAAAATATGGGCTATAGTTAATAGTAATATTTTGACGGTAATCTTTCATAGTTTGTAACAAATGTTTCACAACAGTGCAAGGCGTTGGTGGTGGGGAGATGTATGGGATCCTGGTATGACGATGTGTATATTTGTAAATTCACAAATTTTACTATACACTTATTTATATGTGTTCATGTATGAATAATATACTTCAATAAAATTTTATTTTAAAAATTAAAAAAATCCATGGAACTACTCTACACAAACAGGGAAACCTAATTTAAACGATGGACTTTAATTAATTGGACAATTATGAAAATGTGCTATCTTCAGTTGTAAAAAAATGTTCCACAACAATGCATGATGATAGTGGGATGGTGGCATTTGGGAATCCTGTATTTTATGCTTCATTGTTCTGTAAATCCACAACTTCTCTAATAAAAAAATTTTTTTTTAAAAAGGAGTGAAGGTCTCCAAGTAACAGTAATGACTTGGGTAAATATAAATGCCAATACTATTTTATTTTTGGTTTGTAACTCCACCTCTTTACTTTCTACAGGATCTAAAAGGCAAATGCAAAAAATATAATGATAAATCAATGATTTTGGACTCAAAATGTATAAATATGTAATTTGTGATGATAACTATGTAAAGGTGGGGGAATGGAGGGATAAAGGAGCATAGTTTGCGTCTACTATGAAAATTAAGTTGATATCAAAGCAAGCAAGATTGTTATAGATTTAGGATGCTAAATTTAGGCCCTTTTGTAACTACAAAGAAAATATGAGAGAATATGCAAACTCATAGAGACAAAAAGTAGAGTGCAAGTTGCCAGAGACAGGGGACAGAGAGAATGGGGAGTTAATGCATTATGGGTGTAGGGTTTCTGTTTGAGGAATAGGAAAGTTTTAGTAATGGAAAGTGGTGAGGGTACCACAACATTGTGAACGCTTGCTTCATATGCTTGGGAGGGGTTGGGAAGGGAAATTTTATGTTATATATATAAAAAAGAGCAACTAAAAAGCAATAACAATTAAATGCAATACATAACCCTGGATGAGATATTATAAGGGAAAAGACTCAAAAGGTACATGAAAAAAATGAAATATAGGGCGACGGACTTGGCCCAGTGGTTAGGGCATCCGTCTACCACATGGGAGGTCCGCAGTTCAAACCCAGGGCCTCCTTGACCCGTGTGGAGCTGGCCCATGCGCAGTGCTGATGCGTGCCAGGAGTGCCCTGCCACGCAGGGGTGTCCCCCGCGTAGGGGAGCCCACGCGCAAGGAGTGCACCCTGTAAGGAGAGCCGCCCAGTGCGAAAGAAAGTGCAGCCTGCCCAGGAATGGCGCCGCACACATGGAGAGCTGACACAACAAGATGACGCAACAAAAAGAGACACAGATTCCCGTGCCACTGACAACAATAGAAGTGGACAAAGAAGACACAGCAAATAGACACAGAGAACAGACAACCGGGGTGGGGAGGGAAAAGGGAGAGAAATAAATAAATAAATCTTTAAAAAAAAAAAAGAAATATAGACTCTAAGCTTTATATCAGTGTTAAAGTTCTTGAACTTGATTAAGGGGTAACATCAGTGAATGTCCTCATTCGTAGAAAATGCACATGGCAATATTAAGTATTCAAGGAGCATGATAGAATGCAGCCTTTACTCAAGTGCTCAGAAAATGGGTTGCTAGATGGATGGTTAGATAGAATGATATGGAAAATGTGGCAAAGTGTTAATATTGGTGGATCTGCATATCTGGGGAGGTTGGAATATATTGAAGTTCTCTGTGTGGTTTTGTATTATTTTTGTAACTCTCCTGTAAGTTTGAAAGTATTTCAAAATATTTTTTTAAAAATAACTTAGATTATTAAGAAAGAGAAAGAGCCCAGAGGGTGGGCTCCAAATTCTGCCTATGAATTCTGCCCATATCTCTGGCTGACCCTTAATTATGCATGAGTGGAGGAGACTTCAAGCATACCAGCTAAGGCTGAAGAACTCATCTGAGATTTCAGCTGCTGCCCACCACCAGGGAGATAGAGATTGAAGCTTGAGTTTAGCCAAATTACTACCCACTTTAAAAATTCAATTATCCTGAGAACATAGCAGAATCCAGTCTCTACAAAATATCATTCACAATATCAATATAATTCAAAAGTACTAAATATTTGCAGAACCAGGAAAACTTGATCCACACCAAGAAGAAAGACAATCATGGAGTCAGACCCTGAGATGATCCAGATGTTGGAATCAGCGGACAAGCATTTTTTTTTCCAAGAGGATATCAAATTGTTTATTGATTACACATGATATGGATGATACAAAAACTTCATTTACCACCTATAACTTCCTCTGGTACATTATTCAATTTAGATATATTGCATAGGATGTGCCAACAATCATTTTCATAACCAAATAAAATTCTGTAATTTTGCTTGGGTGACCTTTTAATGAACTCCAGATCACAGCACAGTAACGGTCAGTTCAACTACACCAAGGTTTCTGAAGACACAAGCAATCTTCTAAAACTGTAAATGAATTTGAATGGAACCTGGCATCATCCTGAAGGAATTCTAGCTTTTTACTACTGGGCAGTTTATCAAGATGGCTTTAGAGTAGACTAACTTTACACAGCACATTTTTAAAAAGACACATTTATTCAGCATAATGATCAGACTATTACATTTACCAATCAACAGCATGGATGCAAAAAAAAAAAATCTACATTAAAACCCTTTGTTGGAATGCTTTACACTTTCGACAGAACAGAAACTAAAATAACCTGTTATACAATTAGTCACAAATACAGTCCTCATGGTTTTTTGCCCATACACATGAGTATTGTCTAAAACACGTCTTCTTTGTAGAAGCTAGGCCCTGCCACCACTGTGTTTGGCTGGGTTCACAAAATCTTTTGTAACCTGTAGCTTCCCTGTCACTTCTCTGGCTCTCCTCTCCTGTTAAGCTTTGTTTCCTTGCAGTAATTAAAAGCTTCTGTCACTGCTGTAGCTACTACTGCTGCTGGAACCGCCATAGCCACCTTGATTTTGTGGTTTGGCAAAGTATTGGCCTCCACCCCCGTAAGGGCCAGAGCTGCTGCCCCCAAAGTTTCCTCCCTTCATGGGTCCAAAATTTGAAGACTGATTGTTGTAATTGCCAAATTCATTGTAGCTTCCACCACCTCCAAAATTGCTTCCACTACCACCGCCAAGGCTGCCTCTGTTGTTATAGCTGCCACTCCTGCCATAGCCACTGCCCTGGTTTCCATAACCCTGTCCAGCACTTCCACAGCCTCTGCTTCCTCCAGAGTAACCAGGGCTGCCTCCGTAACCACTATCATTACCAAAGCCATCATAGCCATCCCCACTGCCACCATATCCACCACCACCTCAACTGCCACCAAAGCCACCTCGACCACTGAAGTTTCCTCCAGGACCAAAGTTGTCATTCCCACCAAAGTCAACTCCATGACCGCCACCAAAGTTCCCTGCACCACTTTGACCTCTTTGGCTAGATGAAGCACTGGCCATCTCTTGCTTAGACAGGGCTTTCCTTACTTCACAGTTGTGGCCATTCACAGTAGGGTATTTCTGAATGACAATCTTATCCACAGAGTCATGGCCATCAAAGGTTACAAAAGCAAAGCCTCTCTTCTTGCCACTGCCTCGGTCAGTCATGATTTCAATTACTTCAATTTTCCCAAACTGCTCAAAATAGTCCTTGAGGTGGTGCTCTTCAGTGTCTTCTTTAATACCACCAACAAAGCTCCTTTTCAGTTAAGTGGGCACCTGGTCTTTGAGACAGCCCTCTTTGGTTCCACAACTCTTCCATCCCCCTTGTGTGGCCCTGCATTCATGGCTGCATCCACCTCCTCCACAGTGGCAAATGTGACAAACCCAAAGCCTCTGGAGAGCTTGGTGTTTGGATCTCTCATTACCACACAGTCCATGAGTGTCCCCCATTGCTCAAAGTGGCTTCTCAGACTCTCGTCGGTTGTTTCAAAGCTTAATCCTCTGATGAAGAGCTTCCGCAACTGTTCAGGCTCTTTAGGAGACTCTGACTTAGACACAACTGCAGTGGGAGGAAAAACTTTAACGATGCTTCCTCAGCAGCGTCCACGAGAGAAAGGCAGCAAACAAGCATTTTAAAGCCACTATTATAACCATGCTGAAGGATACAAAGGAAAACATGCATTTAATGAATGGAAAAAAAAAAAGGGAAGTCTCAGCAAATGAAAGGAACTAATGGAAATCTTAAAACTGAAACCTATGATATCTGAAATAAAATTTTCACTGGATGGGCTTAAAAGATTGAGGATAACAACAAGAAGAATCAGTAAACTTGAAGACCAAGCAATAGAAATCATTCAATTTGAAGAATAAAGGGAAAGTAAACAAACAAAAAAGAACAGAGCCTCAGGGACCTTAGGGCAATAATAACAGGTCTAGTTGGAATCCCAAAAAAAAGAGTAGAGAGGGAATTGGACTTGGCCGAATGGATAGGATATCCACCTACCAGATGGGAGGTCCGCGGTTCAAACCCTGGGCCTCCTTAACCCCTGTGGAGCTCGCCCACACACAGTGCTGATGCACGCAGGGAGTGCCGTGCCACATAGGAGTATCCCCTGCGTAGCGGAGTCCCACGCACAAGGAGTGTGCCCCATAAGGAGAGCCGCCCAGCATGAAAGAAAGTGTAGCCTGCCCAAGAATGGCGCCGCACACACGGAGAGCTGACACAACAAGATGACGCAACAAAAGAAACACAGATTCCCGGTGCCGCTGATAAGGATAGAAGCGGTCACAGAAGAGCACACAGCGAATGGACACAGAGCAGACACCTGTGGGGGGAGGGAGGAAGGGGAGAAAAATAAATAAATCTTTTCAAAAAAAAAAGAGTAGAGAAAGACTGTGGCAGAAAAACTTAGTTGATGAAATAGTGCCTTTCACTCAAACTTGGTGAAAGACATAAATTTACAGGTTTAAGAAGCCTAGGAGGTTCCAAAAAAGTTAAAGACTTTTAAATCACACCTAAGCACATCATAGTCAAGCTGCTGAAAACCAAAAATAGGAGAAAATATTGAAAGCAGTCCATTCTTGGACACATTACATACAGGGGAACAGTATTTCAGATTCCTCATGACTTCTCAGAAACTTTGGAGGCTAGAAGACAGTGGAACACATTTTTAAAGTGCTGAAATTAAAAAAAAAAGAAACCTGTCCACCCAGAATTCAATAACTAGTGGCAATATCCTTCAAAAATGAAGGCATTTTATGTAGGAGAGCCTGCAGAGGCCAGCTAGAGTGACACTCCCACAGTGGAGTTCAGGGGAAATGAGCCTTTGGAAGAAGGCAGTTGGGGGCAAGTGGAACAAACAGGAGAGCCACTACAAACGGTGGGCTCTCTGTGACAGGCTCAGAGCAGGGTCCCGGAAGCCCTTCTCCCTGGGTCCTCCTCCCAAGTCTCCCCAGCCTCCATGAAGGGCACCACTAGCTGCCCAGTTTCTTAGGCCAAAAATCAAGAAGTCCTCCTTGCTTCTCTTTCTCCCTCTTCCCCCACTTCCAGGCAGTTAACAGCCTCTGTCAACTTTACCTCCAAACTGGTTTCCACGTGTGCCCACTTCCCTTCACCTCTGCCTCTGCAGTGCCTTCCTCCCTATCAGACACTTCACTGGTCTGCTGCTGCCTCCCATGCTCTCCTACACTCTTGTCTCCATGTAGCTGCTGGAAAGATCTTTAAAACACAGACTAGATCCCATCACTGCACCACCTAAACCCGCCAATAATTTTTCATAGAATTTAAAACTGGTGGCTCTCTGGCCTAGGTCATGCAGAGGAGGGTGGTGTGGATGTTGAAGCCCGTTCACCCAAACCACCACAGTGGCCTCCTGCAGAGCTCACCAAGAAATGATGCCCTAGCAAAGTAGTTAAGGACTAGCTGTAGTTGCCCAGGGAGGACAGGAACTGGAGGGGTACCAGGCAGGAGGACAGCCCCATGCACAGGCCCAAGGGAGCAGCAGCCCAGGTGCACAGGTGCGCCTTGCCAGCTGTAGCGATAGAGCGTGAAGCTGAGTGCAAGGCATTAGGCTTTCATGAGCACCAACTAACGTGGCAGGACCCATGTAGGGGCAGACAGAGGCAGGAGACGAAGCTGGGAAAGGAGTCAGGAGCTGGGTCACAGAGGGACTTTATCCAGGTGAGGAACCTGGGCATTCGCCTGTGGATCCTGAGAAGCTGTAAACAGTTGCAAACATTAGAATGACATGATCAAATTCACATGTTAGTAGAATTATTCTGGCAGTAGTGTCAGGGTAGATTGTTGGAAGGATAAGACAGGAGGTAGGAGATGGGTCAGGCTGGGGGCACTGAGGGAGGAGCCAACTTGTGAAGGTGATGGGGGTCCTGAGCTGGAGATGCCTAAGAGAGACGTAAGTGAGAAGTCTAGCTCAAAGGAGAATGGCTGGAGCCAGAGCTCTTGCCTGGAAATTCTCAGGGCTCAAGCAGGGCTGAGAGCCAGGGAGTGCTGAGTGAGGGGGTTCAGCTTGAAAGCCAAGCCCTTGAAGAGCTGCAGGTGGCCCACCTCAAACTTCCCATCCTTCTCCCCAGGATGGTCAGCCCAACACACAATCCAGCCCTGGAGTTGAGCTGGGCTCCAGGGTGCGAGGGAGCCCTGGGGTGGAGCCCAGCTCCTGTCTGAGGCAACCAGCTCTCTCTGACTCCTTTCTGAGAGCCAATGGAATTTTCCATTAGGTGTAATAGCTGCAGGCTTGGGGCTGGAATGTCGCAGAGAGAAAAGAGGTGTGGAAGGATTGTTGCATTAAAATGTAGAAAAACACATGATAACTTATTCATGAAGCTATCACACGGTCTTAATTAAGCCCACAGCCCTAAAGCGGAAATGGGAGTTTTTTTCATTTCCAGCCAAATGACCTGATATAGGCAGGTAGACATGGGCAGAGAGGTGGGACAAAGGGCTTTCTCTTCCAAAATTTCCTGCTCCTCCTGGCCAAGCCAGAAAAGCAATGCTTGCCCTTCACTGTCCCAAGGCCTGAGCACTCTTCTGTCCAGACCAACTGAGGTGGACAGGAGAGGTCAGCCAGCCTGACCCTCCCGAGAGTTCTCATCTTCACATCTCCACCCCAAGCCATCATTTCTGGACTGTGTTGTCCAGAGGTCACACAGTGTAGCCTCTAATGTGACCTGAGTTGAGCCAGTGCAGAAGACAGGCAGGCCCACTCCTGGCCCCAGTTGCAGCACCCCCAGGAATGCAGGAAATGGAAGGGAACAACTGCACAAAGTGGGACGAAGGCACTCTTGCAGCGCTACCTGCCTTGGCTCGTCATGCTTTCTTGACCACCTTGGCGAGTATCTCTGTTGGCCAGGCTGCTATGACAAATACCACACACTGGGTTGGCTTAACAACAGGAACTTATTTGCCTCATGATTTGGAAGGCTAGAAGTCCAAAATCAAGGTATCAGCAGGGTTTGCTTTCTCCCCGAAGTCTGTAGCCTTCTGGCACTTCAGCCGTTGGGTTCCTTGGTTTGTATCTCTGCCTCCTGTCATGTGGTGAGCTCATTCCTCATGTCTGCTCTTCCAGTTCCCCTGACTTCCAGCTTCTGAGTCCTCCCTATGGCCTTCTCTTGATAGAGCTTCCGGTAATATGGATTATGACCCCCTCTGATTCAGTTGGCCATACCTTAACTAATAGCATCTTTAAAGGGTCCTATTTACAAATACGTTCACACCCACAGAAATGTGAATTAAGATTAGGAACATGTCTGTGGAGTGGGTAAGGAGTATTATTCCTAATTTGCAGATGAGGAAACGGAGTTTATTACTAGTCAGGTAGCTTCCTCAGATAGCATATAACCTCCCATGGGTGATAGAGCTAGAATCAGAACCAGGCCTGTGTGTGTATTACACCAGAGATGTTTATCTTGAAAATTCCAAGGACCGACTCCCCCAAGAGCCATTTTCTCATAGTTTGGTAATGGAACTTTTCTGCCTCTGTTTCTCTGTGCCCCCCTCCAGCTTCTCCTGGTCTTCCCCTGGACCACCTGAGAGCACCACCTGAGGGACCACACCCACTGCATTCATTGCTTCACCTCCAGCTCTTAGCACCTCAGTTTGTAAAGCCAAACACTGTCCTGACCAGTGCATTTCCTAGAAGGAAGTGGTGGAGAAGAAAGACCAGTGGTGCTAACTGGACATCGATCCACCCGGTCACCCAAGAGCCCTTCTGGTGGCTCACTTCTGTGCATGGCTAGTCACCCTGGACTCGGGAATTCTTGGCACTCTCTGGGTGTGAGTGAGGAGCTGACTCTGATGTGCATTTTTTCTGACTCATACAGGGAAGGAGCGGCTTGCTGCTTGCCTGAGAGTCACTGTTCAGGAAGCTGCCCAGTTTTTGGAGAGCTTTTTGCAGAAATACAAGAAAATCAAGGACTTTTCCCAAGCAACCATTGCCAAGTGTCACCAGACAGGTAAGCCAGCTGCAGCCAGAACTATTGGCAATTTCCCACTCTCCTCATGCCAGGGGATGTAGTGGCCAGGGGATGTCCAGGCTCCTGGCTCTTCCAGTGGGTTGAACAGATGGGTAGACGAGTCTGTGAATTGGTGGTGTCTGCATCAGTGGAGGCTGCCTGGGTGGCTGGATGAGTGGCCGATGGCCAAGTGAGAGTCCAGGTGACGAGGAGAGTGAAAGTGCTCCACGCACTTGACGCTGAGAGCTGGAAGGGCCTTCCAGTCCCCACCACTCCCACCCCTCCATGGATGGAGCCAAATTAAACATGCTTTCAGATGCCACTTGGTCTCTGCCTCCTGGTGAGCTGTGACCTGGAGGCAAAAAGCACAGACACAGCCTATGACCAGGAATTAAAACAAGCCGTTGCTGTCCAGGTGACTAGATTTGAGATGTCCCCAGAATCATCCCAAAGCAATAACTTGAAAATCACCATTTTAATGCCTTATTCCATTAGATGTAGAGGAGGTGAACACAGAATGAAGGAGGGGGAGAGTAAGAGTGGAAGTAGGCAGAGAGAGAATAACAAACAAGCAATCCTCCTGTCAAAATAAGCCCACAAACCAAAAGTGAAAAAATATATAATGTTTAACACTATGAAAGCAGCCAGTAAAATCAACTACCAAAACATGAATTCATTCCAGATGGAATAAGTAGGCTTCAAATATTTTAAAAGATAATAGCATAACCTTATTTTTTTGAAATAATGAATAAAGAACAAAAACAGAATCAAAGCAAGAAAAGGTGACTATGAAAAATATTAGAAAATAAAACAAACAAACAAAAAGAAAAATATTAAAATTTAGAGAAAGTACATTAAAATTAAAGACAATAGCTGAGGTAAACTCAAATGGACACAATTAAAGATTGAATTATGGAATTGAATGAAAAATACTGAGGAACTCATCTAGAATGCAGTATAGAAAGCAAAGGGGAAAAACAAATAAGTCACACAAACAAGAGCATGTAAGAAACACAGAGAACATAGTGAGAGGATCCAGGCAAGTAAAGCTAGAATTTTCAGAAGAGCGTGGAGGGAATGGTGGAGTCCTGACATTTGAGGATGTAATAGCTGGGAATTCTTCAGAGTTTAAAAAAGGCCTGAGTCCCCAGATCAAAGTGCACACTGCACCAGGCAAGACGGCTAACATGAAACCCACACCTAGACCCAAAGAGAAACTGCAGACAAATGAATAAAGAGACAATCTTTTTAAAGTTGATGGGAACAAAAAAGACAGATTTTTTACAAGGGAGCAGAACTAGACTGACCCGACTGGTCATCAATGGCAGGAGGTGCTGGAAGACAGTGGAGTCCTAGCTTCACGTTGCTGAGTGGAAGCAGCTGCCAACCTAGAGCTGTACCAGCCACACCTGAGACAGCGGGGCAAGCAAGCCCTTTCCAGACAAGTGCTGAAGGAAGTTTACTACCATCTCACCCTCACAAACGACCTAGAAAATGCACTTCAGCAGGAAGAAAAATTAACCCATAAGTGAAGCAACAGTGAGACCCAAAACAGATTTATCTTTTAAGATGTCAGTAATTTTTGTAGCTATTGACCATTTAAAAACCTACTTTTCTGGTGTTTTTAAAAAGTTAAACTGTAATGCTAAACAATAAAATGATGGAGTAATGGATATCATTAAGTAGTTAAAAATTCACCAAGTCTCTTTTCATAATCAGGAGAGAGATAAATATCCTGAAAATTCATATAAATGTAAAAGTAATAAAAATACAGTCGATAGCTTCCAAATCAGCAGAAGGAAGAAAGAAGAGTGAAAAAGACAATGCATTAATCTAGCAAAAGACAGAATTGGGGAAACAAAAAGAAAAGGGAAAATTATAAGCAGAAAAAAATGGTGGAAAGAAGTCCAAATATACCAATAATCATAATACTTTTAAATGGAAAAGGCTTTCATATTAAAAGACAAATTATCAGGGAGGGTTTTTTTAAATTTAAATATATTATGTGTTTATAAGCAATGATCCTAAAATACTATCACAGAGAGACACTGAACGTAAAAAATAGAGAACTATCTACCCTAAAAATAAAAAAAGATGTTATAATATTAATAGAATAAAAAATATGTACTAATAGAAGACAAAATAGACTTTAAATAAAGAAATAATGAAGATAAGGGCTGACAACACATAATCTAAACAGTTATCAAAGAAGATACATCAAACTCAAACCTGTACATGTACCTAACATAACCTCAAAATATATAAAGCAAAAACTCTTATAATTACAAGAAGAAATTTGGCAACCTACAATGAAGTGGGACATTCAACAACCCCCTTTCAGAAATTGATTAGGCAGACAAAGATTTAATATAAGGATATGGAAATTTTGAAAAATAAAATTAACAAGCTTGAGTTAACAGATGAGAGATGGACAGATAGATACAGAAAGATAAAATGCTGTACTAATAAATGGTTAACACATCTTCTTATGAAAAACACTTGTTATATTTTTAAAGTTTCACCACAAATTTGTCACAAAAAAAAAACACCAAAATTTCAAAGAAAATCAAATAGAACATGGTCTCTGACCCCAGTGCAATATAAAGGTAGTTTTGTACCTATTTATATGTGCATACCTATTCATCCACCTACCTATCTGGAAATTTACTGCACTCCTAAATAACTTAATTTTGGACAAAGAAATCCCAAGAAAATTATAAAATTTAATAAATTCAATTATTCCTAAAGTGAATGGCAGTAGAAGTGTCCCATATCATAGACTGTGGGGCATGGCCAAGCTGGAGCTTCAGTTAGACGTAAGGGAATATTATTAAGGCTTATTTTTAAAAGAAAAAAAGAAATATGTGAACATAAGCGAGTTGTATTCAATGCAAGAAATTTGGAGCAGCAGAGTAAAGGTAAGAAGGAAGGAAATAAATACAAAAGCAGAAATTAATGAAATAGCAAAAAACACTCAACAGTAGATTCAGAAAATGTATTCACAAAACTCAGCTCTCACAAGTGATTTAAAAAAATAGCAAACCTAATACTAGAAAAGATAGTCTTTAACCTGACAAAGGTAATCTATCAAACACCAATTGTAAACAGCATACTTTCAAATGAGGTTTTATTTTTTTTTAATTATTTATTTATTATTTTTTTAAAAATTACATTATAAAAAATATGAGGTCCCATTCAACCCCACCGCCCCCGCCCCCCACTCCCCCCACAGCAACACTCTCTCCCATCATCGTGATACATCCATTGCACCTGGTAAGTTCATCTCTGAGCATCCCTGCACCCCATAGTCAATGGTCCACATCATAGCCCAGACTCTCACGTTCCATCCAGTGGGCCCTGGGGGGATCTACAGTGTCCCGTAATTGTCCGTGAAGCACTATCCAGGACAACTCCACGTCCCGAAAACGCCTCCACATCTCATCTCTTCCTCCCGTTCCCCACACCCAGCAGCCCCCATGGCTACCGTTCCCACACCCATTCCACATTTTCTCTGTGGACTCAAATGAGGTTTTAAGAATATTCTCATTAAAGGATGGTGGGATGATGGCAGATCAGGAAGCTCCAGGAACCAGACCCTCCATGAAAACAACCACTGAACAGGCATGAACTGTCTGAATCAACACTTTGGGGACGTGGGGTCTAGTGCAACATCGTGCAGCATCCAGAGAAGAGCTGGAAGAGGAGGCTAGTAAACTGCAACAAATACTGTGCATTTCACCCTCCTTCAGCAGCTACCATCCCCACCCCCAGGCACATAGCTGTCGGCACTGGGGACAGCAGCTTGCTAGTGCCAGGGTGGGCTGTAAGGGGAGTGTGGTGGGATTGTCGATCATGCTTTCGATCAGCTACTTAAGATGCCTGGGGGCCGGCTCCGAGGGAGCCACTGTTCAAACTACTCACACGGAGAAGTAGCAGAGGTGGCTTTAAGGAGGCAAGACCTATTTTTTCTATCTTTTCTCCTTCCATTCCCCATTTGAGAACAAAAATTGGTTTGGAAAAGTCACAAATTGATGACTCCAGCCCTCAATAACAACTAGCAATTCCAGAGCAGGGAGAAAACTAGATTTCCAGTATTATAGAAACAAAATACTTGGAATTTCCAGTTTTCAACAAAAATTAAGAAACACCTGAAGAAACAGAAGTATGGCCTATTCACAGAAAAAAAAAAGAATTTGCCAGGTACCAGCCCTGAAGGAGACTCATATGTTGGTGCTATTAGTCGACTTTATATCAACCATCTTGGGGAGGCGGACTTGGCCCAGTGGTTAGGGCGTCCGTCTACCACATGGGAGGTCCAGGGTTCAAACCCCGGGCCTCCTGACCCGTGTGGAGCTGGCCCATGCTCAGTGCTGATGTGCGCAAGGAGTGCCGTGCCACACAGGGGTGGAGTGCCATGCCACACAGGGGTGTCCCCCGCGTAGGGGAGCCCCACGCGCAAGGAGTGCGCCCCGTAAGGAGAGCCGCGCAGCACGAAATGCTGCCTGCCCAGGAATGGCACCGCACACACGGGGAGCTGACACAACAAGATGATGCAACCAAAAGAAACACAGATTCCCGTGCTGCGGATTTCAACAGAAGCCGCGAACACACAACTGGGGTGGGGTGGGGTGGGGTGGGGTGGAGGGGAGAGAAATAAATAAATAAATCTTTGGGGAAAAAAAAACATCTTAACATGTTAAATGAGCTAAAGGAATCCACAGACAAAGAACCTAATGGAAATTAGGAAGTGTTGTCTGGGCAAATTAAGAGATGGAAATTACAAAAAGGAGTCAAACGGAAATTTTGGAGCTGAAGAGTATACTTTATTGAAGTGGAAAACTCATTAAATGGATTCAAAAGCAGATTTGAACCAACAGAAGAAAGGAGAGGTAAAATGAAAGATAAGACTATAGAAATTATTCAGTGTGAGGAGCAGAAAGAAAAAATAAGGAAAAATGGACCAGCCTGAGCTACCTGTAGGACACCTTCAAGCATCCCAACATATGCATCCTCAGAGTCCCAGAAGGACAAGAGAGAAAAGTATAGAGAAAGTATGTGGAGAAACAATGGCTGAAAACTTCCCAAATCTGAAGAAAGACATGAATATAGACATCCAGGAAGCTCAATGAATTCCAAACAGGATAGACTCTAAGAGAGCTACACAAAGATACATTAGAGTAAAATTGTCAAAATCCAAAATCAAAGAGAAGATTTAAAGGGAACAAGAGAAAAGTGACTTGTCACGTGCAAGAAACCATAGAGGGCATATTCAAGCTCCTCCCAGGAAAAAAAAAAGGACTGTCAACCAAAAATTCTATATCCAGCAAAATGATCTCTCAAAATGAAGGAGATTATGACAATTACGGATAAACAAAAGCTGAAAGTTCATTACCAGAAGACCTGCCCTACAGGAAATGCTAAACGGAGTCTTTCAGGCTGAATGAGGTAAGAGAACACTAGACATAAGAATAAATAAAGAACATTTTCGTAACAGTAACTACAAGAGGTATATATAAAATCCTGTATAGTTGTACTTTTGGTTTGTAACTGCTTTTACCCCCTATATGCCTAACAAGCAAAAATGTAAAATATGTTAATGGGCATGCAAATGTATAAATATGTAATCTGAGACAGTATTAATATAAAGGGGGGAGGGACAGATATCTAGTAGTAGAGAATTTGTTTACTACTGACATTAGGTTGGTATTAGTCAAACTAGGATGTTTTTAGTTTAAGCTGTTAATTATAATTACAAAGGTCACCCTTAAGAAAATAACTAAACATTACAGAGAAAAGAAAACAATATTAGAATCAAAATGGTATACTACAAAAGGCAACTAAATACAGAAAAAAAGCAATAATGGAGAAATCAAGAAAGAAAAAACATAAAGACATACAAAAAACAAATAGCTAAATTGCAGAGGTAACTTCTTCCTTCTCATTTATTATCTTACATGTCAATGGATTAAACTTTTCCTATTCAACAGTAGAGATTGGCAGATTGTAAGAAAAAGTATGAACCATCTATGTGCTGTCTAGAGGAGATTCATGTGCATTACAAAGACACAAAGAGGTTGAAAGTAAAGGGTGGAAAAAGATATTCCATGTAAACAGTAATCAAAAGAGACCCTTAGAGGCTATGTTTTTGGCAGACAAAATAGACTTTAAGTAAAAATATTAGAGGAAACAAGAATATTATACATTCATAAAATGTTCTATCCAGTGAGAAGATCATAAACATATATGCACCTTACAATAGAGCCCCAAAATATATGAAGCAAAAAAAGGACAGAAGTGAAGGGAGAAATAGTTCTTCGATAATAGTTAGAGACTTCAATACACCACTTTCAATATGATGGAACATCTAAACAGAATCTCGGTAAGGAAATAGAGAACTTGAACACACTGTTAACCGATTAGGCCTAATGAACACACACAGCACACTCCACCAAACAACAGCAGCAACAGCAGAGAACGTGCACCTGGCACATTTTCAAGGACAGACTACATGTTAGGCCACAAATCAAACCTTACTAAATTTTAAAATATTGAAATCATAAAGTGGCCTCCCAGACACAAAGGAAATAAAGCTAGAAATCAGTAACAGAAGGAAATCTGGAAATTTTTAAATATGTGGAAATTAAACAACACATTATTAAACAACCAGTGAGTCAAATAAGATGCCACAAGGGAAATTAGGAAATATCTTGAGATGAATGAAAACAAAAACACAACATACAAAACCTTATGGGATACAGCAAAGGTAATGCACAGAGAGAAATTTCTAGCTTTAAATGCCTACTTTAAAAAAGAAGAAAGATCACAAATCAAAAAACTAACTTCTGACCTAAAGAAATTAGAACAAGAAAAGCAAACTAACCCCAAAATTAGTAGAATGAAGGAAATAGTAAAGATAAGAGCAGAAATAAATGAAATAGAGAATAGAAAAACAATAGAATCAACAAAACCAAAAAGTTGGTTGTTTTCCTTTAAGACCAGTAAAGAATCCATTAGCCAGACTGACAAAAAGAGAAAGAGAGAGAGGACACAAATAACTAAAATCAGGAGTGCAAGTGGGGATATCACTACTGACTTTAAAGAAGTAGAAATGATTACAAGAGGTACTATGAACAACGATAAGCCAACGAATTAGAAACCTTGGATGAAATGGGCAAATTCCTGGAAACTGACAAATTACCTAATCTGATGCAAGAAGAAATAGAAAATCTTGACAGATCTATGGCAAGTAAAGTGATCAAAAACCTCCCAAAGAAAAGTCCAGGACCAGATAGTTTAATGTCTGAGTTTATCAACAATTTAGAGACTTAACACCAATCCTTCTCAACCTCTTCCAAAAATTAGAATAACAGACATAAAGACCAATGGAATAGAATTCAAAGCCCAGAGATAAATCAACACATCTATGGCCGGCTGGTTTTCAACAAGGTAGCCAAATCCATTCAATGGGAAAAGAAAGTCTCTTCACAAATGGTGCTGAGACAATTGGAAATCCACATGCAAAAGAATGAAGTAGACCCCTACCTCTCGCCATATATAAAAATTAATTCAAAATGGATAAAAGACCTAAATATAAGAGCTAATTGTATAAAACTCTTAAAAGAAATATTGAGAAATATCTTCCGGACCTTGTAGAAGGCAATGAATTTTTAGATTTTACACCAAAAGCAAAAGTAACCAAAGAAAAAATAGATAAAATGGACTTTATCAAAACTAAAATCTTTCATGCATCAAAGGACTTTGTCAAGAAAGTGAAGACCAACTACAGAATAGGAGAAGATATTTGGAAGCAATTTATCTGATAAGCATGTAATATCCAGAATACGTAAAGAAGTACAACTCAGCAACACAAAGACAAGCCAATTTTTTTAAATGGGCCAAGGGTGTGAATAGGCATTTCTCCAAAAAAAGATATTTAAATGGCTAATAAGTATATAAAAGATGCTCAACTTCATTAGCAATTAGAGGAATGCAAATTAAAACTAGAATGAAATACCACCTCACAACCACCAGATGACTAGTATGTTTTAAAAACTGAAAATAACAAGTGTTGACAAGGATGCAGAGAAGCAGGAACTCTTGACATTGTTGGAAATGTACAATGGTACAGCTGCTATTTAAAACAGTTGGGTGGTTTCTCAGAAATTTAAATGCAGAATTACCATATGACCCAGCAATTCCACTCCTTGGTTTATACCCCAAATAACTGAAAACAGGGACTCAGACAGATATTGGCATGCCAGAGTTCACTGCAGCATTACCAAGAGGTAAAAGCAACCCCAGTGTCCATCAACAGACAAGGTGGAGAAGCAACATATGGCCCACCTGTACAATGGAGCTTTATTCAGCCATAAACAGGAGGGAAATGTTGGTACACACTACAACGTGAATGAGCCTTGAAGACGGCATGTTGAGTGAATAAGCCAGACACAAAAGAGCAGGCATTCTGTGGCTTCTCTTATATGAAATACTTAGAACAAGCGAACTTACTGAGACAGAAAGCAGAACAATGGTTCCTAGGGGTGGAGAGGAGCAGGTGGGACGTTGTTACTAAAGGAGTATGAGTTTTGGTTTGGGATGATGAAAATGCTCTTGAAATAGATAGTGGTAAAAGTTTCACAGTATTGTCAGTACACTTAATGTCAAAGAATTTTCCACTTAAATTGGTTAAAATGATTTTTATGTTATGCATATTTTATCACAATTAAAAAGTTTTTAAAATATAGGATTAAAGTCCTTATCTGAGAAAAAAAGTACTTTAAAACTTCACAAGAACATATAGACTATCCTTATAACCTCAGAGTAGGGAAGGATTTCTTATACAAGAATCCCAAAAGCACAAAGGAAAAAAATGATAAATTGTACTACATTAAAATTTAAAATCCTGCCCCCCGCCCCCCCCCCCGAAAAAAGAAGCACCACACACTGGACAAAGATATTATTATCCATAATGTAAAATAACTTCCACACGTCGGTAAGAAAAGAACAAGCACGTTAACAGGAAACTGGACAAAGGCTATCACTTGGCACATTCCTAGAAGAGAAAACTCAAGAGCTAATAACCTCGTGAAAGGATGCTTAACCTCACAAGTGGCCTGGGAAGTGAAACTAAAACAAAAAAGATGGCATTACGCACATGTCAGATAGATAACACTGTCAAGTCTGGCACACCACGTGTAGGCAAAGATAAGGAGCAGGGGCGAAATCGTCGCTGGCAGCCTGCCCCGGCCCACCCCCTCTTCCGAGGACCCCTGACTTGTTTGGGGCAGCAGCAGTGGCCCTGCTGAAGCGCCCATCTGCGCGGCTCCCCCTAAACTAATGGGCCTGCAAGCTCTTCCCAGCCAACGGGCAGCCTGTGCCAGTGGGCCTTCAGGGAGCTCTTGTTTGCGGACAGAAGGGAGGAAGCCGGGGAGGGAGGGAGCAGGGAGGGAAGCAGGAGAGAGACTCCCAGCCAGCACCCCTTGCCCTTCACCTTCACCATCCCTTCGTCCTGCCTGGAATGGGCACACACCTCCCGGGGCGGCCCTGCGGACCAAGGGCCCCCACTGAGAGGGGGCCGCCTGCGAGCACCCTGGGCCCCTAGATGCTGGTTCTGGGGAACCACTCTCTGGTTCAGCTGAGTCACCCCCTCGCTGGGGCTGCCTGCAGATGCTGTCGCGCGTGACCCAGAGGGCCCTGGGCCCCGAACCCATGCCGCTTGTGCCAGGACGTGCTGTCGGCACAGGGCCGTGTTAGGATTTGCCCCGGCTGGCTAGGGGGTGTGCTGGGGCTCACAACAGCACTTTCCATGTGGATGCTTGTATCAAAAAGACAAAAGAACAGTAAGTGAGCAGGCCCTGATGCCAGTGCCCTTGGGGCTCTGCCCCTCCTGCCCTCCAGGGCGCTGCTGAGCCCGGGCGCCTCCTGGCGCCCCCATTTCCCCGTGCCCCCCCCCCGCCACCGCCTGGGTTGGGCCTGTGGTGGGAGAATTTCCGCCAGGGCCCACGCAGTTCTCACTGCACCTGGTAGGTTAAAGTTCTGTGTTTCATGACACACAGGGCACCCCGAGAACAGCAGCTTTCTGGGCGGGAAACAGCGCTGGGGTGCCCTCCTGGGCGCGTGCTGGTGCTTGCAGGGCACGGGCATCTGGAGGGCGGCCTGTGGCAGGGCCCCGTGGCTCAGGCCGATCCCTGCTGCCATTGCTCTCACCGGCAGGGCAGGCGGCGCCCGTCCATTTCCTGAGAAGCTGGAGCAGGGAGGACTTTCAGGAAGCATGCTTGCTTTCTGTTGTGTTCAAGTATTTCCCTCCTTTCCTGTCACCAAGTGGGAGCTGTGGGCCGAGGTGAGGCGGGCGAGCTGGCGGCCGGCCCAGTGCCCGAGGCCCGCAGTGACCACGGGCCTGCCAATCCCTGCACTCCAAAGACGCTGACTTTGGGGCTCAAGGCAGAACTTTCCTCTCCCTTCCGAGACTCCTCTGAAATGAGAGTGAAGGAGTGAAAAGCTGAAAACTCACGACGATGAAGTGAAGAGGCGGGGTGGGCAGAGGAGGTGGAGGAGTGGTAACTGGGAGCTAGGGCCCCGCCGCGGCCTGCACGCTGCCGTCAGCATCCACAGCGGCTCTGCGGCAGTTTGGTATAGTTATGAATTCCGAAAATAGACATTGGGTTATGTTTGTAATCTGGTCTGTACCTGGGCGTGATTAAATTATGATCAGGGCTTTGATTGGGCCACGTCAGTAGGGTGCTGATAAGGCATGGCAAAGGACGGAGTCGGAGATTTTTGATGTTGGAGTTTGATGCTGAAGACTTAAGCTGGAGCCCTAGGAAGTAAGCTCACAGAGGAAAGAGAAGCCAGCCCCAGGAAGAGAGGAACCTTGAACCCAGAGAGAAGCAAGCCCTGGGAAAAGAGGAACCCTGAGCCCGGAGAAAAGCAAGACCCGGGAAGAGAGGCACCCAGGAAGCCTGGACCCTGGCAGATGTCAGCAGCCGTCTTGCTCCTTTGGCTGACTAATACAGCCTCCCACGTGCTCCGCCTGCTCCCCCAGTGCAGGCAATATCTGGGCGCCCACCGATGGGAGCCTCCTCCTCTGGAATCCCTGCCAGGACCTGGAGCCCACAGATCAGCCCTGAGAGCTTGGCCTGGCTGCAGCCTGGAACCCGGGCACCCTCTGCCCTGCCCGTGAAGCACCGGCCATGGGGGTGGGGCCTCTGTGCACGCCATGGCCAGCCAGAGCTCGCCCTTGTGGCCTTGGCCCCCACCCACTCTCCTGCACGGGCAGCACAAGACAGGTCCACCTTGCCCTTCCGGGCAGCACAAGACAGCAGCTCCACCTTGCCCCTCCGGGCAGCACAAGACAGCAGGTCCACCTTGCCCCTCCGGGCAGCACAAGACAGCAGGTCCACCTTGCCCCTCCGGGCAGCACAAGACAGCAGGTCCACCTTGCCCCTCCGGGCAGCACAAGACAGCAGGTCCACCTTGCCCCTCCGGGCAGCACAAGACAGCAGGTCCACCTTGCCCCTCCGGGCAGCACAAGACAGCAGGTCCACCTTGCCCCTCCGGGCAGCACAAGACAGCAGGTCCACCTTGCCCCTCCGGGCAGCACAAGACAGCAGGTCCACCTTGCCCTTCCGGGCAGCACAAGACAGCAGGTCCACCTTGCCCTTCCGGGCAGCACAAGACAGCAGGTCCACCTTGCCCCTCCGGGCAGCACAAGACAGCAGGTCCACCTTGCCCTTCCCGCATGTCTAAAGGCCTCGGGCTCCCTGGACCCCTGTGGGGCGAGCTGAGGAGCGCACACCCCCTCCCCTGCTGCCACCCAGCCCTCACTGAAGCCGCTGCCTGCCAGGCTCAAGTGCAAGTGCCTTCTGTGCGTGGACTCACGTCCCCCTCACTGCAGCCCTCAGAAGAGAGTGCTCTCACTTCCAGGTCACAGATGAGGAAAACGAGTCCCCGAGTGGCTGAGGGGCGCCCCGAGCTCGCACAGCTCAGAGGTGACAGAGCCAGGTCCACGCAGAGCAGCTGGGCTGCAGAAGCACGGTCTTCTCAGCTCCACGGCACTGCTCCATCGCCTTGTAGCTAACTTTAAGGCACAGGGAGATTATGTATCCAGACTTGAAGTATACATTCCCTTTGGCCCTGCAGCTATAATTCTAGGCAGATACTGTGAAGAAGCATTCATGTGTCATCAAATTGTCTTATAAGCGTTGGCTGAGAAATGTCTATGCAATCCTTTTGCCCATTTTTTGAGCAGGTTGTCTTTTTGTTGTTGAATGGTAGCAATTCTTTATATATTCTTAGTATTAAACCCTTACCAGATTTGTGGTGTGCAATTTTTCTCTCCCTTGTATAAATGGTCTTTTTACTTTCTTGATAGTGTCCTCTGATGAACAAAAATTTTAAATTTTGATGAAGTCCATTTTATCTATGTTTTTATTTTGTTGCTCCTGCCTTTGGTATTATATCAGAGAAATCACTACCAAACCCCAGGTTGTGAAGCTTTCCCCCTTTGTGTCTGTTTTGGAGTACTAAGATACACATACATAGGGTGGAACTTTCCAGGACTGAGCAGAATAATTGCTGGGCAGCAGCAAGCTGAGCAGGTCCAGCACCTCCACACGCTGGGAGACGCCTGAGTTCTGACCGTCCAGGGTGAGGAGGCGCCACTGAACGTCTGGACGCTGGGGGAGAGCCCACAAGGGCCACCTCCTAGTAGTGGGCTAGCCCTGGCCTGAGGGCCACTCGAAACCCACTTTAACAAAGCCTTGAATGGGCCTCGGAAAGATCAGGCTATTCTGCAAGTATCGGAACAGCCTGCCGAAGCACTCGTTAGAGGAAAACAGCAAAATCCAGCACTCGACAACGTGACGTTCACAACAGCCAGCAACTTAAAGAACCACTAGGTATGCGAAGATGCAGAGACTGAAAGGCCTCAAGTCAGACACACAGCTCTTCCTTCTCCTCATTGCCAGCTGCTTTCAGGAGACTTTAATTATGCATTGACAGGCATAGAGTAGGTGTTCAATCATTATCACTGTTATAATTGCTACATATGAGGACAGTACTTCAATCCCCAGACAGGTAGACTCATAAGAGGAGGATTTAGTTCTCACCAACCTAGTTAAAGCACTTCTCAGTGGTCAGGAACACACTCGGCCAGCAAAGCACGTTTGTGCTCCAGGTCAAGTGAGCTGCAGGCCCCATAAAGCTGGGTCTGCCCTCACGTGGAGGGACGTGCACGCAGACACAGACTTCCATCCGCCGATGACCGGCCGCGTTCGCGGCTGCCTTTCTCCACCCCTCAGCGGCCACGCAGCTCAGAACCCCTTCCCCCCCATTGTTCCGCAGGTGGACGTGAACGTCTGCAGGGCAGACCCTGCCTGCACTGCCCCATTTCAGATCTGAGCCCATCTAGACGCCAGGCAAGCAGAAGCCGTGCTATTGCAGGGTCCTTCCCCTCCCCCAGGCCCACGGGCCCTGGGGTCCATCAGGAGGCATCTCTGTGAGAGCCCAGTGGTGGTCTCGGGGCCAGCCCTCCAGTCGTGGAGGGGAGCCACCCCACAGGGGGCTGGGCGCTGCAGAGCAGTGCTACCTGGTGATGCCTGTCACTCACTTGCTTCTTTCTCGCGTCTCCCGAGGCTACGTGACTTCCATCATGGGCAGGAGAAGGCCCCTGCCAAGGATCCACGCACAGAACCAGCAGCTTCGGGCCCAAGCAGAGCGGCAGGCGGTGAACTTCGTGCTTCAAGGTACCGTGCGCACCCTGCAGGCCTGCGGGCAGCGCTGGCAGCCTGCGCCCGCTGGCTCCTTCCCGGCGGTTCTGTGGCCATCCCTTTTCTGGCTCTCAGCAGCACAGGCCTGGGCCTGACCCCTGCGTTGGTGCCAAGCTGCCCCTGGCTCCCATTAGCCTTCCTCCAGAGAACTCCATGGGCCTCGCCGCCTCATGGCCGTGGCAGTGGGAGGTGTCAAGGCCGCCCTGGGCAGGGCGGGTGCCTGGCGCTTGGCCATCTCTGAACCACGGCCTTCCCGGGAGGTGGTCTGAGCAGTGCGGCCCCAAAACCACAGGGGACCCTGAGGCTTCAGAGTCTACTCAGCCAGCTTTGGGCTCAGTCTCTTGACGTTCGGCCTGGGGACCCCCTGTCAGGCCCCCCAGGGGTGTGAGACCTTGGGACCGGGCCTCCAGCACCCAGCGGTGCCCTGCAGTAGCCACAGCCCCAGGAGGGAAGAGGCGGCTGGGCAAGGAGGAAGGTCTCGTTTGCCCCTGCGGTGAGAACTCCTAACATGCAGCCATCCCTGCCTGGAAGTCATGTGACCCTGGGGGTCCTAGCCCCCAGATTGAGATGAACAGCCCAGACCCCAGGGCCCAGAGAGGAGGCCTGGGCCCAGCCTCCAAGCAGGTGCCACGTCACCTCCAGAGGCCTGTGCAGTGGAGCCCACCCCGCACAAGAGAGCAGCAGGGGCCGGAAAGCCCAGGGGCCCAGCAGGCGGGGTGCAGGAGGGCGCGGCTGGGCGGGGACCGAGGCGCCAGTCCACGGAGCCCACGAGCTGTGCGCACGGGCAGGCGCGGCACACTCGCCTCTGCAGAGCGGAGACGGCACGCTCGGCAAGGACGGAGCCAGCAGAGGGGTGGCTGGCTCCACCGTGGGACGGAGTCGCCCGGGCCTGCCTCTCGTGGCAGCTGCAGCCCTGGGGCCGGGAGGCTCCAGCCCCGCCTGCGGGTCTTGCGGGCTCTCGCGCACGAAGACACTGTGGAGGCGTGATCTCACGCCTGTTGACCAGCTCAGGGTGCAGTTTAAACTGCCTTAGAAGGATCCGCAAGCGTTCACGAGGAGGATTAGCTGTGAGATCAGCCACCGAGGAGACCCCGGCAGCTCTTGGCCCAGCCCCTTCCCTGCACGACAGGTCCCCTCACAGGGAGCTGCCAGCCGTCTGCTTACAAACGCCCGCGGAGCTGCCGCCTGCCGCGACTGCCCCCACGTCCCCGGGCGCCCACCCACCGCGTGGAGCCTGCAGCAGGGCCCACCGGCCTGGTGGCTTTCTGGGCCCCAGGCCCAGGAGCCCCTCCGGGATTCAGGAAGGCTCTCGCTCCACGACTCCTGTCCCCAAGGGGCCCTGTCCCCAGGCCACATTCTCCACAAGGCCGCTTCACCCAGAACGTAGGCAACGGCTGCTTTCCCTTCAGGAGAATCTTCCCAGCTTGCGGTGATGCCAGCGCCAGCCAGCATTGGCTGCTGCGCTGCCGTCCCAGCAGTCAGCGAGCGAGCCTGTGCCACCCGCCGCCTTTCCTGCGTGGCACACGGCCAAGACCCTTCTCGCGGCTGACATCAGGCCTCGCTCTTCACCAGGAGAGGCGCCTGCCTGGGGGTCCCCAGCGCGTACACTGCTCGACTTCTGGCCGGGTCGATTCTAAAGGAGGAGCCCCTGGTACCAAGGCACCCCCAGAGAGAGCCCAGGTGCTGAGCGCGGGCGCGGGGTTCTCCGTGGGGCCAGCGTGCCCCTTGCAATGAGTTGCAGACTTTGGAAGTGAGTAGTTGCAAGAGAATGTTTTGTCTAAAATCAGTCGCTATCAGTCCAACCCCAGGAAAGTGACTGTCTCAGAGCCAGGGTCTCTTCTCCAAGGCTGGTAGGAGGGAGGACAAGGCCGGTGGCAGCCTCCTGGGACCTCTGGGGGTTGCCACTGCCCACCCCTGCAGACCCTCTGGCGCAGAGGAGGGGCTGGATGCGCCTCATCCTCACCACGCCCGAGGCCTGACTGGCCTCCTAGAGCTGGAGAGAAATGGATCAAGCTTCTTCTGAGGAGAGTTGTTTTGCAACAGAGGGAAGTGGGCCACAGACCAGGAATTTTCACTTCTTCAGTAACCCCAGGAAGCGTGAGCGCTTAAAGCAGTGTGCGACACGGATGGAAACCTGAACCCCGCGTCTGCGGCCAGCGTCAGCCCGTCCCCGGGCCCTGCGAGCCTGTGCGAGGACAAGCCGGCCCCAGGCTGCCCGGCACCAAGCAGAGTGCCGCGCTCACGCTGGGTGACCCAAACGGCTGGCCTGGGGCAGCCCACAACCTGCCGCACATGGCGCGCGGCACTGCAGGGAGGCCAGGCGCTGGCAGGTGGGGGCGCTAGGGGGGGCGCCCACTTGTCCGTCACCCCCTCAAGGGTGGGTAGAGCCTGGACTGTGTGGAATCCCACTCCCGTCATCAGCCGTGCCACGGCGGAGGGGCCGCAGGTATCCTGAGGCCCCAGCCCCAAAGGGCTCGCATCCTGGGCGGGCCTTCGGGAGGGTTCACGAGTCAGAGCCAGAGGCGGGAGCGAGGAGGCCCGGGGCCCCGCGTGCTGGGCAGGTGCCGTGGCAGGGGGCTGAGGGCCGGCAGGCAGCGGCCACAGGAGGCGCACGCGTCCCTGAGTCGTGCCTTCAGATGGGCACAGCAGCCCGCACCTCGGCTGGCGGTGCTGGGCTCCCAGCCGAGAAGCCGGGGCCCGAAGGGTGGGGCCTCAAGCCTAACACCACGTCCCGTGTCACCGTCCCTGGCAGGGGGGCCATCCGCCTCACACTGCTGGTGAGACAGAACCTCTGTGCCCACAGGTTCGGCCGCTGACCTCTGCAAGCTGGCCATGGTCCACATCTTCGCCGCAGTCGCCGCCTCCCCCACCCTGACGGCCAGGTCAGTGAGAGGGCGGTCAGCCTGCGGCGCCAGGCCAGGCGCCGCCCGACTCCTCCGGGGCTGGCAGGGGAGAGGGGGGCCTGCCCTGGGGGGACCCTCTGGGACTGCCCCGCAGCTCGCCCCTCCCAAAAGCCAAGCAAGCCTGCCACGCCGTCGGCGCTGCTTTATTCTCAGCACCCAGCCACTGCCGGGCTTGGGGCTTCCCCGTCCCCAGGCCCCTCACACACACGGGCCCTGCCCAGCCAGGGCCATGGGCTCTGCACCCTCTGCAGGCGCGGCGCCGTCTCCCCAGGCCCTTCCCGGCAGCTGCCCCTCCGAGGCGGTGGCCCCACAGCCCTGCAGCAGGATCCGCGGGCCCAGGGGTGCAGGACGCCCGCACTCCACACACCTGGCCGGGGCTCCACGGCTGCTCCTGGGGCACGGCCTCCTCGGGGCCGCCCCCACCCGGGCGTCCACACCACCCCAGGCCAGCTGAGGTCCCGGCACTGAGTGCAGGATCGCGCCAGAGGGCAGAGGTGCCCCGGCCCCCACCCAGCCTGCACCTCTGCCCGCCCCGCCCAGGGACCCTCCAGTTCCCGGCCACACGCAGAGCGCCTTAGGCCGGATGCGCCTGCACCTCCCAGCAGTTCCCACCGCTGGGAAGAGAAGCCCCCGGTGGCGCTCAGTGCAGCCTCTGCAGATGACAAGACGGGCCGCGGCTCCGCAGGCCCCTCCCGACAGCCCCGTCACAGGAGCACGTCGGCCACAGAAGCTTGCCAGGTAGAGGCGCGCTGGCTGCCTCCGCCAGCCACGCCGGGAAGCCCTGACCTGCTCGCCACTGCTGCCCTCTTCCAGCTGCACCCACCAGCGACACCTGCTCTCACCCCACCCCGGGACACTGTCCCCACTAAGCCCCGAGGCGGTAGAGCTGTGGGCCCCACGCTGCCCTGGTGGCTGTGTGTCCAGCCTGGGTGTGATGCTCAGAAAACAAAACACCTGTCTGCCCTCCAGGGACCATGGCAGCTTCATGGGAAGACAGCTGCCCTCTGCCTGTGGCTGTGAGAACAAGCAGCAGGCGCAGGGGCTCTGCAGAAGGCGGGGTTGCCAGCTCCCCCTGCGCAGTTCTCAGACCTCTACCGCCACCGTGGAGTGAGTTGCTGAAGGATGTATCTGAGAACACAGGCTCAGGCATCAGAGATACTTTCAGCAAATGACCACTTCATTTCTCACAGCACAAAGCATTCAAAAGAGGGGGAGAGAGGACATGGCTCAACTGATAGAGCATCCACCTACCATATGGAGGGTTCAGGGTTCAAACCCAGGCCTCCTGACCCATGTGGAGCTGGCCCACATGCAGTGCTGCTGCACACAAGGAGTGCCATGCCACGCAGGTGTGTCCCCCACATCGGGGAGCCCCCCACACAAGGCGTGCACCCCACAAAGAGAGCCACCCTGCATGATAAAAGCACAGCCTGCCCAGGAGAGGCACCACACACACACAGAGCTGATGCAGCAAGATGGCGCAACAAAAAGAGACACAGATTCCGGGTGCCGCTGACAAGAATACAAGCGGACACAGAAGAACACACAGTGAATGGACACAGAGAGCAGACAACTGGGGGGGGGAGGCAGAAATAAATAAAAAATAAATCTTTTTTTAAAATTACAAAAAAAAAGCAGGGAGTCTATGGCCAACTGATTTTTGACAAACCTACCAAAGCCATGTTAATGGGACAAAACTATCTTTTCAACAAATGGTGCTAGGAGAACTGGATATTGTAACCAAAAGAATGAAAGAGGACCCCTATCTCACTCCCTATACAAGAATCAACTCAAAAGGGATCAAAGCCAGGACCATAAAACTACTAGAAGAAAATGTAGAGAAACATCTTAAGGACCTTACAACCAAAGCATGCTCAACCAAAGAAAAAACAGATAAATGGGACCTCCTCAAAATTAAACACTTTTGCACCTCAGAGGACTTTGTAAAAATGGCAAAAAGGCAGTGACTCAATGGGAGAAAATACTTAGAAATTACATGTCCGATAAGGGTTTAATATCCATGATATACAAAGAGATGCTACAGTTTAACAATAAAAAGACAACCCAATTTAAAAATGGGCAAAAGACTTGAATATTGTCCAAAGAATACAAATGGCAAAAAAGAAAAAGAAAAAATGTTCAACATCACTAATGATTAGGGAAATGCAAATCAAAACTACAATGAGATATCATTTCACACCTTTCAGAATGGTTGCTACTAAAAAGACAGAAAAGGGAAATGGATTTGGCCCAGTGGTTAGGGTGTCCGCCTACCACATGGGAGGTCCGCGGTTCAAACCCCGGGCCTCCTTGACCCGTGTGGAGCTGGCCCATGCGCAGTGCTGATGCGCGCAAGGAGTGCCAGGCCACTCGGGTGTACCCGCATAGGGGAGCCCCACATGCAAGGAGTGCGCCCTGTAAGGAGAGCCACCCAGCGCGAAAGGAAGTCCAGCCCACGCAGGAGAGGTGCCACACACATGGAGAGCTGACACAGCAAGATGATGCAACAAAAAGAGACACAGATTCCCGTGCTGCTGACAAGAATACAAGCGGACACAGAAGAACACACAGCGAATGGACACAGAGAGCGGACAACTGGGGGATGGGGGCGGGGAAGGGGGAGGGAAAAAAAAAGAGAGAAAAGAACAAGTGTTGGAGTAGCTGTGGCGAGATAGGAACACCTGTCCACTGTTGGTGGGATGCACAACGCTCCAGCCGCTGTGGAGGGCTGTGTGGAGGTTCCTGAAGGAGCGACTACAGACTTGCCCCGTGACCCTGCAGGACCACTGCTGGGTCTATCCAGAAGGACTGAGAGCAGTGGCACCAACAGACGCCTGCACAGCGATGCTCATAGCGGCGTTATTCACGATTGCCAAAAGAGGAAACAACCTAGGAGCCCATCAACAGGCGAATGGATAAACAAGCTGTGGTCTGTTCGCATGATGGAATACTATGCAGCTGTAAGAAATGAAGTTATGAAGCAGATGGCAACATGCACGAACCTGGAGGACATTGTGTTGAGTGAAGCAAGTTAGAAAAAAAGGACAAATACTGTAGGATTACAGCACTATAAACTAAACACATTGTGTATAAAAATTATATGATTCCATTTATATAAAGTATAAATATAAATCAATCTATAAAGATGAAATTAATAGATTAGTGATTATGCAGGGCTGGGGAAGTCGTGTTAAGGGGTATGGACTCTTTCTTTTTGGAGTAATGAAATAGTTCTACAATTTGTTGTTGTGATAAACGTACAACATTGTGATTATACTAAAAGCCATTGATTATACACTTTTGATAGATCATATGGTATGTGCATATATTTCAATAAAGCTGCTGAAAATATAAATAAACACTGTGCAAGAATAGCGAGAAGTAGCAGCTATATATAGCAGGAGAAGCAGAGAGATTGAGAGGTGAAGAATATTCTTGTCTGTTTTTTTTAATCCTTACTGAAATAATTAAAATGCTCTAATAATGATTGAAATGATGAATGCACAACTATGTGATTATACCAAATACATTGATTATACACTTTGGATGGATTTATGCTTTATTAATATGTACCAATAAAATTGACTTGTTAAAAAAAAAAAAAGGCAGGGGAGGAGAGCCCCTCGAGGCGGGTCCCCAGGAGGCCAACGGCTCAGGCCAGGGAGGGGGATGTCCACCGAGAGCTCCCGCCGTGAACCTCCCAGCTGCCTGGTCCCAGTGTCCAGGTTTAAGGTGTCATCAGGCCACAGGGATGCTGGGTGCAGCAGGGACGCAGGCGGCCCCTGCAGCTCAGCGCCAGCAGCGCAGCCTGACCCCGGCCCCTGGGCCCCTGGGCCTCCCGCGCTTGCCGGCCTGCGGCCACCAGGTCCATCTTGCAGCGCCGTCGTGAGAGCCGCCTCCGCCTCCCGGTACCCCCTCCACGGCCCTACCTGGACCGCCCTGCCCGGCCCCCAAGGCCCCGCGTCCCCGGCACCGGCTGCCGCCGTCTGCCGCCGTCTGCCGCATGCCCTTCGCGAGCGCTCAGGGGGTGCTGAGAGGAGGCCATCCAGGGAGGCGCAGGCTGCAGGACTGCGCGGGGCACCCCTGGGGTCCAAGGACATGGGCGTCTCCGAGGGCCTGGACCGGCTGCGGAGGCTGAGAGTCCCTGGGAGCCAGGGGCGCGCTCAGCCCCCCAGTGGAGAAGGGCACGGCACCAGGCTCAGTAGGCCTGGACGAGAACAGCCGGACCGGGGGGCCGCCTCCATGTGACTCGGAAGGACTTCCCCCCAGGGACAGGCCGAGGCGCGATGTGGTGCAGCTTTTCTGGAACATTCCTCTCTGGAGCGGGCGGCATGTTCCATCAGCGCCAGCCCCTTCCAGGGAGCGCCCTGAGGCCCGGGGCTCTCGGCGCCCTCTGCGGTGGCCTCTGGAACTCTTGTTTCCTGTGCCCTGGTTTCCACGGAGAAGTGGGGGGCAGCGTTCTGCTCAGCTGTGAGCATGACATGTGCCTGACTAACAATTCCAAACCTATTCTTAGGTGGTGCCGCAACAGTAGCTCAAGAGGTGTGAACACTGTTTCTTCTAAATTTGGAAAAAAATTTAAGTGACTATTTTGAGGTTTCTGCCCATTTGAAAATTAAATTATCTTGGCCTTCCACGGTCTTGAAGTCAGTTTCCAAATGCCAAGGCCACGTGGCCAGCCGGCCCCTCATCGCCTCCATGCCCATCTGCTTGGACGGGCAGTGCCCCAGCCTGAAATCCAGACCACCTCCCTGGAGGCAGCCCCAGGAACCTGGGCTGCGGATCTGGGCCCGCCTGCGCTGCGGGCTGCACCATGGCGTGTGATCGGCCACTGTAACAGGCAGCTGCAGCGGCTCGGACTTCAAGAGAGGGGCTTTCCTCTCCTGGCGAGAGGCCCAGAAGCACAGCACTGGCTGGCTCTGATCCAGAGATTTGGGGTGTGGAGCTGGGTCCCCCGCTCCTTGGCCCGGGTCACTGTTGAACTTCGTCCCCCCTCCAGCTGTCCTCCCAGGCCCCCACCCAGTGACAGCAGCAACCCCAGGCCCCGCCCCCTCACCCCCAGGGCTGGTGGCCCTCCTGCTGGGCAGGGTCACTCACCCCACCCCGTGTCTTCCAGGCTGGTCGCCCAGATTCACGATGAGCTGCTGTTTGAAGTGGAGGATTCCCAGGTCCCCGAGGTTGCAGGTGAGGCCGGGTGCAGCCACCTCGGGCGCTTTTCCCTCAGCACAAGTGGAAGCCCCCCGTGCCGGCCTGCTTCCACCGCAGCCCGGCAGGGCAGAGGGGCCAGCTGCCCTGCCAAGTGGCATCAGAGGTCCAGGTGCCCGGGCCCTGGGGACCTCGGTGACACAGGGAGTTCAGCAAAGGCCGGAGGGGCATCTGGGGGCTCTGTCTCTGAGGCCCTCCCCCTCCTCCCCAGCCCTGGTGCTGTGGCCAGGCAGGTGGGCAGTTGGGGTGTGGAGCCCCTGCCTGGGGTGAGCTGGCGGGTGAGCGTGCGGGCCAGCGGGGGCGGGGCAGGCGGCTGGGACGCCACCCTGCTTCAGGAGCAGGGGCTGGAGAGCAGATGCCGCGAGGGCGTAGCCGCGCTCCGGCCCTGGGGCCCGCCCTCGGGCAGCGTCGAGGGCCTTTCAGCAGCACCCTGGGCCGTGGACCAGGCCGCTGGAGCAGGAACCAGCCACGGAGCACTCTGGGGCTCCACGTGGGACTGTGGCCCCGGGAAGCTGGCTGGTGGAGGGCACAGTCCCCAGGGCACTGAGAGCCCGGCCTGGGTGTCCTCTGTGGCCCCGGCAGGCTCAGAAGCTGCCTGTCCCCCCTCTTCCTGCAGCTCTGGTCAGAAGGGCCATGGAGTCGTCGCAGCTGCATTTGCAGGTAAGGGCGTGACACGTGAATCCCAGGCCTCCCCCAGCCTCGGCAGCCATGTCCAGCGCATGTGCTGGGCCAGGAGACTCCCTGGGGAGGAGGGCACAGCCCCAGCCCTTCCCACACTGCCCTGGCCCCCCGCGGCTGGGCGATCCCCACCAGCAACTCCCCCCGTGGAGCTTGGGGCCCCGTCCAGGCTCTGCCATGGGCACAAGGAAGGAGGCAACGAGGGAGTATGAGTCTCTGCAGCCCCCAGAGTGGGACCAGAGGGGAGCGGGCAGCCCTGGCACCCTAGAGAGGCTGCAGGAAAGGCTGCCTCTAGCTCTACTCCGTGCCAGAGCTGCCCGCACCCCCCTGCAAGGGTCTGCTTCCCAGCATCCCCACAGCGCCTGTCGCCGCAGCCATGGCCCATCTGCAGAGGGCAGCTGGGGAGGTCAGCAAGACGGGGACCAGAAGCCCTGTCCCTGGGGCCCCAGGCACCAGCGGCCCCCCAGCAGCTCTGCGGGGTCAGGGCTGTACCTGCCGGCCGCCCCTCCACTCCCCTCCCTCGGGGCCCTGGGAGCTGGCCCAGCCCCTTCCCAAGGCCCGGGCAGGTGGGCGGCCAGCTGGGGTGAGGCGAGAGCACGCCTGTTACTGGACAAGCCTGTGCACACGTGTGACACACGTGCATGTGTGCGCATATTTGTGCACGCCCGTCGTGCGGAGTACGTGAGTGCGTGTGCATGTGTGCGTGTGCGCGTGCACAGGTCCCGTCCTGGGTTCTGCGTGCCGTCCCATGCGCTGAGCCTGCCGGACCAGCCCCGGCCTCCGCCCGCAGGTGCCCCTGCAGGTGAGCCTGAGCGCCGGCCGCGCGTGGGGCCGCCTGGCCCCGCTGCCCGACGACCCGCGCAGCCCCCGGTCTCCAAGCAACAGCCGGGCCGCAGGGGCCCTCGGCAGCGCCCCGCGCCGGCGCGAGCCTTTCTCGCCTCTTCGTCGGTAGCCCCGGGCAACGGAGGGCGGCGCGCGCCGGATTCCCGCAGCTGCCCTGTGCCGGCGCGTCCCCGAGCAGCGCGCCGCGGAGCGCGCCACCCGCCTGCGCCGCGCGCCCCGGGAGTAAAGGGTTCAGGCAAGGCCGAGCTGGCGGCGTGCGCGTGAATTCTTTGCGTGGATGCGAGGCGCCGATTCACAGAGCTGGCCACGCGCCAGAGCCAGGGCCCGCGGCGTGGGGGGGGCCCCTCCCTGGAGGGCTGCTCACGGGGTCCCTCGGCAGCACCCACCCCCCTCGGCGCCTCTGCCTGGCCTCCCCAAGAACAGCACCCACAGGGCCCGACTCCAGGCTGTGGCCACACTCGGAGCCCGCGGGCCCTCCCCCAGGCCCTCCTGCAGCGGTGACCCTGGAACCGCGCATCGCTCACGGCGGGGTGCACCTCGGGTATTTGCCCTCCAGCATCTGGGCAGTCCGGGTGCCCCCAGGAATGAGCTTCAGCCCGTTGCCCCTCCCCCTGCAGCCAGCCGGCCAGGACCCCTGCCTTTCACCTCCCTCAGTGCCTCCCCGCCAGGAGGTACATGCCGGCAGGTCCTCTTTCACAGTGGGGAAACTGAGGCACAGGAAGGCTAAGTCACTGGTACACACTCCTGTGGCTAACAAGTGCTGGGACTTTGCCCAAATCTGTGCACTGGACTGGCTGGCGCTGGCACAGCTGCCCGGTCCCCCAAGCCCCTGCCCGTCCCCCCACGGGGTCACACCCAGCCCTGAGTGCTGTGGCCCGTGCACCCCACTGGGCCTGAGCTTCTGTGCTGCTCACCAAGGGGTCTCCCTGGGGACAGTCGTGAGTGTCGCTGGTCCCCGTGGCCTGGCCAGGCTGGGTGGGCATGCCAACTAACTAGCCCCCCAACTCAGGCTCGAGGCCGGGGCCCCACCAGGGCCCTTTCTGTTTCTGGGAAGGACAGCCACATCTTAACACCCCAGCCTCACAGAGTGCACCGACATGACCGTCCTCCGGGGGCACTCGGGGCCACCCCTGCGGCCCACGCCCGCGCCCCAGAGCTCTGGCAGCCCTTTCCTTCACCTCCACCTGCATTCTACCGGCGCTTATGGGACAGCTGTGTGTGCCCCGTGCCACGTGGGGCCCGGAGGACGCTCTGACCCACAGAGGTGCCCGCGGCCTCTGGCCCTGCCTGCACCCAGAGGGTGAGGCTGCCTGTTCCAGGGCTCCGGGGGCTGGTGTCTGCGCACAGACGGGAGCACAGGTGGCCGCCTTCTCTCAGGGCTTCCAGGTGAGTTCCCGCTGGCTTGAGCCTGAGCGCCTGAGCGCGTGAGCGCCGTGGGGGGCACATTCCAGCGCCTGGAGGCTGGCCCAGGGCTGCTGCCAGCCGCTCCAGACCGCCACTGTGCCCAGCTCTGCTTGGCAGGCGCACATGTGCACGCGCCACGCCTCCCGCACCGAGGCCACAAGACCCTTGGCGACCCCACGAACAACCCCCAGTGACCTCCCTGCCTCTCCGTCCCAGGCTTCCGCCAGAGCAGCTCGCCGCAGTGAAACCCGCGGCCCTCCCAGGCGGGTCCCACGGAGAGCGGGGGGCCAGGCTGTCTGAGTGTGCCAAGCCCTGGAACCCCGCAGGCATCCAGGCCCACCCACCGGCGTGCTGCTTGAGGTCCAGCGCCAGGCCTGGGCTGCGCTGCTTGTCACCCGAGGGCCAACACAGGAAGCGCCGCGCCCCTCGCCAGCTCTGGGGGCGCCGCGGTGCCAAGGGAGCAGCTCAGGGGAATGTTCTGGGTCAGTTCTAGCCCGGCTCTGGGCCAGGTGAGGGCACTCAGGGTGTACAGCCCAGGGCATGAGCCGGGCAGAGGAAAAGAAGCCTGGGGTCCCGGGAACGCTGCCGGGCAGCGCTGTGGGCCTGGGTCTCCCAGGCTCCCTGCCAACCAGACGGGCAGCTCAGGGGCACGAGATGCCCCCACACCAGCATCTGGGGGAGCCGTCTCTGAAGCCCACTGCCCTGAGGCCAGCCTCCTCTGTGCCCTGACCCCCAGCCCCTTCCTCGTGCCCCCCGGACCCCTTCTGTACCCTCCCCACCAGGCCCCAGACAGCCCCGTCCCGCTCCCCTTGCAACATGGGCCCTCCCTGCTCCAGGGGCCTGTGGGGGTGGTGAGGGGTGAGGAGGGCTGGGGGCCCAGGCTCCACCATGGCTGAGTAGGGAGGCAGAGGGCAGGCCCTCTGCCACACAGAGTCAGCACTACGTGGACACAGGCCCAGAAGGCCCCGTGCCAGGCTGGGGCTGCCACCAGGGCAGGGGGCAGGGCAGCAGGTGCCAAGGCACGCCGAACCTGGCATGGGGGGCCAGAGCATGGGGAGGGGCCCGTCTGAGTCCCCTGCCTCTTCTCAGCCCACAGACCCCTCTCAAGGGGCAGCCCAGCTCCTGCCCTCCACGCAGCCCCCCCAGTCCCGGCCTGACCCCCAGGGGAAGGGGCCTCCCAGCAGCCACCCGCATCCTGGGAGGGAGACCCCCTGCCCCTGGGGCAGCACCTCGAGAAAGCGCTCGGAGCCGGGTTCCTTCAGCTCTGGTTTTATTGAAAACAGCTTGGGGGGCAGCTGGGGGGCACACACCGCTCCTCCCTGTGCTGCTGCTCACACTCCCTGCCAGGCCAGCCGAGCCGGGGCCCCCAGGACCCCCTGGGGCCTCGAGCCACCCTGCCGGCCGCTCTGTCTCCAGGACCAGCCCCCGCGTGGCCCAGGCCCTCGGCGTGGGCGGCACCTCCTGGCTCTGGGAACAATCACCCGGTCGTGGTCACACGGTACAGTGTTAGGAGCAGACCAGGATGTGTCAGCCAGCCGACACCCCCCTGCGTGCTGGATCTCGTGCACCCACCCACACTGCGTCCACGCCAGCCCCGCCTCAGCGCCGGGCTGGGTGAACAGGCTTCAGGAACAGGGCGCAGAGCAGCCCCCGAGAAGGAGACCCCCTCGCCCCCCACGGCCCCCGGGGGCTCCTCCCGCCGCTCCACAGCAAGGCCCCGGCCTGCCTCGCCAAGGAGCGAGAGCCACACGTGCCCGCAGGTCCGGTCGGGCCTGGAGGGCCTGGGCAGGCGCAGCGGGCAGCAGCACGGCGGGCACTCGAGCCGTCGGCCTCCCGCCCCGGCCCTCACCACCAGGCCCCTCTCTGCCACCACACACGTGCACACGCACGTGCCCGCACACGCACACACGTCTTTAAAATGGCTAATTATTGCTGTTTAAAAAATTCTCCCCTGTAGGGGCTCGGACCAGGCCTCCTCTCCAGCCCAGGCTCAGGGCCCCCGGGGGCTCTGGCCATTCTCCTGCCACATCCCCACCCCTTGGGGAACTGCACTTGGCACCAAGCAGCAAAAGCACCCCCGTACAGTCCACCCCAGCCCGGCCCACAGGGCCGGAGCTCCAGGGCCGGGGCAGCGCCGAGGCCCAGGCCAGGTCCCGGCAGCTGCTTCCGCCCAGGCTGGGCCGCAGGGGGCCTGTCCTACCGTCACCTGGGCCCCGGCGGGTCAGCATGCTGGGCGGCCGCCTCCGCCCACCCCTGACCCCTGCCACAGCCTGGAAGCCCACTCCAGCAAGAGCTAGGCAGGTTGGGCCGGCGGCAACACAGCCCCAGAGGGCACCCCAGGGACTCCCTGCAGGCCTGAGGCAGGGTGCCCAGAGCGGACAGGGCTCTGCGCCATCCTGGGCCAGCTGCCCCGAGGACGTCCCAGCCAGAGGCAGCTCCCAGCGCCAGGCGCCACCCCTCAGGCCCAGCGGCCTCCAGCCCCCACCATGGCAGGAAAGGGGACCCCACGCCCCCCCATGGCCTCTGCCACTGCCAGCCAGCCCCCAGGCAGATGCCAGTGGGAAGCCAGGCCCGGGGGCCAGGGCAGGGGGCCGCTGCCCACAGCTGCTCGCTGACGCCAGTGACTGCCCCTCCGCACTCAAGGGCCAGGTCCCTGCTGCGCCATCACTCGTGCGCCATGTGTGTCGGCCATCCACACAGCGCCATGGGCAGTGGAGGGTGCCCCAGGATAGCCCAGCAGCTGCACACCCAGGACCCCGATGGCTCTGCCCCAGGCACTGGGGACACCACGGCCCCGGGCTGATGGCCACTCCTGTCTGCCAGGCTTACCTAACGGCACATTCCGACTACCACCCCCATCCCAAACTCACACCACGGGAACCTGGGTACCTCCAAAGCCAGGCTGGCGCACTCCACCTTGCCAAGCGGTGAACCTGGGTGCCGGCCTCCCAGGGAGAGCCCAGAGGCCAGCAGGGGAGGGGCCTGGGCTGCCCACACAGAGGGCGAGCAGAGCCCCAGGGACACGGCACAGAGGTAGTGGACGTGACTTCAGGACTTCTACAAACAGAATAAAATTCACATCTCAGGGCGCATCAGTGGTTTGCACTGGGGTTAGTGGGGGACGGGCCCACCCACAGTATCCCGCCTTTGGCCTGAGTGGGCGATGGGGAAGTCTGCTTCCCGCACCCCAGGAGTTCTCAGGGGCCCACCAGCCTGGCAAGGGCTCAGCCCAGGGGCGCAGGGTGGACTCAAGCCTGGCGGAAGTGGCCCCTCTGCCCTCCCGGAAGCCAAGGAGCAGAGCCACCCCACCCAGCCTCGCTTGCCCCCCGGACATCCCCCCCGGCGTCCCCTCCAAGACCTCAGTGCCACTGAAGGGAGACGCAGGGAGCCCGCCTTGCCCCCCCGTGGCTGGGGACAAGCACAGTGGAGGGCCCACCCCAGGAGACTCTGCAGTGAGAGGCCCCTGGCACCCACCCACCCTGGCAGCAATGCCAGTCAGGGGCTTGGGTCAGTGTTGAAGAGACGTGGGCTGCCCTGATGCCCCCAGGCTCAACCCCAGCCTCTACGGCGCCCCCGTCCCGGGGACTGGAGCCTCCAAGGCACAGAGAAAGCTGGCGGGTGTCCACGCTCCCACCCCACCCTGCTGCCCTGCCCGGCCAGCAGCCCCCGCCACTCCCCACACCACGACCAGCCCCGAAACCTCACCCAGCGGGAGGAGGAAGAAGGCACAAACTTTTCCATTTTGCTAAAACACTTTACGTCTGTCTGTATAATCCAGATTAACAAAATCTGACAGCTGCAAGAAAATAGGGTGCCGATTTCTGTACAGTCTACAAAACCCCACCCCGTGCGGGGCCGGGTGCCTCCAGGGAAAAGCGTACAGGGGAGCGGGTCTGCACAGGACCCTGCCGCCACCCCGTGGGGCCACAGCAGCCCAGCCGAGCCCAGGAGTCACGGGTCCTGCGGCGCCTTTGGAGAGCAGCCCCTCCGTGGTCCTGCCCGCGGACGCTGGTGGCTGGGGCCCCACCACGTGGCTGCCACCCCCTCTCCCCCTCCCCAAGTCCCTCGTGGCGGTCGGAGGGCACCCGTGCCACGCTGCCAGGCCCACCTCTCTTCCCTGCAGCTCCTGCCCCGACCGCCCTTGCCCCCGAGGGAAAGTCCTGGAGAGCCCCCCTTCCTCCTCGCCAGCCATGGGGACCTGCCACCCAGCCCTCGGGCCCACCCGCCAGGCCAGACATCCTGCTGGCCCCCACCATGCCACAGGGGCCCAGCCAGGGTCCCCCTCCAAGCTCTGGATCCCCGGGCCCTCGCGCACCCAACCACCCACCCGCTAACACTGGGTGCCACACGAGGCGCGTGTGTTTCAAGGGATCAGCTACCGTTTGTCCCAAGAGTTAAAGTCATGCAGGTTGCTATTCTGTCTAAATAACTTATTAAAAAACGGGTTCGGCCTCAGGCTGGGAGAAGCTGTGGGCTCGGAGGGTGGCAGCAGCAGCCTGGGTAAGTCACGGCCCGGCCCAGAGCCGGGAAGCAGGGAGGCGCCCTGGAGGGGGTGGTGCTGGCCTAGCAGTGGCGGGTCTCCCGCCTCCGTCCCGAGGGGCCTGGGCCACACTGCGCAGCGAAGCCCCGGGAGGAGGGGGCGCACCCAAAGGAAAGAAGAGGTGATGTCAAAGCGAAGCCCGACTGGGCGAAGCAGGGGGGCAGGGGGGCGGGACAGCCAGGGGGAGGACGGCAGCACGGCCCCGTCGCCAGCGCAGGTCGCGGGGTCCAGGCCGAGCGGGGCAGGGCAGGGACTGCGGCACGCGGCGTGCAGGGCCAGGCCCCCTGCTCGGCATGCGCGGGGCAAAGCGGGGCCGCGGCCTGCTCGGCACCCCCGGGGGCCGGCCGGAGCCTCGGCTGCCTGGTCAGGGTCAGGCCACGCGGGGCCCTCCGGCTGCAGACCGCGCGGCGGGGGACCGGGCTCAGTGGGCAGCGCCAGCCGGCTGGCCCTTCCCCGGGACGCCACCCGCAGAAGCATCCTGCGGCTGCACCCGGGCAGCAGGGGGCTCGCCGGCCAGCCGTGCAGCCGTCGTGCGCCTGGCTGCTCCTCGGGGCGCGGGAAGGGGGAGGAGCCATGGCTGCCGACGACCCCCCAGAGTGTGGCGCCCGAGCAGCTGCCCCGTGCCCCCGGGAGCCAGCCAGCGAGCCGTGAGATGGTGGACAAGGAAGAACCCAACACGAAGCGCCAAGGCGAGTGTCCAAAGCAGGCCACGCCGGGGGGTGGGCGGGTGGGCGCGCGGCCGGGCGGTCACTCCTCGCGCAGCTGCAGGCGATAGCGGTGGTAGCGGACCTGGAAGAAGAGGCGCTCGGCCAGCGAGAGGGTCATGCCGGGCAGCACGTAACGGTCACTTGCGCCCATGTGTCTGAAGCCCAGCGACTCGTAGAGCTTGTGGGCGGCCACCTTGACGGCCGTCGTGCCCAGCACCACCGCCGAGTAGTCGTGGAGCAGGGCGAACTCCAGCACCTTGCGGCCCAGCGCCTTGGCAATGCCCTTGCCGCGGAAGCGCGAGTCCACCGACATGCGCAGCAGCTCCACCGTGTTGTCCTCCGCGCGGCCTCGCGCCGCCACGATGCCCACCACGTGGCCGTCCAGCACGGCCACCCAGAAGCAGGAGCCTGCGGGAGACAGGGCCGTCAGGGGGGGACGCCTCTCTCCCGGCAGCTCCCTCTCCTCGAGGCGCCCAGGCCCCCACCCTCTTGCTGGCTGGACTGGGACCTTAGGACACAGACCCCTCCATCAACACCCCAGAGCCAGGGCCAGGCGTGCCCACCGCCGCCCGGGAGGCCCCTCATCCGACCTCGGGCTGGGCAGAGCAGGGCTCTGGGGCCAGGGGTGCAGCTCTCTACCCTCCTGGCACCGGCGCCAGCCTTCTCTGGGCCTGCCTCCCTGGGTGAAGACCTGCTCAGCGCAGCCCTTCCCACTGTGAGCGTGACAAGAAGGCCCCAGCGAGCAGTAGGGGCTTCCCTCCCACCTCTGGCACGTGATGTCCCTGAGCCACTCTGAACCTCCGTCTCCATCAGTGAAACCGCCCACCCCAGGCAGGACCACAGGGCACCTGAGGGCTCTGCCTCCACCTCCTCCGGGCTGGGGCTGGACTGGCCCAGGATCTCAGCCTGCAGTGCCAGGCTCTGCCAAACACCAGAGCCAGGACCGCTCAGCCCCAAAACCGGGCTGCCCTGGTCAGGACAGTGGCAGGAAGCAGCGTCCCACCCCCACAGACCAAGGGTCCGGCAGGCCTCTGGCAAGTGGGACCCAGCCCAGTCGAGCCACCCCAAAGTGCCTGGGACGGCTGAGAGCCCTGCCCACCCGCCGCGTCCCCGGCCACCTGCAGGCACATGGGCTTCCCCACACGCACGGCTCCAGGCGCCCAGAGAGGGCAAGGTCGTGCCGAGCAGCCGGGCACTCCTGCGGTGGGGGTAGGGGCCCCGGGAGGACAGCTAGGGCAGCAGGACAAGTCCAGGCTGACCTCGGTGGTGGGCGGGACAGCTGCCCTGGGGCCTCCACGCCCTGGGCCACCCCCTGGGGGCTGCACTGGGGCCCCAGCCTCAGGGCCTTCCTGTCTTGCCTGGTGTCAGGACAGAAGGGGGGGGACTGCGTCCCAGCACATCACGGACGTCTGCACGCAGGGACCTCAGTCCAAGCGGGCGCCCGGGCCGGGCAGCACAGGCGCCTCCGCGCGGCCAGCCTGACCCCGGCCTCTCCTGGGCAGCGTGCCCGCTGGCCAGAGCAGCGTCCCACCCCCCGCCCAGGCCAATCGCAGGCCCACTGCGGCTGGCAGGGTGAGGCGACGAGGAGAGGGCAGAGGGCAGGGGGCGTGGGGGTGGGAGAGCTGGGGGGGGCACAGGGGCCACCTGGCTGCCTCTGGTGACGGCGGGGTGGGGGGTCACCCGGGGGCCTCGGGGAAGGCCAGGGGCTTCAGGAGCAGGGGTCGTGCCAGCGGGAGAGCACCCCCTCCAAGGGCCCCCTCACTGTCCCCACATGGCTGTCAGAGGGTCCCCTCCAACCTCGCCCTGGCCGGGACCCACGTCGTGCCCTCAGGCCAGGGGTCCAGCCTCACCGGCCATTCCACCAACAGCCCCCCGCTGTTCCCCGAGGCTTCTGCACCTGTCCCCTGCCCAGAAGGCACCCCACGGCTCCTGGAAGCAGAGGAGCCCGAGACAGAGGGGAGCCGAGAAGGCACTCTGGGGCACTTGGGGGAGAGTCAAGGAGAGGGGCAGGCACCCAGCCGGGCAGGGGCCGGGGGGGACAAGTCCAGAGGAGTCAATGCACTGGAGCCAGCGGGCACGGAGCTGGCAGGGCCAGGAGGGCACGTCGTGCTGGAGAGGCACCTGGCACCCCCCTGCCTCTCGCACCCGGCGCCCCCTTCTCCCCCGCTCCCCAGAGAGCCCGCTTCCGGCGGGACCCAGCCTCCTGGCCGGCCTGCCCCTCGGGCCAACCGGGCCTCCCCGCCAGCTCCCCTGAGGGGCCAGGAGGAGCCCCCACACCCTGCCTCCAACCAAGACACAGGGCCCAGGCTGGAAGCAGGGGCAAGGCCCACCCCAGGGTGCTCTGTCCCCCAGCACCTCGCAGGCCATGCCTGGCACCCAGGGAATGCCAGGCCCCTGGCCAGCACCAGGACGGAGGCCGGGGGCCCAGGCCGGCTCCCAGGCGCGCACCCCGACCCCCGCAGGGAGCAGGGCCCGGGCGGCGCTCACCGGGCGGCTTCATGTAGTAGTGCTCGATGTCCGCCATGTCCGAGTGCAGCGCGCAGTCCAGGTAGGCGAGGATGACCTTGCGGCTGTAGTAGTAGCGCAGCCCGAGCAGCGCGGCCGGCAGCAGGCTCGTCAGCAGCAGCGAGCGCGTGGCGGCGAAGCAGAGCGCTGCGGGAGAGCGCGCGTGAGCCCGCGCCGGCCGCCAGCTCCCCAGCCGGGCGCCGCCAGCGCGGGGCCGCCGAGAGCGCCGCGCTCCGCAGGGCAGCGGGCCCTTCCCGGCCCCCCGACTTCCCACCTCCAGTGCGCGTCCCCTTTAGAACCGCGAGCTGAAGGGCAGCTCCAAGGGACGTGGGCCCGGCCAGCGCGGCGGGGGCCCTGGCCGCCACCGTCCACCGCGCGCCCACCCCCGGGGGCCCCGCCAGGCTGAGACCCCCGCCCCCGCCCCGGCCTCAGGAGCGGGGGGACGCCCGCATTTGGGCTGCGGAGGCGGCGGGCGCGCCCGGGGCAAGGGGCCGGTGCGGCGTGACCTTGGGGAGAGCGGCGCCCCCCGCCGGGCCTCGGGCTCCCCATCGGGGAAGTGGAGGGAGACACCTTAGACCCGCCCGGGGGGCGCCCAGACCCCTGCCTGGGGGCCGCCGCACCCCGGCCCTCCCCCTCCCCGCGCACCCCGACCCCCGGCGCCCCGGGGGGCCGGCTGTCCTCCCCTCCTAAATCAGCACTGGGCGCCGCGGCCTGCCCCGCCCCGGGACTATATATAGCTCCCCGCACCCGCGCGAGCCTCCGCAGCGGGCGCTCCCGCCCGCCCCCGTCCCCACCCCCGAGGCCCGCGGCGCGGCTGCCGCGCGTCCCCACCGCCCCGGGGCGGCGCGGCGCGGGCCGGGCAGGGGCGCGGGCGGCGGGCGCGGGCGGCGCGCACTGACCGGCCAGCAGGGCGTAGAGCAGCTGCGTGCGCGGGTGCTGCCGCAGGCCGCGGAAGGCCGTGTTGGGGATGCGCTCCCTGATGCCGTCGTAGAAGATGCGGCGCGCCGCCTCCTGCTCGGCCGCGCGGAACTCGCGGATGCACACGCCGCGCCCGCCCGCGCCCCCCGCCGCCCCCGCGCCCCCCGCGCCCCCCGCGCCCGCCGGGCTGCCGCGGGGCTGGGGGGCGGGCGGCGGGGCGCCGGGCGCGGCGGGCGCGGGGGGCAGCGGCCACCTGGCGGCGGCGGGCCCGAGGCGCGCGGCCCGCGGCGGCCCCGGCAGCGCCCGGGGCTCGCGGGCGGCCACGATCTTCGTCTCGCAGACCATGTCGGGCGGCCCGGCCCGCATGCAAGCCGGCCGGGAGGCGCAGCGCGGAGAAGCGGGCCCGGCCGGGCGAGGGCGCGGCGCCTCCCGACCGCGGGCGGCTGCGGGGCTCAGGGCGCGGCGCGGAGGCGGCGGGCGGCCGGGGCGCGCGGGGAGCTGCGCCGCATTTTGGAGAAGGATTTATAACGCCGCGGAGCCGGTGCAATCTCGGCGCCCGGGGTCCCGCAGGGTCCTAGCGTCCACTGCATTGGCTGCCGAGGGTCACCATGTGATCTGGGGGGGCCGCCTCCGCGCGTCGCTGGCACACTTGGGCGCTGGCGGCGGCCCGGGCACCGGCGAGCGGGGCGGGGCCGCGGGGCTGGGGGGCTGGGGGGCTGGGGGCCGCCCCGGGGGGCCCGGCTCCGGCAGGCCCCGGGGAGGGGGGCGGCGCGGGGGAGGGTGCCGCCGGCCCCTGCGCCCCCCGCGTCGCGCGCGAGCTGGGGGGCGCCCGGGCCCCCGGGCCGCGGCCCCGCCGCGCCCCCGCCTCCGCTCGGCCGCGGGCGCAGTCTCGGAAGCCCCTCACGCTCGGCCTCCCGCCCCCTTTGTCTGAACGCGGCGCCGGGCCCTGAGGAGGGGGCGGCCGGGCCGCACCTGCGGGAGGGGGGTCGTCCGCAGGCCTCCGACGCCCCGGCCGCCCGCAGCCCCGGCGCCAGCCCGCACACCCGTTCCCCGCGTGGTGGGGGGGGGTGCCGAGGCCGCAGGACCCCTCCCGGCCCGGCCCCCGCCCGCCGCGGTCCGCGCATGCGCCCCACGGCCTCGGTGCAGGTGCTCGCGGGGCGGCTGCGGGGGTGCCCCGGCGCCGAGCCGCGTCCTCCGGGCCCCCGCGAGCAGGACCTGCGGACGCGGCCGGTGGGGAAGGGAAGGGGCCGCAGACCCCGCCCCGCGCCCTCGCCCGCGCTCGAGGGGGCAGCGCTCCCGCCCCCCGCCCTGAGGGGAGCCCGGCCCCCTGCCGCGCCGCGCCCGGCTCCCGGCGTCGCCCCGCGCTCCCCGGGCTGACCCCCGCGAGGCAGCCCGCCCGGAGGCCCCGGAGGCCCGCGCCCCTGCCGGAACCGCCCCACCCGCGGGGCTCGTGGCCTTGGGGCCGGCGAGGGGTCGGGATGGGGTGTCCTCGCTGGAGACGGCGGCCCTGCCCGTGTGGAGGCGGTGAGGGGGCGCAGGGTCGGGCCCTGACCTCGGCGTGTCGCCAGGCCGCGTCCCCGGGGAGCGCGTCCCGGCAGAGCTCAGCGCGGGAGGGTCCAGCAGGAGAGGCGAACCCCGGCTGGCCGACGGGAGCCAGGGACGGGGTCCCCGCTGAAACGTCCTGCTCGGGAGCAGGCCCCGACCCCCAACCGGGGGTGAAAGGCCCCAAGGCCTCAGGGCATCCAGCCCCCCAGCTTGCTCCGCCCCAGGCCCGAGGCCCCGACCTTCTGCACAGCTGCCTCCTGTAGGGGTCCTGACCTCGCTCTTCAGCGCCCCCACCCCACCCCACCCCGGTCCCCCAAATCCCGTGTCCGTGCGACTCCCCAGTGGCCAGCCCGGTGCTCCTGCCCCTGGTCCAGAAATGCCCGGCAGGGCCAGGGCCAGGCTGGGGCAGGACGGGCGGCCTGAGCCGCTCTTGGGAGTAGCGGCTGGAAGGGAAGGGGCGCCTCCTTCGGGCAGGGGGAGAGCCCTGAAGGTGGCTGCTTGGGGATGCTGGCGTCCCAGGCCCGGGAAGGGGAAGGCGGAAAGGCTGCCGGTGAAGCGGGGTGGCCCGCGGCCTCGGGGAGAAGCGGGCTGCGGGGCCTCGGTGTCTGGGGATCCCCCTACAGGCATCTAACCCGCGTCCAGACCCCCGGCCCAGGGGGACCCCGGCGGCACATGACAGCGGGCCCTATGCGCGCCACGCAAACCCCCAACTGCTGCTGCCGAAGTCGCTCCCCTTCTTGCAGCTTCTGCTTCCCCGAGGCCCCTCCCCACCCGCGACCCCCCGAGGCAGGGTCTCAGAAGCCTCAAGGGTGGGACTGGTCCTCAAAGAGTGGAGGCCCCCGGGGGGGGGGGTGTTGGGAGCGCTGCAGCCAGACTCCCACCCCACATTTCAGAGGCGGGCAGGGAGGGGCCCGGGGCCCCGCTGAGCTGGGGGCCTTGGGGTGCAGGAGCGGGCCCCAAAGGTAGCTCTCCAGCAGGACTTAGGAGCCCACCCCCAAGGCAGCAGCCCGGGGAGGGGGAGAGCAGCCCCTCCCCCAGGCATGTCCCCAGCCCCAAGGGGAGTGGGGAAAGCCAGCAGGCCACTGAGGGGCCATCTGAGACCATGTCCCAGGAAAGGGGAGGTGCGTGGGCCACTGGGCCCCCCAAGGTGGGCAGAGCTGGAAGGAAATGTAGGGTTCTCCCAGAAAGTAAAACAAAAACACCCGGAAGGAAGGAAAACGGATGACCTGCACAGAAGGCCCAACGTGCGACCAACGGGAGGGCCAGGGCCCCCCAATCTCCCCATCGACCACTCAGCACCCAGCCTACACCCTGCCCAGTGCCCTGCGTGCACAAAGGTCCCCCAACGCACGTCCCGGGGAACGTACGTCCTAAGGGTGGGGGGTGCCCAGTGGCTCCCAGAGAGGGCAGGAGGGCAAGAAGGCTGGGAGAGCGGCCCCGGCAGGGGAGGGGCTTTGGGAGGCACCCACTCCTTCCCTCACCACCTATCCTTGTGGTCAGCACAGACCCCATGAGGTCCCACCCTGGTCGGCCCCAGAAAGAACAAAGCACAAGCCCCCTGGGCTTGATGGTCCAGTGGGGGTGTCTGGAAAAATCACAGGCACGGAGGCAGCCACCAGCTCCCCTGGGGACCAGGGACGGAGGCGCTAAGAGAAGGCGGACAGGGCGCTGCAGTGAGGCAGTGCCCACGGGGCACCTGGCGAAGCGGGCACAGCAGGTGCAAAGGCTGGCTACACCTTGACTCCAGTGTGCCAGCAGAAGATATTTCCAGACGGGCTCAGAGAGTTTGTTTCCCACACACTCTTTTATTGGGAGGCTACTTGAAAACCAGCAACAGCAAAACGAAGGAAAAGATCCAAAGGTAAGACTATGGGATACAGGAGCCAGGAGCTCCAAGCAGGAAGGGAAAGGCAGGTTGGGGGGGGGGTCTGGGGGGGCCTTGGGGGGGACATAGGGGGCTCCAAGAAACAGGGGATGCCTTGACAGCTGGAGAAGGGGAGGGTAGGCGAGAAACTGACAATGTTGGGGAGAAAAGAAAGGCGAACTTAAAGTCCTGGAAAAACAAAAAGCATACCAGAAGGATGACACAATCGGTCCAGGCTCGGCTGTGCCTCGAGCCCCGCTGACAGTCGTGATGGAGGCAGCTCGACTGAACCCACCTCCAGACAAGCCGGAAAGCTCAGCGACAGCCACAGGACGGGGTGGGGACTGGCGTTGTCCATGCTTGTCCTCGCGGGAGTTGCCCACTCCGTCTTCACTACTCTCCTACGCTCCCAGGAACCCCACCAATTCCCCACCCCCACCCCCGCCCTGCATGTCAAAGTCACCAGCGGCCAGAGGCGCCAAGTCCAGTGGCCCGAGTCTTGCTGACCTCCATGTGTGATGCACCAGTGCCCCTTCTCCCCAAGCCCCCACCCTGCTGTGGGGACGCACCCTCAGTGTCCTCCTTTGGGGGCCTCCCCGGCACTGCAGGGACCCCACACCGTGGGGATCTGAGCTGGCGCTGCTGGCCCCACCTTCTCTCCAGCCCCCCATGTCCCGTCCAGGAACCCCCAGCCATCGCTGCCCAAACCCAGGCGTCCAGCGCCCAGCTCCTCGTCTCCCCTCCCCCACCGCAACGGCCGCTGCGTCCACATTCAAGCCCATCTGGAAGCTCGCGCCGCGGCTGGGGGCGCCGCCGGGCCGGCCTCCATCCTCTTCTGCTCTGATGGGCACAGTCGCCTCCTCAGGTCCCGATTCCGTCCCGGGCCAGCGCCAGCAGCACCAGCAGCCTCCTGCTCCAACGCCACGGCCCCTGGGGCCCCCTTGCCCCGGACCCTGCAGGCTCCCCACGAGCTGCAGCCCCCCCACTCGCAGTCTCCTGGCTCCCCACCTGGGCCCCCCCCGGCCTGTGTCCCCACTTCATCCCAAAGTGCACCTCCTGAGCGGTAAGACGAGCACTCTCCACCGCCCCCCATCTCCTGTGGGAACAGAACCCCCGACTGGCAGCAGGACTCAGAGGAGTTACCCGGTAAAGCACGGGACATCAGGGAGACCTGAGCAGCAGGTGCACAGGTCGTCTTCGGTGTAGATGCCGCGTCCCAGGAGGGGCGCCCATGCCCCACCCCGCCCCGCCCCTCTCTGCACACTGGTCCTGGCCACGCCTGCTTGTGCCAGGCCTGGGGGCCGGCTGGGCCTGGGTCCCGGGACCTTCCCCCCCCCCCCCCGGGTTCTCTGGCTGCTCTGGGGCTCTGCAGTGTCGGCTAACTGTCCCCCCACCGTGGCAAGAGCGGTTCTTCCTGGCCCTTCCACACGCAAAAGCACTGAGGACAGGACAGGTCCACGGAAGGGAGGCGGGGCGAAGAGGGCAGGGCAGCTGCTTCCGGGGTGTCTGTGACCTGCCGCCCACCACCCGTCTGTCTGGTGGTTACAAAGGTAATCCACAGAGCAATAAAAACGACATCACTGACCAGGCGGCGGGAACCGCGAGCTGAAACCTCATCGTCCTCTCAGGAGGCTATGGCCCGAGAGGACAGGGACCCAGACGCGGGCCCGGGGCCGGGCAATGGCCACCGGCGGCCACTGCTGACCCAGCGCCCCGCCGAGCGCCGGCATCTGCGTCTCGCCGTGAGCCTGTCTTCCTCTGGTGACAGGTCGCCGTTGTACTTGAAAGCACTTGCACGGAAGGGAGCGGGGCAGGCGCCGCGCTGCGGCCGGGAGGCCCCGCGACCTGGGCCTCTGCACGGCCGGGGGGGCTCGAGCGCCGTGGTCAGGACCCGGGGGGCCAGGGGGGCACGTGCCCACGGCTGACCATGTACCCGCAGCTGACCCAGCGGCCCCACCACATGGGCAGCCTCCAGCCTGGCCCCCCTCCGCGAGGGGAGCACCCCGACCGCAGCCACCCCTGGGCACAGAGAGGGGGGCCCCGGGCCAGCTTCCTCGCGCCCCCGGCTCTGTCAGAGCTTGAGAGCAGGTGGCGTGGGAGCCCACGGGGGCGGCCCCCGTGGGTAAGGGCCCGGGTGCTGACGCACAGGCGCATCCGCCTCCACCCTGCTGGGGCCAGGGCAGGTGCCCAGGGGGAGGTGGCCACAGGGGACCCTGGGGAAACCGAGGCCTGGAAAGGCCCCAGCCAGGGCTGCCGGAGCGGCCGGAGCAGGGAGACAGGACACGGCGGCGGGCTGGGTGGCGTTTATTGGGGTGGCGGGGCCGGGGCCTCAGCGTCCCGCGGGCCAGCAGGCGCACAGGGCGCGACGCTCCGCCTGCAGCAGGAGGCTCTCCGTCTGCGAAGCAAGTGAGGGCGTGAGGGCCCCCCAGCCCCCCACGCGCCCCCTCTTCTCCAGCCCCCCTCAGCCCCATGCTTCCCCGGCCTCCTGCAGGGCTACCCCTGCCCTCTGTGCCCCCCCACCATCCCCCAGGCCCTCTGGGGGGCCCCCCCACCGCACCCAGCCCTTGCTCCCCACGTCGGGGTGACCCCTCCCTGCCTTCTATGCCCCCCCGGGGCAGGTTCAGGGCTCCCGCCCCTTGGTCCCTGGGGGGGCCTCTGGTCACTCTGGAATGGCCAGGGCAGGGCAGCAGGCTGGTGGCAGTGGGCCGCAGGCTGTTCCCTCCTGTCCCCTTTTCTGGAGAAAGCACCTCCCAGCCTGCCCTGCTGGCCCTGAGCGCCGGTCCCTCCCCAGGCCCTCCCACCCAGGGCTCCCTAATGGGACACCTGCTCCTGGTCCTCAGGGTCTCTCCTGCCTGGGGGGCCCCATCACCCCACCGGGGGGTCCTGACTGGGGTCATCAGGGCGGGGCTGCCCAAAGCCACAGCCCTCCAGAGACCAGGACGGAGAGCAGCGCCCAGAGAGGCTGGGTTGGGGGGCCCCCGGGTGAGCCCTGAGCCCAGAAGGTGCACCCGGGGGACCAGGAGCCAGGTGAGAGCAGGAGGGTGCCTGGGGAGCAGGGGGGAGGCCTGGGGGCAAGGGGTGCCCTGGGGGCAGGGAGGAGGCCTTGGGGTAGGGCATGGGGGGGAGGCCTGGGGGCAGGGGTGTCCCGGGGGCAGGAGACACCCCCGGGGCGGGGTCTGTCCTGGGGGGGGAGGCCTGGGGGCAGGGGTGTCCCGGGGGCAGGGGACACCCCCGGGGCGGGATCTGTCCTGGGGGTGCCCCGGGGACAGGGGGAGGCCTGAGGGGGTGTCTGCCCTGGGGGGTGTGCCCCAGGGACAGGGGGAGGCCTGGGGCGGGGGCTGCCCTGGGGGCAGGGCGGGGGTGTTCCGGGGTCAGGGGGCACCCTGGGGGCGGGGCTGCCCGCCCACTCACCCGCGCGTCCAGGCTGGAGGCCGTCTTGCGCAGGTCCTGCAGCGCGCGCTGCATGAACTCGAACGCGTGGCAGTCCACGCACGGGCGGCCTGCGGGGGCGCGGGTCAGGGCAGGATGGAGAGGGGGGTCTGGGCTCCCACCCGCTCGGGCCGGGCCCACCCGAGCTCTTTGTCCACCCCGCCCCACCCGCGTCCACCCCCCCCCCCCAGCCCGCCGGCAGGGGTCGGACCGCGGGGACCGCTCGGGGGAACAAAGGCGCGGGCAGCCCCCCGCCCCCCGCACGTGCCCTCGGGCGCCGCGAGCCTCGGCCCGAAGCCCCCGCAAGGCCGGCCCCGGGTCCCGCTCGCCCGGCACCTACTCTGCGCGGGGACGGGGCTGCCGGCGGCGGGGTCGGCGCGGGCCTGGGCCAGCAGCGCGAGGCCGAGCAGCAGCAGCAGCGGCGACAGCGGCGACCTGCGCGGCGGCGGGCGGGCCATGGCCGAGCCGAGGAGCGGGGCCTGCAGCGGCGGGACGCTCAGCCCCGCGCCCCCCGCGCCCCCCGCGCCCCCCGCGCCCGCGGGCCCCCCACCCCGCCCCCCGGGGCCCCCACCCCGCCCCCGGGGCCCCGCGCCCCGCCCCATCCCGCGGCCCCGAGACCCCCTTCCACCCCCCGGGCCCCGTCCCGCCCCCCGGGTCCCCACCCCCCACCCCGCGCCCCAGGGCTTCTCGGACCCCACCCCGCCCCCCGGGCCGTGACCCCCGCCCGCTCCCCGGCCTCGGGCCCCCACCACGCCCCCCGGCCCCGCGAAGCCCCGGCGCCCGCCCCCACCGCGCTCGGGGACCCCGCGACGAGCAGCGCCGGCGACTCGGAAGACGATCAGCGTCCGGCGCGCATCGCGCATGCGCCCCGCGCGACCCCGCCCGGGTCCCCCAGTCAACGTCGTCGTCATGGAAACCCCAAGACTGCGCGAGCGACCGGTTTAAAGGGACAGAGCCCGCCCCGGGCCTCCGGCGTGCCCAGCCCCGGCCAGACGCACGGCGTGGCAGTCAGGGAGACTGCCTGGAGGAGGAGGCGCGTCTCGCCAGCCCGCGCAAAGGTGAGGCGGTGGAAATCCGCGGGCGGCGGCCGGCGCTCGGGGGTCCGGGTCTGGGGGGTCCTTGGGGCCGATCTTAAAGGCGAGGCCCGATGTCCCCAGGGAGCGTCCGTCGAGGCGGCGCCGTGGACGCGAGGGCGCGGCCCGCGCTGCGAGGCCGGGGAGCCGAGTCTGGGGTGGGACTGCGCCGTGGACAGGGCGCGCGGGTGGCGCCCGCCGCCTGGACCCTCAGGAGGCCGCGTGCGGGGCTCACAGGCCTGTCGGGCCCCTCCTGGCTGCCCCGCCCCCGGTCCCGCACGCCGCCTCCCGGCTGGGTGGCCGCGGGACCCACTGGCCCTCTGCGCGTCTCCCGCGCGCCCAGAGTGCTGGGCAGACAGAGCCCGCGGGCGCCCGACCCCCGCAGCCCCCGCCACGGGGTCGGCAGCCGCGGCCCCCGGGCCCTCCGCCCGACAGGCCTCGCCTCAGGCACCCTGCCCCGCCCGCACCCCTGGGTGCCCTCAGCCGGGACCTCGGGCCAGCAAGACACGCGGCGCGCCCCGGGACACCCTCCTTCCGCGGCCAGAGGCGCGGTCAGGGCGGAGGCGACGCGCCAAAATGCAGCGGTCGGGGGCCTGCGCGGCGGGGGCGCGGCGGGGCGGGTGTGGCCGTCGGGAGGCCGTGCGACACGGGCGACGTGGAAAGGGCCCCTGCCCAGCAGCGAGGCTGGCGGGACCCCGGGCGGCGCCGCTGCGCACCCCTCACCCTGCCGAGCCCGCCGCTACGCCCCAGAGTCGGGACCATGCGCCCCCCGCGCTCCCCGCGGCTCCCCACTCCCGCTCGCCGGCCTGCGGGGCCGCGGCTCCTCCTCCTCCAGCGTGGGAGCCACGGCCCCGCGCCCTCCCCTCTTCACGCACCCGGGGGCCTCTCGGGGCCCCTTTTCACACCGCTCGCCGCGCCCACCACTGCCCGCCGGCGCCCTCGGCCCGTCCCCACCGCGAGCGTGCGCCCCTCGAAGGGCGCCTGAGGGCGGGGCACCCCAACCTCCGCCTGGGGCCCCTCGTCGGCTCCTGGGCCCCTCCCGCCCCTAGGCGCCTAGCACGGGTGTCCCCAGGACAGGTGTACCCCAGGACGGCGTTCCCAGCACGGGCGCCCGAAGGAGCCGCCCAGGACACGTGTCCCCCGCACGGGCGCCCGAAGGAGCCGCCCAGGACACGTGTCCCCCGCACGGGCGCCCCCTCCTCTTGGGCTGCGCCCGCTGCTTGTCTTCAGCAGGCAAGGGGGCACGGGTTCCTTCCCGTAGACCAGATGCACCTCCTGGAGCCTCCTCGCCCGCCCCCCGCTTCCTCCCCTGAGGCAGCGGGGTCGGCCTCCCCCGCCCCCCCCATGCACCCAGGGGTGGGGTCCTCAGGCTCCCCGACCTGACCTCCGCCCGGCGCGCCTGGCTCCCTCCGGCTGTGCCCCGCGCCCCGCCCCGCGCCGGCGCTCCCGCGTGGGATTTCCAGAATCCTGGCGGGGAGCAGCGCCGCCGAGAACCCGCAGGTGCGTCCGGGGCCGGGGCGTCCGCGCAGCTCCCCGCGCCCCTCCCGCCGCCCAGGACGCGGGCAAATGCGGGCGGAGACCTCGCAGGGTCTCGTGTCCAGGCTGACACCGGCGACACCTTCGCGGGCAGCGGCCCTGAAATGCTCCGCCCACCTCACGGGGCCCAGCACCCCCAGCACCCCAGCCCTGCTCCCGGCCGCCCGCGCGCCAGGCCCGTCCCTTCCCGGAACTCGAGGCAGCGCCTGCCGCAGGGAGCTGCTCTGCGCAGCCCAGCTGCCCCTCCTGTCACAGCCCCCCGGGGCGCCCACTCGCCCTCGGACGCCTGCGCCTGCTCGTGCCACAGGGCCTTTGCACGGGCTGTCCCCGGCCGGGAGCACTGTGCCCGCAGAACCCCACCAGGGGCGCGCCTCGTGTCCGGGGCTCAGGGCGGCCACCCTGACCGCCAGGCCATGCGCCCTCCCCCTGGGCCCTCCTACCCCGCCCTCCTTGTTTTCTCCCATTTTTCTTGACCTTTCTCACCTTTGACCTTACTGCATACGCTCCCTCTAACCAGTGGTCTTGGGGGGGGGGGCAATGTTGCCACCTGGGGACATTTGGCAATTGCAGGGACACGTGGGGAGGTTTAGGACGGGGGGTGGGGGTGGTGCTCGCCAGCCCCCAAGGCCCGGGACAGCCGGGCTGCCACCGCCGTCAGGAGCAGGTGCAGGGAGGCCCAGCCCGCCACCCCCTCGCCAGGACACGCGGCCCCCGGAATCTGCACGTGGAAGGGGGGCTGCTGGGTGAGCGTGGGGGGCACCTGCGCGGGCCTCGGGGACCGCTGGCCAGGCGCAGCCAGGAAGGCCCTGCCCAGGCTGGGGCGCAGGGGCGGCGACAGGGAGGGGGGGCCGGACTTGAGCTAACTGGGTGGGGAGGGCTGGGCGCTCAGGGGGAAGCAGGGCAGGGGGTGCGGGGCAGGGGTGCACAGCAGGGGGGTGTGGGGCAGGGGTGCGGGGTAGGGGGGAGCAGGGCAGGGGGCTGCAGGGCAGGGGGTATGGGGCAGGGGATGTGGAGCAGGGGGGCATGAGGTAGGGGCACGGGGTAGGGGGAGCAGGGCAAGGGGGAACGGGTCAGGTAGGCGCTGGACAGGGGGTGAGGGGCAGAGAGGGGCGGGGTATGGATGTGGAGCCGGGAGAGCGAGGCAGGGGATGCGGGACAGGGGGAGCTAAGCAGCGGGAGCCGGGCAAGGAAGGGCGGGGCAGGGGTGCGGGGCGGGAGGGGTTGAGCCAGGGGGCGCGGGGCAGGGGGAGCTGGGCAAGGAAGGGCGGGGCGGGGGGATGCGGGGCAGGGGGCCGTGGGGTAGTTGGGAGTGAGGCAGGGGGTGCAGGGCAGGGGTGCAGGGCAGGGGCGCGGGCTGAGGTCACAGCATCCTCTTGGGGCTGCCGGGCCTGGGCTCTGGCCGCGCTCCGCGAGCACCGCCCCCCCCACGCACCCCCTGTGACGCCGACGCCACCCACAGGGTCTCGGGGGCCTGACCTCGGGAGCTGCCAGGTGCACCCGCAGCCGCTGCTGCCCAAGCCGCTGGGCAGGAGCAGGGCGCTGGGCCTGGCAAAGCGGCTGGAGAGCGCACCGGGCCCGCGCCGCCCCACAGCAGCCTCCTGGCCCCCCCAGAGGCGCCCCGAGCGCTGGCTTGACCCGGCGGGCGGCCGCAGGGGAGGAAGCCAGGGCTGGCAGGTGACTGCTGAGGGCCGGGTTCATGCTGGAAACTCCTCACTGAAAATGCTCTGACGCCGACGGCAGTGACGAATGCCCACCCCTGCGGCCACACCGAGGCCCCTGCGTGCCCACTCCGAATGGCCCGTAGGGGATGTGACTGCTCCATAAAGCTGCTTTAAAACAATGCTCAGGGCAGCGCTGTCCACTCTAAAGGATGAAAAATGCACTGCAACACGTCCGTACGCCTGCTAGGGTGTAGCAACGAGACCAAGGGACCCACAGCTACACTCCAGGGCGCGGGTGCATCTCACCAAAAACAGTGACGTAAAGCAGGCTCAAAGCACACGGCCCTCAGACGCCGATGGGGACGTCAGAACCGCACTGCGCGTCTACAGTGCCAGGAGGCGGAAGTTCGCTCCGGGGGTGCCCGGGAAGGGCGCACGAGGGGTGCCCCCAGGCTCACGTGCTGGGGAGGCAGCGGGATTGCTCTGCGGGAGCTCAGCCGTGCGCTGATGATTTGTGCCCGTTTGTGGGTTCCCTGTGCCTCCAGCCACTTCATTTAGCACATGCTGTTTAACCCCTGTGGTGTGACTCGAGTGGGGTTTCGGGGGATCGACCTGGGGTACGTTTTCTCCTGGAGACCGGTCCCTGCAGCCCCGGCCCTGCAGCTGACCCAGAGGGGCCTGTAGGACGGCAGGCAACGCGGGGCACCCACTATCCCTGCCGGCTGCAGGACGCCACCAGGCTGCCCAAAGCAGCCCTGACCCGACAGCGACCGGCCAGCAGCCAGGCTGGAGGCCCAGGGTGCCGAGGACCACGGCCACAGCTCCCATGGCCGAGGGCGGCCCGGCGCCTCAGCCCTGCGTGGCCTGGAGTGGCCCGATGAGCCAGGATGGCGCTCCCAGGGGTGTCATTTGCATACCTTGGTTTTTTAAAAGTTTGCATGTAGGCGTGTGTATGCATTTATGTATGTGTGTGTGTGTGTGTGTGTGTGTGTGTGACATTCAGAGCCTCAGAGGTTGTCACCAGAAAGTCCTCACGGAGGGAATTCTGAAGGATGCAGCTCAGGCTTCAGGCTGCGGTGACAGACCTCAGGGGGCGGGTGTGGGTGTGAGGATGCGCGGGGAGCAGGGCAGGGAGCACCTGGCGGGGAAGGGACGGAGCAGCGAGGACAGGACACCCGAGGCTGCCGTGCTCCTGGCGTTAAAGTACGTGACACCATATAGCCAAGAAGGGGGAATGGAGGACCAGCGTCCTAGATCGGGGACCCAAAGGACCGGTATTTTTAGCAGACGGTGAAGATTATTAAACTTATTTTTACACCATTTTACACATTTAATGTATAATTGATAGTATAAACTGCACATATTAAAAATGTACAATTTAGGGCCATGATGTGGACCATTGACCATGAGGTGCAGAGGTGCCCAAAGATGTACTTGCCAAATGCAATGGATGTGTCATGATGATGGGAATGAGTGTTGCTGGGGGGGGAGTGGTGGGGTGGGGGTGGTGGGGTTGAATGGAACCTCATATATATATTTTTTTAATGTAATATTATTACAAAGTCAATAAAAATAAAAAATAAATGTACAATTTAGAGAAGCAGATTTGGCTCAAAGGATAGGGCGTCCGCCTACCATATGGAGGGTCCAGGGTTCAAACCCCGGGCCTCCTTGACCCGTGTGGAGCTGGCCCACGTGCAGTGCTGATGCGCACAAGGAGTGCCATGCCACGCAGGGGTGTCCCCCGCGTAGGGGAGCCCCACGCGCAAGGAGTGCACCCTGTAAGGAGAGCCACCCAGGGCGAAAGAAAGTGCAGCCTGCCCAGGAGTGGTGCCGCACACACGGAGAGCTGACGCAGCAAGATGACGCAACAAAAAGAAAGAGATTCCCAGTGCTGCTGACAAGAATACAAGCTGATACAGAAGAACACACAGCGAATGGACACAGAAAACAGACAACGGAAGGGAAGCGGAGAGAAATAAATAAATAATACTTTAAAAAAAGCATACAATTTAATTTCGACACACATGCACCTGTGAAGCCATCGCCACTGTCGGGATAATGCACACACCATCACCCGCAAGAGTTTCCGCGTGCCCCTTTGGATTCCCCCACTCCTGCCACTCCCGGCACCCTCATCCCCAGACAACTGCTCAGCTGCTTTCTGGTACTGTATCTTGCTTAGCACATTCTACAGTTTTATATACATGCAATCACGCAATCTGTTCTCTCTGTCGCCTGTCTTCTTTCAGTCAGCGTAATTATCTTGAGATTCATCTGTGTTGTCCCGTGTAGCAATAGACAGTCCCTTTTTATGCTGTACAGTTGACTGGGATACAATTCCTGCGCCATCGCTTTTACCCTTTTAAAGTGTTCAGTTCAGCGTTCTGAAGTCTGTTCGCAGAGCTGTGTGACAACCACCCGTCTCCAATTCCAGAACAATTTCATCACTGCAAAAAGAAGCCTGGTACCGCGCGGTGTTGCCTCCCCACTCCCGCCCCCGCCCCCGCCCCGGCAACCCGCACCCTGCTTTCTGTGCCTGCAGGTTCGCCTGCTCGGGACATCCTGCCTAAATGGGACCAGTCTGGCTCATCCCTCGGCAGCAGGTCTCCAGGGGCATCCGCGCTGCCACAGGTACCAGGACTCAGGCCTTTCGATGGCTACTCTTCCACCGCAGCCACACATCAGGTGATAGGCTGGGCTGCTCCCACCTTCTGGCTATTCTGAATAATCCTACCATGAGTTTTCCTGCACAAGTTTTTGTGTGGACATGGGTTTTCAATCTTCTTGGCTTTACACTTAGGAGTGGAATTGCTGTGTTGCCCATTTTTTATGGATTCTTGTTTACACGCTGTAACACTTCCTTCCATGTTCTAGGCACAACTTCTCTGCTCAATATATGGTTTTGCAAATGTATGTGACTTGCCTTTTCCTTTATTTAACAGGGTGTTTTTGTTTTTCCTTGAATAACGAAAGTGTTTAACTTTGGTAAAGTCCAACTTATTGCATTTTTTTACTTCAGGCTTTTTGTGTCTTATTAAAGAAATCTTTGCGTACTGCCAACGCCATTCGGATTTTATCCTGTGCTATCTTCTGCAAGTTTTTAAAGTTTTGTTCTTATATTTAGGTCTCTGATCCACTTTTAATTAATTTTTGTATGAAGTAACTGTTGCAGGTTATTTTTGGACATGGCTACTGAATTGCTTTGGCAGCAATTCTTAAAAAGATGTTCTTTACCCTCTGAATTTCCTTCGTGCCTTCGTCGAAAATCCACTGTCTCTACAAGCTGGGCCCACTCTGTGCTGCTCGGCCTCCACACATCTGCCTTTATGACAAAGCCAGTCCGGTCTTGAATCCAACAGCTTTTTAACACTTGGAATGAAATAGCATGAATCATCTCCCTTCATTCCTCTTTTTCCAAAATGTTTTGGCTATTCTAGAACTTTTTCAATTCCATATACCTTTTAGAATAAGCTAAACAATTCTATGAATTTTGATTTGTACATTTTGATTGGGAGAGCTCTGAATCAGTAAATCAGTTTGGGGTAAGACTGACATTTTAAAAATATCAAGTCTTCCAATCCATGAACATAGTATCTCTCTCCATTTACTCGGGTTTTCAGAACTTCTCTCACCAACGTTTTATGGCTCCTGCATGTTTTGTCAACCTTATCCCTAAGTATTTAATATTTTGGAGCTACCATAAATGGCATTGTTCGTTAGATTTCAAAGTCTGGTTGTTTGTTGCTGGTATATAAGACCACTGACTTTTTAAAAATTTGACCGTGTGTCCTGAAACCTTCCCAAACGGACATATCAGCTATAGTGGCTCTTTTCCCTTTTTGTGCTCTCTCTGATGATCACACCATCACAGACTTCTGCCGACCTCACGCTGAAGTGACACGTGTTACTATGCAATGCCCAGAGGCGCCTGGAGGGGACTTCGTGCCCATTGACATGGAAACAGAGGAAGAGGCTTGAGGACGGAGGTCGTGGGGACAGGGAAAGAAGCTGGCTCCAGGGTGCCCTCTGCCGCCGCCACCGAGCGTGACAGGTGCCCCAAGGGCTGCCAGGACCTCCTGTGGAGGGCTGCCGGCTTCCCTTTCAATGTCGGTGTTCAGGAGAGGGTCCCTTGTTGAAGGTGGAAGTGTCTTGGGCAAAAGATGCATCCTCAGGGGTCAGGTGATGCCAGGCGTTGCATGTTCAGTATCTCAACTCCAGAGAGAGGAGAGAATCGTTGGAGGAGAAGACACTGAACTCAAGTCAAATCCGGCAAGCCACAGCAGCTGAAAACAAGGAGAGAAGCCCCCTCTTGATACAGATGTGGAGTGGACACAACCATTCCAAGGTCCATGGGATGGAGAATAGAGTATGGATTAGAGTGGACTTACTGATACTCTATTCCTGAACTATTGTGATTAGTAATCGAAGAAAATGTGGCCTTGGTGTGGAGAAAGTGGCCATGGTGGCTGCTGGGGGTATGGAGTGGGAGGAAGAGATGAGATGTGGGGGTGTTTTCGGGACTTGGAGTTGTCCTGGGTGGTGCTGCAGGGACAGTTACCGGGCATTGTGTGTCCTGCCGTGGCCCACTGGGTGGACTGGGGAGAGTGTGGGCTGTGGTGTGGACCATTGACCATGAGGTGCAGCGGTGCTCAGAGATGTATTCACCAAGCGCAGTGACTGTCTCATCATGATGGAGGTTGTTGCTATGGGGGGAGGAGGGGGGTGAGGGGGGTGGGGGGTATATGGAGACCTCGTGTTTTTTTAATGTAACATTAAAAAAATAAAGACACAAATAAAATAAAATTCCTTAAAAACAACAACAATGAAAGGAGAGCAGTGTTTGGATAGTCCCGCGTCTGAAGGAGCTCAGCAAGCTGACGGATGAGATGCAGGAAAGAGGCAATAAAATTCATCTGCTGGGGAGTGGACGTGGCTCAAGCGGCTGAGCGCCTGCTTCCCATGAACAAGGTGACAGGCTCAAGCCCTGATACCTCCTTAAAAAACATTCATCTGAAGAGAAGGGGGGAGGGAGAAGGAGGGACTGCCCTCCCCCCGTGGTCTCTGTGACCTGGAAAGTGGGCCCGTGGGCATGGCGAGCAGAGGGGAGGTCTCAAGTGGAGGGTGGGCAGAGGGTGTTTCTGGAAGTGGTGGGGTCCAGGCTGTTTCGGGGGGTGGGAGGAGGAAGGGAAGCCAGGGCCGGGAGGCCCCTCCCTGAGCCAGGTCGCCTTTCTGCCCCCTGCCTATAGGCTTTTTAGAGCCCCTGCTAATGTCCACTTCTCAGAGGGGTGGCCTGAGCACTCTGCTGTCGATAACCTCTGCTCCTCTCTGTCTGTGGCTGTCCTCGACTACCACGGGCCTGATCTGGTGGCTCTGAGCGCAAGGCCCCGGCCGTGGCAGCCAGGTGACAAGGCTGACCTGGTCGGAGGGAGCCAGGGCCGAAGCACACACCTGGGGCTGAAGCCTCAATTGTGTCCCTTCCTCCGTCTTCCCCAAGGCTGGCTCCAGTCTGGGGGTGGTGAGGTGGGAGGTGACACCCCTTCTCCCCAAGGAAGGGCTGTGACTTGCTTTCAAAGGGACGGCGGGGATGACGCTTGGAACCTGGCGCACGTGGAACATGCAGCCCCAAACTGCGCAGGTGCAGCGTCGAGGCTCCCCGCAAGGCCGCCTGCCCGGAGCACGGAGCCGCTGCAGGCGCAGCGAACAGAAGGTCCTTCTTTTCCCAGCAGCTGCCCGGGACACACGGCCCTGGGGCCGGAGCTTGCCCAGTCCCTCCCGCGCACCTCAGAGCCGCCCTGGCCATCGGTCCTCCGCCCAGCTCTTCCGCACCCACCCATCGCCACGTGAGAGGGCTGTCACTGCCTCTGCGACCCGAGCCAGAACCACAACAGGTGCTCAGTGGACTTGGAACGTCCAGGGAGCCAACGACAGCTGGGCCGAGCAGGCTCCCTTTCACACGTTTTCCCCGGTGGAAACTTTCCCGACCTTGGCCTCCTCCCTCCTGTGGCCTCTGCCGGGGCCTGTGCCTCCTGAAGCTGCAGTGGCCCCCGACCCCAGGCCCAGAACGGGGCCAGGCATCCAGGAGGCGGTCAGGGGACCCAGGTCCTCCGCCGAGCCACAGGTGGGGGCTAAACGATGTGAACCTGCCTCTTAGCCACCCCCAGACCCCCGCAAAGGGGGTGGGCCGCGGGTACGGCCAGGCCAGAGCGAGGGGCCGCGGGGGGCATGGTGCAGGGGCGGCCCCGCGTCTCACCGAGTCCTCCCCCGGCGAGCACTGCTCGGCGCTGTCCAGCTGCGCGGACTTCCGTGGACAGCCACCGTGGGCGCGGCCACCTGGTCTTCGCTGAGACCCGGAGGAAGAGCAGACGGGGCGGGACGGCGAGGCGTCCGGCGCCGCGAGCTTCGGCCCACCCGGGTTCTGCATTCCGCGGGGGAAGCCGGGAAGCCGCCACCCGGGAAGGAGGCTGGGTCCCCGGGAGCCGGCCCGCGACGCCCGCCCCCGGGCCCGGGCCAGTCGGCCCAACTCGAGAACGCGACGCCACCTTCTGGCGTCATCTTCCGTGGGCGCCGCCATGATGCGTTACGGAAGCCGGCAGTCCTCCTAGCGGCGGCGCCCCTGTCGCTCGGGCTCTCGGGCGTCGCCACGAAGCTTCCCGGAGGCGCGTCGGCCACCCAGAAGCGTTTCGCTCGGAGCCCCGCCCTGGGGAGGCCTAGCCGCCAGGACGCGGTCGCGGCCCGCGGCCCGGGCGGGCGCCGCCATGTCGCGGGGTCCTCGCGGGGGCGCGTAGGTGTCTTCGTAAGATGCCGGCTCGGCCGCGCGGGGCTCTCCCTCCAAGATGGCGTCCATGCGGGAGAGCGACACGGGCCTGTGGCTGCACAACAAGCTCGGGGCCACTGACGAGCTGTGGGCGCCGCCCAGCATCGCGTCCCTGCTCACGGCCGCGGTCATCGACAACATCCGCCTCTGCTTCCACGGCCTCTCGTCCGCCGTGAAGCTCAAGCTGCTGCTCGGGACGCTGCACCTCCCGCGCCGCACAGTGGACGAGGTGAGCGCGGGCGTGGGGCCGGGGGCGGGCGTGGGGCCGGGGGCCGCGGGGGCCGGCCCTGCGCCTTGCCGGCCACGCCTCCCTCCGGCCGGAGACCCTCGGGCCTTCATCCCCACGACCCTCAGCGCCCCCGGACCCGCCCCCCGGACCCTTACCCGCCTCTGGACCCTCGCCCCTCACCCCACTGGACCCTAGTCCCGCCCCCGGGCCCCCCGCCCCGCCCTCACCCTTCTGGACCCTCGTCCGGGCCCTCGCCCACCCCACCCCCGGGCCCTCCTTCCCCTCTGGACCCTCGCTACCCCCGCCCTCCTTCCCCTCGGAACCCTCCCCCCCTCACCCCCTCTGGACCCTCCCCCCCGCCCCCCAGGCTCTCACCCCCTCTGGACCCTCGCCCCCCCACCCCCTCTGGACCCGCGCCCCGCCCCCGAGGCTCTCACCCCCTCTGGACCCTCGCCCCGCCCCCCAGGCTCTCACCCCCTCTGGGCCCTCCCCCCCGCCCTCCCCCTTCTGGACCCTCGCCCCCCCCCCTCTGGACCCGCGCCCCCCCAGGCCCTCACACCTCTGGACCCTTTCCTAACCCCCCCGCCCTCACCCCTCTGCACCCGCACCCCACTCCCGGCGGCGGGGCGCGCCCTCTTGGAGACAGGAGTCGTGGGAACGCGAGGCGCCGCCGCCCCGGCCTGGAAAAGGGGCGGGGGCGAGGAGGGGCGGGGACGGGAGGGGGCGCCACCCGAGGCGCTGGTGGCGGGGGCGCGGGGAGCGGGCGGGGGGCCTGCGTCCAGAAGAAAACGGGGCTCAGCACCTCGGGGGCCGGGAAAGAGGGGCGACTTAGAGCGGTGGGGAAGCCGGGCGCGCGGGCCGGCCGGGAGGCCGAGGGGGGCGCGGGGTTAGGGTTAGGGAGGCCGAGGTAGGGGGGCGCGGGGTTAGGGTTAGGGAGGCCGAGGTAGGGGGGCGCGGGGCCGGGAGGCCGAGGGGGGCGCGGGGTTAGGGTTGGGGGGGCCGGGGGTGGGGTGTGGGGCCAGCTCCGGATGTCAGCGCAGGTGTGGCCTCCCCCAGGCAGGAGCCCGTGCGGTCCCCTGGGTCCATTCGATTTGCATCTTCCTAGTTAATGGGTCTGTGAGGTTTCTTTTCTGCTTTTTCCTTCATGTTGTGTCACTTTTTGTGCCAAATACAACCAAAATAGTTGTTTTTTTAGAATGTCATAGTAACTTAAACCCAGTTACTATTGCAATCACTACATTATTCTAGCTTACACTGATTTTTTAATCCTAAGTATAACATGTACACAGAAAGCGCATGAAGCATATTTGTTCCATTTAGCAAGTACGAGTCGAGGGCGGGGGTCCTGTTGCGGGCGGGCCATGCCCAGGAGCCCTCCCACCCATCCCCAGGGGCCCATCTCCTTCCCGCCTGCACCCCGCAGGTAATCGTCTCTGTCCTTCTTGGTAGTTTCCTCGGTTGCCTCAGTTGCGCACACATCCTCAGCGGCAGAGTCTGGCTGTGCCTGCTTGTGAATCTAATCAATACCGTGGTGTCCCGTGTGCTTATCGGGCTGTGTCTTCTCTGGGTCGACACCTTGGCTGGGAGATTGGTCCAGGAGCAGGTGGCTGACCTTCCATTACTGCCCCGTGGCCGCTGCATGAGTGGGCAGCTCTGTCCCCCTAAAGGAAGGCCTTGGGGAGGCCCCCCCCCGGGGCTGTGGGCAGTGCCGTCAGGCCACTGCTGTGTCAGGAGCCTGTGAGCACCCGCTTCTCCTGGGTGAGCCACCGCCGAGAGGGGTGTGGGGGTCAGAGGATTAGGCCAAGCTGGTTTTCCGAAGCCTCACCCAAACTTGCGGGTCTGGTGGGCCCCACGGCCCTGGCTCGGGGTTTAATTTGTGCCCTGCCTTCTTGCCAACGCGGTTGAGCAGCTTCTCTTGTGCTTGTTCACTTTTAGTTTTCTTCTTGAATGTGACTCGTCTGGGCACATCTTTTGCCCTTTTTTCCTGGTAGTCTTTTTTCATTGCTTTCTAGGAGTGTTCTCTCTTTTACAGTAAATGCTGGGTGCCAGTCCCTGTTCAGTTACGTATGTTAGGGATACTCTCCTGTTTCAGATGCCCTCCTGTTTCGGCGTCTCCAGCTTTCCTGTTGAAGTTTTGGGTGAAGAGAAGTGCTTCGCTTTAATGTAGAGAGAAACATGGGTCGTTTCTGTCATCGTCTTCTTTAGGAAGCACTTCTCTACCCAGAGGCTTGGGACCCCCCCCCCCCCCGCGTTTCTTTGTCCAGGCTGTGTGGTTTGCCCTTCGCGCTGAGTCCTCAGTCTCCCTGGACCTGACGCCATGGGAAGGCAGGAGCCCTCTTTCACCGCTTTCCATGTGGCTGGCTGGTGATCGCACCCCACTTGTTGAAAGAGCGTCCTTCCCTGTGGCTTCTGTTGGTCCGTTTGTGTGGCTCCTGCTGTGACCACTAAGCCAGCTGGTGCGCTCAGACATGTCACCTCAGGTCATACACACACACACACACACACAGTCTTGGGGACTGAGCTGAATGTATAGTGCATTCTGGGGTGAAATCACCTTCCTCCTACTAAAACTTTCCATTTGTGAATAAGGGCATATCCCTACTTAGATCTTCTTTAATATATGCCATTAAAGTTGTGTGATTTTCTGTATAGGCGTCCCGTCTTAGGTCAGATGTATTTCTAGGTACTTTGTATTTTTTCATGCTCTTGTAAATAGTATCTGTTGAATTTTATTTTATTTGGTGCTGATTTATAGAAGTGCAATTGACTTTTAAATTTTTTTATTAGAGAAGTCATAGGTTTACAAAAGCACGTAGAAAATACGGAGTTCCCATACACCCTTCCCCCGTAGTTTTCCCTACTAGTACTTAGCATTAGTATCTTTGTTACAACTGGTGAAACATTATTATTATTATACTTTTAACTGTGGTCCATAGTTTACTTTAGGATTCACTGTTTGTGTTTTATGGGTCTACAGTGTTTTGTTTTTTTTTAATTTTTATTCTAATGACATGTATAACCCATAATTTCCCCCTTTTAACCGTATTCAAATAGATAATTCAGCGGTGTGAATAACATTCACAGTGTTGTGCTACCATTGCCACCATCCATTCCCAAAACTTTTCTATCTTCCCAAACAAAAATTCTGCACCAATTGAGCATGAACTCCGCATTCCCTGCCCCAGCCCAGCCCCTGGTAACCTGCAGCTGATTTTCAGGTAATGAGTTTGTGAATAGCGTCTGTGCTAAAGTCTTAATAATAACAGTGATTTTTTTGGAGAATCTATTTTTCTGTGTACTTAATATTATTTTGCTTCTCTTTCATATGTTTATACCTTTTAAGTTTTATTTTTTTCTTGCCTTACTGTACTCACCAGGAACCTCCAGTTTGTTGTCAAATAGAAAGAAAATAGATACTTTCTTGTTTCTGTCACATGGGAAGAACTTTGAATGTTTTGCCAATAATTATTATGTTTCCTGTTGCCTTTGATAGATATCCTTTATCTGGTTAAGGAAGTTTTCTTCTAGGTTTTTGTTTGTTTTTATTCTTTTAATCACAAATGAATTTTTAATAGCATTATTGAGATATAGTTCACATACCACACAATTCACCTATTTAAATTGCCAATTCAGTGGGTTTTAGTATATTTGCAGAATTGTAACCCTCACCCAGCATTTTCTTCACTCCCCCAAAAATCCTGTCCCCATTAGCAGCCCTGCTGGCTCTAGGCAGCCACTGATCTCCTTTCTGTCTATAGGTTTGCCTGTTCTGGGCATTTCATATAAATGGAGTCATGTATGTGGCTTTTTGTGTCTGCTTCTTTCACTGAGCGTAACGTTGTCAAGGTTCGTCCTGGCTGGAGCATGTATCAGTGTTTCACTCCTTTGTACAGCTGAATACTATTCCATGTGTGGACAGACCACATTTTGTTACCATTCATGAATAAATGGAATTGGTCGGCATTTGGTTGTTTGCGCTTTGGGCTGTTGACGAGCAGCGCTGCTCTGCGCGTTTAGGCGCGCGTGTTCGGAATGTGGACCTGTGCCTGCACCTCCCTCGGGAATGTGCCTAGGACCGGGCCCCATGGTAACACCGTATTTTATACTTTTTTTTTTTTTTAAAGATTTATTTATTTATTTCTCCCCGCCCAGTTGTCTGCTCTCTGTGTCCATTTGCTGCGTCTTGTTTCTTTGTCCACTTCTGTCGTCAGCGGCATGGGAATCTGTGTTTCTTTTTGTTGCATCATCTTGCTGTGTCAGCTCTCCGTGTGCGGCGCCATTCCTGGGCAGGCTGCACTTTCTTTCATACGGGGCGGCTCTCCTTATGGGGCGCACTCCTTGCGCGTGGGGCTCCCCTACACGGGGACACCCCTGCATGGCAGGGCACTCCTTGTGTGCATCAGCACTGCGCATGGGCCAGCTCCACACGGGTCAAGGAGGCCCAGGGTTTGAACCGCAGACCTCCCATGTGGTAGACGAATGCCCTAACCACTGGGCCAAGTCTGCTTCCCAATATTGTTTCTTTTAATTTGCAATTATAAATTAGAACTTTTTTTCTGATTTTCTCCTCAGATTGCTTATGAGTAGTGTATGGAAATACTATTGATTTTTGCATATTCATCTTGTGTCCTACTTTGGTGAACTCATCTCTTAGTTCTAGCAGCTCTGTTGTTGAGTTTTCAGGATTTTCTAGATATAGGATCATATCATCAGTGAGTAATGAAACTTCATCCTTTCCTATTTGGGTGTCTTTTATTTCTTTATCTAGTCTGATTGCTCTAGCTAGAACTTCTAGCACAATATTGGATAACAGTAGTGACAGCGGACAACATCCTTGTCTCGTTCCTGATCTCAGCAGGAAAGCTTTCAGTCTTTTACTCGCGTGCAATGCTAGCTGTACGTTTTTCATATATGCACTTCGCCATATTGAGAAAGCTTCCTTCTATTACTATCGTTTGGAGTGTTTTTATCAAGAAAGGTGCTGTATTTTGAATGCCTTTTCTGCATGAATCGAGAAGATCGTGTGATTTTTCTTAGTCAGTTTATTAATGTGGTTTATTATACTAATGGATTTTCTTGTTTTGAACCACCCTCGCATATCTGGGATAAAACCCTCTTGATTGTGGCATGTAATTCCTTTTTCTTTTTTCCGCAGGAGGTAATGGGGCTTGAACCCAGGGCCTTACGTGTGAAGCAGGCACTCAACCACTGAGCTCCTCCCACTCCACTGTATAATTCTTTTAATGTGGTTTTGGATTTGTTTTGCAAGTATTTTCTTGAGGGTTTTTGCATCTATATTCATTAGAGATTTTGGTCTGTAATTTTCTTTTTTTATCCACTTTTGGCATTAGGGTGATGTTATCTTCATAGAATATTTGGTAGCGTTCTTTCCTCTTCAGTTTTCTGGAAGAGCTTGAACAGAAATGGTACTAGATTGTCTTTGAATGATTGCTAGAATTCTCTCGTAAAGCCGTCTGGTCCTTTGGGAGGTTTGCGATGACTGTTTCAGTCTTTTCACTTGTCATTGATTTGTTGAGGTCTTCTATTTCTTGGGTCAGTATTGGTGGTTCATGTATTTCTAGGAATTTGTCCATCTCCTCTACATTGTCTAATTTTTTGGCATATAGTTGTTCATAATATCTTCTCGTGAGCTCTCTCATTTGTGCTGGGTCAGTGGTAATGTTCCCCTTCTCATTTCTGATTTGCATCTTCTCTCTTTTTTTCCTTGTCAGCCTAGCTAAGGGTTTGTCAATTTTGTCGATCTTCTCAAAGAACCAACTTTTGGTTTTGTTGATTCTATTGTTTTTTGTTCTCAGTTTCATTTATTTCTGCTCTGATCTTTATTATTTCTTTCCTTTGGCCTGGTTTGGGATTAGTTTGTTGTTCTTTTTCTAGTTCCTCCAGGTGTGCAGTTAACTCTTTCATTTTAGCTCGTTCTTTTTTAATATAGGCACTGAGGGCTATAAATCCCCCTCAGCACTGCCTTTGCTGTGTCCCTTTGGTTTTGACATGTTGTGTTCTCATTTTTGTTCATCTCAAGACACACTGAATTCTCTTGCAAGGTGTTCTTTGACCCCCTGATTATTTAAGATAGTGTGTTGTTTAACCTCCCATGGATTTATGAATTTTCCCTTTTTCTGTTTTTTTTTATTGATCTCTAGCTTCATTCAGTTATGGTTAGAGAAAGTGTTTTGTATAATTTCAGTCTTTTTACATGTATTGAGACCTGCCTTGTGTCCCACCATATGGTCTGTCCTGGAGAAGGATCCATGAGCTCTTGAAAAGAACATGTATCCCGTTGTTTTAGGGTTTGATGCTCTATAGATGCCTGTTAGGTCTAGTTCATTTCTCATATTATTCAAGCTCTCTGTGTGCTTATCTTCTGTCCAGATGTTCTATCCAGTGGGAGGGTGGTGTATTGAAGTCTTCAACTATTCATGTCTGTTAATGTCTGTTTCTCCCTTCAGCTTTGCCAGTGTGTGCTGCGTATATCTTGGGGCACCCAGGTTAGGTGCATAAATATTATAGTTATTTCTTCTTGGTGAATTTCCCCTTAAAATCTATTTTGTCTGATGTTACTGCTGCTCTTTTGGGGTTACTATTGCATGCAATATCTTTTTCCAGCCTTTCACTTTTAACCTTACATCTGAGACTCTTGTAGACAGCATATAAATGGCTCATTTTAAAAATCCATTCTATCAGTCTGTGTCTTTTGATAGGGGAGTTCAAGCCATTAACACTCAGTGTTATTACTTTAGAGGCATTACTTCATTTTTTCCTTTGGTTTTCTGTTGTCATATCTTACTATTGTCTGACTTTTTACTCTTTTAACTTTCCCTTCCTAATAGTTTCATTTTTACACTCTTCTCCAAGTCTCTTGCCCTTGTTTTTTCCTTTCAGGCTGTAGCACTTCCTTTAGTATCTCTTACAATTCTGGCCTTTTGGTAGCATACTTTCAGTTTTTGTTTCAGAGACTTTGAACTCACCTTCCTTTCTGAAGGACAGTTTTGCCAGATACAGAATTTGTGGCTGGCAGTTTTTCTCTTTCAGTCCTTAAATACATCATACCCTATCTTCTCACCTCCCTGGTTTCTTTTTTTTTTTTAAAGATTTATTTATTTAATTTCCCCCCCTCCCCTGGTTGTCTGTTCTCTGTGTCTATTTGCTGCATCTTGTTTCTTTGTCCGCTTCTGTTGTCGTCAGCGGCGCGGGAAGTGTGGGCGGCGCCATTCCTGGGCAGGCTGCTCTTTCTTTTCACGCTGGGCGGCTTTCCTCACGGGTGCACTCCTTGCGCGTGGGGCTCCCCCATGCGGGGGACACCCCTGCGTGGCACGGCACTCCTTGCGCGCATCACCACTGCGCGTGGGCCAGCTCCACACGGGTCAGGTGGCCCTGGGTTTGAACTGTGGACCTCCCGTGTGGTAGGCAGATGCTTATCTGTTGAGCCAAATCCGCTTCCCTTAACTGAGTAATTTTAAAGACTTAGAATAAATTGAACCAAATTATCAAAGAAAAGTTGTGGGGGAAAAAAGCACTAGACAAGGAGAGAAATTGACTATCAGAGTAAAATCAGATACTTCCCCATCAGCCAGAATTATAAGCCATGCTAAGAAACAGAAACAGATGGCCCAGCCAAAGAAACAAACCAAAAATCCTGAAGAGGTACAGGATTTAGGAATACTTATCAATGATAATCACACAAATCTCTTAAATCAATTCAAAGAACTGAAAGAAGGTGTGATTGAAGAGATAAAGGATATTAAGAAGGCACTGGGGAAGCAGATGTGGTTCAAGCATTTGAGCACCTAGTTCCCACATGGAAGGTCCTGGGTTCAGTTCCCAGTGCCTCCTGAAACACCACCACCAAAACAAGCAAAAAAACCACAAAAACAAAGGAAGAAACCGACTCGGGGAGCCAATGCGGCTCAGTGGTTAAGCACTGGCTTCCTACACATGAGGTCCTGGATTCTATTTCTGGTTCCCAGTACCTAAAATACAACAAAAACCACCAGGTGAGCAAAGAACCATTTGAAAGCCTGCAAAGAAAAGTAACAGAGCTTATGGGAATGAAGGATACAATGGATGCGATTAAAAGTACATTAGAGGGAAGTGGATGTACTAAAGTAGTTGGGCTCCTGCCTACCACATGGGAGGTCCCATGTTTGGTTTCTGGTGCCTCTTAAAGAAGATGAGCTGACTCGATGGACTGAGTTAACAAGATGACACAATGAGGAAACATCACGGGAGTAAACAGGGAGTGGAGGTGGCTCAAGTAATTGGGCACCTCCCTCCCACGTGGGAGTCCTGGGTTCGGTTCTCAATGTCTCCTAAAAAAAGAAGACGAACAGACACTGAGAGCAGACATCAAGCGCAAACAATGAGGTGGGGAGAAATAAATAAAAATAAATCTTAAAAACAAAAAAAAAAGAGGCATGTAACAGCAGATTTGAATTGCTTGAAGGCAGAATTAGTGATTTGAAGAATAGAACATCCGAACTGGAAAAGACAGGCGAACAGAAAGAGAAAAGAATGGCAGAAACAGAACAGGGTCTCAGAGAATGGAACAACAAGACAAAATGAACAAAAACACATTACTGGTGTCATAGAAGGAAAAGAGAGTGGAAAAGGGATAGAAAGAATATCTGAGGAAATAATGACCGAAAACTTCCCAACCCTTTGTCAATACCCAAGAAGGACAACACACCCCAAACAGAATAAATCCTGACAGACCTACTATTCAGAACGACAAGTATCAGAGATGGAGGACTCTGAATGCATCAGGAGAAAAACAAAGCATCACGTACAAGGGCACCTCAGTAAGACTCGGTGCCGACCGCTCATCAGAAACCAGGGAGGATGGGAAACGGACTTTGGCCCAGTGGTTAGGGCGCCCGTCTACCATATGGGAGGTCCGCGGTTCAAACCCCAGGCCTCCTTGACCCGTGAGGAGAGCTGCCCAGTGCAAAAGAAAGTGCAGCCTGCCCAGGAGTGGTGCCGCACACACGGAGAGCTGACGCAGCAAGATGACACAACAGAAAGAAACAGAATCCTGTTCTGCTGATAAGGATACAAGCGGACACAGAAGAACACACAGTGAATGGAAATAGGGAGCAGACCACTGGGGGGGGTGAAGGGGAGAGAAATAAATAGAAAATAAATCATTTTTAAAAAAATATCGCCCAGTTAAGGTTGTCAAAATTGGGCCAGGGACTCGCTGATGGGGCCTGGCTCTCCCCCCGGGGCTTGAGACCTACAGGGAGTCTGCTCTGTGCAGTTTCCTGGCCAGCCAGCACGTGGTGCTGTCTGAACCTCCTCCCAGGGCGTTTCCTCCCACCCTGGCCTGACAGTGTTTCCAGGCTGGCCAAAGCCCAGGGCAAGGCAGGCTCGGCCGAGTCCCTTGAGAGAAGCCCCCGTCTCGCCCTCCCTCTCCCCGTTAGCAGCTGGCAGGGAAGAGGGCGTCTTTCCCGGGGGTCTGGAGGGTGTGGTGGGCGCCTGCCCGGCCGCTGCGGGCTGGTTCCTCCCGTGGCTGTTTCGGGGTCTCATCCCCCCCTCGCCCTCCTGGCGCTGCGCAGCCTGTCCTGGTCCCCTGACCCCGGCGCGGGCCCCTCGCACAGCTTGTCTCGCCCGCTGTTTTGGTTTTTTGAGAGTTGAGCCCTGTCTACCTACTCCAGCGCGTCCTCCCAGAACTCTTCTTTAAGTTTTGATGTTACAGTTTTCCCTAATGATTTTTCCCTTTCTACTAAAATTTCAAATTTATTAGCATCAAGTAGTTCATAATATTCTCTTAGCTTTTTAATGTCAGAAGCATATGTAGTGATGCTCTTTTTCATTTTCCCTTTTCTTGATCCATGTACCCAGTATTTGTCAGTTTTATAAAGTGTTGACTTTTGTTTTTTATTGATGTTCTCTGTTGTGTGTTTGTTTTCTATTTCATTAAATTTTGGACTTTCATTATTTTCTTCCTTCGTTTTTTTTTTTTCTATATTGTTCTTTCTCTAGCCTCTTAAAAGAACATTGACCTCATGTTTCAATCTTCTTTTTTCTTCTAATACATACACATGAGGCTGTAAATTTTCTTCTCAGCATGCCGCTAGCTCCACCCTGGCAGTACCTTCATTAGCAGTCAATTCACGTGCACGGCATTCATACTGCTCTCTTTTATCTGGTCAGTTAGGGAGAGAGAATGTGTTAATTTCCCCATTATGACCCTGGATTTCTCTGTTCTTCCTTATAGTTCTGTCAGCTATTGCTTTATGTGTTTTGAGGCTATGTTATTAGGTGCATACGAATTTAGAATTGTTATAGTTGCCAGGTGAGCGGAGCCATGAATATGTAGGTGGAGAGTTCTGTGTGTGGCAATGTTTATTCTTAAAGACTTTTTATCTAGCCTTACGATAGGTAAGCCAGCTTTTTTTCATTATTTTTCTAAACACAGATAGTTTATTCTTGGACTTTGTCGGTACCTGTTACAACAAACCATAATAAAGACCTCGTTTAACTCGACTGTGAAAGGACCACCATGTTCTGGGCAACTTACTTTTGTGAGAAGCATGTTTTGTTGTTTGTTTTTGTTTTTCCCTTGATAGTAAAAATGTCTTTCTAAGCATTCCGTTCTACTTCTCTGTCGGGTTGTCTGTCTTCAGTTATTTAAGGCTCTGGTATGTTAGGAGCATCGCTCTGGAGAGTAAGCTTTTGGCGATAGGACGACAGGTACAGGGGAAGTGAACGGCTGGGCAGGGTGAGTTCCAGAGCCGGGCTCCGGCTTGTTTCTGAGTGAGACCCTGAAAGCACCTCCCTGGTTTTGGAACGTGCTTCTTCCTCCTCAAAGCTAGGCAAACAGCTGTTCCTAGCCAGAAGCAGGGAAGAAGAAGAGAAATTTCAGTTATCCGGTATTTTAGTTTATTTGGTTAATAAACATTAGGGTCCTTACGAAGAATTACTAGCTGGTTAGGGAACTAAGAATGCTATGTTGAGATCTGAGGCAAATTATTCCAGGATATAATGTGGCTGAAAGTGTTTTCCTAACTACAAAGTGTTGTAAAAATGTAAGTGCTGACTTCGGGTGTTTTGATTGTATTTGAAGAGGCTTTGAGAAAATACTGAGCACTGCTGCTGGGTAAAACCAGTGAGCCATCCAGCCTAAGACCTCCACTCAGGCACCAAGAGAAGTTTTAGCGAGAACAGAGGCAACTGTGCGGTAACTGTTTAATGTGCACACTTGTCCAACTCGGGAAGTTGCCACCGGAGGTCTTGGGGACGCAGTCATCGCGCCCCCTCGGGCAGCCAGGTCGCGTGGCAGTCGCCCCGCGGTGCATCTCTCCTCCACGGTTCGCTCTCCCTGCTTGGGAAGCCTCTTCTCTTCTCTGCGGTCCTCCTTGCCCGCAGGCGGCAGCCGTTCCCTTCCGCTTCCTGCTTTTCCTTCTGGCCTTTAAGAATGCGTGGCACTCGGGGCCCTTTTCAGAGCCTTCCTGTGGTGCAGCTGACGTCAGGTAAGCTGCGCGTGTGTCAAGTGCACGGGTGGGTAGCATCAGCACAGTCAGAACGGGCAGCGCTTCACCGCAGGCCCCCGGAGCCCCTGGCAGCCCCCCGCCACCCCTCAGCCCACGCTCAGCACCACGAGCTCTCCCGGCACTGCCCACTGGTTGCACGTTCCAGCACATTCCGTGCTCTTTGGCGTCTCGCTCGGCTTCCCTGTGTTGTGTGTGTCGGTGGCCTTGCACGCGGGCCTGCCCTGGGTGGACGTTGTTTCATTTCTCTCAGGGAAACACCTGCCAGAGGATGGCCAGGCCGTGCGGTGCACGTTTAGTTTTCCTAGAAACTGCCGCGCCGCTTTCCAAGGGGCTGTGCCATGTTCTAGTTCCAGACATTCTAAATTGACGGCCAAGGCACGTGGTGGTTTTAATTCGCGTTTCCGCAGTGACAGATGGCGGGACGCCTGCCCTTGTGCTTACCACCCGTCAGTCTTTTTTGTGGAGTGTCTGCTCAAGTCTTTTGGGGCATGTATTTTTTAAGAATAATTATTTATTGTGGCAACCTGTACCTAACACACAACTTGCTGTTGTAACTCCTAAGAGCGTGACCTGGCAGGACCAGCTGAACTCAGTGGCTTTCCCCCCCGCTGAGCCCCGCTCCCGCCCGCCCGGCCGGGCCTGAGGCTGGGGATGGCCGTTCCACCATCCCGCGTCGCGCGTCCTGCTGTGCCGCGTGCCTCACCGCCCCTGCCGTCCTCGGGGCTCGCCGGGTGGCCCGCGTCGCGTGCGTCTCGCCTGTGCTGCCGCGAGCGCTGGGTGGCTTCCGCCCTGGGCGCCTGGTGGCCGCCGCGCCCTGGAGTGCAGACCCCTGCCCGCGCCCAACTGCGGGTCTGTGGGGCGTGTACGTGGGTGGGGTCGCCGGGCACACCGGGGCTCAGCGTTCAGCTCCCCCGGCGCTCCTGCCAGCGCCGCGCGCGGCTCTCACTTCTCTGCCTCTTCACCGCCACTTATTTGCCGCCTTAAAAACACCAGCTGCTGTAGTGGCCGTGAAGTAGCATCTCGTGGTTGTGATTTGCATTTCCCTAATGACTAATAATGTTGACTGGGACACGTGCTTTTAATTGGTATAAATTACATTGTCTCGTGTACCCCCTTCTGTTTGTTCTTTTGTTAAAAAAAAAAAACGACTCTCCACGGTGGCTGTCTCTGCCGCCCTGACTCGGGGGCTGGCGTCTGGCACGGCCTATCCTGGCAGAGCCCGCAGGGTGGGCCGTCCTGGCTGGGCTGTGACCAGGCAACAGGGACGGGCAGAGGTGGCCCAAGGCCGCAGTGCCCCTTCCCGCCCCCTCGCTGCTGCTCGCCCTGCCGCCGCCGCCAGCTGCCACACCTTCCACCTGCCACAGGGCGAGATTACTTGTGAATCCAAAAAGAGACAGCTTGTGTGCACACTGGCGTATTCCTGGGTGTGATCCCGTGGTGCCTTTAGATTCCGGGAGGGGCCTCTGCTGAAGGAGACCCGAAAAATCAACTCAGGGCTTCTGACGCTGGGCAGTGCGGGGTGGCCAGGTCACATCCCGCCCCGCATCCCCGCCCTGCGGTGGGCGGATGTAAACAGACCCCCAAGAAGACACCTGGGAAGAGAGCACTGGCACTCTCGATCCTGCCGCATGACGGAAGAGAGAAGGCGCAAACCGCTGGCCCCGGGGCCACTGCCCCGATGGCTCACAGCTGACCTTGGCGAGAGAGCCAGGCTGCCCTAGGAGGCCAGGAAAGCGCGCGCCTGGGCCAGGAGAGGAGCCCTGAGGCCCCGGCGCGGGAGCCTGCGGCTGCGGGGAGACCAAGGGCCGGAGCCCCCGCGAGCAGCGACCGTCCCACTTCAACACGCGGAGGCCGAGCTCCGTGAGAGCAGCCTTGAGCTGGACTCGTTGGGGCCTCGTAACTGCTGCCAGCAGGTTCTGGTACTCTGCATCGGTGCCCCTTCGGCCGACTGGCACACCACGTCCCCTGGGGCTGCTGGGAAGGCCTGTGGGAGACGGCCGCGCGGCCTGCGCTTGCTGAGCTGCCTTCGCCGTGAGCCCGTGGACCCGGCCCGGCCTGTGTCCACCACCAGAATGCCGGAGGTCCCTGTGCCCCTGGTTGCGGACGTGCCGTGCTCACGTGCTCGGGGCTTGCCGCCCACCCCCGCCTCCGCGGCCTGCGCACAGCACCGCCTGCTGCCTGTGGCGTCACGCCTCCTGAGTGGCGCCGGGCGGCCCTGCATTGGGATGTCACACCTCAGCTGGCTGGGGGGTCACGATGCCTCCCGCCGTGCCCACCCCGGTGGGCAGCTCTCCCGTGTGTCCTCGCTGCACAGGGCCTCCAACCGGACGCACAGCAGCGCTGGGTGGTGCGCCCTGGGGCTCTGTGCCCTCAGCCCCTCTCCCTGGCAGCGTTGCCACCCCGCCGGGCGCCGCCCGGACCTGGGCCGCCGCCTCCGGCCCGGCCCCCACACGCGCGCTCTCCTCGGGGACACACACGCGGGCTCTCCTCGGGGACACGCGCGCTCTCCTCGGGGACACACACGCGGGCTCTCCTCGGGGACACACACGCGGCTCTCCTCGGGGACACACGCGCGCTTTCCTCGGGGACACGCGCGCTCTCCTCGGGGACACACACGCGGCTCTCGGGGACACGCGGGCCTGCTGGTGTCTGGGGTCCGGCAGCTGGCACGAGGCCACCCTCCAGGGGGGCCCGGCCCCCACACGCGCGCTCTCCTCGGGGACACACACGCGGCTCTCCTCGGGGACACGCGGGCCTGCTGGTGCCTGGGGTCCAGCAGCTGGCACGAGGCCACCCTCCAGGGGCGCCCCATGGAGTTTGTCACCCCCGTGCCAGCAGTTGCTGTTGGGGCCCAGAGTCCAGCGGAGGAAAGCAGGGGGACGCTCTTGGCGGGCTGGGGAGGCCGGCGGAGCGTAAGCCGTGCTGCGCGTTCGCCTCCGTGCCTTCCCTCCGCTCACGCTGGCAGCTGCGCTGCCTCCTCCCCTCAGGCTTTTTGGAGCCTCACTGAACTAGCCTTCCCCTGGGCGCGCCCGGCAGCTCCTGGGAAATTGCCTGGCCTTCGCAAGGCAGGTAGAGGCAGGCCTGACGCGTCGAGGCTGCCGCGCAGGCGAGGGCACGCCTCCCAGGGCTGCTCATGAGGGGCCCTTCCGGATCCCTTGGCCGAAGGCTTACAGGTGCCAGGGGCCTGCCCAGTGCCATGCATGGTGCGTTTCGAAAGCGCTCCCTGAGGAAGCTGGGTAGAGGGGAGAGCAGTTTGCGTCCCCGGCACCAGCCGCTGCTGTCCCCCTGTGCCGGGTCCCTGGACTTCACCGTGGGGACTCGGTCCCTGCATGTGTGGACACGGCCGGAATGGCGCCTGCCCAGACACAGCAGGGGGTGTCCTTGGGACGCAGCCGCTCTGGGAGTTTCAATTTGTGTTTCTCTTATTTTGAATGCGGTTGCGTATATTTTTGCATTTTTCTAATGATGTAAGTTTTTTCTTATTGGTGCGAAGGATCAATGCCCTCCTTTTCTTCCTCCCTCTCACCCTCTCTTTCTTGCCTGTGATTTGAGTCACACAAGTATTTTTTCCCAGATGAGTTGCAAGTATTTCTCCCAAGTTTGTTGTTTTCCTTTTAATTTCATTTATGGGTTTTTTTAGGGTTTGGTGTTGGTTTCCCCCCATCCCCCATGTAAAAATATGTATGTAGTAAAATTCAAAGTATTTTTTTTCTCTCCCCTTCTCCACCCCCCCCAGTTGTCTGCTGTCTGTGTCGATTCACTGTGTGTTCTTCTGTGTCCACTTGTATTCTTGTCAACGGCACCAAGAATTTGTGTCTCTTTTTGTTGTGTCATCTTGCTGCGTCAGCTCTCTGTGTGTGCTGTGCCACTCCTGGGCAGGCTGCACTTTTTTTGCGCTGAGTGGCTCTCCTTACGGGCGCACGCTCCTTGTGCGTGGGGCTCCCCTACACGGCAGACGCCCCTGCGTGGCAGGGCACTCCTTGTGCGTGGGGCTCCCCTACGCGGCAGACACCCCTGTGTGGCACGGCACTCCTTGCGCGTGGGGCTCCCCTACGCGGCAGACACCCCTGCGTGGCACGGCACTCCTTGCATGCATCGGCACTGCGCATGGGCCAGCTCCACACGGGTCAGGAGGCCCCGGGGTTTGAACCCTGGACCTCCCATGTGATAGACGGACGCTCTATCCGTTGAGCCAAATCCACTTCCTGTCTTTTCTTTTATGGTTCCTGGTTTGGGATCATATTTACAAGGCCTTTCTCACTTAGCAGTCATAAAAAAGAGGGGACTCCAGTGATTTCTGCTAGGCCTTGTATGATCTTGCTTTTCTTATCAAAACTGGTTCCGTCTGAGGTTTTTTTGGTGTAAAGCGCGAGGTGAGGGGCTCATATAGTCACACAGGACTGAGGGCCCCTCAGCGTCAGGGAGAAGGGGTCTCTGTTCAGCTTACTCTCCTCTGTCAGTCTTCTCACAGGAAGCTTAGAATTAGGTGGTCTAGTTCTGTGAAGAGCTTTTGGGACCCGGGTGGGTTGTCCTCGATGTACGACCGAGGAGCACAGGCCGGTGGCGTGGGGTCTTTCTGGGCCTCTTCGTCTGTTTGCGTCATCTTCGGTTCCTCGTCATTTACAGTGTCTTCTAGATTGTTTGTGGTTTGTTTGTAAGTTCATTGGCAGGTGCCATCTCCCTTTCCTGCTGCTTGGCCATCACCCGTTGCCCTGCCGTGCCCTCCTTGAGCCCATCTCCCTGCTTCACGTCTCGTTTCTCCCTGCTTCACGTCCTCGTTTCATCATCTTGAGGGCGCATGGCACTGCCTGGCCGCTGTGGGCATCTGCTTGTAGACTGCCTGCCATTGGTGTTGACTGACCCCTACCTGTTTTCATGACGGGTCCGTCCTCTGCTGCTTCTCTTGATGGCCGCTCATCAGGAATGAAAGGGACCCTTGCGGCCCAGCCTGTCAGGGCGCTGCACGGCTGGAGGAGGCAGAACCCCCCTGGGTGCGTGGCAGTGGAAATGATTGTGAATCCCCCAGAAGAGACCATGTTCGTAAACTGTTCCTCTGGGTAGGATACCCTTTGATGCGTTAGGGTCAGCTGAGATGTCTGATTAAATTCCCTGTTAGGACTTTGGATAAAAGGGGGAAATGGGAAAGACAAATGAGTTTATATGGCTATGAGTCTCCAAAAATGAGGCGGGAGGTCATCAGAGGGGTCACATTTGTGCGTGCCTCAGCAGGGTCCCAGAGACAGCCAAAGTAGATAGAAGCTCAGGTACTGGTTCTCCTGAGGGCTGTGGAGACCCATAGATTCTGTGGTCAAGGCAGCTGGCTCTGGAGTTCAGTGCCATGTCAGTTGGCCCTACCTTGGAGTTTGTGTTCCTGAGTGTGATGGAGCTGGACTCAGATGTGATCTTTGTTAACAAGCCTCTCCTGTTTACTGGACCTGTGGTTGGCGCTGGGGTGTAGTGTATACTCAGAGGACCTGAATCTCTGGGCTGTCCATGTGACAGCCAGGCCCTGAGCCCTCAGCAGACTTGCAACTCCTACCCTCTGGTTTATTGGACTTACCCCAGCCAGCTAACAGGGAGGTGAAGAAGGTCAACCACCACAGCAGGGAGCCAAGAGTGCCTACAACTACAAACAGGAGAACTGCATCCATCATCCATGTGGAATCTAAGCCCCCTCTCAATATAGAGGTGGAGCGGACATAACCATCCCAGGGTCCACAGGATGGAGGAATGGAGTATGGATTAGAGCGGACTTACTGGTATTCTACTATAGAACTATTGTGACTAGTAATGGAAGGAATTGTAGCAGTGATTTGGAGAAAGTGGCCACGGTAGCTGCTGAGGGCAGGGAGAGGGAAGAAGAGATGTGATATGGGGGCATTTTTGGGACTTGGAGTTGTCCTAAATGATATTGCAGGGTCAGATGCTGGACATTATATATCCTGCCATAACCCACTGAATGTCCTGGGGGAGAGTGTGAACTACAGGGTAAACTATTATCCATGAGGTGCAGCAGTGCTCCAAGATGTATTCACCAAGTGCAGTGAATGTCCCATGATGGTGAAAGAGGTTGTTGATGTGGGAGGAGTGGGGTGAGGGGGCTGGGGGGTATATGGGGACCTCATATTTTTTTAATATAACATTTTTTTTTAAATGAAGGAAAAAAAAGACAAAAAATTTCGGTTAGGTTTGGGGCTTGGCTTCAGTGGGCCTGACTCAGGGTCGTGTCCCTGTCCCCTTGGTGGGCTGGTAGGAAAGGACCCAGAGACACCAGTGGAGAGGAGGCTCGGACAGCTGCCGCCGGGGCCGTGGACCGCCCACCTGTGAGGTGGCCGCAGGGCAGCTGAGGAGCCCCGAGGGACGGCCCGTGCCCGCCTCTGGCCTGCGTCGAGGCCCTGGGCCCACGGGCCTCGAGAAGGCGGAGGCCAGCAAGCTCGCTGCATGTGTTGCGCTTCCCCCTGTGGCATCGGACTGGGGAGAGGCGCCAGCCTTGAGCTGGACTCATTCAGGCCTGGCGACCGTGAGCTGCTCCCCAAGTGACCCCACCGTAAAGCCAGCCGCGGCCTGGCCCTGGGCGCCGGCACCCCACGCCTGACTGACACAGAGCGCGCGAGCGCGTGGGGGCCGTGGCCTCCGGTTTCGGGGGCGAGTCCCGCCTCCCCAGCTGCCCCGGCTAGGCCCCGGGCAGGTGCTCCCAGGAGCCTAGGCTGGGCCCTGGTGGCGCCTGCCATGGGGGCGCCTACAGGCTTCCGCCGCAGGGTGCCACCTCAGGTGCTGCCCACCGTGTTTTCTCATGATTTTTTTTATCGAGATATAATTTCACATCTCATGAAATACACTTTTGAATATAAAATTTCACATAAACTGTGCATAAAATGCACAATCCACTGCTTTTTGGTATTGTCACAAAGCTGCGCCCGTGTCAGCACCATCTAATATGAGAACCTCGTCCCGCAGAAGGATGCCCGTGCCCGCTGGCATCTCTCCTCACCCTCACCCCCCAGTCCTGGGCAGCCGTGGACCTCCTTTCTTCCCCTTCTGGGGTCAGCCTGCTCTGGACGTTTCTAAAGTGGAGTCGCACGAACGGGGCCTTTTGCGTGGTGATCTCGGGGTTCCCGGGCCGCAGCATGAGCCCGTCTCTCTGTGGCTGATCGGTGCTCCACGCGTGCTTGATCCGTTTGTCACTTGATGGGCATTGGACTTGCTTCCGCCCTCCGGCGCTGTGGGTAACTGCCCTCGCGTCCCTGCGTTTCCGTCTCTCCTGGGCGAGCGCCTAGAAGTGGAGTTACCGCGCCACGTGGTTCCTGCTGTCTCCTTGCTGAAGGCTGCCAAGGGGAAGGGGGCGCCCCAGAAATGGGCCGGCTTTCACCACGGGGGTTCATTAACCTGGCAGCTGCAGTTCCGAGGCCGTGAAATAACCACGTCAAGGCGTCAGGCAGAGCTCTCTGGGGGGCCGCTGGGCTCCTCTCCCGCGTGGCGAGGCACCTGGCGAGGCACGTGCGGCATCCGCGCGTCTCTCCCCTCCCCTGCAGGAGCTGTTGCTGTCGGCCTCTGGGCCCCGGGGTCTTCTCTCTCACCTTCTGGGGGTTTCTTTCCGTTTCTGCGGCCCCAATTATAAAGGACGCCGGGGAGAGGCTGAGACCCACCCTGGGCTACACTGGACGTGCGGATCGAGCCCAGTGGCCCCGGCCGAGGTCTAACCACAGGTTCACACCTCGGGAAGGGGCCGCTGTAAGATTTCATGGGGTCCACAAAGGACTCAAACTACTACCACATTTGCTTAGCCTTTTTTTATTGTTGACCATTTTACCTACGGAAGTTAGTGGCAACTGTATAACCTTTTAGGAACTGCTAGACTCTTCCGAAACGGCTGCACCGTTCTACACCGCCCCGGCAGTGCGGCGTCCCCAGCCCTGCGCGTCCTCCTGCGACAGCGTCCTGGGGGAGGCGGCGCCCGGGGCTGTGGGCGCTTCCTCGCCTCCCTGCACACAGCCGCGCTGGCGTCCTGCCCTGGAAGCCTCAGGGTCATGGCGGGCACCTGTCCTCGTCACGAGGCAACTTAAAGCTGATAGGATATGAAAGCTTTTCACATCATTTTCTTTTCCCGAGACACGTTTTTACCCTGATAAAATTGTTTAATTATTCATTTTTCTCTCCTTCCCCCTTTTTAAGTAGAAAACTTGAGCTCAGTGGAGTAAAGGGGGGGATGGCCGCCGGGGCGTTCTCCCAGAGCGCAGCCCGAAGCCACCGCTGGGCGCGCTCTGCCCCTGTCCAGGCAGCGTTTCCACCCGGGCCAGGGCTGCTTGGAACAGCCCAGCGGGCAGCGCCCAGCGCCCACTCCTGAAGGCTCGGCGCTGCTGTGCGCACTGGACGGAGGGCTGACCGGGGCGCAGCCCCCCGGCCTGGTCAGCGCCCTGCCGAGCAGAAGCCCGAGGCGGGGGCTGTGCGCCTGAGCGCCGAGGGCTTCCCTGCAGGTGGGCGGAGGCAAGCCGCCCTTCCCCTCTGGGGCGTCTCAGGTCCCGGAGGCAGGGACACTGGGTCCCCAAGGGCCCTGGACATGCAGGCTCAGCCAGTTGTGACCAAGGGCTGAACAGAAAGGGGGCTGGCGCGGTGGGCAGGGCTCGCCTCCCGGGCGCCCTCTGAGCCAGGGAAGGAAGCCAGGGGCAGGGACGTGCTCTCAGTGGGCGGGTGGGTGTGGGCAGGTGTGAGTTCCTGAAAGACCTCACTAGGTGAGGAGAGTGGGTCAGACAGGGTGAGACAGGGAGCCATGGGGCGTGGTGGCGGCCTGCTTTGGTCGCAGGTCCCCGTCAGCTGGTGCTTCAGCGGCTGGAGGGCAGGAGTGGGGAGGTGTGAGCATCTGGCTTGCCGTCTGTATCAGGCAGGACCGGTTGTTTGCACTGCGTAAGGAGCAGCCCCACCATCTCGGTGGCTTGCCATGGCGGGGTTCTCTCCTCAGGCTGCGTGCCCCCCGGGGATTAGCCCCGTCGTGCTCTGCGCAGCCCCCGCTGGAGCCGTGGCTCCGCAGCAGAGGGGAGGGGAGCTGCCTACCTTTGTCCTGGGGGTGGCCTGTTGGCTGCCCTGGGTGCCCGGTGGCACCCTCACACCATGAGACAGGTGAACGAGCGCACACGCTGCGGCTTCCAGGCTGCTCCGGTCCAGCGGGGCCTCGGGCTCGTGGCTTCCTGGTCTCTGGTGGCCCCGGAGCCCCCAGCTGGGCACAGCCCATCCCTCTCGTCCCCTCGGCCGCGGAGGCAGCTCAGGCTGAGGTGGGCTGGCCCCCGCTGTGCCCCCAGCTCGGGCCCCTCGCCCCCTTGGCCCTTCTCCCTGCCCTGGCGCCGCTGGGTATGGGGGCGCTTGGGGGCCGCCGCGGCCTGGTGCTGCCCGGGCCAGCCCTGGGCCCCGCGCTACACCCCCACACGCCTTCAGCAGCCCCCCTGGCCGAGCGCCGGCCCCAGGCCCTCAGCCCTGTGCTCCCGTCCAGCCCATCCAGGGCTCACGTGCCTCGTGGGCCACCAGGCCTGCTCTGGGTGCTGGGGGGCCGTGCTGCGTCACGTGCAGGGGCGGGGGCTGTCACAGGCGGCAGCACCGGGAGAGGGTTCCTCAAGGACGTGGCCTGACGAGACGCCCTGGGACGGTCCTGGCGGCCCCCCTGTGGACCAGCAGGTCTGGGTGCGCCGCGCCCACGGGGGCTTCGGCGGGGGCTCTTCAGAGCCGAGGGTGAGGGTCCCCTGTGGGCGGGCGGCCCCTGAGGATGCCCCCTCTCGGCAGATGAAGGGCGCCTTGACGGAGATCGTCCAGCTCGCCGCCCTGGACTCGGACCCCTGGGTGCTCATGGTGGCCGACATCCTCAAGTCCTTCCCCGACACGGGCGCACTCAACCTCGAGCTGGAGGAGCAGAACCCCAGCGTCCAGGACATCCTGGGGGAGCTCCGAGAGAAGGGTACGGGCTGCACCGCGCCGCGCCGCTCCTCGGCCTCCCGCGTCCTGCCCCGCGGTCCCGCCGCAGCCGCCCGTGCCCAGCGTGGACAGCAGCGTGCAGCCCGTGCCCAGCCGGGGGCTTCCTGGGGCTCTGCCGGGGTAGGCAGCGCGGGTGCAGCCGGCGTGGGCCGGCGTGGGCAATGGGGCGCCCCTGGGGCTCCCGCGCCAGCTCCAGGCTGAGGGAAGGGCAGGCGCCCGGCAGCCCGGCCCCCAGGCCCGCGCTGAGCAGGGCCCTTGCTTTGGGCCGGGGCATCCTCGCCGCACCCGCAGAACCTTCCGGCCTCCCGCCGCCGCCCGGGCGTTCCTCTTCGCCGCGCGCCCTGGACGGGCTGAGCCCGCGTGTGGCTCTGATTCGTGGGTGACGGGAGGCTGGGGAGGGGCCGTCGGGGGCGCCCAAGCAGCGCAGGCCGGCCGGGCGCCCCTCACGCCCCTGTCGCCCCCTGTCGCCCGCAGTGGGCGAGTGCGAGGCGTCGGCCATGCTGCCGCTGGAGTGCCAGTACCTGAACAAGAACGCGCTGGCCGCCCTGGCCGGGCCGCTCACGCCCCCCGTGAAGCACTTCCAGCTGAAGCGCAAGCCCAAGAGCGCCACGCTGCGCGCAGAGCTGCTGCAGAAGTGTGAGTGGCGCGGCCGGCGCTCCGCTCCCCTGGGCGGGGGTCAGGCTGCGGGCGCTGGAAGGCAGGTCGGGACCAGCGCAAAACGGTTCCGAAAACCCGCCTTAGGAGCTCCGGAGCGGCGGGACGTGCCTGAGCGGCCGAGTGCCGCCCCGCCCCGCCTGCAGGCGCCCCTGGAATCCCGGGACCCTCCTCGGTTTCTGTCCTTTCTTCAGTGTCCCCAAGGAGGGGCTCATCCTGCATGGGGGGGGGCGCTGCCTGGGAGGGGGCCAGGATCAGGCAGAAGCGTCAGGTTGCGCCTCACGTTCTCTCGTGGGTGGTCAGGATTCGTGCTCACAACATGCGGTGTGTGTCCTGAGAGCTCAGCGACGCCCTGGCAGCAGCTTGCGCTGAGCGAACCAGGCGCCCGGGAGCCTCTGCAGCACCACGAGCGGGCGGCGGGTCCTCGGGCCGAGGCAGGAGGCTCAGCGTCCTTCCCCGTGGGCTCAGGCTCCCGGGCGCCGCCTGCAGGGGCGAGGGGGACGCCTGGCCGGCAGCAGGAGCTTCCGGGGCTCTGTCCCCCGTGGCTACAGCCCGCCCCTCCCCTCCCACCCTGGCCAGGACGCTGTCTCCTGCACACACGCAGGCCCCGCAAGAGGAGGCGGCGTCCGCCAGGCCGTCCCCACGGCTCCGGGGCGCAGACTGCTGTCCTGCCTCCAGAGGCCCGGGCGGGCACGCCTCTTGGGCAGAGGAGAAAGTCTGCCAAGGGAGCTGCTGCCCTTGGCGCGGGGACCTGCCTCGGTGCCCACACGTGGCCCTTCTCGTTGCAGCTGCCGAGACCGCCCAGCAGCTGCGGAGGAGCGCGGGGGTGCCCTGCCACGCCAAGGGCCGGGGGCTGCTCCGGAAGATGGACACCACAAGTAAGGCCGCGCTGCCCTCCTGGCGGGGCCCTGGCGGCCAGAAGGGCATGTGCGGCCTCGGACGGCCTCGGGCGGGGTTGACGGCCCCTGCGGGCGGCCAGGCGGGGGCTGCGCTCGAGCCGCGGGGCACGCTTGGGGCAGCCCAGCCACCGCCCCGCTCCTCCGTGGCGAGGTCCCCGCCTGCGCGTCCGCTCAGCCCCTCCCTTCTCTAAGCCCAGTCCCTGGGGGGCCACCCTAACTGGGGGCCTGATTCCTGCTGTGTCCGGACCTGGGCCCATGCCCGCTGCCCTCCCCGCACGGTCGCCTTGTGCTCCGATGGCGTTCCCGCTGGGCCCGAGGCCCGGAAACGCGCCTGCAGAGCGGGGCCGGGCGGGCGGCCTGCGCCCACGCACCCTTCCCATTGGCGTCCATCTTGGTAGAGGGGGCGCAAAGCCCCCTGGCGCTCACTTAGCAGACAGGAGGTTTCTGACAAGAAAGCGGGTTGCTGCCCAGAAGCCACGGCTGGGCCTGGCGTGTGCGGGTGGCGGGGGCCCACTGTCCAAGTGGCTTTGCCCAAGTTCGGCGCTGCTCACCACTCACCACATGGGGTGCGCCCCAGCTTGGCCACCGTCCCCCACGCGGCTCAGCCCGGCCCCAGAGGTCCCGAGCACGTCACGGCCGTCGCCTGCCTCCACCTTCCCCGAGGCCTGGGCCCTGCCCGACTCACCCTTCCCTGGAGCGGCCACCAGCTCCTTGCTCCTGCACCCTCAGTACTGTGCCCACCGTCCTTTCAGAGACCCTCGCCAGGTGCCCGGCTGGGTGGAGGGTGGCCCAGAGGCCCGTCGTGTGTCCGACCTTCCCCTGCTGCGCTGAGCAGGACCTGGTCTAGTGCACTGCGCAGGACTCTGGCCCACAGCGAGGCCCGTGGGTTGCATCCTCGTGGCGGCAGCCGGGTGCCCTGGGGGTCCTGGTGCGGGAGGGTGGGGCTGTGTGGCCGCCGAGCACTGGCAGACTCCGTGCGGCTCGAGGGGCCATCGACGGTGCAAGGGGGTCTGGTGCCCACGCCACACTGGCGCACAGCGTCCGGCCCAGTGGGCTTGGCTGCAGGAAAGTACCTGGGTCCTGCAGCCATGCCTGATCTTGCCCAACGTGCAGTGGACGTGTCCCAAGTCGTGCGGGTTTTGTCCCTTCCCACGTCTGGGCTCAGGCCCTTCCTGTGCAGCCGTGGAGGGCTCATCGCAGGGCCACGCCGTGCCGGCCACCTGTCGTGCGTGTTGGTCCTCGGCGGTGCCCCTGGGGTCCAGGCGAGCCATTGTCCATTCCCGTTCCTTGCCCAGCCCCACGTGGAAAGCTCGCGCACGGTGGGGGCGGGCCCGGGGCGCGGCCTGCCCGGGGACCCCTGCCTGTGCCCGGGGCTGTGCCTCCGGCTGGAGGAATGGGGTGCACGTGCTGGGGCGGCTGGGTGCCCCAAGGAGGGTGGGTGCCCAGGGGGCGCCTGGCGCTGACGGTCCGGCCCCGCAGCCCCTCTGCGAGGCATCCCCAAGCAGGCGCCCTTCAGGAGCCCCACCGCCCCCAGTGTCTTCAGCCCCGCCGGGAACCGGACCCCCATCCCGCCGTCGAGGACGCCCCTGCGCAAGGAGCGAGGAGTGAAGGTGGGCAGGCCGCGCGCGCCCGCCGCCAGCGCCCCCCGCCGGCCCCGGCTGAGTGCCGTTGTTTGTCTTGGCAGCTGCTCGACATCTCCGAGCTGGACATGGTGGGCGCCGGCCGTGAGGCCAAGAGGAGGAGGAAGACGCTCGGTGGGTCCCCCCCCCACCCCGGGAGTGCGCAAGCCCCCAGCGGCGTGGGGAGGCCGTGCCCGGACCGCCCCTCGGGGTGGCGTCTGCACCCTTGCTTGGTCATGAGGGGCGGGGCAGCTCGGGGTGCCATCGTCGCAGCCACGCTGAGCCGGCCGGGGGTCCGGGCTGGGGCTGGGGGGCCGCCTGGGCTCACGAGGGCCCGACTTCTGCCCGCAGATGCCGAAGTGGTGGAGAAGCAGGCCAAGGAGGAGACGGTGGTGGAGAACGCCACGCCGGACTACGCGGCAGGCCTGGTGTCCACGCAGGTAGGGCCCGCCGCCGCCCCTCGCGCCCGCCTGCCGCCGCGCTGGCCCTGGCTGCTTCCACCGAGTATATATGTGCATATATATACGTGCGTCCATACTGTGCAGCGCCGTGTGTATGTATGTGTGTATATATATGCACATGTGTACGAGGCGCGGTGCAGGCCGAAGAACCCTGGCGCCTTCGTGGGCTGCAGGCGCGTTTCTGCCAGCACGCTGTCCCGGGGGCTTCTGGGGCAGCGCCCTCACTGCTGTCCTGCATCTCCCCTTTGTCAGATGGGTGTGATGGCCCCTGCAGGTGGCTGAGAGGGGGACTGGGGGGCAGGCGTGGGGGGCGGGGGGTGGATGAGGGGGACTGGGGCGGGTGTGGGGGCTGGGGTGGGCGAGGGGACTGGGGGACAGGCAGGGGGCTGGGGGTGGGCAGGGGCTCGTGGCCTGCACCGCCGGCACTTTCTGGTGGGGAGTGGGCGCTTTCCTCCTAGTTGCGTAGCGTTTTCAGGTTTTCCCCTAAAAACCTGCCTTCCTTTCATGACGTGCTTTTGGGTAAGAAAGGGCAGTGCCCTCGCTCTTCCTTGGCGGCCTGGAGCAGGCGCCCTCTGCCCCGGGGGAGTGGCCTCTTCCGGGAGCGACCAGGCCTCTGTCTTCCAGAAACTCGGGGCCCTGACCAGCGAGCCGGCGCTGCCCTCCACCAGCTACCTGCCCGCCACGCCCAGCGTGGTCCCTGCCTCCTCCTACATCCCCAGCGGGGAGACGCCGGGTGAGCCGCCCCGCCCCGGCCACGCCCACAGCCCCGGCCACGCCCCGCCCCGGCCACGCCCACAGCCCGGTCACGCCCACAGCCCCAGCCACGCCCCACCACGCCCACAGCCCCAGCCACGCCCAACGCCCTGCCGACTGCCCGCTGACCTTCCCGCCGCACCCTGCTGGCCACCCGCTGACCGCGCTCTCCGCCGGCAGCGCCATCGCCCCGGGAAGCCGGCCTGCAGGCCTCACGGCCCCCGGAGGAGCCCAGCACCCCGAGCCCGGCGCTCCCGGCCCAGTTCAAGCAGAGGGCCCCCCTGTACAGCAGCGGCCTGGGCCCCGCCACGCCCACCGCGCCTGCTTCTCCCCTGACGCCCACCACGCCCCCTGCTGTTGCGCCCACCGCCCAGACGCCCCCGGTGGCCGTCGTGACCCCACAGGCCCAGCCACCTGCCCAGCAGCCCAAGAAGAGCCTTTCGCTCACGGTAGGGGCCGCGGCGGGTCCACCCAGGCGGGCGGGGCCTGGCGGCGGGGCGGGGCTCGTGTGGGGGCCCGTTTGGGGCGTGGCCTGGTGGTGGGCGGGGCTCACGTGGGGGCGGGGCCCTGGTGGCGGGGGCGTGGCCTGGTGGCGGGACTCGTGTGAGGCGGGGCCTGGCGGCAGGGCGGGGCTCGCGTGGGGCGGGGCCTGGCGGCAGGGCGGGGCCTGACAGCGGGCGGGACCTGGTGGTGGGCGGGGCTCTGGCGGCAGAGGGCGGGGCCTGGTGGCGGGGGCGGGGCTCGCGTGGGGCGGGGCCTGGCGGCAGGGCGGGGCCCATGTGGGGTGGGGGCCTGGCAGGGGCGGGGCTCGTGTGGGGCGGGACCCGGCGGTGGGCGGGGCTCGCGTGGGGCGGGGCCTGGCGGCGGGGCGGGGCCTCGCGTGGCGGCGGGGCCTGGCGGCGGGGTTGGGGCGGCGGGCGCGGCACTGGCGAGGCCCCTGCCCCTGCCCGCAGCGGGAGCAGATGTTCGCCGCCCAGGAGATGTTCAAGACGGCCAACAAGGTCACGCGGCCCGAGAAGGCCCTGATCCTGGGCTTCATGGCGGGCTCCCGAGGTAGGTGCGCCCTCCCCACGCCCCCGCCCGCCCCCCGCCCCCGGGCCGGCGCCTCGCCCCCGCCCACCCAGCAGTGCCGCCCCCGCGCAGAGAACCCGTGCCAGGAGCAGGGCGACGTGATCCAGATCAAGCTGAGCGAGCACACGGAGGACCTGCCCAAGGCCGACGGGCAGGGCAGCAGCACCATGCTGGTGGACACGGTGTTCGAGATGAACTACGCCACGGGCCAGTGGACGCGCTTCAAGAAGTACAAGCCCATGACCAACGGCTCCTAGCGCGCGAGCGCCGCTGCCGCGGCGGGGCGGCCGGGCTGGTTTTTTAAATTTTAATATGCGTTATTTTTGTGTGTGATTTAAGATACTCTTTTGGATTCGATGCTACAGTTTTGAAAGTTAACCAAAAAAGTTGTAACTTGCTAAGTTTAGTGACAGCTCTGCCTGTAGCCTTTTACCTTTTCTTATTTCTTCTTGAAGGACCCCCACCGCCCACGGCACAGGGCTGGTCCTGGCGGTGGGGTGCCCTTCCCGCTCTCCGAGGTGGAGGGACCAAGGGTGGCGCCCCGCGCTGCTGGGGAGCAGGCGGGGGCGCCTGGCGATTCCAAAGAAGGCCCCCCGGGGCTTTTGTAGTGTCTTTGTACAGTCGTGACCTTGAAGGCGTCTTCAGGTGCTTGTCTTTGTAAGAACCAGCTGATAATTAAAGCCTAGATTTTCTACAGAGCCCCAGGGCTGTGTTTGGGGCCAGCTGGCCCTGCCTGCTCCTCAGCCCTTCCTGGGTGGGGAACCAGGCAGCCGGGCTGGGGGGCCTCCCGCCGCCCAGACTGCAGGGTGGGCTCAGGATGCTGATTTGCGGGTGATGGTCGAAAGCTCTTTATTAGCAAACTGGGAAAAACTAGCAGTTTGACTCCTGGGACCATTTTACTTGTACTGGGTATTTGGAACTAAAATTTTTTTAAAAAGAGAATAGTTTTTTTTTTCCTCCCCCCCCCCCAAAATAACTCGATCTACAGCTGCTAGCTCTGGAGCTGCTGCTTCTCTGGGCTGGCGATCTGGGGGTCAGGGGGTGGGCAGCGTGCCAGACCCCTGTAGTGCTGAAGGGCAGAGGCGGGTGACAAAGCTTCCAAACACAATCCCACAGGAAATAAGTTTTAAGAAAAAAGCCTTTAAAATGTTTTAATACAAAAATACACACATACACAATTTTCCAAACACAGCTTTCCATTTTAAATGCTATTGTCCCCAACTGGCAATGCTCAAATCTACACTTCAGTATATTTCCCCCAAAAGTTAATTTCAAGTTTTTAAGTCTAACTACCAGAACTGGTGAGAGCACCCACTATTCCTAACAGGAGGGCGCCAGCAGGCACCAGCCCCCCAGGGCCTCTCCAACCAGGCAGTTCACAGCTCAGAGGGCGGGCAGGTGCGCGGGGGCGGGGCTCACTGCTGACCGGCGCCACGCAGCGCCACCATGCACCTGATTTCTCAGAGGATCGAGATATTTGGCAACTGACAGTCTTCTGCATTAACTTTAATTGAAAGGGTTTATCTTTAATTTCTGAAAATAAGGTAGTTCTGGAAGATGGACACTATACACGCACAGTTTACATATCAAGATAAATACTCGGAACAAGTCAGAGGCACAAACCTGAGTGTGTGCAGCACCCAGGGCCCGGGCACCCGCCTCGCCCACTCGCCCCTGCGAGGGCTGCTCCGGGCCCCAGGCCGGCCCCGGGACCAGCACAGGGCGGGCAGGCGGGGCTTCGGGCACGTTGGCCCAAGGCAGGGGCGGGCAGGCCTCGGCACGGGCCGCGGCTCCAGGGCTGCCGCCTCCTGTCGTGTCCTGTTCTGCTTCACATTACTGACAAGGGGTTGATGCCATGTTAGTCACTGAACCCGCAAAAGCAAAGTCCGGCAGGGCTTCTGGGGTGCGGGCGGTGGGTGTTGGGCGCGGCCCCGCTCACACTGTGGCTCCCAAGCCGCCTTTCCGCTCAGCCGGCACGAACTCTTCCCAGGACTTGCAGAGATAGTGTTAGTTTCTCCTTAGTTTAGCAGTTAGGGGAGAGGGGAACCACATTTGAAATAACCTTTGCAGTATTTCCTTCAGAAAGATCACAGCAGGACTGAGGAATGGTGTCAGTGAGAGTCAGAACTCCCCAGATCTTTCTACTGCCCAACACGAGCCAGTCAGTGCTCGCCGAGTGCACTGCACCGGCCTGAGCGCCCCAAGACGGAGCACCTGCCGCCCGCCCTGGACCAGCCTCAGTTAAGGCGTGAGGAGTGTGGCTCATGGTCCTGCGCAGCTGGAGAGGGTCGGGGTTCCCAGGCAGAGCCCCGGGCCCGCCCTTGCAGCCAGCGCGCCCCGTAGGCACTCGTGTTTGGTCCTGTGCACGGTTTTCTCAGCACCATGGCCGGGAGAGGGGCCAGAGGGGCAGCCCCTCCCCGTGGGCACGGGGGTCGAACAGACCCCACCCATGTAAAAGCAGAAAACAAAACAAGAAAAAGGGACGGGAGGTCAGTAGTGGTTGTGGAGCGCGGCCTGCCCTGCACACGGGCTCCCGGGGCCCTCGAGGAGGGGCGGCTCCTTCCCGACCATGGGTGCTGCCACCCACCCTGGGGACAGGACCCCACTCTGATGGCGCCGAGAGGAGCTGCTCCTGCAGGACACTCAGCTTCTCGGGCGTTTCTCCCACGTGGGCTGGGCCTGTTCTTGTGAGAGAGACATGGGGTGGCATGAGCCCGGGCTGAGACGGGTGCCCGGCTCAGGCGCCGGAGGAGCCCACGCCCCCTCGGACCCTGGCCGCCGAGCTGCTGCCCACCAGGCCTATCAGGGCGAGGGTGCTGCCCGCTCAGCACAGGGGCCACGGCAGGAGGACGGTGCCTCAGCAAAGAGAGCTCAGTCGGCAGGTGGACACGAGTTTAGCAAAACTATATTGAGGATAAAAGCCAGAAACCTTAAGGAAAAGCCCAATGAAAAAACGGTACAAAGCATTTTTCCAGAACATAGCGAGAGCCTTGTGTGTTGACCAGGGCGCAGCGAAGGCCGCGGGGCGGGTCTTGGGCGCCTGCCCGGTGGGGGAGGCTTTCCCAGAAGTTTCACATTAGAACAGAAGCCATGGCCACCCTGTACGACAGTGTCCAGCCAGGGCCAGGCCGCGGCCTGGGCTCTCCTGAGTGGCGGCCAGAGCGAGCAGAGGCTGGACAGGGTCAGGGCTAAAGGGTTAATAGTGATCCTGTAGAAAAATACTATTCTATGCATTTCAGGTGAGATAAAAACATTTCATACGCCAATTAAATTTCAACGGTAACTTTAACCTAAAAACACAGGGTGGGAGGTCACCGGAGGCCACTGGTGCTTCGAGGGGCTCGCTGGCACCGGCTGTGCCGGGAGCGCTGGCAGGTGGACTTCAGTGCGGGCACCACGGGCGCTGTCGGCGGCTCCGTGGGGAAGGCGCCCCAGGCGGGAGCGTGGCCAAGCGTGGCCTGGGGCTACTTGCCGTCCGAGGCCCTCCGCCAGCAGCGCCGCCTCCGTCGGGCCTTGGGTGCCCCTGGCCCCGGGAAGGCCTCGGGCCTGGGGCTCCTGGCCGGCTCTGCCCCCAGGTCGTGCTCGCAGCAGTAGGACCGCCCATCTGGCGTGGCGCTGAAGACCATCTCTTCTTGGTGCTCCTTGCAAAAAGAATTGGGACACACGTGGCAGAAGGAAGTCGAAGGCTTGCCACACACGTCGCAGTGGTGCCAGGGGCACTCCCACTTCCCTGCAACGAGACAGAGCATCAGCAGACGGACACGGCGACGCGGAGCAGCTCAATGTCTTCGTGGTTTAAACACCTTTCAAGAGCTCGTGGCACAAATACCAAGGAAAGCAAGGCCGGTTTTCACCACGAGTAAAAGGGGTGCTTGGGAGCCATGTGCTGGGAGCACTGGTGACCTCCCGGGAAGCCCCTGATGAGGGGTGAGCGGGGGTGCGCCTGCCCGCCCACGCCCAGGAGACCTGCTTCCGTCTGGGCAGGGGCAGCGCACGGCTCCCCTCAGTGTCCCTGCCGGCCCTCGCCTCGCGCTGGGCGCTGACCCCCTCCTGGGCGCTGCTCGTAAAGGCTCTTGGTTACTCCCAGGGAACTACCTCCTTCACTGAGCACAGGTTTTCCTCTTTGCTGACCTTGGCCTGTTCCCTTTGGCCACACGGCCATGTACTTTTTGTTTAGAGTTGAGCACCTCTAACAGCTTTTGGATTTCTAGTCTCTGAGGGGCTTCTTAGGTTTTCTGGGCTGAGCTCCTGATGCTGCCACCTGCCCTCTTTGACCTGAAACGTGTGGCAGCAGTGGGGACTACCAGGCCCGAAGCCCGCCGTAGCCGGCCGGCTCCTTCAGACAGGAAGGGGCTCCTGGCCAGGGTCCCTCCCTGAAGCTGGCTCCATCCAGCAGTTGCCTCGGGAGGCCTGCACGGCTGCCGTGGCTGCTTCCTCCTGGGAAACGCTCCCTGCACGGGTGGCCTCCTCCGTGCAGGCGCGCCCTGGCGTCTCCCCTCACCTGGAGCTCCCAGGGCCCACCACACCTATACCAGCTCCCAGGGGGTCCTTATCCCGTGTGTGGCGCTTCAGGTGGGCAGAACGGCAGCCGACGCCCCAGGCAGCGCGGCCCAGGGAGGGGCGCGGGCGGAAGGGCGTGTGGCCGGCACTCACCGAAGGGCCGCTTGGGCAGCCCAAGGCACGAGAGGTGGTAGGCCTTGGTGCAGAACTTGCGGTCGCACAGGACCAGCTGGCCCCCGTCACCGCAGCGGAAGCACTCGTCCTCCGACGGCTTCTTTCCTTCACCCCTGACCCTGCGCCTCCGGGGTTTTTTCTTGGTCTTTTTGCCCTTTTCCTCTGAGGAAAGTGAAGTTGAGGTCTAGAATCAAGAAGGAGACAACAGTTCACGAAAGAAAGGGACGATTTGGCCTGTGCGCTGAGAAAAGGCAGGCGCTCGGGGCAGAGACACAGTTCCGGCTCGGGGCCTGGGGGTCCACAGCAGCTCCCCGGGCCCACAGGCTTGCCCCACATGCTGCCAGCCTCACTTCACTAACCTAAAAAGACTCGGACACACAATACAACAAGCCCAAGTTCTGGCGCAAGCCCTGCAGCACGGCCTCAGCAGAGCCGAGAACCAGGGTCACTGCCTGATCGAGTGGCCGTGGCCTCGGGTCAGGTTGAGGACAGACAGGCTGCTGCTGCGCATGGCCCAGGGGCCTTGGGGAAAGGCACGCTGCCCTCACCTTGGGCCTGTCCCCGAGGAAGCCACTGCAGTTGGAAGCTCCGCACCGACAGACGGTCTTCTCGTTACCCAAACAATCAAGGTTGTAATTAAAAGTCAGCTCCGTCCCTGGCAGGAGAGGAGAAGGCACGTCACTAAAACACCGCAGCCAAAGGAAATCCCGGAGGCCCCCATGCCACCGCCAGCCCACCCGCCCTGGCGAGCGCAAGGCGCGCACCTGCAGGGATGTCGCAGACGGCGAACAGGCCGACGCGCGTGTCCCCGTTGACGGTCCACTTGAGCGTCTCGCAGTTGGGCTGGCAGCTGTGGTTCATGAAGCGCGAGTAGTTGCCCTTGGGGCCGGCATCGATGATCCGGTCCTGGAAGAGAAGGCGCGCGCTTCAGCCCGTGTGCCGGCGCGGCTCGCGCCCTCGCAGGCCTGTCCCTCCCACGACACACTTCCCCGTCACAGCCGCGCTGTCGTACCGGAAACCGTGGTGGCCCAGGCCCACTTGGGTGGGACACCCCCAAACCAGTCCCTTTCTCTCGCTCGCTGTGGGCCGGTCGGGACCACGTGGAGAGGACCGAGCCCAGGAGAGCTGGCACGCGCAGGCAGGTGGGCAGCATGCTGACGCCACCCGGCAGGCTACTGGACGGCTGTAAACGAGCACCGCGGCCTGCAGTGGACAATGGACCTGCGGGCACAGTCCACGTCCAGATGGCCAGCGAGCCCGAGGGCGGCTGAGGAAACGCCTATGGCACTTCAGCCAAGTCTAACTTCACACCCCGACGCCCGGCGGCAGAGGCGGACGTGTCGCGAGAGGTGTCAGCCAGCCACAGGGTGCTGACGCGAAACACCGAAGTCTGTGGGCATTTATACGGGGTGCTCATTTGGGGTAGGAGCTGGCAGTCGGGGGCCACAGAGTTAAGCGACTTCACTCGGCCAAGTCTGCGCCCTGTGCTGGAGCGGACGCGCCTCTGCGCGGGCTTGGCCTCCGGCAGCCTCCTGGGGCGCGCAGTCCCAGCGCCTGTCGTCAGCTGTGGGTTGGAGGCCCCTCTCCCCAGGGCTTGCTCCTCCTGGACTCCGCGGCTCTGCTCTCCACAAGGCCAGCGGGACACTGTCCTCCCAGGGCCTCTGCCGTGTCTACGGAGCCCTCTCTTTCCTCACGTATCTCCTCTGTGTGTTTACTTCCCAGGGCTCCGGCATCAAAACTGAAACTCTCTCCTGCCCCGTCGTTTTCTCTGAGTCCTTGGTAGGCAGAGACTCAATGTCCTACTGATGTGGCCCAATCAAATCCCTCATCATAATTAAATCATGTAAAAATGAAACCTCTGAAGTTAATACACTCTAATAAGCCCAGAGGAGCAGACCAATTTACAAACAGAATTCTATACCTATTTTTGGAATTCATAAACCATACCAAATTGCCACGCTAGGTGACAGCAGGCAGAGCAATGAGACGCACGCTGGCGCCACCCGCATGGGGGCGACTCCGCCTGGACCTACAGCTCGGGGCCAGCCGCCACGCTGGGAGTTGGCGAGCCGCGGAACACAGCCACCCCTTCCTCACCCCAAAGCTGGCTGGGCGGGAGCCGTGTGCGCCCAGGAAGGCGTGCTCTTTCTTTTTCTAAGATTTTTTTTCCTCTCTCCTCTCCCACCATTGTCTGCTCTCTCTGTCATTTGCTGTGTGTTCTTCTGTGTCCACATGCATTCCTGTCAGAGGCACCAGGAATCTGTTTCTTTTTGTTGTGTCATCTTGCTGCATCAGCTCTCCGTGTGTGTGCTGCCATTCCTGGGCAGGCTGCACTTTCTTTCATGCTGGGCGGCTCTCCTTATGGGGCGCACTCCTTGCGCATGGGGCTCCCCTACACAGGGGACACCCCTGCGTGGCACGGCACTCTTTGCGCGCATCAGCACTGCGCATGGGCCAGCTGTACACGGGTCAAGGAGGCCCGGAGTTTGAACCGTGGACCTCCCAGGTGGTAGACGGACGCCCTATCAGTTGAGAAAAATCCGCTTCCCAGGAAAGCGTGTTCTTAGGCCCACCCCACGCGGAGGCTGTGCACCCAGGGCGGCGGGGCCTCCTGCTGAGGCTGCAGCAGTGAGGGCAGGCCCAGCAGTCAGGGTGGGGTCCTTCCTAGGTGGAGGGGGCGGGAAAGCCACAGAAGCAGGAAGCTAGAGGTCAACAGAACCAGAAGAGATAGAGACCAGCAGGCGCCGTGGGGGGACCAGGGCAGGGACAGCAGCCACGCAGATCACTGGCAGCCAGCCTTCAGGGAGAAAGCATCACCCGCTGCTGCCGCTTTGGGCGTTCCTCAGCTGCGGAGCCGCGAGCTGGTCGACATGCCCGAGCAGCCAGGGAGGGGACAGGAGCCCCCAGACCTCCAGCCTGGCCGGGCCGGGGAGGCGAGGCAGGCCGGGCAGCGACCGCACCCGACTGCGCCTGTGCGACACAGCGGCGGGGTGTGTGGGGCCCGTGGCCCTGGGGGTGCTCCCACCTGTGAATGTCCGAAGGGCACGTGTGGACACGAGCGCGCAGACACCTTTACTGCGCAGCTCTCACGGCCGGCAGGCCTGGGACACCACCTCCACGGCCAGCAGGCCCAGGAGGCAGGGCAGGGGCAACGTCCCGAAAGGCAGTGCGCCGTCACCGCCGGAACTCCTGGTGCCCGCCCCCCCCCCCTCCAACTCGCGCGTGCTGCGCTCTGGGGGGGCCAGCCTGGGCTCTGGAGGCGCTGGTCCCTTCTCCCTCCTCCCCGAGCCTCCCACGTCCCAGTTCAGCACTCCTTGCTGGCTCCGAGGAGTCACCCTGGGACTTCCAGGCACCATGATGGCGTGGGGAGACCCTCCAAGCACCCAGCACCCTCCCGGAATCTGAGCCTCTAGAAACACCGGCAGCCAACTTTCTCAGGACTCAGCAACCATTCAGAGGTCACAGAAACTGGGCGAGCACTGAGCAAGGGACAGCAGCTTAGAAACGGCAGGAGACCCTCTGGGCGCCCCTGCGGCCCCTGCCAAGCTCTCAGGGCAGCCCGAGCTCGCCCTTCCAGGACGCGCTCCCGCACAGCAGCACTTGCAGGCAGTTAAGTCAGGTGAGAAGCTGTCAGGCCGCAGCAGCCTGGCACCAAGACAGACAGCGGGACAGCCACAGGGAGGGCAGGACAGGCAGGAGAGGCTGCGGAGCCTCCAGGGCGGCCGCCCCGCAGCAAGAGACAAGGGATGAGGGACAGCCGAGCCCAGCAGGGGCCAGTCCTGAAGGCCGGTTTGGAAGAGCTGAAAAGCCTCTTGAGTGTTGGTGTAAACACTTAAATTTTATAACTTTACTGTTACAAAAACAATAGAAATCCCATACAGGCAACTCCAATGCCCCCCCCCCACCCCTCGACCAACTCTCCAGGCCCACCCCCCTGGCCCCTCCGCCAGCTCTCCAGGCCACCCCCCTGGCCCCTCCGCCAGCTCTCCGGGCCCACCCCCCTGGCCCCTCCGCCAGCTCTCCGGGCCCACCCCCCTGGCCCCTCCGCCAGCTCTCCGGGCCCACCCCCCTGGCCCCTCCGCCAGCTCTCCAGGCCACCCCCCTGGCCCCTCCGCCAGCTCTCCGGGCCCACCCCCCTGGCCCCTCCGCCAGCTCTCCAGGCCACCCCCCTGGCCCCTCCGCCAGCTCTCCGGGTCCCCCGAGCTGGGCCTGTTGGCCGTGTCACGGGTATTGATAAGCCCATCCAACTGTCGGCCCCTCTTCAGAACACCTGTGTGTGGGCTGTGTCCATCACGCTTCCTCACACTCAAAACCGCCACGTCCATTTGCTGAGAACAAGGGTATTCACTCACGGAGCCGCCAAAAGTGCAGTGTCAAGTTCAAGAAACTGAACGCTGGGAGAAAGCGTGCAGTCTACGTTCCAGTTATCTCCTAGGCCCCAGTAACGTCCCTTGAGGCTTTTCTGCTCCCGCCCAGGGTCATGCTTTGCCTTTGTCCCCGTCTCGTTAGTTCACTTTTGGATTGTGGGAACACGCATGACACCGACTTTCCCACCACCGCCCTCCCAGGCAGACCACGCGTGGGTGAATCCCATCCACGGTGCCGGGACCACGCCCCTCCCGTGACCGCAGCTTTCCCACCTCCCTGCTCTGGGACCACACCCTTTATCTATTTTTTATTTACCCCCCCCCCGCCCCCGCGGCTTGCTTGCCGTCCTCCTGTGTCCATTCGCTCATTCTTCCATGTCTGCGTGTCTCCCTTTGTTGCGTCATCTTGCTGCGTGAGCTCTCCGTGGGCGCAGGCCATCAGCTCTCCATGGCATGCGGGCGAGCCGGCCTTCACAAGGAGGCCCGTATGGCAGGCGGGAGCCCGGTCTGTTGAGCCACAGCCGCGTCCCCACATACCCTTTATGTGTTAACTCCCCACCCCTGCCCCTTGCCCCTACCTACCTGTGCTCTGATTTTCACCTGCACTTGTACTCTGTGGCATTTCCTTTGTAGTTACCATCAGGATTTAATTTAGCATCCTAAGTTTACACCAATCTCATCTGCCTTGAAAACAATTTAACTTCAAGAGTCCACACAACCTTGTCCGGCCCCCTGTGCCCCCCACCTTTACGAACTTCCTGTCACCTACGACTCATTGATCCACCGAGAGTCCAGAACCACTGCCCTCCCACTAGTCTGTGCCCTGGCACTTCAGGAGAAAGTGGAGTCACGGGCCAACAGCACAGTCGTCCTGCCATCTGCAGTTACCCCTCGTCCCTGCGCGTGGCTGTGCCCAGCCGCGCGGGGTCCTTTGCTTGCACCCTGCAGGCCGTCCTGAGCAGCTCGCCCCAGCTGGCTCGTTGGCGGGGTTGTCATCTTTCCCTTGTTTGTCACTTGTCTTTTTTTTTAAGGCAGTGCCAGGGCCTGACCTCGTACGTGTGAAGCGGGCACTCAACTGCCGAACTACACCAGCTCTACTCTCCTCGTTTTTGAAAGACGCTTTGGCCAGACAGAGACTTCCTGGTTGGCACTTCCTGCCTTCAGCACTGGAAATCTGCTGTCCCAGCGCCTCCCGGCCTCCTTGGTTTCTGAGGAAGAATCGTGCGCGGTCCTGGCGAGGCTCCTGGGACGCGGCTCGCTGCCACCTCATGGCCCGGACGGCCTGTCCCTGGCACGGAGGCTGTGCTCCCGTTACCCCTGCGAAGCTCCCCCGTGCCCTCAACCCCTCGCTGCGGCAGCCCCCACAGTGACAGGGTACCTGGGGGCGTCCCCAGCCGCCAGCTGCCGCTTTCCCTCCCTGCCCCGAGCTCAGCCGGGTCCACACGGAGCTCGTCTTCGCGCTCCGAGTCCTGCCCGCTCCAGGCTGCTGAGCCCGCGGGGAGCTTTTCATTCTGTCCCTGTGGCCTGTGGTTGTCGGTTCCTTTTTCTAATTTCCCTTTCTGTGTTCACCTCTAGTTGTCCTGATTCCTCTGGTTCTTTATTCCTGTTTGCCTTTTATTTTTGGAGTTTCTGCTGCTCCTCAAAGGAGGTTCCCAGTGCTTTCCCCTCTCCTCCACCTAGACTGTCACCTCCTATTTTGTGTATGTTTTTTCATCTTTTGCTGGAACCTGGCATTTTGATGCTTTAATGTAATCGCTGAATCGAGCTGGTGTGAAGCAGAGCTTTCCTTGAGGATCAGGAGCCAACACAAGAAGGGCCGAAGGGCAGAGGGTGCCACCCCCGGGCTCTGCAGGGACCGAGCGGGCTCTCCTGAGCACGTGTCCACACCACGAGCCTGGGCCCCAGCTCGGGCCACGCAGGCGCTCCCTGCTCCTCTCGGCATGCGGCTCTTGCCTGGCGGGCGGGTGCGGCCCTCGGGGGGCCCCCTCCTGCGCCGTGCTGAGCGCTGCTCCTCCTGGGAAGCGGCTTGCACACAGTCCGGGCGCTGCACTCTGACCTCGGCCAGCAGCCCCTTTGTCCCAGGCAGCCGACGGCTCCCCCAGCGTCCTGAGGGGGCTCCGGGAGCCACCTCCTCCACACAGGCCAGTTCTGGGATGGCGAGTTGCTCAGGCCATGCCAGACAGAGTGGGCCGGACACACGTGCTCCCAGGGTGTGCCCCAGGCCCTGGGCTCCCCCAGGGCTGCGAGCAGGGACCCGCACTGGCAGGCAGCCAGCGGCACTGAACAGGTGGACGGGAGGCGCCGGCCAGGGACCAGGACGCCCCCTGCTGTCAGGAGGCCCCTTTCCTCCCCAGCGCTTGCCTGCCACTGCGGGCCTTTAACCGGCTTCAGGGGCTTGAAGGACGCTCCTGCCAGTTCCTCCCGGCCATTCAAAGCTTCCGGGGGGGACAGAGCCTGCCCACCCCACGTCTGTCTCCGTTAGCTCCCGGCACTTCAGGAAACCCCCTGCATCGTCAGCGGGCTGCAAACGTAAGGAACAGACCCCTGGAAGCTCTTACATATGGCCTAAGGACTAAAGGAAACCAGGAAAAGGAGAGGTGAACCCAAGAAGATGTTCAGTAAAGAGGCAGAGATTACAAAAAGGAAACAAACAGAAATACTGGTGTTGAAGTCCACAATAACAGAAATTAAAGGTTCTTTAGGGGGTTCAACAGCAGATTGGAGCTGGCGGAAAGAATCAGGGAACTTGAAGATAAGACCATTGAAATTATGCAGGCTGAGGAGGAAGAAGAGTGAACAAAGCAAAAATGGCCTAAGAGCAAAACGAGCGAGCGGAGCACAGCAGCGGAGAGGCCTGCTGGGAAACAGGAAGCATGTCGATGCACGTTTCAAGGGAGTCCCAGAAGGAGAAGAAAGAGGCAAAAGGAATCTTCAAACGACGGAGAAAGCCTCCTAAACTTAACAGCGGACGTGAGCAGACACATCCAAGAAGCCCGCATGTCAGGTCTGAGCCCTCAGAAGGACGAAGTGGTGATTTCTCATCAGAAACCACGGAGGCAAGACTCAAGTGAGATGAGTACTTAGAAGCTGAGAGGAAACAACTGCCAGACGAGAAGGCTAGAGCTGGCAAAACTGCCTTCAAAATGAGGTGAGGACCTTCCCAGATGAACAAGAGTGGAGGGAGCGCCGCACCAGCAGCCCTGCCCGAAAAGCCGTGGGAGGGGAAAGGACGCAGCCAGTGGGCGGGAGCAGCCCAGCCAGGGCGCGGGCCAGGGGCTACGCGGGAACCCCGATGGCAGCATTATTACACGCTTTGTTTGTAACTCCACTTTTTCCTTCTCAAGGATCTAAAATGCAAATGTTTTAAAAAGTAACGATGGGGAGCAGATGTGGCTCGAGTGATGGGGCCTCTGCCCTCAGGGTGGACCCAGGTTTGATCTCTGGGGCCTCCTGCTGGAAAAGCAGAGAAAGCGTGCCCGCACGGCGAGCCCAGTGCCCGTGCAAATGCCTGTGCAGCAAGCTGCATGCCCAGGCAGTGAGCCAGTGCCTGCACAAGTGAGTCTCGCAGCAAGATGATGATGCAATAGAAGAGAGACGACTGGGAGAGTCAAGGTGAAGCGCAGCAGAGACCAGGAACTGAGGGGGCACAACTGACAGGGAACTTCTCTCCACCTCAGAGGTCCCCAGGATCATATCCCAGTGAGTCCTAGAGGAGAAAGGAGAAGAGAAGACAAAAAGAGAAACAGATACAGAAGATCACATAGCAAATGGACACAGCAAAAACAGGAGGGCAGGGAAGGGGGAAAAGAAGTAATGATAAGTCTATGGATTTGGAAACAAAATGAATAAAGATAAAATTTGTGGCAAGTAAAGCATAAAGGTAGGGGCTAGAGGAATATAGGAACATACCTTATCTAAGCTATTAAAGTTAAATTGGTTTCAAATCAAATGAGATTACCATAGAGTTAGAATATTAAATTTAAGCACCATGGTAACCACACACACAAAGAAATCTGAAAAATAGGCCTAAAATTGTTTGCTAGAAAAGACCCAAGAACGTAAGAATTAAGGGACAAAAGAGGCGCAGGCCGCTCAGCAGCCCAGCCGCACAGCAGCAAGCCTCCTGCTCTGAGGGGAAACGGGGAACCCTCCAGTCGCAAGGCCCCAAGGGAGAGCCGAGCAGTTCAGCAGTCAGAGAAGTGCCATTCCTCCTCAGGCCCGCTCCTCCTGGACTCAGGCCCAACGGAGCCCCCGGCATGCAGCCTGCCCTGCGGAGTCAGCCCGGCCAGGCCCGCTCACGCGAGCCCCAACGCCCACCCTCATCTCCTCAGGGTTCCCCGGAGGGCCCAAACTAATGCGGGTGGCTGCGCCAGCATCAGGAAAGAAGCCTTAAGTCAAGATCCGTCATGAGGGACAAAGAAAAATAGTGCCCACTGATAAAAGGGCCAGTCCAACAGAAAGATTATACATACTTATGTACCTAACAGAACCCCAAAACATAGGAAGCAAACACTGGCAGATTTGAAGGGAGAAACAGATGGTTCTACAGTAACAGTTGGAGCCTTCAGTACAGCACTTTCAATAATGGATACAACATCTGACAGAGGACCAAGGAGGAAAGAGAAGACTTGAGTACGCGCTAGGCCAAGTGGACCTAACAGGTGCACCTAGAACGCTCGACGCACAGGACACACTTTGCTCCAGTGACACCTGGACTGTTCTCCAGGATGCCCCAAATGCTATGGTCACAAAACACCTCCCAAAGAATTTTAGAAGACTGAGATCATACAACTTATCTTCTCCAAACATAACGAAATGAAACTAGAACTCAACAGAGAGAAAACTGGAAAATACATCAATATGTGAAATTAAATACACAACCAGTGGGTCAAGGAAGAAATCAGAAGGGAAATTAGGAAATATCTTCGGGCAAATGAAAACAAAAAGATAACATACCACAACTTATAGATACAGCAGAGGCAGTGCTGAGAGGGGAATTCATAGCTCTAAATACTAACAACATTTAAAAAAAAGAAGACATATCAAATTAGTGACCTCAGTTAGCACTGGGAGGAACTAGAGAGAGGGCAAACTAAACCCAAAGCAAGAAGAATGAAAGAAATAACGATTAGAGTGGAGATGAATGAAAGGGAGAGTAGGAAAAAACAACAGAGAATCGACTAAGCCAACTGTTGATTCTTTGAAGGCGGAGGGAAGAGGGAGGGCCGAGGAAACGGGTGAGGGACCACCTATCCTGGCTCAAAGGCCTCCAAAACCCTGAGGAGGTGGAACACTCCCTGACTCATGCTATGAGGCCAACAGCACCCTCATACCAAAGTCAGGAGGAGAGCACAGAAGCCGGTCCAATATCCCTGATGAATACAGGTGCAAGGTTCCTAACAAAACATAGTCGGCAGACTCCAGCACCGTCCTGGAAGAATGACACAGGATCGGATGGGATCCGTCCCAGGAACGCAAGGGTGGCTCAGCGTGTGAATGTCAGTCCATCCACCTAACACATGGCATTCGTAGAATGAAGGGAAACTACACGATTATCTCGATGGATGCTGAAAAAGGCATCTGACAAATCCAGCACCCCTACCTGAACAACTCTCAGAAAAGCAGGAATAAAAGGGACCTTCCTCACCATGATCAGGGGCTCTAGGAAAGCCCACCACTAACATCACACTCAATGGGGAAAGACTGAAGGCTTTCCCTCTAAGACCAGGAACAAGATAAGGAGGCGCGCTGTCACCGTTATTCAACATTATCCTGGAAGTTCTTGCCAGAACCATTAGGCAAGGAAAAGAAACAAAAGGCATCCAACGCTAGCGATTAGGGAAATGCAAATAAAAACTAGAATGAGGTATCACATCATACCTGTTGGACTGGCTGCTATTAAAAAGTCGGAAAACCACAAGTGTTGGAGCGGCTGTGGAGAGAGAGGAACACCTGTCCACTGTTGGTGGGATGCACAACGCTCCAGCCGCTGTGGAGGGCTGTGTGGAGGTTCCTGAAGGAGCGACTACAGACTTGCCCCGTGACCCTGCAGGACCACTGCTGGGTCTACTACACCCAGAGGACTGAGAGCAGTGGCACCAACAGACGCCTGCACAGCGACGCTCATAGCGGCGTTATTCACGACTGCCAAAAGAGGAAACAACCCGGGAGCCCATCAACAGGCAAATGGATAAACAAGCTGTGGTCTGTTCACATGATGGAATACTATGCAGCTGTAAGAAATGAAGTTATGAAGCAGATGGCAACATGCACGAACCTGGAGGACATTGTGTTGAGTGAAGCAAGTTAGAAAAAAAGGACAAATACTGTATGAATGTACTATTATGAACTAAATATATTATGTGAAATATGAATATGGGTAAAATTGCATATATAAGACTGTTTTTCTTTGAAGCTGAACAAATGTAGATTAATAATACAAATGTTAATATCAGACCAAAAAACACATTATACTAAGTGACAGAGACCAGGCACAGAGTATCGCATATCGTAGGTCTCCGTTTATATAAAGTATAAATATAAATCAATTTATAAACATGAAATTAAATTAGTGGTTACGTAGGGCTGAGGAAGGAATGCTAAGGGGTATGGAGGCTTTCTTTTTGGAGTAATGAAATTGTTTAAAATTTTTGAGACGATGAATGTACAACACATTGTGATGATATTAAAAGCCACTGATTATATGCTTTGGATACAGTATATGATATGTGAATATATCTCAATAAAACTTCTTAATAAACAAATAAATAATCATGTAAGAAGAGCCAGAAAGAACAGCTACGTACAGCCGAGGAAAGAGAGCCTGAGAGGTAAGGAATTTTGTTTGTCTGGTTTTTTTTAATCATTATTATTATTGAAATAATGAAAACGCTTTCATAATGATTGAAGTGATAAACACACAACTATGTGATTATACCAGATACCACTGACTGGACACTTTGGATAAACTGTATGCTTTATTAACATGTATAAATAAAATTGATATGTTTTTTAAAAAAAAAGCATCCAAATTGAAAAGGAAGAAATAAGACTTTCCCTACTTGCAGATGACATGATTCTATCTATAGAAAATCCCCAAAAAATCCACAACAAAGCTACTAGAGCTAATAAACTAATTCAGCAAAGTAGCAGAGTATAAGAGCACATGGAAAAACTGGTGGTGTTTCTATACACTAGTGATGAACTATCTGAAAAGGAAAGCAAGAAAGCATTTCCATTTACAATGGAAACTCAAGGAATGAAATATCTAGGAATAAAATTAACCTAGGATGTGAAGGATTGTACACTGAAAACTACAAAGCACTGCTGAAAGAAATTAGAGAAAACCTAAATGGAAGGATACCTCCATGTTCATGGAACCAAAAAAGACTAAAGATTATCAAGCTGTCAGCTGTACCAAAAGCAATTTATAGATTCAACACAGGGAAGTGGACTTGGCCCAGTAGTTAGGGCGTCCATCTACCACATGGGAGGTCCGCGGTTCAAACCCCAGGCCTCCAAACCCCAGGCCTCCTTGACCCGTGTGGAGCTGGCCCATGCACAGTGCTGATGTGCACAAGAAGTGCTGTACCATGAAGCAGTGTCCCCCGCGTAGGAGAGCCCCACACGCAAGGAGTGCACCCCGTAAGGAGAGCCGCCCAGCGCGAAAGAAAGTGCAACCTGCCCAAGAACGGTGCCGCACACACAGAGAGCTGACACAACAAGATGACGCAACAAAAAGAAACACAGATTCCCATGCCGCTGACAACAACAGACGCGGACAAAGACGACGCAGCAAATAGACACAGTGAACAGACAACTGGGGCATGGGGGGAAAGGGGAGAGAAATAAATAAATAAGTCTTTAAAAAAAAAAAAAAAGATTCAACACAATCCCAGTCAAATTCCTACCTCACACCATACTTAAAAATTAACTCAAAGTGGATCAAAGACCTAAACATAAGCACCGAAGCTATGGAACACCTCGACAAAAACAAAGGTGGACATCTTAAGAAGCTTGGGTTTTAGACTTTACAAGAAAAGCATGAGCAATAGAAAAAAACATAAATGGAACTTCATCAAAGTTGAAAAATTCTCTGCACCAAAGGATATTATCAAGTGTAGCAGTTTGATATGGTTATGAATTCCAAAAATAGGTATTGGATTATGTCTGTAATCTCTTCTGTACCTGGGCCTGATTGAGTTACAATTAGGGCTTTGATTGGGCCACGTCATTAGGGCATTAAAAGACATGGCAAAGGACAGAGTTGAGGGTTTATGAAGTTGGAATTTGATGCTGAAGACCCAGGAAGTCAGCCTCAGGAAGGAAGGAACCTTGAAGTCAGAGGACAGCAAGCCCCAGGAACGTAGGAACCCAGGAAGCCTGAGCCCTCGCAGACGTCGGCAGCCATCTTGCTCCAAATAGACCTTGGTGAGGGAAGTAACTTATGATTTATGGCCTGGTATCTGTAAGCTCCTACCCCAAAGAAATACCCTTTATAAAAACCAACCAGTTTCTGGTATTTTGCATCAGCACCCCTTTGGCTGACTAATACATCAAGGAAGTGGAAAGAGAGCCTACAGAAAGGGGGGACATATTTGGAAACCACTTTGCTGATATGGGTTTAATATCTAGACTATGAAAAGAGGCCCTATATGTTGTATGGGAATTCTATGCATGTGCATGATTGTGATTGTTTTGTAAGCTCACAACTTCTGTAATAAAAATACATTAAAAAAAGGTAAGTGGATGTGGTTCAAGCAATTGGGCTCCCATCTACCATATGGGGGGCCCTGGGTTCAATTCCCAGGGCCTCCTGGTAAAGGCAAGCTGGCCTGTGCTGTGGAGAGCTGATGGCTCACACCGCAGACAGATGGCACAGCAAGAGGACGCAACAAAGGGAGACACGGAAAAAAGAGTGAGTGACACAGCAGACCAGGGAGCTGAGGTGGCTCAAGCAATTGGGTGCCTCTCTCCCACGTCAGAGGTCCCAGGATCAGTTCCTGCCGCCTTCTAAAGAGAAGATGAGAAGAAAAGACAGGCAGACACAGAAGAATGTGCAGCGAATGGACAGAGAGCACAGGCAGCTGATGTAGGCAGGGTGGGGAGGTGGAGAAATATTTAACAACTAAAAAAACTAAAAAAAAAAAAAAAAGAACCCCTGTAATTCAGCAGCAAAAAGACAACCCAATTTAAAAATGGGCAAAAGACTTAAATAGGCATCTCTCCAAAGAAGATACACAACGGCCACAGTCACAGGAAAAGGTGCTCAGCATCACTGCCGTTTAGGAAAGGCAAATCCAAACCACGCAAGCTACCACCTCACCCCACTAGGATACGACTGTTAAAAGAGAGAAAAGTAACAAGTTTCGGCACAGATGTGGAGAAACAGGAACCCTCAGGGTGCAGGTGCAGCTGCTGTGGAAAAGGATTTGTCATCTGCAAACAGGCAGAGCTTTATTCCTTCCTTTCCAGGCTGGAGGGCTTTCGTTTCTCATAACTAGACTCCTTGGAGCAGTTACAGATGGACTCTGGCTGGGCAGGGGGCTTCCCAGGCCCCTTGTCTCAAGGCGCCCCTCTCTGCAGGTGGCCCCCCCAAAGCCTTCCGGAATGTGGCTTTATTTTTAGAAGAGCGTCCTTTCTGAGACCGTCCCCTCAGCTTCCGAGGCTCCCACGCGTCCTCTCGCGGCTGCCCTCGGCACCCTCCCTCCTGAAACCAAGGTCCTGCTCCAGTCGCCACTTCTTCTGGGGTTGGGGGTCCTTGCCCCCAGGAAGGAAGGTCTGCTTCTTGTGCCGGGCTCCACCCCTGCTGCATCCTTGCCCTCCGACCCCAGCCTTCCGGAAGATGCGTTCTGTGTGCCCCTGCTCCAAGAGGCTCTGAGACTGCGCGGCGCCATCTCCAACAAGGCTGTGAGCAGACGACGGCAGGGGTTCCCCCCTCACAGGCCTCGTCTCGCTTCCGTGTCGTCACTGCACACAACTTTTCAGAACGCTCTTGAAGGTCGTACGTGGCAGTTCCTTCTCTCAGGGCCACCTCCTCAGAAAATACCATGAAAATACCATGGCAAGTTCGGACGCTCGTCAAGGGCCTCCTGCACACAGCATGAGGCCTGGGGTTGTGGCGGGGGATTTTCCTTCTGATCGTATTATTGTCAACCTCTCCAGCCTTTTAGCCGTGCTAGGCTCACAGCTACAGCCTCCTTTTTGGGTTAGGATTTGCCAAGTTTTTTTGTTTTTGTTTTTGTTTGTTCTTTTGTTTTTGATATTCTTAATACTCTTACTTACAGCCCACCTGGTTCATTTTTATTACCGTTAAGTTACAGGGCTTAAAGTTAGACTTTCATATTTTGGCATCTGAGTCTTAGTCTTCACTTACCAAATTAAGCCATTTACATTTATTAGGATTACTGATTGTTCTAGTTTGCCGGGATGCTCTGATGAACACCACAGAATGGGATGGCTTAGATAACAGGAACTTACTGTCTCACAATTTCAGAGGCTAGAAGTTCAAAACCAAGGCGCTAGCAAGCCTGTGTTTTCTCCCCCAGCAGCAGCGCTCCTGCGGTGATGTGCTGCAGTCCTGGGGCTCGCTGGCTTCCATCCCTGCCACTCCCGGCGCTCTCGGTACAGCTCCAGAGATCCTGCGGAAGGTGCTCCAGGGGCCGCATCTTACCTACAAGTGACAGCCTCCCAAGGTCCTGTTTACAGTCGGGTTCACATCCATAGGATGTGCTTCTCCTGGGTCCAGAGCTCAATCTGCTACACCAACATTCTTGTATTTTCTTAAATCATATCTTGTGCTTCTTACTGACAATCCTTTCTTTCTTTTTGCTCCCCCCTCCTATCTCACCTTTAGCTGGAATGTCCAAGTTGTCTTTTTTTTTTTTAAATATGAAGCAAACATTTATTAAATACCTACCACATGTTAAGTTTTGGACTAGAGATACAAAGACAAAATAAAAGTCATGGTCCCTGCCCTCACGATGTGCACTCTAAACAAAGCAGACAATCACCAATGCAATGGCAGAGCACCAAGAGCACCACAGAAGATGGGACTGGTTCTGCCTCCAGCACGCAGGGCAGGTTTCACAGAGATGGAGACAATGGAGCTGAGCCTTGGATGAGCAGGAGTTCGCCAGACGGAGGGGAGGGGGGAGCACATTCCAAGCAGAGGAGACTCCGTATGAGCAAGCAGAATCTTGAAAGTGCATGCCGTGGTGCAGGAGGAACAGTCAGCGCAGCTGGAGAATAAAGGTGCACACAAACTTATTTTGATGAGAGGATCATTCTGCAGTCTCTGTTGTTCTTCTGTAACTTCCTAGGCATCAGCTTTCCAGTTCTGAAGTCAAAACTGCTGAGTTCAACAGTATTTCCCAGTACCTTGCCAGCTGAGGTTTACTTCTGAACTTCTTACCACTAGGACTGAAGTGGGAGACTTCGCTCTGGCTGCACTGAGCCTGGATTTTGGGATCACTTCCTCCTCCTCCCATCCGGGGGAAGGGCCAGGCCGTCCATCCTCTTCCTGCTCTCCATGGCCCGGGGTCCCCTGGGCCCCAGCCGCACGCTCCCCAACTGGAAAGGCGCCCACCACCGCCCCAGCCCCAGCTCCAGCCCACCCCGGCCACAAATGCCGCCACCCCTGTTCACCTGTTTCCACCGGCCACGGCCGCAGCCCCAAGCGCCTTCCCTGCGCACCCGCTCACTGGGGACAGGCCAGGGCTGCCCTGGGCCCTTGCTCTACGGCGGAGTCGGCACCTGCTCCGGGCAGCGGCAGCCTCCCCCCGGGTGCACTCACATCCAGCCCCCTCCCTGGCCTCCCCCCAGGTGTTCTGGCATCCAGCCCCCTCCCCGGCCTCCCCCGGGTGCGCTCGCATCCAGCCCCCTCCCTGGCCGGCGCTGCGCTTCTTTGTAACTGAGCCCTTGGAATCCCAGAGACCCGCCCCACCCGCCCGCTGCGTGCTCAAGTTGTCTTTACATCTTTTTTTTCTGCCCTTTAACGGTTTGGAAGTTACACCTTCTATTTACATTCCTTTAGTAATTTTCCATTTATTTTCCGCTCGTAGACCTGACAGTCTAAAACTAACAGAAATCTGTCCCCTTCACCCTCCAAAACAAGAACCTCCTGCTGGGCCTGGTCGTGCTTCCGATGTCCGTGCTCCCGGCAGGTACCAGGTACCCTTATTTTCAGGCTGCCCCTCTCCTGCCGAGCCGCATCACTGGCCACGATTTTACACAACAGGAACTTACCCGGGCATGTCCACTTATCTGCAAGCTCATCTGCTCAACATTCCTTCCCCCAGCTCACTCAGCTTCCCAAGTACAGTTTCCTTCTTCCAGATGTACCTCCTTCATTATCTCCTTCAGCCAAATTATGCTGATGGCCAGTTCTCCCAGGCTGTGTCTGGAGCCACAGGCTAGCAGGTGTCGAGTACGGGTCACAGTTATTTCTCCGCCACTCTGAAGCGACTCATCTACTGTCTTCTCACTTCTGTCATGCTCTGAGAATCCTGACTGTCCATTGCTCCTTGGTATATATTTTTCATTCTGGTTGCTTTTAATCTTTGAAGTCTTTGGCATCCTACGTTGTTTCAAAACATGTCTAGGCATAGGTTTACTTTGATTTATCCTGCTTGAAACCCAGTGAGGGGGAAGCGGATGTGGCTCAACCAGTTGGGTGCCTGCCTACCACATGGGAGGTCCCGGATTCTGGTTCTGGTGCCTCCTAAAGAAGACCAACAGATGCCGCAGCCCACAGAGAAGAGACGTGGCTCAAGCCGCTGGGCACGCCCCTCCCCTGTGGAGGTCCCAGGTTCAGTTCCCAGTGCCTCCTGGAGAGGATGAGCAAACAATGGACAGACAGATGAGAGACCCATCTGGGGGAGAGGGGGATAAAAAAAAAGAACAACAAAACCCCAGTGAGTGTCATCAGTAAGATGATACGTGTCTCAAAGACTGCAGAAGATTCTCTTCTTATACCCCATATCCTCCAGTTCTGCCGCCTTTCCTTTCGGATCAGCTACTGAACCTTTCTCTCTTCCATGTCTCCCAGCCTTTCTCACAGTTCCCGCTTCTTGAACGTTCTGTGCTGTAACCAAGGGGACTTCTCGGCTGGGGTCTCCCGCTGTGGCAGTTTTCCCCATCACAGACTCTTTCTCCATGACCCACCCACTGGGTCGGTGTCGGTAGCTCTATCACCATCCCCCGTCGGCTGCTCCCAGTCGTGCGCTCTCTGTGATCTGGAAGCCTCTGGAAGCACATGGCTGCAGCCACTGCTAGCACACTGCCTCCTTGTCCCTTTCAGGCCGGGGTCTCGTCGCCTCAGGCTCTCCCGAGCTGGGCCTTCTAGTTGGATGGTCTGTTCCTGCAGAGACTTGCTTACCAGCCCCTGTGAACGTTACAGGGCCTAGGTTTTATTTGTTTTCTTTTCACAGGAAATACATGAGGTTTGAATTGTTTGAGTGTCTTTCCAGAAGGTTTTAGCTTTGCTTCATCCAGGTGCCCAGATGAGTTACCATTTCTGGGATCAAAACGCTTACTACATACATTTCTTACTACACGCAAGGAGTTAAAACTGAGATTTGACTCAGAAACACGGTAAGAAGGCGCAGGCCTAGAGAGCAGGTTTAACAAAACCACCTCTCCCCAACCAAACACGCCCCTCGCCCTGTGGCAGAGGCTTGGCAGACAAGCCTGCCTGCCGCCTGCTGCACGTTCACTTGCTCCCTGCTCTGAGGCGACCGGCCTTGAGCCCTCGGGCCTCCGCCTGGCCAAGTCCCCACGGCCTCCATATTGGAGCAGCAGTGAGTACCTGCTCCTGGGTCTGTGGTCCACCCCCACCACCATTCTTGCCTCCCTGAGCAGTCCAGCTTTTTCAGCCACTGTCCTGAATGTGCTGCTGGAGCGTCCCAGCGGCTTCGTCCGCCGGTGCTCTTTCACCTACGGCTGGTGACTCTTGGTTTTCTGTACATTTTGCACTTCAGAATCCCCGTCCACCTGCCTCGAGTCACACCAGCACCTGCCTCCCCGGACGCAGGCAGGGTCCTGAGGAGGCCTGGGTGGGGCTCCTGAGCGAGCCGAGGGGGGACCACGCGGCCCTCTAGCTCCCTCCCATGCTTCTAAACCAATTTTTAAATTCCGAACATTTTCAAACATACAGGAAGAAAAGGAAAACTAACACAAAGAGCACTCCTGGGTCCTTGGCGCGTTCCCCCACTGCTGTCCTCTCACCAGCAGCTTCCGCCCCACTCCACGTGTGCACGCGGGAGGGGTGCTGGCCCGGCACAGTGAGCCACGGCCCGAGACACCGCGAGCACGCTCGCGCGGGCTTCCCTCCACCCCCGGCAGGCTGGACGTAAGGAGCAGCGCCTCGTCCCAATCCGAACTCCCCTCGCTGTCCAAGAAATGCCCTTGAAGGCTTTTCCCCCGATGCAAGGTCCAAATCAAGCAGCACACACCTGCTCTGGGCGTGTCTGCAGCCTCTCTTCATCCAGGAGCTCGCACTTCTGAAGCACGGCCTGTGGCAGCGTCTGTGCCGTGCAGCAGATGCCCCCGCCGGCGGATGGCACGGAGCCCGGGGCTCCACTGGGCAGCTCCCTGGCTGGGTGACCCCGACGTGGTGCCCGGAGCCGTCCCTGCCTTCCTCGTGGACACGGCAGTCACTGCTCTTGGGAGCTCATCCCATCTCTACCCACCGTGAGCTTGGGGTCCCTGCCCTTGTTTCAAATACTATCGCCCTCCCTTTCGCGCTTCTCGCTGGACGACGCAGCCAGCATTGCTAACGAGGTGTTGCTGCCTTCTCTTGTGGCTGAGAGGTGAAGGCTGTGCCCTGACAAGCCATAGCCAAGCTACGGCCAGTACGTCCCCAGGAACCAGGAGTGACGACCCTCAGGCAGGGGCTCTGCGGGGCCTGGCCCTGACCCGACCCCAGCGAGCGAGAGCTGCAGCCTCGCCTGTGAAAGGTGAGCACAGGTGGGTGGGCCGTGAATGTGAGGGGGCTGGCAAGTGAGCCCGTGGCCATCAGCCCAGGACCAGCGGCCGAGGCCGCACTCGGGCGCGCTTGGACGCCCATGGCAGCACCTCCTGCACACGCAGCATCTGCATTCAGCTTTGTCTCTGAGAACAGAGCCCCTCCAGCAGATCTGTGCTCCCCTGCTAGTAAAAGCCAGAGCTTTAGGCAAGGAGTGAACAACCATGCGACCTGACGGGGCAACAACTGTCCTCACAGCCTTGGCATTCTGTCCGGCACGTTCTTCACCGGTTTCTGGGACACGCAGTGGTTCTGGGAGCACCTCCCTTGGGGTGAGAGGCAGCAGCTCCGACCCCTGCTCAGACGCATGCCCGAGGACACTGCTCGCTTGAGAGAAAACACCAGACTTTCACGGACAGCCGTCAGTGAAGACGGGGCGACGCCCGCAGGAGGCCATCCGGGGCTGCGCAGGTTCCGCGGGGCACGCCCGGCCTTACCTTGTCTATGGTCAGCATGTAGAAGTGCGTGATGTCGTTCTCGTGTGCGCGCTTGATTCTCGCCATGCACTCCTCTTCGTCGATCACCTCCCCCACGTACTCGTTCACGAACTCCCCCTGCAAGCCAGAGGAACGCGACAACGATGAACGTGCTGGCCGGTCTGAGGGCCGAACCCTCCCAGCTTCCGGACCAGCCAGAACAGGTGCCTCGGAAACAACCTCAGCAGGGCGAGGCCTCACACAGCCCTTCTAGGTCCAAGCGAGTTTAAGTGATTTTACACGTATTTCACAAATAAAGGTCATCAATAAAAAATCTACTCAAGTTTGATTCTTGAAGCAGCAACACTTTCGCCCTGGCTTCCTATGCCGCTGCTCTCAAGGGTGTGCCGTGACCTCAACTCACGCCTTAGGGACCGCTTTCCCCATCAAAGAGGACCAGAAAGAACCAACCGGCTACTGGGCACTGGCCTGGATCAGCACGACCTGGGCTTCGGGCGGGAGGCGGGGCCTGTGTGTTTCACAGTCGCCGCAGGGGGTGCCCGCGGCCTCCCCCTCCCAGGGCCAGGTCAGCCCTGGGCGCTGACCTGGCGCCGCGCTAGCCCGCCCCTTAGCACACTGGAGACAGAGCGGCCAGAGAAGCCCTCCCACCCGCAAGTGGAGGCCGTGTCCGCGAGGACTCCGTCCCCCCAGCCCTCGACAGCGCTCATGGCAGACGTGGGCTCCTCAGAGCTTCCGTTTCGCAAAAGCAAACAGTATAAATTCTGGCTTAAGACTTGTCTTAGGAACGTGTTTTACTCTGACAACTCTCTCATGTAACCTACAGGTTTACATAATTCAACCCTACACTTCTCAAGAGACCACCTTTATGTGAACGTCAAAACCTGGCGAGGTGGCCACGCACCCACCTTCCTGATGTCCCTCTTGGCCACCAGGCCCCAGCCCTTGCCGTCGGTCCTGACAATCTTCGTCTCGGGGTACTGGCGCTTGGTGAAGCACTGGTTCTGGCAGTGCTGGCCGGCAGGGCACACCTGCGGGTGGCACTCGAACATGAGCATCCTGTTGAGGCACTCCGAGTCGGAGCCACAGGGGCTCTCGTCCGTGGGCTTGCAGTTGCACTTGGGGATCTCTGAAATGTCTGCTGTGTAGATCTGCACCTTCCCGTAAGGCTTGTTCACCTGCAGGGAGAAAAGAGCTGCCTCAGCCCACCCAGCCGGGGTCACTGAGGTTCCACGCCCGCACTCGCACTCACGCAGCGCACCGAGGCCAGCCCGGGAGGGCGCCCAAGAGGCCCCAAACCCAGCGTGCAGACGGCCCAGGGCGGCAGGGCCCAACGGGAGAGCCTGGAGAGGGCCCCTTTGTGGTGCCCCGACCACGCACGACCCTCCTGGCAGTGCCCACTGAGGGCCCGCACAGAAGCCGAGAGGCAGGTGGGAAATGACAAAAGTAGCAGAGAGAATCGAAAAGACACTGAGCCGGGAATGCACGAGGAGGGACGCGTGCCCTCGGGGCCCGCTGGCAGGCGTCACAAGGGTCTCAGCTCTCCGCGCTCTCTGGCTCGGCCCCTCTGCTCCTGGGAGCCAGTCCCCCTTCACACACACAAGGACGTGCACACACAGCACGAGTGAGCGTGGCACCCCGGAGCCTGCGCAACCCAAGGTGGCGGCACCCGTGGGTCGAGGCACCTTGGAGGGCAAGGCCAGCAGGGACCCCGCCTCCTGTGCGCACTGACACAGGCCAGGCAGGGATGGCGCTTTCAGACGGCAGCAGGCACCAGTGAGCCCTGGCCACGCTCGGCCTAAGAACAGCGCCAGGACAGCAGGGGAGGTGGGCCCCAGGCCCAGGTAGGGGCTCCCGTGCACCCCGCCTGCGCACGCACACCTGAGGCTGGCAGGCCGGCGGCCGTCCCTCTCTTGCCCTGCGGCCCCTCAGCGAGCCCATGGCCCCTACAACCCTGTCCCCTGTGCTCTGACAACGATGCTCTGTAGGGGCCCCTGGCAACCCAGCCAACACAGCACTGCGCGGAGCTGCGGCGCGCCGGCCATCTCACACCCAGGCCTCCCTGTGCTCGGGGGGCGCGTGACTCAGCCGGGGCAGCCGGCTCGCATCCCCCTACTCTGGGGAGCCCGTCAGCACCAGCCTTCCTATCCCGCTCCACCATGCCAGCCTCGCGCTGGGAGACCCCACAGACACGCTCCCACGCCACCCTGCGCTGCGCCCTGCCTGGCGCCCGCTCTCAGGTCAGCAGGGCACCTTCTTGGTGGGTCGGCGCCTGCTGTGCGCCTCGCGAGCTCCGCGGCCTGGGCGTGGCGGGCGTCGGCCGGCTGTCTCTCCGACTCCTTGCGGTGCCGTTCCGCCAGCACCCAGGGAGCCCACCACCACCTTAGACAGGCCCTGCCCAACGCGGGCGTCCCGGGCATCACCTTGATGTGCTTGTAGGGCGGGGGCTTGCGCTCGTGCTCCTGCGTTTCTCGGGCTTCCCTCTGAAGCTTTATTTCACGGAAACGAGCTTCAGCTTCTTGCAGTGCTAAAAAGAAAGTCAATAAAACATTAGTAGGTAATTTTAGTGGAGAAACACACCTACCCTTTCAGCTGTGTTTTTTAACAGTTTACTTTAAATTTTCATTTTGCTGCCAAGTGTAATTTCTAGTTGCCATGGACTGTTTAAATCCTACAAGACGCTTGCCACGGGAAGAGCACAGGGCGTCCCCGGGAGCCTGCGCACTGCCTGGCCCCAGCTCGATGTGAGAAGGGCTATGTGAGGGCAGGGTCGCCAGCGCCGAATGTGGGGCTGTCTGTCCTCATTCTGTTCACCACAAAGCAGAAAGGGCTCTGAGGGGCGAGCAGGCGCCCACACAAGGGGCCGGCGTCCAGGCGGAGGGCCTTGGCCGCCCGGGGCCAGCGGGCTATTGCCGCAGGACCTTCAGACTTGGCCCCGCCCCCCGCGGTGGAAGGCAGCCTGGCCAAGCCGGCCGCCTTGCCATTCCAGCCTCCATCCCAGTGAACAGCTCTGGCAAGCCCAGGAGCCTGCCGCTCCCACGCAGCCCTAGGGTGCTGGGCCCACCAGCACCCGCGCTGCCCTCCTGCACCCCACAGTCCTGGCCTCGCCTGCCTGCATTCCACCCCATGCGGGCCGGGCCCTGGAGCAGAGCGCCCGCCCGCCTGCTCACTCCTGGCACCTGACCCCACCCCGGGCACGCCGGAGGCGAGCGAGCAAGGCGGCCTCGGGCGCACGAGGCCGACACACAGCAGGAAAGGCTTCCCTGTACTTCCCTCTCCCACGGGGGCAGGGATGTAAAACTGTACAGCAGTCCTCAGTGCACTTCTTAAAAGCGGGCCTGAAAGCCCATGGGTGAAATTAGCCACAAAGCAACAGGATGGAAGTTCCTGGGCAGCTCCCATCTGCGCCTCGTGCCCGGGCACAGGCAGCACACAGTCCGGCCCAGGGCCCGGAGCGGGCGGCGCGGCCTGCCCCCTATCTGCACAGCCCTGCGCGCGCCGTCTTGGTACCGGTTTTGAAGACTTTTCCGATCCCTCTGACTCCTTGGTATCTGCTGCCCCGGTCTCCCTCCATGTACGGGAACACGCGAGCCTGGTGTGTCCAGTAATAATCTTTAGACCCAAAGAAAAACACAGGGAACTCTCCAATCTCGTGCTTCATTTTCTGAATATTTGGGGGAACATTTTTGGGATGGCAAACTTCTGCCGGCCACCATCTATTATAAATATTAAAAACAGGGTTCACAGAGTCTTCAGAAAGAGCAAGGATAATGTCAACAGTTTAAGTACTTCAGTCTAAGTGAAATGAACATATTTTAACAAAAAGGCGTAGGCGGGGAGGGCTCTGGGTCTCACACCTGTAGTTCCCCAGCTTCACCCAGATGACGTCCTGGAAGTGCGGCTTCTTCCCCGCGCGGCAGTCGTTGCAGAACCAGCTGCCGTCGGGCATCTCGATGCCCAGGCAGTCGGGGTGGAAGGCGGCCGGGCAGGACTCGCAGCACAGGAGGCTTCCGCCTGCAAGAGGGGGAGCCCAGTCGGCCCCGCATCGCAGCCCCCACCCCGGCCCTGAGCGCTACTTCTGAAAGAGCGTTCTGCAAGCAGGCAAAATGCAAACGCTTCCTTCACGAGGAACTTCCTTGGTCCTGTAAAGCCCCTCAGTGTAAACCACAGAGAGTGTCCCCAATGCTGGCAGGCCCTCACCTTTGGAGCACACGAAGCACCAGCTCACGTTGACGTGCGCGTGGTGCCTCTTCCCCTTGCGAGCAGTGAAGTGGCCCGTGCAGATGATGCTGTTGGATGCGATCACCGAGCAGCCCGCCGCCAAACAAGCGTCCCCTCCGTGATAGGCCACGGGGCAGCGGACGCACCGCATCATTTTACCTGGAGGCAAACACACATGTGCTCGCAGCCCCACTGGGCGTACCCGCAGCTCTGCACAGCCCGGCTCCAGCGGCCAGGCCCCTCAGCAGTAACAGAAAAACAGTTCAAATGGGCGGAGGCAGCTCACGCTAGAGGCACCGTGGAAATAATGAAGACACGCTTCCTCAGGGCCAATGTGTCTCAAGAACACGCCGGGAGCTCACTCAGAGCGTCTGAAATGCCATGCCCGGGCCCTGGGCCTGCCCCCGGTACCTGGGCCGAGTACTCTGCAGCGGGATGGGGGCTGCCTGACGCCCGGAGCATCCCCCCAGCAACCCCAAGCATGGGATGTCCCCGGAGGGTGTAACCGCACCGTGACAACAGCTGGGGCTGACACACAGGGGTGGCCCCCACCCCACCCCACCCACCTAGCAGCGAATTGCGCAGATGCAGTTTGCTTTCAAAGTGTTTTTCTTAAATATACAGGACCCTGGAAACCAGAACAAACCAAACCCACCAAAAGGTTCAGAGACAGAAGTCCCTCCCCTACGATTAAGGCTCTGAAGTGACTCGAGGAGGAGAAGAAGTGGAGAGGGGGTGCAGGCCCTCTGCCAAGGAGCACCCACCCCACCGGGCCAGTGACGGGCAGTGACAGGCAGCAGCTGCCCGCGGGGGAAGAGGCGGCAGCCATCTCCTGGGACAGGCCTCGTGTGGCGGCCCTGGGCTGGCAGAGGGAAGGGCTCCCGGTACCTTTGGAGGGTCTTGGGTGCGAGGGGTTGGAAACGTGGCAGCTCACACAGCTGTGCAGTGGGCAGCGGAAGCCCCGGCTCTCGAACACCGTCAGAGGGAACTTCCGCACACAGGTCTCGTGGTAGAACTTCCCACACTGAGAGACGACGCAGCGCTTGACGCCCATCTTGTTCTTACACACGAAACACGAGTGAGTCCCTGCCACAGGGATAAGAAAGGGGTGGGGGAGAGACGCAAGGGATTAAACTGGCGCTCCCAGGTCAGGAAAGCCAAGCAGCCCTCTTCCGTGGCAGCCGCCGGCTCTTGCACCAGCCTTGCTGACCAGTCCTGGAACTCTGACGCCAAGGGACGCCTGGCTGCAGACTGTCCCAGGAGAGGCGCACCACTCGGACAGGCAGGCAGTCGCGCCACTCTGCGACCCTGTCACGGAAGCTGCCAGCCCGCAGCCGAGCGATGGGGTGTGACGGGCATGGCCTCGTCCTGGCCTGGGCGTACAGATGTGCCTGCAAGCGAGGTGTACACCTGCCGCCTGGGCTGAGGGAACTCAAGACCCCAGGGACCCTGCTGCCACGGGACAGGCCGGGCAGTGGGGAGGCGGGAGGCAGCGGCCCCTGCCTGCCCGAGCCCCATGGGGGCCAGGGTGGCAGGGCTCAGAGCCGCTCTGTGGGGGCCGGAGCTCGTGAGGAGGTGCACGCGCCTTCGGGGGCTCGGCCGGGCACCTGGGTGGGGCACCCCAGGCTCTCGGACGACGCACCCACTCCCTTGCTGCTCTGCCCTCGCACCCCTACTGAGAGGCCCTCCCCAAGACAGCCTGAGTTAAGGCAGCGTTGCCGACCCTGACGGGAGGGCACCGGGGCCATGGGAAGGTGCGGTCACAAGTGAAGGCCAGCGTCTCTCCGTGAAGACAGCACAGGAGGACTCGTGCTAAGAGCTGACGCAGAAAACAGCCAACACTCCACAACAAGCGTCGCCATGGCGGCCGAGCGCAGGACTTGCCTGAGGCGCACTCGCTGCAGGTGAACCTCCCTTCCGGGCTCCGGGCCAGCCCCAGGCAAGAGGGGTGGAAGGCAGCACAGCACGGGCCGTCGCAGAGCAGGAGGCCGCCAGGCTTCTCGCACAGCTGTGGGGACACAAGCGCCTGTCAGCCGTTCAGCAGCACCCGCCCGTCCTGAAGCCACGTGGCACAGCCCACGTCGGCATGACGTCCAACAAAAAGCAGGCAAGGTGCTCCTCAGAGGACCCTCAGAACGGGAGCCAGCAGGGAAACACCAGAGGACGCGCGAGGTGCTCAAGACCAGATTCCGACACCAGGAAACCCAGTCTCCCCGGAAACCAAGATCCCAGCAAAGGTTCAGGGGCCAAGCAAGGGCCACACGCACGCAGCACTGTGCAGCCTCCCCATGGCCCTACAGGGCACAGGCAGGCCATGGGGCCCACCCGGGGACGCCATCCTGCGCCCTCTCCAAGGACCCCGCGCCCACACCGGCTGAACCATGGCCCGCCCCGTGTCTGCCCTTTACGGGAAGTCGGTCCGCGCATGAGCATGCTCAGGGCCCCCCGAGGCCCATGCTCCACATGCAGGCGGAGGGCACTCTCCAGGCACGCAGCTCCTTCAGTCGGAAGCCGTGAAGGGAGGAGGGGCGGGGCTGGGGGCAGTGCCGTGCCGCGCCCCACCGCCCCCCTCACCTCACCTGGCACACATGCTCCTTCTTGGCTGTCGCTCCACGTTCCGACCTCTTGGACGAGATGGACGCTTCGGTCTGCGTCTCATCTGCGCTCTCGTACGGGGACTCCGAGGGCTCATCTCCGGGGCAATCCGAGACCTGGAGAGGGAGGACGAGGGTGGCAGGTCACGGGCGGCCCATGGAGAGCAGCGGGCTGATGCCACCACAGACCCGCTCTGCAACGCAACCATCCACCTTGGGCCACGAGGCTGCGGGCCCTTTCTCTGGCCGCGTACAGCGGGAGCGCCGGCCAGGCTCTCTGGAGACACGGCTCATCACTGAGTTCGTGCCAGGCCTCGTCCTGTGGGCTAGTAAGCACGCGTGCGCATGAGAGGCGTGAGATGTGACGCCGCCTCACAGTCCTCACCCCGTGCTCTAACGGGGACTAACGCGAGGAGGGCAGCCTTTCTTACCCGATCTCTTCAGGTCCGACTATTTCGAGGTGAGAGAAACACGTTAATACCAATTACGCTTTTAGAGGAACCGAAATGCAGTGTCAAAATACAAGTTTCTTACTGCTGCAGGCCGTACCAGTTTGGAAGGCCACGCTGGCCCCGGGCAGCGGCAGCTGTCCACAGTCCTTGCCCGAGGTCGAGCCGGCCCCCTCTCTTCTTCTCCTGACCCCCATGCTCGTTCTCTCGGTTCATTCGCTCCTGCCTCCCGCCCACCGCCCACCCCGGGCAGACGGGAAAAGGCCAGGTAAGCTCCGCCTGCTGCTAGCACCGGGAAGGACGCAGAGGCGTGTGCACGTGTGACGTGACGCCTGGCTGGCCGTACCTCGTTCGCCGCCGCCATTTCTTCCATGTAACAGAGCGCTTTTAAGACCGGGCTAAAACCTCACCCTGGTCACAGCATACAAACACATCATTCTTACTTGACCAGCAACATCAAAAAATGTTCCAAGAAAGAAAATGGGGAAAACGTCTTGCTTTCCAAATTGGTTTCAACAAAAATAAACTAAAAGCGCTTTTGGGTTTCGGGGGTTAAAGTCTTGTAAGGGAATGCTGAAGACTGCGCTCTGGAGTTCGGAACAAAGTGAGAGCACAAGCCCCGCCTCCCCTACCTCGGGCGCCCAGACAGGTGTGACAGCCTCGGCCCCGCGTGTTGGGGGTCTCAGGTTGGACCCTGAGATCAGCCACGTCAGAACTACAGGGAGGGAGTGGGGCTGGCTTGAGCCACTGGACGCCTCCCTCCGACGTTGAGGTCCCAGGTCAGCTCCCATGCCTCCCAAAGGAGACAAGAAGACAACGTGCAACGATGGGGGGCGGGAAGGAATGAATAAATAAAATAAATCTTAAAAAAAAAGCAAGACACTACGGGGAGCTCAGCTGATCCCGCAGCCCTCCCAGGAGCTCCCTGGACAAGTGCTGACCAAACCGGGGTGTGTCCCCTCCACAGCCCCCCGCCTCGGCCCTGCCTCCTGCCCACCCTTGCCCCGCGCTGGCCGAGGTGGCTGTGCCTGTGCGCCCTGGGGTAACACCTGCACCCGGCGTTCCAGTCTCCCTCTCATGTGCCCAGCACGTGCGTGACAGGAGCAAGGTTTAAGGAACGGTGGCCTCGGAGGCTCGCTCAGGGTGGAACCTGCCGCGCTCAACAACGCCAAGTCACCGCGGCACTGTGAGCCAAGGCTGGTGGCCCCGAGACTGGCCGCAGCAGGGCAGAGGTCCGCAGGGGCCACCTGTCGGCTCGCCCCCCTCCTTCACCTCAGCACCCACAAAGGAAGCCACTGGACACACGCCCTGAGTCCACACCTCAATGTTTCACGTCCCGCGAGGCCCAGGTGGGGTGCTGTGTACCCGGGAGGCACACAGGGAGCCCGCCCGGGGCACCCAGCCTGGACCCCGTGCGGCGGGCGGCTCACGGACAGAGAAACCAAGGCACAAAGAAAGAAAGCTTCAATGCGGGCTTGGGTGCCGGGCTCTGCCCCAACCCGTGTTCTCCCCTTGGTGTGGCTGGAGCAAACCGCAAAGCCAATAAAGAAAAACAAGTGCATGGAGAGAAAGACAGAAAACACAGACCAGTCCTGGGTCAGAGGAAGGAACAGCACCTTTTATTTAAGATTTACAGAAAAAGTTAGCATGTTTCCACTTGGAGTTACTTCCTAGATAACAAAGTCGGTTCTGAGGAAATAAACATGGAGTACACATTCGAGTGGCAATACAAACGGCCCCGTGTGGAGCCCCATGGCTGCACAGTCTGAGCACAGCAATGCAGGGGCCTCTGCCTTCCTCCCACCAGCCCCCTGCCAGCCCCCACGGCCCACCAGTGCACAGCAGGTGTCTGACGCTCCACTTGGTCAGCCACCCGCCAGGGAGGGGCACGGTGCGCCAAGGCCGTCCACCTGGGCGCGGGCAGGGTGCTCACTCCGAGAGGCCATCTGTGAAGGCAGCACATTCACCTTCACGGTCCCGTCCACACATCCCACAGCTCAGAACACGACATTTATGAGCTCCTCCGTGTCCAGCAGGACGCGTTTGGAAAAGGAAAACGCAGTAACTGAGCAGACACAAGACTGGCAGGACTCCTGCCAGCTGCCTTGCGCCTTTTCCAGAGCTGCTCTGCGGAACTGGCTCTCAAGCGGTGGAGTTCCTGACTTTTGAAACATTTCTTGAATCTGAAAATACTTTCTCTAATCTCTACTCATTATGTTTTATCAAATTGCCCATTTGCCTTAGAAATACATGACTTCAGGTGCAGGGGGCATAGGCTCCTTGATACAGGTACAGGGTTTTCCATGATGAGGTTACAGAACAGAGGGTGACCTGGACAACACATTGGAACCAACTTCTAGAACAACAAGCCGTGCGGAGGGTCTGCAGCCAAGGTCTGCCCTCTGGCTGGAAGCAGCCCCTGACCTCTGCTCGGGGCAGGAGGACACAAACAGAACCCAGTTTTATGACAAAGCAAATCCCTTCACAAGTTGAGTACCACATCATTTTCAAAATACAATTACAGACCTTGGACAATAAATACTTGTATATACCAATATTATTATTGTCATGTTTAACTTACGTTTTGTAAAGGAAAAAATCAATAACTAGAAATACGTTCACACAGTGTTTTGGATTTACAAATATAAGAATCTTGTGCTCAGCATATTTAATGAGCTTAAAATCAAAAAATTAATGTCTAACAGGTCTACCGAGTTAACATCACAGTAAAATATTAGAGTAGTAATTAAAGTAACTTTAAAACTAGTCGTCCGTCACCTGAAGCGCTACAGTTCACGGGAGTTTGACCAGGACAGCCTTCCTCAGCTACCCTGACCAGAGCCTTCCTGCCTGCCCCCGAGACGCGGCGGCTACGGTCAGGGCCGCCCAGGGCCGTCAAGAACTTCTGTTGACAGAGCATCACGTGGCACGCACCTGATTCCAAGCCTGCCCTCCTCAAAAGCAAAGCGGGCCTCTGGGCCCCCCACCCGCCCGTGACCACCTCGTCCTTGGCGAGGTCGGCTGTGGGGAGCATCATGGGGAGGGCCCGGGGCTGCCAGCCACGCTGCAGCTTCACCCCAGACACCAGGCAGCAGGGACGGGCCTGCGTGCGGCTGTGTGCGGGGGGAGACACTCCCTGCCCTGCGGGACGGGCGCCCCTGCCCACACCTGACAGCTCTCTCGGCTAAAGCAGGCCTGAGGGTTATCGTGCCTTGGAGTGGATGCCAAAAAGTTAAACACCAAAGGCCCAAATGTATGTATATTCCCACCCAAAAGAGGCCAGTGGAACTGTAAGTGTGGGCCTAGGCTGTAACCATTTAGTACAAAGGTGTCCAGCGGATGGGGGCGGCCGAGCCTCAGCCGACCCCCTCTGGTCAAGGGCCAGGAGTGCCCGCCCGCTGCGGCCGGTGGCCCCGACGGCAGCTCCCCGCGTGCCGGCAGCCGACAGCAATCTCTGGCTGACGGGTCAGCAGTGACTTCCACCGTTCCAGGCCGAACAGCGAAAGGACCGACGACAGAGCTGACCGGTCAAAATCAATTTCACTGACCACTGAAGTGGGCAGGAGGCCATCTGCTTCTTTACAAACGACCACTTTAAAAGCAGACAGGAAGGCAGGAGGGGACCTGAGAGCAAGTCAAGGGGACCTGCCCAGTGAGGGACGGGTGTGGGATCTTTTTGCAAAGACACAGAGCAAGGCCAGATTAAACAGCAGCCCTCAGCAACTTTTTCTTTCATGCTTTTATAAACTGAAGTGACGAATTTTAATTTTAAAAGAATTCCAAAGTTTTACATAAAATCAAAAGGGCCCTCAAACGATAGATACAAAAAGTTTGACCAAAACAAAGCCTTTAAAAGGAATTTATAACTTAGAGGAGGAGGTATGTTTGAGAAGTATGTGAAGTTAAAAATCAAATGAAAAGGAAACGAGTATTTGTGCCAAAGTTAGAATAAGTGTACTTTTCCCCAACCCCCACTAGACAAGAGAAGAAGTCTGTTTTAAACCAACCTTCTCAGAGCCACACACGGGATCGTTTTCCCAATGTGGATTCACATACGTCATCCAAGAATGGCTCGCCCAGCTCTCCTTTTTCTACCCAGTCAGACAGAGTGCAGGAAAGACTTCCCTTCCCCTGGAAAACTGCTTCCCAGGGGAGATCATGATGAGATGACTGAGCCCAAGGGCCACCCACCCCGCCAGGCCAAGAACACGCTCAAGGGCTGGCGCCGTCTTCACTACGTGCACATACACGGCAAGAACAGTTTGCACTAGAGGCCCCCTGACGACCGTCCTGTTCTCCTTTTCCAGGACCCGCGGCCGCAGCCTGCGGAGCGGGCCAGGCACAGGCCGCAGCTTCAGGTCTCCCGCAGCGCTTCCTCCACTACCGCGAGGGGCCCCAACTCAGTACGGTCTGTAAGTGGGTGTCTCCCTGACCCTGTTCCCAAATCCCAAGAACTCCGTTTTAATCCCTTTTATGCCCGAGGGGCCTATTTCAATGAAAACTACAGACTCTGACGTCAAGCTGGAGGGGACCCTGCAGGGATCACGGGCCTGCCTCCCGCGGCAAGGCAGGCCAACCCCACTCGGGGCAGGGGCAGGGGTGTGGGCGAGCCCCGAAACCTCCTGCAAAGAGACCCTGCCTTGCCCCACACGAAACCTTGCTTCCTTACTGTGAATCTTCACTTGGGTTTCCACCAGTTTTCAGAAACATCCTCTTAAAAACACTGATTATTTTCAGCTAGGCAAGACTAATAGATAAAATACATCCTAAGGAGATGACTGCGAAGAACCCACAGCCCTTGCAGGAGAGCAAGACAGGCTTGGGAGGGGAGGGAACCCTGTCTTACAGGGGCTCGGCTTTCCCCGGAGCTGGGAAGCAGGTGCTTGCAGACTCGCTCGGCCGTGGCTCTGGACCTGACTTAGAGAAGCGAGGCAGGACTCTGGCGGCCCTGCCCCATTACAGTGGCGTACATCCACGTTTAGAACAGCCAGTCTAGTTCTACACATTCAGACAAGCTCTCTTTCTTATGAATGCCTCCAAGTTTTATAGAAGTGAGCTCTTTCCCACGGCTCTCTCAGCATGACGGGCACAGACGTGGCTTATGAGAGACATTTTGAAGAAAATCAAACGGAATCTCTGCAGTGATGCTATGCATAACGTAAGCAAAAACCATCCCACCAACGGGCAGCTCAGATGTCTTGGACCAGAATGCACTCATTCTCGCTTCGTTTGGGAAATGAAGGAATTCCGTATTAAACGAGGAGTAGGATCGATTTTTCAACACTGCCCTTCCTAGGCTCTTCGGGCAGGAACCCCTCCAGCTCACTGCCTTCAGGAAGCCGCGCCGCCCGCCTGGGCCAGCTGCCCACCCCCAGGCCTCAGGATCGGGACAGCCCTGCCTTAGGTGAGGGGCCTCTCGCTGCAGGAGGCAAAGACACTGCCCTGCCTCCCTCGTCACTTCTCCAGCGTCCCCCGGCAGACGATGCCTCCCCCCCGGCCCCCGTGTCTTCTGGGGCTCAGCTGACGCTGACCTGGCACTGCTCTGCGGACATGCTGACCAGTCCCCAAAGGCTGCCGCCTTCTTTGGCTGCCCCCGACGACGTCCGCACGGAGTGGCACCATCACGCGCCAGCCCTCCCACCACTTAGCAGGCGTGAGGTTCAAACGACACCCTCAGCTCTCTCCCAGAGCCCTCTGGCCTACCACCCCCACTGCGGGCCAGGCCATTTTTTACATTGACTCCCTCCACTTGACACTTTAACTCAGTGACCGTTTAAAGTTCCAGATCCTGTACCTTTCTGGTCCTTTGGGAATATCATGGCTTAGGCTGCCCGGGGGCCATCTTTGACACCAGGTATTTCCACGACATTTGAGCAGAACCGAGGGAACACCCAGCCACTCTCAGCACAGGCCAGTCCCCGACAAGGCTACACAAGCAAACCCGGCGTTCCGCCCCTTCTAGGTTTATTTTATCCCCACGTACACAATCGAGTCAAAAGAGTCACTTTTCATGCCAAAGCAAAACGTATACTTTTGGACAAAAATGGAATAATGGTGATTTTATTATTTTTATCATGATAACTCCCGTCGTGACAGTGAGCACGGAGTCCTCGCTGGCGCCCGCGCCCGAGGCGCTGTCCGTGCATCTCAACACGGGGCGTTTAAGGACAGAGGCGTTAGCGGGCACCTTCCATCGCAGGCTGCAGGGAAGGAACCCAGGGCTGGAGCTGACGGGAACCACATGCTCCCTGCTTCCATAGCTTGAAGAGAAAGGGGCACGTCCTCACCGTGCAAACGTGCAGAAGCCCAGGCACGGCACCCAGGCCGGCCGCCGGAGAACCAACATTTAAGCACGATGGCAAATGAACACTTCGTGCTCCAACATGAGCCCCTGACGAGCTGGGTGGCACCAAGCGCCTACTACAGCAACCCGCCAACAGTGGTCACTGAATAAAAAGGCGAGGGCTAAATGGTTCACACGATACTGTAAGTGATAATTCCTCCTAAAAATGTACTCTGTCTAGTTCATAGTAAAACTGCTTAGTAAAAAAGGACAGAAGCAAAACTTTTCCTGCCTTTTACGTCAGAAATTAGTTTAATATCTACAGTATTGAATACATTTCATTGGCAATGAGAATATCTAACAAGTACTCCTTTTAATGTGTGCTGTTTTTTGTTTTTGAAGGTACCGATGCTGACTTTTTCCAGTAACAATGAAGTAAAGAACTAAAAGAGAAAAACTACCTCTAATGAGATGAATTGCCTTCGATGTGGCATCATGGCCACATCTCTGAGAGCCACGATTTCATGGTGTCCCTTCTCGATTTGAAATCTACACTCCTATTGGAGTAGGAATGTGTTTTTATTACGAGATGAACATGACCAATTAAATGGCCTTACTTAGGTCTCTTACCTTGGTCTGAACATGTATCTGCTTTCTTCATTGTTTATGCGTTTATTAAAACCCGGTAAAAACAGAGGGCTGTGGCAGGAAGAGGTGTCAGTGTGCGATGAGAGCCACACAAGCAGGTGGGGGCAGGGCAGGCTCAGGGGCCCCTGCAGGAGCCGCTGCCAGTGAAGGCAAGAAGGGTGAGAACTGGCTCTACCGTGGGGAGAAGAAACGACGTGACAGAAAACTCACGTCACGCCTTTGTTGCACATGTGGACAATTTTAATCTACTTTCTTCATTAAGGCGATTAGCACAATGGAGTCTGATGGTTCCAACACAAATTCTACTTGTCAGACACCTTTTTTGAGAAGAATTTAAGCCACATTACAACCTAACATGTCTTGAAATACCAACCCTAAGAAAATACCTTATTTCAATCAAACATGGTAAGAGGAAGAAAACAGAGACCCCTGGGCAGGTGTGGGACTTGGGGAAGGAGGCCGCTGGAGCCCCGGCAAACAGGAACTCCCGCGTTGCCTTGCCTGCGTCACAGCTGGACCCAGCTGTTCACAGGGGTTTTAATAACGCTACGTTTGGCCTCATATGCTTACAGGCAACTCAGCCTTGTTGGCTGCACTTTTCCCAAACAGCATAAATGTTTGGCGTGGCTCAGTTACCACTGATACATAACTGACAAGTCTTTTCTAGTCATCTGCAATTGTTTCTGTGAACAGTCTAATTCTGTACAAATAAACTCTAATGAAAGCTTCGTAGAAAGCACACAAAGGTGATCTAATGGGAAAGGCCTGGCATGTTCAACGTTTCTACTTTGGGGGCCAAATGCAATCTACAGGGTCTGTGTGTCACCTCCAGACGTAGGAAGGGCATTCTCTAATATTTAATCATCTATCAACCTCCAGGTTCTACGGAATTTATAGTCAATTAAGGCTAGTGATTATAAAATGATTCATCTCAGTTTTCCCAAGTTCAGAACAAAGGTCTAAGCCAGAAGTTGTATCGATCCGTTAAACTTAATGCTGGACCCTGGGCAGGACTGAGGCGTGTCGTAAGCCCGGCCACGTCAGCCCTGCCGTGCGCTGCTCCAAGCCCCGCCTTTATCCACGTGGTTCCGGGTCAGGAACCACAGGTAAGAGTTCAGGAGCCTCCGTTTTTTCCTTCCAAATGCATCTGACAACAGTACAAGTAAAAACTCAACTGAGTAAGTGGGCCAAAATATGATGCAAGAAAAACTCATTAAAGAATATGCTAACAAAAAAGCCCAACTTAAGTGAAAGGGTCTACAGAACTGAAGCTTTTTATTTTTAATATATTTCTTGGGAATTATAGATCACCTTTCATTCAACTGTCTAGCTTCCTAACCTCAACTTAGACAAGCCATAAGAGGGAGAAAAGTAAAAGTAAGTTTCTTCTGTGTTTCAGTAAGCTCCTAGAAGTTCAGTGACAAATTCTCACTGCATCTGAAGAGCAAGCCCTCGCCGGCCTAAGGGCCCGAGGGCCGAGGACGCCCCGAGCTGCGAGCGGCAGCCTCCGGTGGCATCGTCATCTTCAGAGCGCTCTGAGCACTGCGCCACACCGCGCGATCCATGGGGTCAGAGTGCAGAGGCCCCAGCGAGGCCCACCCCTGGTTCGCTGCCCTGTCCCACAAAGGCCCCCGGGTTGACCCCTCTCACTAATGCTGTGCAGTTAAAAGAACAGAACCACGGGAAACAAGCTACAGAGTAGCCAACCCTTGAGACGGAGCTCCATGAAGGCAGTCCCTAAAATCAGGAATCCAAAACTACCTCTGAAGATTAGGAAAAAATTACAGTCTGTCTCATCTCCATTTTTTAAAGAACTTTTTGTGTCTCAAGGTGCTTTTTGTTTTGTTTTCATCAATGGCAGAGACTTCAGCTCGGACAACGAAGTCTGGATGTCGTGTTACAACGAAGGCAGGCAGCAGCTTCAGACAGCTACGGTTTGCTATCACATATTTCACGTGTCCAGAAAATACAAGTCGTTTCACAACAGTAGTTGTGTCTCGTCTCAGCACTCAGGTCTCTAAGAGAGCAAAGTTCAGGAGGACGCAGTGTGCGGCCTGAGCTAAGGGGGTACAAGGAGGAAGCGAGGAAGGCACGAGGCCCGAGCACCAGGGAGAGGTCGGCTCAGCTGGCACGCTGGGGGCACAGGTTTCAGAACAGCCCACGCGCACCTGCGCGCCAGCGCACACCCTGCGTGCCAGCGTGTGGACATCGGACATGCCTGGACAGGCGCCAGGGCTGGTGTCCCAGTGCATGGATTTCGGATGGTGTTCAGAGGGCCTCGGACTCACCTACTTTTCTGGGAACTCAAACATTCTGCCCCGAGCCTGACTCCACTCCCACTCCCATAGGTAACTGAGTGGCCTTCCCATGAATGCCACGGTAATCCCCATTATTAGCATTTTACCTCATTCTCAGTTAAGGATGCGGAAGGAGATGAACTTTTGCTAAACCCAAGAGCTGAGGGCGCAGCTGCGGAAGCCCGGTTTCGCTTCTTCAGTGGTTTGCATGCATCAGACAGATTTTTCATTGCTGTAAAATAATTTTGGTTTATAAAGTAAAGCTTGAAATGTTACAATCTCAACCTACTATTTCATCATCATCCCTCTTACACACGAGGATCTAAAGACGAATCTTCTGGGCTCCTTTGTCATACTAAGAACTACACTTCCATCACAGGAAAACCGGATGTGAACAGAAGCAGACGAGCCACCAGGAGCCCTGGCTGTGGCCACCCAGCCCTGACTCCAACAACCATCCGCCCGGCCAGCACTGCCTCGCCCAGGCCCAGTTCCACGTCCCCATCCAAATTTTTTTGAAGCAAATCCCAGACACACCATTTCACCCATTAAAAACGTTAACATGCCCAGAGGTGGATGAGAAGTGTGGTTGATGGTACCAATGAAAGAGTGTCCTTGGTAAGCTACAGCAGATGTACATCGCTATTGCAGGGTGGGAATGTGGAGAAGCATGGGAAAGATACAGCTGGAGTGACCTGTGGACTATGGCTAATAGTAATACTGTAGTATTTCTGCAGCAAAGTCAAAGATGTACCATGTTGATAATGAGGGGTATGGAAAAAGTGTGCCAAATGTACACTACAGACCATGGTTGGTGGTAATAGTCTGATTATCTCATAATCTGAAACAAATATTCTACCACAGTGCGGTGTTTTGGTGAAGGGGTATTGCACAGGAATTCTACACATGTACACAATTGTTTCATAAGTTCACAATCTCTGTAATAAAAACATATTTTAAAAACTAGGGGAGCGGATGTGGCTCAAGCAGTTGAGCACCTGCTTCCCACATGGGAGGTCCTGGGTTCAGTTCCCAGCGCCTCCTAAAAACAAAAACAAACAACAAGGAGACAAATGAAAAAACCACCTCAGGGGAGCCAATGTAGCTCAGTAACTGAGCACTGGCTTCCTGCGTAAGAGGTCCCAGGTTCAATCCCTGGCCCCAGAACCTCAAAAATAAGTAAGTAAATAATATTGATGGGGTGGGTTGGGGGGAAAAAAAATCACCAAACGTAAGATATGGAATACAGTCAGTAACATTTTGACGATGCTCTTTTATAGTTTGTAACAAATGTTTCATAGCAATGCAAAGTGTTGGTGGAGGGGGAAGTCTGGGACCCCTGTATAACGTTTAGCTATTTGCGTTGTAAGTTCACTACTTTCCTATACACTTGTTGTTTATATATGTTCTTGTATGAATGATATACTTAAATAAAAAACTTTAATTCAACACGTATCTCTAAAAAATAAAGTATCACTTATATATACAATATCAGTATCATACTTAAAATAAAAAACCCTTTATCTCATCAAATGTTCAGTGTTCAAACTGACTGCTCACAAGTCTTCTTCAAAGGTGAGTCTAACTGGTTTTTAAGAACAGCCTGAGCCTCACATCCCACAAGGAGAGAGAGCCGTCCCTGTCTCCACCAGCTCTTTCCTCCACTCCTTCTGCCTTCCTAAGAGCTCGTGGTGGGAAGCGTGCCCTAACGAAGTTCAGACAAGAACACCAAAGGGTAACTGATGACAAGTAAAGGGGACTCTGACTACCCTTTTAACTGTTTTGATAGTTACTTTTCAAAAAACTTTTAGGTTAGTTTCTTCAATGTGTGAACCAGAAACAACTAGTCCCCACTTCTATTTCTGGTGAATATACACGGAGGACCAGGACACTGAAGCAGAGAGAATTTATAGTGACAACTGGCACCATTCAAGTAGGAAACCTGGGAAGATCCGTTTTAAATCACCTCTCCACTATAACTTTACATTGAAAATAATAAAATCAAGTAGGAATTAGTAGAAAAGTGAGTTCAATAAAATTTAGCTGAGTCCTGAACACAGCTCCCATACTCGACTGGCTTCTTTTCAGACTGCATGAGCACCCCCTGCCCCCAGCTGGATTCTCCCACCCCTCCGGGGCTGTCCCGGCCGACTCCACAGAGGGGCTTCCCTGGGCCCCCCCGCCCAGCCCTCCCCGTCTTCACTAAGCCCCAGGGTCTCCCGTCACTCTCCTACCTGGGCCCCTTGCCTGCCCGAGGCCCTTCCCTCAGATTAGAGGCTCCATGAACGGGGGTCTGCCCTGCGCCCCCGAGCACCCAGCCCCACGCAGCCCGGCAGACCAGGAGGGTGGGGTGCCGACTACATTACCTGCCTGGCTCTTTAGCGAGGAGGCCGCCTCCATGGCCTTAGAGGAACTTGTTCTGGCTGTTTTGTCAGTGGTAGTCTCTCTCTGTTATTAAAAAAAAAAAAAAAAAGAACAAAGAAAAAGAAAGGAAAGGAAAAAATCTCCCAATGTGAATGAACACAGGTGGAATGATGGCTGAAAAGTCGCACAACAGAGGCGTCTTCCAGGACGCACGGGTATTGGCGGCCGCCCCACAGGGCTTCTGAGAACAGGGCCCCGTCCTGCGGACACCCACTCCCGTGGTGCTCGAGTTAGGCCTTGGAGACAGCCCACGGGAGCATGTGCCAGGCTTCCCCTGATTCCAGGCGGACTGTAACCTGGGGGAACCCCGACCTCCTGCCCTTGAAGGTGCCCAATCCGTTTAAAGAGAAACCCTGTCACGTGCGCATCAGCGTCGCTGCTTCAATTCGCCCTACTGACAATTTCCAAAGGTCCAATGCTGAGACCAGCTTGGGATAAACGTCACAAATAAAGACCATCAATAATACACTTTTTACAGCTGATAAAAACAGAAGGGGAACTAGAGAGAGACCATGAACACTTTGTCTGCTCTCAGGATTTGAAGAGCATAGTTGAAAACGTCCTCTCAAAGGCTGTAGGCAGTGGGGAGTACTGCCCAACAGCAAGGCCCACCCCTCAAGCTCAGCCACACTTCTGGGAGCTGCGCCAGTAGACTGGCCTCCTGGCAGGTGGTCACGAGGCCCATGGACAGATTCACAGGTACACGGCACTCGAAGAGCACCTGGCAGCAGAAGGGCTCAACGTCTCCTGAAACAAAAAAACCCCAGCCAGGGAAGAGGGCAGGTACTATTTCCTGAGCTATTTGGTAAGAAAACATTTCCCACAACCATTTAATGTGTTTTGACATTTCAAATGTCCAAGATCACACACACTTTTTTGTTTTTAGGTTATCACTCCTGCCAACATCTCAAAGTATCTCAAAGTAAGGCTCCGCACGGCTGCCGCCGACCAGAGGAGCTCCCCCGGGGTGTGTGCTTCCTGAGAACTGTGTGATTTCTTGACTCAGGGCAGATCTAGTCCAGTTCACTGCTGGGCAGCTGGTTGACGGCCCACTTGACACCAGGTGCCCAGAAGGTTCCAAGGGCCAGCAGCAGGGCTAGGTTGCCTGTGCCTCTGAACTGCAAATGCAACCTAAATATGTTAGACGCTGTGGCAACCACAAAGGTACGCTTTAGCAATCTGTATGTCAGGCTTATTTTCCATTCTTCAAAATAAAAGTATCACAGAGCAACATCTTAATTTAGATGAGCAAAAGGCAGTATGAAACTTTACTCAAAGTTCTAAGTATGTAACTACCCTATCAAAGCTATGATAAAGTAACTGTAAATTCAAATATGAGGTACAAAGTCTATTTAAACTCCCGGTGCATGAAGAGGTTCACAGGGTCTTTGAGCAGCTGAAATAAAGTACACTGCATCGCGCAGCCTGTAGGAAGCGTGCACATCTTCCAGATGCCAGACAAGGCGCATGCAGCTCCCATCAGCTCCCTGAGTGCAGGTGAGTTTACTCACCGCCAGTTGCCAAGCAGACTCGCCCCGCTGCCCGCTGGGCAGACGCTGGCTGCGGGCTGAGGCTGCGGGGCCAGGGGACCTTCCTGTCACAGGCTCCCTTCCTTCTGCCTCCGACAAGGACGGCGCGGCCCAGCTGCCCTCCAGTCGAGGGCAGGGTCACTAATAAACCGAGCGGGCTCGCTAAGTCCATGCCAACACCTTTAATGGGTATTTTAGCACTTTTTCTTCAAGTATAATGTATCACTAATGGATTTTTATATTTTCAAGTCAACTTATCACTTACACATTGAAAAATAAAGCCCAACAGATAAGGGTCATTTTTAACATGTAATTCTGTCAAACCTAAAGAGCATGTGTAAGTCCAAGTGTTTGGATGTGTGTTTTCTGGACAAGCACACTGGCAGCTTCGGGGTGAACGGCCCTGGAGAGGAGCGTCCTGGGATGTGCCTACCCTCTCCAGCAGCCCCTCTCAGGGGCTGTGGAGTGTCAAGCAGAGAAGCCAGCCCTGGAGCACCTAGAATGGGGCTCGCCACAGGCAACCGCCCACACGCCCAGGTGCGCCCTTGAGGACACACCAGCCGCGCCGCCGTTACCTTCCGCAGACCGTGCCTGTCGGTCCTGGGCCTCTTCCTAGGTGCAGCCTCGACCTCCGAGTCCTCAGCCGCGTCCTGCGTCCGCTTTGTGTGGCTCCTTCTCTTTCCATTCAGGTTACCTTGGAATAGGGGTGGGAACTCCCATGAAAAACACTCGCCAAGCCGCCCTGGACAGCAAGGAACCCTACGCAGGGCACTCGATGGACAAGGCCTCCCACCTACAGACCCCTGAACCAACCCCCCGAGCAAGCACGGGTCAGGAGTCACCATCGAACCTGGAGAGCACGGCGCTGGCAATGGCTATCCTGACATGAAACGTGCTAATAAGCCTTAAGTTTGGGAAGCAGACTTGGCCCAACGGATAGGGCGTCCGCCTACCACATGGGAGGTCCACAGTTCAAGCCCCGGGCCTCCTTGACCCGTGTGGAGCTGGCCCATGCGCAGTGCTGATGCGCGCAAGGAGTGCCATGCCACGCAGGGGTGTCCCCCCCGTAGGGGAGCCCCACGCGCAAGGAGTGCACCCCGTAAGGAGAGCCGCCCAGCGCGAAAGAAAGTGCAGCCTGCCCAGGAGTGGCGCCGCACACACACAGAGCTGACACAGCAAGATGACGCAACAAAAAGAAACACAGATTCCCGGTGCCGCTGACAACAACAGAAGCGGACAAAGAAGAACACACAGCAAATAGACACAGAGAACAGACAACTGAGGGGGGAAGGTGAGAGAAATAAAAAATAAAAATAAAAAAAGCCTTAAGTTTAAACACAACCCAGATTGAGAAAGTCCTTTACTTCCTGACATTGAAAGACTAGTGGGATTTAAACTGAATTTGAAAACAACATTCAACTTGCTACTTTGTATGCAGTTCCTTAAAGAACCATTTTACAGCTGTTCCTGCAAGCCAAGGGCCTTCTGCGCAGGGCTTGACTGCCAGGCCTCCCAAGACCTAAGGCACTGGCCAGGAAGCAGGCGCGAGGCCAGCACGGAACCGCAGAAGGGAAGGCCAAGGGAGCAGGGCCAACAGGCTCGCGGCAGGCCTGCTGGGCAGAGGCGCAGGCTCTCCACGGACAGGCCGTCCCCCAAGCACCGTGCAGACTGTCAGGATGTCACAGAGCCCCCGGAGCCCGCCGTGCCCGAGACGCCCAGCCGCTCCTCACAGCGACCGCGGAGGCAGCTCATGGTCACACCACAGCTCACACCTCCAGGGTGTGTGCACCTGGCTTCATTTCTTACATAAGCCAGGCGTGGAGAAGTGACACTTCTGATTCAGTGTACTAATGTCCAAAAGGACTGCCGCCTCTTAAAGGAAGTCCGCAAACGCTCAGCATCCTCACTGCTCGCGCTTTCGGCAAAGGCGCCAGCACTGAGCCAGCCGAGCCGAGTTCAACACTAGGAGGCAGGTGGTTGGGGTGGAGGCCCGCGAAGGGCCGACCTCAAGACGGAAGCCCCCGTGGGAAAGCAGGAAGGTGGCATGGCACGTTGGTCACCGTAGAGCAACAGTGCCAGCCCAGGAGTGCAGCCAGGCCGCATGGGCGGAGCATGTCCCCTCCTGGGCCTCGGCCGCCCCTCAGGCAAGTCTGGCCACACTGGACATCTGGCCTCTCCAAAGCTCTTCAATGATGAGCCATAAGAGAAACAGACCATTCTGTATTTTACGTTGAGACTCAAGTGGACTCATCCACATTAAAAATGCCAACTGCCCCATGTCCAGATGCATGTCCTCTCAGACCTCACAGTCCCTCAGCCCCCTCGTCTCACCACTGCCCAAAGCGAAGGAGCACTTTCGACTTTTCAAAGTGAAGGCCTGCAAAGGACCAACACAGACCGAAGGCCACCCAGAGCTGCCCTGCTCCTCCTGGGATCTCGCGGCAACAGGCGGGAAGACGCCCCTGACCGCCCGCCGGCAGGGCACAGCCCGGGAGCAGCCGCGCACGCCGCTGGGGGCAGCCTGCTCACCTGGCCAGCCGAGTCCCATCAGCCCAGGTTCCCAGACAGGACGGTGCCCTTCCTTCTCCCACCTCCCTCACACAACTGGCCCAGCCACGGCAGCCAGAGCAGCCAGGGCAGTCCCCACAGGTCAGGCCCAGGGTGCACGTGGCACAGCGAGCACGACAAGCCACGGGAAATGGAGACGCACAGTCAGCGCAGCCCCCTGGCTGGCACCACACCCACATGGGAGGTAGAGGTGGGCACTGCCCCGGCGGTCCAGGGAAGGGCCTGGCACCACCCGCTGCGGGTGCAGGCAGAGCACACGGGAGCGGCTCCACCTACCAGTGTCTTCCTCAGGGTGGGGGGAGGCCACGAGGGCAAACTTGGTGTGGTAGCGCGCCTTCTGCTTGTCATTGAGCATGCCCCACTGCGACCCCAGCAGCTCTTCGATCTCCTCATCGGAAGCATCTGGGTGCTCGGCCACGACCTGCAAACACACGGCAATGCAGTGAGGAGCCATGCAACCAGGCACCCGCCCACACCCTGCAGCCCAGAACGTGGGCCCTGAAGGGCTTGGAAGAGAACAGGGCTCGGCTCGCAGGACTGTGCTGAGAACTCCCAGATGAAAGCAGTGCCAGAGAAGATAATCTATTTAGATCAACGCAGGAAATCAAAATGAGTTTTCCACAATTGCAGATGTGAGCCCCTGCCCTGGTTTTCACAGTGGCTGGACCACATTCCTGCTTCCAATCACGTGCCTTGGTACAGCCAAGACAGGCCTTGCCTGGCCCGGGTCAGCGCCCTGGACATGCCGGCCGGCACCCTGCACTTCCAAGGTCTCGGGGACCCATACACACCCACTCGGCCACATGTCTGAAGGACCCTGGGAGGTCTAAGTGCCGGGACTCTGGAGTCCCACCCAGAGCCTCGCCCAGCACCTAGGCAGGCCTTGAGAGGAGCCGCTCACAGGGCGGGACCCACAGGCGGAATGCAGCTACCGCCATGCCTGGACTGCCCGCAAGCTCAGGTGGTTTCTACATTTGTAAATGGGTGGAGGAAAAAAAACATGCTTTTTGACCCCAGAAAATGACAGGAATTCAAGCACCAGCATCTTAACGAGGTCCTGCTGAACCAGCAGTGTTCTGCTGTCACACCCAGGAGTCAGTGCCCCAGTGAGGCCCTCCCAGAAAAGGGGCCGCCCCCACCAGCGCCGCCCCTCTGCCTGGAGCACGGGCACCCCAACACCCGCCCACCTCCAGAGTGGGGGCGTCCTGCCTGCGCAGTTAGTGCGAGGATGCCTGCCGCGCTCATACGCTCAGCCCGGCTCCACCTGCACAGGGCTCTCCCTTGCATTAACCCCGAGGTGGGGCTGCCATCGCCACCCCCAAGCCACGCCCCTCAGCTCTGCAGCACCGCCCTCTGCCTGCCCATGCCCACTCAGCCGGCACCGGGGTCTCAGGCCTGTGTCCGGCACAGGTCTCCACACGGGGCTTCTGCGCCTCTCCACTGGGGCGCGTCCATGCGTGGCCCTGCGTGGCCTCCACCTCTGCCCCAGCACCTGGCGCCCAGCCCTGACTTGGGCACGCTGACACGGAGCCCGCCGGCTGGAGCCCCCTGGGCAGACGACCCCACAGCTACATGCAGGCTGCCTCCTTCCAGCCACCCGAGTGCTGGCCAGGGCCCAGCAGCACCTGCCCGGTTCTCGGCCCACCATCACACCCAACACCCCACCCCAAGCCCGCCCCTGCCAAGAGACCAGTGTGCAACGCAGCAGCCCAGCGTGGCCCCAAGGTCCCGCACGGCCCTCTCCACATCACTGCTCGCCTAAAGCCCCAGAGCTCATGTGGCCCCGGCGCCACTGTGTCCTACGCCTGCTCCCCGAAACACTTGCTGGTCAGCAGGTATCCACGGAGCCCCTGGGCCGTGGTAAAGGAGGCCGCCCCAGGCTCGCTGCCAGTGGGCCAGGGTGCCCGTCTTTCATTCCCCACTACACTGCACACCCCAAGGCACAGGGACGGCGTCCTTCTCATCCTCTCCAGTTGACAAGGCTGAGGCTCTCACTAAGGCCCGTGGTTCCCCAAGGAGGCAGGCATGGGGGCGGTGGCATGCTCCAAGCCCTCAGTAGCACCCGTCTCCGTGCTCACCATAAAACAGGACACCCTCCAGGTGCCTGAAGGGCGCTGCGAGGAAGCTTGGCACGTCCTGGCTAGGTGCCTGACCTGGTTCACGTTTAATGAACGATTTCAGACAGACAAAAACATTTGGAAAAATAAATCCCCAGAGACTGCCTTTGTCCACAGCACCCGCTCGCCACACCTCATGCCTGCACCCTTTAGAGCTTCTTGCTGCCCCCAGCTGTCTGGGAAGGACCGTGTCTGCCACCCCTGGACGGCCCACGAGCCTCGCCTCCAGGGGCTCATGCCCCCACCGAGCTGCCTGCGGAACTGCGCAATAATAAACAGGCAGTTTTACTCCATGGAATCTCGAGACAACTGTTACACAGCACTAGGAGGCTAATACAAAAAAGGCACAAAGAACTGAATCGAGCCTAAAGCACCTATTCGAGTTAGGAGCGGAGGAGGTGCAGAGGACTCCTGACTTGGAAACGGGCCAGAAGAGGCTGCTGCAGAGGTCCTAACACGGGTGCCCTCGGCGAGCTCTTCCTGGGGTTCCGACGACGGCAGAGGCCCTGGCGTGGCTGCTCTTAGGTTCCTCACGTGCCAAAGAAAACAAGGGGAGCAGGCCAGGCACACGGCCTCCGGGTCTCCGCAGGCGCCACTCCAGCACCTTCTCCATCTCAGCTCCAGGAACGTCACAAAACACTCAGAGACCACATCTACACGCAGCCTACTGGACACAATGGCAAGACACTTTAACTAAGACTCAACTTGGCTCAAGTTCGTCACGAAGCGTAATCCTTTTGTTCGTTTACAAGAAGGAAGCTGGAAACCAACCTGCTGGCGACTGAATGACGTCCCCAAGAGGACAAATTCATCCTCTGACCGCCTCCCCGGGCGTGTGAACCCATTTGTAAACAGGACCATTTACAATGTTGGTGCAACTCGATCTGTCAGCCAGAAGCCAGAGAGGCGGGGCCGCGTGACGCGGCAGAGTGCTGCGTGCAGCCAGCCCCAGGAAGCCACCAGCTGAGAAGCAGTGTTCACTTGCCTTGACTTGGGACTCCGAACCTCTGAGACATGAGACTGTAAACCCCTGCCGATGAGCCAACCAGCAGGGTGCTTGTCGCAGCAGCTTCGGCAACTAAGACACCCTGCAAAGAGCTGCCAGCAGGACAAGCAGCCACGCTCAGCAGTGCTGGCCGCCAACCCAGGGGCCCAGAAGAGGAGGGCGCAGCGGGCCCACCGACGAAGGAGAGAAAAGACGACTGGAAAGGCAGCCCGGCATAAGCAGCTCCATCCTCTGAACTCCACCCACGGAGGGAGGAGGCTCCATCCAACTCCTCCCACAGCGCTGGCCACCGGAAGCCAAACAAGGGCCATCCTCAAGTGTACCGCCCCCCCCAAAGACCCGGCCCCTTCTGCAGGAGCAGCAGGGGACAGCAGGGAGCAGCGGGGAGCAGCGGGGAGCAGCGGGGAGCAGCGGGGAGCAGCTTCTCCAGCTCCAGGCCAGACGGCCTGACTCCACAGCCAGCACAAGCACGCAGCCGGCTAGGCGCTGTCCTGACAAGGCAGAGCCTCCAGAGCCAGCCAGCGCCTGTGCATGGCCAGGGTGTAGGAGGCCCCCGTGAGCCCCACTGAGACTGCATGGCAGGCAGTGCACACCTCATGCGCGTCCCCAGAGTGGGTGGCACCCGTGGCAGCTGAACAGGGGAGGCTCAGCTGTGGCACAAGCACGGTGAGGCCCTGGGCAGTCGCCTCTCTCCCAGCAGCCAGCCTGGAAGCCTCCGGAGGGCGAACGCCCCACGTGCTGTCATGGGGGCCTGAGCCAGCTGGGCCACACATGTGGAGAAAAGGGCCTGCTCGTCCTCAGCACGTTTCTTGATACCAGAGAGGCAGCCAGTGATTAATGTGGGCCCCCCAAAACAAAAGGGTGGCCTGTGGATCATTGTTTGAGTTCTTGGGTCCTGGCTTTTCTTCAGTATTTTCAAATGATACATGGGAGACCACGGAGAAAGGCTGTCAGCAGGACTCCTGCCTGCCTTCCCAGTGCGGAGTGGGCCTGGCTCTTCACCGGTGCAGTCACAGGTCACATCTGTCAGGGGTGGGTGGCGCCCCAGTCGCCACAGCCATGTCGCCTTGGCATTGCAAGCACGCCTGTCCCAGCCACAACCTGCAGGGCCACGGCCCCTCTCCTAGATGTCGGCTCTTCCCTGGGGGTCTTCTCAGCGCCCGGCAGGAGCTCTGCCTCGGCTCCCACCGCTCGGGATGGACATGGTAGAGTCCAGTTAGGATGCGTTTTTCAAACTCGGTAAAGGTGATATAACATGCATGTCCTGCGGCCGCTTCTTTCCCCTTCAACACCCACGTCAACTTCCGCACGGGACGCGCTCCCTGAACACAGAGCTGGCTTGCCTGCCTCATCTCCGCAGGAGTGAGGGCGAAGTTTCTCCAAGGCAGACACCTAGAAGGGAAAGTGTAAGACGAAAACGTGCAGATTCTTCTTTACCAGACATTGCCAAATTTCTCTCAAGAGCAGTTTTGGCAGGAGCCTCCGGCGGGCGCGCAGCTCTTCTTCCTGCCCGACCCCGGCGAGCTTTCCTGGGCGTATCTGAAGACCACGGAGGCGGCCCCATGGGCCCAGCACGCGGAGGCTGAGCGTCTCCTCCAGTGCCTCCTGGGGTCACCGCTGCCACCCCCTCCTCCCTTGCTCCTTCTGAACTGTCCCGGTCTCTGTCGAGCGCGTCCCTTCCACTCAAGGGATCCTCCGCACAACAGTTTCCACGTCTATACCATCCCTGTACAGCCGGCTTCTCTAAGAGACTCTCCCCGCCCGGGCCCTGACCCCACAGGCCTGGCACTGCGGCCGAGCACGCCCGACCCTGGCCCTGCCTCCCCAGCCCCTCCTGCCCTTTTGCGCCCATAAGTTTCCACATTCTCACCTCTGCTCCAGGTTCAGCTCTGAGCGACTGCTCCCTCCAACCCTGCCCAAGGTTGCTCTTTCAAAGACTAACACTTCAGATCTAGTAAGGCAAGTCCTCAGGCCAAGCTTCTCTTCAAATTTGGCTATTTGTTTATTATTGCATAACACATAAAACTCAAAATTTTCCATTTTAACCACTTTCAAGTGTACAATTCTGTAGTATTAATGCTACATCACCAGCATCTTTCCATCACCTCCAACAGCAGCTCTGCACTGAGTAAGCAACAACTCCCATCCCTCCCTGCCAGCCCCACAGAGCCTCCAGGCTACTTTCTACCTCTGTGAATTTGCTTTCTCTAGGTATTTCATACAAGTGAGATCATATAATTTTTGTCCTGTTGTCTCTGGCTTATTTCACTCAACACGATGTCTTCAAGGCTTGTCCATGTTGTCACATTGCAGAATGCCGTTCCTTTTGATGGCTACTATCCACTGTATGTATGATCACTTTCTCTGTTCACCTACAGGTGGACACTTGGACTATTTCCTTCCCCCTTTTGGCAATTGTGAAAAATGCTGCTATGAGCATCAGTGTGCAAATTTCTGTGCAAATCCCTGCTTTCAGTTATTTTTGGCTATCTACCCAAGGACCGGAATTGCCAGATCATATGGTTCCATGTTGAATTTTCTGAGACTCCGCCAAGCTGTTTTCCACCTATGTTGCATTCCCACCAACAATGTAACAAGGGTTCCTATTTCTCCATAGTTTTGCCAACACATGTTCCCTTCATAGCCACAGCTACAGTGGCTGTGAAGTGGCACCTCGCTCTGGTTTTGACTGGTATTTCCCTGCCAACGTCTTTTCATAAGCTTATCAGCCATTTGTTTATCTTCTTTACAGAAATGTCTATTCAAATCCTTGGCCATTTTTAAACTGGGTTGTCTGTCTTTATTGTTGAGTTAAAGGAGTTCTTTATATATTCTGGATATTAAACCTTGATCTGGATATATAGTTAGCAATGATTTTCTCCCTCTTTCTGTATGTTGTCTTTCCACTTTCTTGTTTTTCTCTAAAGATTTATTTATTTTTCCCCTCCCCCTGCCCCTGCCCTGCTGTTTTTGCTGTCTGTGTCCACTCGCTGTGTGATCTTCTGTATCCATTTCTCTTTTTGTTTTCTCATCTTTCTCCTCTAGGATTCAGAGATATTCGATCCTGGGGACCTCTGATGTGGAGAGAGGCTCCCTGTCAATGCACCACCTCAGTTCCTGGTCTCTGCTGCACTTCACCTTGACTCTCCCCTTGTCTCTCTCTTGTTGCGTCATCATCTTGCTGTGTGACTCACTTGCGCAGGCACTGGCTTACCACATGGTGCTCATGTGGGCACTGGCTCACCATGCAGGCACGCTTTCTCTTCTTTTTCACCAGGAGGCCCCAGGGATCAAACCTGGGTCCTCCCATATGGTAGGTGGAGGCCTTCTCACTTGAGCCATATCCGTTTCCCTCCACTTTCTAGGTAATGACCTTTGACATACAAAACTTACTCTGTTCTTCTTTTTCAAGATGATTTAGGTTATTTGGGGCTCCCTGTGATTCCATATGAATTTGAGAATCGGCCTTTCTATTTCCGCAATAAGGGGGCCAGAATTTTGAGAGATTGGGTTGTGCTTACAGGAGGCTCTAGGCAGGGCCGCCTTCAGAACATGGCAGGTCTTCTGGTCCACGAGCACGGACGTCTTGCCGGTTATTTAGGTCTTTCTTTCAGCGGTGTTTAATTTTGTACAGGTCCTTCACCTCCTTGGTTAAATTTATTCCTAGATATTTTATTCTTTTAGAAGCTCCTGGAAATGGTGTTTTAAATTTCCATTTTCAATTGGTTTTTGCTAGTGTATAGAAACACAACTGATTTTTGTGTGTTAATTTTGTAGCCTGCAATTTTGCTGAATTCATAAACATCAGTTCTAGTAGTCAGATTTGGCTACCTTAGCATTTGCTTATAAAGTTCAAAGAAAGTCCTCTTGGGGTTTATAATAGAATTATACTGAATTTATAGATTAATATAGAGAGAACTGATAACTCTGTAATACTGATTCTTCCTGTACATGAATATGGCAGCTCTACTTATCTAGGTCTGCTAAAAAGTTGCTCTTCTCCAAAGTCACACCCACCCTTCATGACATTCTCGCCTCAGTATCACACGTGGCCTTTGCTGCCGTAACCTATTTTTCAATCCTCCATTTCCTCCTTTGACTGCTCTTCCACCTTGTACTGATGTTCTATCCACCAATCGCACTGAGCCCTTACAAATCCCAAAGGTTAGCTGCAGGTTCTCCTGAGTAGTCACCATAACCACGAATGACAGCGCTGGTTCTTCCTTGACAATGATGCCTTTTTACTTCTTTTTCTTGTCTCACCGCCCTGGCTGGCATGTTCATGCAGTGTTTGACACTGAGGACAGAAGGTGTGACTCTGTAAGGAGAATGCTGCTCAGGTCTCACCAGTAAGCACAGCGCTTGCTGCAAGTTTCTGACAGATACTCTTCAGAAGATGAAGGAAGCCCCCTTCCAGGCCTGCTTTGCTGACTTTTTTTTCATGAAAAGACAGTGAATTTTACCAAATGCTTTTCCTCCATCTCCTGAGATGATCATTTAATCTGCTATCAAAGTAAATCATAGTAACAGAATTTCTGACGTTAAACTACCCTTGCATATGTGAGAAAACACTTCCTGGTTGTTCTTGAGGGCACCACTCAAATGTCTTTCTCTGGAAGCCAATATAAAGGGAGATTGAAACGTCGCATCACACCCACAGCCTCATGACCATTCATTTGCGCATCTCCATCTGAATGCCTCATGGTCCCATACTGAGCCGGGCTACCTGCCATAAGCAGGTGCTGATTAAACATTCGTGGATGAATTGTGGAAAGCCAACATGCTTGTCTACTGGTAATTTTATTATTATTATTATTTTTTAAAGATTTATTTCTCTCCCCTTCTCTCCCACCCCCCGGTTAACTGTTCTCTGTGTCTATTTGCTGTGTCTTCTTTGTCCACTTCTGTTGTTTTCAGCGGCACCAGGAATCTGTGTTTCTTTTTGCGTCATCTTGTTGTGTCAGCTCTCCATGTGTGGGCGGCGCCATTCCTGGGCAGGCTGAACTTTCTTTCGTGCTGGGCAGCTCTCCTTACGGGGCGCACTCCTTGCATATGGGGCTCCCCTACACGGGGGACACCCCTGTGTGGCACGGCAGTCCTTGCACACATCAGCACTGCACATGGGCCAGCTCCACACGGGTCAGGGAGGCCCGGGGTTTGAACCACAGACCTCCCATGTGGTAGACGGATGCCCTAACCACTTGGCCAACTCTGCCTCCTCTACTGGTAATTTTAATCACCATATAGATTTAGACTTGTGAACAGAAAATTCTCAAGAATATAAAATTAAAATAAATGCTGAAACAAAAAAGACGTAAGCCCTAGACTTAAGACTTAAGCCACTTACTGCAAGTGACAGTCAACGTAACAGAAAACAGGGGGCCTGGTCCCTTCGGTTCGTCACAATGGAACAAGCCTTTACTACGTGCTAACAGAGCACATAGTTTAAGAAAATGATTAAGACAAGTCTTGAAAGGTGTTAGCTGTTGGCACGCGGCCGTCCGTGTTTAAGGAACAGGGAGCGAGTCCTCAGTGCACTATATGCCGGGAGCTGCGCCGCATGTCTGAGTGTGAAACACACTGGAAGCACCCAAGCAAGTGGAACCCGGAGGAAAGCTGCCCCGCGGCTCGGGAAGGGGAAGGAAAGGCTAAGCGCCTGGGGGGGCGCAGCGCGCTAGAGTCAGCTTCCAGCTCTCCCCACTCCTCCTCCTCCTCCTCCTCCTCCTCCTCCTCCTCGCTCTGAGCAGCATCTCAGGAACCCAAAGGTGGGAAAGTAGCCTTACCCCTCAGGGCCAACAAGCCTGTTCCAGAACGGGAAGCTTTGTCACGCCTAGAGCTAAGCAGTCCAAGACTAAGCGTCGGCACTGCTCACGAGGGGCCCCGCCAAGCCTGAGCCCTAGGTGCCCGCCCAGCAAGCCCCCTCCACTCAGAAACCCCTGGGACCACGGCCACACCGACCTCATCCCTGTGCTTTTGACAGAAGACCAAAAACTGGGACATCGCGTCTCCCTTCCTGCTTCGTGGGGTGGAGGCCGGGGCCTTCTTTCTCCCGGGAGACCCCACTCCTCTTTTGGGGTCTGCACCAGCCGTCTTCTGGGGGGGGGCTTCCACCACCCCGGGATCGCTCTCCCGGCTCTCAGCAGAGCTGCACGGTCTGGCTCTCCTCCTCCTCTTGATGGGCGCGCCCTCCTCTGCCTCTGATTTGGGGGTGCCCACCGCCTCTCCCTGGGCACCGGCAAGGTCGGCCCCTCCTCCTGGAGACTCGGCAGCAAGGCCGGCCTCCTTGGCCAAGCAAGGGTTGAGGTGAAGCTGGTCGCCCACGTAGACGAAGGTGAACTTGGCTTTCCGTGCATCCACCGACAGGCCTGCCGCTTCTTTGGCTTGAACAATGCCCATTTCCCACTGGGCCCTCAATTTTCCTGAAATAGGTTTTAACAGCTGAAAAGAAAGACATTTAACATTATAAACCTCATTACACAAACACAAAAATTAATGAACTTTAAAGAAGGATACTTTAAAATGTTACGTAAAAACTCAAAAACTATAAAAGGATTTAGACAGAATACAGCTCAACATAATAGCCCAATATTATAAAATGTTGTTTCTTTAAAAAAGAAATCATTTCCAATTACATTACTGTAATCTATATACATGCAAAGAAAAATGAAAGAATAAAAGTTACAAAACCAATTAATCTCTGTGAGTTATCAAATAAGTAAACCTAAGAACTTGTCATATTTCATAAGATAGCATACTTGGGCAAAAGTAAACAATTACAAACAGAAATAAGAAGTTTATGATATTTTAAGGAACCATACGTTCGAAACACTATAAATAACAACTCAAAGAATAAAAAAAATTTTTTGTCTAAAACTTTACTTAATATAAGAAACACACATCACCTTCATTTTCTCAGCTTTCGTGGGTGCCTGTTTGGCACTTTCCTGGCATAATTTTTCAAACTGTTCTTCTCCTTCAAAAGCTACAAGACTCTTCTCAAATATCCAAGCTCTTTCTGGGGCATCACCAAAGAACTGTACGTGATACTGGCGTGCACTCTTTTTCTGACCTAGTTTTTAAAATAAAATGTTAGAAATTGGAAGTTAGAATTTGGGATGAAATTAGGCAAAACTATCAGTAATTCCTACTGGGAAGCCGGGGCTGCTTTGAAGTTGTCTTACTGGGAGCTGTTGGAGTCTGCTAACCTGGAAACACACCTGCTCCCTCTCACTCTCCCCTGCTCTGGGTTAAGGGAGGGACACTCCACTGGCTCATGCACAGGAGACCTTAAGGCGAGGCTGGAACTGGCTGGAACAGGGCAGATTGCACACACGCCTGGGTCTCCTCTCCCTCCCGGGATTCTTGGGAAGAGGCTGAGTCCATAAACAAGAGAGGACGTTTCCATAGAAAAGGCCCGAGACAGGTTAGGAGGCTCAGGTCCTGGGGACAGGGCCCTGGCTCACACCCCACCCCCTCACCCGAGGGCAGCCAGGGGCACACAGGAAGCAGCTCCTTCCTAGTGAGCCAGACGGCACCGAGTTGAGGAAAGCGGAGTGGAGAGATCGTTTCATTTTCCAGAATAAAAGGTCAACAGAAAATGTGTAAATGACAAACTTAAAAACAGCACTTAAAGCTAGAAGAAGATGTTGAAAGAGTTAAAAATTAATACCTCTATAGGGGAGTAAGGACAGGGACTCTTTTTCACTCGTATTATTTCAGTATAATCTGACTTGTTTCTAAGTGTGTATGTCTCTGATTTTAAAATACCAAAGATTTAATGTCAAGGGATTTGTGAGCTCTTCCATTTTGGAAGAACTTTCTTCAGTCACACAAATGAATACACACAGATATATGCCAGAGAATTATTTATATCGAGGAAAACGTGTAACAGCGCATAAGATGTACACCACTGCAGATGGTGAAGTTCCCAGCGGCCACCCAGTCCAGTTTTCTTCACAGTGTACTATGAATATACCTTTGTCTAAATATACCTTTGTTTTGTTTCCACCTCAAGGGGTCAGATCTCAAAGCTGCTAATCCACCAGGTACCCTGGCAGACAGCAGCCAAGAAAAGTTCTGTCTGCTATATATCATACAACTCTGGAGATTTCCATTCACTCAGATTTTCAAAGGAAATTTGGACTTCTGAAAGAAACTAGATTGAGCTGCAGCTTATGAGTGGTGTTCTCTTCTGCATGTATGTTATATTTCAATTAAAAAGTTTATTAGGTACATTACTAGACCCACACATTCAAGCTGGTCCATAAATCCCAAGCATAATAAATAAAAGAAAGTATACATACCCCAGATAATAAAGAGAATTTGGGGTGGGAGTTGGGGCATAGTGAGGAGGTCTCATCTTACAGAAAAGATGCCATTCTCAGCCAGCTGCACCCCAGAAGATGCCCCCTCTTCACAACCTGCCCACCCCGAGAACACAGCCACCATTCAGCTCCTCTGGGGCCTGCCTACAGACCAACACTCGGAAATGAATACAGGGTCTGCACACCATTAATGAACCCATCTGAAAAGTAAATTAAGAAAACAATTCCATTTATAACAGCATCTAACAGAACAAATGAATCTATCCAAGGAGATGAAAGACCTGGACACAGAAAACTACAAAACAGTTCTGAGAAAAATTAAAGGCCTACATAGATAGAAAGCTATTCTGGGTTCACAAAGTGAAGACTTAATATTGGCATACTATCCAGTGGGATCTACAGAGTCAACGCAATCCCTATCAAAACCCCAACACTCTCTTTTGCTGAAATGGAGAAGCTGATCCTCAAATTCATAGGAAAGCATAGGGGCTCCCAATAGCCAAATCAATCTTGAAAAAAGAACAAGGTTAGAGGTGTCATACTTCCTGATCTCAAAACTTACTGCAAACCTACAGTAATTAAAACAATGAGGTGGGAAGCAGAGAGAGACTGAAAGGGTAAGAATTTTCCTGTTTGTCTGTTTTCATTATTATCAAAATAATGAAAATGCTCTAATAATGATTGAAGTGATGAACAGCATAAATTAATTTATACCATTGGTATAAATCAATGGTATTTATACCAAATACCATTGATTGTATATTTTGGATGAACTGTATGTTTTATTAATATGTATCAAAATTAATTTGTTAAAAAAACAATAATAATGTGGTACTGGCATAAGGAGAGACAGATAGACAAATAGAATTAGAATTAAGAGCCCAGAGACAAATCTACACATCTATGGCCAGTTGATTTTAGACAAGGATGCCAAGTTCATTCAATGGGGAGAAAACTGTCTCTTCAACAAATGGTGCTGGGACAACAGCAAATCCACAAGCAAAAGAAAGAAGTTGGACCCCCTACCTCTCACCATATAAAAAAATTAATTCAAAATGGATTAAAGACTAAAATATAAGCATAAAACCATAAATCTCTTAGAAGGAAAGATGGGGAAAATCTTTAAAACCCTGGATTTGACAACAGATTCTTAGATTTTACACCAAAAGCACAGGCAGAAAAGAAAGATTAAATTGGACTTCGAAGAAATGAAATCTTTTGTGTACTGGAAACTGTTATCAAAAAAGTAAAAAGAGGCGGTGGACTTGGCCCAGTGGTTAGGGCGTCCGTCTACCACATGGGAGGTCCGCGGTTCAAACCCCGGGCCTCCTTGACCCATGTGCAGCTGGTCCATGCGCAGTGCTGATGCGCGCAGCGAGTGCCGTGCCACGCAGGGGTGTCCCCCGCGTAGGGGAGCCCCACGCGCAAGAAGTGTGCCCCGTAAGGAGAGCCGCCCAGCGCAAAAGAAAGTGCAGCCTGCCCAGGAATGGTGCCACACACACGGAGAGCTGACACAAGATGACACAACAAAAAAGAAACATAGATTCCCGTGCCGCTGACAACAGAAGCGGACAAAGACGACGCAGCAAACAGACACAGAGAACAGACAACCGGGGTGGGGGTGGGGAAGGGGAGAGAAATAAATAAATAAATCTTTAAAAAAAAAAATAAGTAAAAAGACAACCTAAAGAATGTGAGAAAATATTTGGAAATCGTTTATCTGATAAAGGTTTAATATCCAGAACATATAAAGAATGCCTACAACTCAACAATAAAAAGAAAAACCCAATTTAAAAATGGACAAAGAATTCAATTCATGTCCCTGAATTACATGCTTAAAGTGGTTAAAATGGACATTTTATGTTGAATATACGTTACAATATTTTTTTAAACAAAGGACTTGAATAGACATTTCTCCAAAGAAGATATTCAAATGGCCAATAAGCACATGAAAGACCTCAATATCATTAGCCATTAGGGCTAGTTCAAAATTATGAGATACCGCCTCACTCCCGCTGGAATGGCTATTTTTTTTTTTAATGAAAGTAAGTGTTAACAAGGATATGGAGAAATTAGAACCCTTGTACATTGTTGGAAGGAATGTAAAATGGTGGGGCTGTTATGGAAAACAGTTTGGCAATTCCTCAAAAAATTAAGACAGCTGCCATACAACCCAGGAATCCCACTCCTAGGTATATACCCAAGAGAACTGAAAGCAGAGGCGCAAACAGATACTTATATGCCAAGGTTCATTACAGCATCATTCACAGGAGCCGAAAGGTGGAAACAATCCAAGAGTCCACCGAGTAAAAGGATAAATAAATGTGGCCCATCTGTACCACAGTATCCCAGTCTGCTGTGAAAAGGATTAAAGTTCTAAAACATGCGACAACATGGATCCACCTGGCAGACATGGTGCTGAGTGAACAACCAAACTTCCCTGGAACTGACACTGTCTCTGTGGTCAGGTGTTTAGGAAGCTTGAAAGTCAGCTAGCTACATACTTCCCCAAGATACAAAGGCATCCCTGTTGTCACAGGCGTGTTTTCTGGGTAGACAGACGCCGGCACAGTAGCTAACAAATGTCACACTTCCCTCCTGAGGAACTTCTGCTACTTTCTCAAATAAGATGGCCAAAAGCACCTGGAGCAGGAGACTGATGGCGTGACGTGATTCTGGGGGTGCCCAGCAGCTCTGGGGCACCCATTCTTGAATCTCTACCCGCCAGAGCCCTCCAAGACCTCCTCCGTGGAGTCTGTTTCCATCTCTCCAGCCCAGTCAAGCTTTGTCAGGGCACTGCTGGAGTCAAGTGAAGGAGCAGACGGCTCAGGTTCTAAATTCCAGTGATAACACCTTAGAATATCAAAATTTCCAAGTTTCAGTAAAAAATTACAAAACAAAGAAACAGCCCAGGCAAACAAGAAGATTAAAGCATTAGAAACCATCGATGAGGAGGGTGACACATGAGCTAAAGGGAAACATGGACAAAGAACTAAAGGACTTAAGGAAAACAATTAAGAACACAAAGAGAGTATCAATAAAGAGAAGGAAATTGTGAAAAGAACCCAAGAGAGCTGAAGACCACAGCAACAGAATTTAAAATTCCTTTGAGGGGTTCAATAGCAGAGTGGAGTTGGCAGAAGAAGAATCAGAGAACTTGAGTGTAAGACAACTGAAATCATTCAGTCTGAGGTACAGAAAGAAGAAAGCATGAAGAAAAGTGACCAGAGCCGGAGAGACCTGGGAGATGCCATGGAGCATATCAATATGCACACTGCGGGAGACCCAGGAGAAAAAAGAGAGAATATTTAATGATATTCAGTAAGGGCTGAAAACTTCCCAAATTTAACAAAAACATGAATATTCACATCCAAGACCCCCTAATGAACTCCAAACAGGATAAATCCACACAGACCCACACCACAGCATATTATAATCAAACTGTTCAGTGCCAAAGATAAAGAGAGAATTCTAAAAGCTGCATGAGAGAAGCAACATGTTACATACAAGGGGGCCTCAATAAGACAGAGTGCCAATATCTCATAGGAAACCATGGAGGTAAGAAGGCAGGAAGATGACTTATTTAAAATGCTAAAAGCAAAATATTGCCAACCAAGAAGTCAATATCCCGCGAAGCTGTCTTTCAAAAAATGATAGAAAATTTAAGGCACCCCCAGATCAACAAAAGCTGAGGGAGTTCACCACTAGACAGGCTCTCTGAGACATGCTAAGAGAGCTCTGAAGGTTGAAAGGAAAGGGCAACAGACATTAGACTGAAGCCACATGAAGAAATACAGGTCTCCAGTGAGGGAAAGGACACAAGTAAATATAAATGCAGGTATAATAGCGTATGTTTGGTTTGTAACACCACTTTTCACTTCTTATAAGATCTAAAGAGCAAATGTGTAAAACGTAATGATGAAGCAATGGCTTTGGACTCACGATGTCTAAATACGTAATTTGTGACAAGAACTGCATGAAGAGGGACAGAGGGGTCAGGAACATAACTCGTGTATACTGTTGAAGTTAAGTGAGTATCAAAGCAAATGAGATTGTAACAGATTTAGGATGTTCAATTTAAGCCCCATGTTAACTACAAAGAAAATACTGGATAATACGCAAGTTCACAGAGACAGAAATTAGAATAAAGGATGCCAGGGGAGGGGACAATGGGGAGTTATTGCATAATGGATGTGATGGTTAGGCTATTGTGCCAACTCGGCGGTAACTGTGCCCAGTTGTTTGGTCAAGCAAGCACTGGGCTAACTGTACTACAAGGGCATTTATGGACGTTAGTCACCACTGACTTGACTGCAGTGGTAAATCATGGATAGCTGGTTATAATTACGTCAGTCAGGGAGATTGCCATCAGCAATGAGTGACGTTTTATCCAATCAGTTGACCATCTTAAAAGGGGAAGTGATTCCAGCATTGAAAGAGAATTTCCCAGCTCAGCTTTGGACAGCCAACATCTCCCAGAACTTGTCAAGAACCTTCACTGAACTTTCATCGAGCCCCTGGTTGCAGCCTGCCTGCAGAACCTGAACTTGTGCATCCCACGGTCACGTGAGAGACTCTTATAAAATCACATACTATTGACAGGTATCTCTTATTGATTCTGTTTCCCTAGAGAACCCTGACTAATACAATGGGTGTAGGATTTCTATTTGGGGAGACGGAAGAACAGTTTAATGACGGAAGGTGATGAGGGTACTGTAATACTGTGAATGTGATTAATTCCATAGATGGTATGCTTGGGAGAGGTTGACATGGGAGTTTATGTTGTATTTATGTTCCCACAATTTTTAAAAAGCCACAGAACTAAAGAGACAATGACAATTACATGCAATACATGATTCTGCATAGTATCTAACATGGAAGGAGAAAATACCCAAAGGAACATTATTGGGACATAAGAAAAATTGGAATACAGACTGTAAGCTTTATACCAATGTTAAATATCTTGAACTTAACACTGTACTTAGTGGTTACATAAGTGAATATCCTTGTTCTTAGGAAATGTACATGGAGATATTAAGTGTTCAAGGAGCATGATGTATATACAACCTACCACTTAAGTGTTCAGAAAATGAACTGATAGACAAAAAGACAGATGGCTGGATAGGTGAATAAATGGACAGAATGATATGGCAAATATGGCCAAATGTTAAAACTGGTGGATATGGGTATCTGGGGAGCTAGGGGGATGTTGGAGTTTGTATGGGATTTGTATTATTTTTTAACTGTCCTATATGTTTTGGACACTTATAAAGAACTGTCCCATAAGTATGAAAGTATTTCAAAATAAAAAGTTAAAAAGAAAACCTGTAATATTAGGGGAAAAAAAAAGTGCACCCGAGGGCTCTAGGGAGGTCCAGACACCAGAGGCAAGTCACATGGCCTCGTGAAAGCCACACCCCTAGGGGCTCTACCTGGAAACACAGGAAAAGCTATTTACACACGTCAACATAGTTGCACTCCAGTGTAGGTCACCTAATCGAGATTCTTCTACTTTTTATTTCAACCTATAATTTTCAATAAACTTGCTAAGTGCACGTCTCAGGGACTTAGAACCCTTAGCCCCACCCTCTGCAGGGGCAGCCCTCAATGACTGCAGAGCTGCAGTCAGCGCCTACTCTCCAGTTCTTCGGCCGCCCTGGACAGCAAACAAAACGATGGAGATGGACCAGCCCCAGCCCAAAAGCAAGGTGTGTCGGGTAGCGGTTGTGGCTCAACTGATAGAGCGTCCGTCTACCACATGGAGGGTCCAGGGTTGAAACCCCAGGTCTCCTGACCCGTTTGGAGCTGGCCCATGCACAGTCCTACGGCACACAAGGAGTGCCGTGCCACACAGGGGTGTCCCCCGGGTAGAGGTGCCGCACGTACAAGGAGTGCGCCCTGCAAGGAGAGCCGCCCCTTGAGAGAAGAGCGCAGCCTGCCCAGGAGTGGTGCCACACACACAGAGAGCTGACGCAGCAAGATGATGCAACAAAAAAAGCGACAGTTTCCCAGTGCTGCAGGACAAGAATACAGCAGACACATAAGAACACACAGAGCAGACAATGGGGGGCGGGGGGAATAAATAAATCTTTGAAAAAAAAAAAGCAAGAAGTGTCAACTGCAAGCCAAGCTATTCCATCTGTCTGCTCATCACATCTCAGCCCTTTCTCAGCCTGAACCCGTCAGAGTAGCCACTGTCCCAAATCCCAGGACTGAGGTATGAACAATCAGTGTAACCATTGACTACAACAGTTCTTCTGTTATTGTAGTTATTACCTGGTGCTAAGGAACCATTGCATAATTGGTATAAAAAATTTGATATTGATTTCATTGATATAAAAAAATTTTTTAATGGTTAGAATTTTTTGTGTTATATATATTTTACCACAGTAAAAAATATAAAAGGGAAACAAAAGAACAAGGACTGTAAACACAGAAAACTAATTTTTAAAAGGGAAGCTCATTTTCACAGAAAAGTAACAGCAAATTAAACATGGAAAGCAAGATAAAAGGGAAGAGTTACCATTTGATAACCCAACAAATAAGCAATTCAGATAAGCATCACCAAGAATGCTCAAATTGTGGGGAAGCTGGGTGGAAGCCTGGTCTCTGGGCGTGCCCCTCACTCGTCAATAACCACGGGGGACCAGGCTCTCCCCTGACTGTGGGAAGCTGCCAGCATGGCCTCTGAGGCAACTGTGACCCACGCCCTCCCTCACCCCCCTGTGCATGCTCTTCTCTGACCGGGGCCACTACACGGCTCCAGTTCTCCTTCCGAACGGCTTTTCCCGTGCAGGTGTCAGCCTTCTGCACCTGCGCCCTCCCCAGGTGGGTGGCTGCCCTGGAGGGCGGAGGCAGGACAATGCTGGCCTCCAGCTAAGGGATGCTGTCCCTCCTCCTGCAGAGCCACAGTGCAGGTTCCCAAGTCTGAGCTGCTTTTCCCACCACCACCTCCATCACCCAAGTGGCGCCCTGCCCGGTCATCCTGGCCCTCACCAGACCATGAGGAGCACACAAGGCTCTGTGGACTGACCAGGAGGGCGTCGTTGAGAAGAACGGACACTGGGCTGGGGAGTGCCGTAGACAGAGAGGCTGAAGAGGCATGGCAGCCAAATGCAATGCACACACCCTGGCCCAATCCTGGACTGAAGGAAAAGTGGCAGAGGCAATTCTGGGGATACATTTACGTTAAGTATGGGTACAGGTAGGTATGGGTGGGTCAGAAATTGTCCTTGCTCTTGGAAGGCCCCTGCTGGCATACTTAGGGAAGAAGGCCATGATATGATGCCATCAGATCATTTAGTAAAGGGCAAGTGTTTTTATAGAAAGAGATGGAGCAGGTATAACAAGACATTAAAAGCAAGTCAGGGAGGGAAGCAGAAGTGGCTCAAGGGATTAGGCTCCTTTCTACCATATGGGAGGCCCTAAGTTCGATACCCGAGGTCTCCTGGTGAAGGCAAGCTGGCGCACCACCACAGAGAGCTGAGAACAGACAGTGAGCGCCAACAACAAGGGGGGGGGGGGTGGCGGCGGACTTGGCCCAGTGGTTAGGGCGTCCGTCTACCACATGGGAGGTTCGCAGTTCGTGGTTCAAACCCCGGACCTCCTTGACCCATGTGGAGCTAGCCCATACACAGTGCTGACGCGCGCAAGGAGTGCCGTGCCATGCAGGGGTGTCCCCCGCGTAGGGGAGCCTCACGCACAACGAGTGCACCCCCTAAGGAGAGCCGCCCAGCGCGAAAGAAAGTGCAGCCTGCCCAGGAATGGCGCTGCACACACGGAGAGCTGACACAACAAGATGACGCAACAAAGAGACACAGAGTCCCGTGCCGCTGACAACAGAAGCGGACAAAGAAGACAGAGCAAATTGACACAGAGAACAGACAACCCGGGTGGGGGGGAAGGGGAGAGAAATAAATCTTTAAAAAACAAAACAACAAAGGGGGTGGTAGTGGAATAAATAGTAAAAACAAATAAATATTTTTTTTAAAAAAGGTAGGTGAGGGAGCTGATATGGCTCAAGCTGTTGAGCACCTGCTTCCCACATGGAAGGTCCTGGGTTTGGTTCCCAGTGCCTCCTAAAAACAAAAATCAAGCAAACAAATGAAAAAACCACGTCAGAGGAGCTGATGTAGCTCAGTGGTTGAGCGCCAGCTTCCCACATACGAGGTCCCAGGTTCAATCCCTAGCCCCAGTACCTCAAAAAAATAAAATAAAAGTTGGGGAAGCAGACTTGGCCCAGTGTTTAGGGCGTCCGTCTACCACATGGGAGGTCCGCGGTTCAAACCCCGGGCCTCCTTGACCCGTGTGGAGCTGGCCCATGCATACTGCTGATGCCCACAAGGAGTGCTGTGCCACGCAGGAGTGGCCCCACGTAGGGGAGCTCCACGTGCAAGGAGTGCGACCCGTAAGGAGAGTCATCCAGCGCGAAAGAAAGTGTAGCCTACCCAGGAATGGTGCCGCACACACAGAGAGCTGACACAACAAGATGACGCAACAAAAAGAAACACAGATTCCCATGCCACTGACAACAACAGAAGCGGACAAAGAAGACGCAGCAAATGGAGAGAGAGAACAGACAACCGGGGTGGGGGAAGGGGAGAGAAATAAATAAATCTTTAAAAAATATTTAAATAAATAAATAAAAGTTGGTGGACCGAGGTGAGGCTAGACTTGTACACTCCTGTATTGCTCCACTTTGAACTGTAAGCGTCAGAGTTTTTTAAACAAACAAATGAATACTTTAAAAAGAACAAACAAACAAGCAGAATGGCAATACCTGCATGCTTTTGAAGGAGCACAGGTTCCAGGGAGCTTGCTTGCTTAGCTCCAACTGTTTACTCACCACCGCTCATCCTCCCAAACTAAATTCAAACTTTACTCCAGAAGAACTTAAAAACCTCAAACCTCCTGATACCCTGGTTTGCTTTCCTCCGAAAACTCACTTATACATTGTCCATTTATTATTTGAATTAGTATAAATGACCTATTGCACTTTGAACACACGCTTTAGCTGTAAAATGTACAAATTCATGAGACCAAAGATAATTTCTAGTTTTTTCCCTCCTCCCACAAGCCTAACAAAATAAACTTGGACATTTTTCTCACATAAACTTCGTATGAAGTACTATTTCTGCAAGTCATGATGAAATAAGCAGTCACTTTAAGTATAATAAATGATTTATCGTAAACCTAAAAACCAATACAAGGAAGAACCGATTTCTCTGTCAATGCCTCTAACTAAATTCAATCAGATGAAATACAATTCTAAGTTGAATATAAATGGAAATAGGTCACATCCGAATTAATCGCTAACTTCACGTGAAGGTGTAAAATGAACCCCAGGAGGGCCACTTACAGGAAAAGGAAACCTGGAGGTGACAAGGAAGGAGGCCCGTGCGTACCTTTCAGCTTGGTGTGGCTGTGGAGGAGCGGGTCGGCAGACACCATGCACGGCCACCAGGGGTACCCCGACACTTTGGACCACACCAAGTCGCCAACGCTGTACTTGAGCAGATGGTCTTTGTCTCGGCCAACATTTGGACAGGACTCTTTCTTACCTAGCACCTGAAAATGAACGTCATCAGAAACCAAACACTGAGACATCGAACAGCTGCCGCCAAGCCCGGCGTGCAGCCGAAGGCCTCCACACGCCCCCGAAAGAGCTCCCACTCCCCAGAGAGCCCACCACCGACCCTGCCCCCGGCTCTCCCCTGCCCTCGCCAAATGGCTGTGCGGGGCCTGGCACACAGCGGCGCTCCACTGCACAAAGATGTCCAGGGCCCCGGCCCGCAGGCAGGCTTCAATGGTGCCTTATTCGCCTACTCAAAAACCCTGACTGCACAGCCACGGGCTGGAAACGAGCGTCACCCACAATGCCACGACCCCTGGGTGAGGCAAGGGCCCAGGGAAGGCTGGGAGCCGAGCCCAGCTCCCCTCTGGTCATCTGGTCAGGAACTCTCCAAGTCTCAGTTTCTTCACCTGTAGGAAAGGGGCTGGTTATGAGATGGAACAATCCAGCAAGGGCGAACTTCTCTCCACCCACCTTCCCAGCTCTGCCCTCCAGGGGGAAGCTGCAAGGCCAGGGCAGGCCCGGCACCTATGGCTAGATAGGCAGAGGACAGAGAGCGTGGACGCCTCCCTCTCCTCCCTCCTGAGTGAGCCTGCAGGCTCCCGAACTGCGAAGTTAATCAGCTAATGCAAAATTCGTATTACAGGGCAGCAAGGAAAGGATGCGCTCACACCAGAAAGGCCCCTGTGTGAACTCCTGATCCTCCACTCTTAATTCTTGGGCAAATCACTGGGTTTCGCCAGGCCTCAGTTTCCTCATCTGTGCAATGGGGCTAGTGCCACATGCTGGTGACACAGGCACAGAGCTGCCACAATCTGCCTGTCCAAGTGTGCCCTGTGCCCACTTTCATTGTCTCATTTAAGGCACAGGACACCGCCGGGAGGCGGGTTTGCCATCTCCATTTGGCAGACGAGGAGTCAGAAATCCAGCCACTTACCCGCATTTTGACAAAAGCCACGCAGCAGAAGTAGGAGTGAAGGCCAGGTCAGGCAGCTCCAGCAGAAGCCTTGCCCCACAGCCTGGGCACTTCGCAAAATCACTCCATCGGCCCCAATTACTGGGCTCTTAAAAAGTTCACTGCTGGGAAGCAGCTGTGGCTCGAGCAATTGAGCTCCCATTTACCATATGGAGGACCCGGGTTCAGTCCCCAGGACCTCCTGATAAAAAAATGAAAAAAGGTGTCCCAGACCTGCACGGAGAGGTACAGGCCCCGCCATAAAGCAACGCACCGAAAAGGCGAGGATGCAACCAGGTAGGAAAAAAAAAATTCGCTGCTGCATACATTATCAGCATGGGATAACCAACTGCCAAGCACACGAAAAACAAGTTTTTAAAGCTTCAAAGCTCTTTGATGCTTTCAAAGAAATTCCAGCCTTTCCCTTTCTGTGGAAACCCTAAATAAATCCCTCAACCGTAATTTAAACTAAGTACTCCAACCTTGGTGACAATGCCCCTCGCTGGCTCCACCTTCCTGCCCCGGCCCACCACCGCTGCAGGGCAAGTGGACGTGGAGTGGCAACTAGAGGCCATGCACGACGCTGAGCCAAGGAGGGCACCAGGCGCCCTGTAGGCAGCCAGGCCCGACACACGCACAGTGCAGGAGGCTATGCTGCCCGCCCTGTTCCCATCGGCCAAGGCCAAGTGGCCTCAGCTTTTTCACAGCTTACACCCACTTGAGTCCTAAGACCATCTGAGGGCCATTTTAAAGACACAGTGGCACAGACCACCAGGCAGGACAAGATGGCACCGCCGAGTGTGCTTCTGTCATGAAGACAAGGTTCTCCCTTCAGTCTCTGACAAGGAGTTCAAAGTGTCAGGCTCTGGGCTGGAGCTGGAAGGAGCCAGGCCCTGAGAAGGACAGGGAACCCGGGCAAGGGCAGGCGTCTGCACAGCTCTGCTTCCCGCCCAGCCCCGGTGCAGGGGTCAGAAGCCCCACGCCAAATCCCAACACATCTCAAATGACCCTAAATGGAGACGAGAACCAGGAAATCAGGACCAACTAAAGGTCAAGGGTTCTGGAACTGGCCAGACCTGGCCAGAAACTGGTTTTGCTTCTTCCTGGACATTTTCACGTGGACTCTTAGTCAACCTCTAGGCCTCACAGCTGCTGCGCAGCCTCAGGGTGCGGCTCGAGGTGTCCTGGGGTGCAGTCGCCACCTCCTGCTCTGCGCAAGCAGCCTCCCTCGCAGTTCTCAGGGCGCCTGCTCCCGGTCCCGTGCTGCTGCTTCCCACCCGGCCCGACAGAGACGTTCAGAAATACCTTTTTATCAGCAGGCCCTGAGATCTGGGACACTAAAGCTGCTTCGACAAGGCCCTGCTCCAGTAGAGAGTCATACTTGATGCTTCTCTTTCTGCTCCTTCTGGCCTTGTTTTCTGCTTTTTGTCCATTTTCTTCTGACTGAGACATATCTGCAGCAGTGTCACCACAAATGGAAGATTCAAAGAGCGGTTTCCCATTCATATATGTTTTGGTGATTTTCAGCTTAATTTCCGGAGAGCCATTTTTGATGGGGGTAGTGTTAGGTGGTGTCCCGATTCCTTTCGTTTCCTGGGACTCGAACCGCAATTTGGCATCATGAGCGCCAGGCTCTCCGTTAAACACGCGGGAAGTGAGGTCTTTCAGCTTCTCAGCTGGAATAAAGGGGAGTGCGTCGTGGCCGTTAAACCTCGGCACGACCCCCTCCTGCAGCGTGGGAGAAAGCTGGGCTTTGCTGAGGAACACGGAACACTCCCGATTCACCTCACAGGCCTGAGTCTTTCCAGCCGCACTTCCGAGGACCTCCGGCGTCTGCTTCATCTTGGCGCGCTCTACAGTTTTCTGAGCTGAGGAGAGCGTCTCCCGATGCGGAAGCCCATGCAGCCCAGTGCCTCCGCTCTTAGAACACTGCAGCGTTAAAGAGAGAGGAGAGACATATTATGGTCTAGAACCTAGGAGAAGCACGCCAACCCTTCACAACACTGCGTCTTCCTGAAGCCACTGACAATGCTTCCTACAACTATTTGGGTTGCAGGAGGCAGCTCTCATACGACGAGATGACATAATCTCAAAATGATAGTCAAAAGGAAAAGCAACGAGGAACAACAACAAAACGGAGGGGCACGGAGGTTGGTCTGGGACACGGACTGCAAGCCCTGCCCTGCCGCTAACCAGCGACGTGGCCGTAGGCGCCCAACTCAGTGGCGCCTCTTCCCTGGGACCCACCCAGGGGCAGACACAGAAAAGCAAGCACCAACGCGGGAAGGCGGCCATACAGTCCTGGGGGCGCTCTGCCCATCTGCTCCAGTACAGGAGAGGCTCAGCAGCCCTGCTGCGCAGTCAGACAGGCTGCAAAGCCGGCCCACCCACTCCTCATGCAGGACCAGTCCCAGAGATTCTCCAAGGGAGGACAACTCAGGCAGCTCTGGTTTGGCGCTGAGTAGAGCAGTCCAAAGGACAAGACCACTGCAGCAGAGGACGCCATACTTAGCTGCGACCTGAAGACTCACTAGTCAAGGGCAACTTGAGGGGCCCTGACACCCTCTACTTTGCAATGTGGAGAAAAGAACCAATCCAGAGCACCAGCAGCCAAGGCAGACCACCCAGGTGCTGGGTTCAGAGGCCCCGCAGCCCTGGTGTCCCGGGTCTTGGCCAAGCAGCTGCAGCCTCAGGCAGGGCATGCCCAGTGAGGTGAGCAGGGGGTATGGGTCAGAACCCCAAAGGGCAGGCAGGCTCCCACCAGGCTGAGGAAGCATCCACAACGTGCCATCACTGGTGCCCGAGAGGCCCCTTGGAGACGCAAGCAGGAAGGAGGTGAGGATGAGAGGTCTGCAGACACCTAGAAGTGGGGGCAGCGGTCCTCAAGCAGAGCCCACACTGCTCCCTGACCCCACAGAAACCCATCTGGAGACAGTGTGGACGGTCGCGGCCGGAAGGCGGCGGCTGCACATCCATCAGGCAGTGCAGAAGGCGGCCCTGCCACGGAGAGCCTGGCTGGGAAGCCCAAGCCCCAGCAGCAGCACTGGGGAGCCGCAGACAGGGAGAGCAGGTGGGAGCCGGCAGCGGAGGAAGGGGCCCCAAGGAAGACAAGAGCTCAAGTTCCAGGTCAGTTGAACGTGCACTGACAACCTTTTAACACCGAGACACAGGTCAAAACGTTTGAGTGCATCCAGTACCCATGTGGAATCTAAGCCCTCACTTGACATAGGTGTGCAATGGACACAACCAATCCAATGTCCACAGAGAAAATGTGGAATGGGTGTGGGAACGGTAGTCATGGGGGCTGCTGGGTGTGGGGAACGGGAGGAAGAGATGAGATGTGGAGGCGTTTTCGGGACGTGGAGTTGTCCTGGATAGTGCTTCACGGACAATTACGGGACACTGTAGATCCCCCCAGGGCCCACTGGATGGAACGTGAGAGTCTGGGCTATGATGTGGACCATTGACTATGGGGTGCAGTGATGCTCAGAGATGAACTTACCAGGTGCAATGGATGTATCACGATGATGGGAGAGAGTGTTGCTGTGGGGGGAGTGGGGGGCGGGGACGGTGGGGTTGAATGGGACCTCATATATTTTTTTTAATGTAATTTAAAAAAATAATAAATAAATAAAAAATAAATAAATAGGGAAACGGACTTTGGCCCAGTGGTTAGGGCGTCCGTCTACCATATGGGAGGTCCGCGGTTCAAACCCCGGGCCTCCTTGACCCGTGTGGAGCTGGCCGTGCGCAGTGCTGATGCGCGCAAGGAGTGCTGTGCCACGCAAGGGTGTCCCCCGCGTCGGGGAGCCCCACGCGCAAGGAGTGCGCCCGTGAGGAAAGCCGCCCAGCGTGAAAAGAAAGAGCAGCCTGCCCAGGAATGGCGCCGCCCACACTTCCCGTGCCGCTGACGACAACAGAAGCGGACAAAGAAACAAGACGCAGCAAATAGACACCAAGAACAGACAACCAGGGGAGGGGGGGAAATTAAATAAATAAATAAATCTTTTAAAAAAAAAATAAATAAATAAATAAATAAATAAATAAATATCATTCCTATTAAATTATTCCAGAACATAGAAAACGATGGAGAGTTTCCCAAAACATGATACAACACTGTCATCTTTATACCAAAACCAGAAAAGACAGAATACTAAACAAAGCTATATTGTGAGTGTACTAAATGCCACTGGTTTGTACACTTTACGGTAGTTAATTATATGTTGAGTGAATTTTAGCTCAATTAAAAAAAAAATCTAGAGGCCCAGATCAGTCGAGTATGACTGTAAAAAATCATCAAACTCTAAGTAAATCAGATTGAGCCAAGCATGAAAAGACTAGCTTCCAGAGCCGAAGAGGACTTAGCCACAAGCGTACCCAAGCCACGCTCAGGAGTTCTCTGTGGTAACAGACTGCAGATTTGGTGATGGTGGCTAAAACATCATGGTCAAGGGGAAAAGGCAGAGGCCTACGCTAGGCCAAAGCAGAAGAGGGAGTCTGGGCTGGGAATGCAGGCGGCCTGCAGCCCGGGCTCTGGGGCGCAGCGTGGGCCTAACCGGCCCAGACCCCACGAAGAGCCTGCAGCAGCAGGACAAAGGCCCAAAAGGACATTACTGGGACACAGGAAAAGAAACTGAAGTGTAGACCAGGGTTTTTAACCAGGGGTCCATGAGCTTGAGTAGAAATTCAAGAAAACGTTATTCTTGTGGGGACGTGTTGGTGCAGGTATGACATATTTATTAAATAACACACAGGATTAGGTGGTGCTCACCTGACTGGCAAAAAGGTCCAGTGAACAAAAAAGGTTAAGAACCTCTGGTACAGACTGAAAGCCTTAAATCAATGTTAGATTTCTTTAGGTGGTTACATAAGTGAATATCCTTATTTCCAGAAACGTACAGGGAAGTGTTATGCGTTCAAGGAACAAAACAGGGAAGGAGATTTGGTCCAACGGATAGAGCAACCGCCTACCACATGGGAGGTCCAGGGTTCAAACCTAGAGCCTCCTGGCCCATGTGCAGCTGGCCCACGCGCAGTGCTGATGCGCACAAGGAGTGCCCTGCCACGCAGGGGTGTCCCCCACATAGGGGAGCCCCATGTGCAAGGAGTGCACCCTGCAAGGAGAGCCACCCAATGCGGAAAAAAGTGCAGACTGCCCAGGAATGGCACCGCACACACAGAGAGCTGATGCAGCAAGATGACGCAACAAAAAAAGACACAGATTCCTAGTGCTGCTAACAAGAATACAAGCGGACACAGAAGAACACAGCGAATGGACACAGAGAGCAGACAACGGGGGGGTGGGGAGAGTGGGGAGGGGAGCAAAATAAAAAATAAATCTTAAAAAAAAAAAGGAACATAACATATACAACCTCTTCACAAATGTTTTGTAACTGTCCTGTAAATCTGAAGTTATTTCAAAATTAAATGTTTAAGTGAAAAAAAAAAAAAAGCACCCAGGGTTCTGTACAAAATAAATGAAAACAAATCCTTACCTGGATACATTGTACTGAAACTGCAGAACATTAAGAATAGAAGGAAAATCTTAAAACCTTAGAATAATTTAGGGAAGCGGATGTGGCTCAACTGATAGAGCATCCACCTACCATATAGAAGTCCAGGGTTCGATACCCAGGGCTTCCTGGCCCGTGTGGTGAGCTGGCCCACGTGCAAGGAGTGCCGTGCCATGCAGGGGTGCCCCCACATAGGAGTGCCACCCCGCACAAGGAGGGTCCCCCACACAAGAGTGCAGCCTGCCCAGCAGATGACACAAAAAAGAGACACAGAGAAGAGACAATAAGAGATGCAGCGAACTACGGAGCTGAGGTTTCACGAGAACGATCGCCTCCCTCCTACTCCTGAAGGTCCCAGGATGGGTTCCTGGAGCCACCTAACGAAAATACAACAGACACAGACGAACACACAGTGAATGGACAGAGAGAGCAGACATGGGAGGGGGGGCGGAGGGAATAAAAAATTTTTTAGAAAAGAATAAAAATCTACATATAAAAAAAAGAGTAAGTTAATTGCTAGACTTCAGCAAGGGAAAAGAAGTAAATACAAGAATATGGAGTATCTTTAAAGTAACTGTTAATTTGAACTCATAGTAGGTGCTGGAGTTGGTAGGTGTACGTCCAAGAGCCTTGAATCTCTGGGCTGTCCATGTGCCAGCTGGGCCCTGAGCCTCAACGGCGTTGCAACACCTACTCTCCAGCTCAGTGGACTCACCCAGGACAACTAACAAGGAGATGATGATGGACAACCACCACACCGAGGAGCCAAGAGAGCCTACGACTGCAAACAAGAGAGTGCCACCCCTCAGCTGTACGGACTGAAGCCCCTCTCCATTCGAGGACCCTCCGGCCTGGGGAATGAACGATGGACTAGAGGGACTTCCTGGGATTCTGCTACAGACTTACTCTGATTCTAGCAATGGACGAAATTACACCACTGATGTGAAGGCAGCAGCACTGGAGGTTCTGAGGGCAGGGACAGGGAGAACGGGCATTTTCGGGACCTGTAATTGACCAGACCCCAGCCCGGCCTGGGGGGACGGCAGGAGAACCCACTCCTGGCTTCCTTGGGGAGCTCAGGTGCTAGGGGAGAGAGAGGCCAGAGAAACACCCGGAGGCCTCGGGAGGGCGAGGGAAGAGGAGGAGGGGAGGGAAGTCTTCCCCGCTGCACCCGGCCGCTCAGCTCCAAGGCTCGCCCTCCTCCGGGCTTGAAGGCCCCACCGCCCCACTCACGGAGATGTCCAGCCACTGCAGTGAGGGGACAGGGCCCCGGGGGAGGCCTCGCTGCCAGGACAGGCCTTCAGGACATTCCCAAGAGCCAGGAGAGGGTCCAGGGCACGGGAGGGACTAACCGGGAACCGGGAGTTTGCATGTGTGACCCCTAAGACGCCCTTATTTCCAGCACCTCGCACTGATCTACCCGAAACACACTTTGGCCTGCCCTTGCTGAACCCTAACTGGAAAGAACGGTACGAGAGGAACGACAAGGCAGCACAGAGCTGGCTCCAGGACAGGGGCTGGGGACCCAGACTGTGCTATCCCTCTAAACTCCCCCGATAGAGCATCATTCCAGAAAATGTGGAGGCTGCTCAGAGCACACGTTTTCTTCTCCTGCAGAAATGCTGACCTGTCTCCTTGGCTGTGTGGGCTGCGAAGAAGCCAGGAGCTGCAGGCCAGGCAGCGCGAGCTGTGGGCACACATATGTCCTGCATCCCTTCCCCTCAACCTCAACCTGGACCTCGTGATTACACATAAACTGGCACTTTCTGTGGTTCCAATTACTGGTTTTTCTGTTTTACTCTATATTTCTTAGTGTAAAATGTCAAATCTTTGGAACACTTATGCATTGCTAGCAGCAAGGTAAAATAAGGCAGCCACTGCGGAAAACAGGCTGGCAGTTCCTCAAAAAACTAAACAGAGTCACCACACAACCCAACAACTCCACTCCCAGAAGAACTGAAAACACATGCTCGCACAACTCTTGGACACAAACATGCACAGCAGATTTGCTCCTAACAGCCCCAAGGAACCCCAGTGCCCATCAGTCGAGGACTGGCCAAGCAAAGTGCGGTACGTTCTCACAACGGAGCAGTCTTCAGCCGTATAAAGAAAGAAGGGCTGACACGAGACGACACGGATGACCTCGCCGACATTAAGCTAAGTGAAAGCAGCAGACCCAGAAGGCCACATACTGTAAGATCCTGTTTCTATGAAACGTCCCGTCTGGGCAAAGCCAGACACGGAAGGTAGATCAGGGGTTGCAGAGGCTGAGGGAAGGAGGGAAGGGGGAGCCACTGCTTCGTGGGTACACGGTTTTGTAAGGAAAGGGTTAAGTTTAACTTTCACATAAAGGGGAAGCCAGAGCTGGCTCTGCAGTTGGATGAGGGATGGAGAGGGGTTCTAGCAGCTTTGGCACCAAGAATTTGAAAAGTGGTGCCAAAGCAAGGGCGGGGCCAAAGCGAGGGCGGCCAATGGTGAGAAGCAAGGGCGGGACCAACAGTGAAAGTGGCATGGAATTTGGAAAGCAGCGCCAGGAGGGAAAGCGGCACCAGCCTGGGAGTGTAGGGAACTGGGGAGCAGCGACTCAGAGCAGGAACCAGATTAGTCAGACCTCTCGGATAGGCTGTAACCCCTGAAGGACTCAATCAATGGGGGGCAGAGGAGGGACCTGAGTGTTAGGTTTAGGGTATAAATGTTAGTATTTCTTGCTGTTTGGTGCTCCGGCCATTTTATCTAGGTCGTGCGCCCATTCTTGCAAGATCATTAATAAAATTCTTTTCTCCTCCACAATTGGGTGAGATTTTGTTCTCTTACAGGTGCAGCTTTCTTGCTAACAGTTCCTTTTGGGATGATGACAAAGTTCTCTAATTAGACAGTTGTGATGGTTGTACAATACGGGGAATCTACTAAACACCACCAAATTGTACAGATTAGACTGGTTAAAATGGTGAATTTTACATTCTGTGAATTTTGTCTCAATTTTTTAAACACGTAAACTCTTTCGTAGAAGAGGAAAGGTATTAAACTGTTAAGCTGTAGCACCATGTTTTAGCACCATCCTCTCCCTGTCTCCCCTCGCAGACATACTTAAGGCAAGAAGACGACGTGCTGAATAGAGCAGAGGCATCTGCTCCCAAACCTGAAACGCTCTTCATCTAAAGAAGATTCGCATCAAAGTCAGGGAAGACCGCCTCGTGCCCCGCAGCCTGGCAGCCAACCCCGCTCCAGTGCAGCAAGCCTGGAGGTTCAGTCCAGGGAGGGGCACACTGAAGGGGAAGGGGCCGGGAAAAGATCCAGCCGTGGGCAAAGTCCAGGGGTGACCTGACTGGCCCTCAGCCCAAGCAGCCAGAGGATGCCTCCGAGGACAGGGAACGTCGCGGAGCCCACCACTCTCAGCAAGGCCCTCCCACCAGCTCCCGCCCCCAGCCAACCACGGGGCCACCAGCCGCACCAGACGCACTCTTAGAGCAAGTCCCATGGGCCTCCTCAAGTCCTGCCAAATGCTCCCTAAGCCCAGGCAAAAGGACAAGGGGAAGAGGGGGGAGTAGGGAACAAAGGAAGGGTGGAAAGGAAGAAAAGGGGATGGAAAGGAGGGAGAGGAGGAAGGGCGGAGGAAGAGAAGGAGGGAGAGGAAGAAGTTGGAAGGCAAAGAAGAGGAGAGAGGAAAGGTCGAAGAGGAAGCAAAGAAGGGAGAGAGGAAAGAAAGGAGTAATATAGAAGAGATAAAGAAAAAAATCTGAGGACTGTGCCAATCAAACACTCACATAATAGGAGTTCCAAAAAGAAATCAAAGGTTAAAAACTACCAAAGAAATAACTCAATAAGCTGTCCCACGACCAAAAGGTTGAACAGTCAGTTATCAAAAACCTCCCAACAGAGGAAGCAGATGTGCTCAACCAGTTGGGCACCAGCCTACCACATGGGAGGTCCTGGGTTTGGGTCTTGGTGCCTCCTGGAGAAGGTGAGCAGATGTCACACCTGCCACAAACACGAGCAGACACCTAAAGAGGAGATGCCACAAGCCAGCAGATGTCACAACCCATGGGGAATTGATGTGGCTCAGGCCCCTGGGCACTCGCCTCCCATGTGGGAGGTCCCAGGTTTGGTTCTGGTGTCTCCTGGAGAAGGAGGGCAAACAATGAGCAAACGGCAGAACCATCTGGGGAGGTAGGGGGATGAAATAAAGTAAATAAATAAATCTTTAAAAAAAACACAAAAACCTCCCAACAGGGAAGAGATGTGGCTCAAGCAGTTAAGCGCCTGCTTCCCACATGGGGGGGTCCCAGGTTTCTTTTTTTAAAATATTTTTTTAAAGATTTATTTATTTATTTCTCTCCCCTCTGCCTCCCCAGTTGTCTGTTCTCTGTGTCTATTTGCTGCGTGTTCTTCTTTGTTCACTTTTGTTGTTGTCAGCAGCATGGGAATCTATGTTTCTTTTTGTTGGGTCATCTTGTTGTGTCAGCTCTCCGTGTGTGCAGCGCCATTCCTGGGCAGGCTGCACTTTGTTTCACGCTGGGCACCTGTCCTTATGGGGCGCACTCCTTGCGCGTGGGGCTCCCCTATGCGGGGACACCCCTGCGTGGCACAGCATTCCTTGCACGCATCAGCACGGCACATGGGCCAGCTCCACACGGGTCAAGGCCCGGGGTTTGAACCGTGGTCCTCCTATATGGTAGGTGGACACCCTAACCACTGGGCCATCACCAGGTTTCAATCCCCAGCCCTGGTACCTCAAAACAAAAACCAACCTCCCAGCAAAGCAAAGCCCAGGACCAGCACCAGACCCCTTCACTGGTGAAACTTTACCAAACAGTCCCAGGAGAACTACCACCTGCACTCCTCAAACTCTTCCAGAAACGCGAAGCAGAGGGAGCACTTCCCAGGCTATTTCTGAGGCCAACATCACCCTCATACCAAAGCCTGGTAAAGAAATCACATGAAAAGAAAATTATAGGCCAACATTCCTCACAAATACAGATGCAACAAAATATTTACAAATCGACTCCAACGGCATATTAAAAGAATCATTCACGAAGATCAAATGGGAGTTATTCCAGGTATGCAAGAGTGGTTCAACGTAAGAAAATTAATCAACCACATTAACAGAGTGAAGGAAAACACACACGAGCATCTTGATCAATGCAGAAAAGGCATTTGACAAAACCTAGCACCTCTTCTTGATAAAATACTTATATCTTGATAGAACAATAGAAATAAAAGGAAACTTTCTTAACATGATAAAGGGCATATATGAAAAGCCCAAGCAAACATCTTAATGGTGAAAGCCTGGAAGTTTCCCTCTAAGATCAGGAAGCATTGTAACTCTGCTATTCCACATGGCACTGGAGGTTCCAGCCATCTCAATTGACTCAGAAATGGTGTATGACAAAATTCAGCTCTTCCTGATAAAAAAATTCAGCTCTTCCTGATAAAAAACACTCAGAAAACTCGGACTAGAAGGAAACTTCCTCGACACGATAAAGGGCATCTATGAAGAACCCACAGCCAACATCACACTCAATGGGGAGAGGCTGAGAGCTTTCCCTGTAAGATCAGGAGCAAGACGAGAATGCCCGCTGTCCCCACCGTTACTCAGCAATGTGCTGGAGTTCTAGCCAGAGCAAAGAGGCAAAAAAAAAGAAATAAAGGACCTCCAAACAGGAAAGGAAAAAGTAAAACTCTCCCTATTTGCAAATGATATAATTCTATCTACAGAAAATCCTGAAAAATCTACAACAAAAGCTACTACGGCTTATTATTCAGCAAACTGGTGCAAAAACCAGTAGTATTTCTATACACAAGTAATAAACAATCTGAAAAGGAAATTGAGAAAAAATTCTACATGCAAAAGCAACTAAAAGAATCAAATATCTAGGAATAAATTTAATCAAGGATATAAGAGAGGGAGGGAGGGAGGAGCCTAAGCCCAGCACAGGAGGTCGGGCCTGTAAGCCCCAGGAATGGACCTCCCACACAGCCCACCACAGGTAACCACCAGGTGTGCCAGGACAACGTGAAGGGAAGCCAAGGAAGACAGGCCATCACAGAAGCGCTGCTCCACCCCCAGAGGATGGCGGACACGGGAGAGGACCTGCACCTCGACAGGTGGAGCCTAGAAGCAGGAGGTCAAGCATGGAGGAGCGTGGCTGCGTGCGTCACAAAGGCCTTCCATGCAGTTCACCTGGAAAACCTGGGGCTGACTTAGGAGTCACCACGGGGAAAACTGAGCTAACAGAAAGCTGTCATTACACACCAGAACAACAAAACAGCATGCAAGAAAGAAAATTGCAGTGCATGGCTTAGATGAGTAAAATAATTGACAAATACTAATTTTAACCAAAAACTGTTACAAAGCTGAGGTGAAGAAAAGGCGGTCCACACTCGCCGTCGCTCACCCACCAGGAGCGGAAGCCGATTTCTCCATGCCCTGGAGCCTGGCCTGACCCGTGACTGCTTCCACTGCCAGGACCTGGCCGGTCATGCCATACCAGCTCCCAGGCCAGCCTTCCAAAGGTCTGGCAGGTTTTCCTTCCTCCCTCTTGGCGGTGAGGAGGCCCAAGCAGCCTCGTGGACTAGCCCACCCCAGGGAGTGCCACAGCCCATAGCCACAGCCAGTACCACCAGCCATTTGAGTGAAATGAGCTGATGCCACACACTCAAGAGAAACCAGCCCTGGAAACCACAACCAAACTGCAAAACTGTAAACGATAGCTGTTGCAGTGTTTTTGTCCACTAAACTCGGGAAGAGCTGGTCATGCAGCAGTAGATGACAGCAACACCAAGACTGGGAAGCAGTGGAGGGCGAGGGGAGGCAAGTGGTATGAGAAAGCAGAGTCATCGCCTTCCACGGGTGAGGCTTCACGTAGAATTGTCAAGACTGGAAGTTCTAAAACTAGCAAAATAAGCAAGTTGTTATTAAAAAGGTGGATAAATACCAAAAGAAACGGTTAAAAGAGCAAAGAGATTGCCTAGCAGAGTGGAAAAAGGACTGTTTGTTTTGAGCTATGACCCTCATAGAACAAACTGTCTTTAATGTGCATGTTTCAGGTTGATAGAGGAAAAGATCTACTGACATACACCTAAATGTTAAGGTTGGTAATATTACCATTACAATTTTCTTTCCACTTTCTTGTATTACATTAGTATATTTTATTTCCTGACTATAAAATTATTGACAATAATTGAGCGTTCTCTTTTTCCATGTGTACCGCTGGCGCCTGCCTCTGCTGCATGCTGCCCAGCCCTCCTGTGCCAGTGGCCCAGCTCTCAGTCAAGGGCACGGCACAACAGAGATGCGGCACAAGGCCTCAGGACCAAAGGAGAGGCTGGGGACTCCATGGGAGCCACAAAGGCACCCATGCAACAAGGGAAACCCACCAGGAGGGCACGGGCTAGACCAGGGCGGCCCCTGTGCACGGCTCCAAGGAACAGAGATGCAGCGCCAGTACCCCGTTAAAACGAGTCTCCCCGCAACGCGCCAGCAAGACACAGATTCCTTCTGTCTTAGAAGCTTGCGAGAAGCAGTGCCGGCGGCTTACTCTGTCACTGCTTCCTCCAAGCCACCACCCACACCCCAACAGCACAACAAGGGACGGGCCAGAGGCCTCGGCTGCTGTCGGCTTACCCTGCTGATGCACGGCCCTCCCTCGGAGCAGAGTGGACCCCACTGAGAGCTCCGAAGACCTGCGCTACCCACAAGAATCACGGCTGCTACAGGCAGCTCAACTCTAAGGAAACCAGTGCTTCACCTGCAGATCTCAGAACTCAACAGAAAAGGACCACAGACCGTTAACTCATCCCTCACAGATTCAGCACACAGTTTCAGGGGAAGGCCAAAGGGGAGAGACCTAACTTTTCCACATGCAGCTTTCACAGAAGTCTCACTGTGTGACCCTTCATTTGAGGGGGTGCTGCCCCACTGGCACCTCGGTTTTCTCCCTGTGAGAGGAGTACGCTGCCTGAAGGGACAGAGGCTTCTCCACGTTCTCACGCCAGGTGGCAGCCCCTCCACAGCCACCACATAGCAGCAGGGGCAGCGGCCAAGCCGAAGGGGCCTCCTCGCCCAGGCAGCAGGCAGAGCTGTGCACGGAGCATGCCCACAGCCCACACCAGAGGCTCTGCTGAGCGGCCCTTCCCTGCCACCCCAAGCCCCACGCACGCTGCCTGCTCTCTGGTCTGCTGAGAGGGGGACCGCAGGGGCTGGACCTGCACTGGCGACACCGCCACACACAACACCCACCCAGCACTCCCAGCGTGCACACGCCAGGCTCCCGCCAAGGCTAGCTCAGTTCCGGGAGCACGGGCCAGCAGAGACAAGCAAGCCGAGTCAAACATACCAAAGAGGGTGGTCGCTGCTGCGGAAAGGGGAGAGCAGGACCAGGAGACAGCAGGCAGGGGGACGCAGTTTCCCGGGGCCCAGCGTGGGCTTCAACGAGGAGCTGACGTTCAGGCCACGGGGCCAGCGACTCCTCCCTCTCTCCTCCCCAGGCTTCCCCTTACTTGCTTCTGAACCCTGGGAAAAATAAACACTCCTCCAGAACCCTTCATGGGGCCAGTGAGTGCCCTCCATCCTCCTTGTTCTGTCAGACAAAAACTCAGGGGCCATCGTGCCCCTCCCACCCGCCTGACCTGCCCGACGCATCGTCCTCCCAGCGGCTGCCCAGCTGTGCCTCCTCTCCCCTCCTCTCCCACCTGGACAGACACCACTCCCTGCCGGCTGTTCCCCTCAGGAGACCCCGGGCAGGCCCTTGCTCTGAGGGGCCGACGAGCACCTGGACAGCATGCCAGAACGCAGACTGATGGGCCCCACCCAAGCGTGTGCTCCAGCAGGTGAGGGGTGGGGCCGAGAATTTGCCTCTCTAACAGGTCCCCAGGGGAGCCAGCGCTGCCAGTCTGGAAGCAGCCTGAGGACCACCGGACGGGCACCCCGCAGGCCTGTCAGCTTTGCTGTGCTCATCTGCCCCTCGCCCTGACCCAGGTCTCTGCACAGGCAGCTCCTCCTCCTGTAGTACCGGCACCCGCCCTGTGGATCCCTCGGCTCTCAGGTCCAGTGTCGTCCTCACTGGGACGCTGGGAGGCCTTTCCCACTCCCAGCACCTGGTCCTTCCCTCCCAGCTCTCTCTCTCGGCTGCTTCTTAGGGAGAATTCGGAACACACGTAGAGGAAGACCCAACAGTGGCCTCAGGCACCAGAGCTACCACCAGCCTAGGCCAGCCCCACTCCAGCCACGCCCTCGCCAACTCCCTCTTCCACAGAACCTTGAGGCAAATCCCAGGTGGTGTGTTGCTTCACCTGAAAATACCTGTATGCACCCCTAAAGGGTTAGGAATGCTTTTCTCAAACATCACAGCAAAACAACTAGCACAGCTTAAAAAAATTCCAATAACAAATCTAGTCATCGTTCAAAATTATAATTATCTCACCCATCATAAGTGGTATCTAGTTGTTGTGTTTCTACAGCTATACTCAGTCTGACTCAGCCACAGATAAGCTCTATCTATTCCAACTATCCGATAGGCCTCCAATCTCTTGTCATCCAGAGCTCCTTGCATTTTTTTAAATTGTTGAAAAGACCAGGTAATTGGCCTTGTAGTTTCCCACATTCTGAGTTTTGCTAAGAGCAACCCCGTGGTGTAATTTAGCACGTTTCTCTCTTCTCTGCATTACTTGCAAACTGGCTGTTGGGTATAGAGGTTTCATCAGACTCAGATGTGGTTTTTTGGCACTATTATCCCAAGGTTTCCACAGATGGGGGCCATGGTTCCCATCTCTCTCCTGACTCTCTGCCCCACGGGCCTGTGAGTGCCACGAGGCCACAGGCTCAGGTCTCTGCTCTGCCAGCATACAGTCGATATGTGCCTATCTGTTCAACGAGTGAAGAAAAGGGCATTGCCGCGCTGACAGAAGTGTAGGAGCCCCTCCGCTCAGAGGCAGCTTGTGTCCAACGTCCCCCGAGAGGTGGAGCAGCGTGACCCTGGCTCAGCGGCAGGGGCTCTGGCGCTCTCGCGTATGCTTGCCACTCTTATTTGACCTCCCGGGGACTCCATTCTGCTGCGAGGGCCCCCAGAGGAGAGGCAGAGGACACTCGCTGCCGCGCCAAGCTCCATACAGGGCACCCGTGTCGGCACAGAAGCCTCCTATCTCCAACGCTTTAAAAACCTAGGAATTTCACATTTTTACCAACTAAAAATCCTTAGGAAAAAAGAAAACCCAAGAGCGATCTTCACTTGTGAACTGGGTGCCTTCCAGGCACTGCGGGAAGCCCAGAGGGTGTGGACAGTCAGGGGCCCTCGCCGTGGGCAAGACCCCACCTGTGCTAGCTGCCATCCCAGGGCCCGGAGCTCAGGGTCCCGCAACCTGTGGGGATGAGGAGAGCCTTGGACCGAGGGACCCTGAGGACGCAGCCACCGAGGAGAGCTGCCAGGAGCAGAGGCAGCGGGCAAGGTCGCTGCAGGCAGCGCGGCTGACAGGAGCCGCAGGCAGCCCAGGCACCTGCCAGCGAGGACGCCAGGGCCACGGGCAGCCCCATGCCATGCACGAGGCATGGGATTTCCTCTTCTGGGTGAACAGAGCAGCATACGGGCCATGTTTTAGGCAGGTAGGTGGGACAAGAGGCTCTCTTTGGAAGGAAGGAGAGGTTTATCAGAACTCTGCTCCCCTTGGCTGTCACTGGGTCACAGTGAGAGCAAAACAGAGCCCACCGGCCAGTCTTTCAGACCCTAAGTGGTAGGATCATCCTAGCCACCTCTCCCCTCATGCCGTGCCACAGCCCCATCAAGGCCGTAGCCACTGCCCACCCCACTCCCACTACTGTGCCTAAGGCCACCCACCGCACCCCTGGTGCTGGCCAAGCCCCGACCCTGCACAGTGTCCTCCCGCCCTCCTTTCAGGCACCCACTTCTGAAAACACAGTGTCTGCTGGTACTGTGCAAGGGGAGGAGGATTCCTGCATCCTGGTAGCCACACAGAACATTCCAGCACTGAGGATCTGATCCCCCTCGCAGACAGACCCAGGTGGGCAGGAGATGGCCAACAGGTGAGACAGCATCAGAGGACAAGAGTGCTGTGGAGAAAGCGCACGGCAGTGGCCAGCGCCCCGAGGAGGGGAGGGCTGAGCAAAGCCCGGGGGCAGGTGCAGCGTGCGCCCAGCAGGTTTCTGGGGAAGCACGGTGGTCTGAGGCTGGAGCAGAGCAACACAGAGAAGCACAAGGTACTTGAGGTCACCAGGAGACCTGCCCAGGCCGTCGGTGACGGCAGTCCAGCAGGGGGGCCCCCTGAGGCCTGCAGGGGAGAGGAGGAAGGAGAAAAGATGGCAGGAGAGGGGTCGCCCAGGGCCGTAAATAGGAACTGAAAGAAGCCAGAGAACAGCCTAGGCACGGAGTAGCACAGGGAACCCGGAGCTGGGTGCAAGTGCGGTTAACAGCAAAAAACAAGACTGTTCCAGAAACTAGAGCAGATTACCCCACTATTACAAGGTGGCAAGAACACAGAGAAGCAAGGGAAAATAAACTAATGTAACTTATGAACTACAGTTAGCAGCAATATTGTAATAGTCTTGCATCCTCAAGGAAGGTGCTGTGTTAGTAATGGGGGGGCATGGAAAAAATACACCAAAGGCACGCTTTGGACCCGTTAGGGTAACAGTGCGATGGTATTCTCTCATCATCTGTAACGAATGCGCCACAACAGTACAACGTGTTGGTGTAGGGGTGATGTATGGGAATTCTGCACACTATGAATGATGGTTTTCGCAGCTCACAACTTCTTTAGTAAAAAAATATATATAAAAAGAAAGCTGCCAAGGGGAGCAGTGATATAACAACTGACCACGCAGAGACCCGGGGGAGGGCCGCGTGCCAAGTGCCATGGAAGCAGAAAGCCCAGTAAGACTGGACCTGAACCCCGACAGGCGGTGGAGATCCTGGCAGGGAGCCGAGCAGGGCATTTCCGGACCGTACCTGCCTCTACAAAGACCAGCCCGGCTTTGGTGCGTGGACCGCAGGGGCACCAACAGGTTCTGAACCAGAGGCCTCCAGGACAGAGCGGCAAACACCCACATGAGGACATGACACGTGGACTGTGGGAACACTGCTGATAGGACAGACACTTAAACAGCAGAACAAATACAATTCGTATCATCAACTCTTTCCATGCCAGCCCCAGTCAACTCAAAAACTGACGTCTCAACTCTTTCCAACAAGAAAAAGCAGTTTTTCCCTGCACACCTGCTGGAAGTCTCCCATTCAGCTCGACCAACACTCCAAAATTTCTATCCTCTTACATTTTGCTGAAACCATGTAGCACAGAAATCAAAATACTTTGAAAACTCCTCCATGACCATTTGGTTTTAGGAAAAATTCATTTGAGGCTTGTCTTGATTTTTTAACTAGCAAATCAAATTTCATCAAATCAAGCAACTCCTTTAAAAGCTATCCTGCAACCAAAAGACAAATGAAAAATGCCAGAGTCCCTAGGAAGCCGACAGCAGTCTTCTTCTCCCACGTACATACTGTAAGTCACCGTTCTCGGAAAAAGAAGGAACAAGTCACACGAATGCAGCTGGTAAGGTGAGAGGGGAGGAGAGGGGATCCTGCAGGCCTTGCCCTTGCACTTCAGGTGCTTTAGGCTCTCGCCCTGCCGGGGACAGAGAAAGGGGCGCGCAAGGAGGTCCAGCAGGGCACGCGGCTTGCTTCCCCGCGGAGGCAGTACCGACTCCCTCTGTACTCACACTTCTGTGGTGTTTCACAATGACTTTTCCTTCGGCATTCACATCAGCTGGGGTGGAAAAGGCGGAGGAAAGGGCAGGGCTGCCTGGCACACAGGGTGAGGCGCCCTGGCGAAAGCGGGGTGCGTGGCCTCGGCCAGGCCAGCCCCTGCTCTCGCGAGGGTCCCTCTCTGTTCCAACGTGGCTGAGAGGCAGCCACCGCCTGAGGACGGGCTCTTGGCCCTGGGCCCCGTGCCTCTGGTCAGCACTTACTGAGGACCTGCGGTAAGGAGCACAGTGACAGCAGAGTCCTACCTCCTCAAGAACCCGAGGGGGGACACACGGCACTGCAAGGCCGTGCAGAGGGAGGACCGTGCGGTCATGCCCAAGGACAGCCAGGCAAGGGCCTGGAGGCAGCAGGAGCACCACGTGTGTAGGAACAAGGACACGGTTACCGCAGCAGGGCCAGGGGACAGTGAGGTCTGGGGGGTTAAGATGCTTCCCGAAAGCGGCACACATTCCTCAGCCACAAACAGGCGAGGGTTAGGAAAAAGAAAAAAACACTCGAAATCACAACACACGATGACAAAGCCCAAATCTTCCGTTCCTCCTGATTAATTAGAGCTTTTGCTCTGAAAGGTTATTTGCCCACATTAAAAAGGATGGGGAGAAATAAGCCTGGGTTAACTTTGGCCCCATCTCAGCTCATGGGCGCTCCTATCTGGTGACGAGAATCTTGCATCACACACAGCACACGTTTCATTCTAGTACTTTCCATCTCCTCAGTGGCACTCTTCAGTAAAGTCTAATTCCACCTACTTTTACTTGTTTGACACTGAAGCGTCAAACCATAAAAAGGAAGTGGCTAATTAGTTTGCAGTGCGCCTTTTAAAGGCTGATGCCTTCTAGGAGGAAGCCTCAGGAGGGCTGGGCGCGCCTCACCAGTCCGCAGGCTGGCACTGCCACTCCGACGTCTTCCCTCGGCCCCTCCTCTCGGCAGGTACTGGCCCCGGGCCGCCACCAAGCCCGGCAGCCTTCCACCAGTTTGTTGTGCTCTCTGTGTCTCCACAGGGCCCAAGGTAATGGAGTTCACAAATGACACGGGACTCTGTCACGGACGCGCACACATGCGAGTCAAGCGCTGCTCAGCCTCTGAAATTTGGGACGTAGCTGATCTGCTCCCCATCGGGTGTTTACCGCGGCGGCCAGGGGCCTGCCCGCTTTGTAGCTCTGCGGTCAGGACGGAACCCTTTCTGTACGGAATTGACAAGAGTTCTCCGCAAACGCTCGTGCAAACGCACGACCCTGCAGTGGCCTTTCGCTTGGCCAGCCACTGGCCCCAAACCCAAGACTGCCGGGCGGCTGAGAAAATGGAAGGAAAGGAGAGGAGAGGAAATGACTCAAAGTCCTCGTGCCTCAGGCATGAGCCCTTCGCTTCCAGCCAGCGGCTCAGACTGGAGCTATCACCGTGGGCTGGGAGGGCAGGAGCAGTCGAGAGGGGCGGCAGCAGAGGGAAAACACCCCACAAAAGGACTTCTGTTGCCATGGATTGGAGAGGTGCATTTTAACAGCAATGTCCTCGACATATTGAAATACATAACCAGAACATGAAAAACATCGGGAAAAATTACACCGTTCAAGCCCCAGCTTTAGGTTAGGTGCCCCCCCCCCCCACTGAACTGTCCATCTCCACTGCACTATTAAGAAATACACAGTGCGGTGACAGCAAACGGAGGTAGGCGGGCGGCCGGGGATCAGAACCACAGGTGCGAGCGCTGAACACCTCTGCTCGCAGGCGGAGGGCAGGAGCGAAGCGCGTTCCTGCCGTGGCTCTGCATGCACGCCTCCCCACCCGGGCGGCCTCGCACGGTCTGTTTAAAACGAGGAGTAAAGGGCCCCACTGGCCGCCCCCACACGCTGCGGGTCGCGGGGCGGTTCTGACACCAGTTTCAAGCGACCGTCAAGCGCGCCTCCTCCGTCCCGGGCGCGGGCGGCACGGCGGGGCCCCCCATGCTTTTCCCGCTCGCCGAGGCTCGCCGTCGCCTCTCGGAAATGTCGAGGTTTTACCGAGGCGGCGCGGGCGGCCGCCGCCGCCAGGCCCCCCCACCCCGCGGGCCGGGCCGCTGCCCCCCGCGCCCCTCCTCAGCCGGCGTCCCTCCCAGGCCGGGCACCCCCTCCCCAGTCAGGTACCCCCGGGCCGGGTCCCCCCACCCCCCCCCCGACCCGAGCCGGGCCCCCCACGCCCCCGGCCACCTGCCGCGGCCCGGCCGGCCCCGCGCCCGCGCGGCTGACAAACGGCCCGCGCGTGTCCGCCCGGCGCGGCGGCGGCCCCCGGCGCCCCTCCCACCGCCCGCGGCCCCGGGCCCCGCGGCCCCGCACAAAGGCCGGCCCGGCCCGCCCGGCGCCGCCGCGAACAAAGGCGGCCGCCCGGGCCGGCCCCGCACAGGTGCACGGCCCGGCCGGGCCCAACATGGCCGCCCGCCCGCCCGCCCGCCCGGGGCCGCGGCGCCGCCAGGCCGCGGCCCAGCAGGCCCGCCCGCCCTCCCCGGCCCGGCGCGGCGCTCGGCGGGAGCGCGGGCCCGGCGGCCGCCCAGTGACCTGCGGTGCGTCGCCTCCTCCGGGGCGCGGCGGCGGGGCTCCGTGGGCGCGGCGGCGGCGGCGGGGCCGGGCGGGGGCCGGGGCCGCGCGGGCGGGCGGGCGGGGCGGCGGGGAGGGGGCGGCGGCGGCGGCGAAGCGCGGCCAGGCCCAGGCCCCGCGCCCCGCCCGCCGCCGCCCTCGGAGCCGCGGGAAAAGCGCGCGCCGCTGATTGGCTGCCGCGCTGGCGCTGCCGGCGGACCGGGCTTTTCAAATCCGCGCGGCGCGGGGCCGGGGCGCGCGGGCGGCGGCGGGGGCGGGGGCGGCGCGGGCGGCGAGCGCGGGCTGGGGGCCGGGGCCGGGACCCCGCGGCCGCCTCAGAGCAACGCCCGAGCGCGCGCCCCGCCGCGGCGCCTTCTCCTCAGCCGCGCGCGCGCCGGGCGGCGGCCGAGTCGAAAACCTGGGGCCGGCGCTGGGGGGGGGGGGGGAGGCGGCCGGGGGCGCCGTGACGTCACGGCCCGCGCGCCCAATCAGCGCCCGCAGCCGGCCCCGCGCGGGCGCCACCGAGCCCGTGGGCGCGCGGCCGTGGGAGCGGTGACGTAGCGCGCGGCGCCGGGGGCTGCGCAAACGGCCGTGGGGCGGCGGGGGCCGCGGGCGCGCGCGGGAGGCCTGCCCCACGGGGGCGCCCGGGCCTGGACGCTCGCGGGCCTGCGCGGGGCGAGGCGGGCGCTCGGGGCCCGGGCGCCGAGAGGAGCCGCCGGCCGCAGCCCTTGTCCTTGCGTGGGCCCCGGGGGCCCCCGGACCCCCGCGCTCCTGGCCCCAGAGCTAAACTTGGGACGGGGTCAGCAGCGCCCACGGGAGCAGGGCAAACAGGCCGGAGAGCGAAGGGCCCCGGCCAGAGCTGGCCGGCGTGGGCTGCCTGGACCCCGGCGGCCGCAGGCTGGCTCCCTCCCTCAGGCTGAGGGGGGGCGCTGGGAAGAGGAAGAGGGCCAGGGGTCCTCGGTGTGGGGCCCAGCTGTAGGACAGCGGGAACGCGTGCGCTCCCGGCTCCCCTTTGCGGAGCCGCTGTCCAGCCTCCGGCATCCCCTCGGCAGCAGAGAGCCCCCTCGCCCCAGTTCACACCCTTCCGCGGGCTGCAGTATAAAGGCCTGGTCAGTTCAGCCCCTGCAGGACTCTGGTGGGCGCTGGCTGGCCAAGGCTTGGGGGGTCTGCCCATGGTCCTGCTCCTCCTCCGGCCCCTTCTGCCCTTCCCAAGTGCAATCCCCAGGGAACCTCCATCTCAGCTCTGCTTCCAAAGAACCCAGCCCCGTGACAGCTGAAGGGGGCTGGACTGCAGATGCAGGCCCCAGGGGAGCGGCAACCGGGGCAGTGGAGGTAGAGGTGTCCGGGGGACGCGAGGTTTGGGAGGGGGCAAGCTCGGGGCAGCACCCGCAGCGGGAGGCACAGATGGGCACCAGGCCAGTCCCCACACTCAGAACCCTGGGTGCAAGGCTAGACCCCCAGCCTCAGCCTCGACCGCCCTGACTGCAGAGGCCAAGCTGCTGCGAGGTCTCTGTGTGTGAGATCAAGGAAGCCAGCCCGGGCCCTGGCACCTGGTGTCTGGCCTGGAGTCACTCCTTCCCACCCGGCCCCAAGGCCCCGTGCTGCTGAGGGAAGCAGAAGGGACAGAGGACTCAGCTGCAGGCCACAGCCTGTGCACCCCAAGTCCCACCCCAGGGCCTGTCCTGCTGGGTGCCCCTCACAAAAATGCTCAGGTCACCCACAAGTACAACAGGCGCCCCCGCCATGCTCGGGTATTGGGGCCAGCGCTGCGGCCCAGGACGTGGCAAGCCCCTTGCTCCAGCCCCCGGCCCAGTCAGCTCCTGAAGCTTCTGAGTGGCCCCCAAACTTTGGAGTGTTAAGTCGGCGCTCCTTGGGCTGGGTGGGAGCTGCACGTACAGGAACAACGCTGGCCCATCAACAGCAGGCAGGATTTGGGGGCAGGGACTGGCCGAGGGTCCCCGCTGGAAGGGAGGGCAGAATTGTTTCCCCTTTCATCCAGGGTGTGTGTGTGTGTGTGCTGAGGCCCTGCCATGCACGTGCTGTACCCTGAGCAGTGTCCTGGGCTCCTGCCCGGCGGTTTTCTTGGCCAGGATTGCCCTCGGGCCACAGGGAGCCCAGCTGGGGGAGGGGAGGCGTTTGCTTGTGCCAAACATCTCCGGCCGTGGGTCCCCCTGGGGGACACCCTGCCAGCCTAGCCGCCTGCCTCCCCAGCTCCCCGTCAATCCCTGCAGATCAAGGCATTCCCACCCCCACTTGGGTTTTCACATATTTGGAGTTAGAGCTCCTTTTAAAAAGAGAGTCGTGCAATCAACATGTAAATTTATTCAAAACACCATTCAAGTGTGTGTGTTTGGATTTTCTTGAAGAAAGTTGCTTGGGGCTAGCTGGTCTTTTCCCGCCCAGCACACGAGCCTATCAGAGGCAGAGGCGTGGGATCAGTGAAGCCCGCCTGGCCCCCACCCTGCACCCACCGAGGCTCTGCCCAGGCCAGGCCACTTCCAACGACGGGACACCCCCCCTCTGCCAGGGTGCAGAGCAGTGGTCGTTTGGGGCAGGAAAAAAGAAGCCCTCCTTTTGGCTTCTGAAACACGTGGCAGGTGTACTCCTGGGAAAAGGGACCCATTTGCAGGTGCTTTCCTGGCACCTTGTGCCCACGTCGGTGCTTCTGGCCCACAGGGCTACCACTGAGGCACACTTCCAGCCTGGCCGTTCGGAACACCTCGGTAGTGTCCTGGCCAGGAGAGAGGCTCTGGGGTGGACCAGCCCCAGGCAAGCAGCCGGGGTTCAGAGAGCCTGCTTTCAACTCTAGAAGGCTCTTAATGAACACTCTGCACTCAAAGCGGGCGGGTGGCGGACAGGGAGACGGAGAATCCTCCCCAGTGGGAAGAAAAGTCTTGGTGGAAAGCGGCAGTCACAGAACAGAGGCCTTTTCCCCCCGTCGAGAGCAGGGCGACGCCCATCCAGGTGTCTGTCTCCTCTGCGATCGCGCCACCTGCTGCCTCCCCCAAGTGCGCAGGCGTGCCCAGCAGGCACGCGGGACCAGGGTGTGCCCAGCCTGCCTGTGGCCAGGACTGGCTGCCCAGCCCTGGGCCAAGGGCCACCGCCTCTGCCGGGCCTCTCGTGGTGGGATCTGCTCTTCCCCCGCCACGTGCTCTGTGCAGCCCTGAGGGAGCCCCCTCTGCCTCCCTATTCCTCAGAGCCTCGGCCCGGCCCCCCTGTAAGGGCTGCTGCTGAAGGCAAGGCCCAGTCCCCCTTCCCCAAAGGAGCCCCTCAGACCCAGACCTGGCCTCGCCCTCCCCCGCCAGGGCTAGGGTCCCCCAGGGGCCAGGCTCATTGCTGTTGCCATGGGGATGTGTGCACTCTGACCCCAGCCTTTCTCCATCCCTGGCCAAATAAAGAGGGCTTCCAAGTGGAAACCGGCAGTCTCAAGCCACCCCTCCGCCTGGGCCCCAGGTGGCCCCCACCTCCAAGAAGAGGAGGGGAAGAGAGGGCCCCAGAAGAGCCGAGTCCAAGCAGAGCTGCGCAGCGGTGGGGACCAGTCCCGACGAGGCCAGGGGGGCCTCCCGTCCCCCCCCCCCCCACTGGCCCCCTCCCAGCCCCAACCCCTCCACTCTCCCAGCTCCTGCCGGCACTGGCAGCTCACTTTTCCCAAGGCCCAGCTCTGCCCCCAGGCTCCCATCCAGCCCAAGGACCGGTCGAGTCCACTGGAGCAGCCCCAGCCCCGCGAGGTCTCTCGAGGTCATGTGTGCTAACCCTCCGCCGAGCTGGGGTCCCGCCGGGCAGGGGAGATGGACGTGGGGCCTGAAACCTGTTCGAGAGGCCAAGCAGGGGCCTCGCACCTCACCCCCACCCCCCCTTTCTCAGTTCTGCTGCCCCCCAGGGCCCCAGCGGTCACCTCGAAGAACAAACCACAGATGCCAGTCCCAGGGGCAGGTGCATCTTTCTCCTCAACTGCCCGGATGCCCGGAGACTCCACCGGGACCCACCCCAGACCTCCCCCCCCCCCCCGGACTGGATTCCACCTCCTAAGCGTCACTCTGCCCCTGCCACACTGTCCATGGCTGCTAGGGCCCGAGTGCAGCTTCCCCCTAGAGTTAGGAGGTAGCCCCAGTTTCTCCCCTCGAGTCTGTTCTCTGCACCCAGACGGGCTCATTTTTCTAAACCACGGATCGTGTCATCTACCTGCTCAACAGCTTGCTGTGGCTCCCCAGGGCCCCTCCCGCGCAGCCTGCCCCCCAGCCAGCCTGACCTTGGTCCGCCAAGGACGCGGAGGCCTTCGAGGTCCGCCCTCTCCCCCAAGCCCCAGGGGGAGCCACTCTCTTCCGGTACCAGCCCCCCCCCCTTGCTTGATCTTGGCTGAGATCCTCCTTCCCCCAGAAGCCTTCCCCCCCCCCCCCCCGCCCCCGCCAAGGCCGGGCTGAGTCCCCGGGTTGCCAGCACCCTGACCCCGCCGGTTAGGTCGCAGCACTGCTAACTGCTACTTCCAGGGCTGGGCTGCTGGGGTTCGAATCCCGGCTCCCTCGCTTCTGGCTGCACGTCCCTGCGCAGGCGGTAGGCGCCGTGTGAGGCGGGGGCAATCATGGCCAGCGGCGACCACCCCGGCGGGGCTGCGAGCGCGGCAGCGAGACCGCGTGCAGGGCCCTGGCCCGTGCGCTCTCGCCGACAGCCTCCCGCGGCACGCGCGTGCGGCCGGCGGCGTGCTCAGGCACCGCGGAGGCCCCCCAGCCCCGCACCAGCGCGCGGGGCGCAGGGGCCGCCGCCGGGAGGAGGCCGGCCGACGCACCTGCGCTCCGGGCGGGGCAGGAGGGGCGGGCGAGCGCGCGGATAGACACCCGCGGGGCCCTCAGGGCGCCCGCCTGCCGCGGGCGGGGAGGATAGGGACCTGCCGCGGGCCGCGCCGCGCGAACCCCGCCCCGGGCCCCGCCAGGCCCCGCCCCCCGCGGGCTCGCCCGCCCCAGCGCCGAGGCCTTCCGAGCGCCCCCGAGGCCGCCGGCGCGAACCTCCGCCCTGCCGCCCGCACCGCGACCCCCGCGGCCGGGCCCCCGGCCCGCGCCGCCCCCTCACTCCGGCTTGGGCTCGTTTTCCTCCTGATTAAAACCCAGACGAGCAGGAACTGAAAGCGAAAGCCCTTCCTCGCCCGGGGGCCTGCAGCCCCGCGGGGCCGCTGGGGCGCTGGGGCGCCTGGCCCTGCTCTCCCGCACCCGCCCGCGCCCGCCAGCCGGGGCTGGGGCTCGTCCGGGCCTGCAGGAGCCGCGGCCCCTGTCCAGGAGGACTTTTTAAAATAGTTTTAAAATACATGTATATTGGAATAATTTTTAAATTGCAGAAAAGCTGCAAAGATAATAGAGCTCCCAGGTGCGCCGTTGTTAACCCCGCTCGTGTCTACGGCGCGTTTGTCGAAACCAGCGATGGTACTTCCTGTTAACCAGACTCCAGGTTGAGCGTGCACCGGCTTTCCCGGAAATCAAGAGACCCTGGCTGCAGGCCTCCAGCCGGAAGGCCGGAACAGAGCACACGAGGTGGCCGTTTCCAGGAGGTGGAAGACGGAGGCCGGGGACCCCGGGCCCCGGGGGCAGAGAAATCAGGAGGCTAGCAGGAAAGTTTCCCACCGTGCTCAGGGAGAGGGAGTGGAGCAGGGCACGGGGCCCACCCAGCCGCCGAGGCGGGGCCCAGCTGGGTTCCCGGGGAGGGGTGCGTGTGGACGCAGCCGTGCCGTACCGAGCCTTGGACTGAGGCCGGGTGCAGGCGCCGGGGGCAGCACCACTGGACCTGCCAGAGGGCCCCTGCAGAGCTCTGGGAGCTGACTCGGTACCAGGGGCTGAGCAGTGCTAGTGGCCACGGGGCCTCAGCCCGGCCCGGCTGGAGACATGTCCTGCCGCCTCCTGCACATCCCCGGTGTCCTGCTGAGACCCTCTCCCAGGGCACGGCCTTCCTGGGCCGCGCGCTGCGTGCCTTCTCCAGTGCTGCGTCTCAGAGCCGGTGGCTCCAACGGTGACCCTTTATGATCTCCCGCTTTCTGTGGGCCGGGAATTCGGGAGGGGGCCGGAGGGTGAATTCAACCAAGTGGGTGATGAGTCCACCAGCCGCACCCATGAAATGAAGCCTCAGGGAGAAGCCTGCGCGCGGGGGCTCCGGCCAGCGCCCCTGATGGGGAGCACAGAGCCCTGTCTGGTAGAGGGCACGGACCCCGCGGCCTGGCTCCACGGGCCCCTTCTTTCGCTGACTCTGACCACATCCTCTCGCGATGCTGAAACTGTCTTCACGAGGTAGCTTTTTCCTGAGTTCTGTGCGGGGGTCTAGTGAAGTATCAACCGAGTGCTGTCAGAGGGACCCCCAGCTTTGTAGCCAGCTGGTCTAAAGAGAGGGTGGCCCCGGGGCTCCGCGACCTCGTTGCCCCCCGACCTCGTGGCCAGCGAGGGAGCCGAGGGCAGGGGGGTGCAGTGCCTTCCCAGTGGTCAGGACCCCTCGGCCCCCCTGCCACTCTGAAGGCCGCGTGTGACCTTGGGTCGACCGGGTAATCCAGCAAACCCCCCAACTCCAGATCCTCCCTTCAGTTCACGCCCACAAAATCCCTCTTGCCTCGGAAGGTGAAGAGTCCTACGCTCTGGAAATTAGGGTGCACCATCTTGGGGGGGCGTCACTCAGCCTACCGTGAGTGAAGAATGGTGCTGGATCGATTTGGTACCCGTAGGGCACCCCTACTCCACATCACAGAGAAAAACGAAAGCTCTTATTCCAAGTGAGTATAAACCCACGTGTGAGAGGTAAAATAGCCAATCTTCTAGAACAAACACAGAATGGCCTCATGACCTTCGGGAAGGCCACAATTTCTTAAATAATAAGAAACACACACCGAAAAGGACACACTTGATGAACTGGGTTTCGTTAAAATCAGGAACTTCTATTCCTCAAGACACCTTTAAGAGAATTGAAATAGTAATCCACTAAGTGGGAGAAAATATTTTGAAATACATATATCTGACTAAGGACCACTGTCCAGAATATACAAAACACTCTTACGAATTAGTAGGAAAAAAGGCTGATGCCCCAAGGGAAAAATGGGCAAAAAATGGCCTTGAGCCGGCACTTCACAAGAGATGAGCTCCAAGTGGTCAAAAGCACAGGGAATTCTGCCGTTCGGGAAACGCAGATGGAAGCACGACCTGCCTCGCCTCACGCCCTGCAGGATTATTTAAATCACAGTCATCCCCTGAGTAAGCCCTGGCAGGGTGGGGCAGACTTGCTCTGCCTGGGGCAGGCAGACTGCTGCCGTGCTCTGGAGAACCCCAAGAACGTGCGCTCGCCCCTTGGCCTGTAGCTCTCCTCCACAGGAATGCTCATGTCAACGGGATGGAGAACGGCCGAACCAAGCATCCAACAGCTGTAGCTCCAAGAACCCCTGCAGCGACTCCCTTTCCCAGAGGTGCTCTCGGGCTCTTCCTTTCCTGTCTGGCCGCGGTGCCCGGCCAGCCACGGAGCAGGCGAGCGGGCCACGGAGCAGGCGAGCGGGCCACGGAGCAGGCGAGCGGTCCACGGAGCAGGCGAGCGGGCCATGGAGCAGGTGAGCGGGCCACGGAGCAGGCGAGTGGGCCACCTCGCGCGGGGAGCTCTCTCCCGGGGGGCTAGACCCAGTGGCCAGTGAGGCTGGCGAGGGAGCGTTTGGTGAGGTGCCCAGGAAGAGCAGGCTTTGGGCAGGAGCAGCTGCAGTGGGGGCCAACCGGGGCGCCCTTCACTGCCTGCGGCCAGTGCCGGAGGCCTGCCCCCTCGCCACCTGCGGCCAGTGCCCAGGGCCTGCCTTCTCACTGCCCAGGGCCTACCCCCTCACCACCTGCAACCGGTGCCCAGTGCCCAGGACCTGCCCCTCGCCGCCTGCCCCTCGCCACCCGCGGCTGGTGCCCAGGGCTGCCTCTTCTCGCCCACTGGCCTCAGGCCCTCCTCCTGGACCAGCCCCAGCGAGGGCATCCCCCTTGGGCCAGCTTCCAGCCATGGCCAGGGGTGCTGCCACCTGCCCTTGCCTCAGTACCCAGCCAGGCCTCGCCCCATGGCGGCCGCTGCCCACTCCCCGTGGGCCCCCCGCCCTGCTCCCTGACCACGAGGGGCTCCAGGCACTGCCCACTCCTGCCAGCGCACGGGACTGCGGAAGGGGGTGCACCGTGCAGAGGGCGGGCGGGAGCCCCCAGCATGAGAGAAGAGGGAAGAGCCTGGGCCCCTCCCCAGCCCGAGCGCCGGGGCGGGCGGGGGGCGTGGGTGGGGGACGGGCAACTCCAGAGTTTTGTGTTTCTTTCATTATCTTTATACTGTGAAAGGGCCACACGGAGCGTGTCTTATTTTTGCGTTTAAGCTTTAGGAGTTTTCTTTTTTAGAGCAGTTGTAGATTTACAGAAAAAACATGAGCAAGAGTTCTCATATATTCCCATGTGTTTTTTTTTAAAGATGTATTTATTTATTTATTTCTCTCCCCTTCCCCTCCCACCCCGGTTGTCTGTTCTCTGTGTCTATCTGCTGCGTCTTCTTTGTCTGCTTCTGTTGTAAGCAGCACGGGAATCTGTGTTTCTTTTTGTTGCGTCATCTTGTTGTGTCTGCTCTCCGTGTGTGTGGCGCCATTCCTGGGCAGGCTGCACTTTGTTTCGCACTGGGCGGCTCTCCTTATGGGGCGCACTCCTTGTGCATGGGGCTCCCCTATGCAGGGACACACCTGCGTTGCAGGTCGCTCCTTGCGCACATCAGCACTGCACATGGGCCAGCTCCACACGGGTCAAGGAGGCCTGGAGTTTGAACTGTGGACCTCCCATGTGGTAGACGGACGCCCTAACCACTGGGCCAAGTCTGCTGCCCCCATGTGTTCTTAAGATAATCAGAAAACCCAAAAAAGTTAATTTCAGTATGACTCTCTCTACCATCCCCCTTCCCATCAGGGCTGCTTTTGCTGGCTCCTGCCTCCCACCTGACCTGGTCGGAGGCCACAGGTGAGTATCCCACAGGCAGGTGAGCAGTGTCTGGCTGGATGGTGTTGTGTTTTTTAAGCAGCTTTATTGCGATATATTCACATACCATACAATCTATCAAAAGTGTACAATCAGTGGCTTTTAGCATAATCACAGTGTTGTGCATTCATCATCACAAAAAAAAATTTAGCACAATTTCATTACTCCAAAAACAAAAACTCCACTCCTTAGCAGTCACCTTTCAATCCCTCTATCGGTCCCCAGCCCTACATAACCACTAATTTAATTCCATCTTTATAAACAGATTTATATTTACATTTTATATAAATGGAATCATACAATATGGAGTACTTTGTCTGCTTTCTTTCACTTAGCATATTTTCACATATATTAACATCTTGTAACATTAACATACATTTGTTCACTTTCGAAGAAAAACCGTCATATATGCAATATTACCCACATTCATATTTCACATGTGGTTTTACTATGCTATCCAGTCCCGTACATTTTTTAGCTTTCCTATTAGTAACATACATGACCTTAGACTTTCCCTTTCAACCACTGTCATCCGCATATAATAGTACAGCTAGTTACAAAGATTATGTTGTGCTTTCCCCTTTCCTATTCATTTCCAAAGATGAATACACATTTTTTTTTTTTTACCAATTCTGTACAAGTTAACCCTCAGCTTTCCATTCTCTAATCTCATTCTGTTTTCTGGTGACCCATATTTTAGTGAACTCCATGAGTTTACAAAAATACATTTAGTTCCTAAGAGCGTAATCATACAGTATTTGTCCTTTTGTGTCTGGCTTGCTTCACTCCACATACTGTCCTCCAGGTTCATCCATGTTGTCATGTGCTTCACGACTTCATTCCTTCTTACAGCTGCATAATAGTCCATCATGTGAATACACCACAATTTGTTTATCCATTCATCGGTTGATGGACACCTGGGTTGTTTCCAGCTTTCAGCAATTGTGAATAACGCCGCTATGAACATTGATGTGCAGGTGTCTGTTCGTATCACTGCTCTCAGTTCCTCTGGGTATACAGACCCACTAGTGGTACTGCAGGGTCCCATGGCAAAACTATCCAACTTCTTTAGGAACTGCCAAACAGTCTTCCACAGTAGCTGCACCATTCTGCATTCCCACCAACAGTGAATAAATGTTCCTGTCTCTCCACATCCTCTCCAACACATGTAGTTTTCTGTCTGTAGTTTTGATTTTTCCCTTCTCTAACCACTAGTGATGTTGAATTTTTTTTTTTTTTTTTTTTGAGGTACCAGAGCCGGGTTTGAACATGGGACCTTGTATGTGGGAAGCCAGCGCTTAACCACTGAGCCACATCAGCTCCCTGGGTTGGCTTTTTTATTTGCTTGCTTGTTTCCTTTTTGTTTCTAGGAGGCACCGGGGTCCAAACCTGGAACCTCCTATGTGGGAAGTAGGGCCTCAACTGCCTGAGCAACATCTGATCCCCTGAACATTTTTTCATGTGTTTTTTTTTTGTTTTGCCATTTGTAATTTTTCTTTGGACAAATATCTATTCAAGTCTTTTGCCCATTTTTTAATTGGTTGGTTTGTCTTTTTATTGTGGAGTTGTAGAATCTCTTTATTTATCATTAAACCCTTACCCATTTTGTGATTTCCAGATATTTTCTCCCATTGAGTCGGCTCCCTTTTCACCCTTTTGACAAGGTCCTTTGCGGTGCAAAAGTGTTTCATTTTGAGGCAGTCCCATTTATCTATTTTTTTCCTTTTGTTGCTCTTGCTTTGGGTCTAAGGTCCATGAAACCACCACCTACTACAAGATCTTGAAGATGGTTTCCTATATTTTCTTCTAGTAGTTCTATGGTCCTGGCTTTTATAATTAGGTCTTTGATCCATTTTGAGTTGGTTCTTGCATCGGGTGTGAGATAGGAGTCCTCTTTCATGCTTTTGCTTATGGAGATCCAGTTCTCCCAGCACCATTTGTTGAAAAGACTATTTTGTCCTACTAATATGGACTTGGTAGGTTTCTATAAAACCAGATGCTTATAAAAGTGAGGGTTTGTTTCTGGGCTCTCAATTCTATTCTACTGATCAGTGTGTCTATCTTTATGCCAATACCATGATGTTTTGTAGTATGTTTTGTAGCTTTGTGGTATGTTTCAAGGTCAGGCAGTGAAAGTCCTCATATGTCACTCTTCTATTTTAGGATGCTTTTGGCTATTTGGGTGCACTTTCCCTTTCAAATAAATTTGGTAATTGCCTTTTCTATTTCTGTAAGTTAGCTTGTTGGAATTTTGATTGGTATTGCATCAAACCTTTAAGTCAGTTTGGGTAGGATTGACATCATCATGATATTTAGTTTTCCAATCTATGAGCACTGAATATCTTTCCATTTGCTTAGGTCTTCTTTGATTACTTTTAGCATAGTTTTGTAATTTTCTGCATATAGGTCCTGTACTTCTTTGGTTAAATTGATTCCTAGGTATTCGAGTATTTTTGTTGCTATTGTAAATGAAATTTTTTTTCCTGATTTTCTCCTCAGGTTGTTCAGTACTCATGTACAGAAATATTACTGATTTCTGTGTGTTGATCTTATATCCTGCCACTTTGCTGAACTTCTTTATTAGCTCAAGTAGCTTTGCTGTGGACATTTCAGAATTTTCTAAATATAGGATCAAGTTGTCTACCAAAAGTGAGAGTATGACTTCCTCTTTTCTTATTTGGATGTCTTTTATTTTTTTCTTGTCTAATTGCTCTAGCTAGAACTTCGAGCATAATGTTGAATGACAGTGGTGACAGTGGGCATCCTTGTCCTTGTCTTGTTCCTTATCTTAGAGGGAAAGCTTTCAACTTTTCCCCATTGAGTGTGATGTTGGCTGTGGGTTCTTCATATATATCCTTTATCGTATTGAGGTACTTTCCTTTGATCCCTTTTTTTTTTCTTATTTCTCCACCCTACCCCCCCCCCATTGTCCATTCGTTGTGTGTTCTTCTGTGTTTGATGTATTCTCATTAGGTGGCTCCAGGAACCCATCCTGGGATCTTCCAGAGTGGGAGAGAGGTGATCATTCTCTTGTGTCACCTCAGCTCCCCAGTTCTCTGTGTCTCATATTCTCTCTTTTTTGTTGTGTCATCTTGCTGCGTCAGCTCTCCATGTGGGCGGTGTCACTCCTGGGAGGCTGCACTCCTGCAGGGGGCTGCAATCCTTGCGCGGGGGGCACCCCTGTGCAGGGTGGCACTCCTTACACATGGCAGCACTCCATGTGGGCCAGCTTGCCACACAGGCCAGGAGGCCCTGGGTATCGAACCCTGGACCTCCTATGTGGTAGGAAGAAGTTCTATCAGTTGAGCCACATCTGCTTCCCTGATTCCAATCTTTTAAAGTGTTTTTATCAAGAAAGGATGCTGGATTTTGTTGAATGCCTTTTCTGTATCGATTAACATAATCATCTGGGGTTTATTTTTTCCCTTCAATTTGTTAATGTGGTGTATTATATTAATTGATTTTCTTATGTTGAACTACCTTTGCATGCCAGGAATAAATCCCACTTGGTCATGGTGTAGCATTCTTTTGATATGCTGTTGGATTCTATTTGCAAGTATTTTTTTTGAGAATTTTTGCATCTATGTTCTTTAGAGAGACTGATCTATAATTTTCATTAGGTAATGTTGACTTCATAAAATTTGTCAGGTAATTTCCCCCCTTTTCAGTTATTTAGAAAAATTTAAACAGGATTGGTGTTAATTCTTCTCAAAATGCTTGGTATAATTCACCTGTGAAGCCATGTGGTCCTGGATTTTTCTTTGTTGGGAGATTTTTGATGACTGATTAAATCTCTTTAAGTGTGATTGGTTTGGTAAGTTCTTGTATTTCTTGTAGAGTAAATATAAGTAGTTTGTGCATTTCTAGCAATTTGTCCATTTCATCTAGGTTGTCTAGTTTGTTGGCATGCAGTTTCTCATAATATAATATCTTCTTATGATCTTTTTTATTTCTGTTGGGTCAATTGTAACTTCCCCTCCTTCATTTCAGATTGTATTTATTTGTCATCTTCTGTTTTTTTTCTTTGATAGTCTAGCTAAGGGTTTGTCAATTTTATTGATCTTCTCAAAGAACCAGCTTTTGGTTTTGTTGATTTTCTCTCTTTGTGTGTGTGTGTTCTCAATTTCATGTATTTCTGCTCAAATCTTAATTTTTCTTTCCTTCTGTTTGGTTTGGGAATGGTTTCCTGTTCTTTATCTAGTTACTCCAGCTGTTTTGTTAGATCTTTGTTTTTTTTTTCAAGATTTTATTTATCTCTCCCCTTCCCCCCACCAGCCTCAGTTGTCTGTTCTCTGTGTCTATTTGCTGCTCTTCTTTGTCCGCTTCTGTTGTTGTCAGCAGCACGGGAATCTGTGTTTTTGTTGTGTAACCTTTTGTGTCAGCTCTCCGTGTATGTGGCATCATTCCTGGGCAGGCTGTACTTTCTTTGGCGCTGGGCGGCTCTCCTTATGGGACGATCTTCTTGCGCGTGGGGCTCCCCTACGCGGGGGACACCCCTGCGTGGCACAGCACTCCTTGCGTGCATCAGCACTGCGCATGGGCCAGCTCCACATGGGTCAAGGAGGCCCAGGGTTTGAACCGCGGACCTCCCATGTTGTAGACGGTCACCCTAACCACTGGGCCAAGTCCGCTTCCAGATGGTTTTAACTCTTCTTTTTAAAGATAGGCATTTAGGGCTATAAATTTCCCTCTTGGCACTGCATTGCAGTGTCCCAAGAGTTTTGATGAGTTGTGTTCTTGTTTTCATTATCTCAGTATATCTACTAATTTCACTTATAATTTCTTGTTGGGCCCACTGATTGTTTAGGAGTGTGTGGTTTAGCCTCCACACATTTTCTAATTTCCTCCTTTCCCATCTATTAATGATTTTGAAGTTCATTCCATTATTATCTGAGAAGGTGCTTTGTATAATTTCAATCATTTTATATTTCTTGTGCCCCAATACCTGGTCTATCCTGAAGAAAGATCCATAGGCACTTGAAAAGAATGTATAACCTGCTGATTTGGGATGCAACGTTCTGTATATGTCTGCTAGGTCTAAACTTGTTGAAGTTCTCTGTTTCCTTGTTGATCTTCTGTCTAGTTGTTCTGTCTAATGATGTGAGTGGTGTGTTGAAGTCTCCAACTATTATTGTAGAGATGTCTATTTCTCCCTTCAGTTTTGCCAGTGTTTGCCCATGTCTTTTGGGGCACCCTGGTTAGATGCATAGATATTTATGACTGCTATATCTTCCTGGTGGATTGTCTCTTTTATTAATATATAATGACCTTCTGTATCACTTATAATTTTTGCATTTAAAGTCTGTTTTGTTCAATATTAGTATAGGCACCCCTGCTCTTTTTTGGTTACTATTTGTGTGGAGTATATTTCCAAACTTTCACTTTCACCTGGTTTGTATTCTTGGGTCTGTAGCATTTTAATACGGTTATGAATTTCCAAAAATAGATACTGGATTATGCTTGTAATCCGGTCTGTACCTGGGCGTGATTAAGTTATGATTAGGGCTTTGATAGGTCTATGTCATAGGGCATTGAGGGGTGGGGACTCACAGATAAAAGGCGGCAAAGGACAGAGTTGAGGGGTTTTGAGGTTGGAGTTTTGATGTTGGAGTTTGATGCTGAAGCCGTAAGCTGGAGCTCCAGGAAGTAAGCTCATAGAGGAAAGAGAAGCAAGCCCCAGGAAGAGAGGAACGCTGAGCCCAGGAAGAAGCAAGCCCTGAGAAAAGTGGAGCCCTGAGCCCAGAGAGAAGCAAGACCCTGGAAGGGAGGAACCCAGGAAGCCTGAACCCTCACAGACGTCAGCAGCCATCTTGCTCCAACACGTGAAAAAAGACGTTGGTGAGGGAAGTAACTTATGCTTTATGGCCTGGTATCTGTAAGCTCCTATCCCAAATAAATAGTCTTTATAAAAACCAACCAATTTCTGGTATTTTGCATGAGCACCCCTTTGACTAATACAGAGGCATACAACAGCAGGCTCAAAATGATAAAAGAAAGAATAAATGATACTGAAGACACAATAGCTGAAATTGAAGAGAGAAAAGAACAGAGAAAGAAAATAATGGAAAAAATCAAGCAGGGGCTCAGAGAGTTGAATAACAATATGAACCACAACAACATACATGTCATGGGAGTTTCAGAAGGAGAAGAGAAGGGAAAAGGGACAGAAAGAGTATCTGAGGAAAAAATAGTAGAACATTTCCCAACTTCCCCAAAAGAAATGAGCTTACATATCTAAGAAGTGCACCATACCCCAATCAGAATAAAGCTAAATAGACCTACATCATGACATACACTACTCAGAATGTCAAACATCAAAGACAAAGAGAAAATCCTGAGAGCAGCAAGGGAGAAGCAAACCATCACACAAGGGATGACTACTAAGATTTAGTCAGGATTTTTCATCAGAAACCATGAAGGTGAGAAGATGGTGGTATGATACAATTAGGATACTGAAAAAGAAAAATTGCCAGCTGAGAATCCTTATCCAGCAAATGTGTCCTTCAAATATGAAGGTGAGTATAACAAATAGAAAATAAGAGAGTGCATAAAAAAGAATCCACCTTTGCAGGAAATATTAAAAGAAGCCCTAGAGCCTGAAAGAAAAAAACAGGACAGACAGGCTTGGAGGAGAGTATAGAAGAAAGAATAGCAGAAAGGACAGTCACAAGAGTAAAAAGACAGACAAAAATAGGATATGACATATGAAAACCAAAGAATAAAATGAAGGAAATAAACAATGCATTTACAGTATATCATTGAATGTGAATGGATTAAACTCCTCAATCAAAAGATACTGGCTGAGAGAATGGATAAAGAAAACATGAGCCATCCAAATGCTGCCTACAAAAGACTCACCTTAGACCCAGGAATACAAACCAGCTGAAAGTGAAAGATTGGAAAAAGGTACTCCACGCAAATAGTAATGAAAAAAGAACAGGGTTAACTACGCTAATATCAAACAAAATCGACTTTTTTTTCCCCCATTGTCAGTCTTTTTATTGTTTTTTTTTTTGTTTTTATTTGGGGGTTCCTTACTGGTCCTGTGTCCACCAGAGCAGCCAGGACCAAGAGAAGAGGGGAAGGAGACGGGTGGGCACAGGGTGGGGTCATCTCCACAACATTCCATTTATACACAGAACTAAACAGACAAGCACAGAATCACTATTGCGGTTAGAAGTTGGCAGCACGGGAAGGGCGAGGAAGGAATGGATGAGGAGAAGATGTCAGTCATTAAAAAAATACATAGGCCCTCCCAAATTGGGGTGCCTGGGGGTGGGGTGGGACTTGGTCTGCTTCAACCCGAAAGGAATCAGAAGATAAAAGAAGTTTGGGGAGACCAGAACTGCCAGGAGTGGGGGGAGAAGGAAGGTCCAGGGGGTAGGGGGACTGCTTGGCAACTGGGGTGAAAGGACTGCCCTCCCCCTGCTGGGATTGCCCCAGCCCCTCTGGTCTGGCAGGAAGGGGGCAGCCTGCAACCCCCATGGTCAGGTCTGGGGCTGCCGGATGCCCCAGGCAGGGGACTGGAGGGGCTCGCAAAGGCTTGCCCTCCAGGGAGATGACAGTACTGTCCCCCAGCTTCTCTGCCAGGGCGCAGCAGTCCTTGACCTCCTCGTAGCAGCTTGTAATTCATGCTTGATTCCTGTCGGTTTCTTCCTGATGGCATCCTTGGACCCAGCATAGATCATTTTGCTCTTGAGGGGTGCACACTCAGGGGCCCAGAAAATAAACACCAGGCCCTCCTTCTTGCTCCCCTTGGTCTCACAGGTTGCGTCACAGAGGGCGTAATGGCAGTCCTTGTCTGGCAGCACCTTCACGAAGGCGGTGTCGGGGTCGTCAACGGTGTGGCCCACATCACCTACCAGGGTCTCCTTGCCCTCTTCCAGGAGGACGTTCTTTTTGTCCTCACTCAGACAGAAAAGCGCAGCCTTCTTGCGCTTCTTCACCTCCTCTGATGTTGATGACTTGCGCACCTTCGAGTCGTTGAACGCCCTGATGACGCCGGAGGCCACGTTTCTGGAAGCGCAAGGGGTGGAGGAGGCAGACCCAGCCGAGGCGAGCCGCTACCACCGCTGCCGGAATCCGACTGAGCGCCCAAAACCGACTTTAAGTTCAAAACAGTTGTAAGCGATATAGAAGGCCATTATATATTAGTGAAAGGGACAATCCTCCAGGAAGATACAGCAGTCATAAATACCTGTGCACCTAACCAGGGTGCCCCAAAATACGTGAGACAAACTCTGGCAAAACTGAGGGGAGAAACAGACATCTCTACAGTAATAGTTGGAGACTTCAACACCCCACTCACATCATTAGATAGAACAACTAAACAGAAGATCAACAAGAAACAGAGAACTTGAGCACCATGATAAACGACTTAGACCTAACAGACATATACAGAAGGCTGCATCCCAATGCGGCAGGTTCTACATCCCTCTCAAGTGCCTGTGGATCCTTCTCCAGGAGAGACCACGTGTTGGGTCACAAGAAAACAAAATGCCTGAAATTACACAAAGCACCTTCTCAGATCATAATGGAATGAAACTGGAAATCTTTAATAAATGGTGTATTAGTCAGCCAAAGGGGTGCTGATGCGATATAACAGAAATATGTTGGCTTCTATAAAGGGTATTTATAGAAGCTTCCAGTTACCAGGCCATAAAGTGTAAGTTACTTCCCTCACTAAAGTCTGTTGCCACGTGTTGGAGCAAATGGCTGCCAACGTCTGCGAGGGCTCAGCCTGCTTTCTTCTTCCAAAGGCTCTGTGGCCCCACCTTCTTCCAGTAGGTTTGTCTCTTTCCTAGGGCTTGTTTCTCTCTGGACTCAGCTGCTCTTCTCTCCACAAGGCCACGTGTAGACTACCAGGCTCTCTCTCTTCCTGGGGCCTCTGCCATGTCTTTGGAGCTGTCTCTATTCCTCTGTGTTCTTCTCCCGCATACTTCCTGGGGCTCCAGCATAAAAACTCCAGCTAACTCCTCTGCCATGTGGTTTTCTCTGAGTTCCCAACCACCGAAGGGGCAGGGACTAAAGTCCGACTGACGTGACCCAATCAAAGCTATAATCATTATTAAACGTGAAACCTCTGAATCCAGTACAATCTAATATCCCAGAGGAACAGACTGGTTTACAAATAGAAACCAATATCTATTTTTGAAATTTATAAACAATATCAAACTGCTACAGGTGGGAAAGGGGAAATTTTGCAAATGTGTGGAGGCTAAACAACACACTCCTAAACAATCAGTGGGTCAAAGAAGAAATTATAAGTGAAATTAGTAAATATATTGCAACAATGAAAACTAGAACACAACAAAAGTTATGGGATACAGCAAAAGCAGATTTGAGAGGGAAATTTATAGCACTAAATGCCTGTATTAAGGAAGAAAGAGCTAACCTTGAATATTTAACTAAAAAACTAGAGAAACTAGAAAAAGGACAGAAACCAAACCCAAAGCTAGCAGTAGGAAAGAAATTATAAAGATTAAACAGAAATAAATGAAATTGAGAACAAAAAACCATAGAGAAAATCAACATTACCAAAAGCTGGTTCTTTGAGAAGATAAATAAAATTGACAAACCCCAAGCCAGACTAACAAAGAAAAAAAAAGAGAGAAAATTCAAATAAATACAATCAGAGGGAAGCAGTTGAGGCTCAACTGATAGAGCGTCCACCTACTATATGGAGGGTCCAGGGTTTGAGACCCAGGGCCTCCTGACCCATGTGGTGAGCTGGCCCACGCGCAGTGCTGCTGCATGCAAGGAGTACTGTGCCACTCAGGGATGTCCCCCACGTAGGGGAGCTCTACATGCAAGGAGTACGCCCTGCAAGGAGAGCGGCCCCATGCGACAAAAGCGCAGCCCACCCAGGAGTGGCACTGCACACACAGACAGCTGATGCAGCAAGATGATGCAACAAAAAAGGGATGCAGTTTCCCAGTGCCACTGGATAATGCAAGCAGCCACAGAAGAACACACAGTGAATAGACACAGAGAGCAGATATTGGGGGGGGGGGGGGGGAAGGAAAGAAAGAAATCTTAAAAAAAAAAAATAAACACAATCACAAATTACAAGGGGGATGTTATGACTGACCTCACAGAAATAAAGAGGATTATAAGAGGATATTATGAGAAACTATACACCAACAAACTAGACAACCTAGATGAAATGGACAAATTCCTAGAAACATACAACCTACAGTGATGCTGCAAGAAATACAAGAACTTAACAAACCAATCACATTTAAAGAGATTGAATCCATCATCAAAAATCTCCCAGCAAAGAAAAGTCCAGGACCAGATGGCCTTACAGGGGAATTTTATCAAGCATTTCAAAATAATTAACATCAATCCTGTTTAAACTCGTGTAAAAAATTTGAAGAGGAGGGAAAATTACTGAACACAATTTATGAAACCAACATCACCCTAATATAAAGTCAGATAAAGATACTACTAGAAAAAAAATTACAGACCAGTCACTCTAAGGAACATAGATGCAAAAATTCTCAACAAAATACTTGCAAATGGAATCCAACACCGTATCAAAAGATTTATACATCATGACCAAGTGGGATTTATTCCTGGTATGCAAGGCTATTTCAACATAAGAAAATCAGGGAAGTGGATTTGGCTCAACTGATAGAGCATCCACCTACCACACGGGAGGGCCAGAGTTCAAACCCAGGGCCTCCTGACCCATCTGGTGTGCTGACCCATGCATAGTGCTGATGCGAGCAAGGAGTGCTGTGCCACTCAGGGGTGTCCCTCACATAGGGGAGCCCCACGCGCAAGGAGTGCACCCCATAAGGAGAACTGCCCTGCGTGAAAAAAGTGCAGCCTGCCCAGGAGTGGTGCTGCACACACGGAGAGCTGACACAGCAAGATGACGCAACAAAAAGAGACACTGATTCCAGTTGCCACTGACAAGAATACAAGCAGACACAGAAGAACACACAGCAACTGGACATAGAGGGCAGACAACTAGGGTGGGAAGGAAGGGGAGAGAAATAAAAAATAAATCAATCTAAAAAAAAAAAGAAAATCAAAGAACATAATATACCACATTAACAAACTGAAGGAAAAATACACATGATAATCTCAATTAACGCAGAAAAGGCATTCAACAAAATCCAGCATCCTTTTTTGGACAAAACACTTCAAAAGACAGAAATAGAAGGAACATTCCTCAGTATGATAAAAGGTATATATAAAAAAAATCACAGCCAACATCGTACGCATTGGGGAAAGGTTGGAAGCTTTCTCTCTATGATCCAGAACAAGACGGGGACGCCCCCTGTCACCATCGTTATTCAACAGTGTGCTAGAAGTTCTAGCAGGGCAATTAGACAAGAAAAAAAAATTAAAGGCATCCAAATAGGAAAAGAGGAAGTAAAACTTTCATTACTTGTGGATGACATGATTCTGTATTTTGAAAATTCTGAAGTGTCCACAACAAAGCTCCTTGAGCTAATGAGTTCATCAAAGTGGCGGAATACAAGATCAACACTCAAAATCAGTAATGTTTTGTACATGAGAACTGAACAATTTGAGGAGAAAATCATAGGAAAAATTCCATTTAAAATAGCATATATTAAAGATTTTATTTATCTCTCCCCTTCCCCCCACCAGCCTCAGTTGTCTGTTCTCTGTGTCTATTTGCTGTGTGTTCTTCTTTGTCTGCTTCTGTTGTTGTCAGCAGCACGGGAATCTGTGTTTTTGTTGTGTCATCTTGTTGTGTCAGCTCTCCGTGTATGTGGCATCATTCCTGGGCAGGCTGCACTTTCTTTGGCACTGGGCGGCTCTCCTTATGGGGTGCACTCCTTGCACATGGGGCTCCCCTACGTGGGGACACCCCTGCATGGCACGGCACTCCTTGGGCGCATCAGCACTGCGCATGGGCCAGCTCCACACAGTCGAGGCCCAGGGTTTGAACCGCGGACCTCCCATGTGGTAGACGGACGCCCGATACTGGGCCAAGTTTGCTTCCCTATGGTCAACTTGTTTTTGACAAACCTACAAAGTCAGTATTAATGGGACAAAACAATCTCTTCAACAAATGGTGCCGGGAAAATTGAATATCTATAACCACAAAATGAAAGAGTGCGGTCACCCCTCGGGCTGAAGTGTGGTTTGCTGGTCTGGCGGGGGAGCGGCCGCGGTAGGCCTAATTCCGCTGCCCCCATAATAGGGTGGTTGGTCGGGCCCACCGCCACCCCTGAAGGAAGCTCGGCATGGGCGCAGAGTGCCCTCGGGTCTCCCCTTCTCGGCAGCCATGCTTCCGCGGCCGCCCCTCCTCCCGGATGGCGCCACACGATGCCTTGTGGGGCGGCACCCTTCTTCTTTCTCCCTGCACAGGCGGAGGGCGGAAAAATCCAGTCTGCCCTTTCCCCCCCCCCCCCCCCCGACAGCAGCAACAGCCAGGCGTGGGCGGGAAACTCAAGTCTGCCCTCCACCCCAGCAACAGCAGCCACCAATCCCTAAACCCTGCCCCTTCCCCCAGCAACAGCAACAGCCAATCCCTAATCACCACCCCTCCCCCGTCCAGTACCGCCCACTGACCTTTCCCCGGCAACCAATCAGAACAGGGCGTGGCTTCGACCAATCAGCCTTCCCCAGCCCCTATAAAACTGTTGCCTCTCCCTCAATAAAGTGGACTTGCGTGTTTACCTTGTCTCCGCAGTAGTTTTTCTGCCGTGCGCCCTCCAGTCCTGAGAGCCCCCGACAAGGGCCTGGCCTCCCTTGTCCCCAGTTCGTCGCCTGCTTCTCCGGGCGACCCCTTCGTCGCCGGCTTTGCTGGGCGACCCCGTCAGCCAAACCACGCAACCCCTGTGAGACCGACCCCTCGTCTGCTGCCAGACCGACCCCTCATCCCAAGCGGGACCGACCCCTTGTCCCAAGCTGGACCGACCCCTCGTCCGCAGCCAGACCCCACCTCTACCGACCAAGCAAACCGTCGCAGCTGGCGCCCAACGTGGGGCCAAAGCAACCCCACCACTGCACCGCTCCGAGGGTAAGGGCCCTGAGAACCTCCGCCGCCTCACTCCATAACCTGGCGGTCCCCCCCCCTCTCTTCTCACCCCTATCTTTTCGCTCTGCATTGCTGCTCCTGAACCTTGGCAACCTCATACAATCCATGGCGGTCTGGGAGAATCGCTGGATGGCTTTCTCCTTCCATGTCGGGGGCTTATACCGACCCGCTATGATCAAGAGGCACCAATAAAACTCTCAGGAGCGCGTGCCTGAGCACCTCCACCCCTGCCTTCACCTCTGCCTCCTCCCCTGTTCTCGTCACCTTTGTGTTCATAGTCCTACTCTCTGCCTTTTGCCTTGCCGCTACTGCTCTGCCGTGGGACGCTCATGAGCCCCAGCAACCTTTTCCCTTGCCTCCTCCTTTCGCCCCTTTGTGCCCTTCTCCTCGCTTCCCTCCTCTGGCAGGTAAGGACTCCCGTCCACTGGACTCTCATCCATCCCTGGGACCGCTAATCGCCCGGGGCAGGACTCTTGCCATCCGACCCTTTCAGGCCGGACTCGCGTCCCCCTCTAGCTGAGGTGCGGACTCTCGCCGTCTGATTCTAGGAACCGGACTCTTCGCGTCTGCCCTCTGGGCTGGACTACAGCACGTCTTCCCCCTTCCCCTAGTCCTTACCTATCTCTGCTCCCGGCATGGGGTCCTCCCTTTCCCGTAGCCTCTATGGCTCCGCTCCGCCCGGTTCCGCCGCCCCCGCTTGTCTTTCCAGAAAACGCCTCACAACCATTCTGGATCCCAGGCCGAAACATCAAACCTGCCACCGCAGCTGAAACTAGGGAGGAGGAAGCGCCACCGCCTGAAGGCCCTACAGCGTCGGGAACCCCACAAAATGCCTCCCAGCCACTCTGGATCCCCGGGAGAAACATCAAATCCGCCACCGGCCGGCAGCAGGTCCCAACGATGGATGATGAGAGCACTCGCCCATCGGATGGAGAGGCTGAACGTGGCCGCGGATCCAGTTCATGACACCCTCCTCCTTGGACAGCTAGTACAACTTGCTGTCCACACCTTGGCTTCAAACAAGAAACCTAAAAATCTACGCTCTCTTCTACTTTTCATGTTAGCCCTGTTCCCCTCCGCGTCCTCCCCCCCCCAACGTCGAGAGCCCCGGCATATTAAAAACAAAGGGGGAGATGTGGGAGGAGGGGCACCCGGCTTGCCTCAGTGGCAAACAGTGTGGCAAGAGGTGACACCGCCTCTGCCCACTGGGCCTAGACAAGGTGACCACGCCTGACTAGGCCTTTGCTGCTAACGGCTAGCCGGCACCGCCCTCCCCCTTCCTATCTCCCGCCTAGCCCAGCTCTCACTTCCCCTCCCCCCTCCCTTAAACCTAATCTCTTAGTACGCTGTTTGCCCAGCAACAGCTTACAACCACCTATCAGCTTAGTAACAGTGTCAGCCTATCAAGAGTTAGCACATACTCTACTGGCCATTCACTAGCCCAATGCCAGAACATTGCCTTATATGGAAACAGCATTTGCCCTAGCCAATCAGAACCTGCCACACCACTCCCCAATCCTATAAATCTGCATCCCCTTCCACAATAAACCAGACTTGTGCCATCAGCCTGTCTCCGCGACTTCTTCCTGGGTCGTGTGCCCTCCACGCCTTCGGAGCCCCCGAGGGAAGCCTCAGCGGCTGTACGAGGCTTTCTTCCCCACGCCAGGGACCCCTCTCGTCCCACAACGGGACCCCGCTCGTCCCATAACAGGGACCCCGCCCCTCCTCCCACAAAAGAGGACTCCTATCTCACTCCCCATACAAGAATCAACTCAAAATGAATCAAAGACCTAAATATAAGAGCCAGGGCCATAAAACTACTAGAAGAAAATGTAGGGAGACATCCTCAAGGTCTTGTGGTAGGTGGTGGTTTCTTGGACCTTACACTGAAAGCATGTGCAACAAAAGAAAAAAAAGAGATAAATGAGACCTCTTCAAAATTAAACACTTTTGCATCTCACTGTACTTTGTCAAAAAGGTAGAAAGGCAGCCAACTGAATGGGAGAAAATAGTTGGAAAACACATGTCCGATAAGGGTTTAATATCCATGATTTATGAAGAGATGTTATAACTCCACAATAAAATGACAAATGAGCCAATTTAAAAATGGGCAAAAGACTTGAATAGACATTTGTCCAAAGAAGAAATACAAATGACAAAGAAACACGTGAAAAAATGCTCAGCATCACTAACGAATAGGGAAATGCAAATCAAAACTACAATGAGGTATCATTTCACACCTATCGGAATGGCCACTCTTAAAAAGACAGAGAACTACAAGTGCTGGAGAGGATGTGGAAAGATAGGAACATTTATTCACTGTTGGTGGGAATGCAGCCACTGTGGAAGACAAAAGAAGTTGAATATAGATTTGAATATAGATTTGCCACATGACCCTGCAATTTTGCTAATGGGTATATACCCAGAAGAACTGAGAGCAGTCAAACAAATAGACATCTGCACCCCTATGCTCACGGTGGCATTATTCACAATTGCCAAAAGTTGGAAAGAACCCAGGTGTCCAGCAACCAATGAATGGATAAACAAACGGTGGTGTATTCACACGATGGAATATTATGCAGCTGTAAGGAGAAATGAAGTCATAAATTATATGACAACATGGATGAACCTGGAGGGACATTATGTTGGGCGAAGCAAGCGAGACATAAAAGGGCAAGTATTGTATGACTGTGTATGAACCACATATATAAATTTGGTTTATATACTTGAATTGTATAATTCAAAAAAGAAATTTATATGTATTCAGTTCATCTGACAAGTGTATGTTTTTATTAACTGTATTTTCATTTTAATTATTGTTTAAATTTCCAATTATTAAATGTATAAAGTTTAAAAAAGATGTAAAAGGGGAAAAAACAACTTAAAAAAAGAAATCTCAGCTGGCAATTTTTCTTTTTCAGCATCTAATTACACCATACAACTGTCTTCTCACCTTGGTGGTTTCTGATGAGAAATCCACACCACGTCTTACTGGGCATCCATTGTATGTGATGGTTTGTTTCTTCCTTGCTGCTCTCAGAGTTTTCTCTTTATCTTTGACATTTGATATCCTGAGCAGTATGTGTCTTGGAGTAGGTCTATACAGATTTATTCTGATTGGGGTACACTGTGCTTCTTGGACATGTGAATTCATTTCTTTCATGAGAGTTGGGAAAATTTCAGCCATTATTTCCTTAAATATTTTTTCTGCCTCTTTTCCCGTCTTTTTTCCTTCAGGAACTCTCATGACACATGTGTTGTTTTGCTTCATGTTATCGTGCAACTCCCTTAGCCCCTGCTTGATTTTTTCCCCATTCTTTTCTCTGTTATTCTCTCTTCCATTTCAGCTGTTGTTTTCTGTATCACCTTTTCTTTCTTCTATCATTTTGAGCCTGCTATTGTATGTTTCTAATGTGTTCGTGATCTCACCTATTGTGTTTTTCATTCCCATGAGCTCTCATTTTTCTATTCAGGTTTTCAAATTCTTCCTTTTGCTCACTGTGTCTTCTTGGTGTTTCGTGTTTTTAAAAAGATTTAATTATTTATTTCTCCCCACCCTCTTGTTGTCTTTCACTTGCTGTCTGTTCTTGTCTTCCTTGTTTCTTTAGCAGGCACCGGGAGCTGAACCTGGGACCTCTGATGTGGGAGGGAGGTGCCTAACTGCTTGAGCCACCTCCGCTCCCTGCTTTGTTGTGTCTCTCATCACCTTTTTTCCTCCTCGTGTCTCTTGTTGCAACATCTTGTCATGTTAGCTCACCACGCCTGCCCATCACGTCAGCGCTCTGTCTTCTTTAGGAGGCTGGGGGCATCCTCTGCCCCCAGCTTTGTTGTGTCTCTCATTATGTTTTTTCTTCTTGTTTCTCTTGTTGTGTCAGCTTGCTGCACCTGCCCATCATGCTAGTTCACTGTCTTCTTTAGGAGGCACTGGCATCTGACCAGAGACCTCCCATGTGGTAGGCGGGAGCCTGGTCGCCCGAGCCACAGCTGCCTCCCTTCTTGGTATCTTTTATCTCTTTAGCCATATTGTCATTCAATTCCTTAATTTTCATTGATCAGTTGCCTCAAATCCCGTATCTTATCTGGGACACTGATATATCCCCTTCCTTGGTCCATTTCTTCCATTTTCCTAGTATACTTGTAATTTTTTGCTGATGTCTAGGCATCTAATTATGTCGGTGAGCTTATGCTGATGCTCAGTTTCTCTCTTTAATAGGGATTTAGTGGCTGGAGGCTGTATGTTGCCATTCCTTGATTCTTGTTTCAACGCGTTCTTGGGCTTTAGGATTGGCCCTGTTAGTTGCTCAAATATGGGCTGTGGACCCAGTGATCTGCTGCAGCCCAGCTTCCAAGGGCCTGGTGGACGCTGGCTGGAAAGGCTGGAAAAAGCCCCTCTTATTTACTTTTAGTTTCCTCTCATGCACTTCCTCGGTCCCACAGCAGAGGGTGCTCTTCAACAGCCCTCTCAGCCCCCTCCCTTTTCCCACGTAGGAGCTAATTCCACTCCCCTCCGTGTCCTCAACCACCAGTTCTCATCTGTTGGGAAGGTGACTGAGAGGGTCGCAAGCGGGCTCCCCAGGCAAGCAATGGCACAGTCCCTCGCCGCCCGGAAGGGCTCGTGGACCCAATTTCTTGGCCAAAAACTGAATCTGCCTTAGGCTGTGTCCCTCTCTCTCTCCTGTTTCCTGGGGAGATGTCTGTCTATAGCTGCTGGCCCAAGGCCAGAGAATTAAAACTGCATATAGAGTGGGAGAAAAGTGCTGGTGGCTGCAGCTGCAATTACTCACGGCCTTGTCATCGAGACTTTTCCCCTCTGTGCCCCTCTCTCTTGAGGGTGGTGTCCAGTCTTCTCCTGGTGTCATATACCCTAGAACATTTCTTTCCAGGCCACTTCTGCATGTCCTCTAGCTATTTTTCTGGAAGAGAAGAGAGTCCTGTGTATTACTAATCCACCATCTTGTCCTAAGTCCTGTTGCTGGGTTTTCTCAAACCCCAGGGTCTCAGGGAATGCAGAAATTGGTGTCCCCTTCCCCTTCTCTCCCTCCCCCCCCCCCCATTGTCCATTGTTGCAAAGGGGCTCATGCAGATGGGCTAGGCACTGCCTGGCCGCGGGGCCCATTTCTGGCAGGAATCCTGCAGCATCACCAGGGGCGGCCTTGGTTCTCACCCCCTCCACAAGGTCTCCTTCCCTGCCCCTCGATGGCTTGGGGCAGGGTCGTGGAAAGCTCCCTGGTCCATGTCAGCTACTAGACCTACCTTTGGTCTAAAAAGGCCCGTCCTGTCCGCTCTGGCTTAAGCCTCACCCCGGGAGGGACTGGGATGGGGAAGAGGGTCAAGCACTGTCCTTCCTTAGCCCCCTTTGCCTCCTGGCGGGTGGGTGCAAAGGGAGGCAGTCTTCCTGGGCTGCCTGCAGCCAGAGGCCCTGGTGGGTGTGAGTTTAGGTCACTGTGCATTCAGTGCCAATGGTGCTTGCCCTGGAGTTTGGATGCAGCCATTTGCACCAAAATGTCCAGCATCATGCAGGGTCTCCTCCCAGCGGGTTGGGGCTCAAGTCCGCCCCAGGTCACACCACCGGGTGGTCTTCCTTTAGGGAGGCCCAGGCTAGGTTTCTCCAGCTGGGCTGGGCAATGGCTGGTGAGTTTGGGATCAGCAGTGCCCGAGTTGTGGATCCCGCTGAACTGCTCTCAGTCCTGCACGGAGCTCAAGGGGCCTGCTGCAGGGAACAAGACAGACTAGAAGGGTCAGGGCAAGGAGGAGGGCAAGCCTTGTGGGTAGAAGGGCCGACAGGGGCTAAGGCTGGCAGTGGGATCTAGGGTGGCCAGTCCTGGTGTCCCTGGCCTGGTCACACAGGCCTGTGTGAGTGGACATGGCGGGGAAAGACTTCCAGCAGCAAAAGAGGGCTGGAGGTTCACTGGGCTCCAGGCCCCCACATTTCTTCCAGCCTGCACCCCCTGGGTCACCTCAATGGATCCCTCTACGACTCCTGGGTATGTGATCTCCATTTACGAAGGGGGGTGGGGCTGTGGGGTCACGGACTGCTAGAAGGCTGCCCGGTCTCCCGGCCTGGAGCGGGCAGGGCTGGCTGCCAGGCTGGGAGGGGAAGCGGCCGTCCTTCGCCTGGGGGCCCGGGTTCCACTCTCAACTCCAGAAGGCCTAGGCCTCGCCACTCCAGGGCACGGCCCAAGCAGGAAAGCGGCGCCCTCGCCCCGCCCGGGTACCCGGGGAGGACTGCGCAGGCCACAGACAGCCCGAGGGCGTGGCGCACAGAGAAGGATCTGGCCGCTGGGCCGCCACCCCGCGGGCAGGGCCGCGGTTCAGAACGAAAGCGCGCTCGGAGAAGGCCCACAGGGCTGAGGACCCGGGGTCCAGCCCCCACCTGACGCTTTTCCCAGAACGTCCCAGGAGCAATCGGCTGAGCGTACAAGGTTGCAGGACCGCCCGCTGCCGCGCGGGCGAGAACGGGAAACCACCGCGCAGGCGCCAAGGCCGTGGCGTGCTCCAAGACTACGAAACCCAAGATGCAGCGCGCCCAGGCCCCACCCTCAGCCGACCAGCTTGTCCCGAAGCACGCCGGGAGCGGTCACACGAGAGCGGCCATGGTCCAGGCCGCACCGGTGCACGCCGGGAGTTGTAGTTCTACGGCAGACGCGAGCCCGGCCACCAGCCTTAGTCGGCCGGGCCGCCCCGGGGCACGCCGGGAGTTGTAGTTCTACGGCAGACACGAGCCCGGCCACCCTCCTTAACCGGCCAGACTGCCCCGGGACACGCCGGGACATGTAGTTCTACGTCAGATACGGGCCAGGCCGCCCGGGTACGCACGGGGCCCCGTCGTTCGTCGCCAGGCGTGATCCATCTAGAGCCCCCTGGTGCACGCGAGGCCCCGCTCTCCGAGCGAAGGCGTGGGCTCCCGGGCCCGGCCGCCCGGTGCACGCCGGGGGCTGTAGTCCGCGCCCCTGGCGCGGGCGAGGCCCAGTGGGAACGGCCTCCCGCCGCCCCGCCCCGCGCCCGCCGGACGCCTGTGCCGGGACATGGCCGCCTGTGCCGGGTCCTTGGGCTGAGCGCCCGCCGCCCGCCGCCGCCCGCCCCGCCGCGCGAACGCGCGGGCCCGGCCGCCCGGCCGCCCGAGGCGCCGCCCTGCGGGCGAGGAGCCGCCGCCGCCTCAGCTGCAGGCCCGCGGGCCGCCGCCGGGCGCATGGCGTCCATCTTGCTGAGGAGCTGCCGGGGGCGCGCCCGCCTCCCGAGGGGTAAGCGGCCGGCCCGGGCGCCGCGGCCCAGCCCGCGAGGGGCGCACGGCGGGCACCGGGGCGCGCGCGGGCGCCCGCTGCGCCGCGGACGAGAGCGGGCCGCGCCGCCGCCCTCTCCGTCCCCCGGTGACCTCGGGTGCCCCGGCGGCAGACCCGGCCGGCTCTGCTCCGCCGCGTCCGCACGTGGGGGCGGCCCTGCCCGGGGGGCACGGGACTCCAGGTGGCCTGGGCGGGTGGCAGGATCCTTGGGACCTGCTGAGGTCGGTGCCGACTACCCCGATCTCGTTAGGGGGCTTGGGGCGCCGCCGCCTGGGGTCGGGTCCTGTGGGGAGAGGCCAGGGGTCTGGCTGCGGACCCTGACGGCGAGGCCAGGAGGCGAGGGGGCGCGGCTAACCGCCTAGGGGTGCGCACGCGGAGCCCTTGGACCTGCTGGGAGGGCATCGCCAAGGTCGGCGACCGCAGTAGGAGGCCGCACCTGCCGGACTCCAGGGCCGCAGCCTGGCCCCAGCGGGCCAGGGGCAGCCGCTTCCGGCCCCCGCAGCCCCGCCCAGGCCCTGCGGTGACCCCGGGCAGCCCCGCATCACACCTCGGGCCTCTTCAGGGGTTAACCTACTAGTTCCGGCATAAACGCGGGCGTGCTCTCTCTCTCAAAACTTACCTTGACATAACTTTTTACAAATTTAGTTTGTGGGCTGACTTGGGGAGCACCAAAATCTTTACAGGAACGTGGTATGTATTTCATGTGTGTCACCCTACAGAGTGTTCCTATTACGCTTTAAACTGGTTCTTTCAGGTTTCATAGGCAGACAGTTCTGTCATCTGCAAAGGACAACTGACACTCTTCCTCATTTCCCACATCTGTTGTATCAGAGAGGTTAGGGGTGCCATAAAAGAGAGCCAAATACTAGTGTGTCCTTGGCTTCCTGATTTAACTGGTGTTTTAGTTGCTGGGCTGCTGAAAGCACCATACCCGAGATGGGTTGGTTATTACAATGGAGATTTATTATCTTACGAGCTTACAGTTTTGAGGCTGAGGAAAATGTCCACATCAAGGCATCCTCAGCAGGGCTCTCTCCCTAAAGGCTGCTGCTGGCCATCCTGGACTCCTCTTCACGTGGCAGCATCTGCTCATCTCCCGCTTCTTTTGGGTTTCCTGGCTTTCAGTCTCTGGTTTCCACGGCTTGCACCCTCTCTTTCTCTCTGTGTTGAACCCTCTTTTAAAGGACTCCAATAAGAGGATTAAGACCCCCCCCAGGCCACAACTTAATTGAGGTAGCCCCATCAAAAAGTCCTACAGCAGTGGACACCCACAGAAATGGACTGACTTTAAGAACATAAATTTCTGGGGTCCGTTCAACTTCAAACCATCACCAGTGACAATGCCTGTAGGTCTCCTTGTTTTGAATATTTAACCTTTCTGAGTTGTTCTTGCTCCTTAAGTTGAGAGACTTCAGGTAAGATCATATAAAGGTGTTTTGCAGTTTGTGAATCCACCAGAAGAAACTCGGTCCTTGTACTTGTCAGCAGTGACAGCAGGTCGCGGTTGAGCCTTTGGGGCTGTGACGAGAAGGGGGCGAGCCGGTTCCACCTCTGGTTCAGCGTCCAGCCTTCCTGTCTGTCATCACAGCGGCCTGTGTGTCTGTCTTGAACCATTAAGGCTGGTGCCCTGTCCATTCACCAGCTCGTTTCTAGAGCGTGTTGATGGCTAGAAATGACCTCATCTTTCGGGTGTCGCTGTCCTTCTGTCATCCCGGGAGCACAGGCATTCCCTCGGGCTGTCCTGAGTCATCCCAGAGGCTGCTGCTGGGAGCTGTCCAGCGGGCTCTCCGGATACCCTGTGCTGGGACCAGAAGGGACCCCAGAGCCTGCATTTGCTAGGTCGTCCTGTGGGCCGGGGCTGGACCTGGGCGCTCCCCAGGCCCTCGGGTGTGAACCCCCCAGCTGCGCATACTCAGGCCCTTGTCTGGGGCGGTGCCTTGTTTTCTTCAGGTTCCCTGAGCGGTCCGGCCCCCAGACCCCAGCGTGCCCTTAGCGCAGTCAGCAGCCCTGTGCGGAGTTTCCCGCCCGTGCCACGTCCTGCTGTCTGCCTCCACCTTGCTGCGTCGCAGTTTCCTTGCTGGTGAAGTGGGGGCGCCCAGGCCAGCGCCTGGCACCCCTGGCACCCCTGCCTTGCCTGTCGTGGCTGCCAGGGGCAGCAGACTGCAGGGCACCGGCCTCCCCTGGAGAGGGCTGTGGGGACAAGGGAAGCAGGCCAGGCACGGAGGGGCGGGGGCAGTCCAGGCAGGTGAGCGCAGGTGCCTGTGCCCAGGTGGGGCATGGCTGGAGGGCCGTGGTAGTTTCGTGAGACGGCTCGGGGCGCGGCAGAGCCGGGTGTGGGGGAAGGCGCAGCCCGAGGACCTGGGCCGGGGGGCCGGGAGTAGAGCTTGGTTGGTTGAAGACTTCCCTGGAAATTGGGAGGCTGACTCGCAGGCCAGGCAGGGGCTTCCCCTCTCCTGCCCTCTCCTCAGCGTCTGTTATAGTTACTGTGCCAGCCTCCATACGTTTGTGTTTTGTTGGTAGAAAGAAAATGCTAAAGCTTTGTTAAAGGACGTTAAAAAGACCTAAGTAAATGCAGAGCTACCTTGTAACTACAGATGTGAAGAGCGAATATTGTGAAGACCTTGGTTCTTCCCAAGTTTACGTGTGTTGGTACGTTCTTCCGGAAAGTCTCGCTGCCCTCCGGCCTGCTGAGGCCGTGTCATAAAGCACGTGGCTGGTTTGCCTCTGGTTTCTGCTGGGTCACCTCTGACCCCTTGGGGTTTCCCGGGATGCGGTGTCTTTAGTCCATCTGTCGAGATGCACTGGGTGGGCATCCTGGCCCGTGGACCTGGAGGGGTGGGGACCGGCCCCCCGGGCATCTCTCCCTGGGCTTCTGCTCGGTGTCCTGCCACTGGACAAAACTCACTGCGAGGCCAGCCCTCTCGGGGGTTTTGCGAGCCGTTCCACCGATACCCAGCCCTGGGCGTGGGCAGCCCTGAGCCTGAGTGTGGCGGCCTGGGCCGGGGTCTCAGGAGGGCGGCCTGAACCTGTGGGGCCTGGCTAGCCCCGGAGCCGCGCACGGAGATGGGCGTATCAGTCCGCCGAAGGGTGCTGATGCGAAACACCAGAATTCTGCTGGCTTTTGTAAAGAGTGTTTATCTGGGGTAGGAGCTTACAGTCACCAGGCCATAAAGCATAAGTTACTTCCCTCACCAAAGTCTATTTGGAGCAAGATGGCTGCCGACGCCTGCGAGGGTTCAGGCTTCCTGGGCTCCTCTCTTCCCAGGGTTCATTTCTCTCTGAGCTCAGGATTCCTCTGTTTTCTCCACGAGGTCCACCATAGACTCTCAGTGAACTATCAGGGTTTCTGCCGTGTCTAAGGAGCCGTCTCTATTCCTCTGTGTTCTTTTCCTGGCTCAGGGTTCCTCCCTTCCTGGGGCTGGCTTCTCTTCCCTCTGTGTGCTGACTTCCTGGGGCTCCAGCTTAAGTCTTCAGCATCAAACTCGAAATCATATCTCCAACATCAAAATCTCTAGCATCAAAAAGCTCCAGTTCTGTTCTTTGCCATGCCTTTTATCTGTGAGTTCCCACCCCAAGGTGGCCCAATCAATGCCCTGATTATAATTTAATCATGGCCAGGTACAGACCAGTTTACAAACATAATCCAGTATCTACTTTTGGAATTCATAACTATATCAAACTGCTGTGGTGGGTGTGCGTGGGGCACTGGTGTCCACCAAATGGCTGCCGATGCAAAGTACCAGAGATGGGTGGGCTTCTATAAAGGGGATTTATTTGGGGTAGAAGCTGACAGTTCCAAGGCTGTGAAAAGTCCAAACCAGACACCGAAAGAGGCGCTTTCTCTCCCCCGGTCAGCTGCCACGTGCTGAAGCAGATGCGTTGAGCTCGGCCTGGTCTCTGCCTTCCCCTCTGGCCTGTGCCGCCTACTGGCGCTGAGCCGAGGGCAGCCAGGCAGGCCCAGCTCACCTCCTTCCTGGCCACCTGGGCCCCTCCGCTCCCGTCCACGTCCGGCTGGGTGCTCTCGGGCAGGTGGCAGGCTGGTCTCCCCCGGACCTGCCGCCTGGGCCCAGCCTCCGCCTCTCGGGGCTTGTTTTCCTGCAGCCCCCTCTCCCGGGGCGGAAGCAGCAGTGCGGCTTCCTTTTTCCTGTGTCTGTCGGCGTGTATCAGACCCCGGGAGGAGAGGGCTCACCCTGGGTGCCACCTCCCTGACTGGTGTCAGCAGCCCTAAGGCCATCCTAAAGCCATCTAACCAGAGGCCGCTCGGCTGAGTCAGAGGGGCCACGCCCAGAGGCTCGTTCTCGCTTACTAATGCCATGACCTCTGGCTGCCGCGGGAGGCCTCCCCTGTGCCCAGCCAGCACCCCACAGGGCCCCGGCATCCTGACCCCGCGGCGCGCTGGGCCTTCGTTTCTCAGCCTTTCCTTGTCGCCTTGACGGCTCGGAGCACGCTCAGGCCACGGGCACCGCTGGTGGGGTTTGCTGGACCTTTGCCTCTTGGGTAGGCTGCAGGCAGGCCGCTGAGGCCAGGTGCCCCTCACAGCCTACCGGGTCCGACATCACAGGCCCCGTCCTGCGCGTACTGCCCCCCACCATCTGGTCAGGGCCCCGCTGGAGAGCGGCCCCACCCCCACCCCATCTGTCTGCCTTCTCTGCCCCCCTTCCCTGCCCTTCCTGCCCTCCCTGCCCTCCCTGCCCCTCCCTGCTCTCCCTGCTCTCCCTACCCTCCCTACCCCCCCTACCCTCTAGCCCTCCCTGCCCCCGTCTGCCCTCCCTGTCCACCGTCCCCTCCCTGCCCTCTAGCCCTCCCTGCACACCCTCCCCTCTCTGCCCTCTAGCCTTCCCTGCCCCTCCCTGCCCTGTCTGCACCTGTGCTTTGGGAGGAGCTGCTATGGGCAGCCTTCGCTTGCAGAGCTGCTGTTGCCGCAGGGCGGGCTGGATTCGCCCGGGCCTGGGCAGGAGAAGGGTGGGTCAGGGTAGGTCCCGGGCTTTGCCAGAATGCGGGGGTGGCAGTGCCATTTGTCCCCAGGAGAGACTTGGGAAGGGGCAGGTGGGGAGCCGTCAGACATCAGGTGCCAGCAAGGCCTCCAGGTGGGGGGAGCAGGGGGCGCAGCCCGGGCAGGTCGGGCAGTGGGGGGTGGTGCTCAGGGGGAGAAAGAGCTTAGAAGGAGGGCGGCCACAGACAGTGCTCACAAAGGGGGCGGAGCACAGGTGCCCTGAGCAGCACCCAGGCGGAGGCCGGCAGTGCCAGGGACAGCCCTGTGGGGGCTGGAGCACCGGGACAGCAAAGGCAGGACCCCCAGAGGTGAGGTTTCGCTTCTCACCTGCAGGCTTTAGGCTGGGAGGGGGGACTGCGCCACAGGAGGGGACACCAGGGGCCCCAGATGGAGCCTGTGCCATGGCCGCCTCTCGTGGCTGCTGTTTGGGGAGAAAGAGGCCCAGGCCCTTGGCCAGGGAGATGGGCTCTGTGAGTGCAGAGCCGCGTGCTTTACGGGGTCAGGTACCGCGTAACCTCCGACACGGGGCGTGCGCACAGCCTCTTGGAAGGCTGAGAACCCAGCACTCAGCAGCGCTAGCGTTTCCCAGCTGAGTGGTGGCCGCGGAGAGCCTTCCTCACAGCTGGCCATGGTGCCCTGTGGAGCCCCACACCCGCTGCCTGTGGCAGCCGCTTGTGCCACCCTGACCTCTGGGCGGCGGCCTACTCTCGTCTCCCCAGTCTGCAGCCGAGCCCGGCGCCCTGAGCAGAAGGGAACGGGGCTGACGGCAAGGACGACCCGATCCTGAAGTGCTGTGTGCTCTCTTTGGGGTCATCTTCTGGTTCGCACGCTCTTGCCCCCATCCCCGTGGCCATTTGGGCCGGGCCTTGCTCGGAGGGGCTGTCTGGATTGGCACTGGAAGTGTGGGCACCCTGGCCCGCTCCCTGGGAGGCACGTGCCCCAGTGGAAGCGCAGCGGCCTGGCCTCGCCAGCGGCCCTCGGCTTCCTCGTGCTGGCCCCCTTTCCCTAGAGCCACCCCAAGACGCTTCCCTTCCTTGTTGGGACTGACTCTTGGCTTAGCTACACCCCGAGACCGCCAGCACTCACAGGCCTCTGGAACCTGCAGCTGGGGAGGCCGCGGGGGAGCCAGGCGCAGGGGCCGCGTGGGGGTGGCCTGGTGCTTGGCCTGGCGCTGACCGGGGCTCTGCTTCTCTCGTAGGTAGCCTGGGCCCCAGCGCTTGTCTCGGCTGCACCAGCACCCTGGGCTTGGCGAGCCACGCGTAAGTAAAAGCACACGTCTGTCTGCAGATGTTGGAGAGGATCGTCTCACCCTGGATTTTGAGGGAAACTATTCCTACTTTCCCCTCTTTAGAAAACAAAGGAGCCCTCGAATCCCAGCCCCGTCAGGGAGTGCTGGCGACTTGGTGCACGCTGTCCTGGTCTTCTTCTCACAGATCTGGTTTTGTCTGTCTTTTTGCCTCCAGTTTTAGTTTATTATTTTAGTTGTGGCCTTTTTGTTTTGAAATAATTTCAACAGTTACAGAACAGTTGCAAAAATAATGCAAGCCGCGTGCGAGAACGCCAGCACTCCCCTCCGGTACTCAGCTCCTGCGCGGCGCGCGTTTGCCACCTTGGCCCCTGCCCCCCACCCCGAAGCGGGCTGCACACGCCGCCCCCCCCAAGCACGTCCATCTGCGCTTTCGACAAACCAGGATTCTAACTCACGCAGCCACGCAAAGTACAGTTTCCAAGGTCAGGACATGAGAATCCACGTGAGGCCTGCGGGCTGTCCCTGTGTTCTCCTCTCCCTAAGAGCGCTGGGCCTGTTTCTAGGTGCCGTTGTGGTTGCGTTCTCCCTCTAGTTTGGTGCCCTTTTCCTGCTTCCATACAATTGCCATTTTAGCGACTTTTCATTTATTCCTGCAAAAAGTAGTTGGCCATGCCAGGCGTGTGCAGCTGCTGGGCCCTGTCTGTGAGCAGAGGCCATCGCCGCAGGGGGGGACCCCCTGTGCCCATCCACACTTGCTGGGTGCGAGCAGGGGCTGCCCCCATGCCTACTTGGGGACACGCAGTGGGCGCTGTGCTCCTCGGCCTTCCCTCATGATGCCAGGAAATGAGCAGGTTGCCACAGCCGTGGGGGCCGGGGAGAGGGCACCACGCCCCTGCCGTCCACTCAGGACCCCCTGCCCTCCCCATGGCCTTTCTCCTGACCCCCCGCGCCCTCTCCTGGGATCCAGGCCTGTGCCCACCCCAGAGCTCTCTGAGCAACTCCTTCCTTCACCTCCAGGGACCCCTGAGTGCTCCTAAGCGAGACAGACAGAGGGACCCCGAGTGCTTGTGAGCGAGACAGACAGAGGGACCCCGAGTGCTCCTGTGAGAGACAGACAGAGGGACCCCAAGTGCTCCTGTGATAGACAGACAGAGGGACCCCGAGTGCTCCTGAGCGAGACAGACAGAGGGACCCCGAGTGCTCCTGTGAGAGACAGAAAGACGGACCCCGACTTCTCCTGAGCGAGACAGACAGAGGGACCCCGACTTCTCCTGAGCAAAACAGACAGGGACCCTGAGTGCTCCTGAGCGAGACAGACAGAGGGACCCTGAGTGCTCCAGAGCGAGACAGACAGAGGGACCCTGAGTGCTCCAGAGCGAGACAGACAGAGGGACCCTGAGTGCTCCTGTGAGAGACAGACAGAGGGACCCCTAGCGCTCCTGTGAGAGACAGAGGGACCCCGAGTGCTCCTGTGAGAGACAGACAGAGGGACCCCGAGTGCTCCTGTGAGAGACAGACAGAGGGACCCTGAGTGCTCCTGAGCGAGACAGACAGAGGGACCCTGAGTGCTCCAGAGCGAGACAGACAGAGGGACCCTGAGTGCTCCTGTGAGAGACAGACAGAGGGACCCCTAGCGCTCCTGTGAGAGACAGACAGAGGGACCCCGAGTGCTCCTGTGAGAGACAGAGGGACCCTGAGTGCTCCAGAGCGAGACAGACAGAGGGACCCTGAGTGCTCCTGTGAGAGACAGACAGAGGGACCCCTAGCGCTCCTGTGAGAGACAGAGGGACCCCGAGTGCTCCTGTGAGAGACAGACAGAGGGACCCCGAGTGCTCCTGTGAAAGACAGACAGAGGGACCCCGAGTGCTCCTGAGCGAGACAGACAGAGGGACCCCGAGTGCTCCTGTGAGAGACACACAGAGGGACCCCGAGTGCTCCTATGATAGACAGACAGAGGGACCCCTAGCGCTCCTGTGAGAGACAGACAGAGGGACCCCGAGTGCTCCTGTGATAGACAGACAGAGGGACCCCGAGTGCTCCTGTGACAGACAGACAGAGGGACCCCGAGTGCTCCTGTGAGAGACAGACAGAGGGACCCCGAGTGCTCCTGAGCGAGACAGACAGAGGGACCCCGAGTGCTCCTGTGAGAGACAGACAGAGGGACCCCGAGTGCTCCTGTGAGAGACAGACAGAGGGACCCCGAGTGCTCCTGTGAGAGACAGAGGGACCCCGAGTGCTCCTGTGAGAGACAGAGGGACCCTGAGTGCTCCTGTGAGAGACAGACAGAGGGACCCCGAGTGCTCCTGTGAGAGACAGACAGAGGGACCCCGAGTGCTCCTGAGCGAGACAGACAGAGGGACCCCGAGTGCTCCTGAGCGAGACAGACAGAGGGACCCTGAGTGCTCCTGTGAGAGACAGACAGAGGGACCCCGAGTGCTCCTGTGAGAGACAGACAGAGGGACCCCGAGTGCTCCTGAGCGAGACAGACAGAGGGACCCTGAGTGCTCCTGTGAGAGACAGACAGAGGGACCCCGAGTGCTCCTGTGAGAGACAGAGGGACCCCGAGTGCTCTGAGCGAGACAGACAGAGGGACCCCGAGTGCTCCTGTGAGAGACAGACAGAGGGACCCTGAGTGCTCCTGAGCGAGACAGACAGAGGGACCCCGAGTGCTCCTGAGCGAGACAGACAGAGGGACCCCGAGTGCTCCTGTGAGAGACAGAGGGACCCCGAGTGCTCCTGTGAGAGACAGAGGGACCCCGAGTGCTCCTGTGAGAGACAGAGGGACCCCGAGTGCTCCTGAGACAGACAGAGGGACCCCTAGCGCTCCTGTGAGAGACAGACAGAGGGACCCCGAGCGCTCCTGTGATAGACAGACAGAGGGACCCCTAGCGCTCCTGTGAGAGACAGACAGAGGGACCCCGAGTGCTCCTGTGATAGACAGACAGAGGGACCCTGAGTGCTCCTGTGAGAGACAGACAGAGGGACCCCGAGTGCTCCTGTGAGAGACAGACAGAGGGACCCCGAGTGCTCCTGTGATAGACAGACAGAGGGACCCCTAGCGCTCCTGTAAGAGACAGACAGAGGGACCCCGAGTGCTCCTGTGATAGACAGACAGAGGGACCCCTAGCGCTCCTGTGAGAGACAGACAGAGGGACCCCGAGTGCTCCTGTGAGAGACAGACAGAGGGACCCCGAGTGCTCCTGTGAGAGACAGACAGAGGGACCCCGAGTGCTCCTGTGAGAGACAGAGGGACCCCGAGTGCTCCTGAGCGAGACAGACAGAGGGACCCCGAGTGCTCCTGAGCGAGACAGACAGAGGGACCCCGAGTGCTCCTGAGCGAGACAGACAGAGGGACCCTGAGTGCTCCTGTGAGAGACAGACAGAGGGACCCCGAGTGCTCCTGTGAGAGACAGACAGAGGGACCCCGAGTGCTCCTGTGAGAGACAGACAGAGGGACCCTGAGTGCTCCTGTGAGAGACAGACAGAGGGACCCCGAGTGCTCCTGAGCGAGACAGACAGAGGGACCCTGAGTGCTCCTGTGAGAGACAGACAGAGGGACCCCGAGTGCTCCTGAGCGAGACAGACAGAGGGACCCTGAGTGCTCCTGTGAGAGACAGACAGAGGGACCCCGAGTGCTCCTGTGAGAGACAGACAGAGGGACCCCGAGTGCTCCTGAGCGAGACAGACAGAGGGACCCCGAGTGCTCCTGAGCGAGACAGACAGAGGGACCCCGAGTGCTCCTGTGAGAGACAGAGGGACCCCGAGTGCTCCTGAGCGAGACAGACAGAGGGACCCCGAGTGCTCCTGAGCGAGACAGACAGAGGGACCCTGAGTGCTCCTGAGCGAGACAGACAGAGGGACCCCGAGTGCTCCTGAGCGAGACAGAGGGACCCTGAGTGCTCCTGTGAGAGACAGACAGAGGGACCCCGAGTGCTCCTGTGAGAGACAGACAGAGGGACCCCGAGTGCTCCTGTGAGAGACAGAGGGACCCCGAGTGCTCCTGTGAGAGACAGACAGAGGGACCCCGAGTGCTCCTGTGAGAGACAGAGGGACCCCGAGTGCTCCTGAGCGAGACAGACAGAGGGACCCCGAGTGCTCCTGAGCGAGACAGACAGAGGGACCCTGAGTGCTCCTGTGAGAGACAGACAGAGGGACCCCGAGTGCTCCTGAGCGAAACAGACAGAGGGACCCCGAGTGCTCCTGTGAGAGACAGAGGGACCCCGAGTGCTCCTGTGAGAGACAGAGGGACCCCGAGTGCTCCTGTGAGAGACAGACAGAGGGACCCCGAGTGCTCCTGTGAGAGACAGACAGAGGGATCCCGGGTACTCCTGAACGACAGGTCGGTGCCACTGCCAGCCAGGTGTCCACCAGGGAAAGAGGCAGGCAGTGGGAGGGGGAGAACAGATGCACCCCCGGCCGGGTCCTGCCCCCCACCGTGGGCTCCCAGTCTGGGGGTCCCCTCTCCTCCCAGCTGAGGCTCCCATCTGGCGGCTGTACAGCTTCTCCAGGCATTGCTTCCCGGGGCACATTTAATGCCCTAAACTGACTGGGAAACCTGCTATTATAAAAGAAAGAGCACTCACCTGGCTGGTCGGGGGTGCCCAGGCGGCCACCGTGGGCTCCCCGCTGCCTGCGCCCCCTTGCTTGTGCCCCCCCTTGCCTGTGGCCCCCCTTGCGTGCACCCCCCCTCCCCAACAGCCTCTGCAGACCTCCCATAACGCCCAGTGCTGGTTTAGGCTTTGCTCTTTTTTTTTAGGAGGTACCAGGGATTGAACCTGGGACCTTGCCCCTGGGAAGCAGGTGCTCAGCCACCAAGCTGCACCTGCCCCCTGGGCTTTGCTCTTCATTTAGGGGCCTTTTCTGCCCTGGAATGTGCTTTGTGATGATGCGGGCCGTGACGGGGGGCTCGGCACAGCGTGCCGCTTGCCGGCGTGTGCTCTGCTGGATCTCAACAAGTGGAGGCAAGGAGGCCCCCAACCTCGAGGCCGGGGCGGGGCCGCAGGGCGGTCCCTGCTGGAGCACACCTCGCCTGGCTCCCGGGCCCCGCTCGGCTCAGGGGTGTTGCGGGCAATCCCGGCTGTGCCGCCCCCTCCTCTTCAAGGGGGCATCTGCATGCCCTTGGCGCTCAGCCACCACACTGATTCCACTTGGATGTGCACGTGGCTTTTCCAGACCTTTGGTTTTCTTGTCTGTTTATTCTTCTAGGTAGACTTTTTTTTTCCTCTCCCCTCCCCTCCCCCCCCACCCTGGTTGTCTGTTCTCTGTGTCTATTTGCTACATGTTCTTCTTTGTCCGCTTCTGTTGTTGTCAGCGGCACGGGAATCTGTGTTTCTTTTTCTTGCGTCATCTTGTTGCGTCAGCTCACCATGTGTGTGGCACCATTCCTTGGCAGACTGCACTTTCTTTCGCGCTGGGCGGCTCTCCTTATGGGCGCACGTGGGGCTCCCCTGTGTGGGGGACATTCCTGCGTGGCAGGGCACTCCTTGTGCACATTGGCACTGCGCATGGGTGAGCTGCACACGGGTCAAGGAGACCTGGGGTTTGAACTGCAGACCTCCCATGTGGTAGGCAGACGCCCTAACCACTGGGCCAAGTCTGCTTCCCTAGGTAGACTTTTGAGTTGTTTCAGACCCATAAAAACCTTCTTGGAATTATAACTGCTGGTCGTTAGACCTATATGATAATTTGAGAATGTTGGTTTTTTAAAGTAATTTGTGTCTTTCCACGTGTCAGTTGCTTTCATTACTAAGACCTTTCCTGTCCTCACAGAACAAGCTGTGCCATCCTCTCTTGGACCATCTGCTCTCTGAAGCAACACTGGTTGATACATTTGGGGGTGCTATATAGCTGCTTTTTTGATGATCTTTCCTAAGTGATTATTGCTGCTATGTCAGTTCCTAATTTGTATATATTTTTTTGTGTTTGGCCATTTCACACACAGATCTCTTACAACTTTTTAATTTATTTTTTAAAATTGAGGTAAAATATATACAACATAAAAATTGTCCTAGGTAAACAGTTCTGTGACATTAAGCACTTGACAGTATTGTGTAACTTTGATCGCTATTTCCAGAGCATTTTCATCATCCCAGACCAGGCCTCCTGCTCCCTGGCGGTGAGTCTGTCTGCCCCTCCACTCCTGCCCGCCACGGTCCTGCCCCTGTCCCTCAGCCTCTGCTTGTTCTAGGTTTTGCACTTGAGAGAAACCACACGATACGCGGCCTTTTGTGCCTGACTTATTTCACTCAAAATGATCTACCACAGCATCTGGCTCGGTTTCCCAGCTGCTGTGAGAAACATCACAAGCAGATTGGTTTATTGGCTTAGGAAATCCAGAATTTTGGAGTCAAAAAGGCGATGCTTTCTCCCCCAAAGACCGTGGCACCCTGGGGCCGTGGCAGCCACGTCAGCCCTGGGCTTCCCCCCACGCAGCGCGTCCTCGCCGTGGCCTGCTGGGTCCAGCTCCTTCCAGCCTCGGCCCCCACGGCCTTCTCTCCACGAAGCCACCAGCGGGGCGGACGCCGTGCTCACTCCGTGGGTGCCCCTCAGCCAGAACCAGCTCCTTCAGACAGTCCTGTTCAGGGGTTCACACCCTCTGGGATGGGCTGATTGAGAACAGGAGAGCATGCTGTTTCTGGTTTTTTTAATTTCCCCGAGGCACATGACTCAACCTGCCCCAGCATCCAATAAAATTGTGTTTTTTAAATTTTGATCGCAATAAAAAAACTTGAGTCATACAAACAAGTATTTGCAAGCAGTAGCCGCATGCGGTAATTTCTAGCTTGATTGTGCGGCCTGGTCTGGTCTGGTCTGCACTTAAACTGCTCCAGACCCCGAGGGGTAGGCGAGTGGGCTCTTCCCCTAGATGGCATCACCCACGTCGACCGACAGCTGGTGGCATTGTCACAGCTCTACAGGCAGAGAGGAAGCACCCACAGCTGTGCCTGATGGTGAAGTGGAAATGCAGCAGGGTCACCTGTGCGGGGGCGCTCCTGTCCCGCAGTGCCCATGCGCGTGCAGCACGCGGGGTTGACGGCAGGCCAATTCCTGGCCCCTGGAGGTGGGCTCTGCTCGGGGACGCTGGAGCGTGCACCCAGGGGGGCCTCTCCCCTCTTGCAGGTGCTGGCGGGGGAGAACGGCCTCCTCCCGGCCATCATGGCTCTTTCCACAGTGTCCTTTCCTTCGCTCCGTCTTGTTCCTGGCGTGTCCCTGCTCAGCCTCCTGCTCATTGAGGTGACGGGGTCGTGTCTGCCCAGCAGGTGGTAGGGGCTCCTCTGCACTGTCCCTCGGTCCGCGGCTTCACTGCCCTGGTCCAGGCGCCTGCACCGCCAGCTGCGCTGCCCCTCAAGCGCGCTGTGAGGCTGGAGGCCATCGCTTTGGACCCCTGAGGGTGTGCCCCCGGCTGGCCTCGGTCACTGTTCTTCCGAAGGCAGAGTGACACACACGTGCGCGGTGGGGTCTCCTCAGGCCGTCTGTTTTTGTGGAGGTTTCTCATCCTCTGAGTGTTTTCCCTCCACTTGAAAAGTGGTTTTATCCAAAAGGGAGGGAGGGAAAGAGGAAGTTGGAGAGCGCCTGGCAGCCGGCGGTGGGTGCACGGGCCTGTGAGGGGCTTCCTGGGGGCGCTGGCAATTCTGGGCATGGGTGACGTGGCCTTCCTCACCTGCCGTGCGTCCCAGCCTGCTCGCAGGAAGCCCACGGCGCCCCAGGTGTTTTCTCTTACGGGAACTTTACGGTAATGTAATGTGTAACTTTACAGTGCTTTTTGAAAACAGGGAAGCCTTTTCTCCTGCTCAGTGACGTATCTTTAACAGTAGCAGTTTCTCTAATGTGCTGGAAGCAGCGTGTCTGCTCGGCCCGCCCTGTGCTGCTGGGCTTGTAGTCCTGCGCTGCCCTGCGCTGGCCAGCGTGCTGCCTTCTGGAAGCCGTGCCTCCCTTGCCACCCGAAGGCTGGAGCATCATTAGCCTGATGCTGCAGGTGGAGCTGTGCTGCTGATGTGACGCTGATGTGACGCTGATGTCCCGCACTGGAGGGGAGCGAGGCGGGAGGAGGGAGGACGCAGCCAGAGGGCCCAGGCCGGCTGAGAGCGCGTTGGGTGCGGGCTTCTGAAAACAGCACAGCTCCTGCCCTTGTTTCTTAAACTTTTTATTTTGAAATACTTTCAGACTTACGGGACAGTGACAAAAGAATACAAACCCATACGGAGAACTCTAGCAAACCCCTTTTCCAGACACCAGATCCACCACTTTTAATGTTTTGTTGCATTTGCTGCATCATGCTTTCTGTTTATCTGTCTATTTAACAGTCCGTTTTCTGACCACTCGGGTGTATGTTGTGTACATCATGCTCCTTGAACACTTAAAACTGCCATGTATATTTTCTAAGAACAGGGATATTCACTTATATAACCACCTTAAGTGCAGTGTCAAGTTCACGAAATTGAACATTGGCATAAATGTCAGTCTGTATTCCAGTTTTTCATGTGTCCCTATAATGTCCATTTGAGCCTTTTCTCCTCCCCTGCTAGAACCTGTCCAGGATCATGCTTTGCCTTTAATTGCCATTCATCTCTTTAGTTGTGCTTTTTAAAAATCGGCTTTCCCATCTCAACCCCCCCAGGTGTACCGTTCACGTTATTGTGGTGCTCTCCACCTTCCATGGCTAACGTTCCCATCTTCCCAAACAAGAAACCAACACCCATAATGCATTAGCGTCCGTGCCCACCCCACGCCCCGCTGGCTGCCTGTGCTCTAATTTCTGTCTCTGAGCTTGCCTGTTCGCTGGTGTTTTCTTTACAGGTACCATGGGGCTTGCGTTTAACATCCTAAGTCTATAACAGTCTCGTTTGCTTGGATACCAACTAAACTTGGATAAGCAATTTTAGGAAGTATATCATTCACACATGAACTTACAATAGCAATCAGTGTACACTAAAAGTTGTGAACCCACAAAACAAACGTGCATAATTCATACAGGGCTCCTACATCACCCATCCACTAACACTTGCATCGCTGTGAAACTTGTTCCAGATTATGAAAGAGCATCCTCAAAACGTTACTACTAAGTACAGCCCGTCTCTTATATTTGGAGTATTCTCCCCCCCAGTTTCCTTTCAGCACTCCTCGATCTGTCGTCCACTGCCTTCTTGCCTCCGTGGTTTCTGATGAGGACTCAGCCCTTCATCTTCTGGAGGCTCCTTGTTCTTGATATGTGGCTTCTCTGCGGTCTTTCAGAATTCTCTCTTTCGCCTTCAGCTGTTTGAATATAACATGGCCTGGTGTGGGTCTCTTTGAGCTTAACCTGTTTGGAGTTTGTCGAGCATCTTGGATGGGTTTGTGTCTTTTGGTAGATTTGGGGAATTTTCAGCAATTACTTCCTTGAATATTCTCGCTGCCTGCCCCTTTCTTCTCTGGGATGCCTGCAGTGCACATATTGCTTATTACGCCTGATGGCTCTAGGTCGCGCAGGCTCTGCTGCTTCACTTCATTCTTTCTGTTCCTTGTACATACACTTTCAACTGTCATATCTCTAGGATCACTAATTATTACTTCTGCCACCTCCAATTTGCTGTTGAAATCCTCTAGGGAATATTTTTTAAACATAAATTTTAACTTTTTTTTAATTAAAAAAATTCCTGAAATAATAATTCATACATGAACATATGTAAACAGTAAGTATAGTAAAAGTTATGAACTTACAAACATACATGTCATCATACGGGCTCCCACACACCACCCCGCCACCATTTGCATTATGAAATATTTGTTACAAACTATGAAAGAGCATCATCAAAATAGTAATACTGGACAACCAGCAAGATGGCGGCAGAGTAAGGCGCTCCTAGCGTCAGCTCCTGCTCCAGGGCAGTTAGCAAACACCCGGAGTTCTCTGGAGCTGCTGAAGCACCTGTCTGGGGGGCTCCAGGAGACCAGAAGAGCATCCTGCCACATCCTTGAAGGAATGGGAGGAGGAGACTGCCCATCTGCAGAGAACATTCATAAGTAGAGGGCTCCATGCCCCAGAGGCCAGTGCCATCCTCCACTGGAAGCACAAGTCGCCTCAGGAGCTCTTCTGTGGCTGGAATTGAAAGCTTGACTCCCCAGAAAATGGGGGAGGAAGAGATGGCTGGGCACCAGCTTCAGCTACTGATGAGTAAATTCAGTGGGCTAAAGTATAATCCTGAGAACAGCTAAAATTTTAGCCTGTCCAAGTTGGTAGGAGGCCAGGAGCTGCCATCTTAACTCTGCGCCTGGCACGAGGGGAAGCAGGGTGGACTGAAAATCACTGTTCATAGGGACTGGCTTGTTTTCATCCAGGCCAGATGGCAGCTCTAGCCTAAGCCCAAACCTACTTCTGGCAGGGAGGAAGCTGGGGGAACCTGCGCCAGGCTCTCTGAAAAATTACTGGCCAAGCCGCAGAGGCCAGTGATTGTCCTGCTTTGGCAGTGCAAGCTGCCCTGGAAGCTCTGCTGTGGCTGGAATTGGAAGCCCCATTTCCCAAAAATGGGAGGAGGAGACGATTGGCCACTGATTTCAGCTACCGAGTAGTAGACTCAACTGGCTAAGATAGTCACAGCTAGGCTGTGAATCTGTCCAAGTCAGAAAGAGACCAGTGGCTGCCATTTTGACTCCGCCCCCAGCATGAGGGAAAGCCTGGCGACCAAAAATCACAGTGAAGGTAGGAACCAGTTTCTTTCCCCCAGATTGGCCTGCAGCTCTAGTCTAGGCTTCAGCCACACCTCTGGCAGGGAGGAGGCCGGTGGGCCCTGAACCAGCTTAAAGGTAACTGCAGGTACCTTTAACTGGCAGAGACTGAATAATCGGAAGTCTACCAGGGCAACTGCAGTCATCCTGGACCTGCACTGCATAGACTGCTGCCCACACCTGCAGCTCCATCCTGCCCCAGGCAGGGGAGAAAGAGACATGAAGCTCCATCAGTCTCTCTGGGGAACTCCGTCTAGACCTGCACAACTTGGATTATGCCACACGGCTGTGACTCTGTCCTACCCCTGGCAAAGGAGAAAGTCGGGAGAAGCTTCATCAGTCCCTGGGGCAATGAGGGCAGCTTGAGCCTCCACAGCTTCTATCACCAGCTACATGCTTGGCTCCTACTGCGCAACGAGCAAGAGAGAAAGAGCAGGAAGCCCTCAACTAGAGAGATAAACTGCACCCAGAATAAATACTCTGGGAAGCCAGATGCCAAGACACCAACAAAAAGTTACAATCCACACCAAAAGACAGAAAGATAGGCCCAGTTAAAGGAACAAGATAAGCCTCCAGATGACATAAGGATTGTATTGGGAAACGGACTTGGCCCAGTGGTTAGGGCGTCCGTCTACCACATGGGAGGTCCGCGGTTCAAACCCCGGGCCTCCTTAACCGTGTGGAGCTGGCCCATGCACAGTGCTGATGCGCACAAGGAGTGCCGTGCCTCGCAAGGGTGTCCCTGGCGTAGGGGAGCCCCACGCGCAAGGAGTGCACCCGTGAGAAGAGCTGCCCAGCGCGAAAGAAAGAGCAGCCTGCCCAGGAATGGTGCCGCCCACACTTCCCATGCCGCTGACAACAACAGAAGCGGACAAAGAAACAAGACGCAGCAAATAGACACAGAGAACAGACAACCGGGGGAGGGGGAAATTAAATAAATCTTAAAAAAAAAAAAGTTAAAAAAAAAAAAAATAAGGATTGTATTTATTTGTTTTTTTTAAAGATTTATTTTTATTTTTCTCCCCTTCCGGCCCCCCCCCGTTGTCTGTTTTCTGTGTCCATTTGCTGCGTGCATGTTCTTCTTTGTCCACTTATGTTGTTGTCAGCGGCACCGGAATCTGTCTCTCTTTGTTGCATCATCTTGCTGCGTCAGCTCTCTGTGCTGTGCCATTTTTGGGCAGGCTGAACTTTCGCACTGGGCGGCTGTCCTTACGGCATGCTCTCCTTGAGCATGGGGCTCCCCTACACGGGGGACACCCCTGCGTAGCACGGCACTCCTTGCATGCATCAGCACTGCGCGTGGGCCAGCTCCACATGGGTCAAGGAGGCCCAGGGTTTGAACCACGGACCTCCCATGTGGTAGGCAGATGCCCTATCCATTGGGCCAGGTCGCTTCCCGACATAAGGATTTGAGACAATTAATCACAGATGTTCAAACAAATCCCCTTAATAAATTCAATAAGAGATAAAGGATATTAAGACACTGGGTGAGCACAAAGAAGAATTTGAAAGCATACATAGTAAAATATCAGATCTTATAGGAATGAAAGGCAATATAAATGAAATTTTAAATACATTGGAATCATATAATAGCAGATTTGAGGAGGTAGAAGAAGGGATTGGTGAGCTTGAAGAAATGGCCTCTGAACAGTGAACATACAAAAGAACAGATGAAGAAAACAATGGAAAAAATTGAACAAGGTCCCAGGGAACTAAATGACAGCAAAAGACATGCAAACATATGTTCATTGGTGTCCCAGAAGGAGAGGAGAAAGGAAAGGGGCAGAAGGAATATTTGAAGAAATATGGTGGAAAACTTCCCAACCCTATTGAAGGACATAGATACCCATGTCCAAGAAGCACAACGTACTCCCTCAGAAAAAATCCGAATAGACCAACTCCAAGACACATACTCATCAATGTCAAATGCCAAAGACAAAGAGAGAATTCTGAGAACAGCAAGAGAGAGAAGCAGTGCATAACATATCAGGGATAGCCAATAAGATTAAGTGCTGATTTCTCACCAGCAACCATGGAGGCAAGAAGACAGTGGTATGATATATTTTAAGATACTGCAAGAGAAAAACTTCCAGCCAAGATCATATATCCGACAAGATTGTCTTTCAAAAATGAGGACATGTTTAGAATATTTGCCGATTAACAGAAGCTGAGAGAATTTCTAACCAAGAGACCAGATTTTCAGGAAATTCTAAAGGGTGTGCTAGAGCCTGAAAAGAAAAGACAGGAGAGAGAGGCCTGGAAGAGTCTAGAAATGAAGATTATGTCAATAAAAGTAATTGAAAGTGTCAAAAGAGTGGTGAAAATAAAATGTGACAGATAAAACTCAAATAGGAATAAACTTAACCAATGATGTAAAGCACTCGCATTCAGAAAACTGTAACTCATTGTTGAAAGAAATAAAAAAGTCTTAAATAACTGGAAGAGCATTCCATGCTCATGGATTAGAAGACTAAATATCATGAAGATGTCAATTCTGTTCCAATTGATATTTAGATTTAATGCAATCCTGATAATTCTACTAGCATTTTTTAAAAACTGAAAACCTGATTATCAAATTTATTTGGAAAGATAAGGGGTCCTGAATAGCCAGAAACATCTTAAAAAGAAAAAGTAAACCCTCATCTCCAGACTTTAAATCATATTACCTAGCTGTCATGGTTAAAACAGCATGGTACTGGCATGAAGACGGCACATAGACCAATGGAACCAAAGTTATGGTTCAGAAACGGTGCTCATATGTATGGTCAAGTGATTGTTGACTAGCCTGTCAGACCCACACAGCTCAGGCAGAACAGTCCATTCAACAAACTGTGTTGAAAGAACTGGAAATCCATAGCTGAAAGAAGGAAAGAGGACCCTATCTCTCACCTTATCCAAAAATTAACTCAAAATGGATCAAAAACCTAGATATAAAAGCAAGAACTGTAAAGCTTCTAGAAGAAATTGTAGGAAAATATCTTCAAGACCTGGTGGTAGGTGGTGGATTCTTAAAGGAGATAAGAGGAAGAATGAGATGGACTATTGATGTTTAATGTTGTAGAAGTTTTAATTAGCTTTACTGTAAAAGTAGATGGTAACAGATAGTAACAGTTAGTTTATAAATGGGGATGTGGCTGAAAATGGTAGTCTAGGTATGTAAATGCCAGTTGACAGAATGCTAGAGAATAATCTAGGAACTGAATTGCACAGTAAACCAAGAGGTGGATGAGAATTGTGGTTAATGGTACAGGTGCAGGAGTATCCTTTGTGAGCTAGAGCAAATGTACATGACTACTGCAGGATGGTGGAAATGTGGAGAAATATGGGAAAAATGCAACTGGAGTAGCCTGTGGACCATGTTAGCAGTAATAATATAATATTCCTGCATCTATGCCAAAGATGTACTGTGTTGATAATGGGGCAGTATGGAAAATGTGAGCCAAATGTACATTACGGACATGATAACAATCAGATGATATTAACTGTAACCAATGTTCCACCATAGTGTGGTATGTTGATAGAGGGGTGGTGTTTGGGAATTCTGCTCACAGGCATGATTGTTTTATAAGTTTACAACTTCTGTCATAAAAAATATGTTTAAAAAATAATAGGATGGGTTGGGGGGAATATACCAAATGTAAGATAAGGACTATAATTAGTAGTAAGATTTGACAGTATTCTTTAATAATTTGTAACGAATGTTTCATGACAATGCAAGGTGTTGGTGGAGGGTTGATGTATGAGAACCCTGTATGATGTTATGCATGTTTGCTTTGTAAGTTCACAACTTTTACTGTACACTTGTTGTTTATGTATATTCATATATAAAAGATATAAAGATAATAGGGTGGGTTGGGGGGAAAATACTTTGGTTAGTAATAATAATTTGACAGTGCTCTTTAATTATTAGTTAAAAATGTTTAACAACTAAGCAAGGTATTGGTGATAGGTTGAGTAATGAGAGTCCTGTATGATGTTATATATGTTTGTAAGTTCACAACTGTTACTATACAATTGTTTATGTACATTTATGTATGAGCGAGATACTTCAATAATTTTTTTTTAAAATTACTGCTAACCATAGCCAATATCTTACATTTGGTGTATTTTCCTCCAACCCACCTGATTATTAACATCCTGTATTAATATTATATACTTGTAGTTCATGAGAGAACATTCTCATATTTGTCCTGTTAGCCAGAGTCCATCTTCCACCACAGATTCCTCGTGTCTACAGCCCCATGCTCTGTACAGTCCATTCAAAGTGTACCCTCAGTAGCTCTCAGTTTCATCAGAGTTGTGCTGACATCACCTTAGTCAATTTTAGAATGTTTTCATTACTCCAAAAGGAAAAATCCCATATACCCTCTTATACCTCCCTATTGTTGTCCCTTAGAATTGGTATATCTTTTCCAGTGCTGCAAAAATATTACAATATTACTGTTAACCATCGTCCATAAGTTACATTTGTTGTAATTTTCCCTTGTATCTCTATATTCTTAACACTTTGTAAAATAAGAACTTTTTTTTAAGATTTATTTTTTATTTACTTCTCTCCCCTTCCCTCCCTTCTGTCCCTGGTTGTCTGCGCTTTGTGTTGATTTGCTGCGCGTTCTTCTGTGTCCGCTTGCATTCTTGTCAGGTCGCACCAGGAATCTGTGTCTCTTTTTGTTGCGTCATCTGCTGCATCCAGCTCTCCATGTGTGCGGCTCCTGGGCACGTGGGGCGGCTCTCCTTGTGGGGTGCGCTCCTTGTGTTGGGGGCACCCATATGTGGGGGGCACTCCTGCGTGGCACGGCACTCCTTGCGTGGCAGCACTGCATGTGGGCCAGCTCACCACACGGGCCATATGGTAGGCTCTATCAGATGAGCCACATTACTTCCCAAGAACATTCTTATATTTATACTATTAACCACAATCTTCATTCACCACCTAAATCACTGTTATACATTCCCTCAATTATTCTCTAGTTTCCTTTCAGTTGACATTTATGTCCACAGACTCCCCCCTTTCAGCAATAGTCACATTTATAAATCAGCATTGTATTTTACTCACTATAATGTGTTACTCCCAATACTTTTTGTTTCCATACTTTTCCAGTAAACCTTATTAAAATTTCTATGTACATTAAGCAGCAGCTCCCATCTCAACTATCTCCTAGAGTTTACCTCTGTGAGTTTACCCATTGTATTTGGTTCGTATTAGTGAGGACATACGATATTTGCCCTTTTGTATCTGGCTTATTTCACTCAACGTAATATCCTCAAGGTTCTTCCGTGTTGTCATATACATCCTGATTTCATCTTCTTACAGCTGAATAGTACTCCATTGTTTATATATACCACATTTTGTTTATCCATTCATCAGTTGGTGGACCCTTAGGCTCTTTCCATGTTTTAGCAATTGTGAATAATGCTACTGTGAACATCGTGTGTCAGTTCACGTCCTTGCTTTCAGTTCTCTTGAGTATGTTCCTAGTAATGGGATTGCTGGATCTTACAGCAGTTTCTGTATTCAGCTTCTTGAGGAACTGCCAGACTGTGTTCCACAGAGGCTGTACCATTTTACACTCCTACCTACAATGAAGGGGTATTCCTATTTCTCCAGTCCTCTCCAGCACTTGTAATTTTCTGTTTTTAAATAATGGATGTTCTATGAGGTATGAAATGGTATTGTAGTTTTTGATCTGCATTTCCCTAATAGCTAGTAATATTGAACAATTTTTTCATGTACCTTTTGGCCATTTGTATTTCCTCTTTGGAGAAATGTCTATTTAAGTCTTTTATTCATTTTCTAATTGGGTTGCTGGTCTTTTTATCATTGACTTGTATCATCTCTTTATATATAACATAAAGGACACCCCCTTATAGGATATGTGGTTTCTAAATACTTTCTCCTATTGAGCAGGCTGCCTTTTTACTTTCTTAAAGTCTTTTTTTTTTTTTTTTAATCCCCCCCTCCACCTGTGGCTTGCTTGCTGTCTGCTCTCTGTGTCCATTCGCTATGTGTTCTTCTGTGTTTTTACTTGTCTCCCTTTTTTTGTTGTTGTTGGGTCACCTTGCTGAGTTGGCTCTCAGCGGCGTGCAGGCAAGCCTGCCTTCCCAAGGAGACCCCTGGGGGAGTCCATCTGTTTGAGCCACTGCTACTTCCCTTAACAAAGTCTTTTGAAGAACAGAAGTGTTTAAATTTGAGGAGGCCCCATTTATCTATTTTTTTCTTTTGTTGCCTGTGCTTTGGGTATAAGGTTTAAGAAACACCCTCTTACCACAAGGTCTTGAAGACATTTCCCTACATTTTCTTCTAGGAGTTTTATGGTTATAAGCTTTTATATTTAGGTTCTTGATCCATTTTGAATTAATTTTTGTATAAGATGTGATGTAGGGGTCCTCTTTCTTTCTTTTGGCTATGGATATTCCAGTTCTTGCAGCACCATTTGTCAAATAAACTCTTCTGGACCAGCTGGGTGGACTTGACAAACTTGTAAAAAAATCACTTGACCATGGATGTGAGAGTCTATTTCTGAGTTCTTGATTTGGTTCCATTGGTCATTCTGTCTATCTTTTGGTTTTGTTGATTCTCTTGATTATTTTTTTGCACGAATCTTATTATTTCTGTCTTTTGACTTGGTTTGGGATTACTTTAAAGTTCCTTTTCTAGTTCCTCGAAGTGTGCAGTTCGGCCTTTGATTTTAGTTCTTTCTTCTTTTTTAATGTAAGCATTGAGGACTATAAATTTCCCTCTCAGCACTGCTTTTGATGTATCATGTAGATTTTGATATGTTGTGCTCTCGTTTTCATTCGTGTCAAGATACTTACTGATTTATCTTTTAATTTCTTCTTTGACCCACTGTGTGTTGTTTAATTTCCATATATTTGTGAATTTTCCCTTTTTCACCTGTTATTGATTTCCACCTTCATTCCATTATGATCAGACGATGTGCTTTGTATAATTTTAATGTTTTTCAATTTATTGGGACCTGTCTTATGACCCAACATATGGTCTATCCTGGAGAAGGATCCGTGAGTACTTGAAAAGAATGTATATCCTGTTGCTTTAGAGTTTGATGATCTATAAATGACTGTTAGGACTAGTTCATTTGTCATATTATTCAAGCTCTCTGTTTCCTTATCCTCTGTACAGATGTTCTATCCAGTGCTGAGAGTGGTATATTGAAGTCTCCAAATATTATTGTAGAGATGTCTGTTTCTCCCTTCAGTTTTGCCAGTGTTTGCCCATGTATCTTGGGGTACCCAGGTCAGGTGCATGAATATTTATTGTACTCATTTCTTCTTGGTCAATTATCCCTTTTATTAATAAGTAATGACTTTCTTCATCTCTTGTCTTAGTCTGTTGTATTAGTCAGCCAAAAAGGAATACTGAATGCAAAGTACCAGATATCTGTTGGTTTTTATAAAGGGTATTTATTTGGGATAAAAGCTTATAGTGTTTTTGTTTTGTTTTTTTAAAGATTTATTTATTCATTTATTTCTCTACCCTTCCCCCCCCCCACCCCGGTTGTCTGTTCTCTGTGTCTATTTGCTGCGTCTTTGTCTGCTTCTGTTGCTGTCAGTGGCATGGGAATCTGTGTTTCTTTCTGTTGTGCTTCTTGTTGTGTCAGCTCTCTGTGAGTGCGGCACCATTCCTGGGCAGGCCGCACTTTCTTTCACACTGGGCGGCTCTCCTTACGGGGCGCACTCCTTGCTCGTGGGGCTCCCCTATGCGGGGGACACCCCTGCGTGGCGCAGCAGTCTTTGCGCACATCAGCGCTGTGCTGCGCATGGGCCAGCTCCACACGGGTCAAGGAGGCCCGGGGTTTGAACCGCGGACCTCTCATGTGGTAGACGGATGCCCTAACCACTGGGCCAAGTCCCCCGCCCAAAAGCTTATAGTTTTAAGGCCCTGAAGAATCCAATTCAAGGTTACTTCCTTACCAAATTCTGTTGCCACGTGTTGAAGCAAGATGGGGGGCGACGTCTGGGGGGGTTCAGCCATCCTCCTTCTCTTAAGGCTCTGTAGGTCTAGCTTCTTCCTATCTCAACTGCAGGCTGGCGTAAGACTCATCTCTGTCTCTGGGCTCAGCTGCTCTGTTTCACAAGGTCAGCTGTAAACTATCAGGCGAATGGCTTGTCTCTCTTCCAGGGACCTCTGCTGTGTCTATGGAGCTCTCTTCCTCTGTGTATCTACTTCTGTGTGTTTCCTTTAAGTGTTCATTTATATAGTCCACAAAGGAAATGGGACTCAAACTGAGTTATTACTCTATTGACGCTGTCAAATCAAAGCCCTGATCTTAACATAATTTAATCGAAGACATCTCAGCTGAATGTAATACGATCAAAGGGTATTACACCCAGAGGAAAAGAACAGTTTACAAACATAATCTCTCTTTTTGGAATTCATAAATAATCTCAAACTGCCACATCTGCCAAAGGGGTGCTGATGCAAAGTACCAGAAATCTGTTAGCTTTCCTAAAGGTTATTTATTTGGGGTAAAAGCTTAGTTACAAGGCCCTAAAGAGTTCAACTCAAGGTTGCTTCTCACCAACGTCAGTTGCCACATGTTGAAGCGAGACGGTCGCAGACCTCTGCCCGCTCTCCCCTTCCTGGGTATCTCTTCCCTCTAAGGCCTCGTGGACCCAGCTGCTGCTCAGTCTCAGCTATGAGCTGTCAGGCCAATGGCTCCTCTCTCCCCGCAGCCCCAGGATCAAGCATGACCAAGCTCGCTCTCTCCTGGTGTGTCTTCTTGAGTGAGTTTGCATTTATATCAGCCCACCAAGGGGGCAGAGACTCAACCTGACTCACGCCTTACTGCATGGTCGAATCAAAGCCCTAATCTAATTAATCAAAGGGCAGCTCTCACAGTGGAATGGATTAGTTTACAACATAATCTTTCTCTTTTTGGGGCTCTTAAATGATCTCAAACTGTCACATCCCTTATAACAGTTTTTCATTTAAAATCTATCTTTTCTGATATTAAAATTGCTACTCCAGTCTTTTTTTTTTTTAATTATTGGTGTGGAATATCTTTTTCCAACCTTTGACTTTCAACCTGGTTGTGTCCCTATGTCTGAGGTCTCTTACAGACGTCCTATAGATGGCTCTTATTTTTTAATCCATTCTGTTTGTCTATTTTTTTAAAAGATTTATTTTATTTTACTTTTATTTATCCACACCCCCTACCTCCTATTGTTTGCCTTTGCTGTCTGCTCTTAGCTCTCCATGGCAGCACAGGCCAGCTTGCCTTCACCAGGAGGTGCTGGGAATCGAACCTGGGGCCTCCCATGTGGTAGATGCAAGCCCAGTCACTGGAGCCACATCCACCTCCCAGTGTATGTCTTTCAGTTGGGGAGTTCAAGCCATTGACGCGCAGTGTTATTGTGGCGAAGGCATTATTACTTAATTCATCCATTTTTTTTCCTTGTCTTTCCATTGTCATATCTTACTATTGTCTGTCTTTTTATCCTTTAAGTTATCCTTACTAATAATCTTCATTTCTACATTCTTCTCCAAGTCACTTGCTGTTGTCTTTTCCTTTCAAACTGCCACACTCCCTTTAATATTTATTGTAAACCAGGTCTTTGGGTAACATACTCTTTCAATTTTTGTCTGTGAAAACTTTGAACTCAACCTCCTTTATGAAGGACAGTTTTGCTGGCTAAAGAATTCTTGGCTGGCAGTTTTTCTCTTTCAGTACCTTAAATACATCATACCTGTCTTCTCGCCTCATGGTTTCTGATGTGAGGTTGGCACTGAGTCTTACTGAGGCTCTCTTGTATGTGACACATTGTTTTTCTCTTGCTGCTTTCAGAATCCTCTCTTTACCTCTGGTATTTTTCATTCTGAATTCTCGGTGTCTCGGGTAAGTCTTCGGTTTTTTCCTATTTGGGGTGTGTTGTCCTTCTTGGATTTTGACATGTATGTCTTTTATAAGGGTTGGGAAGTTTTTGGTTATTATTTCCTCAGATATTCTTTCTGCCCCTTCTCTGTTCTCTTCCCTTTCTGGGATACCGATAATGTGTATGTTTGTGCATTTTGTATTGTCATTCAGTCCCCTGGAACCATGTTCCATTTTTTCCATTCTTTTCTGTTTCTGCTTTTCTGTCTTTTCAAGTTCAGACACTCTGTCCTCAAATTCATTAATTCTCTCCTCCACAAATTCAAATCTTTTGTTATATACATCTAATGTATTTTTTAAAATTTCTCTCCCCTTCCCCCCACCTCCGTTGTCCTCTCTTTTGTGTCCATTTGCTGTGTGCTCCTCTGTGTCCGCTTGCGTTCTCGGTGGCACCAGGAATCTGTGTCTCTTTCTGTTGCGTCATCTTGCTGTGTCAGCTCTCTGTGTGCGGTGCCATTCCTGGGTGGGCGCTTTTTGTACAGGGCACCTGTCCTTGAGGGGCGCACTCCTTGCGTGTGGGGCACCCCTATGCAGGGGGCATCTCTGCGTGGCACGGCACTCATTGCGCACGGCAGCACTGTGCATGGGCCAGCTCACCACGCAGGCCAGGAGGCTCTGGGTTTGAACCCTGGACCTCCCATGTGGTAGGCTCAGCTTGAGCCAAATCTGCTTCCCTAATGTATTTTTAATTTCATCCATTGTGTCATTCATTCCAATAAGCTCTGTTATTTTTCTTTATGCTCAGCCAGTATCTTCTTAATATCCTTTATCTCTTTAGTCATATTTTCCTTCAATTCCTTTAATTAGTGTAGGAGATTTGTGTGATTATAATTGATTAGTTGTCTTGAATCCTGTGTCTCCTCAGGATTTTGGTTTGTTCCTTTGGCTGGGCCTTCTCTTCCTGTTTCTTAGTATGGCTTGTAAATTATTGCTGATGTGTAGGCATCTGAATATGTTGGGGCATTTACTCTGATAGTCAATTTCTCTATCCTGCCTAGTGGTTTTGTTTCATGGATCTTTCATTTTTTGTTCAGCTCATTCTAAGTCTTTAAAGTTGTCCAGCTTAAGTTATCAGAATAGGGCCAGGGCCTTACCAGTGGGTGCAGATGGCACCCAAGGGTTGTGAGGACAGGGTCCTAGAAGCGGTTCCTCCTTGCAGTTTCCTGGCCAGCCAGCAGAGGGAGGCGTGTCCTTCAGCCTCCACTTGCCCTGACTTTGGTCTGCCCAGAGCCGATTCGCAGTGGGCTCTGCTGGCCAGTCTCACTGAAGAGAAGCCACTCTCTGCCAACACCACACCGTCCCTCTTCCCAGGGAGGAGGACATGTGTTCCCCTCTCACCGGGCTGCAGTGACCCTGGGGTTTTATCCAGGCTGGTGGCCTTGGGGTGGGGGCTAGTCACCCCCGTCCCTCGCCCTCCTGGATGTGCGCAGTGCTCTCCTGGTCTGCACATCCCCAAAGCAGGTCCTCGGACAGCCTTCCTCCCTTGTTTTCATGAGAGTTGAGCCCTGCCTGCCTTCCCAGAAGTCTTCTCTAGGCTATTTATTTATTTTAAAGATTTATTTATTTATTTCTTTCCCCTTCCCCGCCCCTCCACACCTCACCCCACCCCAGTTGCCTGTTCTCTGTGTCTTTTTGCTACGTATTTTTCTTTGTCCGCTTCTGTTGTTGTCAGCGGCACGGGAATCTGTGTTTCTTTTCCTTGAGTCATCTTGTTGTGTCAGCTCTCCGTGTGTGCGGTGCCATTCCTGGGCAGGCTGCACTTAGTTTCGCGCTGGGCGGCTCTCCTTAAGGGGCGCACTCCTTGTGCGTGGGGCTCCCCTACACGGGGACACCCCTGTGTGGCAGGGCACTCCTAGCACGCATTAGCACTGTGCATGGGCCAGCTTCACATGGATCAAGGAGGCCCGGGGTTTGAACCGCAGACCTCCCATGTGTTAGATGGACGCCCTAACCACTGGGCCAAGTCCGCTTCCCTTCTCTAGGCAATTTAGAGTTCTGTTACTGTGGTCCTCAGCTCTGTTTGGTTTCTTTTCATAATTTCTATCTCTGTTCTGATGTTCTCTTTGTCTTCCTCTGTCATTTTCCTCATTTCCTTTAGTTCTTTGTCCATATATATATATTTTTTTAGCTCTTTGAACATATTTAGGGCCATTTTCTAAAAAGTCTTTGTCTAGTACGTCCTAGCTGTAGTTCTCCTCATTGATGTTTTCTAATGCTTTTATGTTCTCTTTCGCTTGGGCTGTCTGCCTGTTTCTTTGTATGTTTGGTGACCATTGGTTAAAACACGGGTTAGAATTTAGACTCTAAGTCACCTGTTCCTTAAGCTTGTGTCCGGCTAGTGTTAAGGAGAGTTTTCCTTGAACGCCAGGAGCCAGCAACAACGAAAGAGAAGGAGTGAACAGACAGCGCCTTCCTCGTCTTGGCAGGTGGGCCTGGGCACTGCTCTCCTTCTGTGCTATGAGTTCCGCGATCTGCTCCGGTCCACAGCCTCGGGCCTCCCTGGTCCTTTCCAGGCTCACCTGGGCAGGCAGGTGTGGCCCTGGGAGCTGCCTGACTCACCTGGGTCCTAGCGTCCCCCCTCCCTGGGAACCAGTTTCTTTGGGGCACTGCACTGCCCTGAGGGTCCTGGAGCCGGCCTCCTCTTCCCCAGGCGGCCACTCAACGGCTGTCCCCCAGGGCAGTGCCTTGTGTGCACAGGGCAGGTCCCTCAGGCCGCCTCGGACACAGGGGCCCGAAGTACGTCCTCCCAGTGCTGCACGAGGCTCCCTCTGTCCTCTGGAGCAGGAACCAGCGATTTGCACTGTTTGCACACTGACTCGCTCCTCCTTTACCAGTTTTCTGGATTTAGAAAGTTGTTCCTGCAGTTCTTGCTAGTTGTTCACAACTTCTATGTGTGTGTTGGTGATGAAACCCCAAGGCAGTTTCTGCCATCGTGATTGTGTCCCCCCGAGTGGGACTGGGGGCCAAAGAGAGGCTGGCGTGGGATCGGCTCACCTTGCTAGCAGAAGCTGTGCGCTCCCTGTGAGTCTGGCTCTGCCACTGGCGTGGGCCATCCTGCCACGTGCAGGCGCCTGGGCAGGATGTGTTCCCTGCCAGTGCCCCGTCGGAATGCGTCTCTGCCCACCTGGGCTCTCCCACGATCAGTGTCCCCGTTTCAGTGCGGCCCCTACAGCCAGGACAGGAGGTTTTCTCAGCAAACTTGCTGGCCCGAGTCGAGGAGCCCCATGTCTCCAGCCTGTGGGGCCCGGATGCTTTCTGACGTACCTGCACTGGGACCCTGTGAGGACTGTGCTGGCCTCCGGCCTGCGGGCCCCCAGCCCACTGCACCCCTGTGCCTGAGCACCACGTGGCTAGTTTAGTGGCATTCAGAAAGAGGGGTCCAGAGACCGGCTTCCTGGAAGGGCCAGTGGAAGGCTGAGCTTCCTGTGGCTGCCTCGCCAGGGGCTCCTGCAGCAGAATCATGTCCCCGCAGGCTGGAGGCCCCGTCCCAAGTCCAGGGCACCGGGGGCTGGACTCCCACTGCAGCTGTGGGGGAGAAGCCTTCTGTGCCTCGGGCTTTTGGCCCTGGCCGCGACGCCGTGCCCCTCTCTGTTCTGCACATGTGTCCATGCTCCTCACGAGGACAGCAGCCTCTCTCAGCGCACTGCCCTCCCAGGGCCCCTTTCCAAGGAAGACGGTGCTCATGGGACCAGGGTCAGGGCCCGACGCGTCTCTTCTTTCTTTAGGAGGGACTGGGGAATGAATCCTGGACCTTGAACACAGGAAGCAGGCACTCAGCCACGGAGCTCCGTCCGCTCCCCAGTGAGAGTGGTTTAGTCGTTTGTTTTTAGGAGGTACCCGGGATCAAACCTGGGACCCTGTACCTGGGAAGCAGGCGCTCAGCCGCTGAGCTACATCTGCTGCTCTACCGGGCCTTTTGGGGGGACCCAGTTCCACCTTAAAGGCAGTTGTGAAACACTTGGCTTTTCGCCAGTGCCGGGCTTTTCGAGGACCAGTGGGAAGGGCTGATGTTGAGGCAAGGTGCTGACCCTGCGGGAGTTAGGCCCTTGCAGGGTGGGCCTCTGGCTGGGGGTGCAGCCTCCCAGGCCCTGCTGGGGGGGGGCGGCGGCCATGGAGGCCCGGGTGTGGTGTGCTGGTCTCGAGTCGGAAGCCCTGTGTGGGCTCTCACTGCCCGTCCCTCTGTTCTTCCTGCAGGAGTGTTCGGTTTGGCTGCTGCGCTCTGCTCCGCCCTGTCTCCCGTTCCCTCAGAAACGACCCTCTCAGCTGCTGGACTGCGAGGCCTGCGCGCACACGCCCGTTAGCGAGGACGCCATGGGCCCCAGGCCCGGCGGGCTGGGCTCTCCCGGGACCACAGTGCCTGTCCGTGCGCGGCTGGCACTCGTCACGCGCCCTCTGCGACGACTCCGTTGTGGAGAAGTCCCTCAAGTCGTTGAAGGACAAGAACAAGAAGCTGGAGGAGGGCGGCCCCGTGTACAGTCCCGCCGTGGAGGTGCCGGCAAAGAGGTCCCTCGGGCAGAGGGTCCTGGACGAGCTGAAGCACTACTACCACGGCTTCCGCCTGCTCTGGATCGACACCAAGATCGCCGCGCGCATGCTCTGGCGCATCCTCAACGGCCACACACTGACGCGCAGGGAGCGCAGGCAGGTAAACTGAGGAGATGGTTCAGAAGGTTAGACTTGAGTGTGTGAAGGTGAACTGCTGGGAGAGCTTGCCGGATTCTCAGAAAACGAAACTGAGAGCTGCCCTATGGCCTGGCCACCTGCTGCTAGGCGGACGCCCAGAATAACCCACAGCAGGAGCCGGGCAGCCTCTGCGCCCCAGTGCTCACAGTGGCGCCGGCCACCCACCGAGAGGTGGGAGCAGCCCAGCGTCTGGCAGCAGACCAGCGGGTGAACAAAAGGAGCGAGGTGTCTTTTTTAGTTTTAGTTTTAGTTTTTTGAGGTGCCAGGGTCAGCAGATGAACCCAGGACCTCATGTATGGGAAGCCAGTGCTCAACCACTGAGCCACATTGTCTCCCCGGAGTTGGTTTTTAAATTTTGTCTTGCTTGTTGTTTGTTTCAATTTTTTTCAAGAGGCACTGGAAACCAAACCTGGGACCTCCCATGTGGGAGGCAGGAGCTCAGCCATTTGAGCCACCTCCACTCCCAGGAGCAAAGTTCTTGATTTCCTTTTCAGACTGTTCTTTACTGGTGCATAGACACCCAGTAGTTTGTGTGTGCTTGTCTTGTACCTTGCCGCTTTGCTGAATTTCTTAGTTCTGGTAGTTTTCTTGTGGCTTCTTTGGGATTTTCTGTTTGTACAGCTGTCACCTGCAAATTGGGGTAATTTGAACTCTTCCTTTCGAATTCGGGTGCCTTTTCTTTTTTTCTCTTTCCTGACTGATCTTGTTAGAACTTCCAGGACAGTGTTAAGTAACAGTAGTGAGCCGTCATACTTGCCTCATTCCCAGTCTTTGCAGGAAAGCTTTCAGTCTGCTGTGGGATTTCATAAAGGCCCTTTATCATATTGAGAAAGTTCCTTCCTCCTCCTACTTTTATGAGCGTTTTTATCATTAAAGGATGTTGGGTTTTGTCCAGTGCCTGTTCTGCATCAAATGAGATAATCACATAGTTTTTTCCTTCATTCCATTTATATGTTTTATGTTGATTGATTTTCTTATATTGAACCATCCTTGCCTTCCTAGAGTAAATTCTGCTTGGACATGGTATATAATCTGGTAATGTACTGTTGGATTCAGTTTGCCAGTATTTTCTTGGGGATTTTTGCATCTAGATTCATAAGAGATATTGGTCTATAATTTTCTTTTCCTGTGTTGATTTTTTTGGCTTTGGTATCAGAATGCTGGCCCAAAGAATGAGTTAGGAAGTAAAACAGGTTTTTTTGGAAGAGTTTGAGAAGGACTGGTGTTAAATCATCTTTAAAACTTTGGTAGAGCTCAGCAGTGATTTCTTTGTTGAAGGGAGGTTTTTAATTACTGATCCCATTTTTTTTTTACCAGTTATTGGTCTGTTGAGATTTTCTATTTCTTTTTGCATCAGATTATACAATTTGTGTGTTTTAAGAAATATGCCCATTTCTCCAGGTTTTCTAATTTTTTGGCACATAACTGTCCATAGTACTCTCTTATAATCTTTTTTATTTCTGTAAGGTCAGAAGTCTTATCTTCACTTTCATTCCTGGTTTTAGCTGGGTCCTCTCTTTTTGTCAGTATGGCTAAAGGTTTGTCAATTTTATTTATGTTTTTTAAAAAAACTTTTGATTTTGTTGGTTCTCTCTACTGTTCTATATTTTCTATTTCTTTTATTTCTCTTCTATTCTATATGATTTTCTTCCTTCTGCTAACTCTGGGTTTAATTTGCTTCTCTTCTAATTTCCTTATGTGTGAAATTAGGTTATTGATTAGTGATCTTTCTTCCTATTTAATGTAAACATTTAGAGCTTTCAGTTTTCTTCCAAGCACTGCCTTTGCTACATCCTGTAAGTTTGATATGCTGTGTTTTCATTTTAAGTGTGATTTGTGGCCTAACATGGTCTAGCCTGGAAAATATTCTGTGGCACTTGAGAAAGATGAGTGTTCTGCGTGTGTCCCTCGGGCTGCTTGGCCGACGGGGCTGCTCAAGGCCTGCGTTTCCCGACTGACTTCCTCGCTGGCTGTCTGCACAGGTGTTCTTCCCGTTCTTCCCGTTACTGAAAGAGGGGCACCAAGCCTCCAGCTCTGACTGCACGGCTTCTCCCTCCAGTTCTGTCAGTGTTCCTGTCGTGGCCTTTGGCCTCTGGGAGGCGTGTTGTATCTTCCTGCTGGCTTGAACCTTTTATCAGTATATGATGCCTTCTTTGTGTTTTGTAAGTTTTTCTGACTTAAATTCTATTTTGTCTGATAATATGGCTACTCTAGCTTGCTTTATTTATTTATTTATTTATTTAACTAAAGAAGTTGTGGGTTTACATAACAATCATGCCTAAAATACAGATTCACCTAGACCACCCTATTATTAGCACCTTGCGGTGTGATACGTTTGTTACAATTGATGAGCATACTTTTTTATAATTGTCTTGTTAACTGTAGTCCATGGTTTAACTTAGGAATCACAGTTTGGGTTATACAGTTGCATTTCTTTCTTTTTTTTTTTTAAACTTTTGTTCAAATGACGTATTTACAACCTCACATTCCCCTTTAACCACATCCACATACAGAATGCAGTGCTTTTCGTCCCCTTTCCTGTGTGCTGCCTCCACCACCATCACCAGCTCTTCTCCCTACCCTGCCGCCCCACGATGCAACGCCTCCCCCTCCCACTCCCTGCTCCCCCACGGCCCCTGGACACCTCTATTCTGACTTCAGCCCCTGTGAATTGGCTTATTCTAGATATTTCATGTAAGTGGAATCATTCAGTGTCTGCCCTTTTGAGTCTGGCTTATTTCGCCCACCATGATCTCTTCAGGGTTTGTCCATGTGGTAATGTGTCCTAGAACTTCGTTCATTTTTCATGGGTGAGTAATAGTCCATTGTATGGATAGACCGGCTTCTGTTTATCCATTCATCCATTGATGGGCACTTGCACTGCATCCCCTTTTGGTGATTTTTTAATATGCTGCAGTGAACACAGGTGTCAACGTCTGTCTGAGTCCATGCTTTCAATTTTCTTTTCCCGTTTTTCTAATACTAGCCCTCCTCGTGGGTGTGAAGTAGTTTCTCAATGTGCTCTTCATTTGTATTTCCCTAACGGCTAATGATGTTGAACATCTTTTCCTATATGCTTATTAGCTGTTTCTGTGTCTTTGGAGAAATATCTGCTCAAGTCCTTTGCCCATTTTTAAATTGGGTTGTTTGTCTCTTTGTTGTTGGATTGTAGCAGTTCTTTTTATATTTTGGAAATTAAACCCTATCATATATTTATTTGCAACTATTTTCTCCTATAGTTTTGTCTTTTCACTTTCTGGAAGAGTTGAATTTTGTTGAAATTCTTGTTTCTTTTGTTGCTTGTGCTTTGGTGTAATGTTTAAGAACCCATGGCCAATCCCAGGGTCCTGGTGCTTCCCCTGTTACCTTCTAAGGCTTGTCTGGTGCTGGCTCTTACATTTAGGTCTTTGGCCCATTTTGAGTTGATTTTTGCATCTGGTGTGAGGAAGTCTCTCTTCTTTGTTTCGCGTGTGGGTTTCCAGTTTTCCTAGCACCTTCTGTTACAGAGACTTCTCTCTCCTCATGGACTGGCCTTGTCACCAGTTGGTCACAGACATGTGTGTGTATTTCTGAGTTCTCAGCTCTGGCTCGTTGGTCTGTGTGTCTGTCCTTACCCAGCATCACGCTGATGGAGGGACTGTGGCTTTGCGTGTAGTTTGAAGTTGGGAGAAGTGAGGCCACGGGCTTCGTTCCTCTCTTCAAGGTGACTGGCTGCTTCGGCCCCGTATGCTTTCTTGTGAATTTGAGGATGACTCTTTCCAATTCCACAGAGCAATCTGCTGTAAATTTCTTCTTTTTTAAGTAGGTACTAGGGATCAAACCTGGGACTTTGTACATGGGAAGCAAGCACTCAACCACGTGAGCTACGTCCACTCCCTGCTGGAATTTTGATAAGGAATTTCAAAAGTTTATTGCTTTGTATTCTAGTCTTAAATCTAATCCTCTTAACCAGTAACCAGAGAGGTGCACGGCCAGCGCTGCTCTCTGAGCAGAGCTTGTGGGTGCATGCGGCCCCTCTCACTGCTGCGCACTGACGGCCTTGCCCCCCAGTTTCTCCGCATCTGTGCCGACCTCTTCCGCCTGGTGCCGTTCCTGGTCTTCGTCGTGGTGCCGTTCATGGAGTTCCTGCTTCCGGTCGCCGTGAAGCTCTTCCCCAACATGCTGCCGTCCACGTTTGAGACCCAGTCCGTCAAGGTGCGGGTGGCCGGGCGCCAGGCGGCTCCTTGTCTGCTGGCCCGGCCCGGCTGTCGGGCCGTGAGCTGCCCTGGTGGCTTGAGCCTGGCTTTCTGACTCTTCCTTCTCAGATGGCCCCGAGCAGGCTCTCGAGGGCAGGGTTTTGGAAGCACAGCTGAGCACCGTGGGCGGGCGGGGGCGTCTGCCTGGCGTGGGTGGGGGGCTGTGGCAGCATGGGAGGGCCTGGGGCAGACCCCTGGTCAGAGCCCCCGTCCCTGCTCTGCCCCTTTACGGGAAGCGTCTGCCAGCAGCTGGGCTGGGGACACGCAGATGTCCCGTGAGGCCGAGAAGTAGGAAGCCCCGCACACCCTCTCCAGGGAGAGGCCCCGTCGCCCTGGGTGATGTGTGTGCGCAGCACATGCGCGCTGCCTTGAGGCGTGCAGGGTGCTTCCTACTCAGGGTGGCAGTCAGGAGCTGAAGCCACCACCCTGGACGTGGTCTGGTGGCCCGAGGGCGGGACGTGGGTGCAGCTGGGAGGGCCCCGGCAGGGCGGGGCGGGTGGGCCTGGGGAGTAGCACGGTCCTCGCCCTGCAGGAGGAGAAGATGAAGAAGGAGCTGCGGGTCAAGCTGGAGCTGGCCAAGTTCCTTCAGGACACCATTGAGGAGATGGCCTTGAAGAACAAAGCCGCCAAAGGGAATGCCACCAAGGACTTCTCGGCGTTCTTCCAGAAGGTGCTGTGCCACCGAGCCCCCGGGTGCCTCGGGCGGGCTGGGGGTCCTCAGCAGACAGGGAGACCCGGGAGGAGCGGCCGGGAGGCCTGGCCTGTCACGAGCCGCCTGCCCGCGTCTGCAGCGAGATGGCCCCGCAGTCGGGGGTCCCAGGCCCCAGTGCCGGGGGCGGGCAGAGCTCGGCGGACCAGGGCCCTGAGACCTGGGGCACTTGCCGCGTGGCTGGGGCTGCAGCCTCGAGACCAGAGCCCACCCGAGGGGCCTGGGGCAGCCGTGGGTGGGCGGCCGTGGGCAGCCCCACAAAGCCCCTCCCGAGGCCTGGGTGAGGGGCAGGACCGGGCGGGAGGGCCTGGGGCTGTGAGGACAAGCGGGGGCAGCCAGGGTGTGTGGGGCTGCTTTCTAGAGCCAGGAACACCTGCAGCCGAGGAGTCCAGAGCAGGGCCAGCGGCCAGTGGCCTGCACGACAGAGCAGGGTGTCGGGGCCGAAGCCGGCACGCTCCTGGTCTGGCTTGTTGGAGGTCGGCGTCGGGGGAGGATGGAGGGGGTGGGGAGGTTGGGGAGGGTGGGGAGGACGGCGTGAGGGCCTGGAAGAGAAGCAGGGTCCACGCGGCTGCGGCCGTGGGCGCTGAGAGCTGCCCAAGGACAGCGGCCACGCAGGGCAGCCGGCGGGGGGCGCCCACCTGGGGTTTGGAGAGCTGCCGGAGGCACCAGGACAGGAGGCGGCCAGTCCTCAGGGGCAATTTGGGGGCATGGGGAGGGCAAAGGTCAGGCAGCAGCAGTCAGCAGAGGATCGGGAGGTGGGGGTGTCTTAGCCCATCAGGTCAGGTGGGGCAGGAACTGGGGGGCTGAGCCTGGAGGGGCTGTTGTGCAGCAGGAGGGGCTGAGTTTTCGCCATGGCCCCAGAAGGAGGCCCGTGCTCGGCTGTGCGTGGCGACCCCCCAGAGGCGCACGAGGCCCCTTTCCCAAGCACCCTGGTGGCCTTGGCGCCGGTGGGCTGTGGGGCCTGGCCTGGGTGGGCCGTGACCTGGCTGGGGCTCCTGGGGAAGGGCACCAGGTCAGGTGGGTCCCCTGCTGTTGTCTGCCGGGACCCTGGGCCACTGGGTCGACAGGACCAGGACGGTTAGGGTCCCTCCTCCCCACCCCCACCCTCCCCACACCCCCATCCTCCCCACCGCCCTTCCAGCCTCCCCACCCCCCTCCATTGTCCCTGCCCGGTCAGTGGTTAGCGCCTGGGGGTGAGTGGGGTGCATGCCCTGTAGCAGCGCAGGTAAGAGGGCAGACATCCAGCACGAGGCTCCCAGGGCTGGGACCTCTGAGCCAGCCCTGGTGGGATCGAGTTGGGGCCACCGCACTCTGAGGTGTTCGGGAGCTGCTGTCACTTTAGGTGTTTGACCCCAGAATGCCCGCGGGTGACCCTCCGGCTGCTTTGCAGATCCGGGAGACCGGGGAAAGGCCCAGCAACGAGGAGATCATGCGCTTCTCCAAGCTTTTTGAGGACGAGCTGACCCTGGACAACCTCACGCGGCAGCAGCTGGTGGCGCTGTGCAAACTGCTTGAGCTGCAGTCCATCGGCACCAACAACTTCCTGCGCTTCCAGCTCATCATGAGGCTGCGATCCATCAAGGCCGACGACAGGGTGAGCCCCCTCTGCCCGCGTGCGCCGCGTGCACGCCGGGGTTCGGGAACAGAACCACTGCCGTCCATGCTCTGTGTGCACACAGACCGCCCGTGTGTGCGTGTGTGAGCATGGTGTGTACGCGTGCAAGTGTGTGGACATGGTGTGTCGTGTGAGAATGGTGTGTGTCTATGCACGTGTGTGAGCATGACGTGTGTGTACTTGTGCGCATGTCTTTGGGCGTGCATGCTCATGTGCGTTTGTGTGTCTGTAGCAGTAGGTATGGAATCACAGCCCGTAAGATTTTCCCTTGGCACACAGTTATGAAGTCCTCCCGTGTCCGTAAATACTCGTAGAAAAATCACCTTTTTTTTTTTAAAGATTTATTTTATTTATTTCTCTCCACTCACCCTCCCCGCCAGTTGTTTGCTCTCTGTATCCATTCTCTGTGTGTTCTGTGTCTGCTTGCATTGTCAGGCAGCAGTGAGAAACTGCATCTCTTTTTTTGTTGTGTCATCTTACTGCATTAGCTCTCCATGTGTGTGGCACCACTCCTGGGCAGACTGAACTTTTTTTCACGCTGGGCGGCTCTCCTCACGTGGCGCATTCCGTGCACATGGGGCACCCCTACGTGGGGGTGCCCCCGCGTAGCACGGCACTCCTTGTGCACAGCAGCACTGTGCATGGGCAGCTCGCCACACAGGTCTGGAGGCCTTGGGTATCGAACCTTGGACCCTCCATATGGTAGGCGGACGCTGTATCAGTTGAGCTACATCCACTTCCAGAAAATCACCTTTTAATGGTCACCTGCCATTTCATCACATGAATGAATCATTTCTGTAGCTGTTTTTTCTTCTGAGGTATCGGGGCTGGGGATCGAACCTGGGACCTCATATGTGGGAAGCTAGCGCTTAACCACTGAGCCACATTAGTTCCCCTGAATTTTTAAAAATTATTTTCATTTGCTTGTTGTTTGCTTTTTTTGTTTGTTTTCAGCAGGCACCGGGAACCAAACCCAGGACCTTCCATGTGGGAAGAGGGTGCTCAACTGGTGGAGCCATGTCCACTCCCCCTTTAGCTCATTTTTACCATTAATCTTTTAGCATGAATTTTTGCCCCAGATCTTTGATAATTTCCTTAAAAATGGTGACTACGAATTGGGTCAAAGAGTAGGAGGTCAAAACCCGGCTCGGCCTCCTGCAGAGCCCCTCCCAGAGGAGCCCCTGGCACCTCCCGCCTCGGCCGGCCGGGCGCCCCTGGCTGCGAGCGGTGGCGCTTTCCCAGGAGCACTTTTCTGTGGAAGAATCAGAGGTGGAAATGCTCTGTCGACACCTGATGAGGGCCCCACTAACCTGAGTTAGCGCCCTTGTGTCCTGGGTGTTGGTCTGACAGTTTAAAACTGGGGAGCCTGGGCGTGCACGGCGAGCTTCCCAGCTCCTGGTGGTGGCCACTTCCCAGTCACCCTGGCCTGGGGCTGTCCGAGCCCCGGCCACACCGCCCTCCTGGCAGGCAGGCTCTCGTGCCCCCGGGCTGCTGGTGGGCTTCCGCGAGCTCAGCCAGACCCTGGGCCTCGTTAATGCCCACGTGGCGTTTCCTTTCCTCACAGCAGCCAGCAGGGCCCAGCTCACAGAGACTGGACAGCACTGGGTGCCGGGCCGTCGGGAGCCGGTGTTTGCGTGGCGTTCGGGGCCTTTGCTGTTGCCATGTCTCCCCCCAGCGTGGCAGCTGTCCGTGGGGTCTGGTGGGCCTGGATGGAGACCACTGCAGGCTGCCCACGGGAGGCGCAGACACGATGATAAATACCAGCGGGAAGCTGCTGGCGCCTGCCCCCCGCCGCCTGCGCGGAGCTCGCCGCGCTCTCGTGGTCACAGAAGTCCGGGTGCAGGCTCCGCCCTGTGGTCCCTGCTGTGTGGGGAGGAGGTGGGAGGGGGCCGCCGCTGCTCCCTCGCGCGAGGCCCCTGCCCCGGCCTCCCTCTTCTCTGCCGGCGCCTTTTTCCAGGTCCCAGCCCTTTGGATGTCATGTCCTCTCTGTTGGTGGCCTTCACAGACCTGCGTTTTCTGAGGAAAGTAACTGAGGTTTCTATTGGAATTGCACTGAATCTTGAGATTAATTTTAGAAGAATTGACATTTTTTCAATATTGCTTTCCATTGAACTCCTGTGGGTAGGAATTTTTTTTTTTTTTTAGGAGGTCCTGGGTTGACTCCCCAGTACCTCCTGCATGCGAAGTAGGTGCTCAACCACCAAGCTACATCCGCTCCCCAATAAGAATTGGTTTTTTGTTTGTTTGTTTGTTTGTTTTTAGGAGGTACTAAAAATCAAACCCTGGACCTCGTACGTGTGAAGCAGGTGCTCAGCCACTGAGCTACATTCGCTTCCTCTGGGAATTTTATAATTATCTTTTTGTTAATGATCGTTAGCTTAAGTCCCCTGTGGTTGGAAAAGATATCCTGAACCACTTCACTCCTTTGGAATTCGTTGAGACTGACTTGTGTGAGTTGATGATGGTAAATGCTCTGTGTGAATTCTGCTCGTGTTGGGCTGTGTCCTGTCCCTGTCAGCTTGGCCACGTTTGCCCCCTGCCTTCTGCGCCGCTGTAGCCACCAGGTCAGTCCTGTTACGGTTGGCGTTTGCCTGTGCTGGTAGTTCTGTCGTGGTTTGCACTGTGAGTTTTGAAGCTCTGTGGCTGGGTGCATAGAAAGGTGCAGTTACTTTCCTCAGAAAACGGCCCTTCTCTCATGATGCTTCTTGCCTTCTAGTCTGCAGGTGTCCAGTAGCCGCCCGGTTTCCCCTGCAGCCTTGTGGGTGGCTTTGTCCATCCTTGACTTGGCCCCTGCCGTGCCTGCTGCTTCCAGGGTGCTGCTGTGCAGTCGAGTCTGACAGCCGTGCCTTCTGGGTCAAACTAGTCCGTTTCTTTTTCCTGTGTGCCCCACCTGCGTTACGCTGCACTTGGGTTTTCTTGCCGTCTTTCGTATGAACCGGGTATTCCTTACTATTCACTCCCCTCCATCAACTCGTCACTTACTTGTGACTGGACGCCCCAAGCCTGTCCGGCAGGCTGCCTGGGTGTCTGATGTGAGTTTGCAGTTGGACCTTGTCCCGGTCCGCGCTCGTGCGTTTGTCCTCTTCTTGCCCTCGGTGCTGTCCTAGCCCTGAAGACGTCTGCTGCCTCCTGCAGCCTACGCTGAATCCCAGGCACCCTGTCCACCCGCCGCTGCCCCCACCCGTGCGTCTCTTTTTCCACCCGAGGCCTCTCCCCCTGTCCGAGGCGGGTCTGCCGTGATGACTCCTTTTGCTGGTATGGAGGTGTCTTTATTTCCCTTGCATGTCTGTGGGGCATATTTTCCTGGGTAAAGAGTCGTAGGTTTGTAGTTCTCTTCTTTCTTGTCAGCTGCCAGGCTGGTCCTGTTCTGGGAAGTTAGGCGGTCTTCTCCACGTGTCCACGTGACTTCGGAGCCTGTCCTCCCTTTGGTTTTTAAGTTTCACGGCAGGTGTCCAGGTGTGTCTTTGTAGTTACCTGCTTACGGGTCACGGGGCTTCCCTCTCATCCAGGGGGGCTTCTCCCTTTGGGGGATCGTTTACTCGTCCTTGAGACTTTTCCCCACACGTCCCGTTTGCTCATTTCATCCACGTTTGTTGGGTTTAATAGTCATCGCTTTTGCTGGTCTCAGCTGCCCCTACACCCATCTTCTTAGTCCTCCTTTTCAACCCTGTTAAATTTTTTCTAAGAGTTCAGTTCTCTGGCATCCGTCACGCCACCTGTTCTCTTGAACTTGCCATTGTAGCTCAGGTCTTATTACTCCGAGAGCTGGATCATCTGTGGATCGTCTTCCTTTGTTTCCGTGGTCCTCCAGGAAGGGTCCTCCAAGCCTCTGGAGCGCAGGTCTGGGGGCAGGGCCGGCTGGCAGCTGGGTCTGCCATGCCTGGTCTGCCCCTGCCCCAGGTGGCAGCCACCAGGGTCCAGCTGAGAGCCTGAGAGTTACGAGGCCACCGCCTCTACCTCAGCACCGCCCGGATCTCAGTCTGAGCAGCCCCTCGGCTCCAGGTGTTAACTTCTTGGCCTTGTAAGAATGACAGCCCTCTGCTGGTGTCTCTACACCTGAAGGCACCTTTGGCCTCGTGCCGACTGGCCGTCTTCAGCGTCCCCAGGGGTCTGCAGGTAGCACCCCTCTGTGGTTGCCTGGTCTACCCCCGCTACAGAACCTTCTGCTCCCCTCCAGCTTCTGGTGGTCTGTGCCGCTCCGGATGCCTCCAGACGTGTGGTTCTGCCTGATTGGCTAGTCAGCTCCGTTCTGGCAGGGGCACCCGTCTGGTGGAAGCAATTCCTTGTTATAACGCTGCGCGGAAGCTTGCCGCTTTTTTTTTTTTTTTTTTTTTTTACAGTGGTGGAAAATGATTTAGTACTTTTTCCATTCCATATCATCAGGAGGATTGACTTCAACATTCCTTTTACCTACATCAGACCAGTTGGTACTCAAAACCGTGCCACTAGACTCCATAAATGATTTGTTCAGGACACGTTTCACTTCGTCAGAAACATCTGAATAGATTTGCTGAAACAATCTGTTTAATTCTGCATCTCCCTCCAGCTTCTCATTCTTTTCTTTGATCTTGCTAACCAATTTATCCCATTTTTTTGTGTAATGAGGTGATAATGGATATAGGTTCTTTACATCGCAATAAACTGTTTTGGCTTAGGTATGTCTCCTCCCTCTAGCTTTTCCCATGTCACAGCCTCTGCTTTTCCATTTTAATTTCAATCTTTCTTGAAAGTACTTTAAATGTGTTCTGTTCTGGTATCATAGGGTGCAGAAGTCTCAGTCTCAAACTGTAATCCTCTCTAGAAAGAGGTTTCACCAAAGAGGAAAATCTTTTTTCTGAACACTCCACATGTGCTTTGCTCTTCGGCACATCCTCGAGCTAAGTGTCAGGATCGCCTGAGGTTCTGTGCTTCTGAACTTCCTTGAAGATGATTTCGTGGTCACCTGAGGTTGTGTCCATCGTTCTTCTGAATGTCCTTGATCACGTGTAGTGGTCAACTGAGCTCTGTGTCCGTCACTGTCCTGAACTTCCTTCATCAGAGTCTCACGGTCACCCAGGTTCCGCTTGATGCCCGTCACACATGATTTTACCCATGTGTCTGCTCAGGTGCAGACGCCTCAGGTTTTGATCCATTTTGATCTGATCCTGACACCGTCTAATCTTTGGATAATGGAATTAGCATCTGTACTATCTAATTGCTGTCCTGAAAGTTGCTAGAGCAGCAGCATAGTTTTTTCATGGTTTTCACACGTCCTTCCCGCAGCATAGCGGGGGAATAATTTGGATTGAGTTTGAGAGACTTGTTTACATCAGCAGCAGCACCACAGTAATCCCCAAGAACGCGACGATGAGCTCTTTGACAGTAACACTATGCGTCGCCTGGTTTCCGTTCCAAGCCTCAGTCAGTGCCTCGAATGCCGCCTGGGGGTCCTCTGCAGTCAGAGCGTCTGAGGCTCCGGAGGAACCTCTGGGGTGTTGCAGGTCCTGCTGCAGCTGCCGCCATCCCTAATAACCAGCTTAACTCCTGCCGGAGCTCCTGCCACAGGACTCCAGCACCACCGCCGCCCAGGGGCTCCTGGAGGAACACCAGCGAGCAGCCGTGCAGCGTGCGGCTAAGAAGCACTTCTGTAACGTTCTACTCTCCTTCGGAAATGTAGGGCGGCAGGGGTGGTCCATGCCGCGTATCGCTAGCTCCTGGTGCTCCGTTCCACCACTGTCCTTCATCACGGCTGAGATGGAAGTGAAGAGCCTCGAGGTTGCTGTGGCTTTTTCCGTTGGGAGGGAGGTCTAGTCTGCTGTCGTGCTCGAAAGTGAAGTCAGGGCATTCTTTAAAATTCATTTCCAGTTGTACAGTAATGCAGGGATATTTTCTCTGGGAAAAAGTCAACTCTCCTTGATCTGCTTACTCTCCCAATCTTGTGTTTCCCCCTGGAGGTTAATCTAGGAGGCGCTCAGAGCACGATTTCCTTCCAGCTCTTTTCTTTGCTTTTATAAAGCATGGGTTTCTGGCTCTGCTGTAGAAATAATGGCGAGCTCATGGGCTGCCGTGTCGTGGGCCTGCACCTTGCCTCTCCGTCGCTGTGTGTCTAGCGGGGCCCGTGTGCGCACAGCCTGCTGCTGCCCTTGCTGCCACGTGCTCCGGAAGCGACCTCTGCCCGCCTAGACCTGGCATGCCGGCAGTTGCTGTGAGTGGTGAGAAGTCACGTGTGTTCACTGCTGTGTCCCCGCTGTGCTCCCACTCCTGCACCTCCTCCCCGGGCTTTGGAGCGCCTGTCATCATCCAGACGTGAGCGCACTGCTGGGCACTGCGAGTTCCTGTAGGCTTCTCGGGAAGTTTTGCTACCTGAAGAACAAATGTCTTCCCAACCCTCACTCTACTTTTAAAAGAAAATTATTACAGACAAAAGAGTATTGTGAAAAGAAATATGTTTAGTTTTGATTGAATTACTCTTTCCCAAGCTTTGGCCCCGTACATTTCCCTTCAGCCCATCTACTGACCTGCCTCCATGTGGGACCAGCTGAATAGGTTGTTTACAAGGTAGAGTGACATCTCAAAAGAGAATCCAGGAAGTGGATTTGGCTCAACTGATAGAGTGTCCACCTACCACATGGGAGGTCCAGGGTTCAAACCCAGGGCCTCCTGACCCGTGTGGAGCTGGCCCATGCGCAGTGCTGATGTGAGCAAGGAGTGCCGTGCCACGCAGGGGTGTCCCCCACATAGGGGAGCACCACGCACAAGGAGTGCACCCAGCAAGGAGAACCGCCCCATGTGAAGAAAGTGCAGCCCACCCAGGAGTGGCGCCGCACACATGAAGAGCTGATGCAGCAAGATGATGCAATAAAAAGAGAAACAGATTCCCAGTGCTGCTGACAAAAATGCAAGCAGACACGGAAGAACATATAGTGAATGGACACAGAGAGCAGACAACGGGGTGGGGGGTGGAGAGAAAGAAAGAAGGAGAATCAGGCTAGCACTCAAAGACCAGAAAAAAAAGATTGCCGCTTCACTTTCTCTCCACTAAATTTTATAATCAGATGTGTCAAATTCTACATTAAAAATTAAGTGGGGACTTAACTGGGTTTGCATTACATCTCTTCGTCCCTTGAGCTGTAGCATTTGGACGTCCATCCCCACTCCCACACTGCTCGGGAGGCTCTTCGCTGCGTCCTGGAGATGCGGCTCTGGCTGATGCATGTGGTTTGCATGCGAGAATGTCTCTGCTCTCCAGCTCCGGGCACTGCAAGGGCCTGAGGCACGTACAGAGGGGCATGTACAGAGGGGCCTTGCACGGGATCCATCCGCAGCAAGGACTCTGGTTGTGTTCCTCGTCGTTTGCTGCGGTGGAAAGTGCTGCAGTGACATCACTGAGTGCGCATGTTTGTGCAGCGGTTCTGGTCTGTCCGTAGGTGAAGTGTGGGTGCCGAGTCGGGGTGGGCTTCTTTCTGGTAGAGCTCCCTTCCCTTCCTGGCAGCAGCCTCCGACGTCCCGTCTGCGCGCTCAGCGCATCTTCCTGCCCGGCCGGCACGCAGGTCACCGGGCGCCTGGGTCTTGGTGACCCTGGTCCGCGCCTCCCTGCCATGCGTGTGTCGGGAGCCACGGCAGCGTCTTTCTGGCTTTCAGCCCCTGGGCCTTGGTGTGAGAACTGTGCGTTCATATCTTTTGTCTGTTCCTCTATCATTTTTTTCTGACTCATTTACGTAGTCAGACTCTGTAGTAAAGAAACTAGTGAGTTTTCTTTTATATACTGCAAACCATTTTTCCTGCTAGATTGTCATTTGAATTTGTTTCAACAAAAAAATTTTAATTTTCATAGAGTCAAATGTGGTGATCTTTCCTTCTCATAATTTTTCTGTTACCAGTGTTGTAAAACAGAAACGTCACCTGGTTTCTGCGTTCCTTAAAGCGTGTCCCTGGCACCCGCTGCCTTCGGCTTGTGTGGCGGGTCCTTGCTTTTGAATTAGGCTGCGAGGAAGGCCAGAGGGCAGACGGCGCGCACGGAGGCGCTTGGCGTGAAGTCCATGGTGGGTCTGCCGCTGCTGCCCAGCCCTCTGGGAAGCCGATGGCACACCACATGGGCCCTGGCCTGTGACTTCTGTGGCCCCTCGGCCCCCGCCGTGGGAAGGGCAGCCACGAGCGCAGGCTGTGCAGGCCTGTGTCCTGGCCTGGCGCGTCATGCTCTGTGACCGCGGGCGAGTTACTGAACTTCTCAGTGCCTCCAGTTCCTTGACTGTAAGAGGGGAGAGCAACGGGATGCCCACTGCGGGGGCGCAGCGTGCAGGTGCTTCTCCCTGGTCCTCCCTTGAAGAGCAGCCACAAACGCTGTGGCTTCTGCAGGAAACAAATGCAAGAAGACTTTGGGGGGCGGGGGGAGGAAGACAGACCGCTAGTCTCAGGACCCAAGAACAGTGGGGTGGTGAGTTCTCTGGGATTCCCAGACTGGCTGCTAGAGGAACCGGCAAACCGCAAGCAGCAGTGAGCACAGTCCAAGACAACAAGAGTCCAAGGCCCAGGATCAGGACAGCCCAGCCGGACGAAGGCTTCCAGGAGCTGGCTGCCCTCCTCCAGCACCCGGCACCGAAAACCCTGTGGCTCCAGCCCACCATCCAGCGGTGCTGTGCAGGGAGCCTGGAGCCCTGTCCAGGCTGATGAGTTACTGGAGGCCCTGGGGTGACTGGACATCCAACCCTCCTCAGAGCTGGGGTGACATCAGAGGAGGCTGGTGGAGTCGGAGCCACCGCCCAGCAGCAGCAGGGCCTTCTCTGCCACACGGGGCAAAAGAGGCACCTTCCCCCTCCCGGTCAGAACCCCCCCGCACACCTATGCCAGAGTGCTGTCAAAGGAAGCCAGCTAGAATGGAGATTTATTTATTTATTTTTTTTTTAAATATTTATTTATTATTATTATTATTATTTAATTACATTAAAAAAAATATATGAGGTCCCATTCAACCCCACCGCCCCCGCCCCCCACTCCCCCCACAGCAACACTCTCTCCCATCATCGTGATACATCCATTGCACCTGGTAAGTTCATCTCTGAACATCACTGCACCCCATAGTCAATGGTCCACATCATAGCCCAGACTCTCTCACGTTCCATCCAGTGGGCCCTGGGGGGATCTACAGTGTCCCGTAATTGTCCGTGAAGCACTATCCAGGACAACTCCACGTCCCGAAAACGCCTCCACATCTCATCTCTTCCTCCCGTTCCCCACACCCAGCAGCCCCCATGACTACCGTTCCCACACCCATTCCACATTTTCTCTGTGGACATTGGATTGGTTGTGTCCATTGCACACCTATGTCAAGTGAGGGCTTAGATTCCACATGGGTACTGGATGCACTCTTCCCGCTTCTAGTTGTAGACACTCTAGGCTCCATGTTGTGGTGGTTGACCTTCTTCAACTCCGTGTTAGCTGAGTGGAGTAAGTCCAATAAGTCAAAGTGTAGGAGCTGAAGTCTGTTGAGGCTCTGGGCCTGGGTGTCATATTATCAGTCCAGAGATTCAAATCCCCTACATATATCTTAAACCCAGCACCAACTACAATTCCAATAAAGTAGCATGCAAGTCTTGTGAAAAGAGATCCCCTCTGAGTCCATTTCCATCACGCAGAAACACCAGCTCCAAAGAAGGGCCATCTGTCATGGCAGTGAACCCCTTCTGCCATGACCATAGAACCCGTGGGTCTCTTTATCCCTCAAAAGAACCAATACCTGGGGTTGTATCTATCTTATCTGTCTCTTAGACTCTGTTCAGTTGTACATAGGGGTATTCCTTCTGACAACCTCCAGACTCTTTTTTAGAGACTCACAGCCTTATAATCTCATTTCTCTTTTCCATTTCCCCCTTACATTAGGTCAAACCGCTTCCCGAAGTCATGTTATTATATGTAGATAGGTATATTCTGCTGTTCCGCATTGAATCTTTAATTCAAGGTCATTTTCTAGTTGCTTCTTCAGCTGGTATGTGGTAGTGATCCCTCGGTGCCAGGGAGGCTCATCCCCAGGTGTCGTGTCCCACGCTGGGGGGAATGCATCACATCTACACGCTGTGTTTGGCTGTGAGAGTGGCCACATTTGAGTAACATGAAGGCTGTCAGGAGGAAACCCCCAGGCACAATGCTACTCTAGGCCTTGTTCTTATTGCAGGTGCATAGGCTCAAAAGTGTAGCCATTAGTATCAAGAGCCCACTGTTGGGCCCTCCTTCCTTCCTGGTTCTTGCCGTTGCACCTGGAGGATTGCCGCTGCTCTCCCAGGGCCCACAACAGTGACCCCCCGGCCAGGAGCCCAGTACCCCCCCAGCTGTTGTTTTTAATTGTTTCCACTATGAGTATATATAGATATTACCATATACCCTGGGCATATGCCCTGTATAACTCCCTGTCAACCATATATATCCTGTCAATAACATCCCATATCAGTATTCCTCCGCTGCCATTGTTGAACCACTCTGTGATCCAAAACTTCCCGTAAAGTGAAGAATGGAGATTTAAATAAGACCCAGAGCGTCATAGCATAATTCCCCGTGTCCAGGTTTCAGTAGACAGTCACTTGTCATACTGAGAATCAGGACGATTGCAAATTGGATGAAAAAAGACAATAGATGCCATTGTCAAAATTATGAAGATTATCTCAAAGATCTTAAAGCAGCCGTCATAAAAATGCCTAGACAAGCAAGTACAAATACACTTGAAACAAAAAAATACAGTCTCAGCAAAAGAGAAGAAAATATAAAGAACCAAGTGGAAATTTTAGAACTGAACATTACAATAACTGAAATAAAGAACTGAGTGCATAGGCTCAGTAGCAGAATGGTGGGAACAGAGGAAAGAATCAGTGAACTGGAAGGTGGAACAATAGAAATTACTCTGTCTAAACAGAGAAAATAGATTGGTTAAAAAATCAATGGCCTCAGGGACCTGTGGACATACCACAAAATCTTAAAGTTGTGTTGTTGAAGTCCCAGAGGGAGCAGAGAAAGAGGTCAGGGCTGAAAAAGAACTCAAAGAAATTACAGCTGAAAAACATCCCAAATTCGGCAAAGGCTCTAAATCTACAAATCTAAGAAGTTGCGTGAACCTGAAACAGGATAAATCCAAAGAAATCCACAACAACACACATCATAGTTGAACTGCAAAGCAGCGAGCAGGAAGTGACCCCTTAAACAATTCAGGGGACAGGAGATGGCTCATCAGACTCTGTGGAGCCAGAGGGAAGTGGCACAGTCTTTTTCATAGGCTAAAAGATACCCAGCAAAAGCAGACCTCATGAACGGACAGGTAGTCAAGACCTTCTCAGGTGGGGAACTAAGGGGGTTTGTCTTCAGCAGACGTGCCCTGAAAGGACGGCTAAGGGAGCTCCCAGTCACGACTGTAGAGCAGGAAGTGTCAGGGCTCCGTCCCATGCAGGAGCCTGGGCCAGCCGGGGACAACTGGCAGAAACCTCTTTCTCCAAGTTCCAAGAACAGGTGCAGGATGCAGTAACAGGGCTGGTACTTAAACACAGTCACCCTGGCTGGCGCCTCCGTCCCGCGCTGCTGTGTGGAGGCGGCCTGTGCACCCAGCACGGACCCCTGGCTCCGGTTCCGGCGGGAGCGCGCGTCTGACCCAGCCTGCCTGCTGGTGGCCTGAGGCGCTCGCCGTCCCGAGACTCCTGAGCCCGAGACTCCTGAGCGTGGAAGGCGGCTCGTGGAGCCCCCATGGGCGGCTGGGGCAGGGTGGCTGGCTAGGACACTCAGTGCAGGCCCCGGACCCTGCGGAAATGCTTCCCGGGGAAGCGGGGACGTTCCCGCCGTGTGAGTGGAGGAAGTCCCAGACCACCACGCACACCCACGGCCAGGTGCACAGAGGGTCGGAGGCCGTGCGCTGTGGCCTCGAGCTGCTCTCAACTCCGCGTGGATGAGCCCTGAGGGAGAGCACTGCTCAGGCCCACTGTGAACACTGGGAAGGTTTTTCCTTTTCCTTTTTTTCTTTTTTTGTTAGCTCCTGGTGTTCAAAGAAAGCTCTGGACACTGGCTGGAGACAAGCTTAAGGAATAGGTGCCTCAGAGTCTGAAGTCCAGCAGTGACATAGCAAAATACCAAAATGCCCAGGTTTCAACACAGACAAATAAACAAGAAGTAGCTGGCCCAGGAAAAGGAGATGAAAGCATCAGTAACCGTCAATGAGGATCAAACCTGGGACATTCCAGAGAAAGGCTTTTAAAAAATGGTCCTAAATATGCTCAAAAAGAAGGTAGAACTACAGAAAAGCAGGAAAATGAAAGACAAACACAAAGAGAACATTGACAGAGAGATGGAAGCTATAAAAAGGACCAAAACAGCTGCAGGCCACAGTTACAGAAATTAAAAATTCCCTGGAGCAGTTCAGCCGCAGATTGGAGCTGGCAGAAGAAAGGATCAAAGGACTTGAAGATACGACTATTGAAATCTTCCAGGCTGAGGAGCAGAGAAGAAAGGACAAGCGAGTGGACAGAGGCCGAGGACCCGAGGGACGCCGTCAGTGGACCAAAAAGCAGGGGCGTAGGGTGCGGGCGGCCCTGCGCCTCCCATCGGGCGAGGGCCGGGCGGCCCCCCTCTCCCTCCTCTCTCCTGGCCCTACACGCACCCACAGCGAGCGGGTTCCGCCAGCCCTGCATCCTCAGGCTTTGGTGCTCCCTTCTGCTTTTCCAGGTTTGGGTCCTCTCGTCTCTCCTTGGCCCAAGCAGCGTCCCAGGCGGAGGGGGCGGGGCCTCGGAGCTTGCATGTTCCACTCCCTCCCTCAGCCCTTCCTTCTCTGATCAGCGCTGACAAGAAGGCCCTGGCAGTGGCCATGGGGTCAGGAGAGCACGGAGGACGCCGGGCGGTGCCGGGGCAGGCCTGGGCTCTGCTGCACCAGCGCCCTTCTCCTCCAGCTGGGCCTGGGCTTGTCTCAAGCCTCTGAGGCTCGGTCAGTGCCTCGCGTCTTCCCAGCCCAGGGCCGGAGCTCTGCTCGGGTGTCTTGGGCTCAGCAGCGTGTACCTGGGAAAGTGGATTCTCGTCAGACACTCCCTTCCCAGCAGTGCCCACCAGAAACTCGCAGCGGAGCCTGACAGGTCCTTCCCTGGTCTTCCTGCAGCTGATCACAGCGGAAGGGGTGGACAGCCTGAACGTCAAGGAGCTGCAGGCGGCCTGCCGGGCCCGGGGCATGCGGGCGCTGGGCGTCACCCAGGACCGCCTGCGGGAGCAGCTGAAGCAGGTACGTGGCTCGGCCCTTGCAACCCTCCTCGGGGGCTGCAGACTGCGCCCGGCCCCCGCGGCGCCCCCGGCCCCCGCAGCGCCCCCGGCCCCGGGGCTGGCTCCGGCACAGCCTTCTTGGTGGGCCGCACACTCACGTGCTCACTCAGTTCACACGCACACGCTCAGGCCTGCGCTCTCGCCCAGGTAGCCCGGTGCCTTTGCAATTTCTGGGGCTGCGCACATCTTGGATGTGCCTGCCAGCCAAGGCTGCAGGAGGTTTGGGTGGGTGTGGCCTGGCCTGACCAGGCCTCCGCCTCGGGGGGCACCAGGGGCCCACCAGAGTCCAGTGGCAGCAGGGGGCTGTGGGACGAGGCTGCAGGCTGCTCCTGACGCCTGAGGCACCCATCCCTTGTGGGCGTGGCCTGAGGACGGGGTGAGAGCTTAGCCGGGGAGCCTGAGGGCCACCCTCAAGTAGACTGAAAACCAGGGTAAGGGGGTGGGGCGGCCCTGAGCCTCTCCTTGCTCTCTACATGCGCCACGAAATGTGCGCCACGAAATGTGCATGTTCAGTCCCACGTGTGACCCTCCGGGGCACCTTGATGTGTGGGGACAAAGACACCTATGACTTTTCCCCCCGTGACCCGAGTGGGGCTGCGCCCTCCTCGCCCGTGTTCTCCCGACCTTGCCTTGGACCCAAGCCCTGGCAGGCACCTTCCCTGTGCTATATGTGCTGCCCGACAGTGCCCCTGGCACGCACCCAGCCTCTGCCGGCGCACCTTCAGGGCATGAGTGGCCCCGCGCCGGCATTGCAGAGACCCCAGCACGTGGCTGCCGCCCACCTGCGAGCCCGTGGCGCCGGCCGAGAGAGCCTGGCTTCGGCGGGGTGCTCTGCTGTGGAGCCCAGGTGTCCCCTTAGTGTACTTTGCTTCTAGCAACTTCTCTATTTTTAGTGTTCTTCTCATTCATCTTTGTGTTCATGCGCTATCAGGGTTTGTCTTAGTGCCTTGAAATAGCCTGGAACGTGGCTGGGCCCAGAGGAGGCGTGCGCAGGTGTGAATGTCGGAGGCTGCCCGCGCGCTGCCTCCGTTGCGTTTGCATGAACCCTCTGGTAGCAGAGAGCCTCCCAGCCCATGACGGAGGCGTGCTCAGTGGCCTCGCTGGGTCGGTGCCCTTGGGCATCGTGAGCCCTGGTCGACTGCGGTGGACACGATGCTGCAGAGCAGCGGCAGGTCGGCCTCTCGGGCCTCCAAGCACGTCTTCTTGGAGAAGCCGCCCCACCTGACAGACGTGCTCGGGGCCTGCTCGGGGCCTGCCTTACCCGCCACACCCAGGCAGGATCGCAGAAGGAAGTTCTGGGGTCAGGGCCCTCGGCAGTGGGCAGGGTGGGCGCGAGCTGACGGCGCGCTTGGCCGTGGTAGGCGGGGCGGGCGCGAGCTGACAGTGCACTTGGCCGCAGTGGCTGGACCTGCACCTGAACCAGGAGATCCCCACCTCGCTGCTGATCCTGTCCCGAGCCATGTACCTTCCGGACACCCTGTCACCTGCTGACCAGCTCAAGTCCACGCTGCAGACACTTCCTGAGATTGTGGTATGTGCTGCGCCTGCCCGTGAAGGTGGCCCCTCTTCTGGGGGCAGGTGGGGCGCGCAGAAACTCACGTCTCTGCCCCCGAGGGCTGCCCCAGGGGCCCTGGGCCCCTGGTTCTCCGCTACACACCCGGCATCCCGCTGCCCCCTCCCGGCCCGCCCGCCTCACGCCTCCCGCAGGCTGACGCTGGGCGCACACTTGCTGGCCGTGCAAGGTGGGCTTGGAGCTCAGCGGCAGGGTTTCTGCTAGTCGGGCTGCATCTGGTTTCTCTGAGAATATCAGAGACTCGGGGAGGCGAGTGGAAGGAGAACCTCTGGGCTGCCGTCCAGTGTTACCCAGCTGGGGTCCCCGTAGCGCAGGCCCCCCGTCAGAGCGTCCCCAGGTGCACAGACACCCTCTGCCCTTGTGGCATGGTCCCTCCCGTGCCCGCTCAGACGTCCCTCCTTGCCCAGGCAAAGGAAGCCCAGGTCAAGGTGGCCGAGGTGGAGGGCGAGCAGGTGGACAACAAGGCGAAACTGGAGGCCACGCTGCAGGAGGAGGCGGCCATCAGGCAGGAGCACAAGGAGAAGGAGCTGGAGAAGCTCGCCGAGGCGGCCGTGAGCACTGCTGTTCCTGCTTTCTCGCCCGGGGTGGGCGCTTGCCTGGCTCTCCCTCGCTGGGGCGCCGGGCAGGGTGGGCCCGGCACGTGCCCCGTCCCCTCGGCCTGGGCCGCTGGCTCGGGAAGCTTTCCGCAGCCACCCGCCGCGCAGAGCCCAGGCTCTCCCTCCTGGGCGCACCTGCAGGGGACGGGAGCTCGCGGTCCACGCCGACCACCCTGTCCAGGAAGGGCCTGGGGAGAAGGGAGGCTCGGCCTGCCTCCACCCGGGGGCGGCTCTGAGCACAGAGGCAGGCGGCCGGTGCACTCTGGCTGCCCAGCCGCCACGGTGTGGGCCTTCTAGGGCTCGGCGGCTCGCGGTGCGGAAAGGGCGGGGAGGGCGGCGGTGAGCACTGTGGCCTCACGTTACAGAAGGAAGTGGAGGCGGAAGTGGCGGTGGAAGCCTCTCCCGGGCGGCTGGCAGCTGAGCCGCAGGCAGAAGTAGCCAGCGCAGCCGTGCTGGAGGAGACTCTGCGGGACACCGCCCCTGTCCTGGAGGGCGTGAAGGTAGCACTGCGTGAGCGTGGGGAGACGGGTGGCGCCAGGCCGGGCTGTGTCCCCAGGCCCTGCAGGGACGGGAGGAGATGGACACTGTGGGGTGGGAAAGGGAGGCGCGAGGCAGGAGCAGATGCTGCCCACGTGGCCTGGGAGCTCTGCCGGCCCTGCGTGGCTGCGCCAGGCCCCTGGTTGGCGCCTTGTTTTAAGCTCAGGTGGGCCTGGAGCAGGTGGGCGCGGAGGGCGGGTTCAGGGTCCACTGTCAGGAGTCCGGCCTCGGGCATGTTGGGTGGAGGAGGCGCCTCCCAGCAACGGGGAGGGGGCAGCTTCCAGGCCGTGACTCCAGAGGAGGCTGCCGAGCAGCGAGTGTTGGGAAGAGGACTGGTGAAGCGTTGGCAAGGGGTCAAGGGGTCTGCTCCTGCCACTTCTATTTACATGGTACTGGAGGTTCCGGCCTGGGCAGGATGGGAAGGGAGTTGGGAAGGAAGAAGTAAACTGTCTGCTCCCAGGGGACGTGGTCAGATGCAGAGTCCAGCGAACCACCAGAAGGTGCTGTTTAAAAAGCATACCGCCTACAAGAGCATCCCAGAAACGCCGGCCAGAGGCCCGCGAGGCCTGTATGAGATCGAATACTGCACCGCACGCAGAGGCGAAGTACAGACAGGAACTCCTGCCCTCTTGAGGGGGGAGCCCCTGCTGTCAGCGTGTCAGTGCTCCCCAGAAGGGTCTACAGCATCGACACCCACCTGAGAGCCCGCAGACCTTGTTGGGAGTGTCCCGCTGGGTCCAGGTCTCGTGGCCAAGACAACCATTGAAAAGAACCGCATGGGGTCCTGATGTGGCTGACTGCTAGGCCCAGGGGCCACGGCGGTCAGGACAGCTGCTCGTGCCTCAAGGCAGCCCAGAGTAAAGCTGTACGCACGTCACGCACATGCACACATCACAGGCGCACACGGGCGCACTCTCCAGGGTGCCAGGGCACTCCACAGGGAGGTGCTGGACAGCCGCTCTCCTGGACACAGGCCGCGGTCAGCTCTGTGGACCACGGGCTTCAGGGTAGGAGCTGAGGCTGTGAAAAGTGACCAAGAGAAGAAAATCAGTGTGCTGGGCTCCATCAGAGCTGAAAACTTTGGCTTTAAGAAGTATTTATGAGTTTGGCAGTTCCTCAGAACATTAAACCTAGGGTTTGGCTGTCTGTAGTGATTTGAGATTATTTTATGAATCTGGAAGAGAGAAGGGTTCTGGTTGTCCACCCATCTGTTTCTCTGGGTGTGCTACCCTTTGATTGTATTGAATTCAGTTGTGACGTCTTTGACTAGATTACTGTAGGATCAGGGCTTTTCTGATCTGGCTGTCGGGGTGTGGCTCAGGGTGAGTCCCCGTCCCCGTGCTGGGTCTGATCGAAACGGACTCTCCCTCAAGAGGACACACAGAAGAGAGTCATTTTTGATCCTGCCGTGTGACAGGAAGGAGAAGCTTCACCAGCCAAAGGGAGTAAGGACCCGTTTTCTTGATAACTTATTGCTGAGGCTGGGAGGGAGCAAACAGTCAGGACTGATAACGCAGGCCCAGAAAGAAACAGCCCTGTGTCGGGAGCGCGCGGGCCTCGCTGGGCCGCAGCACCCGGGGAAGAGGAAGCCCAGAGGGAGGCAGGGGCCAGCCGGGGATCACAGCCCTCTCGCGTCAACACGGGGCGGCTGACCGGTGAGAGAGCAGCTCGGAGCTGGGCTTCCACAGCCTTGTGACTGCACGCTCTACCCCAAATAAATACCTTTACAGGAACCAGCAGGTTTCTGGTACTGTGCATTGACAGCGAATGACAGCAAGGCCACCCATGCGTCTAGACCTGAGAAGGGACACCTGCACAGAGAGGCTGGGCACAGAGGCACGGCCGCACTGGCCCTCGTAGCTGGGAGGCAGGGGTGGCGCCAAGGTCCCTCAGCTGATGGCTGAGCACATGAGTTGTGGCGTCCGCTCAACGGAATGTTACTTGACCCTGAAAAGGAATGAAGTCTGACATGTGCTGCCACCTGGGGGACCTTGAAGATGCCACACAAGGGGACAACGGGCGCAGGCGGTCATTGTGATTCCGCTTACAGGAAGTACCCAGGAAGCAGATGAACGGGGCCAGGGGCCGGGAGGGGGCGGAGTGCACCTGGTCCTTGACATACGGGCTCTTCTTCTGGGGAGACGGCAACATTTTGAAACCGGGGGTGCCGTGGTTGCACGGCATTGCGACTGCCCTAGATGGATGCCCCCAAATTGTCGCCTAAAGTGGCAGCAGGGGAAGATCATGAGGCAGACCCGGGAGCACACTGCTTGCGGGCAGACAGCCCATTCTGGAAGAAGCTAGCAAAGCGTTGCCGTTGATGTCACCGCCCCGTCTGGCCTTCAGGAAGCACGGAGTAGTTGGCACGCTGTCCATGGTGATGAACCAGCTTTTTGTTGTTTCTTTTTGATTTCCTAATCTCTGTTGGACCATGCTTTTGTAGATTTCAAGGGCAAGTAATTGCTAGGGGGTGGGGAACAGTTATGGATATGCAAAGGCAAGCCACAGGGGAGAATGTTTGCAGCTCAATACATAGGTGTCAGGTAATTTGGTTTTTAAAATTAGCAAACAGTTTAAAGTGACAGTTCACGGAGAAGACAGGCAGCTGTGGAAAGACACGCCGCCATTAGCCCTTAGGGAGCGCAGCCTCGATGCCCCGTGAGAAGCCACCACACAGCTAGTGGCGTCGGCTGCCCGCTGGGGTGCGTGGAGGCCTGGAGCCCCTGGCTCCTGCTGGAGTGCGGTACCGCTGTTCTGGAAGCCAGGCGTGGTGCCCACCGTGCGGCCCCGAAGCTCCACTGCTAGTTATTTCCCCAAGAGACGTGGAATTTATGTCCACCCGAAGACTTCACATGGGTGTTACGGGAGCAAAACTGGGGAGAGGCAGGTGGCTGTGGATGTCCATGGATGAAAAGCATTGGTGTATCCTGCAGCGCGAATACATCCAGCAGTGGACAGGCTCACCTCAGCGTGGATGGATCTCCAAGGACAATGCCAAGTGAAAGAAGTGAGACCAGAGAGATACATGGAGAACGAGTCCACTTCTAGAAAAGTCTAGAAAATGCAAGCCAGTCTGTGGTGCAGAAGGCGGGTCTGTGAATGCCTGAGCCTTGGGGTGGAACACACACCGGGCACAGGGAAGCGTTTGGGGGTGGCTGCCTGTTCCCTCATGGTGAGGCCGTGAGTGTGACACCCCCAGACTCGTCCCTTCAGTGCATGTGGCCTGACGCACAGGGACCCCGGCGTGGCCGTCTGCCGGCACAGCCCGGGGCCATCACACTGCCCACCAGGGCACAAGTGTGAGCAGCGAGCCTCTGTGCTACCAGACGCTCGCCCGGGGGACGCGAGCAGACAAGCCAGGTGTTTCCTTTCACTTAGGGGTTTTGTTTTGCTTTGCTTCCAGGGGGAGGAAATAACTAAGGAAGAAATTGACATCATCAGCGATGCCTGCTCGAAGCTGAAGGAGCAGAAGCTTGCCCTCAAGAAGGAGAAGGAGGAGCTGGAGCTGCTGAAGGAGGACGTGCAGGACTACAGCGAGGTGGGGGCCGCGGGGAGGGCCTCCTGGCGGGAGGCGCGCCGGCTCGGGCGCGTCTTCAGCGGGGCAGGCGGCTTTTACCTTCCCTGCCCTGGGCGAGAGCCACGTCTGGACCGATGGCGGTCACCCCAGCCGGTGGGATTGGCCCCTGAGGCTCAGACTCTGGAGCATACATAGCATTACTGGGCCCAGGAGTGTTTAATAAAATCTCCGTTAAATTGTTAAGCTGGCCAGAGAGAACATGGACTTACAAACGAGTCTGTTCAGGGGCTTTCCCATGGCCTCTGCTCCCAGAACTTGCCCCGAGATCGCAGGTGCACGCCCCTCACTGCTTAGACACAGGCAGGCGTCGAACGGACATAATTTCATTCATGATTCCCCCAAAGAGACTTCTTTCCTTAATGATAGTTTTTGTTTTGTTAAAGAAAAACACATCTCTCAGATTTATAAATATTACTTCTTAATCTGATTTTAAAGAACCACGTTTCTATGGCTCTGTTGGGAAACGATGACTGATTCTGAGGCTGGTGAAAACATGGTCATTTTCTGGCCTCACAGCCCTTGTGCTGTGCGAGGTCTCTGCTGGAAACGGGGTGCCTTCGGCACCTCGGCCTGCCTCCTTGTGTCCCTACCCCACTGCAGTGCCTTCACTGCTGAGAGCTGGCTTGGAATTGAAGGAGATGCCTAAGAGTTGAGGCCTCAACTCTAGCCTTCATTTATTTATTTAACCAATACGAGGAAAGTCAAGATACAACATAGATTTCTTTTCTTTTGCTACAAAAATGCTTGAGCTTGCAAAACTTAAAAATGTGTATGAAGGAAGCAGATGTGGCTCAAGCAGTTGGGTGCCTGCCTACCACAGGGAGGTCCTAGGTTCAGTTCCCACTGCCTCCTAAAGAAAATGAGCGAGAGAGTGAGCTGACATGGCAAGCTGATGCAACTAGATGACGCCACAAGATAACACAATGAGGAAACAGCGAGAGACACAACAAGCAGGGAGTGGAGGTGGCTGAAGTGATTAGGTGCTTCCCGCCCACATGGGAGGTCCTGGGTTCAGTTTCTGGTGCTTCCTAAAAAAGACATGAGCTCACAACAAACGGACACAGCAGACAGCACAAACACCGAGGTGGGGGGCATAAATAAATCATCATAAAGAAAAACGTGTATGACAAATACAAATAAGCCCTTGCAACTGTTTTTGGTTGAAATTAATGGATTTCTGTTTTGTGTGCAGCCTGAAACTTTTAAAAAAAATTTTTTTCCTTGAGCTTTTTATTTTGAAATAATTTCAAAGTTACAGGACAGTTGCAAAAATAATATAAGTCCATACAGAGTACAGCAATATACACTTACACCCAGATCCTCCAAAATTGGACATTTTGCCACGTTTGCTTGACCTCTCTCCATCTGTCCATCAGTCCATCCATCCGTCCATTTATCTTTTTTCTAAACCTTTCAGTGTAGATTGTATACATCATGCTCCTTGAACACTTACTGCTGCCACAGACATTTCCTAAGAACAAGGATCTTCACTTACATAAACACCTTAAGTTTAAAAAACTTAGCATTGATATAGAATCTCTAGTCCAGCTTTTTCATATTTCCCAATAATGTCCTTTTGAGCCATTCTCTCCTCTTGTCCAGGATCGTCTATTGCATTTGATTGTCATTGTCTTTTGCTCTTTTTTAAAAAAATGTGGAAACATTTATAGCACATAAACACTGCCATCCCAGCGCCCCCCAAGCAGACCATCCCGTGGGGTTCACCCCATTACAGTGTTGGGTGCCCTCACACCTTCCTGCTGAAACTTCACCTTCCCAGCCAGAAGCCCTGCACCCGCCACTCACTCACCCCCTTCTGCCCCCCGTCCCTGGCAACTCGACTTTGTCTCTGTGCATTTGCATATTCTTCCTATTTCATGTCCGGAGAATCGTACAGTACCTGTCCCTTTGTGTCCGGCTTATTTCACTAACACGGTGTTGTCAAGGGTGACCCCATTGTAGCACTGCCCAGCGCCCCACTCCTTTTTACAGCTGAGTTGTACTCCATTGTATGGCTGCACCACATTTTGTCTGTCTGCTTATCCATTGATGGACACTGGGTGCCTTAGTTTGCCACAGGGCTGCCAGTGCAAAGTAACAGAAATGGGTGGGCTTTTATAAGTGGGTTTTATTTAGGGTAAAACCTCATAGTTCTAAGGCCGTGCAATATCCAAATCAGGGTACCATAAGAGAATGTTTTCTCACCAGATCAGGTACTGGAGCTCCTGGGGTCCTGCACTGTGGCCCTCAGCATGCGGCTCCTCTCTCTCCTCCTGACAGTCCTGCGTGGTGCCGCAGGGAGCGTCGGCGCACAAGCATCTGTGCGAGCCCTTGCTGTCCTTTCTCTTGGGAGCTACCAGGTCACGTGGTAGTTTTGTGTTTAACGCAGGACTTTCTTCTGCCGTTTTGGTCTTTGGTTTTTGTAAGTCTTATACCTTCTTTGTCCCTCAATTCTTCCATTACTGCCTATTTTTGTATTTAGTTGATCTTTTGTAGTGAAGCCTTTAGAACGTGTTCTCATTTTTATTTCTATGAATGTTTTTCTGATATTCTGTGTGGTTCCCACGGGGCTTAAACTTAATGTCCTAAATGTAGAACAGTCTTGTTTGCTTTGATACCACCTTCGTTTCAGTGGCGCATACACACCACGCTCTTCTACCTTCTGTCCCCCCGCCTTTGTGTAGTTCCTGTCACAGATTACGTGTTTATATCTTCTACGTCCAAAACCGTTGGTTTGCCATTACTTTTTATGCATTTGCCTTTTAGGTCCTGTAGGAAGTAAAGAGTGGAGTTACACGTTAAAAGCCCAGCAGTACTCGTGTTTGTAGTTAGCCTTGTCGTCGCATGTACCAGGCGCCCCATTTCCTCGCGCGGCCTCAGCCCGTCGTCCAGGGCCTTTCCCTTCAGCCTGTGGAACGCCCGTGGCCTGCAGGGCCGCTCTAGTGGCGAGGAACTCCCTCAGCTTTCGTTCATCTGCGAGTGTCTTCATCGCTCCCTGGCTCTTGAAAGGGTGTGGAATTCTTGTTGGCAGTTGTTTACTGTCAGCACTTTAAATCTGGCCTCCCACTGCCATCTTGCCTCCCTGGTTTCTGATCAGCCCAGAATTTTAATCTTCATGATGCTAGTTTGCATTGATTTAATTACTTTTAAAAATTGAAGTTAAGTTTAAGGTTCCTTTTTTTTTTAAAAATAAAAATTTTTTTTAAACTAAAAAATAATTTCATTAGGATTTGCAAGAGATCAAGAAGGAGCTTTCAAAGACTGGTGAAGACAAGCTGGTGGAAGAGTCTCCGGCCAGCAAGAGGCTGACCAAGAGGGTGCAGCAGATGATCGGGCAGATGGACACCCTGATCTCACAGCTGGAGGCGCACCCACAGGCGCAGAGCCTGGCCCAGGCGGGGCCTGCGGGGTGAGCGTGTGGGAGAGGCTTCACCAGGAGCCTGCTGTGGAAGGGGAAGCAGCGTGGGCCCGAAGACGGGTGCTGGGGGCACCCGAAGGGGGCTGCTGCGAGGAGGGGAGGGCAGGAGGGTGGTGGGGGTGCTGCGAGGAGCAGGGGCCCGGGAGGCGCCAGGGTGTGGCCCATGGCCTGCGAGCATGGCTGCCTCGGGGCCAGCATCCATGTACTGTCCGAGCTGGCCGCGCTCCAGGCAGGAAGGGCCTGCGGGGCCCTGGGTGCCTGGGTGGCAGCAGGCGGGGCTGGGGTGGGGCTGGAAGGGCAGCCGCTGTCGGGCTGGTGCAGACGCCAGGCCCATGCCACGGTGCCTCCCCAGGGGGAGCGTCATGAGCGTCGCGGAGCTCGTCAGTGCCCTGAAGCAGATCAAGCACATTCCGGAACACAAGCTCATCAGCCTGGCCTCGGCCCTGGATGAGAACAAGGACGGCAGGGTGGACATCGACGACTTCGCCAAGGTGGGCCGGGCCGGGCTAGGGCAGCCAGCAGGGACCGGAGCGGGAGGCGAGGAGCTAGGAAGCTCAGGCCAGGGAGTGACCCTGAAGCCCGGGTGACAGCACCCGTCTCGGTCTCTGCGTCTCCTCACCCGGAGGGTGTTGCCTGCCTGTCCTGGGCGCCGCCCACAAGGCCCGTCCTCCCGGAGTGAGAGTGTCCCCTGGCAGCAGCCACCTGCACGTGGGCATGACTCAGTTGCTGCATCCCTGGCATGGCCGGCTCAGCCTCCCGGGGCCTGGTGTCATGGACGCAGCCCTGGACGTCCAAGCACAGGCTCGTCAGGACACCTGGGGGCAGCTGGGGCAGGCCTTGGGGACACCTGGCAGCTGGAGGTCGGGGCAGCTGGGGCAGGCCAGGGGTCAGCCTTGGGGACACTGGCAGCTGGGGCAGGCCTTGGGGACACCTGGCAGCTGGAGGTCGGGGCAGCTGGGGCAGGCCAGGGGTCAGCCTTGGGGACACTGGCAGCTGGGGCAGGCCTGGGATGGGCTTTCGCACGAGGCAGCCACAGATTCCAGCCACAGATTCCGCTCACCTGCTCTCCTACGTTATGACATTGCTGAGAAGGAAGCCCTGGCGGCTCTGTGTATGTTGTGTTGACAAGTGAGTGCTCTTCCCGACGTCCGCCAGGCCCTCGGCCGGTCCCTTCAGTTCCCTTAGACGGCAAGGCAGCCTCGGGCCCGGCTGCTGAGCACGGCTCACTTCTCAGTGGCAAGGCGTGGAGGTGACAGGCCCGTCCCCGAGCCCTCCCGGGCACCGCCACAGCCCCCTGGCTCGTGGCACACAGGCTTCTTGGAGCCCCCTGTCCCCTGCTGAGCGCTGCGTGACCCAGCCTGGTGTGGGAGCAGCGGCTCTTCCCTCCCGTGTGTGCAGGTGATTGAGCTGGTCGACAAGGAGGACACGCACATCTCCACCAGCCAGGTGGCCGAGATCGTGGCGACCCTGGAGAAGGAGGAGAAGGTGGAGGAGAAGGAGAAGGCCAAGGAAAAGGCGGAGAAGGAGGCCATGGAGGCCAAGAACTAGCCGCTGGCGCTGACCAGGGTGTGAGGCCGGAGCAGCTCCTGGCGGCAGCACCTAATGTATTTTCTGGAATAAACCAAAAACTTCCCATGATCCAAGTAATTTTTAATTTCCCGTCATTCCATGAAGACCCAGTCAGTCTGGAATCCCTGCAGCCCGTCCAGGATCCACGCCGTGGGAGATGCTGTGCGAGCCTGTCCGTGGTGGCTGAGCGAGCGTGTGGCCAGTGGCCGGGGGGCTCGCGGCTGCACACACGCCCCCGGCCCCAGAGGCGGGCGTGAACCCTCCCTGCAGCAGCCCGGCCGGGGTGTGGCACCCGCCCTGGTCCGCGTGGCCTCACTAGGTGGCGACGCTCTTCCTCCTGGAGGAGAGTGGACGGCGTGGACACACCTGCTGCCTGCGTGGAACAGGCCATGGGGACCCAGCGCCGAGTGTAGCTGTAGATGTGCTCTGTCTACACGTTTCCAACGTCCAGTCTGTAACTGTTGAGGAAACGGCGTCTGCTGCCCCCAGCGGCCTGGAGTGTCCCTGCTTCTCCTCACAGACCCCGCCCAGGCACGGTGGTGTCTCTCGCCTTCGCCTTCGACACTCACCTGCCCCGTCCCTGACTAGCCCGGGGTTCTCCCGCACTAGCAGCCCGCCCGCTCCTGGGCGAGCCCCGCGTGCCCAGGGCCGTCACTTCCCGGTGAAGCCCGAGGGAAGTCAGCGTGTCACGTTGGAGCAGCTTCCCGTGTTAGTTTAGAAGCGTTCAGCGTGGACTGCTGGCTGGTATTCTGCTGGGGGGTCAGGGCAGTGGGCCCCCGACCTGGGGGGCCAGGCGGGCACCCTCGCTGGGTGCACCTGGTGGATGCGCTCCCGGGAGGCGTTTTCCTAGTTGACACACTCCTGGGGGACGCACGCCTGGGGGACGTGTCCTGGAGGACGGTCCTGGGGGCCGTGTCCAGGTGTGCATCCCCAGCACTGCCAGCACTCCTGAAGCAGCTGGGGCTTCTCGGGGTTCCCTGCGTGAATGCGAGGCACAGCCTGCCCAGGAATTGGGCAGCAGCCCCACAGCAGCGCCCCTGGACCACGGGCAGGTCCCCAGCCCCTTCAGGGTGAGCAGGGTGGCCGCACTCCTGGCCCCTGGGAAGGGTGGACGCTGCTGTATCTGGAGCCACGAGGCACCTTTCGGAGCCCTGGACCCCAGGCGTGGCCCGCGCAGCCAGCACACGGGGCGGGGGCGCTTGCCTGCAGGCGGAGGCCCACTCGGCGCCTCGGAGGGGCGCGGCCAGCCCTGAGCCTGGGATCCAGGGCGCGTGCTGCTGGGGCTCCTGCCCTCCCGCGGCTGGGTGCGGGCCCGGCGCCTGGGACCTTTCCGTGCTGCCCAGACACGGGAGCCTGCAGGCGCGGCGATGGCCACCTGTGAGCGACCGGAGACATGCTCGTTCTTGGCCATTGAAAGAGGAATTTCACAAAATAGGAATAAGATGTATTCTCAAATGTAAACCTTTGTTGTAAAGTGATGTTTGGGTCCCAAAGGTTTTTTTAATTTCCATTATTTGAGAAAGAAGTATGTTTTGGATGCTTAATTAATATTTATAAATGACTTTAAACTTAGTTGGGTTGCCTCGTTCTCTGTTATAAAAGCGTACCTATCTCTTGGAAAGAAGCTTTGGGATTGCCGAATGTGCCCCTTCAAAGGCAGGTTTTCCTAGCAAGCTGTGCTTTCTTACCTGGGGCCTGGTTTGAAGGTCGGCGGCTCCTACACCCCCCACCTCCTGCCGTCAGCTGCCACCCACCGCTCGGGACCCAGCAGCCTGCGCGTTGAGCCTGAGCTGGGTGCTCTTCTGCACAGCCAGGCCGGCGTCAGCACCATTGCTGCTGAAAGCGCTTCCGGTGCCTCTGAGACCCCATGGCCCCAGACCTGAGAAAGCCGCCGCGGGCTCCCTGCCCAGCTCCCGTGGGGCCCCCCCGGGTCCCTGCCTGCCGCAGGGGGGAGGGCAAGGTCCTCGTCCGCTCCGCCTCGAGCCCGCCTAGTAAACGGGGGCGCAGGGTGCAGCAGGGCCTCCCGGAGCCACTCTAGAGCAGCAGGTCCAGGCTGCAAATGCGCGGCCACGGGGCACCACCGCCTGGGGCCAAGCTCCTGGGCCACCCAGCCTGCCCACTTGGCCTTGCTTGTGGGCACTCAGGGCTCCCCCCAGGCCCGAGGAGCAGCATGGTGTAGAAAGGGTACTTCTATTAAAATAGTAAACCCTGGAAACGGACTTGGCCCAGTGGTTAGGGCGTCCGTCTACCACATGGGAGGTCCACGGTTCAAGCCCCGGGCCTCCTTGACCCGTGTGGAGCTGGCCCACGCGCAGTGCTGATGCGCACAAGGAGTGCCCTGCCACGCAGGGGTGTCCCCCACGTAGGGGAGCCCCACGCGCAAGGAGTGCGCCCCTAAGGAAAGCCCCCAGCGCGAAAGAAAGTGCAGCCTGCCCAGGAATGGCGCCGCCCACATTTGACGTGAGGCTGACGACAACAGAAGCGGACAAAGAAACGACAACAAGACTCAGCAAATAGAGAACAAGACAACCGGGGGAGGGGGGGATTAAATAAATAAATAAATCTTAAAAAAAAAAATAGTAAACCCACATTCTGCAGCAGCTCGAGGTGGCATCTCTGAAGTGAGCGGCAGGAGTCAGGGTGGGACGGGGCCCGTCATGTGGAAGGGCGGTGGTCTGACCCGGTCTCCCCGGGAAACCCCGTCCCAGGTCAGACCCAGACCCCTCGCCTAGCCCAAGGCCCCCAGAGGTGGCTGGGGACTGGCACTGGAGCCCATTTCCTGGGTGGGCATGGGACCTTGGCTGAGCATTTACCCAGCAAGGCCTGCCTTTCGGAAGGCTCAGTGGGCCCTGGGGGGTCCCCCGGGGGTGGGGGCACCCAGCCCTGCTCAGGCTGTGGGCTGCCTCGGGGTGGCCTGAGGGATGGGGGGCAGTGGTCAGCGCCCAGCCCCCACGGGTTGGCCATGGGCCTCAGACCGCTTGGCCCACCCCATGTCTGGGCGCCTGGAGAAGACACCCTCCCCTGAGGAGTGAGGAACTGCGGCCCGCCGGCCTCGGGGGACACAGGGCAGGGGTCCCAGCCGCAGGAAGGAGGCAGTGGCCCAGTTCCTCAACCTGCGTGTTTGCAGTGCTCCGCAGGCGCCCCCGCCTCTCCTTCCAGCCTCGCGGTGTCCCTACCCCTGCCGGGTGGCCTGGCCCTCCACCTCAACGCTGTGGGCGGCCCCTGCCTGGCCCCCGACTGGCTTCCGGGGTGCCCTGCCCCGAGGCCTGGACGCTGGGGGCTGGAGGAGTGGGCCCACACTTCCCACCCTGGGGGCTGGCTGCCCTTGACCCAGGGCCCGCCGACAGCCGGGAGGCACGGGGACACCATCAGCACCCCAGGCCCCACCGAGGCCCGGTGGGGGAACGGCGGGGTGGGGGCGGCCCGGCGCGCTGGGTGGGGGGTCCTCCTCAGGGGCCCCTGCCTGGGCAGGGCGGGTCCGCCCGCGTAAGCACCAAGGCGGGAGCTGAGCGCAGGCCCGGAGAGGCCGAACCTCGGCGGCGGGACCGGAAGAGGAGCCCCGGGGCCGGCCACGTGCTGCCTGCGCTTGGGAGCTGGCGACGAAGGGCAACGAGCGACGCGCCCCCGCCCCAGGCGCAGGCGCAGGCCGCCCGGGACGCTCTCGGCGGGGCGGGGTCCGCGGACGGGGGTCCGGGGGCACCCTCTGCAGAAGCACTGCCGGCCTCACGGGACCCCCCGCCCACCCGGGTGGCAGGCGGGGCTGAGCGACCACCCAGCAGCGCCCGGGCGCCAGGGGCTGCGGCCGCCGGGAGCAGCAGGGACGGGCCGCGGGCAGCCGGGGCGCGCACGCCCCCCTGCAGCAAGGCCTCTTCTTCGGGCGCCGGGGCGCGCGAGGAGCAGGGGGTCGTGAGGAGGGGGACTGGGCCGGGGCGGGCGCGAGGGGCGGGGCCATCGGGAAGGGGCGGGGCTACATGGAAGGGGCGGGGCGGCCGCGCACCCCTGCCCGCGGCCCAGCCGGGGCTCTGCGGGGTCTGGCCGCACAATCGGGCCCCTGACCTGGCTGGGGTCACGCAGAAAGCCAGCCCTCCCGATTCCCCGACAAAACAGAGCCCGGGGCCACCCACGTCACGGACGAGAACGTTCGCGGTTCAAACCGAGGGGCGCCAGCGTCCGGAGTGGCGTGTGCGCCCCGGGACCCGCGGCGCCGCGACCAGACGCGCTCCTGCCACCGCCGTGCGCGCGACCCCGGCGCGCGTCCCCGGCCAGCGCCCGCGCCCGGCGTTCCGTGGGGGCAGGCCCTGCCCGTCCCCAGGCTCCCCTGCCCCTGGGCAGACCCGAGCGCCCACCCGAGCCGAGTCGGGGACGGCGCGTGGGGCCGCGAGGGGCACGGAGGTGCGGGCGCAGTCGGGGCGCGCGGCGGCCCGGGTCGCCGCTCTCGGGAGGCGGCGAGGAAGAGCCGGGGTGCGGCGCTAGAGGGCGCCCGCGGCCCACGCTCCGAGCGCGCGCGGGACGACCGCCCGCCGGCCCCGCCGCGAGCCGGGCCCGAGCCCCCGTCCTGGCCCGCCCGGGCCTGCGCCCCGCCGCCGGCCTCGGGGTCCCAGCGCCCCGCGCGGGGCTCGGCGCGCCCAGCGGCCTGTGGAAGCCCGGGGTGCGGGGAGCACGGCGCGGGAGGGCCCCGGGAGCTGGGCAGGGGCGCGCACAGGGGAGCGGGACCGGGGTGGGGACAGCAGCTCCCTCCGACGCCAGCCGCCTCGGCCAGGGGCAGCCCCGGGGCGCAGGGGGGGCGCGGGCTCGGCCTACCGGCCTCCGGACTTCCCGCCCCTGGGGGTGAGCTCCTGGCGGGGAGGGCGCTGGGCCTCACCGTCTGGCCAGGTGGGGGGCACGGGGCCTGAGGGGGAGGGTGGATGGGGGCCCAGTGTGGACTGCACCCTCCCGGGGTCCGGTTTGAACAAGGGGCTGCGGGAGGATGGGCGCTGTTCACAGGGTGGCTGGGAGCCCTGAGGGGAACACCCAGGAACTGCCCCCTGCAGAGTAAACCAAGGAGGTACCTCCACCGGGCAAACTGCCCCAGCAGGGCCGGGTGGGGGTGGGGGGGTCCGTGGCTCGGCCAACTCTCCCTCGTGGCCCTCCCCAAGGCTCACAGGCACCTGCCCACAAGGACAGGGGCCAAGCATTCAATCCCCCCTCACCCCTGTTGAGCGGCACTCTCTGCCAGGGGGCCCCCAGGGCCACTGCTCCCCATGCCCCTGGCGACCCCTTCCTTCCCTGGGGGTCAAACGCCCGACCCCATCCCAAGGGACAGGGGCTGCCCGGAAGCAAGAAAGCACAGAGGCACTTCGAACCAGTCGTCGCTCTTTATTTTTCGCAAAGTCCACCTGCCGGGGTAACAAGCAGGGTCTGCTGGTTTGGTGACGGTGGGGCCCCATACCACCCAAGCTCCCCCCCCCCGCCGCCAGCCCGTCCGCGGGTCCGGGGGGGGGGGGGCAGCCGCCCAAACCCAGGGCCGCGGGAGCAGCACAGAAAGGGACACAGCTGAATTCACAGTGCTCTGTCCCCAAAGGCAGTCAGGCTACCCAGTCTAGAAGCGTTGCACAGGAAGTGTTAAGACTACAACAAATACGTCTTGTAAAACCTCAATAAATTATATAGATAGATAGATATCAACCTGTAACATCTAATAACATCTGAGGCTGCTCGCGGGCTGGCTCCTGGGCTGGAAGCCACCCCCACGCCCGGCCCACGCAGCAATTAGAACTTGTATGAAAATACCAACTTGTCTTAAAGTCCAAAAAAATAAATCTCCTAAAGAAACACCCTATAGAAATCTAATTCCCCTGCAAAAGAGACCAAAAGAAGCAGATGCGCGTGGGGACACCAACCAAAGGCCCTTTCGGGCTGCTGGGGCCCAACTCTGGCCTCGGGGACCCCGTGCCCAGCACACCTGTCCTCCGCGACCCCTGTAAACCTTCTCGGCTGTTAATAAGTTAAAACTTAAATCTCTCTGCCGCTCGGCTGGTTAAACGCTATGGACGTGGCCTGGACGGGGACTCCGATAAATTATCTTTACACATGTACAGGGCCCGGTGCAATTTTTTAAACAAAACCGCAATGTCAGAGAAGCCCCTCCGGCCCCTGGCCTTGCGTGAATCCCCGGCGGGGGTCTCCCCGCACCCCCGCCTTGCCTCTGGCCCGCTTGGGGTCCTGTGCCTCGGTTGTGCCAGCCTCCTCTTCCCCCAATAGATATTTATATATGTATATGTATGTATATAGACCATATACACAGCATCTATTTATATAAATGTACACTCGCTTCTGGAATAAACCTTTCGGATAGAAGGTAAAGGCTTCCTGCCTTCAGGTACCCGTAATTTCAGCCCGAGGGGCTGGTGGGAGCGGGGGGTCCTGGAGGTGTGGGGGGAGGCACTAGGTGCCACGTGGGTGGGACCCTGGCTTGCGGAGAGGCTGCCCACGGACTTGGCTCAGGGCGGATGGAGGGGCACCCTCCGCAGACCCCAGGCCTGGCTGAGTGCCCCAGGAGGCGGCACTGGGGGGCGAGACCTGGGCCCGTGGCATCCGGCCCCCTCCCTCCCCGAGAGGCTCTGGGGGGTGGCGGGCCCCTTACATTCTACATTCAGCATCCCCAGAACCAACGCCACGCAGGCGGGTCTCTGCACAGCAGCTCGGGCACCCTGAGGGGACCCCTGCACCGAGGACCCCGAGACGCGCCCTCTCTCACACACACGCGCCTGAAGGCCCCGCTTTCCTTCCGACCGGTCTCAGGCCGGGGCTGGCGGCCGCACGGGGGTGGTCCAGGGTGCGCGCTCCCGTGGGCGGGGCCTCACGTCCGCGGACCCCCGCCGCCGGGCGAGGCGGGCGGCAGCAGGTCGTGGGCGAACACGGAGTCGTCCCCCGAGGAGCCGGAGCTGGGTGTGTCCTGGCCGCCGGGCGAGTACTGCTCGAAGGGCACCGAGAGGTCCAGGTACTCCTGCGGGCGGGCCCGGTCAGCGCCGCCGCCCTCACGCCCGGCCCTCCCGAGCCCCCCGGCCCGCAGCGCCCAGGACGGGGGGAGCCCCGAGCGGGACGGCGCTCACGTCCGTGGACGTCACGGCCAGGACGCGGTCCAGGTCCTCCACCAGCTGCTTGAACGTGGGCCTCTGGGACGGCGCCGCGTGCCAGCACTCGCGCATGATCATGTACCTGTGGGCCGGGGGCTGGCTCAGGGGCTGCGGGGGGCCGCCCGCGTGGGGCTGGGGGCGGGACGCGCGGGGAGGAGGCTCACAGGTCGTGCGTGCAGTTGGCCGGCCTGTCCATGCGGTGGCCTTCCCTCAGCAGCTTGAAGAGCTCCTCCACGGGGATGCCGGGGTACGGCGAGCCGCCCAGGGTGAAAATCTCCCAGAGCAGGACGCCGAAGGACCAGCTGCGGGGAGCGCACAGTCAGCCCGCGCTGCCCAGGACAGGTCCGCCAGCGGGGCGAGGGGTCTCGGCTCCGTGTCCTCAGAGCTCCCCTGGGTTCCTGCCCCAGAATCGCCTGGGACCCTGGGACGTGGGCAAACGTGGCCGCCCGCAGGCCCCCGGTGTGCCTCCGCCCCGCCCAGGGACACGCACACGTCACTCTGGTGGGTGTAGACGCGGTCGAACAGGGCCTCGGGCGCCATCCACTTCACTGGCAGCCGCCCCTGCGTGGGAAGTGGGGGTGCTGGTACCAGGGTCCCAGGGGAGCCGGCCCCCGTCAGCGCCCCCACCCAGGCTGCCCCCTCGGCCCCCGTCAGTGCCCCCACCCAGGCTGCCCCTCGGCCCCCGTCAGCACCCCCACCCCAGCTGCCCCCTCAGCCCCTGTCGGCACCCCCACCCCAGCTGCCCCCCGCCCAGGCCTGGCTCACATTGGTCGTCTTCTTGTAGTAGTCGAGGTTGTGCACGTCGCGGGCCAGGCCGAAGTCCGCGATCTTCATCACGTTGTCCTCGGTCACCAGCACGTTGCGCGCGGCCAGGTCCCGGTGGATGCACTGGGGACGGGGCCAGGGACTGAGGCCAAGCCCCCCAGGCGCCCTGAGCCCCCCCAGGCTGCCCAGGTCACCCGGCCCCACCCCCTGCCGCCCCCCGCCCTTCCCCCACCTTCTGGGAGGCCAGGTACTCCATTCCGCGGGCCACCTGGTAGGCGCAGGACACCAGGTCCTTGAAGGTGAGCTGCTCCTCGGGCAGCCTGCAGGTGTCGAAGGAGTAGTCCATGCCCGGGGGCCGCCGCGCCCGCAGGTACTCCCGCAGGTTGCCCTTGGCCGCGTACTCCACCAGCACGTACAGGGGCCCTGCGGGGTGCACGCCTCAGCCCACGCCTCAGGCCCACGCCTCAGGCCCTGGCCCCCCCTCCCTGCCCCGCCCATCCCATGCGCAGGCTCCGCCCCTGCCTCGCCCCACCCCACCCACTTTCCATCATGCAGGCCCCGCCCCCATCCAGGCCCCGCCCACCTCCCTGCGCACAGGCCCCGCCCCGCCCACCCTGCGTGCAGGTGCCTCCCTGCCCACCCTGCATGCACGCCACCACCGTGCCCACCTCCCTGGGAGCAGACCCCACCCTGCCCTGCCCCCATCCACCCACGCCCACCCACCTCCCCGCGCAGGCCCTGCCCCTGCCACGCCCACCTCCCAACTCAAGCCAGCGCCCCATGCAGGCTCTGCCCTTAACCCGCCCATCCCGGAGGTCTGCCCCTGCCCCGCCCACCTCCCCCACAGGCCCCGCCCCTACCCACCGGCTCCGCCCCTGCCCCGCCCACCTCCCCACAGGCCCCGCCCACCCACCTCCCTGCGTGCAGGCTCCCAGCAGATTGAGGATGTTCTTGTGCTTCCCGATCATCTTCATCATCTCCATCTCAGACACCAGGTCGGACAGGTCCTTGTCCGTGGCGTCGTCTGCTCGAGGAGGAGGCATCAGGAGGGGGGTCAGGCAGCGGCGCCCCCACCCGCCCAGCTTAGCCCGGGACTCCCGCCCCTTCCGCGGCGGCCTCACCCTTCAGCATCTTCACTGCCACGGTGACGGGCTTGGCCGCGCGGTCCTTGTCGATGCCGATGGCCTCCGCCATGACCACCTGGCCGAAGCAGCCCTCCCCGAGCGGCTTGCCCAGCGTCAGCCTGGCGCAGGGGCGGCGCGGCGTGAGCGCTCCCCACAGCCCGTCCTGCCCACCGCCACCACCTGGGAAGCCCGGCCCGCCTGCCGCGCCACCCCCCCCGCCCGGCCCCTCCCCACACCCGACACCCGCCACGGCCTCAGTGCCCGTGTCCCGCCTGGCACCTCCTCACCACCTGCCCCGGGCGCCCTTGAAGCGCCAGCGCCCGCCCCGTGGTGTGCGCTCACCGGGCCCGGGACAGCTCCCACTTGGGGTCGGCGGGCAGCTCAAGCTCCGAGACGTTGGCCAGCGCGGGGCCCTCCCCGGAGGACAGGCGGGCGATGCGCACCAGCGGCGAGTTGGAGTTCATGGACGAGTTGGACTCCAAGGACACCTGCTTGGGTCGGGCAGGGCCAGGTTGGTGCCGCAGGCCGCCGGGCGGGCTGGCGGCGGCCGGGGCTGGGGTCCCCGCCTGGCGACCGCAGCCAGGGATGCGGTGACTTCCACGCAGGGCGGGGGCCGGAAGGAGGGAGGGCTCTGTGCCCCGGCAGAGAAACCCACGTGGTGACACGGGGGAGGGGGCTGGGCAGGGCACCGCGTCCCCGGGGGGCAGGCCCCGGGGTATTGTGGGGGGGGCCTGGTCCCTACTGTGTGTTACCTGTCGCTTGAGCGGGAAGCGGGAGACCTTGTGCACGGCGGGCGAGCCCAGCCCCTTCTTGGGTGGGCTGCGCAGGCGGCAGAGGGTCACGGCCGCCACCGCCAGCGTGAAGAGGGAGAAGCCCACCCCGTAGCTGAGGACGCCCGCGTACACGCTGCCCGCCTCGTCGGCCTCCACCAGCTCCTCCTCAGCTGCAAAGACACGGCGCTGGGCTCAGGGCTCCCGGGGGGGGGGGGGGGAGGACACGGAGGCCACGGCGCCTCCACCTACTCTCGAGGGTCCTGCGGCCAGAAGCACCACAAGCCAGGACAGACAAGGAGAGAGGGGCCCAGCGAGCCGCAGCGCCCGTACCGCCACCCAGCACCCGAGCAACACCGAGGCCGCCGGCACGGGCGATTGGATGAGACTTGGGAGGGGGTGGCCCGGGGCCCAGATAGGGCCGGCTCGGCGCGGGCCCAAAGAGGAGGAGCGCCGGGCGGCCGAGAGACCAGGTGCCCTGCGCGGCCGGCGGCTTTGGTGTGCGCGAAGCCCGTGCCCCGGCCCCGAGAGGACAGAGCAGGCAAGCGCAGCAGCGAGGCGCGGATACCTGGCAGCACCACCAGCCACGCAGAGTGATGGGAAAAGCCGATAGAATTGCCCGCCAGACAGGTGTACTCCCCCGCGTCCTCAAAGGTGACATTGTGCAAAGACAGCACCTCCAGCTCCCTGTCGGTGCTGTTGGCGCCCGCCGTCTACGAGAAAGGAGAGAGCACGGTAGGCGAGCGCCAGCACCGCCCCAGGCCACCGCAGCCGAGGCCACGCGCCGATCCGCCAGGCTGCAAGGGAAACGCCGCCACCACCGCGACACGCAGCGGCCACGGCCGCCGTGGCCGCCTCCTCCTTCTCGTCGGCATCGAGCCCAAAGCCAGTCCCTCCACCGGCGAGTCCTCTGTCCCAGGTGAGCAGCAGGTGCACGGCCGGCAGCGGCCGAGGCAGCAGCATGCGGGTTAGTGCAGAGCGGGGCAGGCAGGCGGCAGTGCAGCCAGGGGCCGGAGAGAGAGGCGGAGGGCAGGTGGGTGCTGGCGGGGTGGGGGGCACAGCCGCCGCCAGGTGCGGGGTGCTGGGGGGTGCACGTGAGGGGGGGCAGGGTCAGCGCAGGCTGCGGGCCGAAGCGGGGCAGGTTGCCGTCGGGGGTGGCGGCGTCCGGAGGCAGCCGCGTCGGGGCAGCGGGCCGCGGCACAGCGAGCGGGCGGGAGCGGGCGTGCGGGCACATGGGCACGTGTGGGGGGCGTCGGCGCCGCAGCTCGGCCAGCCAGCAGGCGTGGGACAGAGTCGTTACCTGCTCGGGGCCCGTGAACGCGCAGCCAAAAGGCCTTCTCGGCCACGCCTATGAAATTGGCGGCCCGACAGAGGTACTGGCCCCCGTCCCGCTCCGACACGGCGGCCAGGCGCAGCCGCGCGTCGGCCTCTGCGCTCTCACTGATCCACGACTGCGGGGACAAGAGACGCGGCTCAGGCGCCCCCCGCGGCCCAGCCGGGCTCAGGGCAGCCGTGCGGGTGCGAGCCCGGGCCGGCGGCGGGAGCGAGGCAGGCAGGCGTGGGCCCCCGAGGCGCGGGGGCTGTGGGGCGGGCGCGTGCGGGCCCCGCCTGGCCGCTGCGCGCATAGTTCTACAGGATGCGCCTGCCCCGCGTCCAGCCCCGAGACCAGAGCCTCTGCCGGCGGTCGCCCCCCGGGGAGGGCCGCCGGTGCCCGCGGGGTGCTGCCTCCCCAGGGCCTGGGCGAGGCCACGGTGCCTGCCCCCGCCCCCTGCGGCCCCTCTCATCTCCAGGCGGTGCCTCTGTTGCCGTTGTGTGAACCCCACTCCCCGCCCCGCCCCCCCGCCTGGTGCAGCTGAAGTGACGAGGTTGGCGGCGCTGGCCCAGGGGCCGCGGGCAAGGCGGCGAGTCCCCATGCCGGCACGTGACGGGGCTCTGAAGCCGCCTCCCCGTCCCTGCGGCCGACTGCCTGGACGCTGCTGCCCAGGTACCCCCCGCCTCTGCCCACCCCGGCCCGGCGCTGTCGCCGCGCCCTGAGCCCAGCCGGAGAGAACTGGACGGCGACGCGAGCCGGCCCTGCACGGTGGGCTCCGGCCGACCCAAAGGAGCAGGCGGGGAAACCCAGGCCCCTCAGAGGGCCGAGCGCGGCCTGAGGCCCAGGGCAGGCTAGGACTCGAGCCCCAGGCTCCCACCCGCGCCCCCCCTGGCCCCCCCGGGCACCCGGCCGGCGGCGGCGCCCACCTTGAGCACGGTGACGTAGGGCGTGCCGTCGGGGCCCACCTTGCTGCCGTTCACCTCCACGTGCTTGAGCCACTGGATGTGGGGCTGCGCGTCGCTGTACACCTTGCAGTGGAACTCCACGTCGCTGCCCACCACCGCCGTCTGGTTGGCCGGCAGCCCCGCCTGCAGGATGGGCCGGTGCGGGGAGCGCTCTGCGTGACAGACAGGCGGTCAGGGGCCGCCGCCCCGGCCCCCCGCAAGTCCCTGCCCAGCCCGCAAGCCCGCCCACCTGCGAGCCGGCCCACCTGCAAGCCCGCCCACCTGCGAGCCAGCCCACCTGCGAACCCACCTGCCTGACTGCAAACCTACCTGCAAGTCAGCCCACCTGCGAGCCAGCCCACCTGTGAGCCGGCCCACCTTCAAGCCCACCCACCTGCGAGCCAGCCCACCTGCGAACCCACCTGCCTGACTGCAAACCTACCTGCGAGCCGGCACCTATGAGCCCGCTTACCTGCGAGCCAGCCCACCTGCGAGCCTGCCCACCTGTGAGCCCACCCACCTGCGAGCCCACCTGCGAGTCAACCCGCTTACGAGCCCACCTCCGAGCCCACCCACCTGTGAGCCCATCTGTGACCCCACCTGCAAGCCTGCGAGCCTGCAAGCCCACTGCAAGCCAATCCGCCTACGAGCCCACCTGCCTGACTGCAGTGCACCTGCGAACCCACCTACGAGCCCACCTACCGCTGAGGCCACCTGCAAGCCCATCAGCCTGGGAGCTCACCTACCCGCGAGCCTGCCTGCCTCCGAGCCCACCCACCTGTGAGCCCACCTGCCTGACTGCAAACCTACCTGCAAGCCAGCCCACCCGCGAGCTCAACCACCTGTGAGCCGGCCCACCTGCGAGCCCACCCACCTGCGAGCCAGCCCACCTGTGAGCCAGCCCACCTGCGAACTCTCCCGCCTGCCTGACTGCAAACCTACCTGCAAGCCAGCCCACCTGCGAGCTCAACCACCTGCGAGCCCACCCACCTGTGAGCCCACCCACCTGTGAGCCAGCCCACCTGCGAGCCAGCCCACCTGCGAACTCTCCCGCCTGCCTGACTGCAAACCTACCTGCAAGCCAGCCCACCTGCGAGCTCAACCACCTGCGAGCCCACCCACCTGTGAGCCCACCCACCTGTGAGCCAGCCCACCTGCGAGCCAGCCCACCTGCGAACTCTCCCGCCTGCCTGACTGCAAACCTACCTGCAAGCCAGCCCACCTGCGAGCTCAACCACCTGCGAGCCAACCTGCCTACAAGCCCACCTCCAAGCCCACCCGTGAGCCCACCTGCAAGCCCACTCACCTGCAAACCCACTGCTAGCCAAAGCGCCTACGAGCCCACCTGCCTGACTGCAGTGCACCTGCGAACCCACCTACGAGCCCACCCACCTGCGAGCCAGCCTACCTGCGAGCTTGCCCACCTGCGAGCCCGCCCACCTGCAAGCCCACCTGCCTGACTGCAAACCTACCTGCAAGCCGGCACCTATGAGCCCGTCCACCTGCAAGCCCACCTGCCTGACCTCAGTGCACCTGCGAGCCCACCTGTGAGCCCACCCACTGCCGAGGCCACCTGCAAGCCCATCAGCCTGGGAGCCCACCCACCTCCGAGCCCACCCGCCTGCAAGCCCACCAGCCTGGGAGCCCACCTACCTGCAAGTCCACCTGTGAGCCCACCCGCCTACAAGCCCACCTGCCTGACTGTAGTGCACCTGCGAGCCCACCCACCTCTGAGCCCACCCGCCTGTGAGCCCACCTGCAAGCCCATCAGCCTGGGAGCCCACCTACCTGTGAGCCCACCTGCCTACAAGCCCACCCGCCTGCGAGTCCACCTGCCGCCCCCCGCCCTCCGGCCTGTGCCTCACCCAGCACGTCCAGCGTGTACGTCTGCTGGATGCTGCCGAACTTGTTCTCCACGACGCAGGTGTAGTTGCCGCGGTCAGAGGGCACCACGCTCTCCATGACCAGGCTCCACTGCTGGTGGCGCAGCTGGGGGCACAGGAGGGGCGGTGGGCGCATGGCAAGTGGGTGGTGGGCACACGGAAGGGACAGTGGGTGCACAGGCAAGCAGACGGTGGGCACACGGGATAGTGGGTGCACAGGCAAGGAGGCGGTGGGCACATGGAGGGGCGGTGGGCGCACGGGAAAGCAGACGGTGGGCACACGGGACAGTGGGTGCACGGGCAAGGGGGTGGCAGGCACACAGAAGGCGCAGTGGGTGCACAGGCAAGCGAGTGGTGGGCACAGAGGGGCGGTGGGCACATGGCAAGCGGGCGGTGGGCACACAGAAGGGACAGTGGGTGCACGGGCAAGCAGACGGTGGGCACATGGGACAGTGGGTGCACGGGCAAGGAGGCGATGGGCACATGGAGGGGTGGTGGGCGCACGGGAAAGCGGGCGGTGGGCACACGGGAAAGCGGGCGGTGGGCACACGGAAGGGACAGTGAGCGCACGGGCAAGTGGGCAGTGGACACATGGAGGGGTGGTGGGTGCACGGGCAAGCTGATGGTGGGTACATGGAGAGGTGGTGGGTGCGCGGTCTAGCGGGCAGTGGGTGCACGGAGGGGCAGTGGGCGCACGGAGGGGAGGTGGGCGCACCACAAGCAGGTGCAGGCACCCCGCGGACCCGCGCGCCGAGGCCGGCCGCACCTTGATGCCCCCGATGCGGTGCTCGCCGCGGAACTCCTTGCCGTTCTTGAGCCAGGAGATGGACGGCGCGGGGTTGCCGGCGGCCGGGCAGCGGAAGCGGACGGTGTTGGCGGCCGGCACGGCCAGAAGCTTCTTGTCCATCCGCTCGGGCCGTGTCCAGTAAGGGGCCCCTGCTGGCGGGGGGATGGCGGTTCAGCGAGGAGGGGGCCTGGAGGCCGCTGACCCCCTCCGAGACCTGCCCCACTGCCCCCCGACACGTGGGCTGAGGGGGCGCCTTTTGGGGGCCCCTGCCTGGGCTGGACCGGACCCCAGGAGCCCCACCACCCGCCTCCCTGGCATTCTCGGGGCCAGGCTCGCCGGCGGTGGGGCCTCTGCCCGCTGCGCCTCCTCTGAGAGCCCACCCCAGGGAGGGGGGCCAGGGTGCCCGCCTGGCGCGAGGGTGTGCCGGGTTGCCCAGCTCGGGCTGCGCGGCGCTGGGGCTGGGAAGACGCGCCGGGGAGCACTACGCCCAGGGGCCGAGCAGAGCCGGGAAACAGGGTCCATCCACCGTTAGCACCGCCGGAGCCTGGGGGGCTCGGGGCGCCAGTGGACCGGGGTCCTGCCCCCTCGCTCCTGGCTCCAGGGTGGCCGTCACCCCATTCTCATGGCCCAACTGGCTTTTCTCCTTCCTCGGGGCGGGCGTGGGGCAGGGGTGGGGCCCATGGGGAGATGGGCCGGCATCCCCAGGGGGACACCGTTCCCGGGGGGTGCCTCCGGGAAGTGTGGTGGGCACGGCAGGGGCTCCCACGGCCACGTCCCTCCGTGCTTCCCAGGGCAGGTGGCCGATGGGGCCTGTCTTCCCAGGGCGCTGACCCCAAGCTGCCCGCTGCGGGCGGCACCTCCCCCAGGCTGTCCTGCCAGTGACCGGCAGCCCCCGAATCCCCCGGGGCGGCAGCGCGAGGCGCAGCCCCCAGCGGCCAAGCCGGGCAGGGAAACAGGACACGGGAGGAGGCAGAGGCCAGCGGGGCCAGGGGGTGCGCTTGGGGGGCAGGGGGGCTGCGGCGGCCGAGCCGGGACCTTGGGTCTGAACTTCCTGGCAACCAAAGAGAAAAGAGGAAAGCCCAGGGGCCCCTCGGGATGTGGAGCCCTAACCGGGCGGGCTTCACGCGGCCACTTGCGCCCCGGCTCGCCCCGGCCGCTGGCACCCCCACGCCCCCCGCGCCTGCCGGCCGGGGTTTCCCTCCCCTCTGCTTGCCCGGTCTGTCAGTCCCCGTGCTGGCACCTTTTCGAGTTACGACCGGGATCCACTCCCCTCCCGGGGACAGTCCACCCTGGCCGCCCCTCCGGGCATCTCCAAATCTGGCCACCTGCCTCTCCCCCGACAGCTCACCTGCCCTGTGGCCCGTCCACCGGGAACGGCTACTGCCACCTTCACGGGCGCCCAGGCAGGCCCCTGGCCCTCCGCGGCAACCACCCCCTGGCCTGGACGGTCGTGGCCACCTCTCGGGACCCTCACCCTGGGCCCACTCGTCCCACCTCCGCCCGTGCCCGGCTCACAGCTGGGGTGCACCTGTCCATTAACACCAAGGTCACGAGCCTCACCCCCCAGCTCCGGCCGCACACGGGCGTCCTCGCTGCCGGGGGCCCCTGTCAGCAGCACAGGGCCCCCCCCCACCCCCAGCCGGCCTCCTGGGACCACAGGGCCTGGCGTCCAGCGCCTGTGTGCTCACCCGTGTCCTCGGCCTCGTCCTCTCCGTCTTCATCGTCGCCCGAGGACGGAGCATCTGCGAGACGGGAGCGTGATGAGTGACGGCCACGGCTGGCGAGTGGCCGAGCCCCAGGCCTTGAGTCCCAGCCGCGAGAGCACACCTTCTCCCTCTGGGCCTCGGTCTGCGGCTCCCCGAGGGTCCCGCTGTCCCCCGACGGGCCGGGACCCCTCACTCGGCCGGCACCCAGAGCGCTCACCTGTCACACGCACGGCGAAGCGACACAGGACGCGCTGGGAGAGCCGCAGCCAGCAGCCGTAGGTGCCGGCGTCCTCGTGGGAGGCATTGAGCACACGCAGCCTCTGCGGCCCCACCAGGACGCGCTCGGAGGGCTCCAGCCCCACCCCGTCCTTGACCCAGACGGTGGGCCCCGAGGGGCCGCCGGCGGGCGGGTGGCAGCTCAGCTCCACGGCGTCCCCAGCGCCGAAGACCAGCTGCTCCTGCTGACCGGGCTCTGGGCCCGGGGCCTCTGTGGGCGAGACAGCAGCGTGAGGCGGCCCCCACGCCAGCACACGTGGGGGCGCGACACCCAAGGGGGTACAGAAACACTGGGGGGGCCGGCAGGAGGACGAGGCCTTGCGCCCAGAACCAGCCCCGCCCCGGGGATGGCTCCGCCCCCGGCGCCGAGCTGCCGGCCGAGGGCCTGCTGGCCAGTGTGTTCTGCTCGGCCGGGCGGACGCCGACAGCAGCGCGCCTCTGGGCCATCGCTCCGACAGAACTTTAGTTACATGGACGCGATGCCTGACTTTCATCCTTCCCACGTGGCACAAAGCGTCATTCTTTTGAAACTATTTAAGGAAGCAGATTTGGCCCAACGGATAGGGCGTCCGTCTACCACACAGGAGGTCCACGGTTCAAACCCCGGGCCTCCTGACCCATGTGGAGCTGGCCCATGCGCAGCGCTGATGCGCGCAAGGAGTGCCCTGCCACGCAGGGGTGTCCCTGCGTAGGGGAGCCCCATGCGCAAGGAGTGCGCCCTGTAAGGAGAGCCGCCTGGCGCGAAAGAAAGTGCAGCCTGCCCAGGAATGGCACCGCCCACACGGAGAGCTGACACAAGATGACGCAACAAAAACAAGACAAAAACTCCGGGTGCCGCTGACAAGAATACAAGCAGACACAGAAGCAAAACGAATGGACAGAGAACGGACAATGGGGTGGAGGGAGAGCAGGGAAGGGGAGAGAAAAAAAAATTTATAAAAGAAACCGTTTAAAGGCCGTGGACCCACGGGGCAGGCTGGGTGGGGAGTCCACGGTCCGTGCGCTTAGACGGAAGCCCTGAGGTGTAGAGGACACTGGGGGTCCCTCTAGGACACTTGGGGTCAGGAGAAGGCACAGTGCAGAGCTCCGCAGCCCAGGGGAGGGAGCTGCCACCCCCCGCGCGCCAGCCGGGCCACCGTGCCCCCTGCGGCAGCCACCGAGAAGGACTGGGGCAGGGGCGAGGCGGCCTGGGGGGGCCAGGGGCGGCAGCACAGCTGTCCTGAAGCAGAGTGGCCCGTCCCCTGACGCGGGCAGGGGCCACGCTGCCAAGGGCCCCGTTTGCACATCTCGAACCTCGCGTGCCAAACACACATCAGCAAAGGCCCTTCGAGAAGACGCCACGGCAGAGCCCAAAGCCAGGGAGGGCTGCAGCACCAGGCAGGAAGGCCGGAAGGGCGAGGGGGCCCCTGGGCCCTCGCGGGCAGCTGGTGGGCCGGCTTCTGCCTGCAGGGGACCGAGGAGCCCGCTCAACAGAGGAAGAAACTGAGGCAGGGGGCGCAGCCGTCCGGGGCCGGCGGGCGAGCAGGTGGGGGCCGGGCAGCAGGGCGGGGTGCCGAGGGGGGGGGTCCACCACCAAGAGCCCCTCCGAGCGGGCTGCCCAGCTCCCGGGGGCAGGGCCGAGCCACCGCGGGGCTCCCATCACCCCAGGCCCCCTTGCCAGGGCCAGACAATGGGCGAGCGGGCAGCCTGGGCTCGGGGCCCAGGGCAGGGGTGGGTGGTCCTGCAGGCGCTCTCCCCCCCCCTCCCAGGCCCAGCTGGGCCGTTCACCCCTTACTTGTCATTCCGCGGACGCACGGCCTAGATTCGAGGGCCCAGCTGGCCACTCGGCCACGCGGCTCCCGCCAGCCCTGCCCGGCCCACCCCACGCGCCCCCAGGGACCCGCGGCTCAGGCCGCCCTCGAGGGGGCCAGCGGTCAGGGGGCGCCTGGCCCGCCCTCCAGCCCTGACCGCCGTGTCCTGTGGGGACCACCCAGCGCCGGGTGCCACTCGAGACCCCCCAGAAGGCCGAGAGCGGCTGGTCGTGGTGGCCTCAGCCCCGGGCCGGCCAAGGGCAACAGCCGGTTCCGGTCTGGTCTGGGCGGCAACGGGCACGGCGGGCCGGCCAGCAGCACAAGGGTTTGCTTCAACCAGGTCCAGCCAGGGCCTGGGGTGCGGCCGCCCAGGCCGTGGGGTCCCGAGCCGCCCCCCAGGCGGCCCACGCCAGGCAGCCACCCAAGGCAGGGGGTGCCAGGCCCACCGAGCTGGGGCAGGGGCCTCACCCAGGGCCGGCCCCTCATCTGCCCACCACCACCCTATCCCCTGGGTACCCACAGAGGCCAGGGAGCACCCCGGGACGTAGGGCAGGGGGTCCCAGGGTGGGGGGTACTGCTGACATGCGGGGGCTAGGCAGGCCCAGGTGAGGGTTTGGGGGGCCTGGGAGATGGGGGCACTTGTGGGCTTCTCCATCAACAAAAGGGGACCCTGCCCCACCTGCCAGAGGAGCCCTGGGCTGCCACAGTCTACCTGGTTCTGCCGCCCACAGGCCCTGTGCCGCCGTTTCCCCTGCTGTGGCACAGGCCATAGGGCTGCCTGGCAGGACTGGGGCCCAGAAGGCCACCAGCGTCCACCAAAGCAGACCCAAGCGTTTGAAAGTGGGGGTGGGACCCACGGGCAGGGGGGCTCTGCGTGGGGGCAGGGCTCCCTGCCCTGGGTTCCTTCCTCCCAGCTTGCATCCAGGAGGTCCACCCCACCCCACGGACTAGTGGCGGGAAGTGGGGGCCCCGTCGGGAGGGCTGGGAGGCGGCCCCAGAGAACCACCTCCGGCTAGGCCGTTCCACCAAGCCTGGGTGAAGGACAACGGGGGCCGGGAGGGCGGGCTGGGGCTTCCGGGGAGCACACAGGCTTCCAGGGGTACAGGACAGTGCGCCAGGGACACGTCAGGACGGTCCAGCGGGGAAGCTGCCCACGGCTCAAGCTCTGCCAGGGAGCGCTCCCCAAGGTTTCGGGAGAAAACCCGGGAAGGGGGCAGGTGGGTGGGATGACGCCGGCTCACCCGGCTCCGGCCTCAAAACGACCCTGCCATTACCTGCCCTCCCAAGCAGGTGAGGAAACAGGCTGGAAGGGACCCCCCAGCCCCAGGACGGGCAGCTGGCAGTTTCGAGCTCCCAGGACCCCCCCATGCCAGCTCCTTCACTTGTAAACGGCTCAGGCAGCCCCGAGAGAGACTGGAGGGACCCTGCCCAAATCCACGCCTGGGGCACACTCCATCTCACCCCTCCCCCCGGGTCATCTGATAAAAGGACCTGAGGGCCTTGGGGCAGGCCGAGGGGCGCGGGGAGCCCTCCCCGTCCAGCTCAGAGCTCCCAGGCGCCGGTTAATCAACAGCCGGGGGCTCAAAGTCCAGCGCCCCTGCAGGGGTGGGGGTAGGGGAGCTGCAGGGCAGTGCCCGCTCCCCGCAGGTCACTCCTGGCTGAGGCGGGGGATCCACGCCGGAGCAGCCCTTCGTCAACCTCCCCGTGGCTTGGGGTGCAGCCAAGTGCAACTCGGGGGCCCCCCAGCTGGAATGTGGCCCCACATCAGAGGGAGGCCTGGGGAGGTCAGCCCTTGACCCCAGCCCACCCCCGCTCCAGCATTTCTGGGGGAAGCACCCGTAAACGTCACAAGCCTTTGCATTTCTACTGCCCAGCCCATCTCGTTAAGGAACAGGACGGGGTTTACAGACGGTCCACTCACTACCTGTTCCACGAGCTTCAGTGGGGGGCGGGGGGGGGGGAAGGAAGCGGGCACACCCACTGCCTGCACACCTGGGGGCCCACATCTGCCAGCGGCTTTGCCCTGAAACGGCTCCTCCAAATGCTTCTCCGCTCCTCCTTCCCGAGGGGGGCCCCTCGGTGGCCCCCAGGGCGCAGCGCAGCCTTGGGAGAAAGCCCTGACCCCGCCCCGCCGCCCTCCCCCGGGGCTACTTGACATTCCCTGGCGGTAGGGAGTAATATCTTTATCTGAATGTGAATGCTAATGCGAGGCTCCCCCCGGGCTGCCTATTCGGAGCCCCCCGAGGGGGGGGCGCGCCGGAGCAGGCGCTAAAAGCGCGCGCTGACCTCCCGGCGGCCTCTGTCACGCCGCTGAATGACACGCACTTTCAAGCGCCGGGCCACTTTCATTCATAAAAAAATGACATTGTTCGGTGAGGCTCGAGCCGCCGCCGGGGAGAGGGGCTCGGGGAGGGGCGCCGCCATCTGCCTCCCTCCTGCCCGCGCCCGGCCTCCCCGGCACGCCGGCCCGCGGCCACTCGGCTCACACCTCCCGGCGCCGCGGCCCTCAAGCGCGCCTGCGGCCGCGTCGCCGTACAAAGGGGCGGCTGTTGGGGCCTCGGCCCGGGCGGGGGGCCGGGCGCTCACCAGCCAGGGCCGCCCTGCGCGCGGGAGGGCGCGGGCCTCGCCAGGGCCCCCGAGGGGACCGTCCGCGGGGCCCAGCTCCCGAGAGGGCCGCAGCGGGTCCCCGCGGGCGCCGGGCCCCGCAGCGCGCGTGCCGAGGGCGGGCGGTACCCCCGGCCGCGGCGCGTGTGCGGGGGCGGGGCCGGGCCCAGCAGCGCTCCCGCCCCTCGGAGGCCCTCGCCGCCCCAGGCCCTGCTCCGGGATCCTCGCCGCCCACCCGACCTTGACCGCCAGCCGGGGTCCGCGGCCCCCAGGCCCTCGGGCGCCCAGCACCCCGCTCGCCTCCCGGCGCCCCCGCCCGGCGTTCGACGCGCACTGGGGACGGAGCCCCTCGCCGAGCGCGCGGGCTGCCGGGCACGAGAGCCTGGGGGGGAGCCCTGGCGCACCAGGAGGTGGCACCTCGTCTCGCCGCCACTGCGAGCCCGGCCCGGCGGCCGCACGTCCATGCCCGCCTCGGCCGAGGCGGGAGGCCGGCCAGGACCCGGGCCCGGGGGCCACGACAGCAACTTTCCGTCCATGCGGACCTCGCGGGACAATGGGAATCGCGGAAACTCGGCTCCCGCCCGACGGCGCGGATGGTGGCGGCGGCGCCGGGGGACCGCGGGGGAGCCCCGCACTTGGGTGGCGTGTGGTTGCGGGCGCCCCTCGAGCGGCCGCGCCGGCTCCGCCGCGAGCCTCGGGGAAGGGCGCGGCCCCGGGCACTGCCCCCGCGGTGCCAGCCCGCACGACGCCGGCGCGCCCCGACCCCGCGCCCTCCCTCCGCGCGCCCGGCTCTTCCTTACCTGCCGCTCTGCGTCCGACGCGCAGCTCCGTGCCCGGGAGCCCCGAGGTGGCGCGGGCCACGACGGCCACGGCCAGGCAGAGCGCGAGGGCGCGGGCCGGGGCGCCCATGGCGGGGGCGGGGGCCGCGGCGTCCTCAGGCGGCGCGCACGGGCATGCTGCCCCCCACGGCCCGGGCACCGGCGGGACGAGGGCGCCGCTCCCGAGTCTGCGGGCAGGAGGCGCGCGGCGCGTCACCGGGGCGGCGGCGCGCGGGCCCCGGCCGCTGCCCCCGGCCCCCGCCGCCCCCGCCCGCCGCCGCCGCCCCGCGCCCCCGGGCTGCCTGGCGCCGGCCGCCTCCTCCCGCCGCGGCCCTCCCTCCTCCCCCTCTTCCTGGCTCGGCAGGGCCCTCCCAGGGCGGCGGCGGCGGCAAACTTCCCGGAGCGGGAGGCCCGCGCCCGGCCCCGGCCCCGCCAGGGGGGCCGCTCTGGGTCCGCGCCCCCCGGCCTCCCCGGCCCCGCGGCCCGCCCGGCGCCCGCGCCCGCGCCCCGCTTCGGCCCCGCGCACTGACCTGGCGGCCGCCGGCGCTCGGCTCCCTGCGCGCGGCTCCCGCTCCGGCTCGCGGCCCGCCGGCCCCGCGCCGCCCCGTCCCTCCGGCCGTCGGGCCGCCCGTGGGTCCGTGCGCCCCGCGAGCAGGACCGCGCGGCGCCAGCTGCCCGCGCCGCCGCCGTCACCTCCGCGCACTGAGGGCCGGGGCGGCCCGGCGCGCGGCAGCCAGAGGGGGCGGGTCCGCCGCCCGCCCCCGGCCCCGCCCCCGGCCCCGCCGCCCCGGCCCGCCCCTGCTCGGCCACTCGGGCCGGGGTTCGCCCCTCCCCCTCGGGGACGGTCCCGGGGCGGGGCCCAGCTCGCCCCGCCCCCGCCCGAGGAGGGGATTAGCGGGGGGCGGGGGCGCCGGGCGATCTCCGAGGGCGTGGGGGCGTGGGAGCGCGGGCGGGGGGCGGCCAGGCGCCCCCCCCACCGCGCGGGAGGCCGGGGCCCGGGGTGGAGGTAAGAACGGACTAGAGAGAGGGGTGTCGCCCGGGGAGGCGCCTCTGAGGAGGAGCGGCCTAGACTGCGCCCTGCGGTGGGCAGGGTCCCCAGGCAGAGGCCGGGTGGGCACCGAGCCCCGGGGCGCCGGGACCTGCGACGGGCCGAGGCCCGGAATCGCTGGCTTGAACCCAGAGGGCGCGAGGCAGGGGCCTTGGGCGCCCTGGTGTCCCCAGCAGGGAGTGGGGGCTGCTGACTCGTTCCAGAGAGGCCCCCCAGCCTGACCCCCGGCCCCCCGACAGGCAGTGGGGAGCTTCCTGCAGAAGCCTCGGGGGTGTCCGCGTCCCCCAACCTAGGGAAGTGGGGGGCCCTCATGGCGGAGGCCTGAGAGCCAGGGAGGGGAGGGGGCCGCCTGGCGCTGGGAGCTGCCCTGCCCCGCACCCCGGGCCCCTTGGCTTGTGGCTGCAGGACTCAGTTTGCCCACCAGGAAAATGGGCAATGGCAGCTGCTCTGTGACTAGCCACTGTCCAGCCATGGGCGGGCCTGGCACCCCAGGCTCTCAGGCCACCCCAGAGGGTCATCACACCCCCCACGTGCACGCACCTGCCGACTTAGCACCCCTGCAGCAAGCAGGCCTGTCGCCTGCTCTGGCCACTTCCTATCCCCTGCCCATGTCCCATCCCAGGACGTCCTCTCCCGGGGGCCACGTCGGCACACGCTGCCCTCATCTTCTAGCCCCCCTCCCAACCAGTTACCTGGTGGGCAGGCTGGTGGGGGCCACCCCGGGCCCCCTCCTCCAGGTGCTGGCAGGTGGGGCAGGACTCAGCCTGGGGTGGGGCGGGAGGACGGGCGAGCCTCTGGACAGGGCGCTCGGGAGCTGGCCATCCGCTGGGCCATCCTGAGGCACAGGGAGGACTCTGGCCACTGTCCCCGAGGCACAAGGGCCGTTGTCCCCTGCCTGCTGGCCTCTTGCAGGGAGTGGCCATCTCCGAGCCCATGGCTTTCTGCTTTGTCCCCGCCGGGGGCTGAGGGGGCCCCAGGGTCTGTGCTCGTGGCTTCAGTGTGCTCCTGCCCCCCCGTCCTGAGCTCCTGCCCCCCTCCCAGTGCCTTTCCGGGCACCCAGGGCCTCCGGCCTCTAGGTGGGCTTGGCCGGTGGGCAGCACGGTGGGAGGAGGGGAGCCCCTCCGTCCACCGTGGGGGCTGCAGCTCCGGCCAGGGCTGCCCTTTCCTGCCAGGCTGGGCAGCCGTGACCAACTCCCCACGCCAGGGGGCCTTGAAGAAAATGAACGCCCTCTGTCCGCCCAGAGCCTCTCTCTTCCGCCCCCTCCCCGGGCACTGCGTCGTCTCCCACGCGGTTTTGGGCCAGGCCCACCGCCAACTCCAGAGGCCTCTGAGCACCTGCAGACGCTGTCTCCAAAGGAGGTCCTGGGGCCAGGCGCCGGCCCGTTTGGGGGCTGCCACCCACCCACCCCACGCCCCGTCGCCTGAGACCCTCGTGACGGGCTCTCCCAGTGGGACTGCCTCGATGGTGCCGGGGTCAAAGGGCGGGCATGCTTCCTGAACGCTTGGCTCTTTCTGCGGAATCGCTGCCGAAGGGCCACCGGCCACGGGGCCGGGCGCTGCCAGCCCCCCCTTCCCGCCGGCGGGACGGCCGCCTCCAAAGGGAGAGTTTATTATCGTCGAAATAATTTTATTGTTTGAAGTTAGTGTTTCCACGCTGAGGCCGAGGCTGGGCCCGGGCGGTGGCCGACGCCGCGTCTCCTCGACTCCTGTCGTTCTCTGCGACAGTCTCCAAGGGCCCTCGGCCGGCCCCCTCCTCCACGCACCAGTAACCGAGCCCCCCAGCCCGGCGGGGAGCAGGGAGGGGGTGGTGGGTTCCCTCTGCCCGCCCCCTGCTCCCCGCTCCCCAGGGCGCCTGGCGCCCAGGCCGCGAGGGACTGGAGGGAGAGGGAGAGCTGGAGGCAGCGCAGCCGGGCGGGGGTGACTCATGCTGGGCGGCCAGGCCTGCCGCAGCCTGCGCCCGCCCGTGGAGGCGGGGAGGGGCGCGGGGGGGGGGGGGGGAACCCTGGGCCGGGGAGCGCCCCCCTCCCCCCGCCTGCCGCCTCCCGTGCGAGGCCTGGGCACCCTTGAATCTGCAAGTGGGGATACCCGTTGGGGGCTACCTGGTGGGGTGGGGCGGCGAGGCCGAGGCTTGGAGACCCCGCGACTGGTCTGTGGTGGGGTTCCTGCCCCAGGGTCGGACCTCCCCAAGCCCCCCACGGCTGCGTGCAGGAATGGGGGAGGCCACGGTCCCAGGGGGCCTTCCCCTCTGCCCAGTGCCCTCCCCCAAGGGAGGGCAGCTCCGTCTCCCCCCAGCGTGCACCCCCTCCCTGGGCAGCTCCGCAGGCAGGACCCCCACCTGTGGGCAGGAACCCCCCCCCCCGCCACGTGGCTGGCCCGGGCTCGGAGGGAGCGAGGCAGGTTTGACAGGAGCTGTAGCTGTCGTGGCTCATGGGTAATTCCTGTCTATTTTATTCTCAGAGAATTTGAGAATTAAAGCTTAAAACAAAACGAAACAAAAAACATGTTTGATTTACTCATTATAGCAGAAGTGGAGAAGCAGAAAAGAAAATATCCCCAAAGCTCTCAGCCAGCAGTAGCTACTGTGCACGGGCCTTAACCTTAGCCCTGAGCTCCCTGGCCAGCCACGCAAGGAGGGCAACCACGACTCAGGGGCTGGCGGGAGCCCATCCCTTCGCACATGCAGGACCACCCCCCACTAGACCCCCAGCCCTGACTTCCGTTTCAGAGACCGTGGCTGCTCCGGGTGAGCAGGGGAAGGAGAGGGGGGCTGCCAGAGATGCGGGGGGGGGGGGGTGGGCATCCCAGGCCCCGCCCCCCGGCTCCAGGTCGGGCCCCGGGGGGAGCAGGAAGGCAGAGGGGGGGGCCCCAGGCCCCCTCCTGAACCTGGCCCAGAGCCGCTGCCCGGACAGCCAGAGAGGGCCTGGCCAGGGGGTCTCGGGTGCCCACCGGGGGGTGGCCGAGGCCCCCAGGGCGGGCGGCGGAGGTGGGGGGCGTGGGGGCCAGGAGGCCACGTGGCCAGGGAGGGGTTGAGGGCTCCGCGGCTCCGGTGCGGGCGGGGGCCAGGCCAGTAGCCGCTGAGCAGCTCAGAAATCTATTTTCCTAAGCACTTGGCATTTGCCTGAAACCTCAAGTGTATTTTCCCTAAGTTTTATTTTTTTCTTTGACCCCAAACTCTGGTAGATTTAAGGGAAATTTAATTATGATGTTTTGGGTCCATTTACACTTCAACCCTCTCAGCATTTTTTCCAAGACCCTTTCGGAGCCCGGCGCGCCTCGGGAGCCTTCTAAATGAGCGTTTTTATTATGACGATGTTGAAAAGGCTTTACCCCCACCCCGGCCTTCCTGCCAAGAATAAGCGAGCGGGCTCCGCGGGCCCCGGCCCTCCCCGGGACGTCCCCTGCCTCCCCCTGCGGCGCTGGCGCCGCCCCTGCGCTCCGGGAGCCACGTGGAGCCTGCCTGCCCCGGCCTGGGCCCGCCTCCCGCCGAGCCCCCAGCCGAGCCCCGGCCCTGCCCCCCACACACGGTGGGGTTGGGGGGCCCCGTGGCCTCTGGGGCTGGGAGGGGGAGACAGCGGTGGCACCCCTGATAGCCTCTGGGGCGCTGTGCCCTCACATCAGCCCCGCTGGGTAGGTGGGGAAACCGAGGCACAGAGTCGGGTGTGGCCGCGCCGAGGGAGTCCGGCGAGCTGGCTGGACACCCCCTGGCCTCGGGCGGGGGCCCAGCAGTCCCAGGAGGGCCGATCCACCCCTGCCGCCGCCAGCCGGTGTCGGCAAGCGGAGCCCACGGGGCCGATCGGAGGGGGCAGTGCGTGCAGCACGCACGCGCCGAGGCGGGGCAGGGCCCGACTGTCTGGGTGCAGCCCCCCACCCATCCTCCCATATGGTAGGCGGGAGCCCAATCACCTGAGCCGCCTCTGCCTCCTCCAGCCCGGTTCTGGGCTTCTGGGCAGTAGCCTCAGTTTCCCCATCTGAGTGGCACCTGAGTTGGAGCACAGGCCACAGAAGGTGCAGGCCTGGGGGTGGTCCAGAGCGGGGGCCAGGCCCTGGGGTGCCCCCGGCCTCTCTGGCCCCCCGGGAGGGGTTGGGGGCGCGGCTGGCCCGCCGAGGAGCTGCCCCCAAGCCCGGCCGCTGGGCCTTGTTCTCAGAAGTGCAGGTGGCCTCTTGCCGAGAGGAGGGGCCTCGCTGGCGACTGGGGGTCTCGACTGCCCTGGCCGGGGTGGGGGGAGGCGGGGCGACGGCCGAAACCAGGCTCCCTTGGGCGGCCCACTCCAACGGGAAACCGTGGCGGGGATCCCCGCATCTGCCACCGTGGGATTCGGCGCAGAGCTGCCCCGCGTGGCCGGCCCGCACCGTCTCACGCCTCAGGGGAGCCCCTCTGAGGGTCTGCTCTCGGGGGCCATGGGGGTCTGCGCCTCGACCCCCGCTGGCCACGCCGGCCCGCGTGCTGGCCTCAGCCCGTGGCCTCCCTCCGGGGGTCCCCCGGGGCCTGGTGGCAGGGAGGCCCCGTGGCCCGGGCCGAGGGGCTGCCCACCTCGTGGGCCAGCGCGACAGCCCTGATAGAGACGTCTGGCCACGGCGTCCTGCAGCCGCCCTCCCCGCCACGCCCGCCGCCTGCGGCCCGAGGCCGCTGACAGCTTCATTGTCGCGCTGGCCGGCAGGCGAGGGGCGGAGGCAGCCGGCCCTGGGCTGGGGGGCATTGACCGCCCCCCGGGGAGCAGCACAGACCTGCCCACCCCGGCCCACGTGGCACACACGGCAGGGTCACGGGCCCCCGGGGCCAGGGTGAGAGGGTGGGCGGGGAGTCAGTGGGGCGGGAGGGGTGGGGGTCCCCTTCCAGGCCAGGGGGGACAGAGAGCAGAGCGGGGGGCGGGGGGGCGGAGCGGGGGTCCGAGGGCCAGGGCTGGAGGGGCAGGCTGCCCCGGGGCGCAGTGGGGGACCACCCTCCCCACACCAGGCCTTGGCCCCTCGGCTTCCCGGGGGGGCTCCCCTGGCACCCCCTCAGCCAAGCCTGCACCCCGGGGCCAGAGTGGGTGGGTGGGGGTGGGCTCCAATCCAGTGCGGATCAGAGGGGCTTCTCCACGGCCCGCGCTGCCTGCCGTTCCCGCCCCGGCCTCCACGGGCCGCAGTCCCCTCTCCTCCCACACGCCTGGCCATGGTCTGCCGTCGTCAGGGGCGGGGGGCGAGGGCAGGCTGCCGCAGGCCCAGGGTATGACCCCCCCCCCCGCACGGACAGCCCCCACCCCTCGAGCACACGTGGGGGGTCCGCACGCGTGGCCCCGGGCGTCCCCAGGGAGCAGCTGTCTCCCGCAGGAAGCTCCGTGAGCAGCGCTGCTGCCGGCACGGCCACCCCCGGGCGCGGAGGGCGGGAAACTGGGTCAGAGCAGGGCCAGGCAGGCCCGCGCGGCGCCACACCCCGGCCGACTGCGCCCGAGGCCAGGGTGCCCCCCTGCCGCCCGGGCCCTGTGCGCGGGGCTGTCAGGCCCACGGGGCAGGGGCTTAGGCTCGTGGCCTCCGCTCGGCGCCCCGGGACCCCGGCCCCACACGTCCCTGGCCTGGCTCAGCGCCTGCAGCGGGCTCCAGGCTAGCCCAGGGCCCAGGCTAGCCCTGGCCAGCTCCCAAAGGGGTTCCCTGCTCCCACCCCGAGGATCTTGGGGACCGAGACGAGCCACCTTGGGGGGATGACGAGGAAGCAGTTTTCAAGGAGGAGTGACCTGCCCTGGCACCCAGCCGGCCCCAAGGCCCCTGGCCGCTCCTGGCTGGAGCCTGCGGTGCCTCCACCGGGCTGACCCCTGGGTTGAGCCTCGCCCTGGGCCCGGGCCCCGGCTGCCTCGCCGCGCCCTGCACGGCAGCCTCAGGAGGTAGCTGGTTTCGGCGAGCGGCCCCTTCTGCCGCCTTCCGCCCCCCCATGCTCCGGCGCTCAGGTTTATTCTCGGGGGAGCTGCTCCAATCCCCGCCCAGCTGGGCCAGTCGGGGCGGGCGCCCAGGGGTGGCTGTGGTCTGGGGGCTGCCAGCCTCCCCCTCCGCTGGGCAGCCACACTCCAGCCCCCAGGGCCTGGACTTGGGGTCTGCGCCCTGCCCGGCCCAGCCCTGGGCCAGCCGCGTGGGGCTGAGGACGCCGCCGCAAGGCCAGGACAGTGGGCTTGTCCGGGTGCCCTGCTGGGGGGGGCCAGCCCCCCAGTTCTGGGCGGGCCCTCCCACCACCCCGTCGGGGTCCACCCCACTGAGGGCTAGGGGAGCAGTGGGGGGTCGGGAGATGCCCCCTGTCCCACCACCCGCCCAGCCAGCGCCTCCCCCTCGGTCCAGCCTCGGGGTGACATGTAAACAGGACGGGCCTGGGGGCAGGACCGCCTCCCGCCCCGCCCCCCAGGCAGAGCCCCCAGGGCCCTGCGCCCCCTCCCCTCCCACACTCCTGGAGGTTCCTGGGCCACCCAGAAGGACAGGACCTGGAGGGAGTGCCGGTGGACGCCCCCCACCCCACCCCAAGGCACACCCACGCAAACATGCATGAGCACACGTACATGCATGTGCACACAGAGGCACGCACGCAGCACACACAGGCGTGTGCCATGCATATGCACACCCACACAGGCATGCACCCAGCACACAGGCATGTGCTCATATGCACATCCATGTGCATGACACAGGCGTGTGCACACACGTGCCTGCCCACGCGCAAGGCACACACACAACACCTGTGTGTGCGCACGTACGTGCATGTGCACACCCGCAGACATGCACCGCATGCACCGCTCACGTGGGCATACACGCATGCACACGTGCGCACACGGCACAGGCACCATGTCTTCCTTGTCAAGAGCTGAAAGAGTTTGGGCTGTTTGCCCCTCAGCTCACAGAACTGGTCGTGCCAGAAGCCGGCCGGGCGGGCAGGCGGGAACTTGACGAGGCGGGCCCGCGCCCCTGCCCGCGCCCCTGCCCGGCCCCAGCCCACCCCCTGCCCCCGCCCTGCCCGCGCCCCTGCCCGGCCCCTGCGCCCCTGCCCCCGCCCTGCCCGCACCCCTGCCTGGCCCCGGCCCGCCCCCAGCTCACCCCCTGCACCCCTGCCCCCGCCCTGCCCGCACCCCTGCCTGGCCCCGGCCCGCCCCCAGCTCACCCCCTGCGCCCCTGCCCCCGCCCTGACCGCACCCCTGCCTGGCCCCGGCCCGCCCCCAGCTCACCCCCTGCGCCCCTGCCCCCGCCCTGACCGCACCCCTGCCCGGCCCCAGCCCACCCCCTGCACCCCTGCCTGCACCCCTGCCCAGCCCCAGCCCACCCCTGCACCCCTGCCTGCGTCCCTGCCTGCGCCTCTGCCTGGCCCCAGCCCACCCCCTGCGCCCCTGCCCGCCCCCTGCCCACGCCCCTGCCCGCGTCCCTGCCCGCCCCTGCGCCCCTGCCTGTGCCCTGCCCATCCCCACCTGCCCCCTGCCCGCTCCCTGCCCGCCCCTGCCCACGCACCTACCTGACCCTGCCCGCACCCTGCCCGATCCCTGCCCATCCCCTGAGCCCCTGCCCGCCCCCTGCTTGCCCCCAGCCCACCCCCTGCACCCCTGCCCGCCCCCTGCGCCCCTGCCCGCGCCCTGCCCGCCTTCTGCCTGCTCCCCCCTGCCAGGCCTCTCGTTTAGGTTCTCCCAGGCTGCCCCACCTGCCCCCCCGAGGACCCTACCCCAGCGCAGGTCCCCGGGTGCAGGCGGGCCATGCAGGGTGCCGGTGCCCAGACCCCTGTGTGCCCGCCCGCCACCCCCCACATGCCCCTTCGCTGCCTCCGACCCGCAGCCTCCGCTCCCCCCGACCTCCCAGTGCCCACCCGGAGGCCTCAGTATCACCCCCGTCTGCACCTCCGCCACCTCTGGACATCAGCTGGACCCTGAGACCCTCGCCCCGTTTGCCGCTCCCCAACGCCGACCACCACCACCGTCCCCGGGGGGGTCCACGGCCCGGGGCGGCTCCACCTTCACGAGCTGCGGGCCTGGGCGGCTTCCGTCCCGTCGTTGGTGCGGTGGGCACGATGAAGACACGGCCCGGGGGCAGAGGGGCTTCCCGAGGGGGCCTGCGGGGCGCTCCCGTGGCACCCGGACCAGAGCAGGCGCTGTCCTCGTCCCGTCATCATGGGCAGCGCGGGGACCAGGAGCTCGGGGGGACCAGGACGTCTGCAGGCCCAGCCGGGGGTGGGGGGCTCAGAATCACGCCAGGACGGCACCTCCATGGCACGCGCGCCGCCCGCTCTGCCGCGCCCCGGCAGACATCACCAGTCAACTGCGGCACCACCTCCCCGCTCTACGCGGCGCACCAAGCCGCTGCCCCCAAAACGGGGCCGAACCCGGGTCGTTGTCTGCAGCTGCCCGAGGCCGGCCCGGGAAGGGCGTCCACTGTGGGGCGCGGTGCCCCCACCCACTGCTCCGGGTCTCTCATGCTGTTCTGAGGGCTCTTCCGCAGACCCCAACCCACTCATCCAAGACGGGGGGGCAGGGGGCCGAGGGCGCTGCTCGAGCCCCCTGCGCACCGGCAGAGGTGCCCTGGGGTCAGGAAGGGGCCGTTACACTGGGGTCGGCCTCAGGCCTCAGGCCGGGGATCGGCCGCCCGCCTGCCCCGACCCCTGCCCCCTGCGAGTGGGCTGCGTGGACGGCTGGCCCCGTGCTGGGAGACAGTGGAGGAGAGGGCGCCCTCTCTTGTGGGTGGGGGTCCCAGGGCTCCCAGGGCGCATGCTTTCTCTGGCCCAGACGCCACATCCGGGCCGCGCACAGCCTCCAGCTGCCGCCAGCTGGAGCCCGTCTGTCCTGCCAGGCGGGCGAGATTAGCGGCCCTCGAGGAGCACAACGGCCCATTGACAGAGGCCCAAGCCGGCAGCCCTCGTCCAGGGTGCCCGCCCGCCCCCCTGCCAGCACCCCCGACCCCGGGGCCTGCCCTCGGGGGGCATGCGGGTGACTGGTGAGCTGGCACCCCGCGGGGCGGACCTCAGTGAGGCCCGCGTGGGCCGGGTGTCGGGGTTCTGCGTGTCTTGACGCTCCCCCTCCGTCAGGGGGGGTGGCCCCAAGCGCAGGGAAGGACCCACGTCCTTGAGGACAGAGGCCACCTGTGCGGACAGGTGAGCTGTGTGCCTAGGCCCTGTGGCACGGGATGGGGCCTGGGGCCTCCCAGGGGCCAGGAGCTCACGTCTCCAGAACGGCACGAGCAAGCTGAGAGCTGCCAAGCCCTGACCTGGCTCCCGGCCGCGAAGCCTGACCCGGGGCAGGGGCTGGCATGTCTGGGCAGCGGGTGGGGGCTGTGCTGGGGGGCGGGCGGGATCTGTGTCAACCCAGCTCCTCCCAGCTTCCGTGACAAAGAAGCACATGACAGGGACACAGGCACGTCTCTGGGCAGGTTGGGACTTTGAGTTGCTGAGAAAACGTGTCTTTTACACATTGCATTTATGTCGGCCAAAGAAAGAACCTGGGGTAGGATACAGCACTTGAGGCCCCTGCTTCATCCTGAGCTTCCTGGCGACCTGGGCAAAGAGAGAAAGAAGACACTGCTGAAGCTCCGATGCCCGTGACCAGGCAGCGCAGGAGGGCTCGGCTGGTGGGGAGGAAGGTCCTAGACCCTGTCCTTGGGTGATCTGTGGCCATGTTTCCCCTCCCAGGGGAGCCCTGAGTGCCCTGCAGAGGTTGCGGAGCCACCCATGGTGGCCTGGGACAGAGTGGGCAGAGCCACATGCACGGTCATCACTGGATCTGGGATTGGGCCCCACCTTGGCCTCTGGACAGCCAAGGGACATTTAGCAGAGCTGGCCACAGGCTTCCCCTCCAAAATGAAGCTGGTGGGGTGCCCCATGCCCGAGAGGTCCGGAGGACAGGCCATGCCAGGGGTACCTGGCAGACATGGCTGGCTGGAGGGCTCTGGCCTGTGCTCAGACCCATGTCTTGGCTGAACCCAACCTCCCACCCACCCATCCCTCCATCCATCCACCCATCCCTCCATCCACACATCCATCCTCCACCTACCCATCTATCCATCCATCGTCCACCTACCCACTCATTCCTCCATCCCTCCCTCCATCTACCCAACCACCCACCAATCCACCAATCTACCCATCCTCCATCCCTCCATCCCTCCATCCACCCACTCACCCACCAATCCGCCCAACCATCCATCCACCCACCCATCCGTCCATCTCTCCCTTCATCCATCCACCCGCCCATCCATCATCCACCCACCCACCATCCATCCATCATCCATCCATCCATCCACTCATCCATCCATCTACCCACCCATCCATCCATCATCCCTCCATCCATCATCCACCCCACCCATCCCTCCATCCACCCACCCAACCATCTCTCCATCCACCCATCCATCCATCCATCATCTACCCACCCATCCATCCATCTACCCATCCACCCTTCCCTCTATCCCTCCCTCCATCCCTCCCTCCCTCCACCCACTCATCCACCCACCCATCCACCCACCCATCCATCCATCCGCCCACCCATCCCTCCATCCCCCCACCCAACCATCTCTCCATCCACCCATCCATCCATCATCCACCCACCCATCCATCCATCTACCCATCCACCCTTCCCTCCATCCCTCCTTCCATCCCTCCCTCCATCCACCCACTCACCCACCCATCCACCCATCCATCCATCATCCACCCACACATCCATCCATCCACTCACCCACCATCCATCCATTATCCACTCATCCATCCATCTACCCATCCACCCACCCATCCCTCCATTCATCACCCATCCTCCATCCACCCATTCCTCCATCCATCCACCCATCCCTGTAATACGCACTAACACCTCCTGTGTACCCTGCATGGCCCGTGGCCCTGGGGATATGACGTGCTTGCAGCTGCCCTGAGGACCAGGTGGTTTTGTGGAGTGGGGGGGGGGGCTCTGGCCACCGGCAGCTGGTGAGGCCGCCCTCTGGGCCAATGGCTGCAGTCCTGAGCTTAGGAAGGGGCACTCCCCGCAGAGGGAAGGCACGTGCAAAGGCCCTGGGGCAGGCCTGCAAGTCCAGCAGGGCAGTGGACCGGGCAGGCGGGCGGAGGGCCTGGGAGGTGGTGGGCCGTGCCGTCACAGACGCGGCTTCTCCTTTCAGTGAGATGGCAGCCCAGGGGAGGAGGGGCTGACCCTGGCAGGGGTCTCAGGGACCTTCTGACTTGGGGGGCTGAGGGGCCTGCCCTCGTCCCGGGGGCTACTGCATGCGGGCAGCAGCTGGGCTCTGCGGGAAGGCCAGCAGGGTGGGGCTGAGGGCGGGCGTGGGCGTGTGGGGGTGGGGGTACGCAGCACGGCCCCTCACCTGCAGCAGTTCATGCCCGGCCAGGCCCAGGGATGGCCACGTGGTCACCAGACCCCACACCATCGGGACGCCCATCCCGGCCACGGCACCCCTGGTGCTTTGCCGGCCGGCGGCCCAGGCACCCCAGGGGTGGGCAGGCGAGCTCATCTTCCCGGAGGAGAGAGGTGTCTGCGGGCCTCTCCCGAAACCCCGCCGCCCTGGCCCCACGCCAGCCCCCTCCAGTCCCAGCTCTCGCCCAGGCCGGGGCCCCCGCCAGGGCCTTTGTGCTCCTGGTCACCCACCCGCCCCTGGGGACCGCCCCTCCCCAGGCTCAGGCCGCTGGCCCGCTACCCGACATTCTCCTGCCCTGACCCCGAAACGAGGCGTCCACACTAGAGGAAGCGGCAGCCGCGGGTGGGGGGCCCCCGGGGACGCTGCTGTGCGGGCGCTCTGCTCTGTCTGGAGGGGGTGCGAGGGGCCTGGGGCCCGGGGAGCATGAACCACAGGCCCTGGGCGCATGGGCCCCCGCTTCTCAACACATTTTATTGGGGTAGCATATGTATATAGATCACAACACGGATGCAGGGCAGCGTTTCTCACTTAGCTACCTCCGAGCCTTGGGTCACGGTGTTAGCTCATTTCTTGACGTCGAGCTCCTGCCTTCCAGAATGTTCCTCACCTGCTCAGTGCTCGTGGTACAAAGCCCCGGTTCCTCGAGTCCGCGCCGATGCTCTCCCTGCTCCTCCAGGACAGGGCTGGATCCAGAGCCAAGGGGGTCCCCACCGTGGACACGAAGCCAGAGGGGGCTGGTGGGCTGGGGGAGCACATGCCGAGCCCCCGAGCAGGCTGAGGAGGAGCACGGCCCAGGAGGAGCACAGCCGAGGAGGAGCACAGCTGAGGAGGAGCGGCCGAGGAGGAGCACGGCCCAGGAGGAGCAGCTGAGGAGGAGCACAGCTGAGGAGGAGCACAGCCAAGAAGCAGCGGCCGAGGAGGAGCACGGCCCAGGAAGAGCGGCCGAGGAGGAGCGGCCGAGGAGGAGCAGCTGAGGAGGAGCGGCCGAGGAGGAGCAGCTGAGGAGGAGCACAGCTGAGGAGGAGTGGCCGAGGAGGAGCATGGCCCAGGAGGAGCAGCTGAGGAGGAGCACGGTCGAGGAGGAGCACAGCTGAGGAGGAGTGGCCGAGGAGGAGCGGCCGAGGAGGAGCAGCTGAGGAGGAGCACAGCTGAGGAGGAGTGGCCGAGGAGGAGCATGGCCCAGGAGGAGCAGCTGAGGAGGAGCACGGTCGAGGAGGAGCACAGCTGAGGAGGAGTGGCCGAGGAGGAGCGGCCGAGGAGGAGCAGCTGAGGAGGAGCACGGCTCAGGAGGAGCGGCCGAGAAGGAGCACAGCCAAGAAGCAACGGCCGAGGAGGAGCACGGTCGAGGAGGAGCAGCTGAGGAGGAGCGGCCGAGGAGGAGCGGCTCAGGAGGAGCACGGCTCAGGAGGAGCACGGCCAAGTTGGCGCACTGGACAGCCCTGGGCTTCGGGCAGGGGGACGTGATCTGACTGAGGCCTTGGCTCGTCCCTGGCTGCCGGCTGGGGAGGGGCCAAAGGCAGAGCTGGGGTCCAGGGGAGCAGCCGGCCGGGGGGTGAGAGCGGGTCCGCCGGGCGGCCGATGGGGGGGCGCTGACGGCTCAATCCCGCCCGTCACCGCTCAATGGGCTCTTGTCCCTGGCCGCTGAGCGCCGCGTTCCCGGCCCCCTGGCGACAGCCTGCCAAGGCCATCTCCGGGGAGGCAGGAATGCGGCGGGCGGGGCGCGGGCCAGGGGTGGGGGCGCCCGTTCTCACGCCCGCGGCCACTCAGGCTGACTCAGTTGGAATTTAAATGCCGGCCATTGTTGTCCCCAGAATGGCCGGCAGTCAGCGCTGCCCTGGGGGCCTGGGCCTCGGTGGCCAGTGAGGCCCGCTGCACGCCACCCAACCCCTCAGCACCCTCCTCCAGGCAGCCCTCCGGGGAGGCTCCAGCTATCTCTGCAAGCTGCCCATCTCGGGTCCTGCCTGGCCTGGGCCGGATGCCCTCCACTTGCCCGTGGGGGCCCAGGACTGAGGCCTGACGGTGGCACTTCCTTTCCCCGGGGGGGGGCCTGGCCCCCTCATCTCCCAGACCCATCTGTGAAACAGCCCCTGCCCCTCATCTGACTCGCTCCAGAGGGATGGGGGGGCCAGGAAAGGAGGGCAAAGGGGCTCAGCATGGGTGTCTGGGCACCTTTGGTCCCAGTGGCCACTAAGATCGTTGGGGGGGGGCCTGGGCTGAACCCCAAGGCGTCCCCAGGCCTGGAGCAGGGAGCTGACGGGCGGAGGTGGGAGGAACCGGCCGTGGCCCCGGGTGGCGTCCCCGTGTGCAGCTGCAGGCTCCCCCCGTACTGCTCGGGCCGCCCCCCCCGGAAGACCCCGAATCCTGCCCTGCCGCCACGGCGCCCCGGGGCCCCCGCGTTCACGCAGGGACCCCAGCTGGGCTCGCCGAGGGGGTCCCCTGCAGTTCCGGGGCCGCCGTCAGCCCAGGCCTGGGGGTCTCCGACCCAGCCCTCCCGCTGCACCCGAGGCTGGACCGGGACCCTGGGCGCCTCCGCGGGGACTGCCCCTCTGCGCGCAGCGCCCACTCCCCGATTGCCAGGCCGTCCCTCAGCACCTCCGGGCGCAGCCGGGCCAGCTGACAGAGCCCCGGCCCGCCCCCAGCCCCCTCCCACCGCTTCTTCCTCCGCCTGCAACTTCATTCATTTATTTATTTGCTGAACCTCTGACGTCCCTGAAAGAGGCCTTTGTCCGCCCAGACAATCAATCGCGCGAATGGAAAAGGAGTTGTGTTTGAGGAAAGTCTAGCGTGGGGGGGCCGGGGTCCGGGCCGGAGATGGGGCGCGCGGCCAGCGCGGGAGCCCGGCTGGGGGAGGGGCCCGGGCCCCAGCACACCCCACGCTGACCGCTCGCGGCCACGGCCCCAGGAAGGAGCGCTGCAGGGCCGTGGCCCCCGGGCTCGCGCTCGCGGCCGCCGTCCCCGTGGCAGGGGGCCGGGCAGGGCCGCCGCGTGTGGCGCGGGGTGGTCTTCCAGCGCAGTGAGGAGGCAAACGCAGGGTCCCGGCGAGAGGAGAGGGGCCCCCGCGCAGGGGTGGCGGGAGGGCCAAGGGGAGCTGCTGACGGGCGAGCGGCGGCGTGAGGGGGAGCGCGAGTGGGGGTTCAGGAGGGTGGGCGGCCCCTCGCCCGCCATCCCCGAGTACCCCACGGAGCGCGCTCCAGGAGGGCAGGGGGGCTGCCAGGTGGGCACAGAGGCCCACGCCCCTGCGGGGCTGGGCGGGGCAGAGGCCATCTCCTCCCCTGGAGGGCTTCCTGGTGGAGGCGTGCTGTGGCTGTGGCCCAAGGGTGGCACAGCTGACCACTGAGGACAGGGCAGCCCCCCTGGGGCCCATTCTCTGGGCCCTCCATGGACAGCGGAGCAAGGCTGACCCAGCACGGGCCGCCTGGCCTGGCGCCTGCCCGACGCCTGCGCCATCCACGCCCTCGGCTGCGCGTTGGGAGGCCTCGGTGCTGAGCCGCGGCCTGGCAGGGCGTCCGTGTAGCATCCACGTGTCCACAGCGACGGGGAGGGCGGTGCCTCCTGCCGGGTCCAGGTCTCCGAGCCAGGAGGGGGCAGGTGGGCGCCAAGGAGGACGGTCGAGGGCGAGGAGGCGGCCCGCAGCGCCGCGTGGCCGGAGGCACCAGCCCGCCCCAAGGCCAGCTCCCCCTGGGGACATCGCCGAAGGCCGAGGCCTGGTCAGGCACAACCGGGGTAAGCCCGGGGCGGGGGGTCTCAGCCCCTCAGGCCGCCCCCCGGAGGTCCGTCCGGGTGTTCTAGCTGCCACGCCTGCCTGCCAGGGCCCCGACGCCACCCGCTGCCCCTCGGCCCCTCCTCCGCCCTTGCCCCTCGCCAGCCTCGTTCTGGGCCCCGGAAGTGGCCTTCCGATGACCAGTGGGTTCCCCACCCGGGTTACCCGGCCAATGGCCGGCCGAGCCCCCCAACAGGCTGGAGGTTGGGCCCCTGCACCGTGTGGGACCTTCGGCCAGCCTGCCGGGCGGCATGGTCAAACGGGGGGCAGCGGAGCAGGGGCTGGGGGCTTCCTGGAGGGGGCAAGAGAGGCGCTGGGGGGCAGCTCCCCCAGCAGGGGCACAGCGGGGCGGAGACCCCGGGGGGCGCAGGGGACCAGGGTGTACGTCAGATGTGGGGAGGAGGGAAACCGGGCTAGAGGGACGGTGGGCAGGGGAGCTGGGGAGACGCCAGGGCGACGGGCAGGGGGTGGCGCTTGAGGACGCGCACAGGGTGGAGGACAGGCCTAAGGCCTGGGGGGCTCCAGCCTCGGGGGGCCTTCTGGGCCCCCACGCCTCAAGGCAGGCTCGCCCGGGATTACGGCTCCGGGAGGCTGGGCTGCCGCTGGCCGGGCCCCCAGCCCGGCTCTCCCCGATCCCCGGGGCCGCTACGCTCGGCCATGGGGGAGCAGGACAGGTCCCTGGGCGCCCCACGAGGCGCAGACCAGAAGCCGTCGTGGGCAGCGAGGGGTCCCGGGAGGGGCTTCCCAGAGCGGGCCCCAGCCCTGCTGGGGTCTGAGCGGTGGGCAGAGCCGGGCAGGCCTGCGAGTGCCCCTCTCGGGCCAGCCCCCCGCTCCCCGGGGACGGCCTGGCCTTGGGACGCTGGGGCGGGGAGCAGGTGTGAGAGCGGGCGCGTAAGCCAACACCGGGCGCCCCGCCATTCCCACGCGCCGACCCAGATCTCGCCGCCATCTGAGCAGGAAGGGCCGGAGCTGGGGTTCGGGCCCCCCCTGCCCTGCAGATGGGAGCCCGGGACCCGGACACCCGCCCCTGCCCCTGGAGGCGGCGCCAGGCCCGCGCCCTGCCGTATCTGGGGCAGATCGGCCCGGGAGGGGCAGGGGCGGCGTCTCGGGGGACGGCCCCCCCCCGGGCCCACGAGGGGGCTGGCAGGCTTGGGTTTCCACTTGGCCCCTTCCCAGGCGCCGACACCTGCCCGGGCGCGGAGTCCATCCTGCCCGCACCTCCGACGCTCGCCGGCTGGCGGGGACGGGGCGGGGGGCAGCAGGGCGGGGCAGAGATCCCCGTCCCCACCCGGTCACAGCCCCCAGCACGGGTGAGGGTGGAGGCGACTCGGGACGGCCTCCCCCCAGAGCACAGCGTCCCCTGCACCTGATCGCCACAGAGCAGCCCCCTGGAAACCCCCAAAGTGCCCTTGTTCCCCTCTGGCCTCGCCGCCAAGGCCCCCACTTGGCCCCCCCGGAGTCTGGGGCCCTGAAGCCGGGGACACAACGGCGGGGCCGAGCCGCGAGGCCCAGCGCCGAGGGGCCCCTAACCGGGCAGGGGGTGGGAGGAGTGTCCCCCAACTCCGCGGGGCAGCAGGGCTCCCCGCCCGCAATCCCGGCCCTGCAGGGCCCCAACTGCAGCCCAGCCTCCAGCGGCCGGCGGGAAAGGGGGGCGGCCTCCGGGGCCACAGCGCGGAGGGCCAGGCAGGCAGGGGGCACCCAGCTGGGCCCGCCCCCTGGATCCCTCACCCGGGACCCCCAGCCGTCCACCTGATGGCACCGAGTCTGGACCTTCCCAGGGACCGCCCCCCCCCCCGTACCCATGAGCCACGCGAGCGTCCCCTGCGCTGGGCGCAGGTCACTCTGGCCAGAGCTCTGGCCTGGCCCCAAGGCCCTTGGGATTGGGAGAGGGTTTGCCAACCTCATGGCGCCCCCCGGGGACCTCCCAGGGCTGCCCCCCCCAGTCGGAGCTGGTCACCCCAGGAGGCCTGAGAAGCTTCTGGCAAAGCCCCTTAGGCCCCCGGCTGCCCAGGGCCATGGACATGGAGCCTGTGGGCCAGGAGTGACCCCCCCTTTGCTCTCCCCCCCACAGGCCCCTGCCCAGAGCCTCCCTCCGTGTGAAGTGCAGAGGGCACAGGGGTGCCTGCGCCCCCATGCCGTGCCAGGCCCCAGCCTTGGTCCCCAGGGCCCCCGGGACAGCACAGAGACCCCACCTTCCAGCCGAGAGGACGCCCCAGTCAGAGGTCCCAGTACAGCCGGCACCGAGCCCCCACCCGTCCCGGCCCAGCCCGCCCTGCAGGGAAAGTGCTGCCCACCCCACGCCCTCACTTTTTTCCGGGGTGCAGGTAATGCAGGGTGGGGGCCCCCCCGGAGGAGTGGTCCCGGGTTCCCCCCCCCCCCGCCCTGAGCCGCCGCCCGCCCCCCTGCTCCCCTCTGGCGCGCAGCCCAGGCGCCCGCGGAGCTCATTAGCGTCCTGGCGGCCCCGCCGAGCTCGCTTTAATTGGGGCCGGCGGGACGTGAGAACCCGGGGACCCCGTGCCCGGGCGGCCCGGGGGAGGGGCGCCCGCCTGGGGCGCCAGTGGCGGCGGCCCCGGATTAGCGCGGCTCAATGGGCCCAGCGAGCGGTAATTAAAACTGCCCGCCGCGCGGGGGCGGGGGACACGCAGGACCCGGGCGAGGGGGTGTCCTGGCGTCCGGCCCACGGCCACCCCCACCCCTCATAAACCCATGCGCGCTGCCCCGCAGGCCACAGCCCCGCTCACCCCACCGCTGAGCGCCGAGCCTGCCTCAGTTTACCCTTCTGAAACTGGGCTAACGTTGCCCCAGCGCGGGGTGTTCTGGGGGGTGAGACGGGCTTCGTGGCGGGGCCCGAATGTGGCCTTGGAGCGGCAGCGCCCCCCCGGGATGGCGGGGCTGCGCGGCTGAGTCCTGCGTGGCCCCCCCGCACCATCTCACCGCCTCCCCGGGTTCCCCTGCGTCCAGGGCCCTCCCCCGGGGCTCAGGGAGGGGGCGGAGGGGCTGCCGCAGGCCAAGGGGGGGGCCGGGGGCTCCTGGGGCGACCCCCAAGGGGCAGTGCCCGCCGACCCACAAGGCCCAGGAGGAGGAGAGGCTGGCCTGGCCTCTGGCGTTCCCCGGCGGGGGGCGGGGGGCCCTCGCTGCCGGCAGGCCCGTGCGGTGGCTCTCCGCGGCCGGCACCCCAGCCAACCCTGTCATTACTCGATCGGGTTTCGCGCTGCAAACCCCAGGCTCCTTGTGGTCTCCCCAGAGTCACAGGATCCAGGGGGAGGACGGGGCCCCGGGGGGCGGGGGGCGCCTCACCCCGGCCAAGCCAGCGGAGGCCCCCGCCCGCTGGTCCTGAGGCCCCCTGGTGCAGGGTGGGGCACCCGGCCTTCCTGGGGAGCCCCCTCCCACGGGCTGGCCCAGGATCCCCAGGGCTGGCGGAGGGTGGAGGCGGCACCCAGGACGCTCACGGGGTGGGGGGCGCACAGGTCGGACCCCTGCCCGCGGCAGGCCGCCCTCTTCCCCAGAGCAACGGGCCCGCGTGGGAGCCGGGCAGGGGGGGGGCGAGTGGGGGGTGGGCTGTCAACGTTGGGCCACCAAACCTGAGAGGCCATCGTGACTCCCGGGTGGTAGCACGAGTGGGGGCCTGCCCCGGGGGCGACCGTCTCCCCGCAGACACGGCCGGGTCAGGTTTGGCCACATTTTTTCTCTTGGAGGGCCTGTTACTTCCTCTGGCCGGGATGTTGACTCTTGTGGGGCGGGGGTGAGCACATGCGCGGACACGTGTGGGCGCCTGTGCGGGCCGGGGGAGGGGGGTCGGGCCAGCCCCCCACGCTGCGGGTCACGACCGAGTGGCTGCTGGGAGGGCTGCTGTGGACACCCCCGAGCCCCGGGTACAGAGCTGCGGCGCAGGCAGGGGAGGCCAGGCGGGCGACGGCACCGGGCGGCTGCCGTGGGGCCCAGGGCCCGTCCCCTGGCCTCGGTTTCCCTCTTGGCAAAACAGGGGTGATCCCAACACCCACCTCCTCGTAGGGCTGAGTCAAGTGCCTGCAGCCCTCAGCGAAGGGGGGTGGCCCCAAGTTCTGCCGGGGGCAGCGGCCCTGGGTCGCCCAGGCTCCCCGCAGGCGAGGATTCTTCCAGTAGGAAAGGGAGGAAGGGCGAGGCAGGCTGCGAAGTGGGCCTAGGGGCTTCCCCACCCGTGACCTTGGAGGGCAGTGGTCAGGCAGGGTCCGGCGGCCCAAGAGCCTCAGCCTGGAAGCCCCGGTGGGCTGCTGGGAGGCGGCAGTTCTTGGGCTGGCGGGGCCAGGTGGGACTGGGGCAGGGGGTGCCCAGTGGCTGAGGGGGGCAGGGGGGCACTGAGGGCCAGGCCGCCGCCTGCAGCCACCCAGGAGAGGCCACCTTCCTCCCCTTTGGGGAGCAGCTGGGGCTGGGGGGACCAAGGGGTCCACGGGCAGGGGCTCTCTGCACCTCCCCGCCAGCCCCCCGAAAGCCCTGGAGGCTCAGTAGCGGGGCGGGGGCGGGGGGCGGCCTCGTTGGGGCCCGGGACCCCCGGGCTGTAGCCCTCGCCCCAGCCAGGGCCCGCCCGAGGCCCCCCACGGGGAGCGCCAGGCCGCGGGGGCGGGGACGCGCCGGGGCTGCGCGGGCCCGAGCGCGCTCCTGGGGGCGAGGGCGCCAGCCCCCGGGCCCCGCCCCCGGCCCCGACCCCCGGCCCGGGGGGCTCCGGCCGGCGAGGGCGAGGGCGTGGCCCGGGGCGCCGCGGGCGCCGGCAAAGCGCCGCTAATGGCCGCTAATCCCGGCCTTTCAGGCGCGCGGGGCTGTTGGCCCAACAGCAGGCGCGGGGGGCGCGGGCCCGGGGCTGCCCCTGGCGGCCCGCCCCGACCCCGGCGGCCCGGCCCCGCGCCCGCGCCCCACGTGGGGAGACTGAGGCCCGAGGGGCCCTCCCCCGGCGGCCCGGGGGTCCCGGCCCCGCCCCCCGCCCCTTCCCACCCCCCCAGCCCCCCCCACCCCCTTCCCGCCCCCCAGCCCCCCACCCCTCCCCGCCCACCCAGCCCCCCACCCCTCCCCGCCCCCCACGCCGCCCCTCATTCCCACCCCCCACCCCCCGCCGCCGCCGCGCCCCGGTTCCCAGGACCGAGAGGGGCTGGGGGTGGGGGGCTCACGTCGCAGCCGGGCCGGCCCCTCCGGAGCGTGACCCCGGCTTTCAGCGCCGCTCTGGCCCGGCCCCAGCGCCTCGTTAGGGATTTAATTAAGGAGGCACCGGGCATTTGCATAATCTCCGCGCGGCGACTGGGAAGCCCCCGGGGGTGGGGGGGGCCCTGCTCCCCGGGCGGGGGGCTCCCTGGGCAAAGCCGCCCTGGAATTCCCCCGCCCCCCCACCCCGGCTGACCCGGGCTGTGGACTCAGCTGGGCCGCGGCGGCGCGGGGAGGGGCCCCCCGGGAGGGGCCCAGCGGGCACCCCCCGAGCAAACAGTGAAGGCAAACATTCCTGCCCCGGCGGGCCCAGGGAGCACCGGCCCCACCCCTGTCCGCATGTCCTGGGCGCAGTCTGTCCGTCCCTGCCTGGCAGGGGCCCAGAGGCAGGGCCGCCCGAGGGGGTGGGCAGACCCCTCCCAGGCAGCGCCGCCCCCCCAGCGCTGTGCTCCCCACCCCGAGGGCGCCCCCAGCTCTGCAGCCCGCCCCTCGCGGCCTTGGACCCCGGGCTGTGGGTGCAGGGAAAGCGGGACGCTGGGGACTTTGGCAGTGCCTGGCCCAAGTCGATAAGGACGGACCCGGCAAGGGGGGGACTCCGGGAGCCGTGCCCCCTCCCCGGCCGCAGGGCCTCCTGGGGCTGCCCAGGGGGCTCTCCTGAGGCGCACTCCTGGGTCTGCCTTTTGCGGAATGGCCCAGCCGTCCCCACTGCCCGCTGCGGTCCCAGAGGGCGCACAGGCATGGCAGTGGGGCTCTGGGAGGGTGGCCAGGGCCCAGGCAGCCCCTCCCCCGCGTAGCACCAACCCCCCTCCACCCCCGTGCCCGGCGCCCGCCCACCTGGGCCACCTCAAAGGGCACTGGTGGGCCTGCTGGGGCGGGGGCCGGGCTGGGTGGCTCCAGGCGCAGCCGTCAGGGAGGAGGGAGGGGGTCCTAGCCGCAGCACCTGGGAACAGAGGCCTGGAGTCCCCCCCTTGCCCCTGCCCACCGCCCTGCTCCCCCGGCCCACGGCAGGCAAGGGTCCCTCCGGGGCCTCTGGTCCCAGCCAAGGGCCCCGTAGAGCCCTGCCACCTCCGCGGCCCCCCTCGCCTCCCCCTCCCCGCTCTAGCCTCAGTGCTGCTCCAGGAGTCAACCCAGGAAGCCCCCTGCTCTCCCCGCGGGGCCATCAGCTGCGGAGGGCAGGGGTACCCCACACCCAGGGTGAGAGCGGACGCCAGGCTTTGGGGTTGAGCCTGTGAAGGGGGAGCCCCTCACTGTGTTGGCTGTGCTGATGCGGCAGCTGCGCACAACGCAGCTGCTGTAGTGGTCACGGGACGCCGGAGCAACCCGCACGGTGTGCTGGGAAGGGGCGTTTGGCACGGGGCCCCTCAGTGGGGCTCTGGGGGGCTGCTCCGCCAGGCCAAGGCCACAGGCCACGCCCGGTCCCCTGCGGGGTTTGGCCACGAGGAGAGGGCGGGAGCCACGTGGCAGGAGCACAGGGCAAGGCCCAGAGAACAGGTGAGGTTGGGCAGCCCAAGCAAGTCAGGGGGCTTCCTCTGGACTGGGTCTTGAGGGCTGAGTAGGAGCTCGCTAAGTGAGAGCTGGAGCGACCGTGGGCGAGTGGAGACCCATTCCATTTTCATCCCTTTCTGCGAAGCCGTCACGTTCTGTCCTGGGCCGCACGTCCAGCCCCCAGCGCCTCAGCTCCCGGGCCCCTGGAGCTGGAGCTGGCCGGGGCTGCCCACGAGGCTGGCCTGCCTTTGGGCCGGGGTCAGGGCTGGGTTTCCCAGGACGTGGCTCTCAGGCCGGATGAGGGTCCCGGGCCCAGGGCTCAGTGTCAGCGGGGGGCGCCGGGGGCTGCCCGGGGGCGTGGGAGCCTGGAGCCCGCGCCTGGAGGGGCATTCTCCGGGCTGGCTCGGCGTCGGCGGGACCCCCCACGTCTCCGGGGCCCCCGCCCAGCCCCGCGCCCCCTGCTGCCCGGCCCTGAAGGGGCCTTTCTGCCGGCGGCCCGGGCTGCGGCGGGAACCCCTCACCCCGCCGGCCTGGTGCCCGCTGCCGCTGTTGGCGCCTCCCGCCCGGCGGCCGCGGCCCTGATGTTGCTTTAATAAAACAAAGTTGTTCTTTCGCGCGCGGCCTCCCGTGGTGAAAGGGCCATTTACGGAGCCGCCCCGCCCGCCCGCGCCGCGCGCCCCGGCCGCGGTAATTTATAGCCCCGGCTCCGCCGCCCGCGCCCGCGCCCATGACTGGGGCCATTGATGGCGCGGCCGCAGCGCCCTGGCCCTGCTCGGGGCGCCCCCGCCCGCGCCGCGGGCCTCGTTGAGACGCTGGGAAACCGCGGAGCCGGGGAGGACTGAGCTCCTGTCAGGGCCCTCGGCCCCCCGCGGCCCCCCACGGCCCCCCAGGGGCCTGGCCCGCAGGTGAGGAGGCCGGGCGCATGGGGCCGCCCTGGGTGGACGTGGAGGCCGGGCCTTGCAGCGGTGCCCTCTGCGGGCCAGAAGCCCTGCCCTGGGCTGGGGGGGCTGGGGGTGCCGTGCCCGGGGGGCAGGGGCGTGCGGACCTCTTTGCCCCCAAAGCTGCGAGGCCCGGAGGGTGGGGGGCCTCCCGTGGGGGTCAGAGAGAGGCCACAGCGGAGGGCGTGGTGCCGGGAGGGGTCCTCGCATGCGGCTGCAGCACGTGGACCCGACGGCAGGGGCCCACAGGATTCGCAAGGCGCTGCTGTCGTGGCGCAGGGACACCGCGCCTGGACGTTAGCTCGGTCGTGGACACACTTGGCGCCTCCAGGGCCCAGGCCTGGACACACAGGGGCACATGCAACCGCATGCAGGAGAACAGGACACACAGACGTGCACACACAGGCTCTGGGGACACACGCGTGCACAGATGCACACACGTGCAGCCACACACAAAGGGGTGCTGGACACATACAGGCGTGCACACACAGTCTCCTGGGCACACAGACACACAGGCGCACACGCATGATTGTAATGTAGCCTCAGAGAGACACATAATACATGTGCAGGCACGTGCAGACTCCTATGCAGGCACAGACGTGCACACACAGGAGCATGCAGCCTCGCAGCGGGACACTGTGGAGTGACACAGAGGCTTCTGGACATGCACACACAGATATGCACACGAGCGCACAAGCTCTCTCACACAGGGACACTGTGTGCACAGAGACATGCACACACGAGCTCCTGAGCACACACATGTACAGACACACACATGCAGCCACACACAGGACACCGTGGACACACACAGACATGTATACACAGGCTGCTGGACACGTGCACACGAACACACAATCAATCTCATATACAGGGACACTGTGTACACAGACGTGCACACACGAGCTCCTGGGCACACATGTGCACAGATGCACACACGTGCAGCCACACACAGAGGGACACTGTGGACACACACAGACATGTACACACAGGTTCCTGGGCACACAGACACACACTTGCACATGCACGATCACAATGTAGCCTCAGAGGGACACATAATACACGTGCAGGCACATGCAGACTCCTGAGCACACACAGGCACAGACGTGCACACACATGAGCATGCAGCCACACAACGGGACACCATGGACACACAGACACGTACACACACGGCTCCTGGGCACGCACACACAGACATGCACATGAGCACACGTGCAGTCTCACACGGGGACACTGTGCACGCACGAGCTCCTGGACACACACGTGAGCGAGCACACACGCAGCCACGCACAGAGGAGGACCATTGACACAGACGTGCACACAGGCTCCTGGGCATATGGACACACGCTTGCACATGCACAATCCCATGTAGCCACAGAGGGTCACAGAATAAGCACACAAACGCACATGCAGCGTCCTGGGCACACACAGGCAGCCACACACAGAGGGACGCGATGGACACACACGTGCACACGCAGGCTCCTGGGCGCATGGAGACACACGCGCTGCACGTAGGCACGCTCACAGGCACACTCATGGTGCATGCTTGGACACAGCTGCGGGCTCGGGCCGGCTTGGGGCACGCACACCGGGAGCCTGAGCTTGTCCCTGTCCCAGTAGCTGCCGCCCCGTCCTTCCAGCGGCCGGGCCCCCCGGGTCCACCCCTCGCCTTGGGGCTGCTGGCCCCACCGCGGCCTCTCGGGGGCCGTCGCCGTCACCCTCGCCTGATCTCCCTGGTCCCCCACCCCGGCCCCCTCTGCTCTCACCAGGGCTGGGCTCCCGGGGGCAGAGGGGCCTCCGGGGAAGGCTGACCTCTGACCTCTGCCCACCCTGTGCCCCCCTCGGGAGCCAGCCCAAGAGGGGCCGTTCCCCGCGTCTGTGGTTCCGCTCAGTTTTGCAGGACAGCCGGGTGCTGCCCCCAGGCTGACGACGGGGCCGGGTGGGTTCGGGTACAGGAAGTGGATCTCCGAGGGGGATCGGTGCCTTCGGGCACCCACTCCGGGGATGCTGGGGGCGGGACTGGGGGGCTCCCACCCTGGCCCTTGGGCCCATCGCCCCGCAGACACTCTGTGAGCCCGCCCCCAGCCCAGGCTCGCAGGCTGACCCCGGAAACCTCGGTCTGCCCCCCGTTTCTGCCCTGGGCCCCTGGACGCCTCTCGGTGGAGCGGCTCGGGGGGCCGGGGCCCTCCAGGGCCCCGCAGTGTGAGGCCGGCGAGCCGGCTCGGCCAGGGCTGCCCGGCGCGGCCCCGGGACCCGTGGTGGGGGGGAGGGCGGCGCCCTAGAGCCTCGGGGGGCCGGGGACCAAAAGGGCCCTGGGGGGCGGCGGGCAGGCCGCGGGGGTCCGCAGCAGCACCCCTCCCCTGCTCACGACCCCGCCCTGCGCCCCACCCGGCCACGAGGGACGGAGCACCCACTGGACACCGCCAGGCCTGCTCCCCGCCCACGCCCCATCTCGGAGGCGGGGGCACCACGGAGCGCGGGGAGCTGGAGGCCTGCGAGGGCACCGGGAGGTGGGCAGAGAGCGCCCCAGCTCCCACGGCCTCTGGGGTGCAGCCGCACCCCGTTGTGAGGGCTCCCCGTCGAGGGGACGCTCTGAGGCCACAGTGGGCGGATGGCGAGGGCAGAGGGCGGTGAGGACGCGCTGCCCGCCAGCCCGCCCAGTGCTGCCCGAGGTGACGTCGTGAGCCGGGACCCCCGACTCCGTCTTTTGGGAGATGAGACTTTCACCTAGTCTCTGGGGTCCCGGGGCCGTGCCGCGGGGGCGGCAGCTGGGTGGGGGGGCCGGCGAGCCCAGGCCGAGGGCCCGACAGGGTTAACGAGCCGCGGCTGCCCCTGCTCCCACCTCGCCGCGCAGTCATTAAAACGCCATCTCCTGCCTGTGTCCCAGCCCTCCCGGGGCCTCCCGGGCCCTTTGTCTCACTTTCTAAGGCTCTGACAGGATCGGCCTGGGGGGGGGGGTGGGCAGGCAGGAAGAGGGGGCACACAGTGTACAAAGCCCCCATCCCCGGCCCCGCGGCCCTGGCGCCGCCCTGCCAGGAAGCCGGCTGTGAGCCCCGCCCGGTGTGCCCTCCTTGGGGGGCTGGCACGGGCCGGACCGGGCGGGCGCCCCCAGCCCGACCCGGATCCACCCCGGCCGCGCCCGGCGGCCACCCCCGAGCCGTTCCCAGGCCCGCGCTGGCCGGCCCCGGGCCTGCCCGCGCGTTTGCCCACGCTCGGCTGCAGGTTGCTAGGAGCTGGGGTGGGGGCAGAGCCCGCCGCGGTGACGTCACCCGCCCTCCGCGCCACGCACGCCGCTCGCCGGTGCAGGGGCCCGGGCCAGGCGCTCGCCCGCTGGGCTGCGGCCGGCAGGGGCCCACCTGCCTGGGGGTGCCGGGTCCACGAGGGACCGTGCGCCCTCTTCCCGGCCCCCGCCCCGATGGCACTGCCCGAGAGGAGCGAGTGGGCGGTCCCCGCGCCCCCAGCCGCGTTGCCCTTTCCCCCTGCTCTCATCTCCCTGGGGACCCCTCAGATACCTTCCAGGGGGCCCCTGGTGGGCTTGGTCTGTGCCAACAGGGCCCCGCCGAGCCCCCTCCCCCCACGGCCCCGGCAACGGGAAGGGCAGGTGCGGCAAGGGCTGGGGGTGACGGGGCGACGGCGGGGTGTCTGGGCACACGGGGAGCTACCCCCCACCCCCTCGCCTGGGCACCCCACCCGCACCACGGGGCACTGGCGGGTCCGGCCCTGTGCCCTGCCCGCCCCAGGGTGCCTGGCCCAGCCACGGCAGGGTCTGGGACCCCCGTCTGGGCGCCCGCCGCGGGTGCCCCTGGGGGCCTGTCCCCCGTTCCTACGCGGCGCGCTGGGGGCTGCGCTGCTGGGCGGCTGCGGTCACCCCCGCCCCGGGGGTGCGGCCGGGGAGGGCGGCCGGGCGCGCCGGCAGGACGGGCGCGGCGGGATTAGGGCCGGCAGCGGGAGATGGGGTTTCAGGATGGGGCGGCAACTTCCTGGGATTTGCCGCTAATCGGCCCTTATCGCCGCTGGGTCCCGGGTTCGCGCCGCATCGACCTGCCCGCGGGGGGCGGCGGGCCCCGGGGACAAGGGCAGCCGGGTGGCCCTGGCCCTCTGTGACCCGGCAAGGGCTCCGCTCCCAGGCGGCCTCCTCGGCTGCTGGAGGCGCCCGGCCCCCCAGCACACACGGGGGTGGGCGGTCGTGGACGCCCTGGAGGAGGGGTCTTTCCCGAGCACCTGGGCCGGGGGGACCACACCCGGTTTCTCCTTCGCTGCCCGGCTCGGAGGCAGCTGTGCCGGGGCTGCGGGCACGGGCGTGCCCAGCTACGTGGGCAGGGGCTGGGGCCCCTCACCGTGGCGGGTTCCTGCGCGGGCAGGGGCGGGCCAGGGCCGGGCGGCGGGGAGCGGAGATGCCAGCTGTGCGCCCGGGGCGGCCCTGCGTGCGTTAGAGCCACAGCCTGCCCCGGCCTGCCCACGCCGGGCCCTCCCTGAACCCCAGCTGCGGGGGCGGCTCTGGGCCACTGTCCTGACTTCCAGGGGGACCTTCTGTGCAGCCTGTACCCCGAGGGGCCCGCAGGCCTGGGTGCAGGGGACCCTTCCC